>NC_073252.2:14037916-15337500 GCF_029289425.2 Pan paniscus
TGATGACCTGTCTAGTGCTGTCAATGGAGTATTGAAGTCCTCCACTATTATTGTGTTGCTGTCTATCTCATTTCTTAGGTCTGTTAGTAATTGTTTTATAAATTTAGGAGCTCCAGTGTTAGGTGCATATATGTTTAGGATTGTGATATTTTTCCTGTTTGACAGGGCCTTTTATCACTATCTAATATCTCTGTCTCTTTTAACTACTGTTGCTTTTTTTTTTTTTTTTTTAAGACGGAGTCTCACTCTGCAGCCTAGGCTGGAGTGAGTGGCATGATCTTGGCTCACTGCAAGCTCCACCTCCTGGGTTCATGCCATTCTCCCGCCTCAGCCTCCCAAGTAGCTGGGACTACAGGCGCCTGCCACCATGCCTGGCTAATTTTGTTTTTGTATTTTTAGTAGAGATGGGGTTTCACTGTGTTATCCAGGATGGTCTTGATCTCCTGACCTCATGATCCACCTGCCTTGGCTTCCCAAAGTATTGGGATTACAGGCGTGAGCCAGAGCACCTGGCCAACCACTGTTGCTTTAAAGTTTGTTTTGTCTGATATAAGAATAGCTACTTCTGCTTGCTTTTGGTGTCCATTTGAATGCCTGCTCACTTTTGGTGTCCATTTACATGAAATGCCTTTTCCCACCCCTTTACGTTAAGTTTATGTGAGTCCTTACATGTTAGGTAAGTCCCCTGAAGGCAGCAGATAGTTGATTAGTGAGTTCTTATCCATTCTGCAGTTCTGTATCTTTTAAGTGGAGCATTTAGGCCATTTACATTCAATGTTAGTATTGAAATGTGAGGTATCATTGCATTCACTGTGCTCTTTGTTGCCTGTGTACTTTGGTTTTTTGTTTTTGCTTATTAGTTTGTATTTTTGTTTTATAGGCCTTGTGTGAGTTATGTTTTAAAGAGGTTCTGTTTCAATGTGTTTCCAGGATTCATTTCAAGATTTGAACCTCCTTTTAGCAGTTCTTGTAGTGGTGTCTTGGTAATGGCAAATTCTCTGAGCATTTGTTTGTCTGAAAATGATTGTATCTTTTCTTCATATATGGTGCTTAGTTTTGTTGGATACAAAATTATTGGCTGATAATTGTTTTTTTTTGAGGAGCCTGAAGATAGGGCCCCAATCCCTTCTAGCTTGTAAGGTTTCTGCTGAGAAGTCTGCTGTTAATCTGATAGGTTTTCCTTACAGGTTACCTGGTGCTTCTGTCTCACGTCTCTTAAGATTCTTTCCTTCATCTTAACTTTGGATAACCTGATGACAATGTGCCTAGGAGAAGATCTTTTTGTGATGAATTTCCCAAGTGTTCTTTGTGCTTCTTGTATTTGGATGTCTAGGTCTCTATCTAGGCTGGGGAAGTTTTCCCCAATTATTCCCCCAAATATGTTTTCCAAGCTTTTAGAATTGTCTTCTTCTTCAGGAACACCAATTATTCTTAGGTTTGGTAGTTTAACATAATCCCAGACTTCTTGGAGGGTTTGTTCATATTTTCTTATTCTTTTTTCTTTGTCTTTGTTGGATTGGGTTAATTCAAAGACTTTGTCTTTGAGCTCTGAATTTCTTTCTTCTACTCATTCAATTCTATTGCTGAGACTTTCCAGAGCATTTCACGTTTCTAAAAGTGTGTCTAAAGTTTCCTGAATTTTTAAATTTTTTAAGCTATCTGTTTCATTGACTATTTGTCCCTTCACTTTTTGTATCCTTTTTTTGGATTTCCTTGCATTGGGCTTTGCCTTTCTCTGGTCCCTCCCTGATTAGCTTAATAACTAACCTCCTGAATTCTTTTTGAGGTAAATCAGGGATTTCTTCTTGGTATGGATCCATTGCTGGTGAACTAGTGTGATTTTTTTGGGGTGTTGAAAGGCCTTGTTTTGTTATATTACCAGGGTTGGTAATGTAACAGGTAATATTACAGGGTTGGTACAGTATTCAATGAATTACATAAGATATTTAACACTGTATTATAAAATAGGCTTTGTGTTGTTGATTTTGCTCAACTGTAGCCTAATGTAAGTGTTCTAAGCACTTTTAAAGTAGGCTAGGCTCAGCTATGATGTCTGTAGTTTAGGTGTATTAAATGCATTTTTGACTTATGATATTTTCAACCTGCAATGAGTTTATGACATAACCCCGTAATAAGTTGGGGAGCATCTGTATATCCATTAGGTGAAATGTTAATGGGGGACTTCATGAAAGATACAACAACTAACAACACTGATTAATATTAACATCATGTAAATAGAAGCAATCAGACATTAGGTACCTCCTGATAGAACCTCACTTTGTCATAAAAGTTGACAGAAATTGAACTTCAATGTGATCAAACCTCTAAATCTACCTAACAGCTTCTAGGAAATACAGGAGATAGAGGAACATACTAAACAACATCTCAGGCATGCACTTGGAAAAATCTAGACTGTGAAAAACTCTGCTGAAATAATTACAGATTATTCCAACAAATAAGTTGTAAGGGAAAACAAAAGAGATGAAAAAGCCTATAAAGAAAAAAATAATAAAAGACAGATTAACCACTGTAATAAGGAAGAGAAGGAGCTTTGAACAGATTGGATACTTGATAATACATTAGGTTTAGTGTATTAGTCTGTTCTCACACTGCTAATAAAGACATACCCAAGACTGGGTAATTTATAAGGAAAGAGGTTTAATTGACTCACAATTCCACATGACTGGGGAGGCCTCACAATCATGGCTGAAGGCGAATGAGAAGCAAAGTCATGTTTTACATGGTGGCAGGCAAAAGAGTTTGTGCAGGGGAACTCCCCTTTATAAAACCATCAGATTTTGTGAGACTTATTCACTATCATGAGAATAGCATGGGAAAAACCTGCCCCCATGATTCAATTACCTCCCACTGGGTCCCTCCCTTAACATGTGGAAATTACAGGAGCTATAATTCAAGATGAGATTTGAGTGGGGACACAGCCAAACAATATCATTTTGCCCTGGACCCTCCCAAATCTCATGTCCTCATATTTCAAAACCAATCATGCCTTTCCAACAGTTCCCCAAAGACTTAACTCATTTCAGCATTAACTCAAAGTCCACAGTCCAAAGTCTCATCTGAGACTAGGCAAGGCAAGTATCTTCTGCCTATAAGCCTATAAAATCAAAAGTAAGTATTAGTTACTCCCCAGATATAATGGGAGTAAGACACTGGGTAATCCATTCCAAATGGGAGAAATTAGCCAAAGCAAAGGGCTACATGCCCTATGCAAGTCTGAAATCCAATAGGGCAGTCATTAAACCTTCAAGTTCCAAAGTGATCTCCTTTGACTCCATGTCTCACATTCAAGTCACACTGGTGCAAGAGGCAGGCTCCCACAGCCTTGGGTAGCTCTGTCCCTGTGGCTTTGCAGGGTACAGCCTCCCTTCCTGGCTGCTTTCATGGGCTGGCATTGAGTGTCTCTGGGTTTTCCAGGTACACAGTGCAAGCTGTTGGTGAATCTGCCATTCTGGGGTCTGGAGGACAGTGGCCCTCTTCTCACAGCTCTGCTAGGCACTGCCCCAGTGGGGACTCTGTGTAGGGGCTCCAACCCCACATTTCCCTTCCTCACTGCCCTAGTAGAGTTTCTTGATGAGATCCCTGCCCTTGCAGCAAAATTCTGCCTGGACATCCAGGCATTTCCACACATCCTCTAAAATCTAGCTGGAGGGTTCCAAACCTCCATTCTTGACTTCTGTGTACCCGCAAGTGTAACACCACATGTAACCCACTAAGGTTTGGGACTTGTACCCTCTGAAGCAATGGACTGAGCTATACTTGGCCCCTTTTAGCCATAGCTGGAGCTGAAACAGCTGGGATGCAGGACACTATTTTGGAGGCTGCATAAAGCAGGATGGCCCTAAGTCTGGCCCATAAAACCATTTTACTCTCTTAGGCCTCCAGGTCTTTGATGGGAGGGGCTGCCATGAAGCTCTCTGACATGCCCTGGGGACATTTTCCCCACTGTCTTGCTGATTAGCATTTGGCTCCTCATTACTTATGCAAATTTATGCAGCCAGCTTGAATTTCTTCTCAGAAAATGGGTGTTTTCTTTCCTGTTGCATCATCAGGCTGCAAATTTTTCAAACTTTTATGCTCTGTCACCTCTTGAATGCTTTGCCATTTAGAAATTTCTCCTGCCAGATACCCCAAATCATCTCTCTCAAATTCAAAGTTCCACAGATCTCTATGAAAGGGGCAAAATGCTGCCAGTCTCTTTGCATAGCAAGAGTGAACTTTATTCTAGTTCCCAACAAGTTCCTTATCTCCATCTGAAATCAGCTCAGCCTGAATTTTATTATCAATATCACTATCAGTATTTTGGTCAAAGTCATTCAACAAGTTTCCAACTTTCCCACATCTTCTTGTCTTCTGAGCCCTCCAAGCCTCTAAGAAGCTCCAAATTTTCCCACTTTTTACTATTTTCTTCTAAGCCTTCCAAACTGTTCCAACCTCTGTCTGTTACCCAGTTCCAAAGTCACATCCACATTTTCAAATATCTTTACAGCAGCATCCCACTCTTGGTACCAATTTACTGTATTAGTATGTTCTCAGGCTGATAATAATGGCATACTGAAGACTGGGTAATTTACAAAAGAAAGAAGTTTAATTGGCTCACAGTTCCCCATGGCTGGGGAGGCCTCACAATCATGGCTGAAGTTGAATGAGGAGAAAAGTCATGTCTTACATGGCAGCAGATAAGATAGTATGTGCAGGGGAACTCACTTTGCTAAAACCATCAGATCTCAGGAAGCTTAGTAATTATCATGAGAACAGCATGGGAAAAACTCAACCCTATGATTCAATGACCTCCCACTGGGTCTCTCCCATGACATGTAGGAATTATGGGAGCTACAATTCAAGATGAGATTTGAGTGGAGACACAACCAAACCATGTCAGTTAGTGTATTTTTTTTGACATAATGATATTATTAATACACTTTTATAAAGAGACTTTTATCTTTCAGAGAGAAATACTGAAATAATAAATGAAATAATATATCTAGAATATGTCTCAAAGCAATCTGGAATGAAGAAATGGGGGCATATGAATGAAACAAGAGCCATCATGAATTAATAATTGTTGAAAGTTGAAAATGGATACATAGGATTTTATTATATTATTCCCCCTGCTCTTATATATGTCTGTAATTTCCCTAATAAAAATTTTAAAACCAAACAGAAGAACAGTAGTGGCCATACTGTATTTCCATGGAATTTCTCCACATCCTGCTTCCCAAGCTTCTCTTTGAACCCTCTTGCTCCTTAGTGCCAATCTTGCCTCCATTTGCTGGTCATGTCCTCTTCCTCCAGGTCCCACAGGTTGATGACTTAGTTGGACAAGCTGTCTGGTTTTAATTTCCATTTTTCCCTTGAATGCTGTCCCTGTTTTTTTTTTTTTTTTTTTTTTCTCCCCAAGAGGCCAGCTTCCAGCTTTATTCCAGGCCTCGCCCCACCCTCAAATACACTAACAGAAGTATCAACCCCATGCTTTCAGAGCCTATGTTCTTTGTCCCAGATGCTCAGTCAACTGGGTTTGGAAATTGTTCATTTTCTTTCCTTTCCTTCCATGTAGCCAGTAGAACATGTCTTGGAGGTATGACTTATTTGGGAAGGCAAATAATTTTAAGAAAAGTAAAGAACATAAGGCACTAGGGAAGGCACATATGGTGGGGTAAATTGAAAGTTCCCATCCTACCCCATTCCCAACTCTCTGCCATGCCTTCTATCAAAAGTGAAATATAAAGATTGGAAAAGAAGCATTTTGGCATGGTGCCATCTTTTCCAGAGGGGTTGGCAAGAACTATCCTCAGTTAATATGGGAGGCTTTAAAAAGAGTGTCAGCCCAGGGGAAGATGAATAAATTGTTTGCATGATAGGGTGACTGTATTAGTCCATTTTCATGCTGCTGATAAAGTCATACCCAGGACTGGGAAGAAAATGAGGTTTAATTGAACTTACAGTTCCACGTGGCTGGGGAGACCTCAGGATCATGGCAGGCAGTGAAAGGCACATCTTACATGGTGGCAGCAAGAGAAAATGAGGAAGAAGCAAAAGCAGAAACCCCTGATAAACCCATCAGGTCTCATGAGACTTAGTCACTATCACGAGAATAGCACAGGAAAAACTGGCCCTCATGATTCAGTTACCTCTACCTGGGCCCCTCCCACAACATGTGGGAATTCTGGGAGATAAAATTCAAGTTGAGATCTTGGGGGTGGGGGGTGGGACAAAACCAAACTATACCATTTTGTCCCTTGCCACCCCCAAATCTCACGTCCTCACATATCAAAACCAATCATGCCTTCCCAACAGTCCCCCAAAGTCTTAACTCATTTCAGCATTAACCCAAAAATCTACAGTCCAAAGTCTCATCTGAGACAAGGCAAGTCCCTTCTGCCTAGGAGCCTGTAAAATCAAAAGCAAGTTAGTTACTTCCTAGATACAATGGGGGCACAGGTATTGGGTAGATACAGCCATTCCAAATGGGAGAAATTGGCTAAAACAAAGGGGTTACAGGGTCCATGCAAGTCTGAAATCCAGCAGTGCAGTCGAATTTTAAAGCTCCAAAATGATCTCCTTTGACTCCAGTTCTCACATTCAGGTCTTGCTGATGTAAGAGGTGGGTTCCCATGGTCGTGGGCAGCTCTGCTTCTGTGGCTTTGCAGGGTACAAAGCCTCCCTCCTGGCTGCTTTCACAGGCTTGTGTTGCATGTCTGCGGCTTTTCCAGGTGCACGGTGCAGTGCAAGTTGTCGGTGGATCTACCATTCTGAGGTCTGGAGAACAGTGGCTTTCTTTCCACAGCTCCAGCAGGCGGTACCACAGTAAGGACCCTGTTTGGGGGCTCCGACCCCACATTTCCCATCTGCACTGCCCTAGCAAAGGTTTTCCACAAGCGCCCCACCCCTGCAGCAAACTTTTGCTTGGGCATCCAGGCATTTCCATACATCTTCTGAAATCTAGGCAGAAATTCCCAAACCTCAGTTTTTGACTTCGGTGCATCCGCATGCTCAACACCACATGGAAACTGCCAAGGCTTGGGGCTTCCACCCTCTGAAGCCACAGCCGGAGCTGTACCTTGGTCCCTTTCAGCTACAGGTGGGATGGCTGGGACACAGGGCGCCAAGTCCCTAGGCTGCACATAGCATGGGGACCCTGGGCCTGGCCCACACAATCACTTTTTTCTCCTGGGCTTCTGGGCCTGTGATGGGAGGGGCTGCCATGAAGATCTCTGACATAGCCTGGAGACATTTTCCTCATGGTCTTGGGGATTAACATTAGGCTCTTTGCTACTTATGCAAATTTCTGCAGCTGGCTTGAATTTTTCCTAAAAAAAATGTTTTTTTCTTTTCTACTGCATCATCAGGCTGAAAATTTTCTGAACTTTTATGCTCTGTTTCTCTTTTAAAATGGAATGCCTTTAACAGCACCCAAGTCACCTTTTGAATGCTTTGCTGCTTAGAAATTTTTTCTGCCAGATACCCTAAATCATCTCTCTCATCTTCAAGTTCCACAAATCTCTAAGGATGGGGCAAAATGCTGCCAATCTCTTTGCTAAAACATAACAAGAGTCACTTTTGCTCCTGTTCCCAAGAAGTGCCTCATCTCCATCTGAGACCACCTCAGCCTGGGCCTTATTGTTCATATCACTATCAGCATTTTGGGCAAAGCGATTCAACAAGTCTCTAGGAGGTTCCAAAATTTCCTATGTTTTCCTGTCTTCTTCTGAGCCCTCCAAACTATTCCAACCTCTGCCTGTTACCCAGCTCCAAAGCTGCTTCCACATCTTCAGGTATATTTTCAGCAATGGCCCACTCTACTGGTACCAATTTACTGTATTAGTCCATTTTCATGCTGCTGAGAAAGACATACCCAAGACTGGGAAGAAAAAGAGGTTTAATTGGACTTACAGTTTCACATGTCTGGGGAGGCCTCAGAGTCATGATGGGAGGCAAAAGACACTTCTTACTTGGTGGCAGCAAGAGAAAATGAGGAAGAAGCAAAAGCAGAAACCCCTGATAAACCCATCAGATCTCATGAGACTTAGTCACTATCACAAGAAGAGTACAAGAAAGACCAGCCCCCATGATTCCATTACCTCCCCCTGGGTCCCTCCCACAACACATGAGAATTCTGGGAGATACAATTCGAGATTTGTGTGGGGACACAGCTAAACCATATCAGTGACCAACCATCCCTGTTTGCCCCGAAATGAGGCTCATCTCAAGACACTGGATTTCCAGCTAAAAACAGACAAATACCAGGCAAGCCTGGACAAATTGATCACACAATAGTAAAACCAAGGATATATTTCTTAAAAAGATATAGGTCAAGTCATGTGGGTAGATAATTTCTTTTATCATTGGAGATGAGTCTGTTTACTTTAGGATAAAATTAATAATTCTTGTGATACAGCATGTTTGTTCTGGAGTAATTGCCTAGACACAGACAAAGCTGGTTGGGAGATGGATATAGATTTAGAACACTCATTCTCTTTTTCCAACTCATAAGACCATCTTCCATGGTTCTCTACTTTAAAACTAACAGAAATCCAGGCAATGAAAATCTCCAATAACACTTTGCTGAAGGCTTATAGTTTGAAATAACAATGTCAATATTAAACTGAAAATATAATTACTGAAAAGAGTTTACAATTCCTTTCCAGTTGCTATTTTTGTTCTTAGAGGGCTGTACTGTCAAATTACTGTGCTCCAGAAGTCAATGGAAATAATTCTTTTCTCTGAGTGGTTAAGCACTAACTCTAAACACAATTAGCTTCACTTGCTTCATTTTGCTTTTGATATTTAGGATTTCTCATTTCAAAAATTTAAGAACTTTAAAAAATTTGATCCTCGCCTAAGAGAATGACAGTGGGGGTTGGGAAACTGTTAGCTTGGCCAGGAGGTAACTTTGACTCCTTTGTTATTTCACCCTAAAGCTCCACCCTTTAGCATAGAAGTTAATTTTGTGTTTGTAAGATGGATAGCAGATTGTTTTTCCTTTCCATAGAAACAGCATAAGTGGGAAACATTTGAGCTCTTCAAATGGGACTTACGTCTTATCAGGAATACATAAAATATATAGGTTCTGTGGAATGGCTTCAGGAGACTGTCAGGCTGTATCCCACACCATGTCAATGCAATGTGCATTTTTCTAGCTAGGGTGTCCATAACTTTCACCAGATTCCAAAGGAAACTTGAATCCAAAAACAAAGATTGGAACCAATGTCTTAGAATGGTGAAGGACAAAAGGAGAATCAACAGAAGTGCCTTGCACCAAATGACAGAGGAATAAACACTCTTGACACATTTCATTGTATTGATTCTGAGGTCTAGAATTTTTAACATCACAAATTGGAGTGAATCTTGTAACTGATATCATCCTAGATCAGATGAAGTATAGTAATCCTTTGTAGATTTTGTTGACTTTATTTTATAATTCTGTACTTCTTAGTAAGAAAGCCTAGTTGTCACAAATGAGACATCAAAATACTGCCAAAAGAGCTTTGGCTTCGGAGCCAGGGGACTTAGAATTCCTGGCCCTGCTGCTTTTGAGCTGAGTGAGCTTTAGTAAATGATTTCCTCTTTCCAGGCCTTTCTTTCCACATCTACAGACTATGAAGGTGTAATCAGCTGGTGCCTCAGAGTGCCTTTAAGGGCACCTGGGTGGGAAGGGAGTGACAGGTGGGTGAGATTTCATAGCTCCCCCAACCTTCTTCAACCTGGAGCAGTTCTGTATTACCTGTTTTACAAAGCAGATTTGTTTCTAAGGTTGTTTTTTGTTTTGTTTTGTTTTGTTTTTGAAGAATGATTTCTGTTGCTAGGGAAACAGAAAAATTAAAAGACCATCCAACTGGCATTTCCAGTTGTGGGTCTAAAGAGTTTTACGAATGTGTCACTGGATTTTTGTACCTTCCTTTTAATGATACCAATTGACTTACCGTTTGAGAGATCTACAATAGAGTGATAAGAAGCACAGATGTTGGGTAAGATAGACCTACCTGGACAGTTATCTTTGCTGTGTGACATTAGGCATATAATTATAACAATGGGAATAATTTTGGTACCTCTTTCAAAAGATTGTTTTGAGACACCAAGAAGATAGTTCATGGAGAAGGTTCATACAATGCCTAACAAATACGGATCCTCAGTGACCACCAACTGGTGGTAGTATTTCTGTCTCTTGGGTCTAAATGAGGGGAAGGATCTTTATTCCTCCTCACCAGAGTATCTACATTGGAATTCAAACCCCCTAATTCCATCACATACAAAATCTTTCAGATCCTTGGACCCATAATCAACCCTTAAGAGACATTTGCTGCTGCAGATGACCTTAGCATGCTGGAGAGATCATTATTCATATAGCAAACACTTTCAGGCAGGCAGGAGACCTAAGATAAAGGCAGAATGAGGTTTAATTTAAGGAATGTTCATTGTGGCCTTAATGAGAGCACACAGGTGGTAAGATGTGGTCTCTGCCATTTAGGAACTGGCAGACCAACTAGGTGCTTAGGTGACCCAGCAGTAAACGATATGCCAGGAGCTCACAGCAGGACTGAGTGACCCCTACTTGCAGGTCTGAGGGTAATTGGAGGAAATGATGTTTAAATCAAGCTTTGCGGGAAGAGGAGAATGATCACAGGTGAAACAGTGAAAGGGAGGAGGCCATCTTAGTCAGGGAAAGGCAAAAACCAGGAGTCCCCTACAAAATAACAATAAATAAAATAAAGGAGTGATTAAGCAAAATCATAGTTAACATTGCTTATTAAGTGCTAGGTACTTATGAAACACTTTATACGCATTATTACTTGTAGTTCATTTAGTCCTTAACCAACTCTGCAAGGTAAATTTTATTATTATATTATACCCATTCTACAGATGAGGAAAAGGAAGCACAGAGAATGAAGTATCTTGCCCAAGCTGGTAAGTGGGGTAGCTTGGTTTAGAACTCAGAAGTCCATTCTCTCAACCAAATGTACTCATCATTCATGAGGCTGCTCTACCGAACTGGGGCCAGTTTATGGATAGAGAGGAGCACTATGCCTCCCACCAGTCAGGGAAAGAATCCTGGTTCTTCCTGATAGGTTAGAGTTACTTGACTGCAGAAGTATCAACATTTTAGGCTGGATAATTCTTTGTTCTGCAGGGCTATTCTGTGCATTATGGGACTGTTAGCAGCATCACTGGCCTCTACCCACGAGATGCCAGTAACACTTCCTTCCCTGTTTGTGACAAACAAACATGTTTCCAGACATTTCTTAATGTCCCTGGGGTGGGGGGCAGAGTGACCCCAGCTGGGAACCACCATTGCAGGCAGGCTTATGCTAGGCACTGGCTTGTTGCTCTGCATGAGCAGAGCTGAAGCCAGGAGAAATTTTCTCTGCTGTGCACAAAGTTGTCTCCAGCAAACTTTCGGCTTTAAAGTTGTTCATTTCAGCAGCTGGGGTCTTGATTTCCCCAAGGTGACTCATACAGCCGCAGTCTGTGGGAGTCAGTCGGTTATCTGTTCTGACAAGGCCCCTTGTGTGTTTGAAGGAGGTGTGGCCTCCAAACCATCAAAGCATGCCGGGTGCACAATTACATCTCCGCATTGTGCTTGCCAGGGCATGACAATTGGAACACTGTGATCCAAGGCTTGTTTTGTTCTGACCAGCATCAGAAGTTCAGAACCTTAGCTTGAGTAGCAAAATTGATTATATATTCTATTTGCTGCAAGCCTACCAGCTAGTGCATCGATTCACCCTTTCATTTTCAGGGTCCACCTCTACAGACAACACTTACGTAACATTCTTAAAGGCGTTTTCCATGGTGATTAAGCTTTGCAGAGTAGGTTTGAGTGGTTTATCTGCATTACCAGTATCTCTTTCTTGGGACTTTGGAAGAGAGACCCTGGGTAGGCCCAGCAGGTGGAGTTTTTGGGGTTGGGGCTGGACTACAGGAGAAGGAGCAAGCAGGGAGGAACAGTGTGGAAGGAAAAAACTGAAACTCAGAGGAACGGGGTAAAGATTTTTCTCCGTAAAAGTACCAAAAGCAGGCCGGGCGCGGTGGCTCATGCCTGTAATCCCAGCACTTTGGGAGGCTGAGGCGGGTGGATCATGAGGTCAGGAGATGGAGACCATCCTGGTCCACATGGTGAAACCTCGCCTCTACTAAAAATACAAAAATCAGCTGGGCATGGTGGCATATGCTTGTAGTCCCAGCTACTCAGGAGGCTGAGGCAGGAGAGTCACTTGAACCCGGGAGGTGGAGGTTGCAGTGAGCCAAGATCACGTCACTGCACTCTAGCCTGAGTGAAAGAGCAAGACTCTGTCTCAAAGAAAAAAAAAGTTCCAAAAGCAGATCCTAAAACCAGAGACTGAGCCACACTCTTGGATAGGGGAAACGAGAGCATGGGGAAGGAATCAGAGGTGGTTGAGCAGAGGAGTCACTGCCTGTAGAGACATTTGTTAGACAAACATTTAATGAGCACTAGCTATGAGCCAGACACAGGGCTGTGCAGCCTCAGAACAAACCCATGCAACAGTTTCTACCATTCTGGAAATGGAGGTAGAGAGCGGTTGAGTTACCTGTTCAAAGTCATTTGGCTGGAATGTAGATGGGCCAAGGTAAGGATTCAGGCCTGTCTGACCCCAGAACTCAGGATTTGAACCACTGAGGTATGTACCACTCTGAACAGGGCACGCCTCGGGGTGGAGTCTGGGAGATCTGACCCAATTTAAGGGATAAGGAACAAGGAGGAACATAATATTATTTCAACCATCCTCCCAGGGGCAGAGCCAGGGGAGAAGAAAAAGAGGTCCCTGTGTACAACTACTGGAGCTGAGAGAGGGATATTGGTTTACATACCTCCTGAAGAAGACACAGGTAGGATCCTGAATGCTATATCCTTGTCCCATTGCCTACCATGGAGGCTGTATTCATTTGCTTTGGCTGTTGTAGCAAAGTACCACACACTGCAGGGCTTATACAACATACACGGATTTTCTGTCTGTTCTGGAGATTGGAAGTCGAGAATCAAGGTGTCAGCAGCGTTAGTTCCTTCTGAGGGCTGTGAGAATCTGTTCCAGATTCCTCTCTTAGCTACTGGTGGTTTTCTGGCAATCTTTGGCATTTCTTGGCTTATAGATGCATCATCCTTATCTCCGCCTTCATCCTCACATGCATTCTCCCTGTGTGCACCTCCGTCACTGTCTAACTTTTCACTTTTTATAAGGACACCAATCATATTGGATTTGGGTACACCCTAATGATCTCATTGTAGCTTCATCATCGGTAAAACCCTATTTCTAAATCAGGTCACATTCACAGGCACTGGGGGTTAGGGCATCAATATTTTTGAGGGGGACATAATTGAATCCACAACAGGGAACATCCCAGTAAAACACACAATCATTACTAGTTTGGCCTTTGGTCCCAAAACCTTTTTGTGAGATGAGTTGGCCGTTTGAGATTGATGAGGCAGCTGTGCCCCTTGAAGGTAAGACTTCAGGAGATGTCAGCTCCAACAGTATCCTATGTCTTCTCCTGTCCCTGCCACCCTCTCATCCTGCACCAGCCTTTGCACACTAGTTAGTAAAGGAAACTTAAGTACACCTAGGGACTGGCAGCACTTGGAGAAAACAGAGGGAAGAGATCAATGATAGTTATACCTATAGTTCTTCTCCCTTCTCCTGACAATGCCATCCTCTTGCCTTCTGGCCCCTGTGTGTGAACTTGAAACTCCATTTTCTTTTTCGACTATGTCATGGAGATTTCTCTTTAAAACAGGGTTTCTCTCCTTCCCTCCCTCCTTGTTTCCCTCCCTTTTTTCCTTCTGCATTTTTTTTCCTTTTTGTTAAGGAAGAGGAGGTACAGTGAAAGGAAGAAGCCTTATTCTCTTCCTAGGGAATAGAGTGTAGTGAGTATAACTTAATAGGGAGCAGGTGGAAGTCTAAACTTTACTTCTTAGTTTAATTTTTTTTCGTCTCCCTTTACCCCATTCTTCTTAACTGAAGGGAATGAAAATGTGTAATTCTCAGGTAGAATGGAGTCCAGAAACGGAATGTGGTGAGGACTACACAGAGGTGGTAGGAGGGAAGAAAAAACAGGCCTGACAATGCAATATATGTTCCTATCCAGTTCAGCTAGATGTGATGAGACAAACTCATTTAGATTAGCTTATTTTGTCTTGATGTATAAATGTCAGATAATCCAACTGTGCTAGGATTTTTGCATATCACAAACATGTTGTTATTAACCACCATCTGTAATTAGCAAAATAGTGAGCTAAATAATGAAGGAAGGAAGAAACTAACATATTTGAGCATTTATCATGCATCAGGCACTGCATTAGGGACTTCTGCATATATTCTTTTGTTGCATCCATCAAAGCCAGGGAAGCAGGCAAGATCAATCCGGTTTCACTGGTGAAGATGCAGAGGCATTGCCTAAGGTTACAGAACATTTCTTTTTTCTTTTTCTTTCTTTTTTTTTTTTTTTTTTTTTTTTGAGATGGAGTCTTTCTCTGTTACCCAGGTTGAAGTGCAGTGGCGCGATCTCGGCTCACTGCAAACTCCACCTCCCGGGTTCACACCATTCTCCTGCTTAAGCCTCCCAAGTAGCTGGGACTACAGGCGCCCACCATCATGCCCAGCTAATTTTTTGTATTGTTTAGTAGAGATGGGGTTTCACTGTGTTAACCAGAATGGTCTCGATCTCCTGACCTCGTGATCCGCCTGCCTCGGCCTCCCAAAGTGCTGGGATTACAGGCATGAGCCACCGCGCCCAGCCAGGTTACAGAATATTTCTAGGCACCACAGGCCTAGTCAATAAATGGTTTATGTCACACAAGCTAGCTGAACTCATTTATTAAATTTTTTTTTTTTAGTGAATTCCTCACAATTTTCTCTTTTTAAATTTTTATTATTTATTTATTTATGAGACAGGATCTTGCTCTGTTGCCCAGGCTGGAGTGGCTCACTACAACTTCAACCTCCTGGACTCAAGCAATCCTCTCACCTCCGTTTCCCGAGTAGCTGGAACTACAAGTGTGCACCACCACACCCAGCTAATTTTATCTTTTTGTAGAGATAAGGTCTTACTATGTTTCCCAGGCTAGTCTTGAACTTCTAGACTCAAGCGATCTTCCTGCCTCAGCCTCTCAAAGTGCTGGGATTACAGACATGAGCCACTGCGCCCGGCCACAATTTTCTATACATGTAAATATATCACTTGTGAATAGAGATAGTTTTACTTCTTCTTTTTTTTTTCTTTCAATCTGGTTGCCTTTTATTTCTGTGTCTTGCCTAATTCCTCTTGCCTAATTGCTCCAGCACAATGCTGACATAAAAGTGGCAAGAGTGGATATCCTTGTATTTTTCCTGATCTCATGAGTAAAAGCTTTCAGTTTTTTACCTTTGAGTGTGATGTTAGCTCTGGGTTGGTTTTAGATGCTCTGTATGTCCTCAACTTCTGTATGAGGTTGGGGACATTTTCCTCTATTTCTAGTTTAACGAACTAGATTTTTTTTAATTATGAAAGGGTGTATAATTCTATGTTGCTGAAGTCAGTTTGCTAGTTTTTTTTTGAGAATTTTTCATCTATATTTATAAGGGATATGAGGTCAAAGTTCTATATTCTTGAAATATCTTTATTTAGGTATGGTATTAGGGTAAGAATGATCTCATGAAATAAGTGAGAAAATGTGTTTTTTATTTCTATTTTTTTGAAGAGTTTGTCAAATATTGAAGATTGGTATTAATTTGTCTTTAAACATTTGTAAAATTCATCAGTGAAGATATCTGGGTCTGAAATTTTTCTTTTTGTAGAAAGTTTTAAAATAACTAATGTCATCATTTATTATAGTTCTATTAAGATTTTCTATTTCTTGAGTCAGTTCCAGCAATTTTTATCTTGCTACGATTTTGTCCATTTCATCTTGGTTATCAAACTTGTTGGCATAGCTGTTTATAGTATCCTTTTATCATTTTTTAAATTCCTATAAGTAGTGATGTCTCATCTTTCATTGCTGTTATGAGAAATTTGAGTTATCTCTCTCACTTTCTGTCAGTCTGATTAAAGATTTGTCGTTTGTTGGTCTCTCTAAAGAAAGAGCTTTTGATTTTTCTCTATTGTTTTCCTATTTTTGTTTTATTTATATATTTTCCAGTCTTTATTATTCCTTTCCCCTACTTGCTTAGGTTTCAGTTTGCTCTTCTTTTTTATTTCTTAAGATGAAAATTTACGTTACTTACTCATTTGAAATATTTCTTATTCTTCTTTTTAAAATATAGATGATTACAGCTATACACTTCTCTCTAAGCACTGCATTAGCTGCGTATCGTAAGTTTTGGTATGTTGCATTTTTGTTTACATTCATCTCTAAATATTCACTTAGAGAATATGTCTTATAATTTCTTCTTTGATCAATTGGTTATTTAGGAATGTATTAATTAATTTCCATATATTTTGAATTTCCCAGGTTTTATTCTGTGTTTTATTTCTAATTTTATTTTATTGTGGTCAGGGCACATGTTTTGTATAACTTCAATCTTTTAAAATTTATTGTTTTTATAGACAGACATATGGTCTACCCTGGAGAGGTTTCATTGTGCACTTGAGAAGAATATGTATTCTGCTGTTGTTGGGTGGATCATTCTATAGATGTCTGTTAAAAGAAAAACTTTAGATAAATTAAATTTAGCAGAGTTTTTTTGAGCAAAGAACAATTCATGAATTAGGCAGCACTCGCAACAAGAAGAGGTTCAGAAAGCTCTACCTAACAGCCTGAGCAGTGAGATTTTATAGGCTAAACATGGAACCAAAGTAGAAAGATCACTTAATTGGTTACATCTAGACATATGCCTTATTTGGGCATGGTGTGATCAGTTAACTGATTTGCTGAAGCTTGGCTGCTTGTGATGGCTGAAACTCAGTTATCAAGTCTGGTTTCAGTTTGTTTATAAAATATGTTAGGTTGTGCTACATTACAACTCAAAGTAGGGAGATAGCCTCGAGTCAGTGGCTTCCTGCTTATTTAGTTTAATAAATGTAGTTGGAGTTGTTCAAGTCTCCTATTTCATTGTTGATCTTCTGCCTGTCCTGTTCTGTCCATTATTGAAAGTGAGGTATTAAAGTTGTTACCTGTTACTGTTGAATTGTCTATTTCTCTCTTTAATACTGTCATTTTTATCTTCATATATTTTGGAGCTCTCTAAATACGTTCATACACAGTTGTTATATCTTCCTGATGACCTAAACTTTTTAAATTATAAAATGTCCTTTTTTGTTTCTAACAACAATTTTTGTTTGAACATCTATTTTGTCTGATCTTAGTATAGTGACTCTAATTGTCTTTTGGTTACAGCTTGCATGGAATATCTTTTTTTTCCCCCATTTTTAACATTCAACCTATTTGTGTCTTTTCTACATCAATTGAGTTTCTTCTGTATTATGGTTTTCTCCTTTATTCTATTTATATGATAAATTACATTTATTGATTTTTGAGTGCTATACCTACCTTGCATTCAAAATATAAATCTCACTTGTTCATATTGAGTTATCTTTTCTGATTATTGTTAGATTCCAAATGCCCATATTCATAAAGGATTGCCCCATCTCTGTTCATGAAATGGTAGTTTCATAGTGTCACAGTAACATTAGCCTTGTAAAATGAACTGAGACTTGCCCTGCACTCCTTTATTTTTGAAAAGTATCTGCATAAGATTGGTATTTCTTTTCTAGAAATTTCACAGAATTCACCAGTCAAGTCATCTCAGTCTGGAGGGTTCTCCTCTTCCCTGGGAATGTTTTTAACTGAAAACTCAATGCCTTGAAGAGATATATAGCTATTCTGATTTTCTCTTTTCTCTTGTTTCAGGTTTGGTAAATTTTTTGTGTCAAGTTTGGTCTTTTGATACATTTGTCCATTTCACCCATGTTCTCACATTTGTCATATGCTGCTCATAACATTTCATTACTGTCTACTTAACTTACAGAGAACATTCAGTGACATCCTATTTTGCTTTTGATATTAGAAATGTTTGTCTCTTTGTTTTTGATCAGTCTAGCCAGAGATCTATCATTTGTATTGATCTTTTTAAACAAGCAACTTATGGTTTCATTGATTTTTCTCCATTGTTAGCTTGCTTTTCATTTCATTGTTTTACACTTTTGTTTTTCTTCCTTTCATTGTACTTTGGGTTTCAGTTCTTTTTGTTTTTTTTCTTTTAGCTTCTTACGGCGGAAGCTCTGATAACTAATTTTGAACATTAAAAAATTGACAACAGAAGCATTTAATGCTATGAAATTTCTTCTAATTGCTACTTTATTTTCATCTAATAAATTTTGATATGACGTGTTTCATTCATTTCAAAATATTTTCTAATTTGTCAATTTCTCTTTGAAAAATGGGCTATTTAAAATGAGTATTTCCCAGGTATTTTAATTTTTTGGATATCTTTCTGTTTTTGAAATGTGTTGTCATTCTACTCTAGTCAAAGAAAATGGATTGTAAAATTTCCATCCTTTGATATGTATTAAGACTTGTTTTATGACCCAGTTTTGGGTTAGTGTATGGCATATCTTAGTGAATTTTCCATGTGCTCTTGAAAAGTATCTACATTCTGTTGTTTAGTTACTTGTACTATAGATATCAATTTGATCAGGTTGAAGGTAAGTGTTGTTTAAGTCTTCCATGATCCTATTCTGTCTAATTTATCAACTACTAGAAGAGAAGGGTTGAAATCTCCAACTGTAATTGGGAATTTGTCCATTTCTCTTTTCAGTCTTATCAGTTTTCACTTCACGTATTTTGATGTCTATTACTACATGCCTATTCAGTTAGCATTGTTGGTCTTCTTAATACATTGACTCTTTTGTTTTTATAAAATGTCTGTTTTATCACAAAAATTGGTAATATTTCTTGTCCTGAAGTCTACTTTATCTGATATTAATGTAGCCACTCCAGTTTTCTTATTATTGGTGTTTGCATTGTTTATAATTTTCTATCCTCTTACTTTTATAATGTGAGACTCTTCTGTTCACCCCAAGGTTTTCTACTATTGTTGTAATGCAATTTACTTCTACATGTTATAAACTCTTTGATACATTCTTTACTTTTTTTTAAGAAAGCAATTTTCTCTTAAAGAATTGAAACACAAGGAAAAGGTTTTTCCCTTTATATAAATAGTTATCATTTAAATGATTCTAAATTCTTTTCAGCAGATCCATCTTTCCATATGGTATCATTTTCTTCTCTGCAAAAAACTTCCTTTAACATTTCTTGTAGTTGAGATCTCTTTACAAGTAAATTCTTTTAGTTTTTGCTTGTCTAAAAACATTTTAAATTACTCTTAGCTTTTGAAAGATGTTTTCACTCGAGATAGAATGACATTTTTTTCCCAGCACTTTGAAGATGCTTTATTTTTTCTTGTCTTGCATTGTTTGTGATCTAAAATTGATAGTAATTCTTATCTCTGGTTTTCTGAATATAATGTGCCAATTTTATACGACCAATTTTATATGGCTTCTTTTAAGATTTTTCTCTTTATCACTGGTTTGTAGCAATTTGATTATGATGTGCTTTGGTATAATTTTCAATTTTATTTTTTAAAATTTTGCTTTGTGCTTATTGAATTTTTTGACTGTGTTTATGGTTTTTATCAAATTTGAATAAAATTTCAGGCATTATTTCTTTGAATACATATTTCTGCCCCTTCTTTTTTTCTGACTCCAGTTATATTTACACTAAACTACTTAAAACTGTTCTACATGTTATGAGGGTTCTGTTAATTATTTTCTTTCTCTTTTCTTTTTATGCTTAAGTTTGGATAGTTCCTATTTCTACATTCTCAGATTACATTGATTTTTTTCCTTTTTCTATAATGTCTAATCTGTTATTGGTCCTATGCAGTAAAAATTTTATTTCAAATATTGAATTTTTCAGCTCTAGAAGATCTCTTACTTTTGTTTTTATTTCTTTAATTTCTCTCTTTATCATTTTTGTTTTCTTGTACATTCTAGAACATATTTATATTAGCTACTTTAACGTCCCTATCTGCTAATCACTCTGTCTGTCATTTCTGGATCTATTTTTATTGGCAATGACAGTCCTGCCTGTTCATGGAAATGTTGTACCCACAAGGTACAATGTAGAAAACTTCTCTGTATCAGTTGGTAGCACATTTGGCTTCAAATAAAAGAATGACAGTAACTTAAAGAAATAGGAGGTTTATTTGTCTCATAAAAGTGTCTGGAGGTAAGCAATTGCTGGCTCTGATTCAATAGCTCAGTAATGCAGGGATTACTATAATTCTTTGTGTTACTTTTCTCATCTTGGTAACCTCATTGTTTCCAGAAAACTGCAAACCTCCAGACACTAGACATCACAGTTGTATTCTAAGTAGGCAAAACGTTATGCCTTAAATCTATTTTTTTTCCCCCTGAAAGCAGTGGTTTATTGGAAGTTCAACCCAGTGGCTTTCCATGTAATTGGCCAAGACTGGGTCACATGACTTCCTATGGACTAACCACTCATCAAGTTAAACAAGATTGTCATGACTGATTTAGACCAGTGATAAATTTCCTTGGACTCATGAACAAATTGGAGCTCGAATAACAGGGAAATGGATGTTGAGGAAAGGCTAGGCTAGACAGTGTTGCTCATATGCTGCAGTGCCAAAAAAGTAAGGTTCACTCTCAGAATGGCATTTGATCTTCATCTTGTAGGAAACTTGGTGGGAGAGAGGAGAGCCAAGAGCAACATGGGCAACTTTTAGTATTATCTAGATCTCAAACAAGGAGAGGTTTAGAAGCAAATCATAAAGAGAGGTTTAGAAGCAAATCATAAGACCTCTGTGAAGTCTAGTTTCTGTGGTTTTTTAAACACAGAGACAATTTAGGTGCTGAGTTTTATATCAGCAGAAGCGTCTGGGGCACAAAAGGAAGGAAATGTCACAATAAATTAAAACAAATGAGAATGTGAGTCAATGATAGAGTTGGTGGACTCTTAATTCTTGAAAACTTTTATTGTGAGCTGTGTGATCTTGAACAATCCACTTAACCTCTCTAAGCCTCAGTGTCTTCATTAGAAACTAGAAAGAATAATATAACTGTTGTGGGTGGTTAGCAATTAACCGTCTGTATTATTAGTTCTAGTTTATTATTGCATTATAACTTCTTGTTTATTATTATTTTTAGTTTATTCATCAAAAACCAGGAATAATAAGATGGCCATTGTAGTTAGTTAAGAGCAGCAATTCTCAAAGATTTAGGTGTTAGGGCCACTTTAAATCCTTAAGAATGATTGAGGATCCCTAAGCCTTTTGTTTACATTTGTTATAACTATTGATATTTACCATATTAAAAATTAAAACTGAGAATTCAAAAAAGTATTTATTAATTCATTAAAATAACAGTAAGAATGCATTGCATGTTAAATTAGTAACATTTTAAATAAAAATATATTTTCTAAAACAAAAAATATGGTGAAAATGTGGCATTGTTGTACATTTTTGCAGATTTCTTACGGTTTAATAGAAGGGAGCAGGATTTTCCTGTGCATTTCTGCATTCAATCTGTTGTAATATCACATGTCATTTAGCCTCTGAATAACCCTACTGTGTACTTGTGAGAAAATGAGAGAGGAAAAAGGCAAATAATGCTTTAGTATTATGATGAAAATAGTTTGTGATTTCACAAACTTCCCTGGGGGTTCCTGGACCAGATATTGAGGACTATGAGTTAAGAAAATAGTCTCTTTCCCTTCTAAATGAGTAAATGTGAGCAAGATATTAAATGTCTCAGTTCCTTCATCTGTAAAATGGAGATAATAATAATAGCTGTTTCATAGGTCTGCTCTGAGGATTATATCAGTTCTCTTAAGATAGTGTGGAATTCAGTAAGTGATCAAAATCAATTACTATTACTGCTTACTGAATGCACCACAAAAGAATTTTTCTCTCCCCTTTTCCTTTGGAGCAGAAGAGAGATCTCTGGAACATTTTGTTTGAGAAGTAGAAGAGGCAAACCTCTGGATTTATTGGTAAGGGCCCAACACTTGGATAAAATGATCCCTTTAGTCAGTAATAATTAATGCATATCATCCACATCATATTATAAATCATCGTTTTCAGCCCCTATCTCACTTAATTCTTGAAACCGCCTGTGATATGGGTGAGGTATATTTGTTATCCCCATTTTGCATACCAGGCAACTGAGACTCAGAGGTTAAATAACTTGCCAAAAGGCAGAATTTCTACAGGGAATCTTTATCTTCTGACTCCACATTCTGTGTCTTTGAAGTCTCCTCCCTGCCTCCCACTTCTGATTTTTGCACATTAATATGCATGTAATGCACCTGCTCCCTGGGAGGCAGGTTTGCCTGCATCAGCTTTTGAAGTTGGTGCCTGAAACTTGTTTTGATTAAGGATGGAAAATTCACTGAATAGACAGATGGACTTGAAGGCCTTTACATCATTTTGGAGATGAAAAGTGCTGGGTAAGTGTTATGATCCGTGTGCTGGTAATTTGATCAAAAAAGAAATAACTATGCAGAAGTGACCCTAAGAAAATGAGATCTGAAAAGGGGGCAGGGGCTATCAACTTTGATCCAGAAGACCTCAAGCTTATTCAGATTTTGACTCAGGAAGTTCCTGTGGGTGAAGTAACACATCTGCCTGAGATACTAACAAATTCCACAGCTGACCTGAGTGTAGTGGGAGGCTGGCAAGAATGTGTAAATTCAATATCATTAGCAGACAAGTGAACATGAACCCCCAGTGACTCCTAGGAAAATCTTGCAGGCAGGAAACTGGGAGAGAAAGGTAAAAGTGCTAATGGTGGACATTAAAGGCTTCTTAGAAAGCTGGGTGCCTGGCTCTATTATGGAAGCAGTCATGCTAATCACGACACCTGACATGGATTAGCATGTCCTGTTGGTCAGCCTCTGTGCTGGGGACTTTACATGCTCTGTTTTATTTAATCCTTGCAAGAATCTTGTGAAGGAGGTATTTTTATTATCACCATTTTACAGGTAAAAAAAAACCGTTTGCTCAGGGATGTCAAATAATTTTCATGTGAGAATTAGTGAGAAGTAGAGGAAAGAGTCAAACCAGCTCCAATGTCAGTGTCCAAATCACTGGAATTACTGCATCCCCAAGATGTTTTGATCTCACTGGAGATAAGACAGACCTATAGGATGATATTTGTTGCTGGAGAGATGACCATTTGGTAACTAAAGCAAATCTGAGCTTTTTAAGAATAGCTTTACTCTTCTGGATATTTGCTCATTTAGGGTTCCAAATATGGATCAGTTCCTATTGTTTTCTGATACTTGCTATTGCTTCTTATTGCTTCTGGCATAAGATTCAACCTCTCAAGTAAAGTTAAAGTTCAGTATTCTCTCTGGCAGGTTCTGGAAGCCAACAAAAGGGAGACAGCTTTTGGAGCACTACCATTGTCCAAGGTCATTAACAAGAACCTATTATGTGCAGAACATGTGGATAAAGCTGGGTAAATCCCACCTGGGCCTCATCATGCATCATGCCTCCTTGGGGAGCACACCGTCTGCATGGGATTTATATTTATATTTATATTTCTTAAATAATAACTTAGAAAGCAGTGAGTGCTTTCTATGCACTTGCAAGAATCTGTCTTTCTAAGCAGATTGCAAGAATCTGTCCCAGGAGATCTGCAGAGGATCCCTGGCTGGGGGATAGTTTTTTTTTTTTTTTTTTTTCTTAGCAAACTTTAATAAAAGGACTAAGCTAAGTATGATAGAAATTCAAAAGTTAAGGTAGAAGGAGAAAACACGGAGAGACGATGTGCTATGAAGGTCAACTAGTAAGGCCTGGGAGGGATAGCTGGAGGGCATGTCAGAAGGAGAGTGACTAGACGAGGGGGCAGCAACCTTGGCACATGGATCAAATACAGCCCACTGTCTTGGCTGACTTTTCACTGAGTCTGCTATATTTATATATTATGCCTGAAATCACTAAGGAGGCTCATCAAATCCCCACAACAACTCTACGGCTTTTATAGATGAGGAAACTGAAGCTTTAAAGACTTGGTTAAGGACACTTGTCCAAGATCATGTAGCTACTAAGTGGCAGATCCAGAGTTTAGATGTAGATCTCCTGAATCTAAGTCCAGCTCTCTTTCTCTTGCACCAGGGCCAAGTTTCATGGCATTCTGTCCTTCCTAAGGCCTCTGCTCTGATATTGGGGACGCCCAGGAGCTCCAAATTCTCCTTGTCAAAGTGCATCCTCTGGACTTGCCTTTTCCCATATTCTCCTCTCTTTACACAGATCCAGAGAGGACAGGTCCTGGAGGACAGGATGCTCATGTTGCAGCATCAGGCCCAGGACTGGACGGATGTGCATCTGGTCATGTGAGCACAGCTTTCTCCATGCTGCCACTCTGACCCTAGAACATGTGTCCTCCTTCACACAGAGGTCATCCCAATTTCAGCCCCTTCCCTCTTTCCTTTCAGTCTGTAAGCCCTTCCTATCGCCCCGGCACGCTGGCTTCCACCTCATCAGCCTATCATCATGTGAAGTTGGAAATACCACAGTTCTTGCTGCCTCCTCATGACTACAGAGTTCTTACATTGCTCTTTTCACAGAAACATTCATTAGTTTCCTACAATGATGTATTATGTGGGAATGTTTACCACCAAAGCAAGGCCAGTAAAGGATATATTTTTAGTTGGGAGAAGGGATGACTTTGGTTTCTTGGACTCATACCTAATATGCACGCAATCTATCAGTATAGCTCTTCTGGCAGACTTGGGAGATGGTCCATGTGAGCTCTGGACAGGAATGAGGAGTTGGTTATGACAAAAACACAGATTGCAATAATCTGTCCCAGGAGATCTGCAGAGGATCCTTGGCTGGGGGATTTTCTTTTTTTAGTAACTTTCTATGGCATTAATTTCCATGAGAGACAATTACTGGAGGTCTGTGTACCAATTAGAGTGCTGGTGGCTGTAATAGAAACTCAACATGACTAAAACAACAACAAAATATCCCATTGAACAGGAAGGCCAGAATTAAGATGGGTCTTGAGCATGGAACTGAGAGATATGGCTGTTTTCTGTGATTCTCTTACCTTTTTTCTTCTTGTATGTTAGGCATTTAAATTTTTTTTCTCTAATTGATCCCTTCAAGGTCCATACAATCTTCTATGGACATAGGGGATGGAGGGAGGGATTGAGAGACAGAGAGTGAAACAGAGAGAAGAGAGAGAAGAGGAAGAGAGGGAAGGAAGAAGAGAGAGAGAGCAGGAGATAGAGAGAAAGAGAGGAAGAAGAAGAGGAAGAAGGAGAAGAAAGAAGGAGGAGGAGGGGGAGGAGAAAGAAGGAGAAGGAAGAGGAGGAAGAGGAGTAAGAGGAGCTGGAGGAGCAGGTGTCAGAAGGAGGAATAAGAATGAGGAGAAGGAGGAGGAGGAAGAGAAGGAGGGGGAGAGAGGTAGAAGAAGAAAAGAGGAGAAAGGAAGGAGGGGCAGCCAGGAGATAGAGAAACCTTGGCCTTAAGCAGACTGACAGAGCTTACTTAGGTCACATGCCCACTCTAGAGATGGGATAATGTCATGTGCCATTTGGCTTAAAATAATCATAATCTGAGGACAGTACTGGAGTGGATACCTTAATTAAACTGGAGTTGTGTGGGTGCAGATATGGGTAAACAACACCAGTGATAGCCACAGTCTACCAAGATTCTCTGCTGCATGAGGGTTCTACAGGTCCTCAGGGTCCCTGGAGACACTTGGAGGTTGTTGTCTATGTCTGCAGATGGCAGAGGTGGAGATAAGGAGAGTGGAGCATTTCTTATGCATGTGTGTGTGTATTTACTTCTAATGTAACATGTAATATGATATACATGTTAATATACATAGTACTTTTAGGTGCAGCAAGGAATATACCAGTCCCTCAGGGTGACCAAGTTACCCCTCATAAGTGAATTATAAAGGAAATTCCCTCATGGGGTTTTACATGCAAAACACATTCAAATTTATCACTGAATGACAGAGCATAATTTCTAATAAGATCCTTACGTTCTGCAAAAGCAGTGATATATTTCATTAGACTGCTTGATGTCCTGTCTCTTGATAACTTCCTGGTATATGAGATGAAAGCCTAGCTTAGAGATGGTGATTTTGGCTAGGGCAGAGTTGGTGAGGCCCAGGCACAGCCCTATTGGGATGGGAGGTTAGGGTTAAAGTTGGAAGTCCATGTAAGCTTTTGATCAAACATTTTTGTCCAAGTCTGCTCACAATAGAGGACACAGTATTTATATATGGTATGGCTTTAAGAAGCTGAAGAGGGGGAGGAGCCAAGGTGGCCGAATAGGAAGAGCTCTGGTCTACAGCTCCCAGCCTGAGCTATGCAGAAGACGGGTGATTTCTGCATTTCCATCTGAGGTACCGGGTTCATCTCACTAGGGAGTGCCAGACAGTGGGCGCAGGTCAGTGGGTGCGCACACTGTGCGCGAGCCAAAGCAGGGCGAGGCATTGCCTCACTCCAGAAGCACAAGGGGTCAGGGAGTTCCCTTTCCTAGTCAAAGAAAGGGGTGACAGACGGCACCTGGAAAATCGGGTCACTCCCACCCGAATACTGTGCTTTTCCAACGGGCTTAAAAAATGGCGCACCAGGAGATTATATCCCGCACATGGCTCAGAGAGTCCCACGCCCACGGAGTCTCGCTGATTGCTAGCACAGCAGTCTGAGATCAAGCTGCAAGGTGGCAGCGAGGCTGTGGGAGGGGCGCCCGCCATTGCCCAGGCTTGCTTATGTAAACAAAGCAGCTGGGAAGCTCGAGCTGCGTGGAGCCCACCACAGCTCAAGGAGGCCTGCCTGCCTCTGTAGGCTCCACTTCTGGGGGCAGGGCACAGACAAACAAAAAGACAGCAGTAACCTCTGCAGACTTCAATGTCCCTGTTTGACAGATTTGAAGAGAGCAGTGGTTCTCCCAGTATGCAGCTGGAGATCTGAGAACGGGCAGACTGCCTCCTCAAGTGGGTCCCTGACCCCTGACCCCCAAGCAGCCTAACAGGGAGGCACCCTCCAGCAGGGGCACACTGACACCTCACATGGCAGGGTACCCCAACAGACCTGCAGCTGAGGGTCCTTTCTGTTAGAAGGAAAACTAACAAACAGAAAGGACATCCACACCAAAAACCCATCTGTACATCACCATCATCAAAGACCAAAAGTAGATAAAACCACAAAGATGGGGAAAAAACAGAACAGAAAAAACTGGAAACTCTAAAAAGCAGAGCGCCTCTCCTCCTCCAAAGGAACGCAGTTCCTCACCAGCAACGGAACAAAGCTGGAGGGAGAATGACTTCCATGAGCTGAGAGAAGAAGGCTTCAGACAATCAAATTACTCCGAGCTACAGGAGGACATTCAAACCAAAGGCAAAAAAGTTGAAAACTTTGAAAAAAAATTAGAAGAATGTATAACTAGAATAACCAATACAGAGAAGTGCTTAAAGGAGCTGATGGAGCTGAAAACCAAGGCTTGAGAACTACATGAAGAATGCAGAAGCCTCAGGAGCCGATGCGATCAACTGGAAGAAAGGGTATCAGCGATGGAAGATGAAATGAATGAAATGAAGCAAGAAGGGAAGTTTAGAGAAAAAAGAATAAAAAGAAACAAGCAAAGCCTCCAAGAAATATGGGACTATGTGAAAAGACCAAATCTACGTCTGATTGGTGTACCTGAAAGTGACGGGGAGAATGGAACCAACTTGGAAAACACTCTGCAAGATATTATCCAGGAGAACTTCCCCAATCTAGCAAGGCAGGCCAACATTCATATTCAGGAAATACAGAGAACACCGCAAAGATACTCCTCGAGACGAGCAACTCCAAGACACATAATTGTCAGATTCACCAAAGTTGAAATGAAGGAAAAAATGTTAAGGGCAGCCAGAGAGAAAGGTCGGGTTACCCTCAAAGGGAAGCCCATCAGACTAACAGCAGATCTCTTGGCAGAAACTCTACAAGCCAGAAGACAGTGGGGGCCAATATTCAACATTCTTAAAGAAAAGAATTTTCAACCCAGAATTTCAAATCCAGCCAAACTAGCTTCATAAGTGAAGGAGAAATAAAATCCTTTACAGACAAGCAAATGCTGAGAGATTTTGTCACCACCAGGCCTGCCCTAAAAGAGCTGCTGAAGGAAGCGCTAAATATGGAAAGGAACAACCAGTACTAGCCGCTGCAAAATCATGCCAAAATGTAAAGACCATCGAGACTAGGAAGAAACTGCATCAACTAACGAGCAAAATAACCAGCTAACATCATAATGACAGGATCAAATTCACACATAACAATATTAACTTTAAATGTAAATGGACTAAGTGCTCCAATTAAAAGACACAGACTGGCAAATTGGATAAAGAGTCAAGACCCATCAGTGTGCTGTATTCAGGAAACCCATCTCACATGCAGAGACACACATAGGCTCAAAATAAAAGGATGGAGGAAGATCTACCAAGCAAATGGAAAACAAAAAAAGGCAGGGGTTGCAATCCTAGTCTCTGATAAAACAGACTTTAAACCAACAAAGATCAAAAGAGACAAAGAAGGCCATTACATAATGATAAAGGGATCAATTCAACAAGAAGAACTAACTATCCTAAATATATATGCACCCAATACAGGAGCACCCAGATTCATAAAGCAAATCCTGAGTGACCTACAAGGAGACTTAGACTCCCACACATTAATTATGGGAGACTTTAACACCCCACTGTCAACATTAGACAGATCAACGAGACAGAAAGTCAACAAGGATACCCAGGAATTGAATTCAGCTCTGCACCAAGCGGACCTAATAGACATCTACAGAACTCTCCACCCCAAATCAACAGAATATACATTTTTTTCAGCACCACACCACACCTATTCCAAAATAGACCACATAGTTGGAAGTAAAGCTCTCCTCAGCAAATGTAAAAGAACAGAAATTATAACAAACTATCTCTCAGACCACAGTGCAATCAAACTAGAACTCAGGATTAAGAATCTCACTCAAAACTGCTGAACTACATGGAAACTGAACAACCTGCTCCTGAATGACTACTGGGTACATAATGAAATGAAGGCAGAAATAAAGATGTTCTTTGAAACCAACGAGAACAAAGACACAACATACCAGAATCTCTGGGACGCATTCAAAGCAGTGTGCAGAGGGAAATTTATAGCACTAAATGCCCACAAGAGAAAGCAGGAAAGATCCAAAATTGACTCCCTAACATCACAATTGAAAGAACCAGAAAAGCAAGAGCAAACACATTCAAAAGCTAGCAGAAGGCAAGAAATAACTAAAGTCAGAGCAGAACTGAAGGAAATAGAGACACAAAAAACCCTTCAAAAAATTAATGAATCCAGGAGCTGGTTTTTTGAAAAGATCAACAAAATTGATAAACCGCTAGCAAGAGTAATAAAGAAAAAAAGAGAGAAGAATCAAATAGAGCAATAAAAAATGACAAAGCGGATATCACCACCGATCCCACAGAAATACAAACTACCATCAGAGAATACTACAAACACCTCTACGCAAATAAACTAGAAAATCTAGAAGAAATGGATAAATTCCTCGACACATACACTCTCCCAAGACTAAACCAGGAAGAAGTTGAATCTCTGAATAGACCAATAACAGGATCTGAAATTGTGGCAATAATCAATAGCTTACCAACCAAAAAGAGTCCAGGACCAGATGGATTCACAGCCGAATTCTGCCAGAGGTACAAGGAGGAACTGGTACCATTCCTTCTGAAACTATTCCAATCAATAGAAAAAGAGGGAATCCTCCCTAACTCATTTTATGAGGCCAGCATCATTCTGATACCAAAGCCGGGCAGAGACACAACCAAAAAAGAGAATTTTAGACCAATATCCTTGATGAACATTGATGCAAAAATCCTCAATAAAATACTGGCAAAACAAATCCAGCAGCACATCAAAAAGCTTATCCACCATGATCAAGTGGGCTTCATCCCTGGGATGCAAGGCTGGTTCAATATATGCAAATTAATAAATGTAATCCAGCATATAAACAGAACCGAAGACAAAAATCACATGATTATCTCAATAGATGCAGAAAAGTTCTTTGACAAAATTCAACAACCCTTCATGCTAAAAACTCTCAATAAATTAGGTATTGATGGGACATATTTCACAATAATAAGAGCTATCTATGACAGCCCCACAGCCAATATCATACTGAATGGGCAAAAACTGGAAGCATTCCCTTTGAAAACTGGCACAAGACAGGGATGCCCACTCTCACCACTCCTATTCAACATAGTGTTGGAAGTTCTGGCCAGGGCAGTTAGGCAGGAGAAGAAAATAAAGGGTATTCAATTAGGAAAAGAGGAAGTCAAATTGTCCCTGTTTGCAGACGACATGATTGTATATCTAGAAAACCCCATTGTCTCAGCCCAAAATCTCCTTAAGCTGGTAAGCAACTTCAGCAAAGTCTCAGGATACAAAATCAATGTACAAAGATCACAAGCATTCTTATACACCAGCAACAGACAAACAGAGAGCCAAATCATGGGTGAACTCCCATTCACAATTGCTTCAAAGAGAATAAAATACCTAGGAATCCAACTTACAAGGGATGTGAAGGACCTCTTCAAGGAGAACTACAAACCACTGCTCAAGGAAATAAAAGAGGATGTAAACAAATGGAAGAACATTCCATGCTCATGGGTAGAAAGAATCAATATCGTGAAAATGGCCATACTGCCCAAGGTAATTTACAGATTCAATGCCATCTCCATCAATCTACCAATGACTTCCTTCACAGAATTGGAAAAAACTACTTTAAAGTTCATATGGAACCACAAAAGAGCCCGCATCGCCAAGTCAATCCTAAGCCAAAAGAACAAAGCTGGAGGCATCACACTACCTGACTTCAAACTATACTACAAGGCTACAGTAACCAAAACAGCATGATACTGGTACCAAAACAGAGATATAGATCAATGGAACAGAACAGAGTCCTCAGAAATAACGCCACATATCTATAACTATCTGATCTTTGACAAACCTGAGAAAAACAAGCAATGGGGAAAGGATTCCCTATTTAATAAATGGTGCTGGGAAAACTGGCTAGCCATATGGAGAAAGCTGAAACTGGATCCCTTCCTTACACCTTATACAAAAATCAATTCAAGACGGATTAAAGACTTAAACGTTAGACCTAAAACCATAAAAACCCTAGAAGAAAACCTAGGCATTACCATTCAGGACATAGGCATGGGCAAGGACTTCATGGCTAAAACACCAAAAGCAATGGCAACAAAAGCCAAAATTGACAAATGGGATATAATTAAACTAAAGAGCTTCTGCACAGCAAAAGAAACTACCATCAGAGTGAACAGGCAACCTACAAAATTGGAGAAAATTTTCACAACCTACTCATCTGACAAAGGGCTAATATCCAGAATCTACAATGAACTCAAACAAATTTACAAGAAAAAAAAACAAACAACCCCATCAAAAAGTGGGCGAAGGACATGAACAGACACTTCTTAAAAGAAGATATTTATGCAGCCAAAAGACAGATAGAAAAATGCTCACCATCACTGGCCATCAGAGAAATGCAAATCAAAACCACAATGAGATACCATCTCACGCCAGTTAGAATGGCAATCATTGAAAAGTCAGGAAACAACAGGTGCTGGAGAGGATGTGGAGAAATAGGAACACTTTTACACTGTTGGTGGGACTGTAAACTAGTTCAACCATTGTGGAAGTCAGTGTGACGATTCCTCAGGGATCTAGAACTAGAAAAACCATTTGACCCAGCCATCCCATTACTGGGTATATACCCAAAGGACTATAAATCATGCTGCTATAAAGACAAATGCACACATATGCTTATTGCGGCACTATTCACAATAGCAAAGACTTGGAACCAACCCAAATGTCCAACAATGATAGACTGGATTAAGAAAATGTGGCACATATACACCATGGAATACTATGCAGCCATAAAAAATGATGAGTTCATGTCCTTTGTAGGGACATGGATGGAATTGTAAATCATCATTCTCAATAAAGGATCGCAAGAACAAAAAACCAAACACCGCATATTGTCACTCATAGATGGGAATTGAACAATGAGAACACATGGACACAGGAAGGGGAACATCACACTCTGGGGACTGTTGTGGGGTGGGGGGAGGGGGGAGGGATAGCATTGGGAGATATACCTAATGCTAGATGATGAGTTAGTGGGTGCAGCACACCAGCATGGCACATGTATACATATGTAACTAACCTGCACATTGTGCACATGTACCCTAAATCTTAAAGTACAATAATAAATAAATAAATACATAAATAAATAAATAAATAAATGAAAAAGAAGCGGAAGAGATGGGTAAATCTGAGGGAGTAGCACACACTTCCTTTGAAATCTTGTATTTCAAGTTCAAAATTCCCATACACTTTACATTCTTCTCCTTAATGGACCTCTGCATGTTTTAATATAAAAATAAATTTTCCCATAAATCTCTGAGTAAAATAGATGGTTTGGGAAAATGTACCGTGCCTAATTCTGTGGTTTAATGGAGTTCCAGCACATGGAGGGATTCTCTTGTCAGTTTCCCCTTAATTGTGTCATTCTAGGACTACTGTTACTAGTTTGTTCATAGTTATGCAACAGTACTACTTTTTCTGAAATTTAATATCTTTGAAATAGACTAAATTTTAAAACCAAATACATTTTTCGTTTCTTTTTTTCTTTCTTTCTTTTTTTTTTTTTTTTTTTTTTTTTGAGATGAGGTCTTGCTCTGTTGCCAGGCTGGAGTGCAGTGGCGTGATCTTGGCTTACTGCAAAAGCCACCTCCTGGGTTCAAGTGATGCTCCTGCCTCAGCTTCCTGAGTAGCTTGGACTACAGGCGTGTGCCATTACACCCAGCTAGTTTTTGTACTTTTAGTAGAGACGGGGTTTCACTATGTTGGCCAGGATGGTCTTGATCTCCTGACCTCGTGATCCACCCGCCTTGGCCTCCCAAAGTGCTGGGATTGTAGGTGCCCGGTCACATTTTTCATTCTCATACTAAGCTCTAGTATCCATGAAATGTTAAATTCCAGATCATGTTCAATTTCTTGTATTCATTAAAACAAACATAAAATATCACAACTGGAGGGTACCAACAGGGACCTATGTTTTCCTTTGGGAAATGCTTCATTTCCCAGTTTGAGAAGTGCAGAATCACAGCGACAGTTCTCAAACTTTACTGTGCATAGGAATCACCGAGGGAGCTCATACATTGCATGTTCCTGGGCCCTAACCTCAGGAGGTTTGATTCAGTAGGTCTTAGGTGGGCCTAGGAATCCGCATTTTTAAACAATTACTCCAGATGACTGTGATGCTGGTGGGTTCTGGGAAAAATATGAAGAACGTTTTCCTAGGAGAAAAGATAGATGGCTTGTCTTTTAAATGATCTTTCATAAATCTCTCAGGTTTTAAACAGAAGCTAAATAATCAACAATTTAACAACAACAGAAACATAGTTAACATTTCTTGGACAACCATCATGTGTCAAACACTGTGCTCATGAATTTATGTTAACTCATTTATTGCCTTATTCAATCCTCACACCAGCCCTATATGGTAGGCTATGGTGAATAGTATATATGGTAAATACATATACTATAAATGTTATATATAAGGTATATACTTTTACCTATTATACAGATGAGAAAACCAAGGTTCAGAGAAGTGCTCCAGGTCACACAACTAATAAGCGGTAACGTGGAATTCTAGCTCAAATCTGCTCACCTGAGTACTGGTCTCCCAATGGGGGCTTTCCATTTCATGGATGAAAGATACTATGTGCTTTGATGACCCAGTGACTAGGTAGCAAAATTGACATGTGATCATTGAAACCGTGGATCTAAAGCAGGAGTCAACAAACTTTTTCTGTAAAGGGCAAAATAATAAATATTTTTGACTTCGTGGGCCATTCAGTCTCCATTGCAACTGCTCAACTCTGCCCTTGTGGTGAAAGTAGCAATAGACAATACAGAAGTGGATGGACATGGCTCTGTTTCAATAAAACTTCATTTATAGAAACAGTAGTTTCCAACCCTGGATTTGAGTTTTCTGGATTTCAGAATGTAGAGTAAAGAGAAGCTTGTGGCAAACACTCCATCCCTTTCCTTTACTTCCTTCTTTGCATTTATGGCTCTGGTCATTCCACAGCCACCTTCCTTCTGGGACATTACACATGAACTCCCCACTCTGTGCCTTTGCTTGAGTTCTCCCAGTTACCTTCACCAATCCATACGCCCTTCTCTCAAAGTTCAGTGCATGTCTCATTTCCTCCCCAAAGGCTTTCTCCTCCTGGCTTTCCCTTGAGCTTCCCCCTGCACACACAGCCACATGAGAGGTATTCTAAAAGCAGATCTGATGTGGCTTTCCCTGGTTAGCACCCTTCAGTAGCTTCCCATGACTTTCAGGATAAAATCTGAGTTCCTTTACTGCAAGCCCTCACCAACTCTGCTGATGTTTGCAGATGGGGACCTGGTGCCCCAGTAATACCAAAGTGCTTTGAGCACACACTGTGTTCAGGCCGTGGGTTCATCACTTGGATAGCCCTGACTGGGGTGTCAACTTGTACCACTCATGTGGGCAAGAATGTAACTCTCCTTTCTCTATATTCTTCAGGAGCCCCCCATTTCTTTATTTTTAATTATCTCAGAAATCCCTGTTTCTGCTCATGGTGAAAAAAATAACTCTTGTCATTTCATGGCAAGCCAGTCACTTCTGGATTTCAGCACAGTCAATTCAGAATGTTATCTTGGCCCATTTAAGACTCTATTTTCTACCCTCTCCTCCAAGGTGATCTAAGCTGCCAGGGAGTGATGTTTCTCTCAGGCATTGAGGAGGGCACCTGCTGGCTTCGGGCCTTTCTGGTGGCTGACTTCTTATTGTGGAGGCAGCATCTGCTGCTGTGACCTGTGATCATGCTCTTGTTCTGGGATTTCCGGGTCTACACATGACATATCTTTCTCCTCTCTCCAGTTGGTTAGACCTGTACCTCCTTTAGGGCAGGAAAGCTATTCTGTCATTATTCATTCTTCCCTACCCTGAGGTTTATGGTATAAAGTCTATGCTCTGCATTAATCATTTTTCTTTAGGTATGTAAAGGTAAGCTTTTGAAATTTTCTCAAACACAACCAGCCAACCAAATCCTCAAAAGTTTTCTCCCTAGAAAAGTGGCTTTTCAAATCTGAGAATTTGACTCTGTTCTAAATGCTGCTTTTTCCCCATGAAGCTCATGCATGTAGTAGTCTCTTGCTCCTGTCTGAGATCTTTCAAAATATTACTGCTCAGCATTTAGTAAGTCACTTCTTCCATGAGGCCCACCCTTATCTCCCCAGTTGGTGGTGGTAGGTGGTCCTCTTCTGTGCTACTGTTAATGCCTTATGCATTATTTCTATCATTGTAACCTGTATCCTAATTGTCCATTTACTTGGCATCTCCCAAGACAGTATGGTCATCTTGAAAACGAAGGTCATGCTTTTTAATTCGTTATATTTCCAGGGCTTAATGCAGGTCCCTGCACAGTGTAGCTGGTAAAAAATACATATATATATATATATAAAAATATATATATTATGTATATAAATATATATTATGTATATAAATATATATATTATGTATATAAATATATATTATGTATATAAATATATATATTATGTGTATAAATATATATTATGTATATAAATATATATTATGTATATAAATATATATGTATATAAATATATATATTATATGTATATAAATATACATATAATATATATATTTATATATTATATATCTAATATATATATTATATACATATAAATATATATATTATATGTACATAAATATATATGTTATATATAAATAGATATTATGTATATAATATCTATTTATATAAATATATATTTATGTATATAATATATATTTATATAAATATATATAATATATTATATATATTATATGTATATAATATATATAATATATTATATAATATGTATATAAATATATATAATATGTATATAAATTATATATTATATATAATATATATTATATATAATATATATAATATATATTATGTATATAAATATATATAATATATATATTATATATATAAATATATATATAGAGTTTGTTGATTGAATAGCCCACATAGCCTCTCCTGCAATTCACTTCAGTGACCATCTGGTTAGTATCTACTGCATTGTTAACTAGCTTTTAAGGCTGTGTTTTATCTTTTCAGCTAATCATAAAGTCCTTGAAGTCACTGGCAATGCTATATAATTTTAGTTTATTTTTTAATTCTCCTACAATAATCTGTGCAGGACTAGGTATACAAAAATATTTGTTTAGTCGATGATTAAAATTACTCTTCTCTTTTTAAAAGAAAACAAATACGTGCAATTTACAATAACATTCTAATTGGGTTCTTCAGGTAGGTCATGTTGACTTTGCTGCATCATTTATCCTCATTGGTGTTTTAGTTATTAGATATTTGTCAGCTCTCCCAGACTTATGACTGTGTTTATTTTAAGCCACTCTGTTCAGCACCTCCAGCAGTGGTTTGTGCTGAAGGGAAATTTAATAAACATTGAACGATGATGAGAGATTGGCTGTTTTCCACCAAATAAGCTCTCTAATCATTCCCTGTCCTGTCCTGTGAACTTGCTTAGATTACAAAGGATGTGCTATGCATTGCACAGTATGTCCCCCTCACCTTAAATTTAGTCATGGAAATATAGCATTAAGGAATTATGCTAATTGACTGAGGCACATTGAGCTAGTTACTTCCATTATTCGGAACTTAGTTTCCCCATTTGTAAATAAAGTAGGAAAGACAGTGTGATCTTGGGGTTCTCTCCCTGTTGTATAAAACTCTGTCCATCCAATCCAGGTGCCTGGAGAAGGGAATTGAGCACAGGCACAGACAACAAGAGACAACAGGAAATGCTGCCTTACCAAGCCAGCTGCTTCACACAGAAAACAATTCAGAGTCTAAAACTGACTCAGCAGCAACACGGGGATGCAGAGAAGCTACGGGTTTGGGGGAAATAACATCTAGAGCTTACTGGATGCATTTTCCTAAAGGCCAATTGAAGTTCTTTTTCTTAGACACAGAAAGTGTTGATTTTTATGCCAAGTACTAGACACTTTCACATAAGTAACCCTTACAACAATCTGAAGATAATCTTTCTTTCTTTCTTTTTTGAGACGGAGTTTTGCTTTTGTCACCCAGGCCGGAGTGCAATGGTGCCATCTTGGCTCACTACAACCTCTGCTTCCAGGGTTCAAGTGATTCTCCTACCTCAGCCTCCCGAGTAGCTGGGATTACAGGGGCCGATACCATGCCCAGCTAATTTTGTATGTTTAGTAGAGACGGGGTTTCACCATGTTAACCAGGCTGGTCTCGAACTCCTGACTTCAGGCGATCCACCTGTCTCAGCCTCCCAAAACTGCTGGGATTACAGGTGTGAGCCACCATCCCCAGCCTGATAATCTTTATTTATCATTCTTTTTTAAGAAAAAAACAAAAAAAAAGGAGTCATTGAGATTAAATAACGTGCACAAAGGCAGACAGCTAGAATATGGCAGATCCAGGATTGAAACTCTGAATTCGTGCATGCTCATTCCCCTCTGCTTTGCAATACCCAGTACTGATAATAGTCCTCTATCTTTATTTAAACAACAGTGTGATATTAGTGCATGTCATTAGAAGTGGCTGGGAGCATTGTTAAAGCTTTGGGCCACAAGAGTACTGTTTAGTGCAATGAAGCAAATATCTTTTCATACAAATAATTTATTTGTACCAAAGTTTTCCACTTGAACAGCCGAAGTGAATTAGACTAATGTACTATTTTATACTAATGAGGTGGTTGGAAATTGATGTATTTAGAGTTTATGAAATTTCAGACTGGCTTTCAAACCCTTTATTTATTTCCTGGTGGACTTCAAGTAAAATGTAACCTAAATGATTCTTATTCATTTACATGTTTATGCTCATGAAATATATTTGGATGAATTATTTAATGCCCACTGCTTAAGATCCTTTTCTTAAAGGCCATTTGAAGTCCCTTTTCTTTGAAACAGAACATGTTGATTTTGATGTCAAGTGTAAATGAATTTGAACCATAGACAAGTTTGCAATTTAGGATGAAGCCTTGAACTTTGTAAGCTCCAGTTGGCATCCAACCTTGGCAAATGCATTCTTTAACCTCTAAAGTAGTTATATTAGAGAAATCCAGAGGGAAAACAGGGCTTTAATGAAAATTGTCAACAAAATTGAAAAGAAAAAAAGAAAGCATATTTTAAAATCCAGAACTGGAGAGGTCCCTAACTACAAACAACTGAGGCATAAAACTCAAGAAGGCTTCAAACAGCTTTAATCTGCTAGTGAATCTGTTCTTTGATAGCATGTAAAATCTAGGCTGAGAAGTGTGTGCTGAAGGGTTTCAGTACACTAATTCCAACTAATTCCAAGATTGATTTTGCAAAAGAACCTGACTGGCATTCTAAAAAGAAATGGCAGGGAAGGGAAGAAGAAGAAAGAAAGAGAAGACAGAGTCAGAGACAGAGAGAGAGACGAAGAGATAGAGATACAGAGATGATGGGAGGGAGTGGAGAGAAATTGAGAGAGAGAGAGCAGGACCGAGAGCGAAAGAGAGAGAGAGAAAGAAGGGGAGGGAGAGATCTTTGTTTAGAGACTGAAGATTTAGGTTTGAATCTTAGTTCTGTTATTAACATTTATAAGATTTCACGCAGATCACTGAAAGCAATTTGAACTTCAGTTTTCTTACATACATAGTGGGAAGAAAGACATCAGACTTTACACTGTAGGATCAATTGAGATGGTGAATGTGAACAATTCTGCAGATGTAAAGATGATGCAAATGTGGACATCGTTTACCCCTCCTCCCCTACTGGTAGGTCAACACACAACCTCACCTGTTTCCATCCCCTCTCTGAAATTTCCTGTGTTGCTCCTCTGAGGCAAATCTTTCCAAGTGTGCTCTAAATCTGATGCCTAGATCTCATCCTCTTCCACTGGTTTTCACTCTATTGTTTACTTCTGCCTTTCTGCATTCCCTCAATTTGTCATTTATTTTTGGATTCTTCCTGGGAGCCTTCAAACGTCTCTTGACCCTCTAGTTGCTCTCTAGGTACCACCCAAGTCTCTTCTTCATTTCATTTTCAGGATTCTTGTAAGATATGTCTACACAAGCTGTCTCCACTTATTTACCTCCAAAGCTCTTCTCCACCCATTTCAGTGTGGATTTCACCACTTCCCTTATCTCTATCCCTCCCCATTTTTACAGACCAAATGGATTCCATAGTGCAGAAACCAGTGTAACTTTCTAGTTTCATATAATGAAGCTGTTTTCACATTGAATAATCTTTCCTTCTTGAAATACTATCTTACTGGGGCTTCTGTGACTTCAGTCTCTCCAGGTGTTCTTGCTAGCTGCCTGGAAGCCCCTTCTGAGCCTTTTTTGATGGTTCATTTTCCTCCTCACAATCTCGGTATGTTGGAATATCTCGAGGAACAGTCCTAGGCCTTTTCTCTTCTTGGTCCACACTCTCCTCTAGCAGTCCCATTTATTTACTTGACATCAAAAACCCTTATTATACCAAAATTCCCCAGTTCAGTCTGCATCATCCAGCCTCTCCCTTGTCTTGTATCTAGGCTCAGATTTCAATAGTATCTCAGCAGCTCTACTTAAATATCTTCCAGACAACTCAAAATGAACATGTTCAAAACAGAAGTTATGCTTTTTTCCTCCACATATGCTTCTCTCTAAGGCCTCCCCAGCTCAGTAAATGACCGGTTGCTTATGTCTGAAAGCTGGGAGTTATTCTTGATACCTCCTTATCCCTTATTCCTCACACTAAATTGAATACCAAGTCCTATTAATTCATCTCCCAAAGCACATTTGTGTTTGCCCACTTCTGTTTAGGTTCATTTATGTCACTAGTCCAAATCACCATCATTTCTCACCTGGACTATGGTGTTCCTTTCCAAGCTGTATTTTCCACTTGTAATTCTGTTGTCTTTGATTCTGTTCTTCAAACAGCAATAAGAGTGATATTCAGAAAATTCAAAGTGGTTATACCATTCCTCAGTTTTAAATCCTTCATTTGGGTTTCCAATGGCACTTTCTGTAAAATCCAACATTTTTATTACAGTCTGCAAGACCCTCCATGATCTGAGCTTTGCCCCTCTTCTCCAATCTCATCTAATTCATCACTGACCCTCTTATTCATTGCCAATCATTTTTGCCAGAATGTTCTGGAGTTTAACATTTCTTTGTGTTACAAAAGCCAGACAACTATGAAGAATTCAGAGTTGTGATGCCAGAAACACAGATGTCCTTTTGTTTGTGTCAGAGCCATTTGAACCAGAGTGACTCCATCTTGAATGGGGGCTGGGTAAAATAAGGCTGAGACCTACTGGGTTGCATTCCCAGGAGTTTAGGCATTCTCAGTCGCAGGATGAGATAGGAGGTTGGTACAAGATACAGGTCCCAAAGACCCTGCTGATAAAGCAGGATGCAATAAAGAAGCTGGACAAGACCTGTTAAAACCAAGATGGTGATGAAAGTGACCTCTGATTATCCTCACTGCTCATTATACTTTAGTTATAATGCATTAGCATGCTAAAAGACACTCCTGCCAGCACCATGACAGTTTACAAATGCCATGGCAATATCCAGATGTTACCCTATAGGGGTAAAAAGGGGAGTCTAAAAAGGGGAGGAACCCTCAGTTCTGGGAAATCTCCACCCCTTTCCCAGAAAACTTGTGAATAACCATATAATTTAGAAATAACCACATAATTTAGAAATAACTATATATCTATTATATATAACTATATATTAATAACTATATATAACCATATGATATAATAATAACTATATAATAACCATATAACCATATAATTTAGAAATAACTATATATAGTTATATATAATATATAATATATAACTATATTAATAACTATATATAACTATATATAACTATTATATATGTAGTTATTATATATAATATATAATATATAACTATACTATATTATATATTATACTATATATAATATATTATATAATATATATTATATTATATATAATTAATATATAAATTATATATAATATACTATATATAATATAATATTATATATAATATAATGTATAATATTATATATAATATAATGTAATATATAATATATAATATAATATAATATATAATATATATATAACTATATATACTTATTATATCTAATATATATTCTTTCTTGTGCGAAGTCCAAGAACCCTCCCTTGGAGTCTTGGTTGAGACCCCTTTCCAGTAACACTTGTGCTTTTTGTAGACAATATTATTTTATATGGTTCCTAAGGGAATATTGGGGAGAAAGGAGACCATTTAGAAAAATATGAACAAATAAGAAGTCCAAGGGCATCCTTTCTTTTGTGCTAGAATAATAGCGCTGAAAGGGAGCTCAGAGGTCATCTAATTCAACCTCTTCCTTTGGAAGATGAGGTGACAGTGGTTCAGGGAAGAAAAATGATTTCTTAAGATCACAGATCTTGCCAGTTTACCTGTAATGTAAGTAGTTTTTTTCTTAGGTATAATTGTGGGTTGACCAAATTTACCTTCCTTGTGCTAAAATGATCTTTTGCTCTTCAAATGTTCCTCTGCACTATGATGGAAAGGAACTCTGTCATCTGTGTGTTCCTACAAATAAGTTTAAGGAAAGACACTGTAAAAATGGCTACTTAAGAGTTTAATCTTCATTCTTCAATGAGAATAATATAATCTTTCTTTCTCTTAAGAAACTTCAGGCATAAAAGAAGGCAGACATTTTTACGTTGAAGGCATCCAGAAGCTTTTACCTCTCGTATTTAAAATCTAGTCATTGAGAGTATCCATTTGCCAAGCTCTTTGTGCATGCAAAGAACGAGGATAGCTTTTCTCTAAGCCTCAGTTTCCCCATATGTGGAACAGAGATAATATTCATACTATAGTGTGTTTATGTCACAAAGTTGTGGTGAAAATAGGTAAGAAAATGTATTTAATAGCATTAAGCATTCTGTACATGCTCACTTCCTTTTTTGCCTGTTTTGCTTTCTTTCCTCCTTGGACAAATTATATAGCTAATTTTATCTCCTCGCTGTAACTGAGGGGGCTGAGAGATGTATATAGGTGCATATATTCACCCCCACACATATAAGTATGGTGTAGAAACATACATACTCTTAAATGTTCTCCTTTGTAGCACTTATTGCAGTTGTAAACATTTATTTAAACATTTGCCTAATGCCTAACTTTCTATCTGAACTCTAAGCTTCATGTGAATAAGGACCATTCTTGCTCTGTTCTCTGTTGTATGTGAGCACCTGCAGATTGTTAAAAATTAATCTTACATCTATTTTTTGCATGTTAATTTAAGTGCCAAACATTTTTCTAGGCCATGGGTGTCTGGCAGTTTACAGAAAACAAATCTCTGGCTATAGCGCTTTGTTCTAGTGGAGGAAACAGATGATCATACATTACTGCTTCTCCATTTACTTGCTGTGTGATTTCAGGAAAATTACACAACCTATCTGTGCCATAGTTTTCTTATCTGCAAAATAAGAGATCATCATCCATAGGTTTCTCACGTTTTTTAGCTCCTGTGAACAGCTGTTATTCTGGGCCAGCTTTTTAGGTATATATATGTATATATATTTATTTATATATTTATAATTATATTAAATATACATATAGTTATTATATGTATGTGTATATATATAAAGTAAAAAAATTATTTTGAAAATATATTTTTTGAGACAGAGTCTCACTCTGCTGCCTATGCTGAGTGCAGTGGTGTGATCACTGCTCACTGCAGCCCTGACCTCACTGGTTCAAGCAGTCCTCCTGCCTCAGCCACTTAAGTAGCTGAGACTGCAGGTGTACACCACCACACCCAGAAAATTTTTGTATTTTTTTGTAGAGACAGGGTTTCACCATGTTGTCTAGGCTAGTCTTGAACTCCTGGGCTCAAACAATCTGCCCTCCTCAGCCAATCAGTGTTGAGAATACAGGCGTGAACCACCATGCCTGGCCTTTAAAGTATATTTGTATAGCACATAGCCTTGGAAGGTATAGCACAGAGGTGTCCAGTTTTTTGGTTTCCCTGGATCATATTGGAAGAAGAAGAATTGTCTTGGGCCACACATGAAATACACTAACATTAACTATAGCTGATGAGCTAAAAAAAATTGCAAAAAATCTCGTAATATTTTAAGAAAATTTATAAAATGTGTTAGGCCACATTCAAAGCTGTCCTGGGCCACATGCAGCCCTGTGGGCTGTGGGTTGGACGAGTTTAGTATAGCATCTCCCTCCATGGACAGGGCAGATCTATTTCCTGACCAATATAATAAAAATAATGTCTTCCTCTGAGACAAAGGTTGAGCAGGTTTGCCAGTGGCCTGGTTATAAGATTAGGGGTTTCCTAGGGTCAGATTCCTTAGCTGTGACACAAGTCCAAAGTGTGTGCAGTGTCTACACAGGCCCACCTCCATTGTCTGTGTGGAAATTGGGTGGAGCAAAGGGAACTGATATGAACATGAAGTTCATGCCATCTGCTGTGCCATGAGTAATAACATCTTTGCTTCTGACCCAGGGGTCTCATATCTTCTGCCAGCATCTGTGTGTGGCAGCTTGACTTATTAGCTGGCAAGCAGGGGAAAATATCAGATCCTTCACAATTTTATTTATATTTATGTATTTATTTTTTAAATGTATTAAATTTATTAATGCTAAGCTTATTAAATTAATATAAATTATGGAATACAAGTGTAATTTTGTTACCTGGGTAGATGGCATAGTGGTCAAGTCAGGGCTTTCAGCGTATCCAGCATCTGAATAATATACATGGTACCCATGAAGTAATTTCTCATCATCTACCCTCTTCCCACCCCCACACCCTTCTGAGTCTCCATTGTCTATCACTCCATACCCTATGTCCATGTGTACACACACTTATAAGCGAGAATCGGCCTTATTTATCTTTCTGTGTCTGAATTGTTTCACTTAAGATAATGGCCTCCAGTTCCATCTATGTTGCTATAAAAGACATTATTTAACTTAAAAACTGGCTGAATATAGTATTCTATTGTGTATATAAACTACGTTTTCTTTATCTAATCATCCATTGATGACCACTTAGGTTGATGTCATATCTTTGCCTTGTCCTTCACAATTTTTGATGATAACATAGTTCCTACTTCACAGTGTTGTTGTGAGGATTAAATGAAAGAATGCCCTTGTGCTTGCTGCTACTTTGTCTGGTATCCTCGTCTCACCTCCCAACATATACATTCTGATCCTGCATTCACATGATAGTTACTTGCTCATTCACTCACCAACTTTAGGTTTCTCCTCAGGTAGTACCTTCTTAGTGAGGTCTATCTCAACATCCCTGTTTAAAATGACAGCTTCCCCCTATTAGTCAGGGTTCAACCAGAGAAACAGAAGCAGTAGGAAACACATATTAAGAGATTTACTGCAGGAAATTGGCTTATGCAATTGTGGAAGCTGGCTAGGCATGATAAATATCCATAGGGCAGGTCCATGGGGAAGGGTGGGCTGGAACCCTCAGGTATGAGCTGACACTGCAGCCCACAGATGGAATTTCTTCCTCAGGGAAGCCTCAGCTCTACTGGTAAAACCTTTCAACTGCTTGAATCAGGCTCACCCAGACCATCTAGGATCATCTTCCTTACTTAAAGCCAACTGATTATGGACTTTAATCACATCTACAAAATACCTTCATAGTAACACCTAGGTTAATGATTGATGGAATTATAGAGGAGTGAAGCCCTGACAGGCTGACCCATCAAAAGACCAGAAACCACAATACTGGCTGTTTTCTTCATCTGTTTATTTTTGTCACCACAGCTATCAGCCTCTAATTTACTATTTTAACTTATTTTTCCAGTTGTCTGTCTCCTCTACTAAAAGGTACATCCCATGAAAAGAGGGATTTTTGACTGTTCACTGTTATCTTATTTGCCTATACATTGTGTATATGGGAAATAGCCTACACCATGCTATTATTGATCAATAGCAGTAGATGGACAATAAATACATGCTAAATTATTGAATGAATGAAGACAACATGCTCAGAAAAGGGCCTGATTCATTATAAGTGTACACTAAACAGTATAATAAATGTGCAAATGATACCATCCACTTTGTATTTATGCATCTCAATATTTTTTTCACACTTTCCTTCTTTGATCCTCGACACCTTTTCAAGGGTGCTAAATCCAGTAGCCTTTGCTAGATCCAGGTCCCATGGAACTCCCCTGCCTGCCCCAGTCTCTAGCCTCACTTGTGGTCCACTTAAATGCATCAAATGCTTCTGCTGGCCTGAATTTCTTTAAATCCGTTAAGTTCTTTTTGCTGCACCTTCTACCTCTCTTGTCTTGTACAAGCTGTTCTCTCAGCCGTGAATGCTTTCTCCCACCTCGTATTCACCTGGCTCAGTTTTATTCTTCTTTTAATACTCAGTTGAGGTGTTGATTCCTGTTCAAGGTCCTTTCTGATCCCCAAGACGGGTGCCTCCTTTTGTGCCTCCCTGGTGTTCTGCCCTCAGTCTGTCCTAACACCTAGCCAATTCCTACGCTCCATTATATTTGGCTTTTTCACTCATTCCACACTAAAATCCTTGAGGACAAGATCATGTCATTTATTTCTGTATCTCCAGAATATAGTATGACTTTGGGCACAGAGAGATGCACAATACATTTTGGACAAACGCGTAGTTGAAGGAGGGCACCCAAATGACACAGAAACAGCTACTTTGCTCAGCAAGGGCAGTGCCTCTCACCTTGCGTTAGAATCCCGGGGGAGAGTTTTAAACATATAGTGCCTGGGCCTGAACTCCCCAAATTCTGATTCAGCTGGTCTAGCATGAGGCTTGAGTGTTGGTATTTTTTTTTAATGGAAACTCTACAAATGAGTTTGATGTGCAGCCAGGGCTAAGAAACACAACCTCTGGGATAGCTCTGAGCTAAGTTTCTATTTTGTTTGCTCCCTGTCTGGCCAGAGGAACAGAGTTGCCCCTTTCCCTTTAATTTGAGAGCAGTTTTTTTCTCTGGGGAAGCTTTTTATCTGGAATACTTGCTCAGTGCTCAAAGTTAATGGTGCACCTGTGTTTATGGCCTTGAGCAGCCTGGCCAGGGAAGAATTTGCATTTTTACTGCATTTGTATCATTTGTTGAAAAGGATGTATTATGTGATCACAGGCAGATGCTTTGAAGGTAATACAAATGATTCAGAATTTGTCATTGAAACTCACATTGTTTTTTGGGAATGAGAAGGAGGTGGTAGCTGGGTGGTGGGCTGTGGAGGTTGTTTAAGTGAGATCAGCCTGTCAGGGCACCTGAATTTCTTCCTTGTTAACTACCTTAATCTACACATGGTGGTTAAGAGCGAGTACTCTGGAGTCAAATGCCTGAGTTTGGGTCCAAGCTGAGATGTTTAACAACTTACTAGCCTTGTAATTTCTTTGTGCCTCAGTTTCCTCAACTGTCCCATAAGGCCATAGTGCTACTGCATACAATTTTGAGGATTAAATTGTATGGTGTATATAAATTACCGGGCACATAGTAGGTGCCCCAAGACAAAGTTGTTATTGCTGTCATCTCCCCCGTGCCTTCCTCTTCACCCCTGGTCCCCAGCCTCACGTGACGTCTGTGAGATCACTCACCTATACTGTTGCAATAGCTTCCTAATGGGACTTCTTGCCTCCACCTGCCTCAAATCCATCCAGCACACGACCTGCATTTCTGTCTTTTGGGCACTTTGTTTTTAACAATTTATTCACTTATTCAGTCATCTTTGACGGCTCTCTCTTGCCTGTTGCATTAGCCCCAAGTTCTCCACTTACCTTTCCATAGCCGTCCTGTCCTTTAGCTGCTTAAGGATATTTAGTGCTATTCATGCCCACCTGCTCCACCTTCACCGCATTCCCATTGGGTTGAATGGCTTTTATTTTTTCTCTATGAGGTGCTTTAAACTTTCCAGTCTCCCTACCTTTGCTAGTCTTTTTCCATGTAATTATGTAAATCCAAACTACATAATGCTGGTCTTATCTCCTCCAATTAACTTCATCCTTTGACTTCAGCCACACTACTGTGTCTTCTATAAAGGACACATTTCTTTAGGGTTTGCTAATTTATTTTCGGAGCAATCCCCCAATTCCAGTGGCTGAACCCTTGTTCTCAACCCTGTCACAATGTAGGTCTCTATCTAGGAGTGTGGATCTGCTATGATGCAGCTGTGATTAAAAGATCCACACTTCATCCCTAGAGTGGACCTGCCATTTCCCAGGGCCTTTGGGAATCGATGGGATTCTCTGCACTGATCAGAGGCAAAAGAAGAGGAAAGATTGCTTAGGGGCTGGCCAGGCTTAAATGAGGCATACGTCACATCCCTTCACATTTCTCTGTCCAAACTCAGTGTCATGGCTCCACTTAATAAAGATGGAGGCTGGGAAATGTAGTCTGTCTTTGTGTGCCGAGGCAAAGGTAATGGAGATGGCAAACATACCACGTTCTCTCTGCCACATTCGCTGCAGTACAGTTTAACAGTTGACGTTTCTAGTTTCTCAAAAAATGGACTTTCAGTTTTTCTAGGTTGTACTTACTTGAGATGCTTTTTTCAAACACAGAATTCACTGGTCGTTTTTTCTTCTGAGCAATATTGGCAAGAAGTGAGATGTGATCAGCGTTTCTTTGTGTTGCTTTTCACGGTGACCTTGATTGGCATTCTCTAAGGACACAGACATACTGTTGTAAGCCATGGCTGAAAGTACATTCTGACACAAGAGAGGGTGATGAGAGAGGAGTAAAAAGACAGAGTGAATAAAGGACTTTATAATTTATCAAGATGTGAATACCCAAATCTTTTCTGAATATATTTCTTCAAAAAAAGTATCACAGGTGACTTGTGGATGTGGCTTTCTTTCTGGCCAGTGGGAGAACACATCAGGGGAGAGTTCTGTAGTTTGCTTTGTGCCCTTGACAGAGATATGTTGAAGTCCTTACCCCTAGTACCATGAAGGTGACATTATTTGGAAATAGGGCCTTTGCAGATGTAATCAAGTTGATATGAGGTCATAGTGGATCAGGGCAGGCTGGAATGCAATGGCTGGTGTGCTACTCAGATGAGGGAGGTTTGGACACAGACACTCAGAGAGAAGAGCACCATGAAAAAGCACAGAGGCACAGACACATAGAGAAGACAGCCACGTGATGACGAAGGCAGAGATTGGGGTGATGCTTCTAGAAGACAAAGAATGTCAAGGATTGCTGGGCAACCACCAGAGGCCAGAAAGAGGCAAGAAGGATTCTTCCCTAGAGATTTCAGAGAGAGGGCAGCCCTGCTGACACTTTGATTTTGGACTTCCGTTTTTGGATATGCTGTTTATTTTTCAGGTTATCCAAAGTTATATTGATTCTTTTTGTTGTTGTTGTAAATTTGAAGAAGGAGCATCTTTTGTGAATTCATGCAGAGATGTGGTATGGGCTAGCAGTGGCCTGGATATAAGCGTTAACATTCAGCCTGGAGTAAATACTGTGGTTTGCTTGGTAAGAAAGAAGATTTAATAAGATTCCAAACTAATTTTCCTATTACTGATCCTCACTGTTCTGGTCACTGTGTCAAATTCTGACCTTATCCGTGAGGATATTCCCATCTCATGGGGTGACAGGCAAGTCACGGGCTGCTAAACCATGTGTGCTCAGGGCTGGATAGCAGCAAGCACAGAGCAGTCACTGTGTGAACACAAACAGGAGCATCTCACACTCAGCACCAGCGAGGTGGGGAAGGGTTGGTCAAGGAAGGCTTCCTGGAGGAGGAGGCTGCTCTGCCGTCACTCCCAGCTTTTTCTGAAGGTAAATGTTGTGCAAATATTTAAAAAGTTGCAAACCTCAGAGTGCTGACATACTTGAGACCAGCCCTTTTGGGATGCTTGAGAGAGTGTGGAGTTTTACTGATCATGCCTTTGTATTCTGTATTTTTGATGGTTTGACAACTTGAGGCCTTGCTGACATTGGTGGGATTGCACCTCCCTGGACTAGCTAATTCCTAGTGGTTACTAAAAACTGGTTCTGAGCATGTCTTTCATATGCAAACCAACCAATCCAGAGCCCATACCCCTAGCACCTCCTTTACAGAGATTTTATACTTCAGGCCACTATTTCCCTTATCGCCTTAGGGCCAGGTACCAGTAAGATAGGGGCACCCTCCATGCCCTGGAACCTGCTAAAATTATGCACACTAGCCAGTCCTAATGCTTACCCTGTCTCACCCATTTCTCTGGAAACCACAACAAAGGCTCTTGCCCCCAGTTCCCCTTCTGCCCTCTGCCCAGGGGTCAGACCCTGCTGCTTCCCTGCATAGCCTTGCATAGAGTGGCATGAGAACTGTGAGAGGACTTCTTCCTTCATGACAGTCATTTCTGTGTCTGTGTGTCTTACCATACCTGATTAAAACAGTCCCGGGTACCCATTGAAAAAAGACCTGATTAAAGGGTTTAGGGAACTGTTTGGATTTCAGAAAGGATGGAGCCTGAAGGGAGAGAGGGATGTGGTGAGTAAGAAGGCTGCAGAAACGAGCAGCGCTCACATCCTGGGGAATATGGCAGGGATGAAAGAAGACGGCCAGAGACAACCCAGCACCGGGCAGCTCCACTGACAGAAGCCTTGGCTGGGGAACCAGAAACCTATGCTGTTCATCAGCCCTCTGTCGAGTCGTGACCACCGTAAGTTATTTGAATTTCCCTACAGGAGGCAGCAAAGGCCCTTGTGCATCCCTCTTGTGGCAGTAATAAAGGTGGTTGGAGGCTGAGAGCCAGAGTCCCTGTCCTAAGCAGGTTTTCAGGGAGATAACTCGGAGAGAGTGTGGAGTCCAACAGTACAGTTTTGGAAAAGAAAACAGGCCAAGTCCCTGGAGAATAACAGAAAGCCAGTTTGGGCCTCAAAAGTAGCTCTGGCAGCCTTATCAGTCAAAAGGCTTCTCGGAGAAAGCATTTCCAGGGCCCTACCTGTGCTGCCACAGTGGCAACCTGCCCTCCCGTGGGCTCAGCCCTTCCAAGCTCTGATGAAAGGACTGGCCTGGAACACCTTTAATCAATTCCCCTTTATCTCTTCCTGAGGGAGGATAATCCTCTGTTTTGCAGTCTCTTTCCATCCAGCATGTAGCATCTATTGATTTTTATAGCTGTTTTTGCCAGTCAGTATGGGTGCTGAAGGAGAAAGACCTGCACGTCTGAAGTTCTGAACTTGAGGAAGGAGTTCAGACTCTTGAAAGTAACCACTCTTTTTCTTCTTCTTCTTCTTCTTTTTTTTTTTTTTTAAAGTGCCAGATCCTATGGGATATAGTACACAGGTCCTCTTTGAGGAATGCACAGTTATTCTGGTTTAATCGTTTTATTCCTTTCACATCATCACCAAAACAAAACTCTCTTCCTGATTATTTGTTCATGAGAATACATAGTGGCACAATGTTACATCCAACACCATCTTACTTACGTGTTCTTGGGCACAGACATTACAGCAACAAAAGGTCAAATCATAGCATCTCAGATTTGGAATAATCATTAGGTAGGTACTTGTGGCTCATAAAACACTTTCTCCTTTGTTATGTAGTACAATTCTTACATGGAATCAGTGTTTTATGGATTAGGAATTTGAGCCATAGAGGGAAGGTCATTTATTCTATCAGAAAATATCCACTGAGCATCCTCTTTGGGACCAGTATTATTCTAGGTGCTGGGGATCCGGTGTAACCAGAAGACAGGAACTCCCTGCCTTCCTGGAACGTATTCATAAGTAAGGCATTCTGGAAACTGACTTGTACTCAAGTTTCCTGTGATAAGTGCAACAAGAATGATTTCTGAGGCTGTTTAGAGTGAAGCTTTGCCACTCCATAGCTGTGTAATCTTGGTCAAATTACTGAACTCACTTGAATCTCTGTTTAAGATACAGAAAATGACTGTACCTGACTCAAGGGGTTGCTGAGAAGTTAAGGGATTATGGAGGTCAAATACCTGGCCCACAGCAAGGACTCGATAAAGGACAATTGTTATCACTGCGCATGAACAGCTGTAAAGGCTTGGAATTAGAAGTCATTTCTTCCCACTGGATGACAGGAGCAGAGAAACCTTCTCAGAGGAGGTTACCTTGACCTGGGCATTACAGGACAGGCCTCTATTCTTGGGAAATGATCTTTTTCTATCTGTTAGAAAAATACTTGATTGAGACCCATTTAACAAGTCTTTTGTGTAAAGACATTACTTTCCCATTAGAAAAGTTTTATTCTGGAACTTGTGAGTTCATGTCAACATATTGAAAGTGAGAGTCATAAAAAGGCAGCTGAGTGACAGGATGCAGAAATGCAACCAAGATGAAATTCAGTTCAGTTCTTTTACAAACCTTCCCCTACAGTAACAAAGAGTGGGCTCTGTAGTCAGGCAGAAAGACTGCATTGGACCCTGGTTCCTCCATGTATTAGATGTGTGCCTCAAATAAGTGCAGTAAACCCTGTGGGTCTCAGTCCTTCATCTATGAGTTAGGAAGAACATTTCCTACATCTTGGGGATAATGCTTATAAAGCACTTAACATGATGCCTGGCTAATGAAGGACAGCTGAAAACATAAAATTAATGCACCCAAGACTGGTTTCTTCTTGCATAATTGCTTTGGTTAATGGCACAATGTGGGGAGAAAGAGCCCTGTGTCCAGTCCTGGGCTTGTCCCTAACTCAGCAATGGCCATAGGCCAGTCAATTGCCCATTCTTGCTTTCCATTTTCTCCTCTGTAAAATGAATATTGGCACCAAACCTGGGTGCTTAGACCTTTTCTGTAGCCCAGAGGAGGTCCTAGAAGCTGCTCCAGGTGTTTTCATTGTTCCAAAAAGCATGCTGGATACCTTATGGGTAGGCTAAATAAAAGTACACAGGCTAGGAAAAATGATTTTTATTGTGTCATTCCTTTGTTTAAAATTCTCCAAGGCTCTCCATTTTCCTTGGGGGTAAAGGCCAGTGTCTTTCCAACATCATACATGGTCTTACACCATCTTTTTTTTTCCTCAGCCCCACTACCTTTGTGGATCATCTGAGACTGTCCTAGGATTTTGTCCAGTCTGCACTAAGTGACTGTTTCTCAGATACTCTGGGCATGCTTTGGTTTTCCAGCCTTTGCTTAGAATGCTTACCTTAGAATGATATTGTATGAATGACTCTTACCTCCTTTAACTAGCACCCCATGAATCCTATTGATATGGTTTGACTCTGTGTCCCCACCCAAATCTTATCTTGAATTGTACTCCCATAATTCCCATGTGTTGTGGGAGGGACCCAGTTGGAGATAATTTGAATCATGGGGATAGTTCCCCCATACTGTTCTCGTAGTAGTGAATAAGTCTTATGAGATCTGATGGTTTTAACAGGGGTTTCTGCTTTTGCATCTTCCTGATTTTATCTTGCCACCACCATGTAAAAAGTGCCTTTTGCCTCCCGTCATGATTCTGAGGCCTCCCCAATCATGTGGAACTACAAGTCCAATTAAACCTCTTTTTTCTTCCCAGTCTCATGTGCGTCTTTATCAGCAACATGAAAACAGACTAATATAGTAAATTGGTACCAGGAGTGGGGGTGTTGCAGAAAAGATACCTGAAAATGTGGAAGCAACTTTGGAACTGGGTAACAGGCAGAGGTTGGAACAGTTTGGAGGGCTCAGAAGAACACAGGAAAATGTGGAAAAGTTTGTAACTTTCTAGAGACTTGTTGAATGGCTTTGACCAAAAGCCTGATAGCAATATGGAAAATAAGGTCCAGGCTGAGGTGGTCTCAGATGGAGATGAGGCACTTGTTGGTAACTGGAGCAAAGGTGACTCTTGTTATGTTTTAGCAAAAAGACTGGCAGCATTTTGCCCCTGATGTAGAGATTTGTGGAAATTTGAACTTGAGAGAGATGATTTAGAGTATCTGGTGGGAGAAATTTCTAAACAGCAAGGCATTCAAGAGGTGACTTGGGTGCTGTTAAAAGCATTCAGCTTTTTAAGGGAAGCAGAGCATAAAAGTTTAGAAAATTTACAGCCTGAAAATATGATAGAAAAGAAAAACTGATTTTCTGAGAAGAAATTCAAGCCAGCTGCAGAAATTTGCATAAGTAATGAGGAGCCAAATGTTAATCCCCTAGACAATGGGAAAAATGTCTCCAGGGCATGTCAGAGGTCTTCATGGCAGCCCTTCCCATGACAGGCCAGGACATCTATGAGAAAATGGTTTCATGGGCCTGGCCCAGGGTCCCCATGCTGTGTGCACCTAGGAACTTGGTGCCCTATGTCCCACCCACTCCAGCCATGGCTGAAAGGGGTCAACATGGAGCTCGGGCCGTGATTTCAAAGGGTGCAAGCCCCAAGGTTTGAGAGCTTCCACATGGTGTTCAATCTGCAAGTCCACAGAAGTCAAGAAGTGGGGTTTAGGAACCTCCTCCTAGATTTCAGAAGATGTATGAACATGCCTGGATGCCCAGGCAGAAGTTTGCTGCAGGGGTAGGGTCCTAATGGAGAACCTCTGCTAGGGCAGTGCAGATGGGAAATGTGGGGTCAGAGCCCCCATGCAGAGTCCCTACTGGGGCACTACCTAGGAGAGCTGTGAGAAGAGGGCCACCATCTTCCAGACCCCAGAATGGTAGATCCACTGACAGCTTGTACTGTTTGCCTGGAAAAGCCACAGACACTCACGCCAGCCTATGAAAGCAGCTGGAAGGGAGGCTGTATCCTACAAAGCCCCGGGGGCAGAGCTGCCCAAGACCATGGGAACCCACCTCTTGCATCAGCATGACCTGGATGTAAGACCTGGAGTCAAAGGAGATCATTTTGGAGCTTTAAAATTTGTCTGCCCCACTGGACTTTGGACTCAAATGGGCCCTGTAACCACTTGGTTTTGGGCAGTTTCTTCCATTTGGAATGGCTGTATTTATACAAATCCTGTATCTCCATTGTATCTAGGAAGTAACTAGCTTGCTTTTGATTTTACAGGCTCATAGGTGGAAGGGACTTGCCTTGTCTCAGATGAGACTTTGGACTATGAACTTTTGGATTAATGCTGAAATGAGTTAAGACTTTGAGGGACTGTTGGGAAGGCATAATTGGTTTTGAAATGTGAGGACATGAGATTTGGAGGGGCCAGGGGCAGAATTATATGGTTTGGCTCTGTGTCGCTACCAAAATCTCATCTTGATTTGTACTCCCTTAATTCCCATGTGTTGTGGGAGGGACCCAGTGGGAGAGAATTTGAAGCATGGGGGTGGTTTCCCCCATACTGTTCTCATTGTAGTGAATAAGTCTCATGAGAACTGATGGTTTTATCAGGGGTTTCCGCTTTTGTATCTTCCTCATTTTCTCTTGCCACCACCATGTAAGAAGTGGCTTTCACCTCCTGCTATGATTCTGGGCCTCCCCAGCCATGTGGAACTGTAAGTCCAATTAACCCTCTTTTTCTTCCCAGTCTCGGGTACATCTTTGTCAGCAGTGTGAAAATGAACGAATACACCTATGCTCAGTACTCTTAAATTACAGCCTCCCTTCCCCACATTCATCACCACTATCCCCTGAGATCTCATGACTCCCTCTCTTACCTTGCATTGCATTTTCCAGTAGCACTAATCATGACATGATATACAATGTAATTTGCTTTTTCTTGGTAAATTTTGTTTTGACTTTATGTTTAAACTAGAATTAATGCTGCACGAGGACCTAGAATTTTTAAAACATTTTGTTCACTGTTGTATCCCAAGTACGGCAAACAATGCCTGGGTCATAGCAGGTATTTACTGTATTCATGATTATTGAGTGAACGGAGACACTTTGGCTGGAAGTCTATTAACTCAGTAAAAGCACATGGGTTATTTGTTGAAAGAAATTCCTACTGGAAATTCTAAATACAAAAATGGGGAAACAAAGTATTTCTTAATAAATATAGTTTGCTTAACATGAACACAAAAGATTGCTAGACACAATCTTTCAAAGGAATATAGGTGAATATTAGTGAAGTCATAGACTCTTGATGGTGAATGTTGTAAATGAAAATATCTTCTAAGAATCCACTAGATATCTAAAATTTCTTTCCTTTTTTTTTTTTTTTTTTTTTTTTTTGAGACTGAGTCTCGCTCTGTCACCCAGACTGAAAGGCTGAGGTGCAGTGGCGTGATCTCAGCTCACTGCAACCTCCGCCTCCTGGGTTCAAGCAATTCTCCTGCCCCATCCTCCTGAGTAGCTGGGATCACAGGCATGCACCACCATGGCCACCTAATTTTTGTATTTTTAGTAGAGACAGAGTTTCACCATGCTGGCCAGGCTGGTCTCGAACTCCTCACCTCAGGTGATCTGCCCACCTCGGCCTCTCAAAGTGCTGGGATTACAGGTGTGAGCCACCATGTCTGGCCTGAAATTTCTTAAAAGTGTGTGAATGTGAGTTGTGGGGACTGTCAAGGGGAAGTCAGAATTGTGCTTTCTGAGCAGAGACCATCATATTGAACCCAGTGTCATAGTAGGTACTCAGTAAATCTTTATGGATCTGTTTTGAAATGAGTTTAGATAAAAATACTGTCTCATTTTTTTTAAGCAAGACTGGGAACTTAAGGAGAAATATTTTTATTATTTTATTAAGTGAAATAAACCAAGGAGACACAATATTTTATGCCCTGATTATCTCTCTTCATCAACTTGCCCTTTGTTACCTTGGGGAAACTAGAGGCAATAATTAAAGAATTAAACCTCCTTTATTCACTTATGCAGTGCACACTATCACATGCCATTTGATGTTTATTTTCCCGATGAAGGGAGTTTAACTTATTTATTTTTCTTCTCTTGGGGCCTAGTTGTCTGACCCACGGAAGCCTCCAGGTTTGGCTGGAAATGGCCTCCATTTTCACTCTCCTATGGACTCACTCACCTATGGGCAGGTAAAGAAATGTGCCGGGTGATTTAATGAAATCAAATCTTCATCCACCTTGGCTAGCAATAGATGGAGAAGCTCCCCATGGTTAGGAGGGAGTTCTTTCTTATCCCTGAGACACACTTTCTCTTTGCATCCGACAAAGCTGGTTTCAGAGACTGCAGATCTTATTTTCACACAAGTGTCCAAGGTGAACCTAAATCCACTCCTTTATTCCCCATGGTACAACCAAGGCATGAAAGAATGATTAACAGGGCTCCCAGATAACAGAAGCGAATTAACTCTAGAGGGTACCACTTGATATTTTATTGTATGGGATACCTGCTACCTAACAGTAGTCTCAATTTCCCTACAACCTATCTCCCTACCCTGCCCTAAGTCTAAAAGCTATCTTGAGTCAAGGGCCAGTTTTCTGCCACCTTCTTTTTCAGTATGTTCAGATGCATTAAAATCTTAACTAAAGAGAGTGGGCTCAGAGAATGATGACCATTCCTTAGTCCTGCCCATCTAATCCTTGCCTTACAAGGCTGGGTTTTCTATAACAGAACCTGCCTCTTCCTTGATGTCTAAAACTGGGAAAAGTCAGACCCTTTAGAATTGACAAAGTTTTTCTTCTCCCAAGGATGTAAACTTAGTTTACAGCTCTGACTAGCAAGCCCTCCTGAGCAGAGTGTGACACACTCCCACCCTCATACGATACCTCTCTGTGCCTCAATTTCTCATAAGCAAAATGAAGATATACTGGTACCTCTTTGGTTTTAAGTACTAAGTATAAATGACTTTTAAAAAGTACCAAGCACATAGTAAATGCCATTTAAATTCTAACTGCCATTGTATCTTTAGGCTCAAACACAAGTAACCCTAATATAAGCTGGGGCTTTATATGAGGCAGTCTTTTGGGGGAGTTATATTCAAAGCAGCACAGACTGACAACCCAAACATAGCTTAAGATAACTCAGATTTTTACTCTTGATCTTGAGAAGCATCCAGGAAGAGGAAATTTGTTATAATCACAAGAAGAGAAGCTATGATTGCCAAATGTGTTCTGGGTCTGATCATGGGGTATTGGATACATGGCAGCAAGTCCAGGGCTGAACTGAAGGTGTGTGTACTGGTAGAGAACATAGAAAGCAGGTGCAGTGACAGAATGGACAATACATCTTGTAGTAAAGTGAAAACAGTAGTAATAGCTAACATTCATTCAATGATCACTAAGTTCTAGGCACTGCACTAAGATATTTATATACACTAATCTCATTTAATATTCACAACATTACAATGAGGTAGGCATTATTAATACCTCTATACTTCTACTGTGCCTGTTTTATAAGTAAGGAAGCTGAAGATCAGAGAGGTTAACTTACTAAACTGAGGCCACACAGCTTCTAAGTGGCAAGGCTGGAAACTTCCAATAAAAATATATCTGTCTGATTCAAGAACCCAATCATCCTATTAAGAGTCAGGCATTGTAAAATGAATTAGATGCCAAACTCAAAGAGCTGAAGCTGACAGGTGGTTAGAAATGGGAAGTATTAGTCCAAATGGAGCACTATAGTTTAAATATGTTTCCCAAATTTCTTGTGTTGGAAACTCAATTCCCAAATCCATATGTCAGTTGGAGATGGGGTCTTTGAAAGGTAATTAGGATTAGATAAAGTTGTCAGGGTGGAGCCTCCACTATGAGAACAACAGCTTCATAAGAGAGGGAGAGAGACCTGAGCTGGCATGTGTGCTCTTGCCCTCTCGCCATGTGATACCCTCTGCCATGTTATGACACAGCAAGAAGGCTCTCACCAGATGCCAGCATCATGCTCTTGGAACTCCCAGCCTCCAGAACTGTGAGATGAATAAAATTCCTTTCTTTATAAGTTACCTAATCTGTGATATTCTGTTACAGCAACAGAAAATGGGCTAAGACATGGAGCAAGGGGCAGAACGACTCTTGAAGATGCTGAGCAACTTCTGGTATGTTTGCTTATTTTATACACACTTTGCCATTCTCTTGGGATATGAATTTTTATGCTTAAAGCAACAATACTACATGCAATGCTGGGGAAAATATCTTGTAAGTTTTGGTGCATGTCTTGTTTGTTTCATCCTTCATTCTACAATGAATACAGAATGTGCTACCACTGAATCATGTACTGTGACTACAGATTTAAAGAAACTCTGTTACCGAGGACCTGAGTCCAGGGGAGGAAAACAACATTTATTATACAATGAAATGAGAGATAAAACATAGTTCACGATGAGAAGGAAGCCTTGGTCTGCCTCTGGGAGTGAGGCAGGCTTCCTGGAGGAGGTAACCCTTGAGGGCAGCTCTGGAAAAAGGAGCAGGAATTTGTCAAGTGCATAAGGGATGTGGAGGAAGGCATTCCAGGCACAGAAAATTGCCCTTCCTGTCTGAATTCCACATCGTTCTTGCCTGTGTTAAAATGCTCAGGTATTTGCTAAACATGCTTCTTACCAGAGGCAATGCTACTTTTTTAAAGGACACAATTAATTAGGTCTCAGGATATTGATAATCAGGAAGAGTGTAGCATTGATGATATTTTCCTCAGACTTCCAGCACGCATGCTAGCTACGTGCCCCTCCCTCACTGGCTTCAACTTGTGCCCAGAGGCAGTTTGACCCTCACATTTTCCTGCCTTACTTTTGGCCTTGAGAATCCAGGTGTCAGTAGGTGCCTTTGCCTCTCTTTGATGGAGCTGTGTTTTGTCTCCTTTCCAGTTGGTGCCCTCCTTGACTCTGGTAGGTGTCCAAGCCCTGTTGTTCTCCCTGCACGGGGGGGCTAAGCAATGCTTTGTAAATTATGCACCAGTCTCACAATGTTTGGGGAGCCTGTGGACCCCTTTTGTCTACATGGAGGTAAATTATTTAGCAAAGGCAATTTAAATGATTCAGAGGGGATGGCGTGAAGTCTGGCTGTGGAACAGCTTGTCTGGGAAAATGTAACTGACCCTGGTGTGCGGAGGACTCAGCTCCAAAGCAGAGCTGAGCACATTTTACCTGCTCCCTAGATCCTGTAGGTTCCATGCCCTGCCTGTCTCCAGACACTGTCCCACGTTAATAATCATTATAATTTAAAAGTCTATGATCTCATTTGGTGCTTGTTTCGCGTCTGCAGCAGGGAGGTTTATAATAGTGTGGTCTGGGGAAGCAAGCTGGGTCTGGACAGGTTTTGTTATGAGTCCTGCTTTTCTAACCTGCGAGACCTCAGTTTCCTCTTCTGTAAATTAGGGATAATAAAAGCAACTTTTAATTGTTAACATCTCCATTTGACTATCTAATCTAAGGAATCTGGCCAAGACAAGCTCCTTAATATTCTGCCCCATGCTGTCCACAAACCTGCCCTAGGAATAGTGTCTCCATCTCAGTAAATGAGAACTTTTTACTCAGTTACTCAGGACCCAGCCCTGCACATCATATTTGATTCACTTCTCTCCTGCAGCCTCCACAGTGAATCTCTTCACTGGTCCTGTCTGCCCTACTCCCAAACACATAGCCCGTGGGATCCTTCTCACCAGGTCTTCTGCAGCTCTCCAGCTGAAGCCTCTGTCAGTTCAGCTGTGCTGTTGAAAAGCCCCCTTACTCATTCTCCTGCAGCTGCCTTTACTTCTCCAACCCTGTCTCATCCCCACCAAGCAATCAAGACTTTCTTTAAAAAATAAACAATAATAAATAAATTGGACGGTATTCTTCCCTTCTTAACCCTTTGATGGCTGCTACTTACTCTTAAAATAGAATCCATGGCCTCTTTTAAAAAAAATTACCTATGGGCCTTACATGACTGGGCTCCAGCACACCTCTCTCCACTTAACATTAACCCCACTGGCCTTGGGATTCTAGAACATTCCAAACATGTTCCCACATGAGGGCCTTTGCTCTCGTTGGCCCCTGAGGCTGGACTGGTCCTCCCCTGGCTTGGCTAGTTCCATTTCAATGTCCAGGCATCTGGGGAGATGTTACATCCTCACGGGACTTCCCTGACAACCTTGAAGAGTCACCTTCCTGTCACACTGTAGTGGTTTTATTTCCTTCATGCCACTTATCCCTACATTCAATTCTGATATTGAGCTTCATGGTTTGTGCACCATCCCCTCCACTGGAAGACAGCTCCTTGCAGGATGGGCTTTTTTCAGTGTTATTTGCCATGGTAGCCCCAGGTAGGGTCATTAGATAAAATACAGGACAACCAGTTAAACTTGAATTTCAGATAAACAACAATTATCTTTTTAATAAAAAAATATTGCACAGGGCATACTTATGCTTAAAAAAAAAAGATTTGTTGTCCCTGTATTTTCACTTACTAAATATGGCAACCCTAGTCCCTTCAGAACAGTCATCTCTGTTGAGGCTTTATAAATACTTGTTGAAAGAAAGAAAGAAATAGTGAGTGAGCAATGAGAGGTGATCATCACATAAAATCTGCAGACTGAATTGCCTTTATCTTTTTGCCTTCATATTCCTAGTGTCTTGTCAATGCTTGACATATGATCTTTTTCCCCTTCATATTATATTGTTAGTTTCATTTTGCAGTTGGATAAATAGGGTTAGAGAATAGGAGGCTTTTCCAGAGTTAAGCAGCTAGAGATAACATCATAAATATAGAAGAAAGTGGCTTCTGAAAGGTGTGTTAAATGTGTAAAAGCTTACTTCCCTTCTCCCATAAAAGAAGTTGGCGTAAAGGCAGTGTAGGCTTGACATGGTGTTTCCGAGGCCATGCTTCAATCTTTCTCCTCCAGAATCATCAGACCAGTTTCTAACCTCAAGTTTACTGCATGGTCCTATGATGTCTGCTGGAAAGCCTGTCATCACATTCACATTCCAGGCAGACAGCAGGCGCAAGTGGATGAGGACAAAGATAATTTATTCCCTCCACTTTAAGACCTTCCTGAAAGTCAGTCACACATGACTTTTCCCACTTCATTGGCCAAAACTTTATCTCTTGACCACTCCTGGCTATAAAGCAGCTGGCAATGCCATCATTTCAGGGGTTTATATGTGCTGTTCTAAATACTGGGGTCTGTTCTTACGAGCAGAAAAGAATGAGAGAATGGATATTGGGAAGCAAGAGCAGCCTCTGCTCCAGCTAGAGAGGGGCAGAAAGACCCTGGTGTATCCTCAGACTGCTGTACCCTATGCCTGCTCACAGGACAGACAAGAGCCTTTTAAGGGTGAAGACAGGACTAGACCCCAGCCTCCTGGTCACATGACTCAGAGATCTCCCATATCCTTTTACCTTCTGTTGCATGGAGTGGAATGGGTCGGAGTCTGAGATGTGGATCTTTGTGTTAGTCTGAGACTTTTTCTGTGTGGGAGAGATTGTATCCTACACACAGTCTAGAAGACATTGGGGAGGCCCTGAAGCAATTACTATTGCTAGAAATAAAGTGTAGAGACAGAAGTGGGGATGGGATGGTACTAGAGAGTTAGGCACAAGTCGAGTGATGAGAGGTTGTGTCTGGTCTACACAGGATCCTAATAGATCTTAACAGGCTGCAGCAATGGTCTAAGCATAATGAGGCAAAACTGAACAGGAACAGAACATGTTACACCCGAGTCCAAAAGAAAACTAACAAGATGCACTGATGTGACTTAGTATCTTCAGGATAAAAATGACAGAAGCACTTCAGTAATATCAGCCATAATGTGTAAGGGAGTTATTTTGATCTCAGCCTGCAGGAGCAGAGAATTTCAACGAGGTGAGAGGCATGCTTTGCCATGCACAGGCTAGACCACACTTGTCATGCTGCCTGTAGTTCTGAAAAGGACAGACCAAAGTTTTAAAAGGAGAGAAGCCAGGATGGGATTGAAGAATCCTCAGGTTGTATATTTAACATTTTTATCAGTCACTTGGGTCACGCCTGCTTATCAAATTTGTGGATTACTCTAATCTGACAGAGGTGGTAGATACAGTGACAGGCAGAATCAGTCAAATAGAACAATGAGCGAGCCAATGCCAGGCTATGAAATTGAAAACAGATCAAGGTATCTCACCCCCAAAAATGATAAGTATGTGAAGTAATGCATATGTTAATTAGCACTATTTAGCCATTTCAGAAAGCCTGCTTATTTCAAACAACATGCTGTACACAATAAATATATATAAGATCTGTGTCAATGAAAAAATTAAAATTAAAAGTCAAAGAAAAAAAGAAAAAAGTTTGGAAGAGCAATCCATTGTTCAAGAAAGGGATGAGAGAGACCTGGTACAATGGCTGTTCTAACAAATCAGCACTTTAGTGGGCAGCAGGGCTCATCAAAGTACCAGTGTGTCTGTGTGTGTCCCAGGCTGGTGGATGGTGGGCTTCCAAGGAGCCTCCAGGCAGCACTGATATTCATGACTTCACCCAAGCCAGGGTTTTGACCTTGGCTTTGTGAGTTTAGATTTTCAAAGTGTTTGAGTTTCCTGGACTTGGGGAGGCTGACTCTCACTAACAATGCTTTTAGGAGACTGCAGATGCCAAAAGTATTGATTTTCAGCATGAATTCTACTTGTTAGGTACCTTAAACCTGATCAGCATACATATGGTTCTTCTTCCATGTAAGAAAACCACATGAGGAGCCAAATAATACCTCTAAGGAGTTTTGAGGAGGATGGAACTGAAAAGAGGGATGTGAGTAGTGTGACTCGAATGCTGTTAGAAGAGTCTGATGTGTCCTTCTTCCTCAGGTGAAAGTTCTCAGACTGAAAACATCTAGATAACCTCTAGCTATGCTAAGCCACAGGCACTTTTATAGGCCTAGAACCCATTTCGTGTCTTTAAGGTGACTTGACAGAGTGTGGTTTTGTCCTCTTATTTTTTGGCATATTCTGCAACTCAGGAAACAGTCTTGTTTCACTTTCTCTGTAGCACTCGAGGTGCATCAGTCTGCTCCTCCCTTTGCCTCAAGGTCCCACAGTGGCAAGGGGAGAGGAGACCAGTCTGGAGGGGTCTGCTTATTAAGCCTTCATTGCTGTCTACCCCAAGAAAACTCAGAGTCACTGTCTCCTAGGCACTTCTCAGGCAGAAAGAAATCTTTCCTTACCCTCCAAATCTGCTATCCTTCAGGGATGGATTCTCGGGTACCTTCGACCAGCTCCCTGCTCTGTTCCAGCTTCCTGGGCATAAAGGCAAATAATCCCAATGTGTTTGGCTTTGACTTTTTCTCATGGCCTCCTTTCCCAGTGGGTGGCCATATATATTCATTCACATGTCCAAGAGGATTCCTCCTTCCATCCCCCGTTTATTGATGTTCTTGTCATATCTCCCTTAGGAGCTTGTTGTGTCAGTCAAGGTCCCAGCAAGAAACAGATGGCACACTTACACTTGGATAATGTGAAATGAATTTAATAAAGGACTACTTACAAAGCTGGGAGCAGGGCTTAGGGAAACCATGAAGAATAGTCAAATGCCAGAGGACTATGAAATCTAGGTGCTATTGTAGGCCTGAAAGAGTGGAGAGAGGGGAAAGAGAGCCAGAAGACTGCGGGGGCTATGCGGAAGAAACATAAGATTCCCGGCTTTCAACAGAACTGGCCCATGGAAACCCCACGGCAATAGTAATAAATGCCACACCCTCACTCACTTCTCTCCTTCCAATCTCCTGCTGATGCACAACACTGGCCATGTGCAGTTGGTAGTCAGTGGTCAAGGGAGCCCAAGAGTGTGGTTCAGGTTCAGCTTCCCCAGGGAATAGCAGGGTGGACAAAGATAGAGAGTGGATTTGGATAGGCAAATAGAATAATCCAGTAAAAACACTGAAGGCTAGACTTTGTTGTTAATACCTGTATTTTTTGGTTTCCCATCCCACACATAGTAGGTTTGCAGCAGTTGACTTGGCCATGGATTTCTTTGGGTAAGGAGATGATCTTTGATCCCTGTATTCCAGGGCCTATCCCAGTACCCCCAAAAGATGCTCCATAAATGTTTATGAAATGACTAGTGAATGAATGAATGAATGAATGAATGAATAAATGAGGTGAGCTCAGTGGGAATTTTCCCTTAATTTTGCTCACTGTTTCACTCCTTGGAAGTAGCCACTTCTCTGCTTCACTTGTAGGCCAGTTCCAGTTACTAAATTTCTAAATTATCCTTCTGCCTATGGGGCTGACTCTCCAATGAGGTCTTGTAAATCTTTGCTTCCATCCTTGGAGTCCAGACAAGGAGCTCTTGCCTCATGCACAGCCTCTGTTCTCTGGGATGTCTCACCTTTTTAGCAAGGAAGCATTCTGTGCCAGATGCTTAACTTGTGTCCTCCTACCAGGGAGATTCCACGAGGAACCTTCTCTGTTCACTTTAGGCAGATTGGATTGGCTTCTCCTTGCTGTACTTCTAGCTAGATGAACTGTTAAACAAATATCTATTACTTATCTGTCATATTCTAGGCACTGTGCTAGGACATGAGAATGTTCAAGTGGGTAAGATACAGTCTGACATAAGGGACAAAGTGCTGCAGTCCAGAGGGAGAGAAGACAAATAATAAATAATTATTTTACAGGGTAATACATGCTATGTTATTATGTTATTATTCTATAATAATTATGGGAGCACAGTGGGTGAGGAGGGCACTGTGGGAGCCTGGGTGAGGAGCGCCAACCCACCCGGAGGCGCAAGGGAAGCTTTCTGGAGGAGTTAACACCTGATCTTGTAAGATGGGAAAGAGCAAGATATTAAAGATAAATAATTCCAAGTCAAGTGGTGAGCAAGATCAAAATGACAGACACTTGACATAGCATGATGTGTGCAAGGAAACATGAACTAATCTGTATTATTAGTGATAACAGTTGAGGAATGGGGGGTGAGAGGCAGATGGAGGGGCAGGCAGGGGTTAGGGTGTGGAAGGCATGGTAAGCTGAGCTAGGGACTTTGCAGGACATTAACTAGAGTGAGGTGAATAAGGCCTATTTTAGGCACAAAATGTAAAAGGGCTTCAAGGTCTCAGTCACTAGGATAAGTAATATTAAATGCAATATTTTAACTAATCAAAATTAATGCAAAAACCCACAGTGAAAAAAAAAATAAAATTTTAAGATAAATAGTGTTGAGTGAATTCTTATTATTTCATGTTGCTTCAGTATCCATTTTGAATATAACTTTAACTTTCTCATACCAGAAGCAGGCTTAGTCACCCTTGGCGCAGTATCCAGTTTTACAACTCCTCCTAGTTCCTTAAGGTGGTCAGTTCAGCTCTCTGGCTTATATAACTCCTGGTAGTTACCTCTCCATGAGACAGCCAGATACAACTGACCTAATTAGCCCCACTGACCTCCACACCCCGCATGGACTGTGCAGGTGTGCCACAGTGGCCACCTCTTAGTCACAGTGTGACCCCCATGAAACTAGTGCCTGCTTGTGCCACCAGTTAGACCTCCCTACAGGAAACCTGCTTGAGTAACTCCCAGGACCCAATAAAGAATTTGGCTTACAGGTCCCCTTCTCTCTCTCTTGCTCCCCACCTGCTGGCTGAATGCACGTGTCCTCAGTGGCTTCCCCCTTTCCAGTGACCCTGGGAGGCATACTGCCCCCTGCTCTCTGGAATCTGTAAGTAATAAATATGTCTGTTATTTCATGCTCGGTGTTGTGCTGCCTCCTCCTGTGTCTCCCCTGACAGACAAACATGAGCCTAACTTCTTTCCTGGTCAGGGCTCTCCTATGGAGTGGCTATCTTGGTAGGAATAAACTAAACATAGCTTAGACAAGAGCCACAGGGACATCTGTGAATAAAAGCAAGTTTTCTGTATGGGGAACACCTGGCCATGGCCGGACACTTAGGCATTAGGCAGTCTACCAGGATAAAGAAGTATCCCTTGAAAGGCATGCTGTAAACATCCAGAAACTGCCTTCCCTGGAGCCCTGTTGTCAGGGCAGGGCTAGAGTTTATAGCCACTCTCCAGAGAGAGACTTCAAGACCAAATTAGAAAGAATTTATATCTTTAATATTTACAAAACACTATGTTACTGATTTTTTTCTTTTGCCTTGGGCATCAACATGGCTCAGCATAGCATTATTACTGAGTCTGTCTTTATTGCAATAAAATGTTACTTATCCCTTCAACAAATGGTGCTGGGATGACTGCATATCCACATGCAAAAGAATGAAATTGGATCCCTGCCTCATGCCATACACAAACATTAACTCAAGGTAGATCATAGACCTAAATGTAAGGGCTAAAACTGTTGAACTCATAGAAGGAAATGCCAGAGTAAAACGGTGTGATCTAGGGTTTGGCAATGATTTCTTAGATATGACACTAAAACTGCAAGTGATGAAGGATAAGATTTTTAAGTTTTACTTTATCAAAATTAAAAATTGTGTGCCTCTAAGGATATCATTAAGAAAGTGAAAAACAACCTATCACCCTTCTGCTCTATTCTATAGCCATCTATTGCTCTTAAAATAAACTCCAGTCCTCCTGCCATGACCTCCCAGTCCTGCAGAGGACCTCTGCCAACCTCTCCAGCTCCATCTCATCTTTTCTCTCTCTGTTTCTTGCTCCACCAGCTCAGCCACTTGGGTCTCCTTTGCCAAGGAGTGTCCTCCCTCTGGAACTCAATACCAGCTCTTTCTTCTTCTGGAATCTTCTCTCAGCTCTTTTAAGGTTAGTTCTTGCTTTTTCGCATTTCATTACACTGTTACATTTTGTGAGACCTCTAAAGGGACCTTCCCTGCTTACAATCAATATCATCACTCAGTGCATTGGTTTTCTATTACTCCTGTAACAAAGTGATACTCACATGGTGGCTGAAAACAATGCAGACTTAGCTGGATGTGATGGGTCATGCCTGTAATCCCAGCAACATGGGAGGCTGAGGTGGGAGCCTCGTTTAAGGCCAGGAGTTCAACATCAACCTGGGCAACATAGAGAGACTCCATTTCTAAAAAACAAAAATTTAAAAAAAAAAAATAGCCAGAGTAGCTGAGGCAGGAGGATCTCTGGAGCCCAGAAGTTTGAGGCTTCAATGAGCCAGATCGTGCCAATGCATTCCAGCCTGGGTGACAGAGCAAGACCCTGACTCAGGAAACACACGCATGCATGCACAAACACACACACACACTTAGTGTCTTCAGTTCTGTATGTTAGAAATCCAACATATGTCTCAGTGGGCTAAAATCAAGGTGTTACAGGGCTGCATTACTTTTCATAAAGGACATTTCATTTCCTTGCCCTTCCCAGCTTCTAGAGGTTGCCTGTATCCTTGGCTCATGGCCCCTTCCTCCGCCTTCTAAGCCAGCAAAATTGTATCTCCGACCATTCCTCTGTAGTCACTTTGTCCTTGGACTCTCCTCTTCTGCCTCCTTCCTTCACTTTTAAGCACACTTGTGACTATCATGGGCCCACCCAGCCAACCCAGAATAATCTCTCTATCTTAGGGTCAGCTGATTAGCAACCTTAATTCCAGCTTCACCCTTATTTCTCCTTTGCTGCATAACCTGACATATTCAGAGGTTCTAGGTATGAAGACATGGACATCTTTAGGGATGGAGGTGTTATTTTGCTTATCACATCTGGCTTCAATTCTTCCTTAGCATGTCTGTGACCTTAATCATTCTGTTGGTTAATTGTTTGTCTTACCTGCTAGGATGTAAGATCCTGGGAATCTTCAGCCTGCTATCATAGGTAAAATCTTGAGTGTACATAGGAATGTGAAAAATAGTGTTTCTCAAGCATGTCTGTCCATCAGGAGCTATTCATTTGTTCATGCACTTAATAATGTTTATTAAGCACCTACCTAGAACCAGACACAGTTCGACTCAGGATGCGTCAGTGAACAAGACAGACCCCAAACACTACCCTCATGGAGCTTACATCTTTGGTAGAGCTTTAAATAATATAGATGTCTGGGCTCCACCAGCCACTCCAGAAGCCAAGCCACTTGGGTGAAGAACAGCTAATCATTAAATGGCAAGTTAGAATCATTTGAATTATTTTTCCCCACACCTTGGACTATTATTCCAGAGGGAGGGTTTTATTGGAACAGTGCTTCTAAAACCATCTTTGATAAAGGGCAAATTGTTTTCTAATTCCAAACCATTGTGGATTGAAACTTTCGTAAAATACAGTAAAAACAAATTACTAGAAAAATCTAATATTGCTTGGTTATCATGGCAGGGTTAAACGCCTATAAAAGTTTTTAAACACTCTCAATTTCTACACTGATCTCATGATAGACGGATGACAAACAGTTCTCAGAACAGACCAAGTCCTGAGTCTCTGACTTAGTTTTAATTTTTTCATCTGTGAAATGGAGATAATTTTATATATGGAGAGTTATTAGAAGGATACAATTGGGTAATATAAATAAATCACCAAAGTCAGCATTGGCTTAGTAACTGGTAACTATTAATGTCCATAGATGTTATGCTTCAATAATTCTAAGTAATACTTTAATACTCAATTGTTGGTGTCAGAAAATTCAAACAAGGGTTGGGGGTATCCTCCAAGTCAGTCGGAAAGAGGCATCATGCTAGGTCGTCATAAAAACAATGTAGATTTTAAATATCTGTGTTTGGGATTTGTTTTTGATTATGAACAGAAACACAGGGAAAACATGCATCTGAGTACTGTTGATGAATAATAATCACTGAGAAACCCCATTTGCCTTTTAAACTCCAACCAGATGTTACCCTTCCCCACTGCAAACCAAGCCCACCCTCGGGCCCATTAAACAAAATGCTGCCTGTCACTGACTGACAAGGTCTGAGGATTGGCTCTTTTTAAATAGCCACAAGGTCATGGGGTTTAAACATTCTCCAGGCCGTCACAGGAAAAGTAGAATGTCAGCACTGCCTTTTCTCTGTGAAGATGGCTCAGTGACATTTTCAGAAAGGAAGGACTACTGCTACCTGTCAGCACTCAATGGAGAACACAAGGTTAGATGCAAAGCAGGAAGGTTACTCACCACCGGGAGATTGGCGGCGCAGCTGCAGCTTCCTTCTGAGATGCAGTGCTAATGGGGCAGACCTGGAGAACTCCTTCAAGGACTGGGAAGTGGAGACCAAGCCCAAAATGAGAAGCAACATGGCACGAGGGAGAGCGCAAAAGCTTCGGCAGTGGACAGTTCTGGGTTTAAATCTCAGCCGTAGTATTTGCTGATCCTGTGACCTTAGGCGTGTCACATAATCTCTCAGACAGCAGAACCTCTCTTGAAGGACTGTCATGGGTGTTAGTGATATTGTGTGCGAATGCCTGGCACACATTGAGTGATCGCTGAGATTTAGTGATTGCCAGCTTGTCTCAGGTGCCCAAACAACAAGATCCAGTGAAAATGCACATATCCTCCTTTGCCTGTATACCACATCGTTTTTAACCTTTGTACATGAATGACTCTAGTTAACGCTCATGCATTACAGATACAATCAGTTCTCTCCACCACACACACTGACTGTTTTGTTCCATTATTATCTAGCTACAAAATAATAATCTTTAACAAGAAATCCAAATATGTTAAGTAAGAGTGTGTGTGTTTGTGTGTTTGTGTGTGCGGGAGCGCACATGGGAGTTTTTACTGAAGATTTGTAGCATCATTGAAGAAGGTTCTCTCTGTGCCATGCTCCTCAGTCTACTAAAGACCCTTGTCTGGCACTTTTTATTTCCGGAGTATTTACTCTATCCACTAGGCTAAGATGGAATTAGAAAGTCCAAGTCTTTTTTTCAAGAAGAAAAATGTGGAATAAAAATTATGCAAGTTTCCTAGACTCAACTGAATGTTAAAAATGGACAATGATTCTTGCAGAAAGGAAATAATCTAATTGGACTGAAAGTATACTCAGCCATAAAAAACATTAAAATCACATTTTTTTGCAGCAATATGGATGAAGCTGGAGGCCATTATCCTAAGAAAGTTAATGCAGAAACAGAAAACCAAATATCACATGTCCTTGCTTGTAAGTGGGAGCTAAACATTGAGTACACATAGACACAAAGAGGGGAACGGTAGATACTGTGGCTTACTTGAAGGTGGAAAATGGGAGGAAGGTGAGGATCAGAAAACTACCTATTAGGTTCTATGCTTATTATCTGGATAATGAAATAATCTGTATAACAAACCCCAGTGACATGTAATTTATCCATGTAACAAACCTGTACATGTACCCTCTGAATCTAAAGTAAAAGTTGGAATTTAAAAAAGAATGCAAAAATCACAGCCTTAAACACAAGGCATCACAGTCTTACACTAAAACTACTTCTACAAGGACATCTGCCCAATAACTGCCTGTTCAACCCTGGACTGGCATCAACCTTGTTATTTCTCTCTATAGCCATGGATAATTATTTCAAAATGATTATGCTGCATTTTTTTTCTTTTAAAACCTTTGTCTTCCTTTATCTCCCTAAAACACACATGCTTTAGCATGGCATATGTATTCCCATTGAATTGCTTTATTTCCAAATAAATATATTTTCTTTAAAAAAATTTGTTCACAGAGGTGGAGTGCTCTGAATTGCCTTCTCTGTGGTGATGAGGGTGGAAGGATTCAAGATATTTATGACCCAGTGAGTTAATCAAAGCACATGGTTAGCTGGGTCATCAGCTTATGAAAAAGGTATCAGGAAAATTAAATTGGACTCTTCTCTGTGCTCTACCGCATGTTGGAGGTTAGATAAGGACTTTCTGAACTCTCAGAGATACCAATTAAAAAAATAAACCTGAGTCTGTTTTTGCTGGCTTGTAGTCTGACATTTCAACCTGAGGACTGTGATAGTTCCAGTATTTGTGAAACATAGTCTGAAGTGTTGAAGTCATTGGCACATCTATTGGAGTATGTTATGCTTTGGCTCTGTGACTCCACCCAAATCTTATCTCAAATTGTAATCCCCACCAGTTGAAGGAGGGAGTCGATTGGATTATAGGGGCGGTTTCCCCCATGCTGTTCTTATGGTGGTGTGAGTTCTCGTAAGAGCTGATGGTTTTGTGTGTTTGGAAGTTCCTCCTTCTCTCTTCTCTCTCCTGCCACCTTGTGAAGAAGGTGACTCTTTCTCCTTCCGCCATGATTGTAAGTTTCCCAAGGCTTCTCCAGCCATGTGGAATTGTGAGTTAGTTAAACCTCTTTCCTTTATGAATTACCTAGTCTCAGGCATTTCATAATTGCAGTGTGAAAATAGACTAATACAGTGAATTTATACCGGGAGAGGGGCACTTCTATAAAGATAACCTGAAAATGTGGAAGCAACTTTGGAACTGGTTAATGAGCAGAGGTTAGAACAGTTTGCAGGGCTCAGAGAAAGGCAGAAGATGTGGGAAAGTTTGGAACTTCCTGGAGACTTGTTGAATGGTTTTGATCAAAATGCTGATAGTGATGTGGACAATGAAGTCCAAGCTGAGGGGGTCTCAGATGGCGATGAAAAACTTCTTGGGAACTGGAGCATAGGTCGCTGTTGCTATGCTCTAGCAGATACTGGCGCCATTTTGCCCCCACCCTAGAGAGCTGTGGAACTTTGAACTTGAGAAAGATGATCTGAAATTGGAATTTATGTTTAGAAGGGAAGCAGAACATAAAAATTTAGAAAGTTTGCAGCCTGTGAGTCTTTCGTTTATAAATTACTCAGCCTTGGGTATTTCTTTATAGCAGTGTGAAAATGGACTAATACAGAGCTGCCATATTCATAGATTCTGAGAGGCCATATATAAGACATAACATTCTTCTCCTGGCCTCCAAGAAAGAAAATAAAAATAAGGCATTGCCAATTAATATTAACTCATTATCAGTTGCAAGGTGAATCTGAACTGTAGAGACATCAAAATGTGAAAAACATGCATCTTGGACTGGATGAATGACTGTAGTGTTAGCTTATACATTGCCACTTAAGCTATGAAAAGATCTCACTAAAAACTTACTTGAATGTAACCTCTCTGTTAAAATTTTGTAGATTCCGTTTAGTTCCTTAGGTCTACGTTTTTACCCACTCTGTAGCAAGTTGCAGGCAGATGGAAGCAGTGACTCTACTAGTTTGAATCTAAATGTTAGAAGAGGTGTCATTCACTGAATGCCCGTTGCCTGTGGGATTCCCTTCTCTCTCTTCTCCATCTAGAGCAAAGCCTCAATCCCTCTCCTTCCTGGGTTTTCTTTGGGAGAACTGCAAATTCTTCAATTCTTTATTAAGCAGAGCCTTCTCATATTGTGTTTCCAGATTTCCAGAGCCAAGAACGAGCAGTTCAACAAAACAAAATTCCCCCATCTAGAAAAATTTCCCTTCCTTCCTTCCTCTCTTCCTCATTTCCTTCCTTCCTTCCTTCCTTGCTTCCTTCCTTCCCTTTCTCCCTCCCTTCCTCCATTCCCATCTCTCTCCCTCCCTCCTTCCCTCCCTCCCTCCTTCCCTCCCTCCCTCCTTCCCTCCCTCCCTCCTTCCCTCCCTCCCTCCTTTCTTCCTTTCTTCTCTCTCTTTTTCTGTTTTTCTATTTTTAAAAAGCCTATTTTCTTTTGAAGGCAGCACAGCAAGCATCTATTTTTAATTGTGCATGATCCTTGGGGCCTCATGCTTTAGCTGAAATATCTGATCTGCAATTTCTTCTAAAGCAAAAATTCAGAGCCTTTCACGAAGGAGATTTAGCTGAGCTGCTAAGACAACTTTTCCCTGATGTTACTGTCTATGTGTATGAATGCTGTGTATATATGTGTATAACACTACAATTATCAGAGAGGTCATCTATGCTCTCCTGGGGCTGAAAAGGCAAGGCTTTCCTGTATGTAGTGAGGAGAATTGTGTCTGAGGAGTAAGATCCTTGGTTGTTTTAAACTCCTTTTCTAAGCCAAATAGAAGATGCTTGCCTGGAAGACAGAAACTGGACTATAATGGGAGGTCCTTAAGTCAGGTAGAAGATTTGAATTTGGGCAGTTTTTGGCTTGACATCCTACTTGATAAATGCCACTAGCAGCTAACATGAATTAAGTACTTTCTGTGTGGGAGGCTTTGTGTTATGCAGGTAGAAGCAAATTTATATGTCACAAACCAGAAAATGGAGGCTCAAGGTCGTTAAGTAACTTTTCTCATGTGGAGAGAAATAATTATGATGATGATGACAGTGATCATTTTGGTCTTTGAAGACTGTTCTCTCATAATATAGTTTGGGTAGCTAAGAAGGCTTGGGACTCTTGGAAGTTTGTTGTGAAACAAATTTTGGCCCAATCCCAGAATAATAAACTACTTCAGGAGACCTGTGCAGCAAATTGAATCTCAGTGGTAATAGCTGCAGAGTGGAGAGGCTGCCCTGGCTTTCTCCCTGCTCCGCGAACTGTGAGTTGGAGAGAATCACATTGACTTTCTCATGAACCTTTTTAACACTTTAAATTTCACTTTCTCCTGCACAGCCTAGCATAGAACACACATAAATCCTTTCTTTTCTTTCACAACTATGGCATATCTTATAATTTAGCAACTGTAAAAATGAATAAGTACAATTAACAATGCAGAGCGAAAGACAGTAAGCTTATAACTGGTTATAAGTCAATTGAATCTCATTATTAAGGAACAAAATGATCCCAATTAATATCCCAGTTTTCTGGTCTCTCCATAAATCAGTAGGCCATTGCCTATCTAGCTACTTTGCATTTGCAGTTTTTAATATCATGACTTGATTCAGGGCTAGTTGGAGTCCCCTTTGTTCTTTCTTGACCTTTGTCTTCACATTGACATTAGTCAAGGGATTCTGTGGTGTGGCAGAAAAAGAGTAATGGGACAAAGTCAGATCCTTGGTCCTGGCCGAGCCCCTGCTGCAGACATCCATGTGGCCTTTGGGATCAGTCTTGGGAACTGACAGGGTCTGATGGCCAGGGGGCTTTTGGGAATAAGAATGAGGAGGAGTAGAGCTTGACTTTGACCTTGGAAAACAGCCTGTAGGTGGGCTTTTTAAAGAGCTGACAAAGGAGGAGCAGCAGATTTGGGGCCAAAAAAATCACAATTTTGGGTTTCAGAACCTGAAGTTTCTGCAATTTTCATGTGCGAATGGATAATCAGCACTGGATCTTGGGAGACGTGTTTAGCAGGGCTCTTGGAGACAGATGAGGAAGAAAAGGTGATCTTGATAGAAGTTCCTGCTTAAGGCCTCTTACGTTCTCATGCTGAAGCTGGATACATCACTTAAAAGGCTGAATAGTGTCACCTTCTGCAGTCACCTTTGCCTTCCAGAAAAGACTAAAATACACATTCAGCACAATAGCCCAAGTCTTGTCCCCAAGGATCTACATGTTGTACTACCTCCTTTTCTCCTGTCAGGGAAGATGGCCTGTTTGCTTAATCGGGAAATCTGTACCATTCGCTCATTTGCCTATAGACACTAAGCTTCAGGTAAGATGTTGCTATCTCTCTGATGTTTCTGTTACTTCTAAATATACCCAGCTATTGAAATGTGTGCCTATGGGGAAAACATGTGGGTTAAGAAGCACATATTATAGAAGACAAGTGTAAAGTCCAAAATGACTTAAGACAAAGTCGGGCAATTGATTTACGATTTGTCTGAATTATGTGTTAAGAGACTTAATAAGAACGTCAAACAGCTTTAAGGTGAAAGGGCTTTAGAAAAGGGCGAGGGCTGCCTTGCCTCCCCCAGCAATGCTGGTCTCACAGCTGTCTCCTACTGACTTCCCCACCTTTGGTAAAGACTTCATCATGATCATTAATGCCAGTAATGCCTTACACTTACAAAGCACTTCCTGTGATTTCCATGATTACATATTCCATAATAGTCATGGTAAGAAGACCTGGCAGGTCATTATTAATCTCATTTTACAGAGGGAGAAATTGAGGCCCAGAGAGATTCAGTGTTGCCCAAGGACAGGCATTCAGTAAGTGGCAAAACTGATATCAGTATTGTGACACCCCCTCCTCTGTACCCCAGGGCTGTTTTCCAAATTTGGGCCACATTCTTTCTTATTTGGATCATTATAATAGCTAGCTAAATGTGTCCCCATTTCTAGTCTTTTTCCTGTTTAATTTTTGATTTACACTGTAGTAGAATCGTCCTCCCATAACAAGGCTTAAATCATGTCTACTTTCGTCTTTAAAAATCTTTAATGTCTCTCCATAGCCTATCCACAAAAGCCCAACATCCTTCCAGTATGCTCAGGGCCTGTGATACTCTGTCTCAGACAGTGCACCCTGGATATTCTAGCACTGTTCTACCCGTCACTAGCCAGATGTACCCTCTACCTTCTCACATCTCCATGCATTTGCTTATGCTTTTCTTCATGAAGCACTTTTCCTTTGTTCTTCCATTATTTAAACCCTGCTCATCCTTGAAGGCTCACTTCAAATGCCCTTTCTTTCACAGAATCGTCCCAGATGGCTGCAGCCAAAATCAACAGCCCTTTTCTTTATTGCTGTACATCCTTATAGAACTTGTTTTACTATATTTTGTGTTACAGTTCAAGTGCCCAGGCCTGAACCACCCATCCTACACTTTCAGGTCTTTGAAGGATGTCAGGAATTTTGCCTTATTCTTCATTTTCACTCATGGTACATACTGAGCAAACATTTATTTAAGGAATAAACTTGTTAAAAGAAAATGTCAATGTTCCAGGAAAGTCAACAAGCAAGGAAACATATTTAGAGTGTTTCTAGAAAAGCAGACCATTTGGGCTCTACAGAACAGTGATTCCCCAAATTACTTGTGTCCTTCAGGCATCTTTCTGGCTAGCTACATAAAAATTATCTGGACCACTTGTTGAAAATACTGAGTCCTGGGCTCTAACTCCAGAACTTTTTGTCTGGGAATATGAAACTTAGCACATTTCCCAGGTGAATTGTATGCTAACCCATGCTTAGGAACCACTGGTGTAAAATACTGTGAACCTCAAAAAAATTTGTTTAAGTTTACAGAGATACCTGTATATATATTAATTTAAAAATTTGTTTAAATTTACAGGGAAAGCTGTATATATGAAACAACATGATGTTTTGAAATATATGTACATTGTGGAAACAGTTAAATCTAGCTAATTCACAAATACATGATCTCACATAGTTTTTTTTTGTGTGTGGTGAGAACATTTAACATCCACTATCTTTGCATTTAAAAGAATACAATATATTGTCATTCAATATAGTCACATGCTGTACAATGTATCTTTTGAACTTATTCCTTTTATCTATAATTACATATCCTTTGGCCAACATCTCATCTCCCTTCTGCCCTAACCACCTCAGACTCTCATAACCACTCTCCTACTCCCTACTTCTATGAGGTCAACATTTTTAGGTTCCACATAAATGAGATCATATAGTAGTGGTTTTTTTTTTTTTTTTTTTTTGCACCTGACTTATTTCACTTAGCATGATCCTGAAGGATGTTTTGATCTATAAAATTAGTCAAGTTGGCTGAAGTTGGGCTAAATTCATTCATGACACAGGGGACTCCTATTTTTAAACATTTCCCTTTGTCACAAATTTCTCAGGCTTACCAGTGAATTTCAGGAGTGTTTTGTGTCACTGCAGGAAGCATATCAGTAGCTTCCTGACTGGGGCAGGAGGGTGCTTTGATTTCGGTCTTCTTCCTGTTTTGACATTTTTTCTGTTTTCTGATACTCATCTAATCCTTTTGATTTCTTGTGACTTGTTGGTTTTTCACTGCTTATCATGTTTGCACATCCCTTTTTTAATCCTCAAAATACCCCTAAACTTCTTATTTGATGAACACATCTTCTTCCTACTGTATAAAGAATCATTATTTTTTCACTCTGGTTTCATATTCTTGCCTTTTCTGTTTGATCCATTGTTATCCAGGTCTTGGTATTTTTCTTGGCATCCAAACATTGTAGAGCCAACTGTATGAACCCTCATCTGAATATATTCAGAGTAAGTTCTGCTGAGACCATTGCTTCATAATATTAAATACTTTACCTCAGAGGTAGATAGAGCAATCTGTCAGGGTAGATATCTATGGGTGTTTTGCCTACTCACGATACTAGTGTTATAAATTGTGTTTTCCTGCTATTAAAAAAATATATGTATCCCTTGCTGATATGATTTGGATTTGTGTCCCTGCCCAAATATCATGCCGAATGGTAATCCCCAGTGTTGGAGGAGAGGCCTGGTGGGAGATGATTGGATCATGGGGCCAGTTTCTAATGGTTTAGCACCGTCCCTCAAGTGCTGTCCAGTGAGAGAGTTCTCCCAGGATCTGCTTGTTTAAAAGTGTGTTGGACCCTCCCTGCCTCTCTTTCTCCTGCTCCAGCCGTGTAGGATATGTCTGCTTCCCCTTCGCCTTCTGCCATGACTGTAAGTTTCCTGAGGCCTCCCCAACCATGCTTCCTGTGCAGCCTGCAGAACCATGAGTCAATTAAACCTCTTCTCTTCATAAATTACCCAGTCTCAGGTAATTCTTTGTAGCAATGCAAGAAGGAACTAATACACTTCCTTTTATATACTTAATAAGATTGACCATGAAGGATCATCGGCACTATAAAAAGTACAAAAATAGCATCAAGAACTGCAACTCCTTTTATTATTAGCATTTCTATCAGTGTTATTACTGGTACTACTATTACCATACATTATTTATAATCTACTACTATAAATATTTCTGCTTCAGCTGGCCCATGTGCCATTCTGATGTTACCCCACTGCCTGTTACCTTGCAATGGTTTGCCTTGGACATCTTCTCCTCTGGGTTGCTGCATCTCCTACCCCTCCACTTTATCTCCAGAGGACTCAATCACCCCGAGATGGAGCAGGAACCCCTCTTGGGTATCTGCCAGACACCCACCTCCCAGCAAGCATGGAAATGAAGGAAAATCTGAGTTTTTTTCAAGGGAAATTTCAAGTACCTAGTTACCCCTGAGAAGTAAATGCAACTTGATAAGCGAGAAGGTAATAGTAGCTTAAAACAATAGCCAAGGAAGTTGGAGTCATGGGATGTGTGGTTCCCTATAGAAACCAAAGTTCACATCTTAACATATGTCCCTGAGTTGTTTTTTAAAAACCTGAACTGCTACCAACCGGGTCTGCTGCACGTAGACCTCAGATCAGAAGGAAATGAAGACTGAACTCTGATCACATTTCTTTGTTTTAAATTTCTTCTTGAGGGGCCTGGAGGAACTTCCTAGGCCAGAGCTAACATTCTTTTCTTCCTATCCCAAATTTTTAGACAAAGGTTTGCCTCCTGAACCAATTGCAAATTAGAAAACCTTCAAACCCACCTATGACCTATGGACCCCCTGACTTCCCCTCTCAAGATGTTTTGTCTTCTTACAAAACCAATGTATTTCCTCCATGTCTTGATTTATGACTTTTCCTGTAACCTCTGCCTCTCTGCCTTTACAAACTCTTGCCTGTTAGCCATGTGGGAGTTTTGTTCTTAAGCAGGAGCTGCCTGATTCTTCTTGGAGCCCTTTCTCCTGCTGCAAACCTTGGTGCAGATGTTTGTCCTCACTGTTCTGGGTGAGCAGAGCCCAGTTCGGTTTGGTTACAACCGTCTCCTGCTCCTTGGATTCTCATAGTTCTTATGCTAGTTTGAGAGATACTTCAACTTTCTTTTCCTTATTTTGGGGATTTTCAGGGCTAGGTTTGTGAAGGGAGGGAGCCAGCAATCTTTGCTACTTTTCTATCTTGTCAGGATCTAAATACCAGGATTCCTCCCATGGTTTTATAAATGAAAACCACATGGGAGGGGAACTGATGTTTATTGCAGACCTCTTCTTGCGGAGGAGGAGGTTTAAGCACCATAATAATGACAATGATGATGATGACAATGCCTCCTCCTCCCCCACCAGATATAAAACACTGTATTCACTCCATGCCAAATCCTCACTACAATTCATGCAAGGGAGGTAACATTATTGTTTTCTTGCCCATGGGAATGCTGAAGGTCTGAGAGGTTAGGTAACTGGTTCAAGGACACAGAGCAGAGAAGTGGCAGAAACTAGCTGCAATCTTCTGCTGCAACAATCAGACTGTTGTCCTTTCTCCTGCTCTGCTTGGGAGTCCTCTGGGTATGAAATGCTGCACTCAAGGCATAGAGTGAGCCGGTGACAACCCTGCCACCAAGCCCAGCCTGGTGGCTCTGGATCCTCTGCTGTCTTTGCCACCTGTTCGACCCTCATGCCCTGTTCTCTTCCTATTCGATGTCCAAGGTTATCAACCAGTCCTTGAAATATGGTCTGGAAGCTATTGAGTGGAAAAATACCATGAGAACCTAGGAAGGAAAAAAAAAGTGAAGAGGAGAGACAAATACCCTATTTATCCCTCTTGACTTCATTACAAAAGATCTGCAAAGCTCACACAAAAAAATCAACCTGCAAATCATGTTATGGTTAATAAAGCAGTAAATTAAGCCTTCCTGGCTCTACCTGCAGTATCCTGAAGGTAGTCACAGTGCCCTTTCTGTTTCATTTTAGGGCCCAGTACAAAAGGTTTTCACCTTAGCATAATTAACTTTTTATCATTAAGATTCTGAAAAATTGAATTGTGTTGGACACAGGTCACCGTAATGAGAATTTAATGGCGACGTATTACAATGCTAGCTAAGCTTTGAGTACGTGCTAAAGGCATCACATTGCTACTGACCTATGCAAATTTCCATCTCAGTGGCCCTTATTTTTCCCCACTGTGGCATCCAGCCCCCCCCCTCACTTTCTCCTCATCTCCTTAAACAATGATTCCCTCATTTTCATATTAATTGCATCACTTAACTGAGATAATGCTCCCTCTGAAATGAGCAAAGGGATGAATCACTGAAACGGGCCATTATTCTTTTTGCTTAACCAATTTCACAGGCCCCGCACAAAGCACTGCCTTCATTTGGCTTCCTATAATTGCTTATCATTAGGCCCAGCCACCCCACGAAGTACCTTTTTATTTATTTAAGTCTCATCTCTGATGGATGGAAAATGAGTCGCTTGCATATCTGAGAAGCCCAGGCTGTTCTGTGACCAGGCAAGGCGGTGGTGGAATACCCAGGAGAACTTTGATGGCAGAATATCAAGGAGAAGCCACACCGGTCGGTGGCTTCACCTGTTCCCCTTTCCCATGGAGATTCCACTGCCATCAGGTGGTCCAGGGGCATCCAGCAGCAGCTGCATCAGCTCCCCAAGGCTGAGAGGAGAGAGGGCTTAATTCAGGGGATGATGGCAGCTTGGTGCCCATAGCGGGGTGTGCAAGGCTACCCCAGGTGTCCTCATCACCAGGGGCCACAGCATCCTACCTGTGGACAGGTGACTGGGGCAGGTGGGAGAGTGTACCTTGGCCTTGGCTTAATATTCTGGGTGCATCAGCATGATGAGATGGCTAAAGGAACCTTGTAGAAGATTGTTATTCATTCTTTCTGTGTCTCTGTCCTTTAGGGGGCATATGATGGTGAATGAGAGGGAGAGAAGGAAAGGACAGTTTTCAAGGGAAATTATGTTGTTATCAGCCACAGCCACACTCAGAAAGGCATTGAGAGAGAATGGCTCCCTTGCCATGAAAAGGAAATATTCCTATGAGCCTGTCAGGACATCTGGGCTGAAGCCTTCCCTGGAGGTTTCCTCTGAGCACACCATGTGCTTTTGTTCCTGCGGATGAAAGGGTCTGTCAGGGAGCTAGCTCTCCATGGCCTTGTGATCTGTCCCATCATAATATTGTTTCCCGGATATCGCTGCTGTGACTCACGCAGCCTCTCTGTTTGGTGGCTGCCTCAATATCACCCATTCCTCTCACCCACCTTTGTGTTCAGCCCTCCCCAGGTGCTTCAGCTGTGGACCTCCACCCTCACAGGACCTTGTCAAGAGGCTGGCCAGGTATAAATAACTTCTTTGAGAAGAAAGTACAGTTTCCTGACTCTTCCCTTCCATTTTGTGTGATGTTCCTGGGAGGACTAATGAGGACTGAGACCCAGCCTGGAGTGACACATTCCCTGACATGAAGGGAGGTGACTTTGAAAGATGCCTGGGGCATGGTGTTCACAGCAGGGTTAGGATAAGGTGGTAGTTCTTAGAATGTGGTCCTGGAATCAGCAGCATCGGCATCACCTGAGAACTTGTTAGAAACTAAATTCTCAGGCCCCAAACTAGACAATCAGAGAATCTGAGGGTGGGCTCCAGCAATCTGGGTTTTCACAGGCCCTCTGGGTGATTCTGATGTTCATTATGTGGGGGACCACTCGCCTGAGACACTGTATTTTGGTTTGGATGTTTTGTTTTTTTCATAATTCTATCATATGTAGCATCTCACTGAATTCTCACCATGATTTTGGAAAACTGGCAGGAGAAGGCAAAGCTGGTTGGGGTTATGCCCATTTTACAAATGAGAAGGTAAAAATCATAGAGGTTACATGACTTGCTCAGTAGGAGATTGATAAGGAGTGGTGAAAAATAAGGTTGAGGGCGAAGTAGGGCCAGATCATAGATGGGATTCTTGACAGACAGAGTAAAAAACAATAGAGAACCATGATAAGTTCTTGAGTTTGCAAACAGCAGAACAAAGTGGTGCTTTACAGAAAATAATTTGAAAGTGATGTTTGGGACAGATTAGAGTAGGAGAAGCTAGAAGCCCTGTTATACCTGTTGGCAGTCCAAATTACCATGCTTTTAAAATTTCAGTAGTGCATTTTACTCCAGCAATGATCTGTAAATGCAAACAGGCTAACAGAGATGGGCCTTCCTTGTGCTCCTAAATCACACCATGTTACTTACCTCTCCGGATGTCAGTTTACTTGGCTCTAAATGGGAATTAGCCTATTCCATAAATTGCCCCTTTTTACAGGGTGTGACTAGTTTTTCTTTTTTTTGGATCAAACCATGCCAAACTTGGTGTATAGTTGGTGTTTGGAATCACTGAATTTTCTTGGTTTAGAATTGACGTGATGAAAGCGATAGTTTAAGAGAAATTGTAGAGTGGTGGCAGAGAGATATTTTCATTACTGTGAACAACATATTATTAAAATAAACAGGTTGATGTTAAAGTTGACATATGTTTTAAAAATTAAACTGCTGAAGGATGCTTAAGAAAAACAATTCTTTACTGTTACGGAGTACCTTATCATTTGTATTAGTTTATGTGGGCTTAACTCCTACAAGAAAGAAGCTAAAAATGTGGTAGTTCAAAACAATGGAGGCTTGTTTCCTTCTCACCTAAGAATCTAGCAGGGACGTTGCAGGTCAGCAAAGGGTTGGAGGTTGGCAATGAGGAGCAAATTTCTGTTCCGCACCGTCTTTCAGGGACTGAGGTTGACAGTGGCTCTATTATCATTAGTGTATGGCTTCCAAAGCTTGCTCACTTATTATTATTGGCTTCCGGTCATGGAAAGGAGAAGACTATGCAAGAGTCTGGGCATTTTTTAGGTTAGGTCTTCATGTGACACTCAACATTTCCACTCATGATCCATCAGCTCAGACACACCAAAATTTGGCCACACCAAATTGTAGAGGAAGCTGAAACATTCAGATTATCTCTGTACCCAGGAAGAAAGGAAGAATAGATTTCAGTGGACAATTGAAATTATTTCCAGAAAGCCTCTATTTTACTGATGAAGATAATGAAACTCTGGTTTGGTGAATTCTTTTCGAAAACATTGGCTACCAATGCATGGACCTGGGAAAAAATCAAGGTCATTTCATTACCTCCCTATATTTCAGCCAAAATGAAATTACGTATAAAACCAAGGATTTAGAGAATATCTACAACATGCCTAGGTCTGTCTGTGTCTGTGTTACATGTTTGGAATTCAGTGGTGGTCATAGTTCTACTGGCTTTGTGATCAAAGAGTAATTTCTGCATATGTTGAAGGATTCTTTTACCTTTGATCTTTAAGCACTCTTTGAAACCCTTAATCATATACCGTATTTCCAGGGTGGATTAAATTTTTTAGATAACACACATCATGTATTAAAAAGCCCTACATGTTCATAAGGCTATAAATTTCTCAAGAAGGGATGGAGTGAAATTTCTTGCTGTTTTATATAATTTATGTAACATCTAGCATGGAGTTTTAAAATCAGACCATGAGGAGTTTTACTCTCAGTTACTCATCTTTAGCCAGTTCATTTAACAATGTTAAAAGAAGTCATATTGTTTCCTTCTTTTTAAAAAAATTCTATATGCTGTATCTCCTATCTATCTATCTATCTACTATCTATCTATCTATCTATCTATCTATCTATCTATCTATCTATCTATCAATTCTGTCTGTCTTAGAAGACAGTTGGGGTAAGTAATATGAGATAATAAATGTAAAAGGGATAAGAAATTACGAAATTTGATGCAGAGACATAGAATCATTATTACTATAATCCATCAGTACTCTGAATTTTACCAGAGTACTGAATACACATTCACTGTCATGGAACATTTACAATGTTGTATGTGAGGTAGGTGCTATAGACTGCATGTGTCCCTTTGAAATCCTAATCCCTAAATGGTGGCATTTAGAGGTGATTAGTTGATAAAGACAGAGCCCCCCTGAATGGAATTAGCGTTTATATAAAGAGAGCTCCCCCATACCCTCAGCCATGTGAGGATACAGCAAAAGGATGACCATCTACGAATCAAAAAGATGACCATCTACCAATCAGGAAGTATGAGCCTTCACCCAACACCAAATCTGCCAGTGCCTTGATCTTGCCTGTTCCACCTTCCAAAGTGGGGAGAAATGAATTCCTGTTTTTTGTTTTTGTTTTTGTTTATTTTATTTTATTATTTTTTTTTGAGATGGAGTCTCGCTTTGTCACCCAGGCTGGAGTGCAGTGGTGCGACCTCGGCTCACTGCAAGCTCCGCCTCCCAAGTTCATGCCATTCTCCTGCCTCAGCCTCCTGGGTAGCTGGGACTACAGGCACCCGCCACCACAACCGGCTAATTTTTTTGTATTTTTAGTAGAGACGGGGTTTCACCATGTTAGCCAGAATGGTCTCAATCTCCTGACCTTGTGATCTGCCCGCCTAGGCCTCCCAAAGTGCTGGGATTACAGCCGTAAGCCACTGCACCTGGCCAAATTTCTGCCCAGTCTATATTAGTTTGTTATAGCAGGCCAAACTAACTAACACAGAAATTGATATGGGGAGTAGGGTGTTGCTATAACAAGGACCTAGAAATGTGGAAGCCATTTTGGAGTTTTGAAGTGCATGTGAAACAAAGCCTACATTGCTGTGAACAGACTGTTAAGGGTAATTCTGGGAACGGCCAAGAAGGAGAGGAGGAGAGCTGTAGAGAAAGCCTCAATATTCTTAAATGTAGAGTATCTAAGTGGTAATGAACAGAATGTTGGTGGGAATATGGACTGTAAAGGTCATTCTATCGAGATCACAGATGGAAATGAGGAATATGCTATTGGATAGTGAAACAAAGACCATTCTTCTATAAAGGGGCAAAAAAACTTGGCTGAATTGTGTTTATGCCCTGGTGTTTTGTAGAAGTTAGAACTTGTGAAATGGGATATTTAGCCCAGGAATTATCTAGGCAAAGTTTGGGAGGAGCGACCTGACTCCTCTTGACTGCTTATAGTAAAATGTGAGAAGAGAGAAATAATTTAAAGATGAAATTGCTAATCAAAAGGAAAGCAGAATGTAAAGATTTGGAACATTCTCAGCCTATTCTTATTGAAAAGAATGATAAAACCTGTTCAGGGAAGGAACATAAAGGGTGTGCCCAATCAACTTGATAAGGAGATTAGTTTAGATCTGCCATCTGAACCGAAGTTCAGGGCTATTCTCCAAGACAATGGGAGAATGACCGTGAAGGCAATTTAGAAATCATCAGGGCTGCCACTACCATCGCAGCCACAGAGTGGAAGAGCCCTAGGAGCAGGATGGTTTTGAAAGAAGGACCACTGCTTCCTCTGGTGCTGTGCTTCTTTGCCACCCCAGGCAGGGCCACCCCTGCCACTCTTTGGCAGGCTCTAGTGCAACACAGGCAACACACAGAATACTGAGGAAAGAACATTGACTCAGGAGGCCAAATACTTGGATTTGAGGCCTACTTCGGATAAATATTAACTATTTGATATAGGAAAAATGACTTTTACCCTCTATTTCCTGGGAGATAGAATAATAGCTTCTCTCCCTTATAATCTCACGGGGTTATTATAGGATCATAACATCTATATATCAAAAATATCTCAGAGTTTTTTTTTTATGGGTTTGATGAGTCAATCACTCTTGGTTCTGTCCCTCTAAAGCTGCAAGAGCCATGCCAATGGAGCTTTATGTTACAGTTTGCTTAACATTTAATTGAGGTCTCAGGTGAGGCTGGGGTGCCTAAGGTTCAAGCTTTTAAAAATGGATTATTATGCTATGGACTATTTTCCCTCTCTCTCTTTTTTTAAATTTTACTTTAAGTTCTGGGATACATGTGCAGAATGTGCAGGTTTGTTACATAGTTACACATGTGCCATGTGGTTTGCTGCACCTATTTACCCATCCTTTAAGTTCCCTCCTCTCATCCTCCAACCCCCAACAGGCTGTGGTGTGTGATGCTCCCCTTCCTGTGTCCATGTGCTCTCATTGTTCACCTCCCACTTATGAGTGACAACATGCGGTGTTTGGTTTTCTGTTCCTGTGTTAGTTTGCTGAGGATGAAGGCTTCCAGCTTCATCCATGTCCCTGCAAAGGACATAATTGCATTTCTTATTCTGGCTGCATAGTGTTCTGCTTTGGACTATTAATGTTGGAGGCTTTTAATGTTTAAAGTAGTACAAGCTGCCATCAAACCTAGAACTCCACTAGATGGTATCTTTGAAAGATTGTCTTCTAGCTTCAATTGTAATAATTCCAGCAATGAGAACTAACTGACAAAAAGGCACATTTGATCTGAATACTTGTTTTAACTGTATTTACTGAGGCAGGCATGATGCTAGTGAGCTAACACAGAAGACTGGATTGTCAAATCAGACTTACACAACTCGGAGATCTTACCTGGTGTCAATGTTTACTAATAGTTTCATGGACACATACCACCAAGTGGCACAGGTAAAGCTGACAGCAGTCCAGAGCATTTGGTGGGACTCCACAGGTCTTTCCTTCCAGAATCAGATATAGAATCTCTGGCCCAACGTAATGGAGAAGGTCTCTAAGTGAGGTCTGTGAGTTCCTGCCCACAGTGGATTGTCTAGATTAAGAAACATCTCCATTTTATACCCCAGAGTGTGGTATAATCAATGTGACATGCTCTGGGAAACTATACCACATAAATCTTTAGATTCTAGGTCTATCTACCACAAGTGATTCTAAACCAGGAACATCCTGCTAAAAAGATTGCATAAATAATTACGCACTTCTAGGAAACATCATGATTTCATTTGCCAGGAGTTCCACTTATCAGCATGTTTACAGGAGGTTAGATTGGGTTAGCTTCCTTTTTTCTTTCCCTAGACTATTCTCCTGATAACTGGGAGAGAAATGGATTACTGGCCAGTTATTTGAATTTCTTCCTCCCTGGCTAAGTAGGGGAAATACAATGGTGAACACAACATACCAGGTCTCTGCCTTTGACTAATTCACTGATTGGGAGAGAAGAAGCAATCAGATCGGTTTAATAGAACCAGCTAGTCTACTGAGTACTGATCAAGAACACTTCTCATCTATGGTTGAAAGCTACACTTGTGAAAAACAACTCAATTTTAAACCAACAATTTTGTTTTGGAGTGTCCATCCTTGTGAGTTTTGATTTGGGATTCATATTTGAAGCTGTCATTGTTTTTCTCTAGTCACAATATTTAAATCTATATGACACACCTGTCACAATTTACAGTTTTATGTGCTTTTCCTTGCACCTCAGCTTCAGATGCTCTGGACGATGACTGTTTGTTTGTAAGTGTCAACATGCACACCTAAGTAAATGTTATGTTTACAGAATAGTCTATTTTTGAATATAGACTATTCCATAAGGAAGCAACTTAGATGAAAATCCATTTAGCTCTTTTCAACCATCACAGTAATAGATACACTCTCAGAAATTTATTTTAGTTACATGCATACAGAAGACCAATGATGGAGATCTATATAGCATGTTATGGGAACAGATAAGAGGGGCAAGTTCTCTCAGTTACATGGGCAGAGTCTTAAGGCATAAGAGGAATATAAACAAATCAAGAAGGGACAGGACATTTCAAGCAGAAGCAAGGCACTGAGAGAACAAACAGCTTGGTATGTACTAAAGTACAAGAAGTTTGATCTTTGTTGAACATTAAATGCCACGCAGAAGCGGAAGATATCGGAGCTGGTGCAGCAAGCAGGAACCAGATGGGTCATCAGAAATCTCTAGGAGCCATTAAAGAGCTCAGATTTTCTCTTGTTGACATGGTGAAGTAGGAATGCAATATAGTGGTTCAAATGACAGCTGTGACTGTTGGAAATGCATTTTTCTTTTCCTCCTATTAAGATTAAATCCACAACCCTGTTATTATTTCTGTCTGTTGTTTTTAGCCCTGGTTTTAAAACTAGTGAGGAGAGATCTAATTTCTCCTGACAGTCCTCAGATATTTGAAGATACAGCCTATGTTCCCTGAGCTTCTCCAAGGGTAGTATCTTCATGGTTATATGGCCTCCAGACATCTTATCATCCTGTTCTTCCCTTGATATGAGCACCTCCCAAGTGCCAGGGTTAAGGGATTGGCAGAGGTATACTATTTTTAGGATTGAGTGTGGGGAAGCAATTCAGCCTCAGATGCCAAGAAATTGGATGTTTCACTCATCTCTGTGGAAATTCCCATTTTCCATTTGAAATTCAGTTTTTTATTCCTTTCGTATCCGGGTATGATTTTCTTAAGGCTTCACTGATTCCAAGGAAATGTTCAAAATCCTCCATAAAGTTTCTATATATTTTCTGGAATTTACTTCTTATGAAGCTCCTCTGTCTCATATTTCTGCAGTTATATGTCTTGTCTTTTAATGGCTATGTCAACTTAGTGCATAGAACACGATGTGGTAGGTGCCCAATAAATATTTTTTGAATGAATAAATAGACTCAAATTTATTCATTGAAATGAATAGATTCAGGTACAATTCAGCATTTTCATTGGCTTCTTTCTAGCTTTAAGCATTTTTTAATTTAAGAGGAATTTATTGAAGATTGATGGTCTCAACAGAGTAAGGCTGCAATTTTCTACTTTGTTCCTTTTCTCTATCCCTGTTCTCAAATTCTTCCTCCATTGTTCCCTGAAAGCTGCAAATTCTTTTTTCTCCATAATGGGTAATAATTCAGGTCTCCCTAGCTCCTATGGTTGTAACTATACATCTGTTAAAAATGGTGCACTGATGAACGCCTAACAACTTGCTTTCCAAAAATTATCACCATGGATGATTTCAAACTACTAATGCAAAGTCAATGAATATTGCATCAGGAAGAGATTGAGCTCTTGAGAGCTATGATGAGCTGGTTCCAGTCCTCCACTGAAGGGCTCAAAAACCAAAGGATCTGTCCTCCTCAGAGGATGGTTGAGATCACATACAGCTACTCTTTTTTTCTGTTGTTACATTAAAAAAAAAAAAAAGCTATTCAGCATAAACTAGACTTTCTAAACTTGTAAACCAATGGTAATAAACTGGGAGGAGTGCTGCCCCCAAGAGGGGATTTGAAAATTGTCAGGGCTATCTGGGGCTGTAGCAGTAACTGGGATACTACAGATATTTAGTGGGCAAAGGTCAGGAATGTTGGGTATTCTCCCACATGAAAGACAGTCCTGCACAACAAAGAATTGTACTGACCAAAAAGTCTATAGTGAAATCCTTGGAAAATTCTGCTCTGCACCATGCTTCCCACAGGTTGGCTTTCTGCCAGATCATAGTCCTTTATATTCTGCTAAACTTTTGTGAGGGAAATAATCACACCCTGCTGCTTACAGGAAAAGGAAGTCCTATGCTTAGTGACAGATGCTTATTTTATTTCTAAGTGATTGAAATCAAACGCATTGGAATGAAACTTTTTTCCCTATTAACCTTTAGCAGCATTTATAATGACCATGTTAAATCAAGTCTCATTACAATGTAATGGGGCCTGACTGAAATACTGCAGGTATGATGCTGAGTAATTTCATAAATTATTAAGTGGTAATTGAAAATAATATGGCAGAATACATTTTACTCCTGGGGGGGATAATACAGAAGACTTTGGAAGGAAATAAAGTTGGTTAAAATATAGCATACAGGAAAGAGTTGGAAGCTGGGTGGAGAGGAAGGGTAAGAGAAGTCCCGGACATATCATTTAATTTTTGGCTTTGGGTTAAAATATGTATTTTGGATACTGGGGTTTCACTGACTGCTTAAGTGGTTAAGGCCCCTGCTTGAGACGTTGCAGACACGTCAACTCCTCTCTTACTTCCTGTGCCCAGGCAGTCATCAGAGCAAAAGGATCAAACTCAAATTATTTTTTATACCAATCGTTTCTCCATGTCATGTCTTTATTTCAGTTACGATTCACTTCAAGTCCTCACCTCGCAAAAGCTTTTCAGAAGCTTTATTCTAACAAAAATCCCCAACAGTGAAGCAGTTAATGCTTGTTGTGAAAAACTAAAATAATAAAGAATATAGAATTACAGCAGGGAAAGTCTCATATTGTCACACACAGCCTTTACTAGAGGCAATATATTCCTCCAGATCCACACATATAGCACTTTAAAAGCTTAGTTTTCTAACAAACACTCATACTATATGGACTGTTCTACAACTTGCTCTTTTTATTCAATATTATAGCTTAGACATCGTTTTATGTCTACACATTTAGATCTAAACTTTAAAATATTTTTAAAATTATAAGCATACTGCAAAGCATACATAATTTTTGTGATTTCTATTTTTAATCACAAGTGAATATACCTGTGTAACCTCTACTTACCACTGTCCTTGAATTCTCCCTCACATCCCTCCCAGTCACTAACCCATCCTTCCTGAATGTAACCACTATTCTAAATTATCTCGCCACAGAGTAGTTCTGCCGTTTCTTGAGATTAATATAAGTGAAATCATTCAATATCAACTCTTTTGTGTCTGTGAAATTTTTCCACATTATAGCATGGAATAGTGGTTCATTTTTATTGCTATATAGTATTCTATTGTGTGAATGTACCATAATCTATTCATTTTCCTTTAGTTGACTTTTAGATTGTAGTTTTGAGTTGCTCTGAATAATGACTGTTTACTTATGTGTCTTTTGATGAATACACACACACACACACACACACACACACACAAATTTTTCTTGGATACATACCTAGGAGTGGAATTGCTCTGATGTAAATAATGTGCATATTCAGCATTAGCTGCTGCCGCCAAGAGCTTTTCCAAAGCAACTATAAATAATTCAGGTGTTCACAGGCTATGTGTGAGGATTCCAGTTGCTCTATATCTTTGCCAATACTTGGTATAGTAGGTTTTATTTTTATTATTTATTTATTTATTTCAACAGTTTTTGTGGAAGAGTTGTGTATTAGTCTGTTTTCATGCTGCTGATAAAGACATGCCTGAGACTGGGTAATTTATACAGGAAAAAGGGTTTAATGGATTTACAGTTTTATGTGGCTGAGGAGGCCTCACAATCATGGCAGAAGGTAAGGAGGAGCAAGTCACATCTTACGTGGATGGCAGCAGGCAAAAAGAGAGAGCTTGTGCAGGGAAACTCCCCCTCACAGAACCATCAGATCTCTTGAGAGTCCTTCACTATCATGAGAACAGTGCAGGAAAGACTCGCCCCCATGATTCAATCACGTTGCACTGGGTTTCTCCCACGACACATGGGAATTATAGGAGCTACAAGTCAAGATGAGATTTGGGTGGGGACACAACCAAACCATATCAAGGTGGTTTTTGGTTTTTGGTTTGGATCTTCATTTTGAAAGATATTTTTTTAGTTACTAGCAAAAGCATTTTAGACTGATAAGTTATTTTTGTCCAGTATTTAAACATTCATTATATTGTCTTTGGCTTCCGTAATTTCTGCTAAAAAATCAGAGGATATATTTTTTTCTCTCTGCTTTTAAGAGTTTCACTCCATGTTTTTTAACAGTTTGTCTATGATGTTTCTTTTGTGTTTTTTTCTTTCTTTCATGTTTCTTTTTTCATGTTGCTCAAGTTCTGAGATACTCTTGGATCTGTGTCTTTTCACCAGTTTAGAAAAATTCTGAGCCAGTCTGTCTTTAAATACTCATCTGATCAATTCTCTCTCTCTTTTTTTCTGGGACTCTAATGAGACATATGTTAGACATTTCCATTTATGTTCCAAATATCTTTTACTTTTCCTCTCTATATTCATTTCTCTGCTTGATGCATCAATGTAAACTCTTTTTGTTTTTTAAAAATTATAGATTTAGGGAGTATAAGTGCAGTTTTGTTACATGGATATATTGCATAGTGGTAAAGAAAGCTTCTGCACAGCAAAAGAAATAATCAACAGAGTGAAAAGACAACCTGTAGAATGGGAGAAAATATTTTCTAACTATGCATCTGACAAATAACTAATATCCAGAATCTACAAAGAATTCAAATATTTTAACAAAAACAATAAATATAAACTTTTTTTAACTGATCTGTGTTCCAGTTCACTAATTCTCTTTTTTTGCTTTCTTTAATCTGCCTTTGACTTTTAATTTAGTTATTATATTTTTCCATTTTAGAATTTTCCTTTTTTTTTCAATATTATGTTTAGATGGTAATACTTTTCACCCTTTCACATTTTATTGAATTCATTAATCCTAGTTTCTTTAAAGTCCCTATGTGAGAACTCAATTGTGTGATCATCTTTGGGTAAGTTTCTATGGTTTATTTATTCATTGATTTTTGAACATTTGTCCTTTTCTATTGGTATGACATGCATTTTTTGATTAAATGCCTTACATTATGTCGGCATTAGAAGCTCTGGATATCATCACTTTCCTGAAGGAGCATTTACTTTTCTTCTGGCAGTTATATAAAATATGAGAACTCCTTGATCCAATTAAACCTGAGTTTCTGGTTTTATTAGGACTTATCTGTTTATGACGTCCCTTCCTCTTGAGAATACCCTTTAAGCAAGCTTGTCTAATCTGTGGCTTGTGGGCTGCATGCGGCCCAGGACAGCTTTGAATGTGGCCCAACACAAATTCATAAACTTTCTTAAAACCTTATGAGATTCTTATTCTTCTTCCAATGTGGCCCAGGGAAGCCAGAAATTGGACACCCCTGAAGTATTCTCAGTGGAAGGTCTGGGTTTTCTATCAGGACCTTTCTTCCATGATGGACTCTGGACTCCAGTTTTCCTCTCCCCATCACCATGAGACTGCCTAAATCTCTCCATAGCTTTTTAGCTTCTTAGCAGCTGATTTCTGCCTTATTTTTCATTAAGTAGCTCTATGACTCTACAGTTTAGGAATCAGGAAGTAATTTAATGACAAATAACATGTATTCTTTTGGGCTCACTTTTCTTCAGAGCTCTTTTCTCTGTGATCTGGGCTCCTCTATCCCTGGCTGCTTTAGTTACCTTTACTTCCAATTCTTACCTTTCTATTTCGGTGAGACTGCTGCAGACTCTATGCCATTGCTTTCTGTTTGCCTTCTGTGCTCCTTGCTGCAGATTAGCAAAACCCCAAGGAAAAAGCAACTTTGGAAGGAGGGCTTATTTTAGTACTTTTCCTTTTTCTGGGGAGTATGACCCCTCAATTTTTATATGCCTTGGTTGTTCTCTGATACCTCCAAAAAGTATTGCTTTTTTTCTCTTTCCTTGCTTAAAATAGACTTCAGTTTTTTAAGAGCACTTTTAGGTTCACAGCAAAATTGAAAAGGAGGTACAGAGCAGCAAAGTTGAGCACAGTTTTAGGTTCACAGCAAAACTGAGCAAGACATAGAGATTTTCCATGTATCCCCCACCCCCACACATGCACAGCCTCCCTCATTATCAATATCCCACACCAGAGTGGTACATTTATTACAACTGATGAGCCTACATTGACACATTATCACCCAGAGTCCATAGTTTACATTAAGGTTTACTCTTGATACTGTACATCTTGTGGGTTTTGACATGTATAATGATGTGTATTCAGCATTATAATGTCATACAGTGTAGTTTCACTGCCCTAAAAATTCTCTGTGCTCTGCCTACTCATCCCTCCCTCTCCACTAATCCCTGGAAACCATTGGTCTTTTTATTATCTCCATAGCTTTGCCTTTTTCAGAATGTCATATAGTTGGAATTCTATAGTATATAGCCTTTTAAAATTGGCTGCTTTCACATTATTAAGCAAGCATTTAAGTTTCCTCCATGTCTTTTCATAGCTTGAGAGCTCATTTCTTTTTAGCACTGAATAATATTCTATTTTATGGAATAGTTTATGGATTCATTTACATACTGAAGGACATCCTGGTTTCTTCCAAGTTTTGGCAACTGTGAATAAAGCTGCTGTAAATACCTATGTGCAGGCTTTTGTGTGGAGATAAGTTTTCAGTTTCTTTAAGTAAATACGAAGGATCATAAATAAATGTCTTTTAAATAAATATATTATCCAACTTTTAAGTTGTTCTCAATAGGAGGTTTAGTATGGCACAAGCTATTCAACAACGGTGACTGCTTTATTCATTTTGAAGAGTACATAGAACTTCAAATCTATTTGTATATGTATATGTACATGTATATGTACTATCAATTAATTGTTTAGTCCCCTTTTTGACTTCTGGTCTTTTCTCTATTATGAACAATGTTACATGAACATTCTTGTGATACGGCTTTGTGCAACTGTACAATAATTTCTTTAGAATCAATTGCTGAGACTGGAATTTCTGGAGATGGCCTGCATCAATTTGCCCATTGTCTATTAGCCAGAACTCACCTCATTTCAGGATAGACTTGGAAATGTAGAACTTTTCTAAGTATAGAATGAGGAAATGATGTAAATGCAGCATTGTCTTTGCTACTAATTACTTTCTAACTAGTTCTTCTATATTGCTTTATCACTTATCCAAAAATACCACATAAGTCACCAATAGATGAAAATCTTTTAGGATTTTTCCCTTTGAATGAATTTTTGACTTCTTAAAAATGTATTAAGGGATAGAACCTCAAAGGAAGACAGTTTTGTTTTGCATTTCTGAATCTAATTTTCTTATTTTCTTATCCTGATGGTTACTTATTCCTTTTGATTGAAGGAGATGATAGGAGGGGTTCAGAAGGGCTCTAGTTCACAATTGGATAGAGATGGTCATATTTACTGAGGCAAGTTCTCTCTAAACACTATTGCAGCTCAAATAGTAGCAGCAGGAGAGAGACAAAAATAGGGATGGACATTGGTTTTACTACATCTTAGTAATATGACTTTGGGTCAACTATGGAACCTTTCTGTACCTCTGTGGTTTCAGTGGTATAACAGCTTTGATGATTGGATAAAACGGATTCCGTCCTATTGTGCCTCATCAGTCTCCATTTTAAAAAATCACCAGAAAACATAGGGTTTGATTTTGGGACAAGACAGGAGTCTGAGCCATAAGGCAGCACTATGTTTGTGTGTGTGTGTAATCCACACTCAATATCTCAGGCTAGGAAGCAGAGCACACATTCATCTCCAGCTAATTTTTATTTATTTGGAACCATTCAGATCAATCTTTGTAGAATCAGCAAACACTTCAGGTACACAACTTCAGGTGTTAAGTGCCTCCTCTGCTTCCTGCTAGAAGTGGGTCTCTTGAGAGTCATTTGTTTTTAATCTGCAGGAGAGGAACGGCTCAGAGGGAGCCGTGCCTGCCTGGTATTTGAGCTCTCCTCCTTAGGAAATGAGAGTCCTCAAAGTCCATAATCTGGTTTTGTTTGAGTCACTCGGTTGTCTGTTTACAAACAGGGGGTTAATGAGCTCAGGGGTAGAACCCTCTTGTGGGCATAACCCCTGAGTACCTTCTCTGAAATAACACATCATCAACCAGAATAAAAGTCATTGCTGTTGGTAATCCGACTACCCTTGGTTTGAAAGTACATACCAAGAAGCAAATAGCCCAGTTAGGATCTGATTTTTGAGATTTATTAGCTCTGTGAGCTGAGGAAAGTTGCCTAAACTATTAATGTCTCAGTCTCCTTGTATGTAAAGAATAATAGTACTATCCCTACAGGTCCTTGTTAGGATTAAGTAAGATAATTTATGAAAAGTAGTCTGAATAGTGCCTAGGACATAGTAAGTCCTATAAATATTAGATAGCTTTGTTATAAATCATTATTAAGTTTTCCTTCATTTAATTTATACAATACCTCTCTAAGGTAGATGTTTTATTATTTATTTATTTATGTAAGGTAGATATTCATTTTATTTCCCTTTTACAGATGAGAATACTAAGACAATGGTCAAGTGACTCACCCAAGCTAACCACATTTAGTAAGTGGTTGAATTGGAATTCAGAACCAGGCAGTTTGGATAAATATGATCAAATAATGAGAGAAATGTTACACGGCCTCAAGGAGAGTTATATTACACAGTAATAGAGAGCTAGATTATGATGACTCATGCCACATGATTGTGGTTTCTGCCTAAGTTTTCAGCTTTATAAAAGTATGTGGGATTGATAAAAGCTACATAACTTTGGGTTAAGGGTTCAAGGCCTGGGGTCAGACAATTTTTGGTTCAAACTCAAATTCTCCCTCTTATTAGTTGTGTCACTTTCAGTAAGTTACTTAAGCTGTCTAAGCCCAAGTTTCTTGATCTGCAAAATTGTAATAATGCTGTTGTATATTAACGAATATAAACTACTTAGCAAATATCTCAGTGCATCATAAGTCCTCAAAAATTGTTGGCTATTGTGGTGGATTCCAAAATGGCCTTAGTTCTTCTCTTTCTCTGTATTGAGGCTTTTTGTTGTTGTTTTTTTGTTTGTTTGAGACAAGTTCTCACTCTTTTGCCCAGCCTGGAATGCGGTGGTGCGATCATGGCTCACTGCAGCCTTGAACTCCTGGGCTCAATCAATCCTCCTGCCTGAGCCTCCTGAGTAGCTGGGACCACAGGTGTGTACCACCATGCCTGGCTATGTTTTTAAAAGTGTTTTTGTAGATGCAGGGTCTTGCCATGTTATCCAGGCTGGTCTAGCAATCCTGGGCTAAAACCATCCTCCCACCTTGGCCTCCCAAAGTGATGGGATTACCGGTGTGAGCCACCTCACCAGGCTCTATATTGACATTGTTTACCATGTAACTTTGAAGTGCCTTTGCTCTACCTTTAGACTCAGCCACATGAGTTGCTTTAGCCAATACTATGAGGTGGACATAGCAGTAGGCCAGTTGCAGGTCTCTTTCATCTTGGTCATCTCTGTGAGAAATTTGCACATCCTCGCCTGCTGGGGAGATAAGAGATGTGTGGAGCTGAGTCGAGTCATAGAGTCTGATGCAGATCTGGGGTTTGAGCCCAGTTCTATCTGACTTGAAAACCAGAGGTCTTGTCCACTCTGCTAGTCTTCACAGTATTATTATTGCTGTAGGTAAGCTGGAGGCAGATATAAGACAGCACTTTTCTTTGGCATTAGATTGGGTTACCTAGAAAGATTGCAAAATCAGCTGCTATTTAACCAAGATGTAATTACAACAAAGAATAGTAACAGTGAGAGAGAGGGGAAAGAATTTTCATTATAAGAACAAAATAGGTTTTCTAAAATGTACGCAAGTAATACAGGACAGCACCTCCATAGTGTTGTCTAATGTATAACTTCCTTTGTCACACATAAGCCCAAATTTGGTAGAGTGTGACTTCTTGCTATGACTGATGCATTAGAGATCCCTAGGCTGAAATGAGCTAAGTGGAGTTCTGCTGGCCTCTAGAGAGTTGGTATTTCATAATAAAGAATTTGGCCTTTGTCTCTAGTTTCTGGGAAGGGGACTCTAAATCTTTGGAATTTCCTAAGATTGAGTTTAATTATGTAGCCAGTTATTTAATCAATCATGACTGTATAATAAATCCCCAATGAGAGCCCTAGACATTGAAGCTTTGTGGAGCCTGCTGGTTGTTGAATACATTGATGTACCAGAAGAACAACATGTCCTGATTCCACAGGGAGAAGGCAAGAAGCTTTGCCTTTAGGACTTTCCCAGACTTTGCCCTGTGTGTCTTCATTTGGCAGGTACTGATTTGTGTCTGTTACAATAAAACTGTAATGATAAAGATAGCACTTTTCTGAGTTCTGTGAGTTCTAATAAACTATCTAACCTGAGGGGTGTTTTGAGAAGACCCCAGATTTGGAGTCAGTTGATCAGAAGGGCGGGTAATCTGAGATCTCCGAATTTGTGGCCGCTGTCTGATGTGATGGTAGTCATGTTGGGGACTGTATCTTTAATTTGTGAGGTCTGACCTTCAGGTAGTGTCAGATTGCATTGCAGTATTGCAGTATTGCAGTATTGCAATTGACTAGATGACCTTACATGCTTTTACTTTAAAAAAATAATATTCCATTACATGATAATAACGTTTGCATATTCTTATTAAAAGTGACATTTTATAGATGTCAAAATCTTTGTCCATCTCCTCCCCAATCTAATTTATCTTCCCTTCCTCTCAGAATAAACCACTGTGCTTCTTTGTTATGTAATTTTCCGTCTGTAGTAAATGCATTTACATACGTATACATCTCCAGAGACAATATAAAGTGTTATTTTGTGTTTTGGTTTTATTTGACATGAAAAGCATTATATTTGTGTATTTATCTGAAACTTATTTTTCTTCAGTCAATGCTTTTTTGTAGATCTAATACTTATAGAGCTACCTCATTAAAAACAAAATCAAGCAAAATACTCCTGTTTATCCATTTCCCTATTGAAGTAACCCATGTAGGTTTCTTTCTAATTAGCTATCTTTTCAAATAAGGTTGCAATAAATGTCCTTGAAGATGCTTTTTCAGACCCATGTAGGAGTACTTCTCTAGGGAGGGTATCCTTGAAAGTACCTGCCACATGCCTTTGGAAATTTTAGTGTTGATTCAATTATTTTTGACCCTATTGAAAATCTATTGACACTTTGCTGATTTAGAATCAATGCCTAAAAGTTCTTGCATTTGTGCATTAGGTGATGATGAGGAACTATTTGGTGGTAGGTGGATTGTCTGTCAATTGACCACCAAGGACACAGAGATTTTATTTTGGCTAAAGGAAAACAGTCTATTTTTGCTTATCATAAGTTGTAAGCATTCAGAAAGTATAATTCCTTCAGGAAGAATGAATAAACATTTAGTGAATGTTGGTAATTTTGTAAGTGACAGTCACATTTGCATGTTTTATCTATGAGTGTGTGTGTGGGATCTGTGTATGTGTGTGTGTGTGTGTGTTTACCTGCAGGTGCACTTGCATATATAAGAAAATGATTTTAACTTAAAGATGAAGTTCCATGCTCCTGAATTTCTTCCCCAATCCTGGCAAGTGCTAGTCATAGAATAAGTGTGTATTGGTCAGCTCAGGCTGCTATAACAAGATAATGTAGACTGGGTGGCTTAAATGACAGATATTTAGTTCTTACAGTATGGAGGCTGGGAAGTCCAAGATCAAGGTATGTGATTTGATTCCTGTTGAGGGCCCTCTTTCTGGCGTGCAGAAGAATTCCTTCTTATTTTGTCCTCACATGGTAGAGAGAGAACTCTGGTAGATACTTCTTTTAGGGGCACTTTCAGCTCTTTCTTCTTTTAAGGGTATTAACCCCATCATGGGGGCCTCGCCCTCATGACCTCATCTAAACCTGATTACCTGCCAAAGGCCCCATCTCCAAATACCATCATATTTGGGGTTAGGACTTCAACATATCAATTTGGGGTGGGGGTGGGATACAGACATTAAGTCCATAACAAAGTGGGGTTACCCCATCTTCATCCCAAATCCTTAAGAGAATGGCCTCAGCACCTCCTTCTATAACATCTACCCATATATTTACTTCTGGGTCGCAAACTTGTAGTTAATGATTTACTGACAGAGTTCATATTTTATCCAGTCTCCTTTTCCATCCATTATAGTTAAAAAACAGTGTTCTACAACCATCTTGGGATTTTCTTCTTAAGGCTCCAAAACTATGTCATCTGCCAGATGGTTCAAATATTCTGATTGGATCTCAGGGCATTGATACTTTAATTTCTAAACAATTACAGGTAGGAATCACAGCTTTGGACATCAGGGCAAGTTTTCTCCATCTTTAGGCTTATCACAGAACGTAATTTTTTTTTTTTTTTTTACACAGGACCCATTCTCATGAGAGGGAGCTTAGAGTTCTCCTGGCCCTTCATTCTTCTCTTTGACAAGTAATGCTCAGTTTCTTGCCTTCAGGTAATCCTCCGTACAGTTTTCTAACCTTCCACATAAGAAAAAAATATTCAAGGTTAAGTCTTGGGTTAGTAGGGGAGAGGCTTGTGTAGTTAGCAGTGTCTTCCTTGCATGGGGGAAGGAGAGGTTGGGGCTCTGGGTGTCGTATATTTGCCTCCCCGCAGAGTTATTCTCTTCCTCCTCTTCTTGATACTCTGGTGACATATTCTCTTCTGCATTGGTATATTCTCCATAGTTCTTCCATCTTTCCTGTCTTTCTTCTTAAGCAAGAATCACCACACATGAAACAAGATAACATCAATAACCATCGTTTAGACTAATAGCTAACATTTGTTAAGTATTTCCCTGTTACTAGAACTGCATGTTTGCAATTAATTCTCACACCAATCCTCAATTTATCTCCCCTTTTTATAAGTGAGAAAACTAAGGCTCAAGAGAGGCTAAGAAATTTGCCCAAAGTCTCATAGCTAGCAGATGGCAATGCTAGGATTTGAATCCAGGCAGTCTTACTCTATTCTTTTAATTACTACCCTGATCTTTATGAACCAAGACGTTCACTTTACAATGAACGTTATTGGGTTCTCATACCACTATTTCCAAGTTGGGATGATAAAGCCTATTTTTCAGATGAGATCAATAGCTTTAGCAAAGTTATTTTGTCCAAGATCAACAATAAGTAAGTAGAAGAACCAGCCGAAATCCCTCCTCTTCATCATGCAGCCTTAATTTAATTCTTGCTTGTTGCATTGCATTGAATTGAAGTCCCAAGGTCCTCTGTCTCAAGCCAGAAAATGAACTATGAATTGTGGAATGCACCTGTTTCATTGATTTTCTCTTGCTTATTCTTGTTTTTATGACTTTGCGGGCCCTGTTGCTATCACCCTTTCATAGAATGTGGTTCAACAGTGTCCTCTTGCAGCCCTGTCCCCTGCTTCTGCCCCCAAGCTACAGCCAGACCAATCTACATTTTAAAGTTGTCTCAAAGTATATTCAAATCTCCAGATTTGAATATACCTTATATTCAAATCTCCAGATTTGAATATACTTTCTATTCAAATATTTGAATATACTTTCTATTATAGCCTTAAGCAGCATTGGATCTAATTTTTAAAAGATTTATCATTGCAGTTTGTGCTAATATCATTATAAAACTCAAGATCTGATTAATTCAAATGTATTCATTTATTTTGGATTAATATGCATCCACTGACTAACCTCGGTATTCATTTATACACAAGATTAAAAACAGATTATTACATCCAAACAACTACCTACAGCAGGCAGCTTAAGTAGAATTGCCCATTTCCAGTACAAGAAGGATAGCTTGAGAATTGTTTTTGCAATCCTGAAAGAGTCAAGGAAAAGAGTATCACATCTGGTGTATCATTACAGCAGCAGGTCTTCAGTTTCTGACTCACACTATCATTGCTGTCTGCACTGCCTCTAGGCTCACTGACACTTTGTCAGCTTTAGTTTTCCAATCTCTGGAGACACAATGAGCACTCACTCATAAAATTATTACTACATGCCTGATCCTGAGTTGGACTTAGGACTTTACATATGCTGATTTAATCTTTGCAGCACCCCTTGGAGACAGGTACTGATATTATGCCATTTTTCAGGGATGGAGGGAACTGAGCATCAGAGAGATTAAGTAACTTGCCAAGGTCAACCTAATAAGTGTCAGAGACCGGATTTGAACCCCCAAAAATCTAGCATCTGAGTCCATGCTCTTAACTACTCTGCTGTATAACTTTAGGAACTATCAGAACTATGCAAGAATTAAAAGGATCTTTGGATTTTTGCTCATCACATTTCTTATGCTAATTGGTGGTCTAGACATTCTTTACATATCAAGCACTTCCTAGGAAATCTCAAGACATCCAGTTCAATTCTGGACAAAAGGCAGTTGCTCCATAGATATAACTTTGAAATCACTATTGATTATTATCTCCCCATAATGGAATATGGAGAAAGGATATCTTTAGGAAGTTATTGGATTAATACTCTAGAATTTTGCAGTTGAAAGATGTGAGTTTGGCTTGTACTTCCTTCAATTCTTAGTTCAGTCACTATGCTCATAAGTCCTGGGGAGCCTTAGTTTCCTGCTTGATAAAGTGGTAGTTTTATTTCCTTGTCTGACTTCTTTAGTCTGAGCCGTGAACTCCCATAACACATCTGCCCAATACCATGGTGCAGCTTCCTAGGCAGTTCAGGCCCTCATTAGCCTGGACCTGAGGAGCGAATCCACTGCAATTTTCTCCAAGTGCTTCACTACTGAAAGAGAGTCTGGAAAGCAGGTCACCTGTTTTCAATCTGTTATAAGTTTACAGGCAAAGGTATTGGGTTGACCTTAACCACAAAATATAATTAATGAGTTGAAGTACTAGTGGAATGTTGGCCCTGAAAAAAACACCTTTCGTATATATTTCCAAAAAGGCCTTTCTTATCTAAGACCTCAAGTTTTAAATAACATTCCTAGGTCGACTTTTTATAGCCTAAACATATCTGTTAGCTATCTACTGTGTGAAAAACATGTTGCCTGGTGGGATAGGAATGGCAGTAACAATAATAACCGTATTATAAATTTGTAGAGCAGATCTTTGTCAAAGTATTTTTAATGTACTGCATCATATTGAAAGAGTGGTGAAATGAGAGATCAAGGTTGAATTCAGGCTTTATCATGACTGACTGACTTTAGATAAGTTACTGTCCTTCTTTCTGCATTAATTTTTTTATATAATTTGGGAGCTTGATTAGTTGACCCAAATTTTGATTTTCTATGATGCTTTGATACTTTGCCTTAAACTAGAAGAAATAGTACCTCACAGGTTAAAAGGTACACTCTAGGGACTCAATAAATAATTATTGAATGAACTAGAAATACACTAATTGCTTTGAATTACAGGCTCTGGCATAATCAAGTTGTGACCATTCAAATCTTGGCTTAACTATTTGTGTCTTGGCAAATTCCTTGATCTTTGTTTCATCATATGTAAAATGGGAATGATCACAGCACTCATTTCACAGGCAAAGAGTAAAGGCAAATAGTAAACTAGGTAATAAATGTAAGGTGCTAGAGCAGTGCCTGGTTCCTAGCAGCTGGTCAGTAAATTGTTGGTTAAGAAATTTGAGGCTGGGCGAGGTGGCTCATGCCTGTAATCCTAGCACTTTGGGAGGCCAAGGTGGGAGGATCACGAAGTCAGGAGATCGAGACCATCCTGGCTAACACGGTGAAACCCTGCCTCTACTAAAAGTACAAAAAATTAGCCAGGCGTGGTCGTGGGCACCTGTAGTCCCAGCTACTCGGGAGGCTGAGGCAGGAGAATGGTGTGAACCTGGGAGGCGGAGCTTGCAGTGAGCCAAGATGGCGCCACCACTGCACTCCAGCCTGGGCGACAGAGTGAAGCTCCGATTCAAAAAAAAAAAAAAAAGAAATTTGAAACAAACTTGCACATGAAATGCGGACACTGATGTTTACCCATGGTTTCAGTAAACCGAAACTGAATGTAGGACCTGAAGTAGAACTTAGCGGGAAACTGGACCAGACTTAAGAGTTGGAAAAAGAATCCTCTGGACCACTAGAAGAGGTTTCAGCTTTATCTGGGAGATAGGCATGTTTAAAGGGCAGAGGGAGAGGGGTCGGGTGAAAACTGGCTAAACATGTTGGAGCCCAAGAACCAGGTCTCTGGGAAGAATTTTATTCATTCTGATAATCCCAATGGTCAAATTTATTTTTTTTTAAGCTGACTTTTTTCTTTTTAAAAGCATTTGTGTTTTCTTGTCCAATGGCTTGATTTTCCAGCATTTTACAAATTTGCAGGGACCTTATTGTCATCCCTGATGGACACTGGCCTTGCTATCCTTCCCCCATTCTCTCCCTTAGGAAAAGGTTCTGTCATCTCACATCCAATCAAACACCAAATCTTATAAATCTTATCTTCCAAAATTATCCATCCATCTGCTCCTCTCTTTCTTCACTTTCAGGTCAGGTCAAGGTCCCTTTGCTGTCCCTGGTGCTGTTACTATGTGATAATCTCTTGCCTTTCTCTCTGCCTTTGGGATGGGAGCAACTCCTGGCTGGCTTCAGAACTTGCACTCTTAATACCTTTACTATGCAGTGGGAAAGAGCACAGTCTGGGATGGGTTTGCCCAGATTGTTTTCAGCTTCCGCATATGTTTTTGAGATAAGTTACTTAATTTGTCTGGCTCAGTTTTCTTATCTGTCAAATACAGATTATAATAACAATACGCACCTCACAATATTGTTATGAATATTAAAAGCAATTATCTATGCTAAGCAGTTAACACAGTGACTGACTCATGGTCACCCTCGAAAATCAATAATTTGCAGTCATCACCACCACCACCATCAACATCATTATCATTGCAGTCACCACCACCACCATCAACATCATTATCACCATCAGGGAAGTAAGGCTGGAATAATGGGCAAGTTCTAGGTGTCATTCACATTGCTGTTATCAGGGCCAGCCACTCACTGGCACATTGAGAGATTCCTGTTGAATCATTAAGACCATAAGACACCTGAAATCTAACAGATGAGAGTTGTGAAAAGAACTAAGGTTACTGAGCCTGGTGAAGCAATGTGGCCCATGGTCACATATTTACAAGTCTGTGGAAGAGGTGTTAGGAATAATAGTATTAATAAAAATAATGTTATAACAGTAGTTGTATGACTATTTCCACCACTACAACTACTGCTATTACCACGATAGGGAGACATTGTGAAAAGTTAATCATGAGTTCACTCCCAGAGCTGAAGATGGAGAGCCAGTGGAAGGAAATGGTATGGAATAGACCACATTGCCTCTCTATCTGGCTTAGTCTACCCAACAACCCTACACTACTGTTTTATTATCTCTCTATTTTATGTCTCACAGAGCTGAAAAAGGCAGAGCCCAAAATGCTTCTAAGATACCATATTCTTTCCCTAGATTTTTGCTCACCATTGAAAACTCATTCTAACAATATCACACATCCAATGTGAAATGAATGAGCTGCCTCAGGATGCCGGGAGATCCCCCATAGGAGTTGTTCAAGCTGAAATCAATGTGTCAGGAGAATTCAGGCATTAGAAGGAGCTGGGATGCTATGACCTTTAAGGTGCTTCTGCAGTTGAGAGTCTTAGACTTTGTGAAATACTGCCTGTGGCTGACAAACTTGGAGCATTATAGTTTTGTTTTTCTATGAAATTCTATTTAAAGAGCTCTCTTTCGTCCCTTAGAAACCCCATGCCTCACCTTAAACAGCACCTCTAGTTTGTAAGAACATACTTAAAAATACACTGTGTAGCTAGTTAGTAATCTCTATCTATAAATCCCCTCAATGAAATTCCAGGGCATTAATCGGCCATAAAGCTCCACAGAGAGGCATTTTCCTTAGCTAAAGTCAGCATTTTCTAACTTCCTGTAAATATTCTCTCACATGAAGCGGTTAATAGGTTTCCTCATGCAGAACATTCTTGGTCACCAATGGAAAAGTTCTCTAAAAGATGGATTGCTTTCCTGTGGCCTCAGGACAAATGCTGATCAGAATCCTTATGCTGCCTGACACCCCCAGTTAATATCAGAACTTGAAGCACTGGTTCTAGGGCCAAATGAAGATGGACCCATGAGCAGGATTCTTGCAATCCTTCTGCCTCAGCCTCCTGGGTAGCTGGGACTACAGATGTGTGATATCACACCCAGCTATTAATTTTTTTTTTTGTGCAGAGATGGGGTCTTGCTATGTTGCCCAGGCTTGAATGTAGTTATCTAAATTTACATTTATTACAACTATATAAAATTAAAAATTCAGTTCTTCAGTCTTACCCCAGTCACACTTCAAATACTCATTAGCCACACATGGTTAATACTCATTAGCCACACACGGCTAGTGACTATTACATTGGACAGTGCAGATCAGAATACTCACATTGTCTCAGGAAGTTATTTTGGACAGCATTGACCTGGAAGGTCACTTAAATGTTAGAACTGGGATTAAATGTTAGGCCTTCAATGTTCTTTGTACATTATCATGCTCCAGAGAAAGCAGTGTGTGATCTATAGCAGATGCTCTTGAACTCCTTAAATAGTTGATGAATGAAACGAGTGGGAACATCAGGGTGGATGTGTGAGTGTTGCGGGATAGTCGGGGGTGAGCACTTGAAATAGGTCTTCTGGCTGGCCCAAGATGTTAACCAAATTCACATGGTTAATGAGTGTCAGGGCTCAGACCTGGGTAAAGTCCACAACTCTTCCCTTTAGAACGCCATTCTGCTTCTTTCTGTGTCTTTAAAGCACAGTGAAATCCCAACAGAAGTCAAAATCATTTCAGCCAAATCATTACAGATAATGCGCACATCTACTGATCATGGAGCATCTCTGGAGCACGATAAGGTACAAAGAACATTGAAGGCCTAACATTTAATCCCAGCTCTAACATTTAAGCGACGTTCCAGGTCAATGCTGTCCAAAATAACTTCCTGAGACAATGTGAATATTCTGATCTACACTGTCCAATGTAGTAGTCACTAGCCGTGTGTGGCTAATGAGTATTAACCATGTGTGGCTAATGAGCATTTGAAGGGTGACTGGGGTAAGACTGAAAAACCGAATTTTTAATCTTATATAATTGTAATAAATGTAAATTTAGATAACTACATTCCAGCCTAGTGATTTTTTAAAAGTTATTTTCTCAATTTTGTAGAACTGATCAGAGATTATGCAGACCCCCAGCAGGGATGACTCTTGGGGTCAGTTCTCAGAACCCCTCTCTTCCAGGGTCTCCGCTGAAGCAGTAGCACATGATTCTGCTGGAACCTTCCTAGCAACAGTTCTGAAGCTTCGAGCAGTCTCCAAACTACATAAGAAAAGCAGACGGAATATTTAGTGCAGTTGCTGGAGCCATAAAAGAAAAAAATTAACCAAGCTTATTAGGCTCCCTGTTTCTTTTCATCCATAAAGCGAGCAATTGGCAATAAATGCCATTCTGCTTTTGAACAGATGAACAGCCCAGTTGTGATAAATTCACCAGCATTTTCTGGAGGAAATATATTTTACTCCAGACAGTTTTAGTAGCGAAACTATATTTTTCAAAGGAGTTGTGAGGACACTTCAGTGAGGGTTAAACTTTTTAAACCAGTGTGAGGGCTGGGCTGCGGGAGACCCAGCACTCATGGGGTTTGATTTCAAAATCAGCGGAGAGGCTCATTTTTTTTGCAGCTCTTTCCCTCTCGTCAGCATGCTGGCAGAATCTCCATCTTTCACTGCCTCTATGTTTTTATTTGATCCTACATTTCATCCTGGGATTAGGGAGTATACCTATATTACTTCTGGGTTTTTAGATAAGAAAAGTAAGGCTCAGAGGTAGTAACTAGTTTGCTTGAGGTCATATACCTGGTGGGTCAGGAATCTGGGATTTGAATCCTAATACTTTACCTTTCTAGTCTATTCATTCAATTTAGCTCTTGACTGGCAGAGTGTGAAGAAAGTGCAATGGCCTAGGAGGTAGAAAGCCTGGGTTTCAGCTATGGTTTTGAAACCAACAAGCTCAGTCACCCTGGGTAAATCTTCCTTTCACGTTATTTCTTATTCCCTACACAGTGGGTTCTGACTTGCCTCAGACTGACAGGTTTTCTGTGATGTGGGACTTTTAGTTCTAAAACCAGGAAAATCCCAAGCAAACTGGAAAAAGTTGGTCATCCCAGTTTTGGTCTTGAACAATTTTTATTCTCTACAGTCAAGTTCTTAAACTCCTGTGTTTTCTTCCCAGCATCTCCCCTTCACTGAGGTCCACTTGCTGATAGACACACAGAGTTATTTACACCTCTGCATGTCCCAGGCGGCTCTCATCCTCTCCCCTTGCCATTCATTCCCATCCCTGCTTCTCCCCCTGCGTTCCCTATTGGAGTCAGTGGCACTATCGTGCATCCCATTACCCAACTAGCCATTACAAGTGGTCTTAGAATGTCTCTGCTCTCTCACCCACATCTTATTAGTCTGCAGATATTGCCATGAGTTCAGACCCTCATCATCTCTTGCTTGGACCATCACACCTGTCCTCAGGCTTTCAGTATTGTTCCCTTCCCCATTGGTTCCACCCACCATTTTATTTGATCAAGTAACTTCCGACTTTTTCAAGAGTCTACTTTTTGGGTTGGGGGCACAGCTCTTGGCCGTGCCACTCCAACCCTGGCTCTCCAGTCCTCTCTAAAATTAGATTCACTGTTAATATCCATCAATACATTCCTTTTCTGTGTAAAGTGGCCAGTGTCTGTTTTGGTTGCTGGCATCCGAGAACTCTAGTGAATATAGTATGCAGTGATGAGTGGTGAGGTTTGTTCAAAGAAGACCCAAAGCAGAATAAGGCTCAAGGTGGGAGACTAAAGTGAGAATTTGTCTTCTGAACGGACATCTCAAGACCAGGAAGAGACACGTGCTTGGCACAGCAGAGCTGAGAGTACTTAGTTGACTTGAGGAGGAAAGTGTCCTTTAGGCATTTCCACATATACACAGCTGGAGTGGTGGCGAGTATTCACACAGGAGTTTTGAGTCAGGTAAGCTACTGACCTGAGCTTTGCTCCTGGTAGGTTGATGCTTTATGTTTATTCAATTAAACAGCTCTTTGGCTAGTCAACTAACTTCCCTAGCCTTCACTTCCCAAATGGCACTGAGAAACTGATAGGTATGAAGGACCTACCCTTTGTGGTGTGAAGGGAGAATTCCTATGTAGAATCAGGCTGCAGTAATTTCTGCATCCTGAGGGTCAAAGAGGGCAGTTACAGAAATCATACTTTTTATTATTCAATGGGCCTTTGATCATAAAAGGTAAGGCCTCTGGGCCTACTTCGGAATGAATGAAGAGATTAATTAATTTTAGGGGATCTAAAATTGTCCTTTGTAATAAATAATACAATCTTTTAGGTTCTTCCTGGGGATCTTAGAAACTTGGAGAATAGGTGCCAGTGAGCTGGGTGAGGATAATGGTTGGAACCTGATTATTGGGGTTTGGGGCCAGTGGTGTGAGAATCTGTTGACAGAATGCAGATCCCAGCAACATAACAGCAGGTGCATGTCCAGGAGAGAGATGGCTTGGGAGGGCTTGACTGATGAACCACAGAAGCAGCAATGTCTGAGACTGAGTTTCTTTTCTATCTTATGCTGTAATTTTTTTTTTTTCTGGTTCCTAAGCTTTCAGGAAAATCTGTCTCACATAAAAGCGTTGTGTTTGAGTGCTTTGAGGAATGAAGGGGAGAGGGCTCTGTCCATGCTTGGGGTAAAGACATACAGCGACAGGACAGAAATTAGGCAGAAGGGGCATAAATGAGATTCCCAGATAGGAACCAGAGAGGAGGCGTTTGGAATAGGAGGTGAGAAGCTACCATCAGGAGCCTACACACACGAGAAATTCCATATCACCCAATACAGTCCAGACATATTCAGGAGGGGTCTTCCCTGCAGAATGCAGGATGGGGACTTGAGTAATCTAAAAATTAGAGGAAACTGTGAGTTTACAAGGAGGAAATTTAAGTTACATTCATGCCAGGCAGTTTACTGATCTATTTACAAAAGGTGTATTGAGTTCCCACTATGTGTCAGATACTTTTCATATATTACTTCATGGGATCCTAGCCTAGCAGGTAAGGGTGAGTGTTATGATGAACACCTGACAGATGAGGAAGCTGAGCCTTTGTGAGATGGGGCATTAATCCTGGTCTTGCCTCCTCACTGGTGAATGGATGGATCATTTTTGATAATATGTGAAAAGTTGCTTGGTTGCTGCTAGGCCCTGGGAAAATGCAAGGATTTATTGCCATTTTTAGATTTTCCAAATAAGGAACCAGAGCAGAGAGAAGAATGGCAAGGGAATTGTGGCCTCTACTTGGCCCAGTCAGTTGGAGTGTTAGTACCACAGGACTCCAAAGCTCATCCTACTGCTTCTTCACTGCAGCTGGCTCCAATTGTATTAAGTGCTTTACAGGCACTTTTATTGGGTGGGCCTTGGCTAGTGTGGTTTTCATTTGCAGCTGAAATGCTTGAGGCTTAGAAGTGGTCCATCCAGACCCTTCTGCTTTGTATAGGCTGAATTGCATCCTCAAAAAAGATACACTGAAGTCCTAACCCTTGTTATCTGTGAATATGACCTTACTTGGAAATAGGGTCTTTGCAGACATAATTGGGTTAAGAAAGATCATTAGGGTGGGCCCCGATCTAATATGGCTGGTGTCCTTTTAAAAAGAAGAGACAAAGACACACAGGGAGGATTCTGTGTGATAACAGAGGCAGAGATTGGAGTGATGCAGCTGCAAGCCAGGGAGCACCAAGGCTTGCTGGCCCCAGTCAGAAGCTGGAAGAGGCAAGGCAGGATTCTATCCAGAGTTTCCAAAGGAGCATGACCTTGCTGACATCTTGACTTTGGACTTTTACTCTCCAGAACTAGGAGAGAATAATTTCTGTTGTTTTAAGCCATTCAGTTTGTGTATTTTGTCAGAGTAGCCCCAGGAAACTAATATACTCTACGAAATCACCATAGGATGAAGTGCTCAGCTCTTGAATCTCTCATGCACGCTCTGGAAAAATCATTCTCATTCATTCATTCATTCATGTGCATGGCTGTTCTGGGCATTTTATAAGAAATACAAACAAATTCATGTTTTCAAGTTAACTTCAATCTGGGGAAACAAGAAATTTGCAGCAAGAGGTAGATTAAATACTGTGGCAAACAGAATGAGTCTCTGGGCCAGTCCTTAGCACTTGGTGGGTGTTCGGTATCACAAGGTGTTATTGTGAGTAACAACAGGTGAAGTGGTGGACCTATTACAGACAGTAGAATCATACTGGTTGTGTGAGGGTGTCATCCTCTCCAATCTCTACTCACTGCCTCTCTTAGAGAGTCTCCCTCCTCTCTCACTCCAGTGTTCTAACACATTCTCCTATTTATTTTCTTCATGGCTTGTAACACTCCCTGAAATGATCCTATGTATTTATTTGCTTATTTACAGTAGGCCTTCTCCACCTTGGCACTGTTGACATTTTGGACCAGACAATTCTTTGTGGTTGGGGCTGTCCTGTGAGTTGTAGAAAGTTTCACAGCATCTTTGGCCTCTACCCACTAGATGCCAGCAGCACTCCTCCCAGGCATAACAATAAAATATGTTTCCAGACTTCGACGAATGTTCCCTGGGGGGAAGAATTACACTGGTTGAAAGGCACTGATTTTAGGCCTGAGTCTTGAAGCAGGGATTGTCTATCTTGTTCTCTTTTGTCTCCCCCGCGCCTGGAATAGTGTGCTTACACAGTGTCACTAAGTAAATGTACGTTGGCAAGTAGACTGAAGAGCTACTGCAGAGCTAAGTTTGCTGTTTTGTAGGAACTCAGAAGAGAAGTACCCCATCTCTGGTTGGAAAACACTCCAGGAGAGGCAGCTTCAAGGAGATGGCATGTGGATGGAAATGTTTAGCAAGAGCAAGCTTTATCCTGGTCAGGGGCAGGCAGTGGGCATTCTAGGCAGAGGGAGTGGCCCTGGAAAAGGGGAGAAGGTAAGATGGGCTATGGGATGTTGGTGTACTGTTGTGGTGGTGAGGCTGGGGGTACGAGGACCAGCTCAGAGAGGCTGCAGGGACATTGGGATGGAGTCCTAAGGGCCTGGAAGAAGGCAGTGGCAAAGAGATAGAGTTCCACTTGGAGATGTCTGATGAGTAAGAGAAAGTTACTCTGGAGTCATTAATATGCCTGATTATTCCCTTGATTTGTTCTCTTCACTGACAGATTAGTGTTTCATGAAATGCTATTACCCCTATAGCTCATATTTCTCTGGATTTACTTTTACTCAGCAACTATCACTTCTGATTATTCTTACATTAATTGTACATAACACTGTGTTGCTTTAAATATATTATTTTAAAACATTTTGTTTTGCAATTCACTTTACGGTTAGAAATTCTGTAGACAATGGTCATAAATCTCCCTTGAAAGAAAATGGAAGTTGTCTGTTTTAATTTTCTATCAATTCCTTACTGCTTGGGAAAAAATAATAGGGGACAGAAAATAAAAACCCACCAAAACCCTTTTTTAAGCACTTGCAATTGTCCATGTCTTACTTCTACTAGTGGGATGCTGTTTTTAAGCTGAATAGATTACTTTCAAAATGCATATGCTTGAGATTAGGGTTTGAAGATGTTTTGAATAGAAATAGCAATTTAATTTTGAGATGTGACCAAAAAGATGGCAGCAATGAGATTGAAGAAATAGCACAGACTCTGGATCAAACAGATTAGCTAGAATTCTGGCTCCTGTGCTTACTGGTTCTGTGATCCTGAGCAAGTTTCTTTCAGTCTTATTTATTTATTTTGTTTTTTCTATACAATGGCAGGGTTGTGTAACTGGCCACCCCTCAAACTTAGTGCCATAAAAGATCAACAACGATCAGTTATTTTGTACACAATTATTTTCTTTTGGGCAGGGCTCAATGGACATGGCTTGTTTCTGCTTCTCATGGCGACAGAAATAGTCATGAGATTGGAGCTGGAGGATGCATTTCCAAGGTGACTTGATCATCCTAGCTGGTGAGTTGATGCTGACTGTTGGCAGGGAGTTCAGTGGAGTCTGACAACCAGAATGCCTACGTGTGGCCACCCCAGCTTGGTGGTCTCAGAGTAGTTGTGTTACCGGTGGAGGGTGTCCAGGTTCTTGGCATTTTGAACAAAGAATTGGACAAAATGCACAAACAAAGCAATGAAAAAAAGCGTAGATTTACTGAAATGAAAGAACACTACAAAGAGTGGGAGCAGGCTTGAGCAAGTGGCTCAAGAGCCCTGGTTACAGACTTTTTTGGTATTTAAATACCCTCTAGAAGTTTCCCATTGGTTACTTACTTGGTCTACACCCTATGTAAACGAAGTAGTGGCCTGTGATCAGTCTGATTGGTTATGGAAAGCCATCCATCAGAGGCTGAAGTGAAGTTACAAAGTTATTCCCTATGCAAACGTCTGATTGGCTGCTGAAAGTGACCCATCAGAGGCTGAAGTGAAGTTACAAAGTTATTCCCTATGCAAACGTCTGATTGGCTGCTGAAAGTGACCAATCAGAGGCTGAAGTAAAGTTACAAAGTTATACTCCTCTGCGAATGAAGACTTGGCCTGCAATCAGTCTGATTGGTTGCAGGAGGGGACCAATCAGAGGTACTTTCAATTTTTCATCAGCCAGGCAGAAAAGGTGCGGTGGCAGTGAGTTGCAAAGGGAGTAGCCTCTGGTCGTTTAGTTACTTGTGCATGAAAAGTTGGGGTTTTCCTTTTGATTTAGTTCTAGGAAGTCAGCATGAATTGGCCTTAGGTTTCCTGCCTCCAGACCTTACTGTCCTGCCTTAGTTGGACCACTTACATGGTCTAGCTTTTCCCAGAATAAGAGTCCCATAAAAACTTATCAGAAGCGGCCGGGCGTGGTGGCTCACGCCTGTAATCCCAGCACTTTGGGAGGCCGAGGCGGGCGGATCACGAGGTCAGGAGATCGAGACCATCCTGGCTAACACGGTGAAACCCCGTCTCTACTAAAAATACAAAAAAAATTAGCCGGGCGTGGTAGCGGGCGCCTGTAGTCCCAGCTACTCGGGAGGCTGAGGCAGGAGAATGGCGTGAACCCGGGAGGCGGAGCTTGCAGTGAGCCGAGATCGCGCCACTGCACTCCAGCCTGGGCGACAGAGCGAGACTCCGTCTCAAAAAAAAAAAAAAAAAAAAAAAAAAAAGAACTTATCAGAAGCTATATGGCTTTCTATGACTTAACCTCAGAAATCAAATAGCAACAGTTCTAACATATTCTTTAAAAGACAAAACAAAACAAAAACTTAAAAAAAGTCAAAAACAGCCAGTTTCAATTTTTTTTTTTGGAGGTGGGGTCACACTCTGGTCCATGCTAGAGTGCAGTGAAGTGATCCTAGCTCACTGCAGTCTCAAACTGGGCTACATGATCCTCCCTTCTCAGCCTCCTGAGTAGCTGGGAACACAGACATGCACCACCACACCTGGCTAATTTTTTTTTTTAGAAGGCAGATACTAGTGACATCAATAGAAAAGTGACTAAATAAACCATAGTACGTATCTATACTAAAAGAAACACACATACATAATAAAAAGACACACAAGCTTTTAACAGGGATTACTTCTGGGGAGTACAGCTGAGAAATCACCTTAGAACTTTAGTTTTAATTTTTAACCATGACTATATATTACATTCATAATAAAGACAAAAAATGTAAGAGATAAACTTATATGGAAAGGAGTCCAAGAGATAGAAAGGAGTCCAAGAGATAGAGGGAAGATAGAAAAGCAAAATATACCATTCAAAAGTAGAGATGAAGGTCTTATTATGTTTCCTAGGCTGGTCTTGAACTTCTGGCCTCAAGTGATCCTCCCACCTTGGCCTCCCAAAATGCTGGGATTATAGGTGTGAACTGCTGTTCCCAGCCATATTCTATTTTTCCATTTTAATTTTATTTTTCTTTCTTATTTGTAATCTCCATTTTATAGATGAAACTGGCATCTTCTATTGATAGAAACAGTTACCAGCCTTCCCAGATTTAAGAGCTGGGATGTAGACACTACTTCTTGATGTGACTAGGGCAAGGTCACATTGCAGGAGAGCATGTGAGATGAGAGATGTTTTTGGGCCCTCCTGAGAAAACAAAGTCGGCTATGAGGATTATGATAAAGTACAGTGCATTATGTAGATTCTGTCCTATATTAAATGCTTAGTAAATGGTTACTATGTCTATTAATTATAATTAAGAGTGCTGCTTAAATCAATTTTAAGTTAGGTTTACTTCTGTCTTTGAAGTTCAAACTCTTTCTTTTGTACTAAAAGGCTCCTCATTCATCCTGTTATACCCAGATACTTAGAAATCATCCCTGATACCTCCCTCTGCCTCACACCCCTTTGTTCCACAACATATATTTGATTCAGCACCAAGAGTCATTGAACCTGCCTTTCAGAAAGCTCACAAACCTGTCTCTTTCCTCCAGCTTCACAGCCTCGACCCTAGCCTAAGACACTGCCATCTTTGAACTGCAATATTTGTTTCTTTGCCCCCACCTTGTCCTTTCTCCCATCACTTCTCCACATTATAGCATCTACTTAAAAGCAAATCTGGTCCTTTAATCACGACATCATAAAACACACCGATCGCTTCTGACTTTCATTAGGATTATAACCAAAATCTTAAGAGGACCTACATGGAGGGGTCTGGCTCCCCTCTGTCTCTCAACCTCATCTTGTATGATAGTTCACCTGCAGCCCCTCCCTCTAGGCTTCTGCCAGGCTGGAACTCTTTCACTTCCTGGAACTCCTGGACAGAACTCCATTTCCTTTTGCCACAGAACCCTTCCACATTCTATTGCCTCACCCCAGATGCTGTTTATCCTGAGCTCTACAGCTAGACCAGTTACTCCTATTCATTGCTTTTTTGGCTTTAATACTTAACATAGGATGGTGTGGGCTGAACTATCAGAAACCAGACTTAAACCGGCTTATATAAGAATATGCACTATCTGACATAACAGTAAGCCCAGGGGTAGAAGGGCTACCGAGTTGGTTGTTTCAGTGGCTCAGCAATGTCACTCACTGAATTGTTTCTGTAACCAAATTCTTTGGGTTTTTCCATGATTTGTTCCCTACATTACCTTCAGCCTAAAGCAGGTAATTCTCCTGCTCACAATATGGCTGCCAGCAGCAATGGAGCCAATATGCACCCGTGTTTCCATCTCCTTCTACCATGGAATATAAATATAAATGTGTTACTTCAGTATAATTGGACCAACATGGTTCATGTACCCAACCTATCCTCAGACCCATAAATTGACAGGGAAGTGTTATGGTGTGATTGGCTTAGACTAATCAGAATTCACCAGTAGAGGTGTAAAGGTATTAGTGTCTCCTGAGTCATATGATAATGTGGAGAGGAAATGGACTTCTAAATAAAATCTGGGTAATATTAGGAAGGAGAGAGTGGGAAATGGATGCTTAGAAGGAAGAAATAGTGCCTACTAAAATAGCTATCTGCTTCTTCTTGGTAGCAGTTGCCTTAAGTTGTGATTTTTAAAACATTTTAATTGTGGTACAATTAAATGTTACATGGTAAAACACATATAGCATAAAATTTACCATCTTAGCTATTTTTAAGTGTACAATGCAGTGACATTAAGTACATTCACATGATTGTGCCACCATCACCACCACCATTCATACCTATGGAAGGCAGGGCATCTTGTAAAATCGAAACTCTGTATTTACTAAACAATGTTCCTACTCCTCCCCAGCCCCTGGTCATGACCATTCTACTTTCTGTCTTGATGAGCTTGACTACTCTAAACACTTGGTATAAGTGGAATCATACAGTGTTTGTCCTTTTGTGACTGACTTATTTCACTTGGCATAATGTACCCAAAGTTCATCCATATTGTAGCATATGTCAGAGCGTGCTTCTCTTTTAAGGCAAAATAATATTCCATTGTATGTTATACACATTCCATGTATGTTATACCACGTTTTGTTTATCCTTTCATCTGTGGATGAACACTCGGGTTCCTTCTGCTTTTGGCTATTGGGAATAATGCTGCTATGGACCTAGGTTGTAATTTACAGGTATTCATGGGTGTTTACAATATATGTTCTGTTTTCCTAGGTCTCCCCATGCTGTGAGCTCCACCAGGCAGTAGCTGTACCTTTTGTTTGTCCTCAGCAGTGCCTCTGTAAACCCAAGACAATGTCCAGCAGAGTGTAGACACTCAAATATTTGTTGATGGAGTGAACAAACATTTAATTTGGGATGAATTTCAAATTACCTTACTTCTCTATGATCATATTTTCTTTCCTTAAAAATCCTCATAATTATGTGGAAATATATATGAATGTATAACTGGGAGCATACTCAGAAAAAAAAGAAGCTTTGCTAAACCACAATACTCTAACCAGGTGCTATTTACCTGTTTTTGATCATTTGCAGCAATCATACTTTGATTTTTATGGTTGAGTAGGATCATATAGTTTAGGAATTTATAATAAATTTAAACTCAGAATTTTGTGAAGATGATACAGGGACTGGAATGGAAATTCTACATTTTGTTTTACTTTAACTTTCAGCACAAGGGCCCTCTAGTTCTGATGTCAACTCTGAGCCCTCTTCATTAGGACACTGGGAAGAAACTGTAGCCAGTTCCATGAAGAAAACCATTGACTCGGAGTGGTTTCTTCTTCACTTTGAGCCAAGTTCAGTAGTACTTTTGTCTAATGTGATTCATTCTGAGGTTGGTTAATGTTTGAAAAATTATTATGGAAAATTTCAAACATATAAAAAAGTAGAGATAATAGTATAGTAAATTCCCATATACCCATAATCCAATTCCAACAATTACCAATTCAGGGCCAATATTATATTATCTGCATCTCCATCCATTTCCTCCTTCTCCCTGGATTATTTAGGAGCAACTTCTAGACATTATATCATTTAATCTATATGAATTTCACCATGTATTTTATAGGTAAGTACTATTTATGGAAATATAATAACAATACTATTTTTATATCTAAATAATTAAAAATTACTTATAAGAATGAAATATTGAGTCAATGTTCAAATTTTCCTAATTATTTTATATCTTTAGTAGTTTTTATCAGTAGCCAAATAAGTTTTATATATTGCAATTGTTGGATGTACCTCCAGTATTTTAAAACCTCTTCTCCTTTTCCCTCTATTTTTTTTTTTTATATTTCCCCTTGCAACTTATTCGTTGAAAACAAAAAAAACAAAAAAAACAAAAAACTACTCATTTGGCCTGCAATCTTTCCCACACTCTGGATTTTGCTGATTGCATGCTTGTGGCATTGTTTAACATGTTCCTCTGCTACTCTGTTTCCTGAAGTTGGTAGTTAAATCTTGAAGCTTGATAGATTCAGATTGAAGATCTTAGCAAGAATATCTCAATCTTTAGATGATGGTTTATTTTTCCATTGTGTCTAATGGACTCTCTTTTTGTGATGATAGTAGCCATTCATGGCCATTCCTTGATCCATTATTTTACTAAAGTTCACAAAATGTGAGTTTCTTATTTTATCATTTTTTTTTTTTTTTTTTTGACGGAGTTTCTCTCTTGTTGCCCAGGCTGGAGTGCAACAGCACAATCTTGGCTCACCGCAACTTCTGACTCCTGGGTTCGTGATTCTCTTGCCTCAGTCTTCCGAGTAGCTGGAACTACAGGCATGCACCATCACGTCTGGCTAATTTTGTGTTTTTAGTAGAGACAGGGTTTCTCCATGTTGGTCAGGCTGGTCTCGAACTCCTGACCTCAGTTGATCGGAGGTCACCTCGGCCTCCCAAAGTGCTGGGATTACAGCCTGAGCCGTGGTGCCCGCTGATTTTTCTTAAAGCTGGAATGCTTCTGTGAAGACAACCCCCCTCAATAGTCCATTGACTACCCTCAGGTATACTTGGTATAGAAAAGACAGAATTAATGCTTATGTTTTACTTTTATTTACCAATTTTTAAACCTTTAAAAGTTACAATGAGATTTTTTCCCTACCCTTTTCCCTTTATCCTTTCATTTTTTCTTTGTTCTTTTTTCTTTCTTTCCTTCCATCTTTGACCTTCTCTCTCCTCTCTTTCTTTCTCATTATTAGCTCATTCAAACATATTATTAACTATATTTATAACAAAAACATCTTAATGCATTTAACTACATTTAACTAATAATTACATTTAACTACATTTAACTAATAATTTAAATGTATTTGATGGGCTTCAGTAGGATTTGTAACTTTTAAATTTTAGAACACTTGTTTCTATTTGAAGAAAATCCTTATATACCACTCCTTGAGTAACACTTTCTTTAAATGTCAATTCTTTGTCAACTGGTTTTTATCCAGACTGTCACTGCAATATGCTAATGAAGATACACAGGCACAAATCTTCTGAATGAGGCTTCCAATTAAGCAAAAGCTTTTCTGACAAAAAGAAAGACAGATTCAGTTGATTTCATGCTTTCTGCCCTTTATCTTTCTTCTTCCTACTTGGCATGTGAATGCAATGGCTAGAGGGGTAACAGAGATGATACCGCAAAGAGGATGAACACTTAGATACTCCCTCAGATGGTGGAATAGAAATTGAATGGAACTCAGTTCCTTGATGATTCCCTTCAAGAATTGTTCCATCTCAAGATTACCCAAATTCTACTTATTTAAGAAAACCCCCTAGTTTTTTAAAGACACTATTTATTAGCATTTTTGATACTTGCAGCCACATGTCTTCACTAATATATTTGTCCAAAGTCATGTTCACAATAAGTGAGATAGGTTGGTTTTAAATTTAGGCTTCTTAATATCTAAAACTTGTGATTTTACTAAATAATATAAAAAACCATGGGCAAGGAATACAACTGGATACTTCTGTATAGAGAACCCACTCATTAAGTCTTTAATGACCCTCAGATATGCTTTGTACAGAGAAGGCGGCATAAATGGCTAATTGGTAAGCCAGCTTCCCCATGTCCAAGGCTGCATCGTTCCTTGACTAAGAGCCCAGGATTACCCTACATTATCAGCATCTCCTCAGGCAGGGAATGAGATGCTTATGGCCTGGTGTAATGAGCTGATGAAATATACAAACTGTCTCCTGCTTCTTGTCAAATGATTTCCAACCTTTCTATAACAAGGTGTCCTTTTTTTTTTATTAACTCTTTGCAAAGTACAACAGGTTTTGAAAGATTTTTGTCTAAAAAACTACACTTAACAATAAATATTGAATCACTTTCCCCTCTACATTTAATCAAATGCACATATAGCTTCTAATCATAGTTTCCGATCTCCATGTCCAGGGTTAGCTCCCTGAGTTGGTTCTAATTTCAGTAAAAAATAAGAATACTTTGGTTCACATGTGTATCCTCAATGTCTGTTAGTATTTTAAGGATAATAGTAATGTCCCATAGATTCCTGGGTTGTCTTTGAAGCCTCCTGTGGGTCTGGGGACTCTGCTGGGGACCCAGGCTGGACATACCTGCTCTAGAGTTTGATGGTCCATATTCCAGGAAGCTGGGTGGTTGTCCCACAAGAAAAGGTTGTAGAAGAGGCTTCTAGGCAGAAGATAGGGTTGATTCTGCTGTGGATTCCTCTTAGTGCCCCACGTTACTTTTTAGCGAGGCTGACCCCATGATAGGCTGATCCTGGTTGTGCCAGGCCTATTTGGCTCCTCATGTTCACACCTCCCACTTGGACTCAAGCCAGGCCTGGACCCTGAAAACCCAATCATGGAGCATTTTAGGAGCCCCATCTGCAAAGGTAAGTGGGATCTAGAATTCGTCGTGCTTGGGTATCCAACCTGCCCACTTTGTGCCCTGTGGATTGCTCTGTAGCTTTCCCCTCCTGCCCTTCTTATGCTTATCATGTTCATGATGGTTGAGTTCTGTTGGAAAAACACTTACTGAGCTCCTGCCATGATCCAGCATAGCACTAGATGCCAGTCTATAAAGATGAGTAAGGTCCCATGTTTATCATCGAGCTTCTGCCTTGATTTCTGGTTGGTAATCAGGTTTTCCTCATTTAAAACTTAATGTAGAAGGATTTATGAGACATGACATAGTTCATGCCAGCCTCCCCCTACCTTCCACTTGAGTTAGACCCCTCTTGTTCTACCCCCTGCTGCTGATGGGATCCTGATACAGCCCAGGTAGATTATCTACCATCTCAACATTGTAGACCCTGCCTTTCTGCAGGGTGGGGCCCTGTTGCCACATCCTTCTCACCAGATCGAGTTCCTATGTTTCCCTCTCCTATGTGACTGTCTCTCCCATTAAACTATGCACTTCTAGAGGGCAGGGACTGTGTTCACCTTGGTATCCCAGCACCATGCTCAGAGCACAGTGAATGGTAGGTACTGGTAACTATTTGTTGAATGATGAATGGGGAGTGCTGCATGCAGAGGGGAGATGAGAAGGTAGGACCCTGAGAAGTCTGGAAATGGTGTAGGTTGGCCACTGTATATGACCGTGATGTCACCTGGGGTGGTGATATGGGATGAAGGGAAGACTGTGGACCAGATACCACTGTCATCATCAGACTATCATGAGAGTGAGTACTAATCAGGTGGTGGTTAGGGAAAGCAGCGGCGGGGTGGAGGTCAGTGTAGTTGGAGGACCTGAGACTCAAGAGGGAGAGAAGCTTTGACATAGGCAGCTGGGACTGGTGCTGGGGGCCAGCATGCTGAGAGCAGCTCTGAGGAACATGGAAGGACAGATTGAGAACAGGCTGACTCCACATGAGAGGACGGCAAAGGAATCAAGTTACCAGGGAAGAGCTGGTTCTTAGTTAGGACCAGGGCATGGTGGGGAGGCTCAGGAGGAGGTTGGGGGTATATGGTAACAGTGAACCACATGGCGAAGGTTGTATGGATGGCCGCCTTAGCTAGATGAGACCCCAGGATGGCTGCCCACCCCGTCTCATGCATTCTCCTCCTCCACTGAGTCTCAGCTTGCCTCATGTGAGGGTTGATGGCTTTGGCTTTGCTCCAACTTCCTGCATCTTCTCTGACTGTGTCCTAACTTTGACCATGAGCCTTGTCCTTGACAACTGGCTTGTCTCTGGTCCTGGACTCCTACCAGTCCTCCCTCCTCTGAGGAAACCAGACCTGAGCAGGCAGCTCCTGCAGCTTTTCACCTCGACTTATCTCCCCAGCCAGAACTTTTGCTTAATTTGCTTACTGACATTTCACACTGATGTGCGGGGACTCATCAATCGAGTTCCAAGCATATGCATGACTCACATGCATTTGAAGAGTATGTGGAGGAGGGAGGGAAAAAATGAGAGAGAGAGGATTTTAGTCATGTAAGTCATGAAAGAGCCTACCAGGCTTGCTTTGGTTTTGTTTGTTTTAGAAAATGACTGGAGGCCATAATGTTTGAACTTTTTTATTGTGAAGTCTGCTGAGAATTCAAGCAGGGCCAACCCCAGAGACTTCTCTTTCTTCAGTTCCTGAGACAGAAAGAATGAGTCTGAATCTTATTAAGCAGATCCGCAGGACTTGGATTGAAAGAAATATGAAAACACAATTTTGCGTTCAAGCCTGGGCAGGAAAAATAACTTCAGAGTGAGCCAGACATATTTTGGAATTCTTTCAGCATCTACACAGCAAGACCTACACAGCATAAGATTCTGAAAGTTTGTGAGTGAGTGTGTGTGTGTGAGAGAGAGAGAGAGAGAGAAAGAGAGAGAGAGAGAGTATGTGGTCATCTTCTGGCTGGCAAATTGGTTCCAAAATTTGTACAAGGAGACAATTTCTTTGCTTCCAAACTGACTGGTAAAAACGTATCACATAGCCTTTAAAGATGGAACTTACTTGTTATGAAATTGACACATTTGCTCACCCCTGGTTCCTACCAGGAAAGTGCTTTCTTCCACTAGCATCTGAACCCTACTCGTTCTCAGTGTGTGGCCAGGATCTGCCCTGTTTCCTCCAGCTCACAGAGCACTCCCTCTCTCTTCAGAACCCCCACAGCCCTTATCGTCTCTGTCACTTAGTCAAACACAGGTTGCTATAGCAAAGTACTGTAAATTTGGTGGCTTATAAACAACAGAAACTTATTTCTCACAATCCTGGAGACTGAAAGTCTCAAATCAGGGTGACAGCATCATCAGGTTATGGTGAGGGTCTTCTTCCAGGTTGCAGATGGCTTGCTTCTCTCTGTGTCTTCGCATAGCAGAAAGAGGGTGAGAGGATTCTATCATAACCTGGAGGGTAAAGATTTCAACATATAAATTATAATAAACAATCAGTCTATTTTCAGGTTGCTTCTGGCTTCCTCAAGCCTGACTTTCCTCATAGCTGTGATATTCTTCATATTGCTTTCTGTTAAACACAAGTCAGGTCTGTCCTTTAATTTTCTATAGTGTGGTTTATAAAACACTATTGAAGACTTGTGGAATGAGAAAGGAATGACAATGCAGATGAGTATTACCAGATACAGTTGCTCCTAGCATCCTCAGCTCTTGCCTGTCTTCCAGTTGTGATGCCCATCGTAGCACCCGTATGGTTTGGCTGTGTCCCCACCCAAAATCTCATCTTGAATTATAATCCCCATAATTCCCACGTGTAAAGGGCAAGACCAGGTGGAGGTAATGGGATCCTGGGGGCAGTTTCTCCTATGCTGTTCTTATGATAGAGTCTCATGAGATCTGATGGTTTTATAAGCATCTGGCATTTTCTCCTGCTGGCACTCACTTCATCCTGTCACCCTGCGAGGAAGGTGCCTGCTTCTTCTTTGCCTTCTGCCATGATTGTAAGTTTCCTGAGGCCTCCCCAGCCATGTGGAACTGTGAGTCAATTAAACCTCTTTCCTTTATAAATTACGCAGTCTCAGGTATTTCTTCATAGCAGTGTGAGAACAGACTAATACAGCACCTGTAGAGGGAGTTGGCAAAATAAGTGCATTTCTCCTACCCTAGATTCAGGCCCTTGGCTTTCTAGAGACCTTAGGAGAGAATAACCAAGGTTCCCTCTAAACCCTGGGTCTGGTCTGGCCACCCAGTCACAGATCTTACAGACACAACTGAATTTTTATTGTTTTAGGTCTCTCTGTTTCAAAAGGGGCTCTTACTTTACATTTGTCTAATTAAAATGCCCTGTAAGTGTTTTTTCCTAAACAAAGCCTCTCTCTTCCCTCATAGAGGAATCTAAGCCACCTCCTTGGAAGAAAGAGAAGAATTGTTGGCAGCTTTCAAATGTCAGGGGCACGCTTCTAACTGTCAAGATTTCAAAACATGTGTACAAGTAGTTGCAGCTAGATCACCCCAGAGCACATTAACTATCTTCTGCTTCTCTCATCCTTATGTAGCTATTAACATTTTGCGTTAGTGTGGTACATTATTCTTAAAACTGATGAGCCAGTATTGGTATGATTATTAACTGAAATCTGTAGTTTTCATAAAGGTTCAGTTTTTGTGTTGTACAGTTCTATGGGCTTTGACCAATGCATATTTTCAACTATCCACCATTACAGTATATAGAACAATTTCATTGCCCTAAAAATCCCCTGTGCTCCACCTCTTCCTTGCTCTTAAATTCTGAAACCCCTAGCGACCTTTGACTTATTTGCTATCTATATAGTTTTGTCTTTTCCAGCGTGTAATAGAGTTGCAATCATACAGTCTTTTCTGACTCACTTCTTTTACCTAACAAATACTTTTGAGGTTCCTCCATGTCTTTTCATGGCTTGATAGCTCATTTCCTTTTATCACTGAATAATGTTCCATTATATGGATGAACCATGGTTTATTTATTCATTTGCCTGTTGGAGACAACTTGCAAGCTTCTAGTTTTTGGAAATTATAAATAAAACTGCTATCAACATTCATGTACAAGTTTTTGTGTGGACATAAGCTTTCAGCTCATTTGGGTAAATACCCAGGAAACATGAGTCCTGGATTATATGGTAAGAGTATCTCATGTTTTGTAAGGAACTGCCAAATTGTCTTCAAAAGTGGCTATACCATTTTGCATTTCCACCAGCAATAAATAGCAATAAATGAGAGTTCATATTGCACCTTATTTGCATTTGGTATTTTAAATTTTAGCTATTCTTATAAACGTATAATAGGATCTTATATGGTTGCTCCTAGTGTTTTAATTTGTAATTCCCTAATATGCTTACTAAACCTACGCTTATTTGTCATTTGTACATTTTCTTTGGTAAGGTGTCTGTTCAGATCTTTTACCCCCTTTTTTTTTTAAATTGGGTAGTTTGTTTTCTCATTCTTAAGATTTAAGAGTTCTTTGTATATTTTTGGCTACAAGGTGTTTATCAGATATGTGTTTTGTAAATATTTTCTCTAAGTCTGTGGCTCTTATTTCCATTCTCTTAAGAATATATTTTGCAAAACAGAAGTTTTCAATTTTAATTAAGTCAAATTTGTTCATTTTTCTCTTTCACAGGTTGTGCTGCTCATGTTGTATCTAAAAATTCATCACCAAACTCAAGGTCACCTCAGTACTTTTCTTTGTTATCTTCTTAGTTTTGCACTTTCTTTAGATCTATGCTTCATTTAGAGTTAATTTATGTAAAAATATAAGATCTGTGATTTATGTATTTATTTTTGCATGTAGATGTCCAGTTGTTTTGGCACCATTTGTTGAAAAGACTACCTTTTTTCATTGAATTGCCTTTGCTCTTTTGTCAAAGATCAGTTGACTATATTTGTTTGGGCCTGTTTCTGGGCTATATATTCTGTTTCATTCACCTGTTTGTCAATTCTTTTACCAAAACAATAATGTCTTGATGGCTGTACAAGCTTTACAGTAAGTCTTGGAGTTGGGTAGTGCCAATCCTTGACTTTGTTCTTCTTCAGTATTTTATAGGCTACTTTGAGTCTTTAGCCTTTCCATATAGTTTAGAATCGTTTTCTCAATATCCACAAAATAACTTGCTAGAATTTTAATTAGGACTGTTTTGAATTTGTTAAGAAGATTGACATCTTATCCATGTCATCATTGGGAAGAATTGACATCTTATCATCTCCTATCCATGAACATGGATTATCTCTCTAGTTATTTAGATGTTTGATTTCTTCTGTCAGAATTTTATAGTTTTCTTCATATATATCTTGTGCATATTTTGTTAGATTTATATCTAAGAATTTTAGTTTTTTGGGTGCTAATGTAAATGGTGTTGTATCTATAATTTCAAATTCCAATTGATCATTGCTGGTATACAGATTTATTTATTCCTGTCAGAAAAAAATAACCCTCCACACAAGCTTAAATTGCCCTAGTGCAAATAACACCTCACCAGAGACTGAAGGTTAAGTCTCATCCAAAGTCTGGTTCCTTCAGTCCCATCAGGAGTTTATTTATCCTATGCTTAAATATTGTCTATGATGAACCCTTCACTCTTTCTCAAGATAATGCATTGTCTCTAGGACAACATTGTTGTTAGATGGTTTTTTTCTTATACCTGATTTCTTGAGGATAAGTGATAGCTTAATTATAAAACAACAAAGATAGATGTGTTCCATGCAAACCACTTAATCTGCATCCTTTTATCTCCTTCAGATAACATCAAGTCAAGGCTCTCTTAGCATTGGTGAAGCAGGGGAGGCTGCTGTGCTGTGGGGTCCCATGAGCTGAGTTATCATACGCTAGGCTACTAACTGCAAGCCAAACGCCTGACTTTAGGTCTGAATTTGTCACTCATTAGCTGAGTAACTTTGGGCAAGCTCCAACATTTTCCAGTTTCTTGATTTTTAGAAATGAGAAAATTAATACCCTCACAGGGCTGTTGTAAGAAAGAAGCAACATAGTGACCATGAAAGCAGATTTAAACCAAACTGTTCAGTGGAAGCATAATTTTAACTCATTATCCTCTACTTCACAGTCACCACTCAGAATCATAAATTATCAGATGTACAGAGTAAGAAGGGTAGAGAGGGAAGGGCAGAGAATGAAGTAGAGTTGACATGCTCATAGTGAACCCAGAAGACAATATTCCCCAACTTTGAGTGTCATAGCTGAAGAAAACTTAAACATTATGTAATTTAACCATTTTGTTTCATAGATGAGAAAACTGAGCCCTGACGAGGGAAACAAATTGCCCAAATTCAAGAGCCAGGCTATTTAATTGCTGAACTAAGAAAGGATCTAGTCTGACTCTAAGACCAGTGCTTTTTCTCCTTGTTCACGTGACAAAAGAAATGCCTGAATGTTCCATTTCAGACTGCGCCTCTTACCATACCTTCCTCTCTCTTCCTTGATCGTGGAACATATGGCTTTCTCACCAAAGCTCTCATTGTAAGAAACTGGGAAATGGATTACATGATAAGTATGCCTTCCCCACAAAAACCAACCAGCTGCTCATCTTTGAGAGAGAGGCATCCTTTTAGGCTCAAGCAAGCCAAGAGGAGCAAAGGCCCTCACCTTGTACATTAATTTCTACTGATCAAAAGAAAAAAAATTTACTTAGGTGGACAAAGCAGGATTTCTTAGTTATGATTGTGGGATAAGAGATACAAATGCTTTATGTAAATTAAAATTCAAATGTTCTGAAAATAAATAAAAGAATTTTCTGAAATGGAAGGGCCAGGTTCCACATGTAGTAAACATTTACTTTATATTTCTCACAGCCTGGTGTTGTAGACTCCTGCATTTCATAAGCATCTACCTCCAAGAGCTGTGCAACCCTGGGCTTGATGCCTATGATTTTACCATATCTATGATAGTGGTGATAATGATGTGTACCTGTAGATTAAATGAGAAGACACCAACAAAGCCCACAGCACAGGGCCTTGTAGAACATGAGGCATGGTGCCATAGTGAATCCTGAAATGGGGATTTGTGAGCTCATAGGCCTCAAGCTCTGGAGTCAGATACATATGGAATTATGGGCAAGTGTAGCAGACACTGTTGGTTGCCTTCCTAGAGATATCAGTTCTCTCCACTTCCTTCTTCCTCAACCATGTTCTGGTACCTGGTCTTTCCTCATCATGTGCTGTTTTAGGAGGGATTGCACACCTTTTCCAGGCCCTAGGATGGGTCCGAATTGGTCTAAACTGATCTTGGTGGTTCCCATTCCCCTGGGCAGTGATTAGCTTAGGTCTGGGCATATGATGCAATTTTGGCCAGTAAGATCTAAGAAGTTGGCTAGGGGACTTTCAGGAAAGGGTTTCTAGCTCTTAAAATAAGACATTGCTGTGGGTGGAATTTTGTCTTTCCCAAAAATATGTTCAATCCTAACCCCTGGTACTTGTGAATATGACCCTATTTGAAAATAGGGCCTTTACAGATGTAGTTGAGTTAAGGTAAGGTTATTCCAGAGTAAGGTGTGGCCTAAATCCATTATGATTGGTATCCTTATAATGAGAGAAGATACAGAAGGACATACACGCAGAGAAAAAGCAATTGGAAAGAGATTGGAGTGATGCATTTACAATGCAAAAAACGTCAAGGATTGCTAGTCATCTCTAGAGGCTAAGAAGTGGCAAGGAATCTCCTTCTCTAGAGGTGTCAGAGGGAGTCTGGCCCCGCTGACACCTTGATTTCAGACTCCCAGCTTCCAGAATCATGAGAAAATAAATTTCTGTTGTTTTAGGCCGTCCAGTTTGTCCAGTTTATGGCACTTTGTTATGGCAGCCCTAGGAAACTAATACAGGCACAAAGAAAATATGTGCCCTTGGTCTCTCCCTTTGGATTTTTTATGTCTGGATGAAGCTCTTGAAACTTCCATAGCCCGGTTGTAGCTCTGCGGACCAAACTTGAAGATTATCGTGACTCTCTGGGGCTGGCAGGATGAAAGGTTGAAAATAACCCAGGTGTGAAGTCACTGAATTCACAAATCCTGAAGCTGTCTCCCTCTGTTCTTCCTGTTGTGTCCGATAATGCATCTCTCTCATTGTTCGAGCCATGCTGAGTTGATTTTTCTGTTACTTTCAGACAAAATCATTCTGATTCAGAAAGTTATTCTCTCTCTGTCCCTCATTTCCTCATCTGTAACATAACAATGCTATAGTACCTAGTCCATAGGATTTTTTGTGACAAATAAATAAAATAGAGAATCATCCAGGTATTTTTCTCTTTATCTAATTTTTGCCACAGTGCATGATAAATTCAATACCTGCCAGCTACTACTATTATTCTGTTTCTTCAGATTTAACATGTAGTGAACATTCAGTAAATATTTGTTTTTGAATGAATGAATGAATGAGGTCACTGTAATGCAAAAGGGAATATAGAGATGCTAATAAGGGCAAAGCAAATTGCAATATGAGAGATGGAAAGATTTATCCTGGACCCTGGCTCCAAATCAAGACCTGGGGGCTACATATGGCCTGGGTCACGTTGGTGAGGACTCACTCCTGGCAAGTCTGGCATTTTTATGCAGGGAGCTTTGAATTTAAAAATACCTATTGGGGTTTGCAGATAATCTAGGTTGTGGGATAGGCAGGAAGAAGTGAGGCTCAGAAACTGCCTTCCAAAGCCCCCCAGGTTGAGGCCTCGCCCGACTGCACAAGGATTAAGGAGAAAGAAGTCAGGAGCTTTGTTACATCTCCGAGTTAAGGAAAAGGGCTTTCATTTTGCCTGAGGGAGAGCAACTGACTATTTCTCCCAAAGACCTTGTTTGAAATTAAGGTCTTGGAACACTGGATTCAATTAACTACCAGTTTAAGAACCTTGGGGAATCTAACTTGCCATGTGCTTCATTTTCCCTCACAAATCACCTCCTGTTTCCTTGCCTTCATATTTCTCCCACCTACAGAGAATTCTGTACTCAGGACTAGGTCAAGACCAGCTTCCTTTTCCTGAGTTAAAAGTGAGGAATACTGGGCAGGCTTTGCCTTCAGTGTCAATTTTACTGTCAGTTTGGCCTATAATCAAGTTCTTGAGGAAACACACATACACACACACACACACACACACAAATCCAATCTGGGACTATGCAGAGTCAGAGATGGATTAGACAAAATCTTTGTCCTAAGGAACTCACAGTCTAGTGGGAGGAGAAAGAAAGATAAATTGATAAATGCCTCATTGTTGGTAGATGCCATAAAATAATCATAGTACTTGTTAAATCAAGTTTAGCCTGAAGCTGCCTTCTTACATATTTTAAGTTCAGCCCAAGGTTTTCTCTGTACATCGTGAACTATAGCAACAGATGGTAGCCTACGCTTGTGCCAGTCACCAAGTTTTGGCTAATCAAATGTAGCCAACGGTTGCAACTGTGTTCAAATAAGGCAAATGGTGAGCTGCAACCAATCCAGCTGTTTCTGTACCTTACTTCCATTTTCTGCAGTCACTTTCCTTTTTCTGTCCATAAATCTTCCACCACGTGGCTGCATTGGAGTCTCTGAGCCTACTCCTGCTTGGAAGGCTGCCTGATTCTTGAATCATTCATTGCTCAATTAAAATCCTTTACATTTAATTCAGCTGACATTTTTCTTTTGCCGTACTGAAGTCCACATGAAAATTGGAGAACACTGAAGAGAGGCTTAATTAGGAACTGGATGGTGTCAGGACAGGTTTCACAGAGAGGTGGTGCCTCATTCTGCTAAATCTTGCAGTGAGAGCAGGAGTTTGCCAGGTGCAAGTCTGGATAAAAATACATGTCAGCTGGGAGTTAACTGAGGTTCTACACTGTGAGGGGCACAAAATATCTCCAAAGCAAACTGGAATGAGGTTCCGGTTGGCCTAGGCTTCTACCTGTGGTTCCTGTTGTGCTTGGAGGAACGCACCTTGCTTTCCCTCTTATTTGATGAATATAATGAAAGCCTTATTTTGCATTTACTATATTATAAACAATTAGAAGTTCTGTTTTCTAGTCAAAACACAGTCTTCATCCTTAATATGCTGTGTGGCTTTTGACCCTTGAAACAGTATTAAGAAGTGGGAGGTAAGCACATTTGGGGTAGAAGAACAGACAGAGTTCATTAATCTACATTAAAGAGGCAGAGACAGATCCAAGAGGGCTGCCGTAGTGGGAACGGGAGCTGGGGAAGAGTTGGGAGAAGGCCCAGCATTGCTCTGGCTCAGAAAATATGCCTTCAAGGAGAGACTTGTGGAATGGAGCTATTTTCTATGACATGCGATGTTCCATGTGACATGAATGCCCTCCTCCATCATCTCTGTGGTGTTGAGTAGATTCTCCTTGGTCACCGATACACTTATAGGAGTGGTGTGTTTCAAAGGAGCTTAAATAAGAAAGTGACATAGTAATTGATACGTTATTTACTGACCTAAGAAAGAAAGTATGTACTTAACATTTAAGTGAATAGAAAAGTATTTTCTCTTCACTGATGCCAAATAGATATTGAAATATGTTTAAGAATAGCAGCTTACAGTATGGCCAGCCACTTATTTCTTTTTTCCAAGTGCAGGGAATAAGATGCGTGAAGGCCCAGAGGTGTGGCCCTTCCTTTGGAGACTAGCCCGTGGTTTGGTGGAGCTGGAAGAGTGAATGTGAGTTTGAGTGGGTGGAAGGTGATGGAGGAGAGATGGGCAGGAGCTGGATTATGAAGGTGCATGAATGCCTTGTAGAAAGGTTTCTGTTTCTTCCAGTGGACTCTCATAGATTGTAAAGAGCTACTGAGGAGTCTCTATTTATCCAATAGAGTCTTAGAGATCATGGAGAACTATACCAGAAGCAGTATAATGGGATCATTTGTACTACTCAATTTTTTCAGAGAGGATTTTGAGGTCTGAGAGTGGACATATTTCTGCCCAAGGTCATTCAGTGAAGTGTGACAGAGTTAACTTATATTGAACTGTATTTGTTACGCCGTAGTTCCTCCCTATCTGTTCTCTAAGGTAAATAACAGAAAAGAGTGTAAGGCCTACCATAGTGAAGGTGTGGCCTGGGGAGCTAAAAGATAGTTAGGCTGATATGGGTTTGAGTTCCAACCCATCACTTGTTGTTAGCTGTGAAACCTCAAGTGAGTTTCTCAGTCTTTCTGAGAACCCTGAATAATAGAGATTTTTAGCTGAAAAATGAGAATGGTAATGCACATAATACTGTGGAGATTTTGTGAGAATTAGAGAGCATCACACATGTAATTATGCCTAGTACATAATTCATATGGATTTCAGTCTACCTATTTGTTTGAATTCTTTTCTTTGGAGTCACAGTGTCTTTCTTTGCATATGAACATATCTGAAACACCTGAATACAACTTTTTGCCCTCTCCATTCCCACTTCTTACTCTTCTCTTACACAGCCTGAGCATCAGTTATTGACCATATAACTGAGTGTGCACCCTCTTCCCATTGAAAGTCCCTTCTCTCCCTTAAAGTGGGAGCACAGATTGAGTAACATAGTGCCTACTGGGGACTAATCCATGCTGAGTTAACTCAAAGGCTAGTTCTCTCATGTATGGTGATACATAAAACAAGAATCTGCTGAGCAGTGTCTTCCCTCCCCAACACAGAGGCTCCAGGAGGGTCAAATAGGTCTCAGAATGTTGTCCCATGGCACAAAGGAAGAATACAGTGGACTGGAGACACATTGTGAATACAGCACTATTATTATTCTCTGCCCTGGAAATGAACCCAATAGGCACTTCTTTGTCAGACCCTATAGGCAAACCTTCCCTGAAAGAAGAGCCTTTTCTCAAATTTCTTGTCCAGACTTACAGAGCTGTTATTATCCCAAGTTTCTCAAGATAAATAGAAGGACTTAGACTCCAGAACGACTGTGTTGCTTGAGTCTATTAGCCCATATTTAAGATGGTGATTTTTAAATGGGCTTTTTAGAGTAATGCTTTGTCACTCATTATAGTGAAGCAAATACCCTCATCAAGTGTCAGCACCTGCTTGGAGAATGTATTTTAGCAGAGTAAATGTTACCTGTGAAGGTACTCAGAAAAAATTAGTATCACATACACACTTGTCTCAACTTCCTGGTCCGGCATTTTCCCCACTATCACTCTTTATATACGTTAATGCTCCAATCAAACTAAACTAGTTGCTCTCTTTCACAACTTTTGCTTTCTTTCATTTGTGGGTTACTGATACAGTTTTCTTGGCTTAGAATGCCTTTTTGCCCATTGATGCTTGTTCAATTCTATTTGTCTAGCATGAATCATCTCAAATCCTACCATTTCCAAGGAGTTTCTTTCTCAGCAAAGAAGAAATCATTTCTTCTTTCCCTGAATGTCCCTGATACTTTTTCCTGAACCTCTGTTAAGGCACTTACATGCCTCAGCACTCCTAAAGTGTAAGCTCCTTGAGGCCTGGACTTGCATCTTAACATCTGGGTGTTTTGCATCTTTGCGAGGCAATATAGCAGGAGGTCAAAGACATGGAGCCTGGGGTCAGGCTCCTGGATACACTCTGGGCTGTACTACTAACCAGCTGTGTGATCTTAGACAATTACTGGCATAGCATAATCATTCAACAATGTAAGCATTAACTGTTTATATTCTTCATAACACACAGGAAAGTGCATGGTATATCCATTCTGTGCTCAGTAAATGTTTATTGAATGAATAAATAAAAAGGCAAATGAAAAGTAGTTCATCCTTGAATGTTTGTTGAATGAATGGATGAATGAATAATTTAATGGATTTGGAATAACATTTCTCAAGCACACTTGTTTCACAGAACCAAAAGAAACTGCTCTTTCCTAAACTCACTGTCCCATTAAATATTCCTCCCTTAGAACCATCTACCAACAAGATGATATGGCTTGTACAGTATTCTATTTTTATTTGTTTTAAGAGTGATTATGCTAAAGGGCTGCTTCAAACTTTTGCAGATTGAAGAAAGAGGATTACTTTCCTTGCCTGTGAATAGGGTTGGTTTCTCTAGAAGAGCAGAATGGAAGCACCTTCACCATTCTATACCAATGGCATTTCTGAGTGGACAAGCTGAAATTCAGTAATGTCTCCAAGCATTGTGGCTCTCCTTTCAAAATGAACTTTGAGGCTGCTAACCCTGCATGACATAGCCTACAGGCCACTCCACTCCCTCCCTGTTCTCATCAAACAAGAGAAGTTGCACAAGCTGGAGGGGCAGCTGGATCACAGTTTATGCTGCCCCCAGGATGCATCTTTCATCCTAATGGTGCTTATTCAGCTGTGGGGATGCATTGGTATCTAGCTGATTTTTGAAAAAGTGCAAAAGTCCATTTAAAAACACAACCAAATCCTCCTTTGGAGAGAGGGGCCTTGTGTGGGGGTGGGGAGGAAAAGGATGAGAAATTTTTCCGTCTTATTTTCTGATATTCTTTGCTTTGTAGGCGAATACTTACAGAGATGCCTGCAGGCGGTTTTCCAGAGTCCGTTTCTGATCAAAGTCAATAGAGCTCTTTCTCTATGTGGGAAGGAAGCTCTCTTTTAGACTACTTTCTTACTTTGTGCTTTCTTATGTAGATAAGTCATCTAAAATCACACAGCCACAGGTCCTTATCTGTCAGGGCCTGGTAGCAGCACTAGTGGCATTTTTTTCATCCAATAAACATGAATTAAGTTATTTCTATAGTGCCAGGCACTGAGACAGCTATAAATTGGGGATAGAGGGATTCAGAGGAAAAGCTGCCCTTTCTATTTTTGTGTGTGTTCCTACTATGTGCCAGGTACAGTAACTTTTGTGTAGTAGTAGTGAGAAAAAGCAATTTAAAAATCATTTCCATTTTATAGAAATGTAGAAGTGGAAACTCTGAGAAGTGAAATAATTTGCCTAAGATCATTCAGGAAGGTATTGAGTGTTTGAGCTGAGCTTTCTGATATTGGCCAGTAGAGAGAAGTGGAATAAAGAAGAAAGGGCACCTTGGGAAGAATTATTGGTATAACGAAAGCAGGGGGTGGTGATGGGGAGATGGGAGGGCCAGATCAGGTTCTGCAAAGAGTTTTGTGCATTGTCGTTTGAACTGTAATAAGAGAGAAGTTTGGATTGGGAGGAAAGCTTGATAACATGAAGCAAGGTTTGGAATATCAAGCTCTGCCAATGAAATTCATTCTTAAACACCTGGATTTATTCCTGTCAACAACAGTAATATAGATTAATTATAGGTAAGACTGAGTTAATAAAGATAATCAGATAATCCATCAGTGATTTTTATTGTTTTTCTCCATTATAAAACCAGTGCATACTCATTATAAACATTTTGGGAGTGTCAAAAAAAATAGAAAGAAAAAAATTGACCTTTGAGTTATTTCTCAGTGCAGCTACTATGCACCATTTTGTCTTTTTCCTTTAAGTTTTTTTTTCTTCCCTTCTAAATGCTTGGGTTGTTTGGTTTACATAATTATCAGTATATTGTAAATAAAACTTAGTACCACTTTTCACTTACTTTGTAACATATAACTTTTTTTTTACATGCTATAAGGTCTCTAAAATTTACATTTCATGATTATAATCCACTCATTGAATATACCACACTTAATATAAACAAGGCTTTAGAGTTGGATATTTAGTTGTTTTGTACTTTTCACACCTGGTCAATAACATTTTGATGAAAATGTGCTTCAAGTTTTTCTAAAAATTCAAATAATTTATATAAGATGATTTTCCAGGAGTGCTGCTACTAAATGAAAGATCACATGTACTTTTCAGCTCTTCTGTCATAAAACCAATTTAAGTGTTTTGTTTTGTTTTTGTTTTAGAGTACCAACAATTTGTCTGGTTATCTGCTAGGCTGACTCAAGAATCTTCATTCTAGTGAGATCGCTAAAAACAATATGAAATATCAGAAAGTGCTGGTGATGAGGAATATTAGGAACCTGCGTCGCGTATCATGATGAATCAGACTTTCTGCATCACGTATCGTGATGATTCATGACTTTCAGAGCTGGAAGGACCCTCAGAAAAGCATCCAGTCTTGGCCCAAAGCTGCAGATGGGCAAAGCATTTTAGAGCAGGCAGCAAAGGCCAGGACAAAGCATGTATTGAGTAAATGGCAGAGCAGTTTTCAGATCTCTAAAATCATCACCTCTTGGTCATTTCTAGCATAAAAGTTCTATGGTACCAAGACTAGTCCTCTGGCTCTATCTGCTTAGACCTGGAATTCTTAGCATTTGATACAGCCCCATTTACAGGAGTATGGCACACTCCCTCAAATAAGTCAATCAATTCAGAGACAGTGTTCCGTCAGAATTTCCAATGGGAAGAGTTTGGTTTGCACCATGTTTGATAGGTTTGTTTTCCCACATATCCCACTCCCAATGTACCAAAAAATGTATCTACCTACTCAACAAATATTTCTCCCTCTTCATGCTTTCCAAGCCTTTCTTGGGGAGATCACAGCCTCCCTCTATTCACTTCTTAGTAATCCAATCATAGTATCCCAATTATGACCAATAAGATATGAGGGGGAAACCTGCTGGGAAGCTTTTGGGAATACTTTTGTTCATAAAAAATTGTTACATGGAAAAGATATCTTCTTTTGCTGAGTATTTTTGTGTCTGCATGTGGTGTCCGGAACTGCAGCAGCAACCTTGTGATCCAGAAGACAGTTAGGAAAATCTGTTGGGATTTCGTAGTAGAATAATGGGGGAAAAAACTGAGTTTCAAATGATGTCTTTGAGTTGATAAATTATATCTGAAGCCTCCCTGCACCTCTTGTTATGTGGCAGAATTATTCCTCATTGTTTAAATGAGTTGATATTAAGCTTTCAACTATTTAAATCTCAAAGCATCTTTACTGCTATAATATATGTGAATGATATCCTCAATCATGTGGCCAGCTCATCTAGATTGCCAGGGTACTGCATTAACAGCTTCTACTTTGGACAGGTGTGTGTTAAAAAATGCTCAGCTTTGCTCTCATCGCCTCAAGGAAATCTTTCTCATCCTCTGCCTAACCCTCAACTCCATTTGGTTTGGATGTTTCTCCTCTGAGCTTTCATAATAACCTCTTTGGTTTTATTGTATTAATGTTGTTTCTGTCTTCCCACTAAGCTTTGAGTTCTTTAAGGACAGCAACTGTTTTAGTCATCTCAGTAGCTCCACTCTTAGAATTCAAAATGGAAAACAAAATAAGTAAGTTATTCACCAGATTGCTGTGACTCTTTTCATTAAGGTATTAAGTGGTGTGTGTGTGTGTGTGTGTGTGTGTGTGTGCACGTATGGGCATCCACATATGTGTTCATATCATTTTTATTAGAATTTGGTACCTTTTCTCACTCATATGCCTGCTGTATTTTCTTTTCCTATCTCATTCACATAAGGCAACATCTCTCATAAATGTAAACCAAACCTAGTTGACATGAAACTCCTATGCCCCCAAGGAAGACTTAAAACTGCCTGGAGTATCTTTTCTTGCTGGAAGGACAATTTGAAGAGTGTGTGGGTCATTGAAAGTGGGAGAGGGATGCCTGTTCATTCTGCTGAAAGACTTCTCACTATGCTACTGGCCACAGGGTGTCCATCTCTCAGTAGGAAGAATGCATAGCTTCTGGAGAGTGTGTTTTCCACCACCCCCAGCTCAAGGGACTTTGAGAAGTTGTTTAAGGATTGTGTAGGTGGCTTGAGACTCTATCCAAAGGAATAGGAATGTGTGATCTATAATAGTTACTCAATGACTAAGCTACCAGCATCACAAGGCCTGCAGATGACTAATAATTATTCTCATTCTACAGGGTATGGTTTGCAAAACAAAGTAAGCAAGGCCTCTGCTCTTTTGTCCTGTGAGTCATTCCTGTAAAATGAGTACCCTGGGCTCCAGTGGTAAGGTGCAGAGAGTACCAGGAATACTAGCTGGTATTTTCCACTTTTCTCCCTGCCTGCTCTATCCACCTAGCTCCCCTACAGTCGCAGTCCTTTTGGGGCCACACTTCCCCTTGAAAGCCTTGAGGGGAGGCTGTGCTGTGCTGGGGTTAAGAATCCGACTTTGACTTCTAACATAGAGGCTCACATCTGGACTCCCTCATTCCCAGATGTGTGGCCTTGGGCAAAGGACTTAGCTTCTCTGAGCTCCAGTGGTTCTCATTCTTAGGTGGAGATAATGAAGTAAGTTATAGAATTGTTATGGAAACTAATGGATATAAAGTGCTTAGTATACTGCCTTGGTGCAGACTAAGAGCCCAAGAAATGGTAATTATTATTAAGATTAGCTAAAAGTTTTCCTCAGGCTGTCTGCAAAGAGTGAAATAGCTGTACGATTTAGGGACTTTAAAAAAAAAAACAAACTTCTCTAATCTTTTGTTTACTCATCTTAAAAACCAATTATAATAATCTTTACCTTGCAGTTTTGTAGGCGAAGTACAGCAGGACATGGCAAAGTGTATGGCATAATGTAGTTCCTTTACACATACATATTTTTTCTTTTTTCTTTTCATGGTGGATGGAAGATTCCCTTGGTGTGTTCAAATTCCTAAAGTAGCTCTTTCAGGCCTTTATGGTAGAAGGTGTTAGTTCTTCAGCACTAACCCCAGAAGACTGGTTTCCTAACACTAGCATATACACTGATGCTGGGTATTTATCTGCCTTGGAAGATAAAAGGGGTTTGGAATTTCTGAAAATGGCAGAGGCCTGGGCACTGTTGACATGTATTACCCTGGATAGGGTGTGGCCAGTTGCAAACCCACAGAGGCCAGACCCTGGGCAGTACAATTTAGAAGTAACATAGACAAGGTGATGTCTACAGGGCCCATTCCCAAATGTTCTGGGCCAGGAACTATGATGGTGTGCTTATTTAAGTGTAGAGAGGAGGAGGAGCCCCTCACTAATGACATCCACTGGGCTTCCTGCCATTCTTCCCACTGTGGGCTCACAGATGAACTTTACTCGATTTCGACTAATAAATGATGTGGCATTTTTTGGATGCTAATGTGGAATAAGTTCAAATTGAGTATATCTATAAGCAACAAGTAAGGTAGGGCCTACTCAGAAAGGCTTAATAAATGATAGCTAATATTATTCTTATTCTCTCTCAAAGAGAGATAGGGTTTCGGGCACAAAACTTGAGTGTGGATTTTGGAGTCAGAAGCAAGAATATCATTGTTGGCTCCATCAGTTACTGTCTTTGTTCTCTTAGGCAAGTCGTTAAACCCTCCCTTTGCTCATCTATATGGTTCAGATGTTAAGAGTCTCTTTCACAGAGTGTGGTTGGTCATAAGAGTTAAATGATGGAATCAAGTCTAGCTTGTATAATTGATTGATAGTTGTTATTAACACTACCATGGTTGTATAGTAGCTGTTGAGGGAAGCTTTGTGCTTTTCACATTACAGTTCCTGAAGATCAGTGTAGAAAGGTAAGAGTTCAAGACCATCAATTCCAACTCTATTGTGCTTATTAACATTCACTCTAGAGGATTCTGGGATGCTTTACAGTGAATATGTAGGCTTAGAAAAACATCATTTGAGAATAGCCATGCATTTTCATGTTGATGGTCCTGACATTAAAAGCTCTGCATGGTTGGAAATGACCAAGGACAAAGGTAGGGTGATAGGATATTTTGAAAAACTTTCAAGGCAATAGTTTTTTCTTTGGGAGTAGTGTTAGAGTGAAAAAAAAGAGTAAAAATTTTGGGAACATGGAAATATTGCAATTTCATCTATAATGGCCTTTGGAGATATAAATTAACTTTATTCTTTTAGCAAAATAAATCATTTGTCATAAACTTTTTTTTTTCCCTTTAAAGATCTAAAGACCTGGTGTGGGATGAAGAGAGAAACCTCTAAACATTTGGAGGATGTTTTTCTTTACTGCTTTTCCGAATTTATTGAGAGTAAAAACAAATCATCTTTAAAATCACCTGCCACATTTTGTTTTGGGAGACTCTTCGTCCTGGATTTAGTGCAGACTAATATTACACCTCTTTTTTTGTTTTCTTTACAGTTCAATTCAATTCAGTATATTTTATTTCCATTTAATTCAGTGTAGCTTAATTAATTTATTATCATTGACTATGTGTTTGTACCTAGTCTTAACCAAATGGGGAAACAAAAGAAACAAGTGGCAGAACCTCATATTTCCCTGGGAATTCTGAGTGCTTATGTAAACCAAGAGAACCTCAGTTACAAGTGGGTAACACTGAGGTTCTCTCAGTTTACATAAACACTCAGAATGCCCAGGGAAAACCCTACAAATGCAGGTGGGAAGGGCCCAAGTGCATAATTCTGCCATTCTTACTCCACTTGATATTCTCATTTATTCTCTAATAGTTTTTCAAAGAAAGAGAAAATTGAAGGCCTAGAAGAAAATTGAGTGTCATGGAAAAATGTTGCAATCTATTTTTAAGTGAAAGCAGTCAGGTTGTAGATCTATATATATAGTATGATCCAAATTTTGTATGTGTGAAGGAGAATAGTAAACATAACTTATTCTATCATCTCAGATTTGACTCCAGTGCCCAAACTAAACAATAAGTGCCCAAATCTTCTCATTTTCTAAAATGATGTGCTAAGCCATCAATTAAGCATTTGCAAGGAAGACATCACAGAGCTGGTTGTCTCAGCATCAGCTCATCACCCACCTCAATATAAAGGATGCTGAGAATTGATAGGAGATTGGATATCTGGGAAAATGACCTGGGGAGAATTACTGGAGGCAAATACTTCCTTCTCACTTCAGTATAAGCAAAGTGTCCCAGTCAGCTATCACCATAATAATGCTGTGTAACAATCTCATAATCTTATTGTTATTAAAATAAACATTTATTTTCATGAAGTTGCAGGCAGGCTGCAGTTTGGAAGATCTAAGCTGAGGTCCTCTTGGCAGCTCTATTTCAGACTGTGGTTTTGTCAGTCTTGTTCCTAGATGCAGATTGGGTTTCAGTCTGTTCCCTGTGTCTTGTTTTTCTGCAACCAGTGGTTGCCCAGGACATGGTGGGATAAATACAAGAATTAGCTGAAAGATGTAGTGTCTCTTAAGATCTTGGCTCAGAATTGGCACAATGTTGCTTCTTTCCGTAATTGATTAGCCAAAACAAGTCAGATGGCTTGCTCTACATCAATGAGACTGGAAAAATAAACTCTACCATGTGGGGAAGATGTATTTACTAAACAACAATTTGCCAAAGAAAACTAACTGGAGAACTTAATATGTTTCTGTTGGTATTTGGGGAACATAAGCACCAGTAGCTGATCTTGGATTGAAAATGTTTATAGAGGACTATGTTGAGAAGTTATGATAGTTGCAGAATTTAGTTGGCCTAAGATTTATGTGTGTTCCTGTTATGCCAGGAGTGAACTTTATGGAAGGGAGCTAGTTATAGGCTGCACTGTAAAAGCTTTCTAAGAGGATGCTACCTGGAGAGATGAAGTGACCAAATGAGATAATGTGTAAGTGGAAAGGAAGGCAGGGCCTGAAAGACTGTTGTGCATGACCAGCTACTGCAAGCACTGAAGCAGCAGGAATTGGTTCTTCTTTATCAAGAAATCTTTATAAATTTAAAGAGTATCTTTATTGGATGCTCTTTATAATTGAGTATCCATTAGGGCTCAATCAGAGAAGCAGAACCACTATGAGTAGGAATTAGATCTTACACTGTTATGGGAGCTGGTGGGAATGTCATGCAAGACTGGTGGTCTGTGTCTGATGTTGAGTCTGAAGTCACTATAGGTCACCCAAGCCAGCAGCTGAGAGGGGAGATGGACAGGGAGTTGGGAGAACAAGGGAACCCCATGAGAGGTACTGGATTCCACCAAAACAAGCTGAAGCATTTGTCTGTCTCCCACTGCCTCCAAACTTAATGGGGAAACAGGTACTCTTCACATGGAGTTGCACATACACCTGACCCAGGGCTTGAAGAAGCTGAAGGAAGAGATCCAGGCAGAGCTAGAGGAGCTACAAGCTCAGGAGCTGCCCCAAAGTAGCAACACACTCTAAGAGCTGTAAGCCCAGGTCCTGCCCCACACAGCAATGCAATGTAGGAGCTGTAAGCCTAGGTGTTGCCCCATACCAGCAACACAAGCTGGTAGATCAGTGAGCTGCCACATGCATGCACTGCCAGTGTCTAGCACCCTACACCAAACCTGATGGTGCTAAGCATGGCTGTTTCTTCACTATGGTCTTTTATATCTCGTGTATATTTTTCTAATAGCCTCTTCAACCTGGAACCTCATGGAGATGAAACTCTGGGAATTGAGTTCCCGCTTAGCTAAGCTGACATGTTACAAAGCCACCGTGCCCTTTAATCTCTTTAGAGAGTTACAAACAACAGTTAGAAAGTGAGGGACAATGTGGATTGAAGAAGCAAGTGAGAGTGAAGAAACCTGCCTTGAAACCACAATGTCCTTCCTCGCTCAGGTTCCCAGCCTAAGGCATGTATGCACTGTGGAGTGGAGAAGAGCTTTAAGTTGGTTGAGAGAGAGACTATGAACTTTTTTATATGTGAAAGTGAATAGAGAAATGATGGAAATTGCATGAGATTTCATGCAAGTGCTGAGAAGCATCAATCTTAAATAATGAGATTCAGAAAATATGATTAAGTACAGAGTTTATTCAAGTGCAAAACTTCAGGATAGCAACCCAGGAGGAAACACGGATTCCAAAAGAATGGGTCAGTGTTCCAAAGTAGGGAAATTAAGGCTTTCACTTACATAGGCAGAGATGGAGAAATTTAACAGTCGCAATATTTTTCTTATAAGACCAATACATATGTTACAGTGATTTCATTGGTTACAGGTTCCTACATTCCAAGGTAGATTGCTTTAACATTCCATAAGGAGGGGTAATAGATTCCTGGGGTCCTATCTCTCATGCCTTTTGGTCTTTCCTAATCGTCCTATCTCTCATGCCTTTTGGTCTTTCCTAATCTTCTATAGTACAAGAATAAGTAAGGGAGTTAATCTATGATTGGAGAAGCAGAAGTTGCAGCTGTATGCTACACATGACCCAGGCCACATAGCCACATTCCTCTCAAGGCTCAAAATAATATAAAGTTCCACCAGGTTTAAGTTTAAATTCTTTAATTTCACTGAAGGGAGGATCACAAGATCAAGGAAGAAAGGCAGGGTGTGAAAAAATAAAGTGGCTTTTGGCTATATTTTACTTTGACTGGATTTTAAAAATTGTATATGTATATGCAGGTGTGTGTGTGTGTGTGTGTGTGTGTGTATGTGTGTGTATTTTGGGTTTATTGAAGTATATAAACTTGCTGAGTTACAAACATCAAAGGATTTTTTCCCTAGTCCCTGTTCCCAATAATGCTGTATTAAATCTCTCATTCATAGTGTAGCAGATTTCATAATTTCCCATTCCCCTTGGTTGCACAAGTTCTTCTGGCTTAAGAGACCAGTCTCATCTTTTCCTGTCACTCCAGTGCTATCTGGGCTTGAGGCTTGGGGGAGGTGGTTGGGAGGGACCTCATCTGCTCTTTACCCTTCCTCCTGTATCCTTTCTCTGGGAACAGTCCTCCTCAACCCCTCGTATAGAGATAGGTGCTGCAATGTGTGGGTGAGTGGAGGAGAAAGAGGCCAAGGACAGGCATTGCTTATTTAACTCATGGCAGGCACAGTGCACTCTATTAGTGGTTTTCTTTTTCTGGCTCACACTGAAGGTCCTTATAGCCCTCTCTGGTAGGTTTCCATCTCTGTGGCTCCCTCATGGTCAGTGCTTGGTCACTTTTCTGAGCCCCCTCCCAACTGCAGAAAGAAGATGTAACTCCAGATCCCAGCCCTCTCTCAGATGCCTCCTTGTGGTTCATTCTCAGCCTCCTGCTGCTTGGGTTCTCCTCCTTGGCAGCCCACATGCTTGTGTGAGTCTTTTCTTCAGTGTCCACTTGACCTCCAGAAGGTGGGCTCCTCTCTACCATGACAACTGAAGGAACAGGCTGCTCCATGGACGGTCTCCCTCTGCCCCGCTCTCTCAGTGAGGCTCTATTTTCCTACTTAAGTAGGAACAGAGCAAATCAACGAGGCTACATTCTAATCAGGTGCTCAAGGGTAATGAGAAATCAGCATTCCCTTCTTGAAAGTGTTCCCAATCTTTATGAATTATTATTTAGGAAGACCCTCTGTTTAGCTCTCAGATGTGCTCTAGACCAGCATTTCCACCCAGCAATCATAGATGGCCCCTTTCTCCAGTCTACTTTTACAGAATGTAAGGTGGTGGTTGGTGGTGTTGCTGAATTATGGCTGCAGGTAGCAGTGAGGTTCAGCCACCTCTTTTTAAAAACCACTTTATTGAGGTATGATTGACATGTAAAAGGCTGTACATATTTAATGTTTATAACTTGACGAGTTCGAGGATACATATACAGCTGTGAAACCATCACCACCACCAAGGTAAAAGACTGACATATCCATCACCTCTCAAAGTTTCTTTTAGTTATTTTTAGTATAATAATAATTATTTTTTTGGTGGTAGAACACTTAAAGTAAGCCTACACTCTTAGCAAATTAAAAAATATAATATTGTATTTTTAGCTATAGGTACTATGCTTTACATTAGATATCCAGAACTTATTTATCCTAAATAACAAAACTTTGTCCCTTTGACAGATGTCTCCCCATTCCTGCCTGCCCCTGCACCAGCCCCTGGCAACATCATCCTACTCTCTGCTTCTATGAGTTTGGCTATTTTAAATTTCATGTTTAAGTGAGGTAATGCATTATTTGTCTTCCTATGCCTGACTTATATCACTTAGCATAATCTCCTACAGTTCCATATGTGTTGTCACAGATGGCAGGATTTCCTTCTTTGTTAAGACTGAGAAATATTCCATTGCATGTATATACCACAATTTCTTTATCCATTCATCCCTCAGTGGACATAGAGTTTCCATATCTCAGCTATTATGAATAATGCTGCAATGAACATGGGAGTACAGGTATCTTTTCAAGATACTTTTTCGATTTCTTTGGATACATATGCAGAAGTAGGATTGCTGGATTATATACCTCATGGAAAGACTCAAGGAAGGTGTTTGGCTTTATTTAGAATGTGTAGCACTTAATGCCTCTTTGTTCACAGTTTCATTTGTTAATTCTGGAATAACAGAAAAATTCCCACTTTCTTTTTACATACTTACAATACACACACACACACATACCACACCCATACCCCATGGGTGTGAGAAAGTGTAGCAGGGGCTTTGCTGAAATATTAACAGTGGCTGCCATTGGGCTGTAAGATTAGAAACTGTTTTTCCCATCTTCTCTGTGCTTTACTGCTTGCTTCACCTTTTCTCCAACAAAAGTGCACCCAGTGTATCTCTCTTAAAATAAGAAGATGAAGTACAATAAACATGGTTTTAAAACTGCAGCACCATTCCACTGATAGAACAGATGTGAGAGGCAGGGGCTTGGGTTTTCTGACCTCCCAGGGCTCTCTGCAGGCTCATGATTTTATGAAACATCAGCTGTTCTGAATTCCTGCAGCACCTGCCACAACAAAAGGAGGCCTTTTGCTGAGCATACTAATGCAGTTGCACATGCCTTCATAGAACAAAGAAATCAAAATGAGGAGTTCATTAAGCATCCTTTGGACACTGTCCATTCTACCCTGGCCTGAGCCCTCCAGGGGAGGTAGAAATCCACCTGCAAGGGAAGATGTCCTATGTCGAGTGAGTCCCCACCACCTCCCTTTTGTCCTCTCTGGTGATCTCTTCCCTCCTCTTTCTGGTCCTTTGCCTCCCATTTGGCTCACACCTCAGCCACTGCCTCATCTGCAGACCCCTCTGGCATCTGCTCCTCTAGCTATGCCTCTGAATTCTCTCATGGACCCAACTTTGCCCCCACACTTTACAGCTGTGCCTGAAAGACAGGTTGTCTTCCCAGGAGGCAAAAGCTACAATGAATAGGCTGCCCCTCAATCCTATTAGCTTGTTCCTCTCTGCTTTCTCATACATCTGGCTGGTTTTTTTGTAGTCTTCAGGATTAGCAACCCTTCCCTTGGCTTTGCTGAGAGATGCCATGCTGATGTCCATTTCTTCATAGTATAGCATCTTTTCAAGGTTTAGGTGACTTCTGCCCATCCTCTTCATGGGAGGGATGCTGAGGACGAAGAGTATGTTCCTCTTCCTACACCCTCGTTCACTCTGTCTCAAGGAGGGAGGGATTGCCAGTCAGATTGATCCAGACTTAGCACTTTCTGGGACATGTTTATTAATGAGTGAGTTCGCTGCACTTTATTTTTTAATTTTAATTTTTTTTTTTTGAGACAGAGTTTCACTCTTGTTGCCCAGGCTGGAGTGCAATGGCATGATCTTGGCTTACCACAACCTCTGCCTCCTCGGGTTCAAGGAATTCTCCTGCCTCAGCCTCCCAAGCGGCTGTGATTACAGGCATGTGCCATCAAGCCTGGCTAATTTTTGTAATTTTAGTAGAGATGGGGTTTCTCCATGTTGGTCAGGCTGGTCTCGAACTCCCGACCTCTGGTGATCCATCCACCTTGGCCCCCCAAAGTGCTGGGATTACAGGCATGAGCCACCGTGCCCAGCCTTCACTGTACTTTAAAAGCAGGATTCTAATCTCCACTTCTTCTTGTGCTTGAACACAATCGGCTCTCTTTCATCTTTTTTGCCGACTTAGTAAACATTTCATACTGAGGATTCCATCCAACCTCAGTGTAAGTCAGTGCCCACTGAACTCCCTCTTGAGTGGGGTGAAGCAGGTTTTTCATTCTCACCTGTACAGTCTTCTGGCTCAGTGAACCAAGTTGTGCTGTTGCCTAGTTATGTGTCTTTCTTCTCCAGCATGCCTAAGCTTGCTCCTCGCAGGGCTTTAAAGCTAAGCCATGCTCTTGAATCCAACTTTGATTAGGGATCTACAGTGGAAGTGTCACAAGCCCGAAAACCTATAAACTAAGCAGTAGATTTCCATTTGACCATTGTTCATTGGGTGTAAATATCAAGTGGAGGTGAGGAGGGAGGCTGGACATTACTCTGTCGATGCTGGGGATTGAACAGACAATCTGTGGGAAATTTGGTGCTCTTCTATGGCTTGGCTTTGGAATAAGCTTCCATTTATTCCACTGCGTTACATTCTCCCATTGGTCCACATTAAGGTGCTGCTGTAGGAACTTGAAGCTTTTGCAATAGTGTGGATGGAATTCTTATGCTTCTCTTTCATCCAGAACCAGCCTCCTTCCTGACCTGGGATTATGCAAAGACAGATAATATGCAAATGAGATCATATATTCCATTTCTTTTTGGGCCAGTTGGATTTAACCTAGTGCATGTTATACCAATAAGCACCACTAACTCTTTGTATAATCCCTCTTCCTCCTGATGGAATCTATGATCTCATTGGTACTAACTCTAACAAGCCTGGGATATTCTGGTGGAAACTGGTAGAAATTACACAAGACTGAAAACTTAATGACCTGCCCTTCCCACCCTCCAACCTCTTCTCTCTAGGGGAAAATAATTCAAATTGTTGTGGGAACTTCAACCCTTTTTTTCCAGTGTCTCATAGGAGGGGACCGGGCAGAATATCATGATCTCTTTGCTTTAAGGAAGTAATTCTTTACCAATGTGAGCATAATGGTTTAGTGAAGTAGAACTACCAGTTTAAGGAAGGGGGAGCATAGCATAGTGATTAAGAACATGGACTTTGCATTCAGATAAATTAGGGCTGAAACCTGGCTTGATTAATAACTAGCTGTGAAACCTTGGACAAGTTACTTAATCTCTTTCAGTATTGTGAATATTCTTTTTCAGCAGTAAAGGAGGGATAATTATAACTAACTCATAGAGTCATTATAAGAATTAAATGAGATAATGTAAGCAAAGTTCTTCAGCACAGGCCCTGACACATGGTAAGCTCCCAATATATGGTAGCTACGATACTGTCTCATCATTGTACTATAAACACATTCTGTCTCCTAACGTGATGGGTTAAAATGGAGCAGGAAGAACTAGGGCAAGCAAGGACAATGGATCACAGTCAGGTGTCAACCCCAGGTAGGGTCTGGGTGAAGACCTAGGGTCAAAGAGGGGAGGACATTCAGGACACAATGAACTATTCCAGAGAGATATCTGCATCTTCCCTAAACTCACCAAAGAGCCTTGTTCAGGGGCTGGGTGGGGATACACTTGGATACTGGAAAAGGCAATAGATTTCATTTGAGAAATGGGTTTTCATTACTGCCTTTTGTCTAATTTGCTGGGCTCCTGTGGCAGATTGCAAAGGTGGTTTCAATTCTTAATTTCTTTAGCCTTGTCTCTGCTATGTGACTTTGCAGATCTTCATGCTAAAGATGGACTCTTTTACCCATGTCTTGAATCTGGGCTGGCTCTGTGACTTATTTCATCAAGTGTATCAGAAGTCGTGGTTTCCTAGTTCCAAGTCTAGACTTCAAGAGGCCCATGTGTTTCTATTACACTTACTCTCTGTCTCTCCATCCTGGCCATAAGAACATGCTGGGCTGTAGCTTGCTGAAGGATGAGAAACACATGGAGCAGAGCTGAGTCATCCCACTGGACCCAGCAGAAGCCTGAACTGATCAGTGGACTGTGAGCCATTTCTGAGCTATTTGGGTGATGAGCACAGATGAGCAGAGCCAACCAGCTTTAACATCCTCGATGCATGAACAATAAAGGCTTATTGTTGCATGAGGTTTTGTGTGGTTCATCTTATATAGCATTGCCATGAAGACAGATAACTGAACAGTTGCAATATAACTTCATTTTATTTATCATTTTGAATTCACTCATTCACTCAACAGGCATCGAGTATCTATCATGTATCAACGCCGGGCTAAGCACTGTTGGGGAAACATTGTTTGGTGGTAGCAAACAATAATAACAAAGGAGACAAACAACTGTCTTGTTTATTCACCAATATATCCTTCTGACCTAATAGAGTAAGTTGGCACTTAGTAGATGTTCAATAAACATTTGCTCTCTTATGAAGACATAATGATGCAATAAACATATGTTGTTGTATGTGAGTGTAGTATGTGTGTGTCTGTGTTCCAGATAACTAATTAAATATGTCATTAAAATATCAGGCCCATTTTTCTTGCTGTCCTCTGGAATGGCAGAAATAATTTCGTATTCTTTTCTCCACTGTCTTTTTTTTTCTTTTTCTTTCCCCTCCTACATTGTCAGCATCAGAAACTGCAGTGTGCTGTTAAACTTACCTCTGTAATAGAATGTAGATGTGTAAATCAAAACAGCTTCTAACGGGTTGTCTGCAGTAATAAATGCTACGGAGGCTGCCCAACTGGCAGTGTAAGAGAGATTATACAAACTGCTGCCTGGAGAAAACATAGCATCATGAATAAACTCAGCCTTGAATTATTTATATATTTTAGGCGGTTTTTTTCTCTCCTCAATCCGCAAGGCCTGGGAATGATTTTCACTGGGAGCTGAGTGTCTGAATTTGGCTGTAAAAGGAAAACAGTTGCGGTATGTCTTAGTCCAAGTTTCAGGGTGAGGATAGCATCATGTTACGTGAGGAGTCAGCAAGGCTGGCAGTGCAGTGCAGTGAGAAGATACCGCTTAGAGCTCAGAAGAGGACAGTTCGAATCCTAGGAAGCTGTGTCTCCAGGGGCTTGTGGGCTTTGTGGACCACCTTGGACCCACACAATTGGATGGAGGGCCCCAGGGCCCACCTCCAGCACTTCTACCAGAGGATGCTGCATCATTCTCTTTTATGAAGTAGATTTCAATCTAAGACTTTGTTGTGGAAAAAAAATGGTTTTATTATAAAAGGAAAAGTTTGGAAATCAATGGCGTTACTAATCTTTGAGACTCTATACAAGTGAGCTTCACCTCCTCCTGTCAACTAGAGACTCTGGGGACCCTTTAAAAACTGTTAATGCCAGGGTTCTAATCTTTATCAATTAAATTAGAATTTCTGGAGAGGGGGGTGGACATCAGGATTTTAAAATGTATCCAGGCGACTCTGATGTGCAGCCAGGGTTGAGAACCTCTACTTCACACCCTTCATTCATCTAACAGGACAAATATTGAGCACCTGCCACCAGCCACGTATTCAGCAGAGGACGGAGGATAAAGTGAAGAATGGGACAGGCCCAATCCTTGCCTTCATGGATTTCTCCATTTAAGTAAACACACAGCTGAAATTTGGAGGGATATATCTTGATACAGGAATATACAATACTATGACAGTAATAGCAGGATTGATAATAAGCATTGTGATAATATTTATTGCTGGGAGAATGTTGTTTTAGTCTTTTTAAAGACTCACGCATTGTGCTAAATGATTTGGGTGAAGTATCTTATTGGACTCTCATTCCAAGTCTGTAGTTAGGTACAGTTACTATCTTTGTTTTACAAATAAAGTACATGAGGCCCAGAGAGAGTAACTTGCCCAAGTTTATATAGCCCATAAAGGTGGAGTCTGGGGGAAGGGGTGCCCTGCCCAGACTTGGCAAATCAGGATGATATCTCTGTACTTCTTGACTCTTTGAGTACACTTTGGAGCTGCAGAGATTGGGGAGCTGAGTGGATGTCAGAGTGTATGTTGTAGAAGAGAAGCTGATGTTTTTCAAAGCATTGCATCAGCATAAAGCAGGGCCTTGCACACATACATGTGTGCACACACACACTCAAAAAGTATTACTGGCAGAAAAGATTATGAGATAACACTTTTATTTTACAAGTGAGCAAACAGAAGCAGAGAGAGCTGATGGCACAGGCACAGGCTTTGCCATGCTGGGGATGAGATCCAATTCTTCTGATTTCTTCTTTGAGGGCTCTTTAACTCACCCCGCTGTGACTCAGCTTTCACAGGGTGCTCTTCTGGCTTACAATCCCAAGGTTCGAGGGAAATTCCACCCGATTTCACCAAATACATTTTCACCTAACATTGCATAACGAAGTCACCTGAGCTTGCAGTGATTCACTCTGCAAGTACCTTGATTCACCCAGCCCACACCTCAAATTTTTGATGCCCCATTTCTTCCCATAAGCAGGCATTGTGCCTTCAGTAGGTGGTGGAGAACTTGTCATGAGAATGCTATAATCCTTTCCACATGTTTGAAATTGGTACTTTTCTAAGTTCCTTAGCAACCATTGTCTCATACAATCTTTCCAAGAGTCCCGTCAATAGGCAGGAAAGTTGCCATTATCAACCCATTTGGGAGATGAACTTACTTGGGCTCAGAAACGACCTGCCTCAGGCTCCTCCTGGGAAGTTGATGTTATTGTTATAGTAACAGGATGATGGTCACTACTAAGGAACTCCAGCCACATCCTCACTCGCCCTCACACAATGTCTTCACAGTCCCATCTGCATTTGCTCCAGCTGTGTTTCCACCGACAACCTCAGTGCTGGTTCCTCCTTGCTGAGTCATTTAGGCTGACTCATCTTCTGGACTCCAGAGATTCCCTAACTGCATGCTTCAGTTAGGGAAAGGTATGTTTGTGTGTGTGTGTGTGTGTGTGTGTGTGCATGCATGTGCATGTGTGAGGTGGTCCTTATTAAATTCTTATCAGAACACTTCAGAATATTTGAACTGGCCACGACCTGATTGCTTACTGATATCTGAGTGTCCCTTTTCCAAGATAGAAATGTAGTTCCTTGCTCTTTTCCAAATCTGATTTGCAATAGCTGCTGCTCCTATAGATCCAGTCATTTTCCCCTTTTTTCTCTCTTTTCATTTATTGATTCCCTCTTCTTCTAACCATCACCAACAGTTTAGCCAAGATAATGTAAACATTTCTCTAGAGTCTGGCCCAGTCAATTCTCTTAGAGGCTCATATTATCCTTAAAATCTAAATGATGCAATGAAAGAGAACTTTGTTTCTGAGCAGTTCCTTGAAGACTATTGCTTGAAGACTTCATCCAAGTTGAAGCTTGGGAGAACCAAACTGCTCTCTTGAGACCCTCTCCCTCTCTTCAGCAAAATCAGAAGCTCCCATTGCCAGAGTCAGGATGGGTACAGCAGCCATTCTACTCAGCAGATCTCATGCTTAGTAGGGTGAAGGCCAAGAGCTAATCAGAGGGAATTTGGGGACTTGGACTTGGGCCAAATGGGGGCTTTCAAGTAGCCCTGTTGGGAAGAAAACATACATACCAGGCTGTGTAGAGAGTCAGCAAATAGTTACTCAGAGACCCAAGGTCAATGCTGGGTCCGAAGAGATTGCAAGGAGTGAGGCTGATTGGCAGCAATTGTCCTGGAACTAGGCAGGTTTGAAAAATACTCTGTTCATTTTATTCTGTCCCGTTAAACTGAAAGCATTTTTAAGCTTGTGGTTTTGAGCAGCACATCTGGCATGATTAAAACCTGGTCATTGTATGAATGGGCTTTTTTGGAGGATTTAACCCTCAATGAATATTATCTGATGGGAAAGTCAGGGAAAGCTTCTCTCTGTGTCTTCAAAGACTTTGGTAGAAAGAGAAAGGAGCAGACAATCTTTAGGTTTTCAGATCCTGGGAGGACCCTTTCTGTCTCCAACCTTCCCATCCCCAGATCTTTTTAAGGACAAAAAGGGGCTGTTCCTCTATCATGAGGCTTCTAGTCTAGGGGGACAGGGCCCTCAGAAGGCAAGCCCCTGAGAACAGTCCCCTTTTTGGTGGGAAGGAGAGGTGTTGAAACTCTCCAACACTTACACGTCATGATTTTCCCTTCTCCTGGGTAGCACGTGAGATTAACTGATGATGTTTTAAAATATATATTTTTACAGAAACATTTAGGGAGAAAGCTGCTGCTTAGTGTTGTACATGAGGGAATTGAGGTGTACTCATAATTTCTGCCTCTCTTTTCTCTCTTCTATTACTTGGAACAGAAACCCTGTGGGGCTGCAGAGCTTTAGCTAAACTCACCAGCAATCCCTCCATGGTGTGCCCTTAAATTCTGAAACCCAGAACTGTTGGCATGACTGAAAAGTCTCATCTTCAGACAGAGAACTGGGAGTAGTATAAATAGTAACTGGGTGCTTTTTCAGCTCTTTTGAAAGAGAATAAGGGGTGTTAAAACCTCTCTGTGGGTGCCCTGAAATTTCATTTTGCTGTGCCGAGAAAGGAATAAAGTGCTGTATTCATTTTCGAGAGCTTCCTTAACAAATTGTCATAAACTGAGTGATTAAAAAAACAGAAATGTACTCTGTTACAGTTATGAAGGCCAGAAGCCCGAAATCAAAGTATCAGCAGGATCATGCTCCTCCAGAAACTCTAAAGAAGGGTCCCTCCATGCCTCCCTTCTGGCTTCTGGTGGTTGCCACCTATCCTTGGCATCTCCTGGCTCCTGCACGTGCTACTTCAGTCTCTGCCTCCATCACCATGTGGAGTTCTCTCCGTGTGCCTCTGTTCATTTGTGTCTAAATGTTCACCTTCTTATGAGAACACCTGCTATGGTTCTTATAAGATTAGGGGTAGCCCCTAATCCAGTATGATGTCCTCTTACCTTTATTACATCTACAAAAACCCTATTTCCAAATAAGGTCACATTCACAGGTACTGGGAGTTAACGGTCAAACATAACTCTTTAGGGGACATAATTCTAAGCATAACAAGTACACTCTATGCTAGATAGGGGAAGCGGTCCATGGTTTGGCAGGCCCTAGACAACTATGTCAATTGTGAACTCATTCAACATCATTCCAAAATGTATTTACCAAGTCCCAAATATTTCCCATGCATAGGCTGAGCACAGGGACAGGGAATGCAGCCAGTTGTTCTCAGAGTCACCAGCTAGGATACTATCTGGTTGAAGAGCTGTTATAAGATGTATAAGTAAGAAAACTGACATAGAAAAAATAAGCCTAGTACACAGCACAGAGTGAGTATTCAACAACTGATAGCTGTTACAATAGGCAGGGTTCTGGCTACTTCATGATAATGATGACCATTAATAAATGCCAAGTGAGAGGTGATGCCAAACACTTTGTATCATCTCATCCCATGGCATCAGCAACTCCATCAGGTGTGTTTTCATCAGCTCTGTTCTCCAAGTGATGACATTGAAGCTTAGAGAGGCTAAGGAACTTTCCCAGGTCACACAGTTAGTCACTTTCAGGACTAGGACTTTTCAGAATGCAGGTTTGTCTAACCATGCTATGCCAGTTTTTTCATTGTCTCTCAAAGGATGGTCCTGAGTCAATCAGTGGCAATTTCTAACCCCTCTCTTGAGGCTTAAATTTTATTTTACATGTTATTACAGTATAGGTCTTGCTTGGGCAGACCTGGAAAGTGGACAGCAAGCCTCAGCTGACCCCAGGGAGGCGTGCCCCTGAAGCAGGCACTAGCTGTGAAACAAGCTTCTCCTTCTTGAATTTGGAGGAAGCTGATGTATCTGAGTGCCACTTTTTAATCAAGAAGACCGTCTATCTCCCGTTGTCACTTGATCTTTCTTGAAACAACAGCTACAAATCTCCAGGCAACACAGACATGACGCAGACAAAATGAAAACGGAGGAAGCAGCATCTTTCTCTCATTAATGGGAGAGGAGAAAAAGCACAGCTCTGCCTCAAGTGTTTTGGGAATGTGTTATTTTTAGAAAAGGACATTTTGTGATTTTAGTTGTTTGATTTCTGAGAAGGTTTTCTTTTTTAAAGAAATCAAAAGTGAATAGTAGATTGAGCAGTAACAATCAATCAGCAAAAGAATATTGTGCAAGGCATGGCGGTAGAGACAGAGAGGCTGTAAGGTTTTATTCCTGCTCTTTAGATGTTTAGAACCTAATAAGCAAGATTTTATAGTGCTGTCTGTATAGAGCTCGGAAAATAAGGCAATCTGATCTATTGTAGTTCACAAAAGGGAGAATAATTGGAGAGGTAAAAATTGCGGAGCCCTGAAGAATGGATGGAGTTGTTTACTCATTTGTTGATTCAATGAATATGTACTGAACACCTTCCCTGTGTATAGCAGGCACTGATAAAAAAAAAAAAGCCGAATGAGACCTTGTCTCTAACCTTGAAAAGTTTATAGACCAGTGGCAGACAGAGAATTATACACCAAAAAACATGATGAAGTAAATGATGGAAATGTGAACAGATAACATGGGGCCATAGGGGAAGAAGAGGTAATCAATTCTAAATAGAAGAGAGAAAGAGAGCTGAAGACTTCATGGAAGAGAGATGGGTAGTTAAGGATGGAGATGAGTTGACCAGAAGGAAGAGCAGGAGAGGTAGTTGAGGCAGCACATGGGTGAGGCTCTGCTTACAGTTGGGAGTGGTAAGATCTTGCAGGTGTGGAAGGATTAAGCTTGCAAGGTGGCTGGGAGCACCCATATTTGCAGGAAAAAGGGAAATTTTTATCTTTTATTTATTTTTTTTCATTGGTGAATTTTATTTATTTTATTATCATTATTATTATTATTATTATACTTTAAGTTTTAGGGTACATGTGCACAATGTACAGGTTAGTTACATATGTATACATGTGCCATGCTGGTGTACTGCACACATTAACTCGTCATTTAGCATTAGGTATATCTCCTAATGCTATCCCTCCCCCCTCCCACCACCCCACAACAGTCCCCAGAGTGTGATGTTCCCTTTCCTGTGTCCATGTGTTCTCATTGTCCAATTCCCACCTATGAGTGAGAACATGCGGTGTTTGGTTTTTTGTCCTTGCGATAGTTTACTAAGAATGATGATTTCCAGTTTCATCCATGTCCCTACAAAGGACATGAACTCATCCTTTTTTATGGCTGCATAGTATTCCATGGTGTATATGTGCCACATTTTCTTAATCCAGTCTATCATTGTTGGACATTTGGGTTGGTTCCAAGTCTTTGCTATTGTGAATAGTGCCGCAATAAACATACTTGTGCATGTGTCTTTATAGCAGCACGATTTATAGTCCTTTGGGTATATACCCAGTAATGGGATGGCTGAGTCAAATGGTATTTCTAGTTCTAGATCCCTGAGGAATCGCCACACTGACTTCCACAAGGGTTGAACTAGTTTACAGTCCCACCAACAGTGTAAAAGTGTTCCTATTTCTCCACATCCTCTCCAGCAACTGTTGTTTCCTGACTTTTTAATGATTGCCATTCTAACTAGTGTGAGATGGTATCTCATCGTGGTTTTGATTTGCATTTCTCTGATGGCCAGTGATGGTGAGCATTTTTTCATGTGTTTTTTTGGCTGCATAAATGTCTTCTTTTGAGAAGTGTCTGTTCATGTCCTTTGCCCACTTTTTGATGGGGTTGTTTGTTTTTTTCTTGTAAATTTGTTTGAGTTCATTGTAGATTCTGGATATTAGCTCTTTGTCAGATGAGTAGGTTGCGAAAATTTTCTCCCATTTTGTAGGTTGCCTGTTCACTCTGATGGTAGTTTCTTTTGCTGTGCAGAAGCTCTTTAGTTTAATTAGATCCCATTTGTTAATTTTGTCTTTTGTTGCCATTGCTTTTGGTGTTTTAGACATGAAGTCCTTGCCCATGCCTATGTCCTGAATGGTAATGCCTAGGTTTTATTCAAGGGTTTTTATGGTTTTAGGTCTAATGTTTAAGTCTTTAATCCATCTTGAATTAATTTTTGTATAAGGTGTAAGGAAGGGATCCAGTTTCAGCTTTCTCCATATGGCTAGCCAGTTTTCCCAGCACCATTTATTAAACAGGGAATCCTTTCCCCATTGCTTGTTTTTCTCAGGTTTGTCAAAGATCAGTTACTTGTAGATATGTGGCGTTATTTCTGAGGGCTCTGTTCTGTTCCATTGATCTATATCTCTGTTTTGGTACCCGTACCATGCTGTTTTGGTCACTGTAGCCTTGTAGTATAGTTTGAAGTCAGGTAGCGTGATGCCTCCAGCTTTGTTCTTTTGGCTTAGGATTGACTTGGCGATGCGGGCTCTTTTTTGGTTCCATATGAACTTTAAAGTAGTTTTTTCCAATTCTGTGAAGAAAGTGATTGGTAGCTTGATGGGGATGGCATTGAATCTATAAATTACCTTGGGCAGTATGGCCATTTTCACGATATTGTTTCTTCCTACCCATGAGCATGGAATGTTCTTCCATTTGTTTGTATCTTCTTTTATTTCATTGAGCAGTGGTTTATAGTTCTCCTTGAAGAGGTCCTTCACGTCTGAAAAAGGGAAACTTTTAAAGCATTGGATGCAATGTGGCGACTTATCAAATCTTTGTTTTAGAAATGAAGGTCACACATTAGGGGCCAGACCACTAAACAAACCAGTGTAATAAGTACCATAAGGGAAGTAGTTTGGATTCCCATAGGAATTCAAAGAAAAACCGCTTTATCCAGACTGGGCCTGTCTGCAGAAGACTTCTTGGAAGAAATGACATCAACAGGAATTAGCATGATGAAGGTGGGGGTGAGCGAGGGGAAGACAATTCTTCAAGAAAGACAGAGTAGATTTGGTGTATTGCAGACTGCTCTGTTTGACTGGAAGATAAGGGAACTGTGTGTGCAGTGAGGATGGGCACGAAGCAGGAGTGGGTGGATTTGTTCAAGCCCTGAAAGGCCTCCTCAATAGACCATTGAGACTTGAAGGGCTTTCAGCACTGTGAGACCTGATCAGATTTGCCTTTTAGAAAGGGATCTGGCTGCTGGGTGGGGAATATATAGGAAGGATGCAAACAAAGAGGAAGAGGAACCTATCAAGAGGATGTTTTGTATTAATCAAGGGGAGCTTAGACCAGAGTAGAGACAGTAGAATTGGAGAAAATTAAAAGTGCATTAAATGAGCACTTATTTAGGAGGTGAGAAGAGAGGACTTCGTGAGTGAATGGCCTGGAATTCTGTGGGGAGATAGAAGGCTAGTGATGGAGAATAAAAATGGAAAACTGGGAGAATAGTGAAGACAGTTATAGAGATATAGGACACAGGAGGAGGAACTGCCTGGAGTAAAGCAGACTACATTATGGAAGACAGGTAAGGACACAGCTTATGTTGCCTGGGTGTGTAGGGAGTTTAGGGTGTGAGGAAGTGAGTGAAGAACGAGCAATTGGAATGTCCATTTAGCAAACATTAATTGAGCTATTACTGTGCCTCAGGCTCTGGGCTATATGCTGGGACCAAACCCCATGTGTAGAATATTTTCAAGGAATTCCGAAGTCTAGTGAGAGATGGAAGAGGGTGAATAGATAATTTCAGGATGATGTGTCCATGTGGCAATAGACCTATGCGCAAGGTTCTAGAAGAAGATTACTTAATTGGACAAATATTGGTGAGCACCTACTCTATGCCAGGATGGTGCTAGGTGCAGTGGACTTGGCAGCAAGCGAGTCTAATAAGAGCCTTTCTTTCAAATAGGTAGCATTTTACTGGGGGACCTAATAAACAAATTAAAATAGACAGAGATTTGGATAAGTTCCAATGTGCTAGTTTGGGTTCTGGGAGATCAGAAGTAAGATACAGGTTGGTGAGGGAACATGTGGAAGATGCTGAAGGAGCCTGGAGGAGCCACCAGACTTCATTGCTGGTCTGACTCCATGGTGCAGGGAGGGAAAGTAGGAAGGTTGCGTGGGAGAAGTCTCCGACAGCTGTGCAGTCAATGGAAGTTTCAGTGAAGACGATTGTGGGTCCCCAAGCCAAAGTTGCCCGTCAAAGGAGTCCCATATCTTCCAGGAACAGGCTGCCTTTTTGTCCTGCCCTACTTAGCCATTGGGTGGTAGCATCTCATGGGAAGTATGGCTTTGGAGCATGTGAATGGGTGGATTACAAAGCGCAACAGCAAAAGCCTTTGGACAATTACGCTTTGGCATTTGGAAGGCTGCAAAGCATTTCCTGTAGCCGCCATAAGTATGGAATAAGTAATCCAGTTGCCAAGAGAGGATAACCTGGGAGAGTGAGATTTACATGATCAGGGATGGATGATCTCTCTGAGGAGATGATGTTTAACCTAAGACCAGAGGATGAGAAAGATCCAGCTACGTGAAAAACCATGCAGAAGCTTCGTAAGTGGAGGGAACAGCAAATGCAAAGACCCTGTGGTGGTATCTGAGGGTCCCTCAGAAATCCAGCATAATTTGAATGTAATCAAAAAAGGAAAAGAGTTGCAGAAGACATAGGCAGGACCAGACAGTCCAGGGTTTTGTAAATCATTTAGAGGAGTTTAGATTTTATTCTGACTCCACAGAGTGGGGAATTTAAGTGGGCAGTGATAGATCTGACTTCTATTTAAGAAGACCACCGTGACTACTGTGTGCCTATAAGGTTTTCAGGAGTGGAGAGGAGTTAAATGGTAACAGACAATGATGATGTACACGGTCAAGGCACCCTGGCCCAGTCTGGGATTACAGGGGGTTGCTGGTGTGGTGAGAAAAGGCTTCATGAAAGAGAGGGCACGTGAGCTGGGTCTGAAATGGATAAAGTCTTACAGCAAATTGCAGAAAGGAGGTGACATTTGAGGTGAACTTCACTGGCTCTGTGAAGGAAGGAGCAATCTTGTAGCACTTCTCAAAATCACTAAAACGCAGAGCCAAAGCAGTCTTTAATTTAGTGCCTTTTATAGGAGAGAATATGGTTCAGGAGTAACCAAGGACATTTACAGGTGAAAAGTACTTAAATCAAAGCGACAGCATAGTTAGGGAAAGGAGACCAACCATTTCTTTTTTTTATGGCAGAGAACATTAACTGAATATGTCAAAGACTCTGATCATGTCAGAGACTGAAGCAGAGAAACAGAGAACACTCATCTTCCTTCTCAACCTGGCTCTGGATGCCAACTGGCAATGCTGTGAACCAGTTTGGGCTTGGAGGGCTCAGAGGAAGCCACTTTTGGAAGGCATTGGAAGCTGGTTTTTCAGAACCTACTCTTTGCTTCCCCTTTCTATGTTGAAAATAAAAATGTAAAGCCTAATTCATAGTCACAACAATGACACCAGGAATAAATCACAGACCAGAGTCCAAACATCTGGTCACGTTGCTCATCTACCATCTGGTGGGTCTCCTCTCAGCTCTGTGTTCTGACTGTCAGTCATCTCCCTTCTTCTCTGTCTTCACTGGCACTATTCTAGGTTTATAGTTTTGAAATAGATTCCTAACTGGTTGCCCTGCCTCCAGACTCTTATACTGTATACAGGTCCAGTGACAAAACGATGGTTTGTTTTACAGTCCACAGATACATTTTACTTATTTTTTTAATGTCCATAACACTCTTTGGAATAAGATTTAAAAATTGAAAAATCAGATGATTTTACGTAAAAATCCATATTTCCTGTTTATGCTAAAAAATTGAATGATCTGACCTCACTGGTCCACACTGAGCAACAACTGGGTAAATCTTGCCGTTTTGGTTTTTTTGTTTTTTGTTTTTTTTTAGCTCAGGCATCGGATTTTTGTCCAGTTCATCACAATCTCTCCTCCTTACTATTGTTTTAAACCCTTCTTTTTTGTTACCTGCCTGAGACTGGGAGGTATTTGAACTTAAAGACATTACTTCAATGCTTTATACAGACTCATTTCTCTGAAACACGAATTTGATCATGTCACTCTCTTGTTTAAAAACCTTCGCCAGCCTGCCTGCCTGGCGGATAAAGTTCAAACACTTGACCCTAGCATAGAAGGGCCTCCATAACCTAATCTTTTATCTCTATGGCTCTTCCTAGCTCACACTCTGCCCAGAAGCCATGCTGAAAGGTGGTGCTCTGTTGTACCCCTCTGTCCTCTGCCTGCTCTAATGTCCTATTTTTAGCTGAATATCTTTTCTTCAATTTTTCATCTGGTAAAAGTCTTCTCCTTAGTATCAGCTCATACTTTAAAAAAGTCCTTCTCGAACTTTTGAGCTTTCATTACCTGCTTCTTCTTCACTTTCTGAGGACGTTGGACCCTCCTTTATTGCAATGGTATTGCCAAGCCAATTCTTTCTCCTTCTTCAGACTGTACAACCCTTAGGGCTCTGAGCCATCTTTGCCTTTGGGAATTTATTGCAGAGTAGGTGAATGGTGTTCACTGAATAAATGTTTCAGATTGGAAAATTTGATCTTTCATTTCCTTACCTATAGGATGGAACCATAATACCTTCTGTTCACATACAGGAGAATCATTGTGGGGATCAAATGACACAATGTCTTTTGTAAAAATGTTAACAAAGCACTTGGAAACTGCAAAGTAATATATGAGTAGATGGAATTAATATAGAAAATGTTATGTTCTCAACTTGCTTAAAATAATTTAACTGTGTTATTTCTAGCAAGAACAGTGATCTTGAAGGCAGGGTTATAGTTCCTGTTTAGAGTTCCAATTTTATTGCCAATTAGTTGGATGACTTAGGGAAAGTAATTTTGCCCATCTAGACCTCAGTTTCCACAGCTGAGCTCTGGAAATTTTAAGGTATTTGTTATGTCTTTCATTTTTTTCTCCAGTCTTCCTAGAAGTAAAACATTTTTCTTGTTTTCAAAGACTTTCATTCTTCCACATTTGGTATGGTATATTAACCATAATACAATAATGAATATGCAGTCATTCGTTTTTTCATTAAATATGCAAATCATTGAGAATAGCTATTGTGTGGTGCTGATTACTAACATTTTCTTAACCTGGAGTTATTTTCATTATTTAATCAACATTAACAAATGAAGGCTTCAGAACTCAGAATTAAAAGATCTTAGCAGCTATATTACAATGCTTCACTCAATCTTATCTAGTCTCTTGCTCTAAACTCACATGGCAACCTCATCTTTCTTCCCATATCACTCTAAAGTCACCAATGTGATTGATAGTTTTGGGTAGAGGAGTTTAGAGTGGGGAGAATGTGGAGGAAATGAGGACTTTACTTGGAGGGAATAAAAGCTCTATCCTTGTTTTCTAATTGCAGCTTATAAAGTTGATTCACTGACTGCTGGTTTGAAATGGTGTCTGCTAACAGTCGCTGGTACAGCTTCTCTGTAATGTGAGGTAAAATACCTATAAAAGCTTAGAAGAAGATGTAAACTCAGAACACAACCATAAACTTGGACTGACAATCCCCTGAAGACTGGATCTGGGAGGACTTTTTGCCAACAGTAATGCCAATGAAACTGAAAAGAAAAGAACATTCTATGGGTGTGAGTGTGTTACTGAGGAAATGCTCTGTAGGCAAGAGGTAAGAAGGACTATTATTTTCATTGTGCATCTCCTGGATGGGGATCCCCTGGATGATGGGTCCCCTCAATTGTGTATACCTGAATGGATTCTCTGGTGAAAATTGATGACCACCCAGAACTTCAGTATGTGCCTTTTTTTTTTTTTTTGTAAATACTTTATCTGCAGATACAATGGATTAAGGTTTAAAATGAGACCATACTGGGTAGGCTGGATCCTGAATCTAATGAAAGCATCTTTATAAGGGACGGAAAGACACATACAGTGACTCACAGACAGAATACGTTTCAGGCCACATGAAGAAAGAGGCAGAAACTGGAATGGTGGGGCCACAAGCCAAAGAATGCCAGGAGCCAACAAAAGCTTAAAGAGGCAAGGAAGGATTCTGTCATAGAGACTTCAGAGAGAGCATGCCCCTGCTGGCACTTTATTTTGGACTGACCTCCAGAATCATGAGAGGATATATTTTTGTTGTATTATGGGCAACCCTAGGAAACTAATACAATGGAAAACTCAAGTTTATGCCAAGTGTTGAAAATGGAAATGCCTAAGGTAATGAAAATGAGTGGGTTGACCAGGGAGGCACAGAGGTGAGGTTGAGAGGCCACATGGTCTATGAAGACACATCCAATTGTTGTCTTCTAAGAATGCAGACATGGACTTGCCAAATATTTTTACAGTTCAGAAGAAGCTAGAAATTTGGATTTCATTTGTGTGCTCTTATTTGTTTTTTAACATTGCCCTAATTTTATTTCAAACGTGGTACTAACCGTGTCAAACATGTTTGAGAAAGTCATGTGTAGCCAGTATGGTGCCTCCTGTCTGGGTCTGTATTAGTTTGTTCTCATGCTGCTGATAATGACATACCCGCGACTGGGTAATTTATAAAGGAAAGAGGTTTAATGGACTCACAGTTTCACATGGCTGGGGAAGCCTCACAATCATGGTGGAAAATGAAGGAAGAGCAAAGGGACATCTTACATGGCACCAGGCAAAAGAGTGTGTACAGGGGAACTCCCTTTATAAAACCATCAGATCTCGTGACACTTATTCACTGTCACAAGAACAGCATAGGAAAAACCTGACCCCATGATTCAATTACCTCCCACCGGGTCCCTCCCATGACATGTGGAACTATGGAGCTACAATTCAAGATGAGATTTGGGTGGGGACATAGTCAAACCATATCAGGGTCCCTTTTAGCCATCCTTGTCGTGTGCATTTTCCCCATTTTATAAGAGGGAGAATTGTGTTCCTCTCCTCTTCCATTATTTATTTTCCAGCCTCAGAGAAGATCCTGCTCCCAAGACCACAGGGCAGGGGTTGGAAGGCAGAAGCAGGAGGGTTTTTGTGGCAGTGATGCATAGCATAATTGCGTGATGGTTATTTCCACTCATTAACTGTCTGTCTTATCAGAAGTCCAGGAAGCAGTTGCACAGAATACTATTTTAGTCTACCAGAGCCACGGTTAGTACAGCCTGCTGGAATGTAGAGCTGATCTAGGAGCTGTGGGCATTCAGCTGGTGAGTTATGAAATGGGAAAAGTTCCCTTATCCCCCTAGCAGGGTGTGTGATGGGGGAGTGACTCGTTTCTTTGGTGCCTGCAGCTCAAACCTCTAGGGGGAGTATGCAGATGGGCAGATCGTGGGGATCCTGGACTCCAACCCCACAGCAGTGTCTAGGGTTGGGTGTTTACAGCTCTGGAAGCCCCAGTGTGTTACAGTGTGCTCTTTCAGCTTAGATATCTGCAGGCGGCTTGTGTTAATCAGCTCAATCAGACCCTCTGCCTTATCACAGGGACATAGGGCTTTCTGTATCCCGGGGTTCTTGCAATAGTGTACCAGGAAAATCAGATCACATGTTGGCATGGAGAATGAGTGCAAGGTTTTATTGAGTGGTAGAAGTAGCTCTCAGCAGATGGATGGGGAGCATGAGAGGGATGGAGTGGGAAAGTGGTCTTCCCTTGGGTCAGGCTGCTCTGTGGCTGGGCTGTCCTCCAACTGTCCTCAGCCAAATTCCACGTCATCCCACCATCAACGGCCTGCCAGTGTCTGTTGGTGTGTTCTTCTGCCTGTGTGTTTCTCTTGACATCCACACACTTGTGTGTATGCCTGCTAGGGTCTTGGGGGTTATATAGGCACAGAATAGGGGGCATGGAGGGCCAGAGAGGTCTTGGAAAATGCAACATTTGGATCGGAAAACAGGAGTGCCTGTCCTCACCTAGGTTCGTGAGACTCAGACAATTTATTTCCCGATTACTGACTGGGGGCGAGTGGGAGAAGGGAAAGTATCTGAGGACATATTCTACATTACCAAAATTGATTACAAATGAAGAGGCCAAGAATGAGAAAGGCAGGGCCTGAAGAGCCTGGTGGATCTCCCTTCACTCAAATTGGACTCCACTCTCAGGATTTCAGTCATGGTGCAGTTGTGTATCCAAGGGCAAAGCTTGGCCTTGATGTGATACCCTCAATGGTTTTGCTCTTCCTCCAACTTTCAGGGGAATGTGTTTCCAGAATCCTTTATTCCACCTTTGATGTGAAAATTGTGTCCATGATTACAAATGGCTGATCCATGTGGGGCTTAATGCCTAGGTGACGGGTTGATAGGTGCAGCGAACCACCATGGCACACGTTTACCTGTGTGGAGCCCTCACTGGGGACCCCACCCTTCTCTACCCAGCATTTTCTGCCACCCTCCCATATCTGTTACACCTTGAAACAGAAGATTTGACCAGAAGGAAGTAGGGTCAAGGAACATTCATCCTTGAGGTCTTCTGGTAAACGCTAGACTTTGATACATATTATTTTATTTGGGGATGAGAAAACTACAAAACATGAAGAATATGAGCCTCAACAAGGACAGCAATCACAGTGGAGAAATATTGAGCACTGGTCATCCAAAATTATTGTGAAAGCTCCCAGCAAGATCAAATCCTTGACACCCATCTGCTGAAGGAAATAGATTTTTGTTTTAAGGAAATTATTTGGAGTCCTGAGATTCAAGGACAAACCTTGCATCTCATCTCTTTTGGATTTCTGTTGGAAATAGGACAAATGTTTCAAAGAAAGAACAAAATGTCATGTAAAAAGAACTGGATGAGATAAGGAAGAATTTATAGGTAGCCAAAAAGTGCAACAGCAGAATTACATTAGCATTAACAAGCAGTGGAAAATTTAATTGAGATTATGGAAAATCATATTGTATTATAAGGGACAAATTTTAGAGCTCTCCTAGAAAGTATGGGACAGAGATGAAAACGATGAGAGAGCATGTGTTTGCTTAAAAAGTCTGAGATAGTAGCTTTAACTTAAGAATTATAAGTCTTTCTACTTGAGAGAGAAAACACAAATAAAAAATACTTTCAAAAAAATTCCTACTTATAAAAACCAATGTATAAATGTTAAAATTGGTTCTTTAAGTTACAAGTAATGTTAGTAAAACAAACAGCAAAAAACCCCCAAAAAGATTACTGCAATATGCAATTGCATGTAATTTTTCTTTATTTTTAATTATAAAAATTATAAAATATTCAAACACCTCAGATGGGTATAATGTAAATAACAAAAGCTTCTCTTTGCTTCTCCTTTTCTGTTCTCCAGAGGTAAGGGTATTAGTAGTTTGCTGAAAAGCCTTTCAGATCTTCACTCTGCATATACCAGCTCCTACAAATATTCATTAGTTTTTTGAACAACAAGATTATCACAGTAAACTTTCTGCACCTAGCTTTTTTTTTTTTTCATTTAGCAATATATTGTAGATGTTTCTTCTTATTAGAACATGAGGCTCTAGCTAATATTTGAAATTGTTGAAGGGATTTTTTGTATAGATGCACTGTAATTTATCCAACTCAGTAAATGTTTCCTTTTTATTTCTCAACTATAAAACTGGTACTGTGAATACTCTTATCTTTGCACACTATTTGTAAACAGTTTTTGCTAGGCTGTTTACAGAATACGTTTTTTGTTGTAAAATTACTCTGGTGAAAAGTTTGACCAAAATATAAAGACAAAGGAATCCTGCAAGGATACATGCAGGCATGAAATGAAACAAACAAAACTAAACCCTCAGACTGGTTGTTTACAAAGAAACAGAAATCAGGAAGGCTTTGGGATTTCCTTCTGCAGCACTGAATGCCAAAGTGTCTTTGAATAGAATTGCATCTGCGGAATTTTTAAGTGGAAAAGCAATATTGTGCACCAAGAATTTTGTTCTCCTCCAAGTAATCTTTTGTATGAAAAAGTCATTCCCTGATAAACTGAGACTCAGACAATTTATTTCCTGATTACTGATTGGGGGTAAGTGGCAGAAGGGAAAGTATCTAAGGACATATTCTACATTACCAAAATTGATTACAAATGAAGAGGCCAAGAATGGGAAAGGTAGGGCCTGAAGAGCCTGGTGGATCTGCCTTCACTCAAATTGGACTCCACTCTCAGGATTTCAGTCATGGTGCAGTTGTGTATCCAAGGGCAAAGCTTGGCCTTGATGTGATACCCTCAATGGTTTTGCTCTTCCTCCAACTTTCAGGGGAATGTGTTTCCAGAATCCTTTATTCCACCTTTGATGTGAAAATTGTGTCCATGATTACAAATGGCTGATGCATGTGGGGCTTAATGCCTAGGTGATGTGTTGATAGGTGCAGCAAACCACCATGGCACACGTTTACCTGTGTGACAAACCTGCAGGCTCTGCACATGTATCCTGGAACTTAAAGTGAAATTAAAAAAAAAAGAAAGAAATTGTGTCCATGATCGATGCCCATTTTAAACAATAATTCCTACTATTCTGTTCAAGTACTTGATAGAGATTGCTAAAATACTGAAATGTTTAAAACACCACTGAGAAAATTAATAGCAAAACAATCCATTTCTTCTCTATAAAGTGGAGCTGCAGAGAGTGACATATGACCATTTTCAATGCCACAGAACTTTAATAATAATTTTCTCCATCTTTAAAATTTATAGCAAAATCAGAAAAAGCCCAAGTTTTTGGAAAGAAATAAACCACCCACTGGCAGATATTATCTGTCATTAAGCCACTCCATTTTATCTTTCATCTAGGAATTATGAACATGTCTCAGTTCTTTACACTTAAAAGCAGTATGGAGGTCATTATTTCAAGCACATTAAAATGCATAGAAAAAGTGGAGGACATAAACAAAAGTAGTTATTTCTGGTTATCATTAGTTATATATTTCATTATATATGATAGATTATAATTATATATGCTTGATTATACTGATCATTGTTTTTATAAAGTTAAATTGTGTCTTATATATTCTTTGTTTTTTTATTTTTAAAATTTTCTACAGAAATAAATTTGCTCTGCTTAATGAAAAGTAAGTGGACAGTATTAAAAATAGCTATATTTAATTTTAACATACCATAATATTGCAATGAAAAATATACACATTATTCAGATAGAAGAAAGTATTCTAAAATATTCACAGTAGTTGTCTGGATAGTAAAAGTTGGATTTTTTTGGTCTTTTTTTCATATATTATAAAGAGCTTTCTTTTTTTTTTTCTTTTCCTTTTGAGACAGGGTCTTATTCTGTCACCCAGGCTACAGTGCAGTGGTGTGATCATGGCTCACTGCAGCCCTCAACTTCCCAGACCGAAGCAATCCTCCCACTTTAGCCTTTAGAGTAGCTGGGACTATAGGCATGTGCCACTCATTCAGCTAATTTTTTTTTTTTTTTTTTTTTTTTTTTTTTTTTTTTTTTTTTTTGTGGAGACAGGGTCTCATAATGTTCGGACCCAGGGTAGTCTCGAACCCCTGGGCTCAAGAAATCTTCCTACCTAGGTCTCCCAAATTGGTGGGATTATAGGCATGAGCTACCATGCCCAGCCAGCCTTATTATTTTCAATTATAGAATTCAATTGAAAATTCTAGGTATAAAGAGTGCATTTAACAAAAATTCTCATAACCTATTGTGTGAAAGGAACTCTGTGGTTAGACAAATAAATGAGACATGCCACCTTATGCCAGGAGTTTCCATTCTCATGAGCTACTGTTTCCTTAATTGTCCATATAAAAATAAAGTAAAAGAGAAGTCACTTTTTATTCACAGAGAAAGTTCATATGATGGGCTTTTTGGTTAATTTTGGTCAACTTGGTGAATTGGCTTAGAATAATTTTTGGTTTGTTAAACATATCTTTGTGAGAAGCATGATGAAGTTCAAAAAGCATGATCTATTGAATCAGAGCCATTTGGATTTAAACTCTCCTTCATTGCAAGTTTGCTTCATGAACCCAGGTGTTAAAATATCTGGGCCGCAGTTTCTCTGTTTTAAAAACGTGAACGCTTATATTGAACTGGCTAAGTCATTGGGAACGAAGGATGGAAAACTGCATATCACAGTGATTATGTAGGGGTCCCTGATGTATGGGAAATTCTTCTCTCTTTGCCTTTTTCTGCAGGATTTAAAATTTACATTAAAAAGCTAGTGCCTCATATTTGAAGCAGTACTTTAAAGGTTGTAACCCAATTTCACACAGCCTATCCTTATTTCTCACTAAAGCCTACAGGTATCAAGAATCATGTCCGGGGCTCTGATGGGATCAAATAGCAGCCCAGCAGGCTGCAGGGTGTGCTCCCAAGTGGCGTGACCAGCAGGCTCATTCTCAGGGTTCACAGTGGCATGTTGAACTTTGGACAGAGCCAGGTTGGGCTTGATGACGAAGGGTCAGCCAGGGGGCAGAGTAGAGTAGCTTGAATTTTCCAAAAGTTAGAAGGGACCTCAGATTTGCTGAATGACTTATCTATGCTGCTGTCATATTGAGAGATTTTCCTGTATTGTCTCCGTAATTCTCATAATTGTCCCGCGATCTGAACAATACTTCCATTCACAACTGAGAAAGCAGAGACCCAGAGGGAGTGAACTTGTTCAGGACAACTCTGATGGGAAATGAAGGGGCTGAAATTTGAACTGAAGCACATTTGACTCTATACCATCCTTTTCCAGGTACAGAGTGGCATCTTGGTCCCTTTTGGAATGGCAGTCATCAAGTAACTGGATTTGTAGGGGCAGGGTTTAGTCTCTATAGAGAGGAACTTGACACAGTTAAGTGGGTTTTCAGGACTTGAGTTCCAGTGGACCTCAGGTCTATTCATTGTGACAGATGCCGAATCCTACAACTGAGTATGTGCAAAGGGGCCACTGAGAAAGACTTCAGCTTAATAGCTCCCAGCAACTCAGATCAGCCACTTAGTCACTCTGCTAGTGACTGCCAGACCAAATGTAGACTCTACCTGCTGAGAAGACCCCACTTTAAAATTCAGAGGCACTGCAGAATCTTGATTGCAGAATTGCTAATACCTACCGCTCTGAAGGGCTGGGACAAGCAGAGCTATAATTAAAGTAACTAGAAAAGGAAGTGTTCCAATTCCATCGAGGAGGAAAATTGCAACTCACAGATGCTCTGGAGAGGCAACTCAAGAACAGTAAAGTCAAGCAGTCCTGATTTTTCTTTGGACTTTGATATCTGCTATTATTTTTTACTTCTCCCTGCTTTTGCTGTTGATGATTATTTGACCAATGAGTGCAGATGCTTACTTGCTCAACAAATGTTATGTGAACTTATTGCCAGGTATTCTCTTATACTCTGGGGATTCAGCAGTAAATATAGCTGACGAAAGTTGCACCCTCATGGAGCTTACATTCTAAAGGAGAAAGACAACATAAAATATATAATGGAATGTGTATGATAGAAGGTAATAATTGCTATAAGGAAAAATAAAAAGGGAGGGATGAGGGGATGGCCTCAGTGACAAGATGGCATTTGAAGAAAGACCCTATAGAGGTAAGGGAGCCAGCCATGTGGATTTCATGGGGAGAAATGTTCCAGGCACAGGAACAGCTACTTTAAGAGACCTGAGATGGAAGCATGCAGGAGAGTTTCTGCAATAGCAAGAGGCCATTGTGGCAGGAAGAATGCGAGAAGAGGATGTTGCAGAGGTAGCAGGGTGACAGGTCTTGTAAGTCTTTATGGTTCATTTTGAGGACTTTGGTTTTTATTCTGGGTGAGATGGAGACCACAGGAGGCTCTTGAGAAAGACATTGATAAGATCAGACTCACATGTTAACAGGGTCACTCTAGCAGGTGCTCATGTAGGCTTGTGTGGGGCTATCTTTATTAGACATTGCTTTGGGAAAACTCTCAGACCAAATTTTTCCTCTGCTCTCACACCACCACCACCACAATAAACAACACAAAAGAAGACTTTTGTGACCAAATGTGTGGGAATTTCTCCCCACACACTAAGCAGCAGACACCAGCTGGGTGGCATTCTCCCTGGAGGCATTCTACCTGGAGATAGTATCAGATTCCACAGGTTGAGGCTTCAGTCTCCAAGACTGACCTCCGATGTCCCCAGATACCAATAACAAGTCCAGGCCTATGGAACTCCTGAATGATTGGCCTCAAGGTGGGGTTCCCAGGACCCCATCTTTGAGTTCAATTAATTTGCTGGAGTAGCTCACAGAACTCAGGGAAAACACATGCCTGCTTTACTGGTTTATTATAAAGGATATTGCAAAGGATGCAGATGAAGAGATAAATAGGGTGAGGTATGGGGGAAGGGATGTGGAGTTTCCATACCCTCCCTGGGTGCACCACCCTCTAGGAACCTCCATGTGGTCAGCTATCTGGCAGCTCCCCAAAGCAAGTCCTGTTGGATTTTTACTGAAACTCCATGACATCCGCACTCTTTCTTCAATGCTAAAGGGCAGGAACATTTCTGGGGAGGGCCTTAAGACCCACAATCAGAAAGGTAGGAGAGATTTGGAGCAGGTGAAAGAAAGGCAAGGGAAGGTCAGAGAGATTGTGTTTCCTGAGGCCTGCCCCTGAGTTCTAACACACCCAACATTGTAACAAAAGTCTATAACAAGGGCTATGGAGGTTATGAGTCAGGAACTGTGGACAAAAACCTATATATATGATATATATATCATACATATCATATATATATGTATGATATACGTATATATCTCACAGACATGTGGATATAAGAAGTTCACTCATCCCTCAGCTTCAGGCTGGTCGAGTCAGAGGACACTGGACTTGGGACTCCAGATGGGTTCCAGACTTACATGCCAGAAGTGTCCAGGAAAGAAAAGGCCTCAGGAACTCAAGAAGAAGTATTTGTCTGTAGAGGAAGCCTCTCTTGGGAAAATTGAGCTGTGTTTCCAGATGGTAGCTTCCATGCCATCTTGGCTGCATTCCCTGAAGCACACCTGGATGTTGTTGACACGAATATAACCACTAAAAGCTGTGTCTGGTGGCCTTAAATGGATTCTCTTACAAAGGATCCCTCAACGTAGTGGTAGCTTTGCCAGGCTGCTTGGCATGAATCTCTAAAATCAACTGCTTCCTCATGGGATAGGACCAAGAAGGCTTTAGCAATGCTTCATTTTGACTTTGAAGGATCTTTTTTAGGCAAAGTATCTCAATTATCCTTGGTTTTTTTAAAAAATAGCCTGAGATGTTTCTGGATCTATTTTAAAAATTAACTGATCTTATTAATTTAGTACTAATTAATTTTCATTTAACCAAGCATTTATCCAAACATTTATTGAATGCCTCCGATGTCCCAGGCACCATGGGAAAAAGTAAACAATAAAAAGAAAAATTACTCCCTGCTATTGATAAATTTGGTCTAGTAGGAGATTAAGGTGACTAAATAATAATAGCAGAACTGTAACACATTCTTTTAGGGGTATATATTATGATGCTATGGAAGCTCAGATGAAGAAACATTTAACTCCATCAACAGGGGCAAGGAAAGGATTTCCAGAGAAATTTAGAAGTAGAAGGTTTTTACTTTAGGGAGAATATAAGCCTCTGTGATATTTAGAAGTATTTTTCTTTTCCCTTACCCCATTCTTTCTGCCTCCCTTTCTTCCCTCCCTTTCTTCCTTCAACAACTACCTCTTGCCTGTATCAACAATGTGCAAAATATTTGGGATTGATTACATGGTCCTGCTCTTGCAAAAATAATTAAGCAAGGTAGAAAAGTAGAAAAGTACATTTAAGAAACTACAAGAACAGTTCAGTTTGGTTGGATAATGATATCCATGTAAGTAGGCTTGCCAGATAAAATACAGAACATGTAGTTAAATTTAAATTTCAGATAAACAGATATAATTTTTTAGTATAAGTACATCCAAATATTGCTTGGGACATACAAAATATTATTAACTGGTTTTCTTTCTTTCTTCTTTACTAAGTCTAGTAACCCTATATGTAAGGGAATATTAGGAAATGGGGATAGAGATATATCCTCATTAGACAGTGATAAGGAAATTTTAAAAATCATCCCAAAGAGTTTGAATGTCTTGCTGTCTGTAATAGAGAGCCATTGAAGTATGTTGTGCAAGATTGCAGTTTATAAAGATAATTCTTGCCACAGTGAGAAGAATGCATGGGAGAAGAATGGGATTAGGGGCAGCAGGACCAGAGAGTGCTGTTTTGTTAAGGTCAGCTCATCTCCAGTCTCTTAGTGCTGCTTGGAATAATAATTATTTCTAAGAATTCAGTAGACTCCTGACACCCCACCCCCATATTTCTGAGCACCTGTGTTAGTCTCCAAATATTCAGTGTTCAGTCAACTAATCTTGTATTCCATCTGAGAGATTCTCTTTTGCACATCAGACCTTCAGCCCAGTGAGCTCAAATTTATGCTTGTATATGATATCAACCTTGAAGGTGAAATCCTTAGACATTGAGATTTTATGGTTTGCTGAAAATGAAATAGAAAAGTCAAAACTTGCTAAAACAAGTCATATTTGATCTTCTCTAATGAATAGATAAGCAGCAATTGAAATTTTAAATGTCTAAAGAATGAAGATGGATGCTACTAAAGCGTGCTTTTCACCAGGCCTGAAAAGTTTGCATTTTCTTAAATATTCTAACTACATTAATGCATTTCTCTCAAATCTTGTTTGCTAATAATTTATTTATTTACCAAATAATAACTTATTTACTAAAAAAAAGGTCTCAGGAAATTAGGAAAAAGGATATGTGTGTGTGTGAATGTGTGTGTGTAAGTATAAAGTATACTTATGCACAAATACATATATCACTAGGCTTTTAAATGGATAAATACAACTGGATAAAAGAAAGGAACAACTGTAAACAGCTAAATGACTTAAAAAAGTGAAATATAATGAGTGAGGGCAATTAGATGTTCTTATAAGAGACTGCTATTATTAGGACAATAATATTTGAAAAGAATTGACTCATGACTTTGCAGCAAGGCAGGAGAGGAGTGGGAGGGGCAGGACACTGTGTAACAATTCAAGGTAAAATGGTACATTAGCAAAAGGATTAAGATACAGTAGCAGTGATACCAACAGTATAATTCAACATCTGAGAAGGAACAATAAAACTCTCATTTATTAGCAGGGGAAATGGATGGTCTGGCTGAGAGCAGCCAAAAGGTCTTATTTTATGTGTAGTTGGGGAAAGGAGATGGGAAAGTAAAGAAATGAACATTTATGGAGCTCACACTGTGCATTATCGACTGTGCTATGAACATATATTAGCTCATGCGTCCAGCTCACTGAAACCTCTCAACCAACCACATACTTTAAGGACAGATTTTGTCATCTTTACTTTACAGATGAATAAAGAAACAGGGTTCGAAGGATTAAAGAACTTCGCTCTTCATCGTAAAATAAGTGACAAAACTGAGATTTGAATTTCAATTTTTGTCTCCAAATGTCTATGCTTTTTCTATTCCACCAAACTGTCCCCTGGGGTATATAATTAAGATTATTGTGTTTTCTCCTGACATGGCATTTCAACCCTTGCTCTCTGAGGGCCCAAGAGAAACATTTTTAATTTTATTATTCCTATATTCTTCTGTTTTGGACAATAGGTTGTTGACTTAACTAAGGTCATCTGAGAGCCAAGCATTTGCCTGATCTGTTTCTCTTTGCCATTAGACAACAGTCCTACGCCCTGAAGCCTATGATATATTAGGCTTCAAATCTCTGCAGAAACAGCCCTGCAACATCACATTAGTCTTCACTGAAGTCAGTGCAAAATGTTTTGAGAGAAAATTTATTTAAATAGGGAAGGCTAGGCTGTGTGTTGTGGCTCATGCCTGTAACCCCAGCACTTTGGGAGGCCGAGGTGGAGGGATCATTTGAGCCCAGTAGTTCGAGCAGCCTGTGCAACATGGGGAAACTGATTCAGAAGTGCTGGGAAGGGAATGGTGTGGTCCCTTTAAATAATACAGAAGGGGGCAGGGAAGTGCTGGGTAGAGGAGGGCATGGTTCTGGCTAGGGTTCCACCCCTGGGACTGTGCTCACGAACCTAGGTGAGGACAGGTATTTTTGTTTTCCTGCCCATATGTTGCGTTTCCACCCTGGCCTGCCACGCCCCTATCCGGTGCCTATAAAAACCACAAGACCCTAGCAGGCAGACACAGAAGTGCTGGATGTCGAGAGGAGCGTATCAGCGGAGGAACACACAGATGGCTGGATGTCGAAAGGAATGCACCAACAGGCACTGGCATGCCGGCAGGTCACTGACTGGCAGAACGACACAGAGTTTGGCTGGGGCAGTTGGAGGAGAGCCCGGGCCACTGAGTGAACTGACTCTAGGGGAAAACCATCTCCCTTCTGGCTCCCCATCTGCTGAGAGTTACTTCCACTCAATAAAACCTCACACTCATTCTCCAAGACCACGTGTGATCCAATTCTTTCGGTACACCAAGACCAGAACCCCAGGATACAGAAAGCCCTCCTATTGCAGGGCTTATTGACCCCTGCCTTATTGCAAGGACAGAGGGCTTTCCCAAAATCCTGGGGTTCTTGTCTTGGTGTACCGAAAGAATTGGATCACACGTGGTCTTGGAGAATGAGTGCAAGGTTTTATTGAGTGGAAGTAGTTCTCAGCAGATGGGGGAGTCAGAAGGAAGATGGTTTTCCCCTGGAGTCAGGCCGCCCAGTAGCCCAGGCTCTCTTCTGACTGCCCCAGCCAAACTTCGCATTGTTCTGATGGTCAGTGGCTTGTCGACATGCCAGTGCCTGTTGGTGCATCCCTCTCGACGTCCAGCCACTCGTGTGTTTTTCCGCTGATGTGCTCCTGGAGCTTGCTTTTTTTTTTTTTTTGAGATGGAGTCTCATTCTGTCGCCTAGGCTGGAGTGCAGTGGTGCAATCTCGGCTCACTGCAACCTCCACCTCCTGGATTCAAGAGATTCTCCTGCCTCAGTCTCCTGAGTAGCTGAGATTACAGGCACACACCACCACATCTGGCTAATTTTTGTATTTTTAGTAGAGACGGGGTTTCACCATGTTGGTCAGGCTGGTCTAGAACTCCTGACCTCATGTTCTGCCCACCTAAGCCTCCCAAAATGTTGGGATGACAGGCATGAGCTACCGTGCCCTGCCGGGTTTTGGAGATTTTATAGCACAGGATGGGGGTGTGGCAGGCCAGGGTGGAAATGCAACATTTAAGCAGGAAAACAAAAATATCTGTCCTCACCTAGGTCTGTGGGCACAGGCCTGGAGGTGGAACCCTAACCAGGACCATGCCCTCCTCTTCCCAGCACTTTGCTACCTCTTTCCATAACATTTAAAGGGACCATGCCCTTCCCTTCCCAGCACTTCCATAGCAAAACTCTGTCTTTACAAAAAGCAAAAACAAAAACCATCTAGGCATAGTGGCACACACCTGTGTTCCCAGCTACTTGGGAGGCTGAGGTGGGAGGATCACTTGAACCTGGGAGGTGGGTTTTGATTTCACCACTGCACTCCAGCCTGAGTGACAGTGAGACCCTGTCTCAAAAAATAAATAAATAAATAAATAAAAAAGAGGGGAGTGGGCGTGGTGGCTCATGCCTGTAATCACAGCACTTTGAGAGGCCGAGGTGGGTGGATCACTAGAGGTCAGGAGTTCAAGACCAGCCTGGAAAACATGGTGAAACCCCAACTCTACTAAAAATGCAAAAATTAGCCAGGAGTGGTGGCAGGTGCCTGTAATCCCAGCTACTCAGGAGGCTGAGGCAGGAGAATTGCTTGAACCCAGGAGGTGGAGGTTGCAGTGATACTGGGCCATTATACTCCAGCCTGGGCAACAAGAGTAAAACTCCATCTCAAAAAGGAAGGCTAGGCTACATATTGCATCTTACATGGCTAAATATCATGCCTTATGTCTGAACAATGTTGTTGTCTTACTTGTCTTCAACATTCAGAGATGACCTACTTGTGTTTCAGATTGTGCTTTATGGTTTACATTTATCCTCTTAAGCTTAAATTAATTTCATCTGATATCTTTATTTTAAAAACTAAAACCAACTATTTAAGTATGTCTAATGCAATTTCCAGGATGTAACATTTGAATAGTCTGTAGAGGGGGCTATACAGTCCGTATGGCTTTCCAAACCCAACCTGCCACATATTTTTGTAAATACAATTTTATTGGAACACAGCTACCTAACCCATTTGGTTAGCATTGTCTATGACTGTTTTTGCAGTACATGCCAGGGATGAGTAGTTGTAACAAAGACAGTATGGCCTACAAAGCTGAAAATATTTACTATCTCACTCCTCAATAAATGTATGTTAGCCTCTGGTCTATAACAACAGGAGATACTTCACTCTTAATTTCTAATTATGTTCTATATATGGCATTTTATTTTTTCTCTCCCAAGAAAAGCAATAAAGCACTTGTCTTAATTAGTAGCATCTAAATTTGCTAAGGCATTTTTTTGTCACAAAATAGTTATTTACTTCTACAGGGAAATTATTCTTTCTAAAAGAAGGGGAAATATTTCTTTAAAATACTCACCAAAACACTGTGATGTAGATGCTAAGATGTTATCACCATTTTAGAAAGAAAAAACTATTTAGGCATAGAGACAGCATTTATTGAAAAAAAAAATGTCTGGGCATTAATTGTGTGTCAGGTCCTGAGCTAGGTGATGGAGTGAAAAGAAAGTAGGAAAGTAGGATTGTTAGCATTGAAGAATTCAGTCTGGACTGCATAACTTGCCCCAAGTCATGCCCTTAATAAATAGCAGCATCAAGTTTTGAGCTCAGTTTGAATGGTCCTGAAGCTCTTTTCATTCAATTCATGCTTTTCAAACTTAGGTATGTAAGGCCTACCCCTACCACTTAGATCATGAGCCATAGATAGACAAAAATACAGAATAACATGGCTTCAATTTTACTAGATGGTATGTGACTTTAAACAAAATTTTATGTTAAAATAAGCCTGGCTGTTTTAAGAGGGAGAATGCAAATTTCAAATAAATGTTTAAGATAACACAAATACTTCAAATAAATGAAAGCTTTCAGTGCCCCAGCCCCTAGGGGTGAAATATTCTCTCTGGCATACTCTTACAGTAAGAAGAAAAGAGAAAAAGAATAAAATCTTGGGGGAAAAATGTACAAAGGGAAACCTTGTAATAGGCAGAATTTAAACATAAAGAAGAAAAAGAGAAAGTTTGAAAAAGAGAGCCCTCAGAGGCAAACTTGAAAATGACTTTCACAGAGTGTGGTTGGTCAATCTGCCACCAAGAAGCCTAATTAAGACATCTGCTAAAAGTTACCAATTGATGGTGGTCTCACTGTCCCACCCTTTTAATTGACACGCTGTGATTTCGTTCCAGATTAACTTCATAAATGGTTCTCCTAATAGAAAGATCACTTAAATTAAAAGTAGACTGTAAATGGGGATTTGTGATGTTAATAGGCCAGCGTAACCTCTGCATCATTTACATACATTTCCATTTTTTCCAATGCATATTTGCATATATTGGAGGATGTCACTGAAGGCTTTGCATGGGCAACATTCATATAATAATGAGCATCCGACTGGCACAGTGTCCAGAGTCATTTATTTGACCTCTCCCTAGCATTAATTTTGGAGATATTTTTGCATCTGCAACATTAATAACATAAAACCCTTGTTCCAGAAAACCCATGTTCAGCTTATTTATCCAGGTGCAATAAATGCGTGGGAAACAGAATTGTCTTGAAGCATGGAGACCTCACAACATTTGAACAGTTGCTTAGTTCTTGAAAAGGTCATACATTAGTGATGTTCAAAAACTCTTAAAAGCCTTGGCATAATGTGGTAGCCCATTGATATTCATCACTGTGGTAGCCTAATACAACAAGCATGTGATCTGGGGAGTTTAGGGAAGAGATCACATTCAAATGGGGTTCAGAATGGAAATTTCAGAAGAGGGGCACTGACATAGGAGTGAAATTGGAGCCTACCAGACCAGATTCCAGCTGTGGGTCTGCCCCCATCTGACCTTTATCCCTCTGAGTCTCAGTTCTGCATCTGTAAATTCTGTGTAATAGCACTTACCTTATGTCTGTGGTGAAGATTGGGATAATAAATGTAAAAACAATTGTATGTAAAGTTTAAGAATTGAGGACAAAATTTGGTCTCCTGGTAGCCAAAGCAAAAAAGGGGACATTGTACGATTCAATGTTCTGTAACTGGTTCTGAGACTCTCTGCAGTTGCTGGGACTGTATATGGAGCAGTGGCACTGGCAGTGACACTTCCAGTATGTGTTTCGAAAAAAAAAGTTGAGCAAATCAAGTGTAACTATGTAATTAAACCTCTCCTTCACATCACCTTTCATGTTACTTGGGTATCATATTCCATAATGGCAGATTTAAAGTACCTGGAAAGCTTGAGTTTAAATACTGCTCTTTCTGGGTTCACAGAAATGAGCTGTATGGTTCTTTTGTACAATTTTAACAGTCATCATTTCTTTCTTGAAGCAGGGTGACCAACTCTCCTTAGTGGTCTCCGTAATCACTGGACTTTCTTCTTCATCACCTCACTTCAATTCCCATGTCCTGCTCCTCAGGATGCATGTTAAACTGACTCTCACTAGTATATCTCCACCAGAACCAATTCTAAAGGAATGAGGTTTATACAGCAATGTTTTTCCAATTTTTGCAGTTTATCATTCAGAATCATCTCAACTTATTTTGCGCGAAGGATTGAGGCTTTATTATGTCTCACTGCCAAGAAAGCCTTCCATAGGATCTTCATGAGTAAGCAACAGAATCTCATAAAATCCATATCCTATAGACGACACTGGGCCACAGGATGGGGCAGACACAGTAAGGGATTAAATACCTGGGGGCATCTTGCTTATGGACTGTGGGAATTAGGGATGAGACTGTGTGTTCCCAGGTTTTCAAATGCTGGGAGGATTGGTAGAGGCAAGAAAAGTAGCAAAGGGGCAGAGTGGCTTCAGAAAGCCTTCAGGACAACTCTGAACTGCGTAGAAAGCATTTCTGTCTCATCAGTGGCAATACCTTTGAGAGTTTTGGGAGGCTTAGGTAAGATGTAAAGATCTTGAAATTGTCCCATTTTATTATGATAGAAGACAGTGTTAGTCACATTTGTGTGTGTGTGTGTGTGTGTGTGTGTGTGTGTGTGTGTATCCAGCATGCTTTCTAACACTTTTTCATCTGATTCCTTTGGGGAATCCCTCCCTCCATCCATGCAGTCTTGATAGAGTATAGACATTAATTTCCTGTCCTTACCCCTAGCTCAACAGAGGGCATATGACCTTAACTGGGCAGAGCATCCCATCCATCTAGGTAGAGTGATTGGCTTACAGGTGTTCATATACAACCCATGCAGGCCTAGCCAGTGTCTTTCTTGGAATTAACACATGAACTTTGTCAGTAGGATTCTTTTTCCATTGGCATGGAAGAACTAGGAAGATGTGGGTTTAGATATGCAGGCAGGCTTCTGAGGGAAATCTTTTAGTAGATGAAACCAAGCAGGGTTGAAACATGAAGAGAAAGACATATTCCAGGATCTATCCATTTCTGAGCTTCCTAGTCATATGAGCCAAAAAATTCTCTTTTCACTTCAACCAGTCTGAGTCAGGTATCTGATACCACTTGTAACTTTATGCCAATCAAGTCTTAAAAAGGGAGGAAAAGAGAGATGTACCAAAGGAATGAAATATTTTGGCAAGAAAATAGAAATCATCTGCTTACGAATTAACCTATTCTAGTTTTTCTTTTGTGAACTTTGTGCCTGCAATGTCTTACAAAAGCCCTAATTATTCTGGGGCAAGTGTCACAATTCTTAGCTTCAAACTCTCTATCTAACATGTAACAAAGTCCATCCTGTGGTACCATGCAGGGCTCTCCACTTTCAAACCCTGTTAATACAATGTGAAAGAGATTTGAGAGAAAGAAGACTGAGAAGCAATGCGACGCCATGTAAAAAATAGTGGATTTTAAATTAGGGCCTGAGATTGGAATAAACATTTTGACACTCCCCCTGCCTTGGGAGTATTTGCTTTGTTGCCCTGGGCTTTAGTTGCTTTAATATGGAAAAGGGATGAGAATAATGATAATCCTTACTGCACATAGTTTTCATGTGAATTATGCAATATACTGTAAATAATGTAGACTGGCCAGCACTGAAACCACCTTTGCAAAATTATAACTGAGGAAATTATGACAGCGAAAGAAGTCAGACCTAACTGACTCTATCTTGCCTCTAACCCTTAAGTTGTCCTTATTTATTCCTACCTGTAGGCCGAACTAACTTTGGGAAGGAATTCAGTTCATGGTTTGACTCTGAAACAAAATTGATAACAGCCCTTTCCCAAAAAGAACCCCCTTCTTGCCTGGGGTCCAATCTGCCTTTGCAGGACTAACAAATTAGCTACAAGATTAGAAATTACAATTTAAAGGTCATGCAGCCTCTGGCTCCAAGAGTCTGAACCTCCCTAAATTGCTCTCAGGGATAACATCACTGTTGTAAAACCTAAGATCAGTTCTTGAGATATTTTGCCGACCCTGCGCTTGATGGATCAGCTGACACCACCAGACTAGTAATCCAGCTCAACCAGTTCTGCCATCCCACCCAGGAACAAAAGACAGCAAGAAAACCTAACTTCGACCCCCTGTGATTCCATCTCCAACCTAATCAATCAGCACTCCCCACTTCCTGAGCCCCTACTTGCCAAGTTATCATTAAAAACTATGATTCTCGAATGCTCGGGGAGACTGATTTGAGTAATAATAAAACTCCGATCTCCCGCACAGCCAGCTCTGCATGAATTACTCTTTCACCTTTGCAATTCCCCTGTCTTGATAAATCAACTCTGTCTAGGCAGCGGGCAAGGTGAACCCACTGGCCAGTTAAAGCACTGACAGCAGTAGGTTGTCAATTAATTATTTATGTCTTGCTTTTAGATAAAACAATGTTGATGGTATTTGTTGATGGTATTCAAAGAGAATAGAACAACTACCTCCACCCCACCCCAAAGCAGAGGCAGAAATCCTTTCTAGGAGCCGGAAAGGAGTAGAGATATTTATTGATTGACTTGACTCTGTATGTGTGTGTGTGTATACATATACATATATATATGCATACATATACATACATATACATGTGTATACATACATATACACACATGTATATGTATGTATACATATATGTATACGTATATACGTATACGTATATGTATAAACATAAACATATACGTATACGTATATATGTATACATATATAAACACATATACACATAAACATATATACATATATGTGTGTATATACACATATATGCATACATATATACACATATACATATGTACATGTGTATATATACACATGTATACACATATATACATATATTCACATATATACATATATACACACACATATTCACATATATTCTCACATATATATGTATGTGTGTATGTGAGAGAGAGAAAGAGATACATTTTGGAAGACAGTTTTAGGATCATTGTGGGGGCCTTTTGGATGGACTCTCTGGGTGCTGTCTGAAGTACTTTCTTCTTGGGAAATTCCTGTAATTTAGTAAGGTCTTCTCAGGCAAGAAGAAACAAGAAACCCAAGGCTTAAGGCTGACTCAAAAGGAAAACTCTAATTGCAACAAGGAGACCTAATAGGTAAATCTCCTTCTAGGCTGGCCTATTTCTCTAGGGTCAAAAAAGATTCAGTTATCTAGGGTAGACTCTGTCCAAGGGGTAAAGAAACTCACACACATTATTTCTATGTTGTTCTAACCCCAGCACCATCACTTCCACTCGCAGCAACTATCAATCAATGAGAAACTTCTAGACACTTTGCATGTGTTAACTTATTTCATCTTTTCAGTGGCACTCAAGAAAACCTCAGATGTAATAATATTTCAGTATACAGAGGAGAAATGAAAGTCTTCAGAAGTTAAGACATTTGCTGGGGACACACAGCAAAAGTGAAATCAAGTTCTGTGTGATTGCAAAGTGCAGTCTTCCTGTCACCAGACGCCACAAGGCCAACGTAGATGCGTGAGTGCCAACGATCGAAAAATGGACGGCCTGCGTCATTACATCCAGGGTAGGGTCTTACCAACAGTCACATCCTGAGAGAGTCAGGGCTGAAATGTTACTTTTCCTTCTTTATCCTCTAGATGAAGGAAGTGGGGTAGAAAGGAGGGGGGTGGGCTTAGGGAGCAGCTTGATTGCCGAGGGTAAATGTGGCCTGCAGTCCTGGAAACTGAGTCCTGGGACTTTCCTTTTCAGGCTCTGCTGGAGTTTGGCTACCAGTTCTACTTGTCTGGGGGATGTGTCAATGAGCCATTTGCGTGATGCTTTACAGAGTTAAACCCATTATTTGGCCCTTCATGCTGGTTTTTAAAAAGCCCTGGCAGATGCAATAGGAATACATAAAGTGTCCACCTGCTGGGTGCCTTCTTAAGAATGAGAAGTTAAAGTCTGAGAAATTTCGCAGTCAAAATGTAGGGAGTTTGGCTGAGGAATGCCAAGTATTAAAGGAAAGTGGCCCATGGTATGTCTGAGTTTCTCTGAGAGTGGGGCTGGCTGGAGTTCCTACCCACCAGCAATAGACAGAGGGCACCAGTTAAAATGTAGGGCTGGCCCCAGGCAGAGGAACACACTCCTCCCCGAGTGACTATTCCCTTGACTGAGCACAGCTTATTTCTTGGAGGTCAAGAGGCCAGCCTCCTGAGGACAATGCTGAGACGGAAACTCATATGAGGCAGCAGATGCTAAGAAGGGAGAGCTGAACCATCAGAGTAAAATCAAACTTGGTCAGGAAGTAGGGGAAGCACCCATCAGGGATGTGGGAACCCTGGGCAGTTGTCCTTACCCTGGGTGATTTTACGCCTCCTAAGCGACTTTTGGAAACTATTGGAGACACTGTTGATGGTTAAGACACAGGGAGGAGGATGGGTGTGCAACTTGCATCTCTCCAGTAGATAAAAGCTAGGGATGCTGCTCACCCTTCACAGTGCACAGGACAACGCCACATCAAAGAATAACCCAGTCCCAAATGTCAGTGGTGCTGATGTTAAGAAATCCTGCATTAAGACCAAAAAGCCAGATGAGTTTGGAGTCACTAAGGAGAGGTGCAGGAGAGGCGGTAAGTGTCCTCCACAGATGGAATGCACAGAGGACAGCGCATCCTGAAGCACAGCGACACCGTGCCCTCCGGGCTGGGATTGCTGCTGCTGGCTGGCTGTACTGGGCTCCCTCCCACTTCTAGGCTCCTGGCTGCATACTGTGCCTGCTTATTTGTGTGTCTAACAGACTTCGATGTTACAGAAGCTGACCTGAGAGCAACACAGAATGGAGACATGTGGAGGGGTAACACTTCCTTAGTTTGAGCATCTAGCCTAGAGACTTGTGTTTAGATCTCAGCTCTAGAACTTACTGGGTGTGACTTGAAGCAAGTTAAAGAATCTCTCTTTTTCTAACCTGTATCCTGAGGATCATGATACCTATATTTTGAGGTTGTTTTGAGGATTCAATAAGATAATACATGAGTAGAATCTAGAAACCTGGTAATTGTCTTAAAACTAATATGAGTTTGCCAGCCCAGTAGTCCTGGGTATTAGAGCTGAAGGGCAGCCCAGAAGTTCTCAGTCCTGGCTTCATAGCAGGGCAGCTTTTACAGAATTCCTCCAAGGATTCCGGTGTAATTTTCTAGGACTCTGTAGGTTGTGAGAACTCCCCAGAGGATTCTAGTGGGTAGCCTTGCTTGAGAACATGGATCTAGTACTGCCCCTCATCTTGCAGGTCAGGGAATTGAGACTGAAAAGTAAATTCCACAAAGATATATAGCTATTGTTTGAGGAGCTAGAATTAAAATCAGGTCTCCTCACCATGCCCTGGAGTCTTTCCTTCTATCTGTCAGTATCTTCTTTGTTTGAGTGAGTAAAGATGAAATAGTAGGTAAGCAGGTCAAGACACCAGACCTAAGTTTTACCTGAGTTTGTCCAGTGGCAAGCATGTCTTCCTTCTAATTAATCTGCACCTAATAATGCCTTCTCTTCCCTTGGCTTTATAACCAGGATAGCATGGGGTCCTGGAAATAAATGGTAGAAGGGAAAGAAAACCTGATAGACATCCAGCAGCTTCTATAAGCCAAAATTGTTCTAGGTGCTGTATTATGTTTGCTTAGTTTATTTTCACAATAACCCTAGGAAGCTGGTATTTTGAGGTCTGTTTCAAAATGATGAAAGGGGGTCAGATGGATTTGGTCAGGTGCTCAGAGTCTCACAGTTGATAAGTGACTTGTGCTTAGCGCATAACTTTCCAAAGCCAATATTCTGTCAGAGTCCACCAGAATGTAAGTGCCACAAAGGCAGGGATTTTAAACATCTGTTTGTTTTTTGTTTTTGCTTTTTTCCCTGCTATTGCTTATAATACTGATAGCACATAGTAGGCACTCAATAAAATTTTGTTGAATTGATGAGTGACTGACACAAAACTATACAGGCTGTACTAGTCTGTTCTCGCATTGCTGTAAAGAAATACCTGAGACTAGGTAATTTATAAGAAAGGAAGTTGAGTTGGCTCATGGTTCTGCAGGCTGTACAGAAGGTATAGCGGCTTCTGCGTCTGGGAGGCCTCAGGAAGTTTCCAGTCATAAAGGAAGGCAAGGAGGGAGCAGGCACGAGACTGAAAGCAGGAGCAAGAGAGAGAGTGGGGAGATGCTAAACACTTTTAAATGATTAGATCTCATGAGAACTCACTATCATGAGGACAGTACCAAGGGAGATGGCGCTAAAGCATTCATGAGAAACCGCCTCCCCTCATGACCCAAACACTTTCCAATGGGCCCCACTTCCAACATTCAGGATTCCATTTCAATATGTGATTTGGGCAGGGACACACATCCAAACTATATCACAGGTCTTAAGACCTGGAGACTAGAGATTTTTGAGTCCCCCAAAACTACAACATAGAAGGAAAATTTTCCAATTTTATATTTTGTAATCCACTAGCTTTCAAAACATCTGCAAGGGAGCACAGTATATTTAAAACGCCTCCTCCAAGCTGTCCGATGCCAGGTGTTGTATATAAAGTGAAAGCAATATTCTAAGAATATGAGAAGTGTGTGTACGTGTGTGTGTGTGCTGTTACATTGTTAAGGGTATTTTTTTAAAGTTGTAGTTAAGGGGAGAAAAAGCAATTATATCTAGCAATTGTATTTTTGTTTGTTTGTTTTGAGACTGAGTCTCTCTCTGTCACCCAGGCTGGAGTGCAGTGGCGTGATCTCGGCTCTCTGCAACCTTTCAGGTTCAAGCGATTCTCCTACCTCAGCCTCCCAAGTAGCTGGGACTACAGGCATGTGCCACCATGCCCAGCTAATTTTTTTGTATTTTTTTTTAGTAGAGATGGGTTAGCACTGTGTTAGCCAGGATGGTCTCAATCTCCTGACCTTGCGATCTGCCCTCCTCGGTCTCCCAAAGTGCTGGGATTACAGGTGCGAGCCACCGTGCCCGGCCAGCAATTGTATCTTATAGAGCAGTTGTCCCCAACCCCCAGTCCACAGACTAGTACTGGTCAATGGCCTGTTAGGAACCAGGGCCACACACCAGAAGGTGAGCGGGGTGGGGGTGAGTGAGCATTACTGCCTGTGCTCTGCCACCTGTCAGATCAGTGGTGGCATTAGATTCTCATAGGAGCATGAATACTACTGTGAACTGAGCATGTGAGGGATCTTGGTTGTGAGTTCCTTATGAGAATCTAATGCCTAATGTTCTGAGTGGAACAGTTTCATCCTGAACTGCCCCCCTCCACAGTCCACGGAAAAATCATCTTCCACGAAACTGGTTTCTGGTGCCAAAAAGCTTGGGGGCCGCAGTTATAGAGTGTTCCAGCACACGGAGCGCAACCACGAGATGTGCCTAGCGAGAGAAGCTGACTGGGCATTTGGAAAGTTGGGACAGGCAGATTGCTTCTCATCTCACTGGGACAGAGCTAATCTGCAGGCTAACTAATATCCTTACATCCACCACTTTCCAAATCACAGCAACTTGCTCAGAAATGTACCTTTCTCATTCCTGCCTCTTCAGGATATGGCTCACGTAGGCACCCCAGAAATGCCTGCTGAGTGAAATGATGATGTGTCCCTACAGAAATGATATTTTTCTCTGCAAGTGCACATGCCCCAGGTATTGCAAATCTATGATCTTCCCCCAAGAATAACCTCTGGTTCATTTTGGGTTGAGTCAGGATGTAACTAATTTTCACTACTTTTGCAGTTTATCACATCCTTGCTTCATCCTTGCTCTGAACAGTCAGCTAAGATATTATCTCCATGTTGCAAGTAAAGCAAAGTAGGCTCAGAGAGCCTGAAGAATCTTCTCAAGGCCACTCAGCCAGGAAGTGGGAGCAGAAGGATGTCAGCCCTGCTCTACTGAACTTCAAGATGCGACCAGTTCTGAACAGTAAAGGACTAACCTTGAGCAATGAAAGGTTTGGGCCTTGACTGTCTCCTGGGAGATCACCTCTAAGCACCTGGAATATCAAATATCATTTTTTGTTTGTTTGTTTGTTTTGAGTTGGAGTCTCGCTCTGTCGCTTAGGCTGGAGTGCAGTGGTGTGATCTCGGCTCACTGCAACTTTCACCTCCTCGGTTCAAGTGATTCTCCTGCCTCAGCCTCCCAAGTAGCTGGGACTACAGGCATGAGCCACTGTGCCCAGCTAATTTTTGTACTTTTAGTACAGAGGGGGTTTCACCCTGTTGGTCAGGCTGGTCTTGAACTCCTGACCTCAGGTGATCCATCCGCCTCGGCCTCCCAAGTGCTGAGATTACAGGCGTGAGCCACCATGCCTGGCCCATTTCTATGCCAATAATGTGATTTATCATGGAGACCTTGGGCCACACTGTATTGGCTGGACCTCTGGAGGGACTGAAGGCTAAGGTCAGCCCTGTGGGCAAGCAGTCAGGTCTATGGAATCGACCTAGACACCAATGTTCAAGCAAGCTCCCTTTGTTTTCAATCCTCTGTGCATGTTGCCATGTATCATTGCTGGAAGGAGTGTGTGTTGTCCATGTGACTTTCCTGGGAGACAACAACCAGATTCTTGCACCTGGAACTCTCCCAGACCTTCCTGTATGTACCTTTTCCTGTTGCTAAATTTAATCTGTAATCTTTTCTCTATAATAAGCCATAACTGAGTCTCACAGCTTTGCTGAGTTCTGTGAGTCCTTCCAGTAAATTACAGTGATGACCTCCTGCACTCCCAACTTTCCATAGTTTTTCTCTGCAACCCTGATGTGAGGGACAACAAGAAGGACTGATGGGGAACAGCTTACTGTTCAAAGACCAAAGGGTGTGGTTTGGATATCTGACCCCTCCAAATCTCAGGTTGAAATTGAATCCCCAGAGCTAAAGGTGGAGATTAACAGGAAGTGTTTGGGTCACGAGGGACAGATTCCTCATGAATATCTTGGTGTCATCTTAATGATAATGAGTGAGTTCTTATTCTATTAGTTCCTGTGAGAACTGGTTGCTTGGAAGAGCCTGGCACCTCCCTCCCCTTTCTCTGTCTCTGTCTTCCTCTCTGGCCATGTGCTCTCTGCACACACCAGCTCCCCTTCACCTGCCACCACGAGTGGAAGCAGCCTGAGGCCCTAGCTGGAAGCGGATGCTGGCACCATACTTTTTGTATATCTTGCAAAACTGTGAGCCAAATAAACCTCCTTTCCTTATAAATTATCCAGCCTCAGGTATTCCCTTATGTGAATAACAGCACAAATGACCTGAGATGAGGCCAGACCGAGTGGCTGCAGGTTGTGAACAGGGCGTGGGTGTGGGGTGAAAATGACTTTCCAAATAAAAAAAAGCTTGAGCCCAGTGGACAGCATATCTACCTTCCTTTCTTTGCTCTGTCAGTAGCAGGGTATAGCCCAAGAGACCTGCCCACCATCGTTGCCTGAGAATCAGTCCCAGCACATAAATACTGAGATACTTTCTGCTGTGTCATATGCTGTAAAAAAAGAAAAAAGTGAAGTGGGTTTCCTGTCAAGTTACCTGTCATCACAGTGTGTCCCTCTCTTCTGCTCCCTCCCCGCTCCTCCTTTTTCTTTCTTTTATATTTGAGGCCAGTCTAAAGTGTATGAACTTTACTGTTTTAGAATTAGGACAGTTTCACGGGACTGGGATGAGGGGAACTTGGCTCTGTCGATAACTCTGATACCTGGATTTTCTCCAAGAAATGAATTTCTTCGTCACCCATCTGCTGCCCCCAGACAGCATGACATTACATAACCTTACATAGATATTTATCACCTAAAACCTGCAGATGAGGGGGCCAGGACTGCCTAGGATTCCAGTGTCCCAGAAGACCACATCATTATTCAGGGCAACATTTGGAGCCCTTCTTGATCTTGGTTTTTATTTTTTATTATTTCCTCAGCTCTATGAAGATATAATTGACAAATAAAAGTATAGATATTTAAGACGTACAGTGTAATGTACAAAGATATATGTATACATTGTGAAATGTATACCACAGTCAAGCTAATTAACATATCTATCGCCTCACATCGTTTCCTCCTGGGACAACATGCACGAAGCTACATGACATTATGCTAAGTGAAATAAACCAGAAACAGAAAGACAAATATAAACTCTCTTCTATGGGGAATCTAAAAACATTGAACTCCTAAAAGCAAAGAGTAGAATGGTATTTGCCAGGGTATGTGAGAAGGGGGAACAGAGAGATGATCAAAGGGTACAAAGTTTCAGTTATCAGATGAGAAAGTTCTGGAGATCTAATGGATAGCATGGTGGTTACAGTTAATAATACTGTATCATGTAGCTGACATTTGTTAAGAGAGCAGACCTAGGTGTTCACTACACACACACACACACACACAGAGACTTATCTTGGTTTTAACCTTGGCTGCATATTAGTGTTCCTGGAGGAGTTTTTACAAAGTCCTGAAGCTCATCTCCATCTCCAGAAATTTTGATTTAATATTGGTGGGTGCTGGCACAGTAGTTCCTATAAGCCCCTCAGGGGTTCTTTATGCACTGGTGTTTGACAACCACACCTTGCAGCTTCATCCCTGGTTGCTGCCCTCCTGCAGACACCATGCCTTTTCCTGTCTACATAGCCTTCATCCCTGACTGCTGCCCTCCTGCAGACACCATGCCTTTTCCTGTCTACATAGCCTTCATCCCTGACTACCTGGTGCACTCTTCCTTCTTTGTCTACCTGGTGAGTACTGGTTCACTTTTTATGACCTGACTCAAGTGTTGCCTTTTTAAATCTTTCTAGGCTGTCTGATGCCAGGCAGAGGTGATTGCTGCCTCATCCGTGTTCCTGTAACACTTTCCAGACATTTGAAAATACTACAGAATTACAGTCTTTTGTTTATCAATCTGTTCACTTGAGAGTTGGGACTTTATCATAGTAATCTTTGTCTCCCTTTCACCTGTAGAGTCTGTGTCTGGTGTGGGATAAGCACTCAGTGAATTTTTAGTTTGATTAAATAGAGGTGCTCAGAATAGCTATCATGTCATTGAGGCTGAAATAGCTATTTCTTACAAGGCTGGTCTCTCTGCTTTGCTGTTACAGTTACTGCTTGGCAAATCAGTGTGCCTCATTTGTGCAAATGCCGTATCCCCACTTGAGTGTTGAAGTATTTTGTTAATTGCATGATTGCCTGTGGCCACAGTGTGTTGTTTTGTGGTATACCAAGCCAGAATTTAAAACCAGGACTGCAAGGCCTATCATCATTGGTCTGCAACAAGTCTGAGTAAACACAAATGCTAAAACGAGTCCAGGAACTCCATAGGTGTATACAAAAACCCAGAAGAGAGATTCTGTCTTGCAGTCTTCCCTAAGGTGCTATGATTTTAAATTAAGGACAAAATCCATTATCTAATTGTAATGTCTCTTTTTTGTTCCTGTTGATAGAAAGTTTCAACTACAGTGTTGTTCTGTGAAGGGGAATGGGTGCTGGAGAGCTAAGCAGGAAGCAGGAGGCAGGAGGGACTGTCTGCAGCAATCAGCAGGTGTGCACTGATGGCTGGGCTCCTACTGAGGGCAGTGGAAGAGGTGGTTGCTTTTGGTGGGGCCCATTCCAATTGCTCATTGCCTGGAAATTTTCAATTGTAAATATTTTCAGTGTTGTTCCTGTCAATAGGTTCTTGGAAGAACTGTTTGAGACATGAGAACACTAGAAGCAACATGTTAATCCACCAAGCTAGTTTTTAGTCTCCTTCCCTCTGATCAATCTGAGCAGTTTGGTGACAGATGTGGGTCAGGTGGAATGCAAGGCACACAGGAAACAGTCCCTGGGTAGCCCATGACTTCCTGGAGGACAGAAGGAATGGAGGTTGGGCCAATGCTGGGCATCTCTGAGAGATGACTGTGGACCAGAATCGGAAAGGGTTCACCAGTTAACATTCCCTTTGCCTACTACAACACAGTCACGCCAGATAAAAGCTTTTTCTCTCTTAGGTAACTGAGTATGTAGACAGCCATGTATATCATTGTCAGGCTGATATGGAAGTTCTTATTGCTCTGCCAACGTCAACATGCATTTTTCACCTTGTGGTCTAATACAGTGGTTTAATATAGATAGTGGTCTAACATAGATAGTGGGAGCTCCCACTATCGAGTCCACATTCCAGCCAATAGGAAGTCAAGAAGAGAAAGGGAACCTAGGCTTATTGTATGCCAAGGGCCTGACTCAGAAGTTACAACTCAGCACTTCTACTCCATACGATTGACCAGAATATAGACACGTGTCTACACCTAGCTTCAAGAGAAATTAGGAAACCAACTCTTTGGCTGAATGGCCCTATGCTTAGCAAAAATATTTATCATCTGGGAGAAGAGATATTGGGGAAGTAACCAGCTATCTTTGTCTCATAGATGTTTTCCTAGCTACAGCCCAAACTCAGAAAAATAGTGAAATTCCAGAAGTACTTGAGAGTAAAGTCAGAAAAAGACACATCTCCATATCTTAGATGCCATCTCAGAACAAGGAGGCAGTAGTTGATGTTAAACATATTAGCATTCTGAGGTTGCCTAGAAAATCTCAGCATCCATAAACAACGTTCCCTGTGTGATGCATGTATCATACAATATTTAATGTTTATTTAACTTCTTAATATAATTTTGTGGTGAGAATGTTTGCCCAATATTCCCCAGAGTACTAGGAAGGTAGTGTGTGTGTGGGAGAGGTGCAGGCAGGAGGAGGATTGTATATTTCCATAAAGTTAATTACCTGGAAGAAGACATAAAAATTGCACGAATGGAGATGCTTTATGTATAATTAACAGTTCCTATTTTTAAAAAGCCTTCATGATTTTATGTTTGTGTATAAATTATTTTTGTGTATATGTATATATGTGTATATATATATATATATATATATCTACTCACCTATACTTAACATGATCCTTGATGTAGTCATGTGATGTAGTTGGGAAAGCATCATTTCCATTTTATAAAAATTTGGTGATTAGATCTTGAACTTAAAGCTTGATGTTTCTTTTGAATATGGTTATCCCCTAACCATATGCAGGGGATTGGTTCCAGACCCCCTAAGCATACCTAAATCCACAGATGCTGTGTTCCTTTTATAAAATGACATTTGCATGTAACCTATCCACATCCTCCTGCATCGCATAAATCATGCCTAGATTACTTAATTTTTCACCAACCCAAAGCTTTTGTAAAAGTAAAAATAAAAAGTAGGTTACTAAAATACCTCATGTGTTGTAAAAGCTAAAAAAAAAAAAAAAAAGCTTGAGACTGTAGTAATAATAAATGAAACTGCTTGGTGGTGGGAGATGTCTTCGAAGCATAGGAAGGTAATTTTTATGTGGAAGGAATGTAAATGTGTGCAGCTAGAGGATGGACTGTAGTGGTTTTAAAACAGGTCTGCAAATTCATTGGCATTTCTCTCATCAAGTGATGGAGTCCAATTCTCCTCCCCTTGAATATGGGCTGACCTTAGTGACTCCATAATACATAGAATGTTGTGGCAGTGACCCATCAAGATTTTCAACATTAGGTCATAAAAGGCTATGTAGTCTCTGCCTGACTCTCTTGCAACGCTCACTCTTAGAAACCAACTGCCATGCTGTGAGGAAGCCCAAGATGCGTGGAAAGGATCCAGTATGTGTTCTGGCTACAGTTGCTAGCGTGGTCTTAGCCAATAGCCTGCATGAACCAAGAGACATGTGAACCAGCCTTCCTAATGACTCCAGGCACAGACACTGCTGGGCTTCAACTGCCTGAGACACCCTGAGTGAGAACCACATAGCTGAGCCCAGTAAACCCTCTAACAAGGAGATGATAATAAATGATTATTATTATATGCCTGGGAGATTGGGGTGGTTTCTTTCACAGCAATAAAAAATAGAAACATATTTGGAAGCTCAGAAATAGTGGAAGATGTGGAATGCTAGGGATAACATTCATTGGCTGTCAAGGTTACACAATTGGCCAAGTGACAGAAGGAGGGTTTGAACCTCCATTTTATGATATTTATTTCAGATTTTTTTTCCCACTTCTCAAAAGTTTCTTTCTTTGAATAGCCATTTAAAACTAGAACTCATTTGAGCTTCATTTACAGTACTTTTGGGATAAATCAAAGGTGTGGTGGATATTGCAAGCAGCAATGGCAAGCATTCTAGAGATTTTGTTTTGCTCACACATGTATACCAGGCACCAGAGTGTGCATGCATACACCTTTGTCCTTGCCATACCTAAGTTACTTTCCTGCCCTTGCTTCAAATCTTTGCTTTCACAAGTCACAAGATATTGGCCTGAACTTTCTCTCCTTTCCAGGAGGAAGGCTCTTCCTCAACTAGAATTGCATATAATTAGACATGCATATTAAGTACCATGACCTCAGGCCAAATGCTCTCATCTTTTCAACCATTTCACATATGTCATAGTTTTCAGATTGTTTTTACTTTTTTTCTTTGATTTTTTTAATTGTAAAATATATGTAATATTTACCATTTTAATCATTTTTGAATGTACAATTCAGTAGCATTAAGGATATTCACAGTGTTGTGCAACTATTACCACTATCCATTTTCTCTCTCTCTCTTTTTTTTTCTGAGATAGTCTCTCTCTCTGTCACCCAGGCTGTGGTCATAGTTCCCTGTTTGCTGAGTCCTCTTAAAATCTGTGTACACTGCTCCAAGGATTTGATATATAATATGTGCTTAATTATATGTTCGATCAAATTGAAGTCTGACCAGCACCAGGAAAGCAGGACCAACACTTTCCTCACTTCAGATACTTTTATTAATGCTTTTCCAAATTTCATAAATAATTTAAAGCTGACATCTTAGTGCTGACATGTTGACTATATATTTGTAGGTAAAGCCATAGTCAATAGCCTAATTAATTACTTCACATGCTCTGATGTCTCATCACATAGTAGATGAATTTTTAATCATTTTTGTTGTTTATTCATCAAGCGCTTACTTTGTGCTAGGGACTATGCCAACATCTTCACATGTCTGATCTTATGCTATCTTCTCAGAAGAGTAGACAATAATTGTTTTTATTTTCTCAGCATCCCTTTCCCCCCACCCCTTTTTTTTTGGTAAAAGCATCACAATTTTCCTCTGGTTAAGTACCTTTTCCTCATTGTTTCTGGATGTGTTCATGGTGGGAGTGTTCATCCAGTTTCTCTGCAAGAACTCCGCCTGGCCCTTCCAACACTAGCCAAGGAAGTAGGCACTGATCCAGGTTAGTTTGTTCAGACTCTTTCATGAGAACGGAAACTTGAGCAGAGCCTTACAGTGATGGCAGGCACTGGAATTTGAGCATACAGCAGTTATGTCCTGAAAATGTGCTCATTAGTTTTTGCAACCACATCCATCACCACTGGATGTGGTACATTTTTAGTACCTAGAGCAATTCCAGGTAATGCAGGCACTCAAAAATACTTGTGGAATGGACAAGCAAATGAATGAACCAATGCTCAGAGTATCTCTGGTTCATGTATTGTCCAAAGCCTGGTTATCCAAATCTTTCTTTAATTTGCTGAACTCCAGGAATGTTTCCATTAAGTTAGGCAGAGTCTATTTCACCTGTTTTATAGCCAGGATACTCTAAACTGATAAAAATGGATGCCATTGACTCCTCTTATTGATAGGGCTTTTTTTTTTTGGAGTAGAAAAGGAGGTATAGGTATTGCCTATACAATTGACCCTTGAGCAACACAGATTTGAGCTGTGTGGGTCCAGGTATAGGCAGATTTTCTTCTGCCTCTGCCACCCCGAGACAGCAAAGACCAGCCCCTCCTCTTCCTCCTTTTCAGCCTACTCAACATGGAGACGATGAGGATGAAGACCTTTATGATGATCCACTTCCACTTAGTAAATAGTAAACATTTTTTCTTTATGATTTTCTTAATAATATTTTCCTTTCTCTAGTTTATTATAAGGATACAGTATATTAATACATATAACATACAAAATATGTGTTAATGGACTGTTTATGTTATTGACAAGGCTTCTGGTTAATAGAAGGCTATTAGTATTTAAGTCTTTGGGGAGACAAAATTTGCATGTGGATTCTGGACTGTGCAGGGTTTTGGAGTCAGTGCCCCTAACCTCCATGTTGTTCAAGGACCAACTGTATCTACTATTTGTTGGAGCCTCTGTCCCACTTGTCCTTGTCATGCATTACCTCATTTGTCCTTCTCTGTTGAATGTTCCATAATTGCACCCTATCAAGCATGGATGTTACATACTAAGTTATCTTTTGGGAATCAGTGTCAACATAAAAAAAGAAAGAAATGTCAATGTCAAAAAAAAAAAAAAAAAGGAAAAATCAGCTTGTCCCCAGTATATGTTAGCTTGGAAGCACAAAACTCTATTTGATATTTTCAGCGGGATGTCATGGTGGCGGGGGTCTGCCAATATTGGCATTTGATCTTCCTATTTCTACCCTAGAAGTGGAGATGGAAATCAAACCAAACCAGCAGGCTAGTGTAGCATAGGACAGTGTCATTCACCATTTAGTAAACAATCAAGTACTTATTGTAAATATGGAACTTGCACTGGGGATTGGTCTGGAGCAGATGGGGACAAGCGGAAGCAACAGAGTGATAGTAATGATTACAGGGAGGGTTACAGAGGCAAGGGCCTGGGCATTTTTTGAGGAAGGAATCATTGGAAGTCATCTGTTCACTTGGTCTTTAGGAGATCTGAACTCAAAAGGTGGTTAGAATTTCTAGTAATGAATAGCCCATTACCAAACACCTCTTTAGGCACACTGGACACCTCAATATCTCCAAAGATATTTTTTCATAATTTATTCATTTTATTCATGCTGTGACCTCCTCCTGAAATGGCTTACTTCATAATCTGTTTCTCTGAGTCTTTCAGGGCCCAACAAAAAAATTAAAAAAACTTATATCAGGGGTTTCATCTTCTCTGATTTCTAAGAAAGCAAATTGCATAGTGCAGGGCAGGAGACAAAGGCGCTGGCTTCAGACAGATAACGTTGTGAGCCCAGGCTCAGATGTTTTATATGCTGACATGATAGTTAACTTTCCTTAGTCTCAGTTATCTCTTCTGTAATATGGGGATGACGGTGATAATAATAATAATATCTTTTAGGGTGATGGCCAGGATTAGAGAGATACTTCTAGTAGCTGCCATATGATGGGACATTGATAATTGATAGGTATTTATGGGACATTGATAATTGATAGCTCTTTTGTATCAGTGCCACAGTCCAGCATAATTTCATTCCTCAGGATTCCTTTAATGGCATCATATAAGTTGCAGTCATTGTAACTTTTACTAGACTGACCTTGCTTCCTGATTTCTAGTCTCTATCTTAAGTCATAGCTGTAGTTACATCTATATGTATCTTTATGTCCCAAGTTCCCAGATGGCAGAGATTAGCTTTAACAGGTATTGTGCAAAGGTACCCAATAAATGAATGCCAAACAAAATAAAAAAAAAGAGAAATATCTTTAAGTGATTTTTAGCTCTACTGGTTTTGTAGTTTTATAAGGTTTTAGCAGATAAATTAAAGCTTATTTTTATGATTTTAAATTTTGCTTCTATAGAGCACTTCTAATAGATTCTTTTCCATGACATCATTTTTTTAATATGCACAAACATCACCTCATTTGATCTCCTTGGTTCCCCTACAAGGCAGATATTATTGGTACTTCCTGATTATAGTTCGTGAACTGAGGCGCCAAGAGGCAACAGAACTTCCCAGTCATAGCATGGTGTACCGGGAAGCAGGCATGAGAGCTGATGTCTGTGCTCTGCCCTCTCTCCTGAGCTGGGCTGACTCCCTCGAGAAAGTCCTAAGAGATAATGGATGTGAAAATCCTCTATAGACTCTAGAGTGGAATATGAATGTAGGGGATTATTGCTATTATTTCTAGGGCAGGCAAGCTATAACCTCTTGTGGAACCATTTATCAACCAGGAAATCCTGTTGCTGTTCACTGAATTGTACCCCTGTGACCCAAAAGATAATGTATTTCCCAATGTAGTTAACTTAATACTATTGGCTGACCTGTACCTTGAACTGAGCTGGGTGAGTAATATTTAAATGCGGAGCCTGACAGCTCATAACCCACGGCGGCTTACTCCCCCTGTGGCAAGCTGCTGAGCCAGGGAGGGAAGAACTGTGGAATGCGGGGATGAATAAGGAGAGAGGGATGGTGTTCCTCCAAAAACAACCCATGGCTTAGATTTGTTTTTGATAGTTTGATGAAAGGAACATGTTTGTTCCTTTTGATTATCAAGAGTGCTCCTTGGGTTACCTCCCACAGATACCCTTGGATTGTCAATTTCAGCTGCTCTCACACTGGGTCAGAACCATTCCATGTTGATTTAAAAACCCAGTGGGGGATCATCTGACTGGCATTTGATATCATGGTTCAACAGCCTGCTGGATCCTCCATATGCCTGCAAAAAAGGAAAATGCTTGCTGGACACTTCTGCAGGCCAGAGGCAGTGGGAGGGGAAGGGAGGGTTTTTTCTGCTTTAATCTCTTAAATACAGAGCTGAAAGTACAATTGAGTCATACAATTAAGAGTATGTTTAAAATAGAAGGGAGTTTAGACATCAGTGCAAAGACCCTAATTTTATAGACAAGGAAATGGAGACTCAGAAGGGTGAGCAATTTGCCACACAACTTGATGCCTAAATTCACCAAATTTAAATGAATGATTCATCTAAATCAGTTAGATGAGACATTTCTTATTCCCAGTTTCCAATTCTTTTTGCTCTATCATGCTGCCAACTACTAAGGATGACATCTGCCCAAGCCCATGTAAAAGTGACCAAAAAGGGCAGTCCTTAGAGAATTATTTTCTCTTTTGTGTTCTAATAACCATCAATCAATCAATGAACAGACATGAGCTTTACTCTGCACCTGACACAGAGCTTGGAGCTGTAAAGGGGAATCTAAGATCTTCTCAGTGAAGTGACAACTTCAAGTCATGCTAAGATAAACCAGGCATGGTGACTCATGCCTGTAATCCCAGCACTTTGGGAGGCCAAGGCAGGTGGATCACTTGAGGCCAGGAGTTCGAGACCAGCCTGGCCAACAAGGTGAAACTCTGTCTCTAGTAAAAATACAAAAATTAGCCAGGCATGGTGGCAGGTGCCTGTAATCACAGCTGTTCGGGAGGCTGAGGCAGGAGAATTGCTTGAACCCGGGAGATGGAGGATGCAGTGAGCCAAGATCACACCACTGCATTCTAGCCTGAGTGACAGAGTGAGATTCTGTCTTAAAAAAAATGATAAAAAAATAAAAAACATATTAAGAGAGTGACCAACTACCAGTATAATTGTTGAATAATGGGTGGAACACACTATATTATTTGGGTATTAATTTAAGCCATTGCTTCTCATGTTTTTCAAGGTTGATACAAAACCAAAAAGAGTGCTTTGTTTCTGGACCTTTGGGTAGAGAGGGCAATAACTAATCATGACTGATTCTCTATGAGTTCTGAACCAAGTAAAAAATAGCCCCAGGAACCAGATAATAATTCTAAGGAAGCCAGTTTTATTGCCAGCAAAGCTGCAGTTGGACAGTTGAGCTTGGCACCATGGCTGAAATGGACCACGTTACCCAATGCAGGACCTGGAAAAAGCATATCCCATGGGGGCAGGATGTAGAAGACAGCTCACATGTGACCCTCATGAAGACAAAGGTGGGAATTAGAGAAGACACAGAGTTTGGGCTCCAGAAAGGGAGAGGGAAAGAAGAAAGGAAGAGATGTGTTGTCCTGTCCTAGTAAGACAAGCCTCACCTCCTCGTGAGAAGTGGAAAGGACAAGGAGAGGATGAACATTCCTATTGCAATGGCCAAGGAAGGATCATGCAGAGAGGAAGAAAGGTTCTCCTATAACTTTAGGAAACAAGAGTGAGTGCAAGCAAAATGCAGACACAAAACTACTGAGTAGGTTGTGGAATCTATGCTGCAGAGATGGAGAGAGGATATAGGATCCTCCCTTTTTGTTTTTTATTTTAACTTTATTCTTGCCTGTGGTAAAATACATATAATAGAAAATGTACCATCTTGACCCTTTTTTAGTGTACAGTTGAGTAGGATTAAGTATATTTCCATTGTTGTGCAACCAATCTCCAGAACTTTTTCATCTTGCAAAAGTGAAACTCTGTATTTATTAAACACTAACTCCTCATTCCTCATTTTCCTTAGCCCTGGTAACCATCAGGTCTCTATGAATTTGACCACTCTATGTACCTCTTATAAGTGTAATCACACAGTATTTGTTTTTTGGTGACTGGCTTATTTCACTTAGCATAATGTCCTCAAGTTTCATACATTTTTTAGCGCGTGTCAGAATTTTCTTCTTATTTGAGGTGGAATAAAACCACATTGCATGAATAGGCCACATTTGGTTAATCCATTCATCCATCAGTGTACATGTGGGTTGCTTCCACCTTTTGGCCATTGTGAGTAACACTGTTAGAAATGTGGGAACATAGGTATACAAATATCTCTTCAGATCCTGCTTCCAATTATCTTGGATATATACCCAGAAATTGAACTGTTGGATCAAGTCCCCGCAATTTTGACAAAAAAGCTTGATGTTCTCAAAAGATTAAGTAGAATTTGGAGACCAGAAATCTACAGGTTTGCAGAGTAAGAATGGATGCGCTCTGCTTTCCCAGGGGATGAGCGACCAGGTTTTATTTATTTATTTATTTATTTATTTATTTATTTATTTATTTTTGAGACAAGGTCTCACTCTGTCGCCCAGGCTGGAGAGCAGTGACATGATCTCGGCTCACTGCAACCTCTGCCTCCTGGGTTCAAGTGATTCTTGTGCCTCAGCCTCCCGAGTAGCTGGGAATACAGGCGCATGCCACCATGCTCAGCTAATTTTTGTGTTTTTAGTACAGATGGGGTTTCACCATTTTGGTCAGGCTGGTCTCAAACTCTGAGCTCAAAGGATCCACCCACCTCTGCCTCCCAAAGTGCTGGAATTACAGGCATGAACCACCATGCCAGCTGTGACAAGGTTTTAAATAGCAGTAAGGAAGGGTTAGGGAGGCAGTATGGTCCTTACTATGGAGTAGCCTCCAGAGGCTATGAAAAGAGCCTGTGGCCTTGGCTGGTATGAGAGTAGGAGGGAGAAGGATTCCTGCCTCTCTTCAGATGGCAAGGGATGAAAATGTGGTGAGGACTCAAATTTGTACCCAGGAGTGTATTTTGTTTTTAATTCTTATTCAAAGTAGGGTATACCTTTGCTTGCAAGTGAAGGGTAGGGATAGAGGATGTAAAATATCTTTTGTTTAACACAAAGAAAGGAGGGGCCCAGGATGGTTCTAAACATTCCACAATGCACAGGATACCCCTACAGCAAGACTGAAAAAGTGGGATTTGTTATGTTTTCTGCTGAAGGTAAAGTCTAATTTCCTTTTTACAAATACCTGCTAAGATGCCTATTCCTGTCTTATTTTATTGATTAGGCATGTGAGAGGTGGCTGTCCTGAATGATTTAACTGACTGCCCAGAGATTTAGTGCTACGATCAGGTGTCCTTACTCCTAAGATTATTTCCTGTTGTTTGCACCTTGAAGGGTCAGATAAAAAGAGGTCACTGAGGATCAAAATTACCAATAAAGAAGGAGAAAGAATGAGTATGTATTCTGTGCTCACTGTTCTGGGTGAGCACTGTTCTGGGACCAGCTCTTTACTGCAGTTTGGTAAATTGAAATTCAGAAAACCAAATAGCCTGTGAAAGGTCCCGTTTGAACTCAGGCATATATTCGACTTGGCTCTCATCTTTAAAACGCACTGCTCCTTTTTAGAAAATGAGTGATTAAAAATTAGTTCAAAAGCTTCAATAATAAAACAGCAATATCTAGACACTCCAGTCTTCTATTTATTCACTGAAAATAGTATTTTGAGTGCCTACTCTGTATCACATGCTGTGCTACGGGCTGAAGGTACACTGGTCCTGTAGACACACTCTCAGATCAGTTGAGCAGGGTGAGGCAGGTTACTAAAATGCCATTGTCTTATACTCCAAATATCCCATAGACACTGTGTGTGTGATTGTGTGTGTGTGTGTGTGTGTGTGTGTAAGACAGCTCCCTCATGTTTTGATGACTGAGCACTGTTTGCTTCTTTTCTTCAGCTGTTTACCTGCAACCTCTTGATCTCAGGCATTTTGACATGAGTCTGTGAGGATGATCAAGGGACAATTCTGAGTGCAGCACCATATTAGGCAGCAGAGTTGCTGTGGCTCGACAAAACTTGTGTGCTTGTGTCCCTTCCCTGAAACCGAGTGCTTTCCCTTAGGGGAATAGGGGAGTGAAAAAGAAAACAAATCCTGTTTCTTTTCTTTACTCATTACACTTTACTTCTGGTCACCAAAATGTGTAGGTTTTTCTCCCCCACATTAAGGAATTCTCTTCTCCTCAATGGGCACTGACTGTGTCCTAATTTAACTCAGTTCTGATTCTGTCTCTAGATAGCATCAGATTCCACCAAAAGGGGTAAGCTTCACAAGACTGCACCCCATTTCAGACGCCAATCTCAAGTGGTGGAGCCCCAGGTTATCCACAGCTCCTGTTTAACTTGGCTAAGAATGAAACTAAAATATTGCACCCCAAAATATACTGCTTTGACATATTTTGAGATGGCTGTTCAGAGAGTATGCAACCAGAAGGATCTCTGAAAAAGCTGTCTTTCGTGGGGGAGATTAGCGCCTGGGAAAATATATCTGCATTGATGCTGCCAGGCTTTCTTTGAGGTCCTCCCTTTTCCAGGTCCAGAAAATATTAACCAACAGCCTGACACCTTTAAAGGTCTCAAAGACATGTTTACCAACTATTCTCTTTGAGGGCTGCTACCTGTGAGGTTTCACCTCCATAACAAAACCACCTTTGCTAGCCAGGCCTCTCTTTTCTCCCTCCCATAACCTATATTGTTATTATTACTCAATTTACCACCATAACCTGTTTTTGGCCATGCTCCAAGCCTCCATTCTTTCTGTATCCTCAAGATAGTAGATAAGCCTCCGTAACCAATTGTGGGGTTGGGGTAATCATTCTATGATTCTTCCCCCTGCATGTTAATAAATGTGTATGCCATTTCTCCTATTAATCTGCCTTTGTCATGTTAATGGAAAACACAAACTCTGCAAAAATATTTTTTAAAAGTTATTTCTGAGACAATAAGAATGACCACAGGCCTGGGAAGCAGGGTCCTCAGGCTCAGGGAATACTGAGAAAGTGTGTCCAAGGCTGTTGGATTACAGTTTAGTTTTATACCTTTTAGGAAGGTGAGAGTTATAGGAAAATATATAAATCAATATGTGGAGGATATATATTGGTTCAACCAAGAAGACGGGATGTCTTGAAGTGGGGGCTTATACCTTATAGGTTCAGACATTCTTTGATTTGCAATTGGTTAAAGGAGTAAGGCTCTGTCTAAAACTTGGAGTCAGCAGAAAGAAATTCTTAAGATAAGGATTTATGTAGCAAGGGTGATGGCCTGTGGATGTGACTTAACCCTTACCTTGTGTGGCCTTAGGTCTTGTTTATAATTTGGTATCTTATTGCCACAAATAGTCTTTTTGTCAGCCTTATGATCTCTATTTTAACATCAATGCTGGTCAGTTGTTATGTCTAAACGCCAAAAAGGAAGAGGTACAATGAGACATGTCCAACCTCCTTTCCATTTATGGCCAGGAACTCAATTTTTTAACGTTTCTTTGGAGTCCCCTTGGACAAAAGCGTGTCTGTTCAGTTGGTGGGGGGCTTAGGATTCTATTTTTAATTTACAATCAGTTGACTTTTAGTGAATCTTTAAAGAGCAAAGGGGAAGGTTTCTCTTAACCCCTAGAGCTCCCGAACAGAGGTTCCCATGATGCCCTCCTTGTGTTCAATCATTTGCTAGAACAGCTCACAGAACTCATTAAAACACAACATATTGGATTACCAGTTTATTACCAAAAAATACAACTCAGGAAGAGCCAAATGAGGGGACGTGTAGGGCAAGGGATAGGGAAGGTGTCTGGAGTTTCTGTGCCCTCTCAGGGCAAGGCCACCCTCCTGCACCTCCACGTGGTCACTAAAAGGAAATTCTGTGAACCTCTTTCTTTTGTCTCTTTCTTGTGGGTTTTTTGGAGGATGCATTACACAGGCATGATTTATTAAATCATTGGCTAATAGTGATCAATTCAACCTTCAACCCATCTTCCCTCTCCAGAGGTCAGAGGGTGGGGCTGGAAGTTCCAACCCTGTAATTATGTGGTTGGTTCCCCTGGCACCCAGACCCCATCCTGTAGTTGTCTGTGGTTTTTCCAATAATCACCTCATTCACGTAAGCTCAGGTGTGTGTGAAAAGAGTTTGTAATGAATAACAGTAGACTCTACTCTCACCTTTACTGCTTAGCTCACTTAGGAAATTCCAAAGGTTTTTGGAGCTCTGTACCAGGAACTGGATGAAGACCAAATACATACTCCTTTTTATAAATCACAATATCCTATGGAGTACTGAGGTTAAGCACATGGACTCGCTGATCAGACAGGCCTGGGTTTAAATCCCCCATTTACTACCTATTTGGATTTGAACAAATGGCTTAACTTCATTGAGTCTCTGTGAAACTCTTTGCAAAGATCATGACAGTGGGGGAAACCTAGCATGGCTGACTCCATTTTGCCTCTAGCCTCACAGCCTGGCTGTCTTCACTCATTGCTGGACATAGGCCAAGCTAACTACAGGAGAAATTTAGTTTACAATTTAACTTTGAAGCAAGGATAATAGCAGTCCCTCCCTAAAACTGATCCCCTCTTTCTCTGGGGTGCTAAAACCACCTCTGTAAGACTAATAAAAGGCTACTAGATTGGGATTATGGGAGGAGCCTGAATCCTGCTAAAATGTAGTGATAGTTTCCATAATCCCTTACTGACCAGGAGTCATGTGGCCAGAGGTCACAAGATTTGTGACTTCTCCAATCGTTACTATAAATAGCATCACTATTGGGGAACCTAAGATTGATCTTTGAGCTATTTTTCAGACTTTTGCATATCAACTGCTGATTCCACCTAGATTTGTGACTCATGATTCAACTTATCTTGTGGCTCCCCAACCCAGAAGCAGACTCAGTACAGGAGGACTGTTTTCCACACCTCTATGATTGCACCCCCAACAAATCAGCAGCACCCATCCCCCACACCCCTGCCCACCAAACTATCCTTGAAAAACCCTAACCTCTGAGCCTTCAGGGAGACTGATTTGAGTTACAACTCTAGTTGTTTCATGTGGCTGGACTCACATTAATTAAACTCTTTACTGCAATACAATGGTCACAGTGAATTGATTTGGTCTGTGCAGTGGTCAAGAAGAACCTGTTGGGTGATTACATCTGCTTCTTCATATGTAATGCAGAGATGTTCAGAGTTAAGACCATGTCAGGACACTTATGGGAGGCCTAAATGAAGTGATGTAAGAAGCATTCCACTCCAGGGTAACTTGCATTGACACCATAGGGCCTGAGGTGGGCATGGAATAAAATGCTTAACAGAAATAGTACAAATACAAATACCAGGGCCTTTAGCAGCAGTTTCCTTCTCTGAGCCAACAGGGGAAGGGGCGGATGGAACCAGCCATGGGCATGAGAGGCGAGAATGAAATGTCCAAGGGATCTTCAAGGACAGCAGAGGCATTGCGTAGGGGCAGCCTGAGCAAGTCCACATTAGAAACCTTCTTGAGACTGTCCAGAGGGTAGGGGACACACTTTCAGTCAAGTCTTGTCTTTCAGCGTGGAGTGAGCCAGAAAAACAGTGATGTCTTTTTTTACCCCTAGGCCAGGGAAACCACAGTAAACATACGCATCATGTTATGGCTGACTGAGAGTCAATGCTAGCAATTTCAGACAGACCCAATGTTATAAATTTACCCAAGACTATTTCAGGGGCCCTGGGATAACAGTGGTAGAAAGTGAACCCAGAGACAGATGGGCAATGGCTTCAAATATTAGTTTCAACACTAAGTAGCATATTTGGAAAGTCACGTAACCTCTGAGCCTCAGTTTCCTCATCTACAAATTGGAGAAAATACTGTTTCATATGGTGGCTGTGGGTCTTAAATATAATCAAGTTTCCAAAAGCAGTTTTCAAACTGTCAATCCCTGTGCAGATTTGAGAGGTTGTTATGTTATTTCTAAGTAGGCAGTGCTACTGTGGATTTTAGTTTAGTGGAAAGAAATTCTACTAGTTCATGCTCTACACGGTAGAATCTTTGAACCTTATATTCTCACTCATCAAACACCTTAAACTGTGGAGGTGCCTAGAGTGGCAGAAACAGAAAAATCTATCATCTAATTCAAAGCATCGTTTTCTTTGTAGCTCACTGGAAAGGGAGTGGAGAGCACTTCTTTTGTTGGGTTTGCTTAATTCAAGAGGGAAAAAGAAAGTCACAAATGAGAAATGCAAATCTAAGAAGACATCTAGCCTCGTGCCTGGCTTTAATAATTGCTCAGATAAGAAAGTCTAGTATCCATCCATACCTCTCCACACATTCACTCACATATTTAGGGTCTAAGTTTCTGTTCAGTGTCACTGATGGAAAGATCCACCTTGGACTTATTCTATGACTGCTCTTTGTTTATTTTTCATTATTTTATCACTATTTGTTTTACTTCATTTGGGCTGCTATTACAAACTGCCATAGAACGGGTGGCTTATAAAAAACAGTAATTTATTGCTTACAGTTTAGAAGGCTGTGAAGTCCAAGATCAAGGTGAGTGCAGATTCGGTGCCTGGGATGGTCCATTTCCATCAGGACATCCTTCTGATTCACAGACAGCTATCTCCTCACTGTGACCTCACATGGCGAAAGGGGAAGGGAGTTCTTTGGGGCTTATTTTATAATGGCACTAATCCCATTCTTGAGTGTAGATGCTAATCTACCTCTAAAACCCACCTCCAAATGCTATCACATCTATATTATGTCCCCCCACATTTGGGATTAGGTTTAAACATATGAAGTTTGGAGGCACATAAACAGTCAGTCTATAGAACTATTTGAAATTATCTTACAGTTTTATTTATTTGTTTGGTTGATTACTATATTTTTGCCTAGTGAGGAGAACATGGAATGATCCCTAAGGTGGAGCAGGAAGCTGTCAAGAGAGGGGAAAAGGTGAAGGATTCCTGGAGGCTGCTCAGCAATCCATCTAAGACAAAATGCAAAAGAACCTGTTAAAGATCTTTCCCCACCCTGGTGGCCTGGGGAACACATCACATTTGGAGAATTGAAGAAATCTTAAAATGCAAGCATATTAAGCCCTTTTTCCCCAAATCACTTAAGGTATCTAATACTTATTAAATAATTATGTGTGCATGTATTAGGCACTGGACTCAACACTCTACCCACATTATTCCATTGAGTTTTCACAGCAAATGTGTCCTATTGTATTCCCATTTTACACACGGAAAAACTGAGGCTCAGGGAATTGAATGGACTTGCCCAGATTGTTAAGTGGTGGATCTGCGAAGGGAGGCCAGTGAGCCTGACTCAGAATTTGGTGCTTTAAACTATCATTGGCAATTGCACATGAATTGTCTACCTTTTCTGACAGCTTCATAGAGACATGTAAAAATATTGGTGCTCCTCATGGATCTATCTTGAGCCCACTTTTATGATTCTTACCTTACACACTTACAGGGGGGTTGATCTGTTATTTCCTCTGCATGAAATTCCATGTTTATGTTTTTCAGCTTCATATTTCTGTATCCAGCTACCTGCTGCTGTCTTTATCTGCTTCCCTATTTAAACTTCAACTCAGCATATTCACAACTGAATTTACTCCTTTTTTCGCAAATCTTCTTTCCCTCAAATATTCCCTGCCATAGTCGAATGACGCCCTCAACCACCCAGTTGCCCCAGGGGGAACCTGAAAATTATTCCTAAAATCTGCTGTGTTAGGCTGTTCTTGCATTGCTATGAAGAAATATCTGATATTGGGAAATTTATAAAGAAAAGAGATTTAATTGGCTCACAATTCTGTAGGCTGTACAGGAAGCATGATGCTGGCATTTGATTGGCTTCTGGAGAGGCCTCAGGAGGCTTACAATCATGGTGGAAGGCAAAGGAGGAGCAGGCATGTCTCATGGCAAAATTAAGAAGCTAGCAAAGGTTGTGGGAGGGGTTGCCACACACTTCTAAATGACCAGATCTTGAAAGAACTCACTATCACAAAGATAGCACCAAGCCATGAGAGATCTGCCCCCGTGATCCAAACACCTCCCACCAGGCCCCACCTCCAGCATTGGGGATTACAATTCAACATGAGATTTGGGTGGGGATAAATATACAGACTGTATCACCTCCCTCCCTCCCCATATCTTGGAATGTGTTCTTCTTTAGTCTTGCTCCACTATATTTTGTCCATTCTGGTTGACATTGCCTGTTTATTATTTTTGATCATTGCAGCTGTTTTTAAACTGTTTTTCTTATCTTTATTATCAGTCTCACAAGTCTACCTCATTTAGAGCTACTAGAAGTTGTTTTATTAAAAATTCATACTTAAATGCAAATCTCAAGGCACAGTGGCACTGTGGCTGGACCATAGGGCTGGTGCCACCATGCTGGTCACCAGGAAGACTTTCTGTTGGCACTGGGATAACTCAGAGTCAGAGGAAGATGAAGATGATGCAGAGGAGGTTCAATTAAAACTGGAATAGACCAGAGAAGTACATAATAGAAGGAAGAGATTCAACGGGTGCTGTCGCCCTGCTGTTGGGAAAGAAGAGACCACTCAGATCCCTTTCAGATGAAGATAGGTGATGTGGATATGAAGAAACTGAAGGAAAAGAGCAAAGATAAAATCAGTATAGAGGAAGACTTTCACTTGGGGACATCATTTTCTGCAGAAACCAACTGAAGGGATGAGGATGCAGACATGATGAAGTACACTGAGACAGAGCTAAAGAAGAGCAAAGGGATCGTGGAACATGAGGAACTGAAAGTCAAGCCAAGGAATGCAGAGGATTGTCTTTATGAACTTCCAGAAAACATCCACATTTCCTCAGCAAAGAAGACCAAGAAGATGTTTTCCAAGCAGATGCTGAGTGGCATTCCTGAGTTGGACCTTGGCATCAATGCTAGAATAAAAAATATCATTTCTTCAGAGGATGCCAAGGTCCATCTGCTGGCAGAGTAGCAGAATAAGAAAAAAGACAGTAAGCTATCCTTCATGCCTACCAACATGGCTGTGAATTACGTGCAGCAGAACAGATTTTATCATGAGGACCTCAACGTTCCCATAGAGAGAAACACAGAAGAACCCAAAACCAGACTCTTGAGGGTAGGCGACACGGAGAAGCTAGGTGACACAGAGAAGGCAGAGGCTGAGAGGTCCCCTCCTAACCACAAGCATCCTGATAAGCAGAAGGCCACTGATGACTATCGTTATAAAAAGGTCAAGAATATGAACAGGCAGTACTGAGCTGTGCAGAATGGGATGTAAATATTGCCTTCCTCTCCCTCTCTCCATTCATCCCATGAAAAATGGCTTCCTGGACTGAGAATGCTCAGTTGCTAGCAGAGAGTTCCAGAAACAGACTCTATTAGGCCTGCTGCTTACCTGTTGGATTTTTTAAGCACTAAATTGGTAACTTTTTGAAACAAAGCAATGCATAATGTCTCATTTGGGGGCAAACTCTATTTTTGTGAACATTATTAAATCTTGTTTGTAAATACATTGACTTTCTCTTAATATTTGCTCCAGGTCAAGAAGAAACAACTCTGTATTCCTAGTGTGATAATATCCTTTAGATTATGCTTTTATTATTATATATGCAATCATGTCTTCTAATTTCACATATTTGGAATGGGGTCAGAAATGCATTCTTTATTAATTAGAGTGGATCCAGTTGACAGAAAAATCTAGGATGAGATCACAAGGATACTGGTGTTTTCTGACTTTCACAAAATCACCTGTTGCTTTTCATTAAAAAGAACAAAGCAAAAACAAGAAAAATATCAAATGCGAACCTCATTGTATTACTTCTATATGATTTCTTCTTACTCTGAATTCCTGTAGCCTCTTAGCCCTTGACACATATTTTCCTACTCTATAGTTCAAAAAATGCCACCTGTGTATCTTGTCTCTTTCTTTCTTCTTTTCCTCTCTCATATCTTTTCCTTGTGCCTTCCATGAATTTTCTGTAGCCTCTTCTATTTTTTTCTTTTAACTTTTATTTCAGTTTTAGGGGTACATGTGTGTTTGTTATATGGGTAAACTCATGTCATGGAATTTTGTTGCGCAGATTATTTCATCATCCAGGTGCTAAGCATAGTGCCCTATAGGTATTTTTTCTGATTCTCTCCCTCCTGCCCTGTCCACCCTCAAGTAGGCCCAAGAGTCTATTGTTCTCATTTTTGTGTCCAAATATTCTTATTGTTTATCTCTCACTTTTAAGTCAGAACATGCAGGATTTGGTTTTCTGATCTTGCATTAGTTTGCTAAGGATAAAGGTCTTTAGCTGCATACATGTTGCTGCAAACAGCATGATCTCATTCTTTTTTATGGCTGCATAGTATTCAATGGTGTATATATACCACATTTTCTTTATTTAGTCTACCATTGATGGGCATTTAGGATGATTCCACGACTTTCCTATTGTGAATAGTATGTAGCCTCTTCTTTATGCTAGACTGTGAAACTGACATTATGAGAAGATTTATACCATCACACCAGTTAGAATGGCGATCATTGAAAAGTCAGGAAACAACAGGTGCTAGAGAGGATGTAGAGAAATAGGAACACTTTTACACTGTTGGTGGGACTGTAAACTAGCTCAACCATTGTGTAAGACAGTGTGGTGATTCCTCAAGGATCTAGAACTAGAAATACCATTTGACCCAGCCATCCCATTACTGGGTATATGCCCAAAGGAATATAAATCATGCTGCTATAAAGACACATGCACACATATGTTTATTGCAGCACTATTCACAATAGCAAAGACTTGGAACCAACCCAAATGTCCATCAATGATAGACTGGATTAAGAAAATGTGGCACATATACACCATAGAATACTATGCAGCCATAAAAAATGATGAGTTCATGTCCTTTGTAGGGACATGGATGAAGCTGGAAACCGTCATTCTGAGCAAACTATCGCAAGGACAGAAAACCAAACACCACATGTTCTCACTCATAGGTGGGAACTGAACAATGAGAACACTTGGACACAGGGTAGGGAACATCACACACCAGGGCCTGTTGTGGGGTGGGGGTAGGGGGGAGGGATAGCATTAGGAGATATACCTAATGTAAATGACGAGTTAATGGGTGCAGCACACCAACATGGCACATGTATACATACGTAACAAACCTGCATGTTGTGCACCTGTACCCTAGAACTTAAAGTATAATAAATAAAAAGCGTTGGGATTACAGGCATGAGCCAACACCCCCCCCCTAAAAAAATAAGACATTAGCATCATTTCCTCTTCTTATTTCAAGATTAAAAAAACAAAACAGCCAGAAAAAAATTTATAATCCAAAAAATATTTTCATGTACATCCTCTAATTTATTTCCCACATTACTGTCAACAGGCAGATAGAATTATCTCTATGTTTACAAGTGGCGACATGCACTCAAATAAGTCAAGTGCATTGCCCAAATCCATAGAACCAAGAAGGATCATCCCTTGCACTGGGCCCTCCACTCTTAAGCCCTGTAATTGTTCTGCTCTGCAGCACTGTTCTTTGAAGCAGGCACCCCTCATACTTTACACCTGCGTTCACCATTCCAACACGTCATAATGCATTGTCAGTACATACAGATCTCTGATTCAATCCAATCAGGACAAGCTGTGTTCAACCAAAGTCTTTTAGGGGCAGAAACACATGGTATAATAGAGAGGAATCTACCAGCTGCAAACATTTAACATTTCTGAGGAGTCAGTATGCTTTACCCAATGAAGAAAGCCCTTTCATTGTCCTGGCTACTGGGCTAAGTGAAAGTCAGTGATCAGGGCTTCTCTTGTGGTTGTGGGTCTGTGTGACTCACTAGTCATGAATACCACAAAAGCAAATGCTGCTCCTCACTCTTTCTTGTGTCTTTACTACCTAACAGAGACATGATTGTTCAATATTTATCTATTATAGGGATTGATGCTTAGGGATTTAGAAGTAGATGGGAACTTAGTATCTTTGCAAGGGTTCCTAAACTCCAGTCATCTGTGTAATAAATGCATACAGCATATCTTTGTAATATATTATACATGTTTGCCCAAGTGAGTCCTATTTTTACTCTCATTTATTATTTATTGACTCTTTATTATTCATTAACTATTATTACCATCCCTGGTTTTACAGGTAAAGAAATTGAAGCTTAAAGTAATTAGGGGACTTGCCCAAGTCTCCTAGGACTGGAATTAGTTAAGAATTAGTGTCAGAACTGAATTTGAACATAAGCAGTCCGATTGTAGATTCAGGGGTGTGTAGCCCACCCTTCCTGCCCTCGTATCTAAGGCTTTTTCTGCTTTTTGGGCGAAAGAGCCTTGCTGTAAGGATACTGCGGATGGGGAGATAACAAGGTGCCTGCAGCCCTTCGTGAGGGGAATGCCAGAAGCCTTGTGGGGGATGTTTCTGCAGTACCTCCTGAACAGAAGGAGGGAGCTCAGGAGAGAAAAATCAGAAGAGTCTTCCTGGACTGAAGCTGGGAAGATGGTGGTGCCCAGGAGAGGAAGGGAAGCCAGACACATTTCTCTCTGAACTGAGCTACCACTGGCCATACAGTTCAAATCACTGTTTCCAAAGGAAAAGATATAATGCCCTCTTAAAACTGTTCTGCCTTCCGCTCCAAAATGAAGGTCAGCAAGAGAGAAGTAGCATTCGAGATGCTAATGAAAGAAAATCCCAATGACTGCAGAAGCAATTTAAAGATTTGCCCGGATTTGTTTAGGCGCCCCTGGCTGTGCCTTCTACTTGCAATTTCTCCTCAGCAGCCTGGATAGGGAGATAAATACATTTTTTAAAAGTCCAACATTCAGGCACTTTTGAAACTAGGGAAAGCAGAACCTGGGAGGCTTAAAATATTAATCATGTATCCAGGCTTGCCAGAGAAAAGAGGATGGCGTTCTGCAGGTGTAATACAGAGAGAAAATCCCCTCCAGGAACGAGTGATACGGAGGTGGATTTCACTTGTGTGCACCAGACACAGACGGAAAGCTTGATTCATACTTAATGCAGACCTAGATTCAAAGGCCCCCTCCTTAAAGGGAAAGCTGCTGGCCAGAAGCGTTCCTTCAGGACACTCTGAGACCTCATTAGACTATCATTAAACAGCCAACGAGAATCTGCTGCAGCAATAGGCTGAGTCCAGAAATGCAGATGAAAGGCTTTAGGAATGTTGGATTAAAAAACAAAGCAGGAACATTCAGAGGTAAGAGTTTAATGGCAGGATTCCCAAGTCCCTCGTCCACAGCCTAGGAAAGATCATCATCAGAACTTACCAGGTAGTGATTCCACTCGTGCATCTCCTTTGAACCCTAGGAGGTGGACTTGGCAGGAGTCATTTTTATTAACCAGGAGCCCCTGGGCCTATCACCTGTTCCTCCCCAGGGCTCCCTCTCAAGCCAAATCTGCTTCCTGTGCTCATTGCGGTTTCTTATCACCAGCCACAGAGATTCTGTTTCTTCCTGATCCTCAAAATGGCTGCCACACACCAGTTTACTTTCTTTGCGCACGAGTTAGAAATCTATTCAGATCCCTGTGTTTATGCTGCTGAGGACGAGCCTGCAAGGTCTTTTTTGACTTAAGAATTTTAAAGCTACGAAAATAGTGCAAGTAGCAACAGTGAGGAAACAACCAGGGTTCTAGAATTTTAGAGTTCTTAGAGTTTAGTTATTGGTCTTTAGATTCTGTCTTCTTTCTGGATGTTTCTGGAAGTCTCAAGAACTCAATATTCTGTTTTTATTTCTAAAGTTGTACATAATTTTCTTTTACCTGTTCCTCCCATAACTTGTACTTTATTCTTGAAGTAGAATAAGCAGTTTGCTTTTCTTTGACCTTGCCCACAGCCTGTTCAAACTTCTACATCCTTTTTTTTCTCTCTCTCCCTGCTTTTAATGCCTGTGCCTGAAATGCGGAAATATTCTTCTCTTGATGAAGCCTTCCTCCACCTCCTGGCTTTCCCATTCTCCTAGAAGAACCTATAAGCACCTTCCATGAAAAAGTCCTAAGCAGGTGCTCACCCCCACCTAGGAACAACTATACTCTTCAGAAGTGGAACTTTAATCACCAGGGCCTAACATGATTGCTTGCACACAGTAGGTGTCTACTTGTGAAGTGGTCAGTGGAGTATGCCTTTGTATAATTGTCAGGTTCTTTTATGACTGCAAAGTGACTGGGTCTTGTTGAAACAGCTTTAGACTTAGGGACTCAGGTTTGTGTTTCAGATCTGTCATCCACTGGCTGAGTGGTGGTGGACGCTTTCCTCCAATTTTCTGAGCCTTAGTTTGCTCACTTATAAAGTGAGATCAATAACACCTGCCTCACGGTTGTTTTGTTTGTTTTGTGCTTTTCTGCATTAGAATTTTTTTTCCTTAGCAAAAACATTTTCAGAGGAAATAGGGAGCACATTTTGGAAGATATTCCTAGAAACTGTATTTATTTGTGTAAGTTCTAAGACTGGCTCTGGTCTTCAGTTCGTTTGAAGTTTCAAAGAAGAGACTTCAGAGTGGTTGAGTGTTATTCCCAGAGGCTGGGCAGCAGTTAGCAAAATGACCTCTCGGTGTTGGTCTTGCACCAGGTAGAATCAGATCCTGGTTTGTCTGCATGCTGACTGAGGTCAGAGAATGGTACATGAGATTTCAGTTCTTTTGTAGCAGGTGTAAAGGTCTCTATGTTCTCATGAGGCTTATGTCACCACCCATTTTTGATCTTTAAATTATTAGAATTGACTCAAGCTTCTCCCTCTGAATGCTTTTACTTATCCAGTTCCCTGTTCAGACTGTCATGGTCCTTTAAAGGAGGATAGCTTTGTTCCCCTGTGCCAAGTTTGACCACATGTGTTCTGGACTTTGGCTCCTAAGCCTCTGGCTCTCAGAGGGCCATTCTTCTCCAAAACCTCACTCCTTTAAAGACACCATGCTGGCACATGGACTGATTTTTTCTTTCACCAGGTCTCAAGAGATCCTCTAGAAACCCTGCCACGTTTATTCCCTCACTTCTGGCTCAACAAAGAAAATTCTGGAACAGCAACACGCATGTGCGTGTGTGCATGCACACACATGCACACTACATGCTTCATGTTTCTCCACCAAAAAGCTCTTATCCTATTCTCTCCTTCCCTTTTTCTAAAACCTAGAGAGTTTTGCCCATTTTTTTTATGGGGTTGTTTTTGTTTCTTGTAAATTTGTTTAAGTTCTTTATAGATGCAGCACTGTTCACAATAACAAAGACATGGATGGAATCAACCTAAATGCCTGTCAATGATAGCCTGAATAAAGAAAAGGTGGTACATAGACACCATGGAATACTATGCAGCCATAAAAAATGAGAACATGTCTTCTGCAGGGACATGGATGGTGCTAGAGGCCATGATCCTTAGCAAACTAACACAGGAACAGAACATCAAATACTGCATGTTCTCACCAGTGGGAGCTAAATGATAACACGTGGACACATAGAGGGGAAAAACAGACACTGGGGTCTGTTGAACAATGCGGGGTGGGAGGAAACAGAGGATCAGGAAAAATAACTAATGGGTACTAGGCTTAATATCTGGGTGATGAAATAATCTGTACAACAAAGCCCCATGACACAAGTTTGCCTATGTAACAAACCTGCACTTGTACTGCTGAATGTAAAGCAAAAGTTTAAAAAAAGACCTAGAGACTCTTCCCTCCCAGTCCCATCAGGTCCCTCAAGGAAGCCTCTTGCTGCAGTCTAAAGACACACACATACATGAAAGCACAAGTTAGTTAATAGTCATTTGTGCTATATATTGATGAACAGCAGGACATACAATTGACACAGGGAGACGGAAAGTTTAGGTTCACATTTCTAGTTCTTTCTTTTCCTAGCAGACCTACATAAAAAGCCAAATTATAATCAGAACTTTGCCTGGTGGGAATAAAATCAGAGCAAAGGCTGTTTAATGGATTTGGAAGTATAGTGACATCATGGGACAGTCTGATATCTCCATCTTCCATTTGGGATGCTTTTGCCAAATGAGAATGAAACAGTGTTATTTCTTTCCTTCCTTAAAGATCTATGATTTCATAAACCTCAGTTGCTAAGATCAAGTTCTCAGAATAGAAGGGGTTAGGGGAAAAACAATTTAAATATTTTACTAAATACACTTAAAAGACAGAGTGGATTGGTATTGTAAAAGTATTCACTTGCTTTGTAAGCCAGATTCATGGCTATGAAACCCTGCTCCAATAAATAAGCTTCTCCTGGATTGCTTTCTTCCTTGTTCAGGAAATATTACTGCAGCATTGCAATCTGCTGAGACCAAATATTTCACCAGCTTTATGTTGTGCAGTGTGTACCTCTCTTTCAGCTTTTTAAACCAGCTTTTTCTGGCACGGTATTTGTTGGCTTTTGCATGTGTGTGTGTGTGTGTGTGTATGTGTGTGTGTAACTTTTTCATAGATCTCAAAAAAATGTCCAGCTGTTTCACAAGTTACAAACACATTGCCTGGCTCTGGCTCTCTTTTGGATGGATTTTAGATAAGGTGGCTAGGGAAGACTGAATTAAATTTAAGCAATTAAATGAAGGAAGGAATCATTCAAAATTTGGGAAAAGAGAATCCCAGGCCAAGAGACTAGTCATTGTAAAAACAGAAAGAAGGCCAGGACCAGAGTGGAATTGCATGAGTTGGAGAGAGGTGGGGGATGAAATGTACTGGGGCTCAATCACATGGGGTTTCATGGGTCATGTGAGGAGTGTGGGGGTTTGTCCTCAAGGTGATAGGCAGCTGCTACAGATTCCAGAGTATTTGATCATTAGCATGACCTTGGAGAGGGCTTGGATCACACTGTACTCAGCAGTTGTGTGGTTCCCTTTTTTATGTTTCCATGCTGGTCAGCTTACTTGTGGCCAAAGTATTTTTTCTCTAGATACGTTAATGTCTTCATTGAGGTTAGCCTTCATCCTGCTGGCCTCGGGCCCACTCTGTTTCTGGGAGGTGACTTTGCATATCTCATTCTAACTGTACTAATTTTCTAGTTTAACTCTTTGTGGTACAATTTCTTAGTTCTTGGGGTGAATATCACTATTACCTTGATACCCATGTACCAAAAACATTATCATACACACAGTTGCTTTAGGAATTCAGGCCAACAACAGGTTTTTAAAAAATGCTGTTTGGAGTCCAGGTGTGTTGGGAGCTCTAAAAGCAAAAGCCAGACTGAAAACACTCAGCATTCTCAGAGAGAGAGAGAGGGAGAGTTAGAAATAAACACTTACGTCATCCCTTTATTCCCTGCATTGATGCAGTCCAGACGGATGATGGCCTAGCATTTTGGATTTGTCTGCTTTCCTCATTAATTCTCCTCTCAATTCTGCTTTTATTATCTACAATGACAATGACAATGACACACTATCCCTAGGCTGCTTCTAAAGTCATCTAACTGTCACTAGAGCAATATAGGCTGGCATCTTTTTGCACAGTAAACAAATTAAAGTGCTCCTGGTATCTGAACATCTTGATTAAAGCATCATTGTCATTCTTATGATTACTACTATTTTTTGGAAACCTACTGTGTACAAGGCATAGTTAATAGCTTTACATAAAATATTTCACTTAATTGTTGCAACAGTGCTTTAAAGCTGAGGGTCATTCGTCGAATATACAGAAAACGAAAGGAGTCTGAGAGTGCTAAAGCACATGTCCGTAATCAAAGTCTATTTCTAAGGCAGACCTGCACATTCATGCATCCCAAGCTTCACCCACTTTATTCTGTGCATCCCTTTAATTCCAGACTGTTCTCGACTACCTCCCTTCGAAAGGCTTTTTCTTCTCCCTGAGATTTCCGTTCACCTTTGCTTTCTCTACTCAGAGCCTGTCTTCAAAATCTTTCAAGGTTACAATTACTCTTTTTTTTCTTTTTTTGTCTCTCTAATCTCTGATGTCACAGACTGTCATTGCTGCAGGAGGCCTTGGAGATTATTTTCTCTGGATGTTGCCAATCTTGAGTCTCCAAATAGTCGACTTCCAGCTGTTTTCAATATTCAGAAATATCTAGTTAAATCACAGCACTGTTTGGTTTGTACAACTCAAATATAAAGTTAAACAATTATTATTTGATGAGTATAATTTGTCTAGTAGAGAGACCCATGGTGGGGTAAGTGGAGAAGAAAAAAATTTTTTTGGTGAAAACTCAGAAATAACACCAATTTGGTCTTGTTTGCTCTTTTATAGATGACTCAACTGATGTCCACTGGGAGGAAAAGTGAATGTAGATTAAGGTTTACCATGAATACAAATTAAGCTTAGGTTGCCTAACTATTCTATCTTTCCAGAGAGTGGCAGAACAATCATTCATGGAGAATTTATTGTTACTTCCAATTGAATAGCACTGGTTATTAAAAGTTTCTGCTTTTCTGTAGTTTTTAACCTTTGGTTCAAGTTCTCTGGAGCGTCACACAATGGCTCTTGTTACTATTACAAGTGATGCCTTTCAGCCATGGGGATATGAGAGTGATGGGCTCACTGTTAGATATGCCAGCACCAGGAAAGAGGTTATGGCCATCTTCACGCAGACCATGACTGATAAGTCAATTGTTTTCCTTAACAAGGTCTATGAGCCATGTGCAGTGGCTTATGCCTCCTAGCTCTTTTGGAGGCTGAGAAGGGAGGATTCATTAAGCCCAGAAGTTTTAGAGCAGCCTGGGCAGCATAGTGAGACCCCATCTCTTAAAAAAAGAAAAAATTTAGTCAGGTGTGGTGTCGTGTGCCTGTGGTCCCAGCTACTTTGGAGGCTGAGGCTGGGGGAATCCCTTGAGCCCAGGAGGTTAAGGCTGCAGTGAGCGATGTTTGTGCCACTGCACTCCAGCCTGAGTGACACAGTGAGACCTATCTCAAAAAACTGAAAACAAACACACACACAAAAACAACCCGCATGAGTCTCTCTGTCATTTGACACTGTTTGCTGCTTCTGCCACACGTCTTAGAGCTTTGAATTGCAGATGTACTTAACTACCTGAACTTCTGCCTATGTCCTGGGTTCCTTCTTTCTAGAATATTCTCTGTCCTACTCTCTTCCCCAGATTTACTTCCTCTGGGAAGCTTTCTACCACATAAAATGACTGGATAAGTTCCTCTAATACCTGCTTCAATTGTACCTTGAGTGTTTTCTTGTATATAACATCCAATTATTATTAGCCACTTATTTCTCTCTCTTATTACTAGGACTGTGTGTTCCTAGTGGCCAGGAATGATATTTTACTCTTACTCTCTTAGCCTTAAGGTCTAGTGCTTGACTGAGATACATAATGGGTTTCTAGTGAAATGAATGACTGGATAAATGAATGAATACATTTTGCAATAACACAATTTTAACCTCCTTGTCTTTTCCTTCATTTACTCACCTAGAGCTCTGGTAGCATTGCAAAGACCCTTCCAGTGTCTTGTCCAAGCCCATGCATCAACTCGACTTATACTCTTTCATTATCATGGCAATAGGAAGTGGGAAGTTTAGAAGGAAGAGAAATGGGATGAGGGAGGGAGGAACAGAGAAGTAGTAGCCAGGAAGAGGTAATCACATCAGAATAAAAAAGTTTATTTCATTGATGAGGAAACTGAGACTGAGAAAGGAATGTGACTTACGTAAGTCACACAGGAGAGACCAGAACCTCGTTTTCTGGCTGCCGACCCTATGCCTTTCCACTGTATATGAATATTTCAGCAAGTGCATCCGCCACACACAGACAAAGACATACTGGTTCATTTCCAAAGACAACAACCTCATTGTCAGGGTCATGGGTTGAAATTTAAAGAATTATTCCTGATTTAAACACAGCCTCTCACTTGGAGCAATGACTCAGGCTAATTTTGCAGGCGGCATGTTTTCCTTTGAGATTTCTCACCCGATCTGTTCCCCATCTCCTAGATTGCATAAGGGTAATGATGAATTCCTTGACTGGATCCCAACTTCCCGAGGCTCAAAATAATCACTGTTCTGTTTTCCATGGGAGATGAAGATATATATTAGGATTTTAACATTCTTTGAATATCCACTTTGAAAACAGGAGACATCCGCGGCAGGTGGGGCTTGCAAATGATATTTCTAATCAGATGTTCATCCAGAAAGTAATTAACTTTAGGAAAGTAAAGGCCCTAGAGGCTTCTGAAAAGATTTCCTTACTCTCAATTCTCCCTGAGCATTGCTTGATCTTTGCCTCCCCCTGAGCTGTAGAGCCCAAAGGGAAGATGAGAAGCAAGTCCTGCTGATATGGATGCGGATCACATTTGCGTGACTCAGAGCTGTGGGGTAAGAAGCCTTTCTTCCACCTGTCGTCTCACCACCCCAACCCCAGAGCCCTCAAGGTTGTGTTTTCTCATGTTTGTGAATTGCTCAGAGCTCTGCCAGGCTTTTCAGTTTTATCTGGCCTTCTGCCTTGGCTGCCTTGCCTCTCCTTTTAGGAAATCCAAGGGTGGAGAAATGAATAATCTGTTTCTGAAGTCAGAGAGACATGAGTCTAAGCCCTGGGTCGCCACTTCCTAGCTGGGTAGCAGTGGGCGAGCTGCAGCCTCTTTCTGAGTCTCTGTTTCTTACTGATGACCTGGGTTATTAGAGGACCATTGAGACAGCCCACCCATAAACTCCTAAGAAAGCACTCGGCTTGATGCCTACTTCCTAGAGGTTTCTCAGCAGTGTTCCTATTATTCCCTAGCTCCATCCTGTATTTTTGTGATAAAACCATGTTTGGATACAGTTTGGCTAGTGTGTTAGTTTCCTAGGGCAGCTGTAACAAAGTACCATAAAGTGGGCATCTTAAGACAACAAAAATGAAATGTCTCACAGTACTCAAGGCCAGAGGTCCTAAATCAAGGCATTGGCAGGGCCACGCTCCCTCTGAAACTTGTAGTAGAGTTTTTCCTTGCCTCTTTCTAGCTTCCGGTGGTTTGCTGGCAATCGTTGGCATTCCTGGGTTTGCAGCTGCTTAACTCCAGTCTCTGCTCTTGTTGTGACACGGAGATCTCCCCATGTGTCTCTGTCTTCACATGGCCATCTTATAAGGGCACTAGGCATGAGCTCATCTTAACTAATTACATCTGCAACAGCCCAATTTCGAAATGGTCGCATCTGAGGTACTGGGGACTAGGACCTCAACATATTTTTATTGTTGACACAATTCAGCTTATACGAGGTAAATACTACATTATATGCTAAAATATTTTAGTCTATTTAGTCAGTGTAAAATACAAACTTCTGTCTTGATTAGATTTCACTTGGGAAATGTATAATTTATTTGGCTTCATTAGTCTACTTGTTCGTCTTTCTCCTCTATTCCAAGCCTCCTAGCCACTCTTCTCACTAATCCATTATTCGCTCAGCATCCAGTGTTCTCTCCCTAATATCTTCTCCTTTCTAGAACAATCATCTGTCCAGATAAGTCATCTTTTTCTTCCTAGGATGAAGGTCAAATTTCTCACCTTCACACAAATTCTCTTTCAGGAGCTGCCCCTCATTTACCTGTGGGGTGACTAACTGTCCCAGTTTGTCCTGGAATGCCCTGGTATTAGCATTAACGTTTTTGCACCCTGAGAAACCCTTCTGTCCTGGACAAGCCAGTTTTCACCCTGTTACTTTTCTGCATGTTTTGGCTACAGATACTCTCCAGCTATTACAGATTTTGTCTTTCCACATGTGTATTGCATTGGCATTAGCTGTTTGCTCATTGTGCTCTGCTGCCAATTACATGTTTCTTAGGGGATTGAAATCCAGACAAATCTGGGTTTGAATTTCAACTCTTGTGGCCTTAATAAATGCATACTTTATCAGTGTCCATCAACATCAAAAAAAAAAAAAGCAAAAGGGGCATAAAACTATATATCCTTTGGTTGTAGTGAGGGTAAATTAGATATGATGAATAAACCACCTGGCAGAGTGCCTGACAGTTACTGGGTATTGCAGAAATGGTAGATGGTTTTTCACTGGTTGGTATGTGTGTATACTGCAGCACAACTGTGTTCAGTAAGTGCTTTCTGAATGAAAGCTCAAAGCTCCAGAGCTCGAATCTCTTGAGCAATGATCTTCCTATCCTGTCATTTTCTCTCTCTGACTTAAATCTATTCTTTCAGAGGTTAGCCTTACTAAAAATTTGGTTCAAAGCCTTGCCAAGTAATGTGAAATATGACAGATGTATTTCCTATGGATCTTTTACTCCTGGAATTTTCCATGTGTCAATAATTTCCTACCCTCCAGTAGATTTTGATCTAGCCAGATTCCTTGCCTGGTCCATGAAGGGAAAACAGAAAACTGAAAGACCTTGAACTCCTTCTTGTACTCCAGTTCTCATGAACTCAAAACACAAACTCCTTTAAAGTTAGTGTGGCATCATCAGCTGAAAGCTGAGAGTAATTTAAAGGCTTTTCTTCTCTATCAGCTCCCTGAGCCCCTCCAAACAGAAGCATTTTAAACTAATGCCTCTTGAGAGTTCTGTGTATGGAGTGCTGAGAATGAATGAGATTGTCTCCCACCCCAGAGGGTAGCAGGAAAAATTCTGATTGTGGTCAACTATCTTCAGCTTCTGGTTTTCCCTAAGATCCTTATTGTAGGGCCACTTGTTCTTTTTATCTAGTAGGTATTTGATGTCATGATGAGATTAATAATTCACAGAGTCTGGGCAGTATTTTTCCACTGAGGGCTGTGTGCAGAAAAAAAGCAGAGTGCTGGCAAAACCCGAGGGCTCCTGACAAGGTCAGATGCCTTGTGCTTCAGCAAGTGCTCAGAATCCCCAGTAACCCCTTCCTTGCTGAAAATAACACATAGAAAGGCAGGGATTTTTAAAGGACTTTTTGCTTTCTTGGCTGGGGTTAAAACGAGTTCAATTAAATAGACCTCTAGAGATGGCTGAACAACAACAGTGACAAAATGTAAATAAAATTTTAATTATCAGTTCCAAATAATAATTTAAGAGGGATTATCAAATCATATATGATTAATTGTTATAGATGATGAGAAGGTTAGTAGGGGGAAGAGGAGGTGTGATCCATGACTCTTATTATTACTAGTGCTTATTGTGATTATTCCTAGCTACCATTTCTTTGAGTTCCAGGAATTCTGCATTGCATATGATATCTTCTCTGATTTTTACACCAATTTTTGGGATAGACAACATTATTCCCACCTAAAAAATGCAAAAACTGTGGCCAAGACAGTCAACAAGGCTTTTCAAAGGCCACAAAGGTGATAAGAGGTGGAGCCAGTGTTTGACTCTAGAGTTATATATCTTTGGACGTATATCACTGCTTTCTACATGTACTATGTCACCTTCCAGTAATAATTAAAAATTAATGGTCATGAAAAGGCTTCTTAGCATTTCACAGGGATATAAGAGTTTTGATACCTCTTATATCCTTTTCTACTTGCTTCTTACAGCAGCCCTGGGCAGGAACAGGTTGGGGATGACTACCTCCCACTGGCAAATGTAGAGCTTGGAAGGAGGTTGAGTGATTCCAAAGCCAACTAATTAGTGATCAAGACACTCCTAGAACTCAGAACTTCTGACTCCACCACTAGAGCATTGTACTCTGTGTTTTAGAGAACAGAAGGGCTTATATCAGTGGTAGCTGTCATTTTTTTGTTCCAACCTGAGCCAAAGGAGATGAAGCTGGAAACAGGTCTAAACTCAATATTCTACCTTCGCTGATCTCTAAATCTACCTTGCTAAACTCCTGTGGATTCCTGGGCAGCACGGCTCTTACCAGACTTCTCATGGCAATGATGAGGTCTGCCATCTTTTGTTCCTGTCTGTTTTCAAACTCTGGTTGTTCAGCTTCCTGGTGATACTACGATCTCAAAAACCTTTTCATAAATTTGTTTCCTACTTAAATCCCCCAGAATCAGGTTCTGTTCTTCGTAGCTGAGCACTCTGACTGACACAGTGTTTCACCAACACTGTGTGCAAAGCAGCCACAGCACTGCTATGTAGTCTGTCTTCAAGTAACCCTGGTTCCTGCCCATTTCTCTTTCTTAAAACCATAGATTGCCAAAGTATGAACCATAGGTTTCATACTTTTGCTAACCCATCATCTCCAACATTTTTTATTGAACATGATTCTTAGAACTCCTAAGGGGCTGGTTTTAGGTTCACTCCAGGAAGGAGAGAAAAGCCTAATGAATATGGAGAAGGAGAATGACGGTGTTACAGCTTCAGCTGGTCAGGATTTCCTTAGCCAGTGTGCTGATTTTTCTCCTTCCTTTTCTCTTGCTATTTTCCCCACCATCTCTTTCTTCTCCTTATCTTTTTATGCCCATTCTTTCTAACTTTCTCCAAGTAGAAGAAAAATGAGAGATATTTAGATCTCCTGAAGTCTGAGCATCAACTTGAGCCTCTTTTGCTATGAACGTGTTCCACATTATTTACCACACTATTGCACAATAAACTTATTTAATCTCTGCAAGCCTTTGGATGGAGAGATTATTATGTTCTTGTTATGGAGCAAGGAGAGGGAGTATAAACTAAAGTTTGAGGCATAATGGGACTTGTTTATGGCAGGGTGGCTCCTAAGCAACACATTCTTCTTTCCCACAAGGTTGTCAGCCTCAGCTAAGGGACAGCACAACACAGGCATTAGAACAACAGACCAGGAAAGAGAAAGCTTTTGGGGTACTTGCTCTGCTACTTACCCAACCATGTATCCTGAACAAGTTACTCAAACTCTTCACATCCTAGACAACACCATGGGAGTGCAGGAATGGGAGTGCAGGAGTGTGCAGGCTGGACACTCAGTGAAAGATAAATAGAATTAAGGCATTTTGCCTGAAATGTTTCCTTTGCCCTACATTCAGTTTGCCTCCCTACAGCCTGCCTCCTGAGATATCCCTGGCAGGCATGCAATCTAGCTTTCTTTCCCAGCAAGCGGAGATGTCTGAGTCCCAGAGGGCTTATGCCACCAGATATATTCTCGTGGTCTCTTCACATAGGAAACATGTGCCACCAGAACACAGAGTTTTGTCTTTTTTTTTAGCTTGTTACCTATGGCTGTTTCTAACTGATCACATTTACTACTTAGAACAAAATCGAATGGGGACTAGGGTAGAGCACAATTATAATAGTAATTCTTAATTTTGTCTATAATTGGTGAGGTCTGGGAAGTCAAGGGTCACATTTCTGCCCCAGGAAAATCACTGACTATATTGTTAGGCTTTCAAATAGATTGCATGAGGCTCTATGGCATTGGGCACAGTTGGGATAAATTCTTGGTTCTGCTACTTACTCATCAGGGTTCTCGGCAAGATTATTTAACCATTCTATGCCTCAGTTTCTTCTTCCAATTTGAGGATAATAATTCTAGAAACTTCTTCTTGGAAATGGAATGGTTGTAAAGATTAAACAAGAAGATCTCTGTTAAGCAGTTAGCTCTGTGTCTGACTCAGAGAGAACCTTCAGTTAATGTTCACCATTATTACGTTCAGTACCTAAGACACAGTAGTTGATGATAAATAGCAATCATATTTCCCACTGTTTGGTTGGCATAAGTGGCATAAGTCATGGGTACAGTACCCTAGTACTTTTTCTTCAGAGTAAAATTGAGAAATCTGCTCATCAGAATCAGGCTTCTATCTTAAGAAACTCAGTTGGCAGAAATAAGAGTTTCATGTGCTACCCTCACTAAAAAATGTAAAATCTACCATTGTGTTTTCAACCTAAAAAATATTGGGAAGTAGGGAAAGCTTTTTTTTTTTTTTTTTTTTACTTTTCCAAAATGACTTGCCTAGTGCTGGGGAAGTGGAAGAGAGTGGATAAAGAAAGGTACAGGAGGAGGTGACGTGTTTGAAAGGCATTTTATAGTGTATCAAGAGATGAGTTCTGCTATTCATTTTTTTTTTTTTTAAACAGAGTCTCACTCTGTCACCCAGGCTGGAGTGCAGTGGTGCGATTTTGGCTCACTGCAAGCTCTGCCCCCCAGGTTCAAGTGATTCTCATGCCTCAGCCTCCCCAGTAGCTGCGATTACAGGCGCCCACCACCACACCTGGCTAATTTTTGTATTTTTCCTAGGGACGGGGTTTCACCATGTTGACCAGTCTGGTCTCGAACTCCTGACCTCAAGTGATTCACCCACCTTGGCCTCTCAAAGTGCTGGGATTACAGGCATGAGCCACCACGCCCAGCCAGCTATTTATTTTAAAACTCACTAGCTTTGTGTGTGTAAGCCTCGTTGGCTAGATTGCATATTGTATAGAGGTACAAATTGTGATTAGAATTTTCTTTGCTTTGCACATACATATTGTTCCTACGTACTATTTAAAATGTCTTTTTACCTATCTATACTGTGTGTGTCTTTGTTTTGTTTTCTTTTTTGAGACTTGCCATTTTGCCCACACTAGTCTTGAACTCTTGGGGTCCAGTGACCCTCCCACCTCAGCCTCCCAAATTGCTGAGATTACAGGTGTGAGCCACCACACCCAGTTCATACCGTTTCATTTGCAGTTTCTCCCAGTTCATGCCTCTGTGCTTTTGTCCATGTTGTTTTCTCTGCCAGGAAAACATGTATCTGGCTGTTTAAGTCATCTCTCAAGACTATGCTGCAATGCCACATCCTCTGGAAGGGGGCTGCTTCCACCCAAGGAAGGCTGGTTGATCCCTTGGGATTTCTCACACCAGAAGCAAGACTACTCACTGGCACACCAACTAGAGCAACGCAAGTGCTCACATAATCTGACACAGCCAGGACAAACAACACCATCAGTACTCTCAGAAAAAAGGTCTTTAGATATTTTAAAGGTGTTCACTTGGCCAAATTGTCTTAATCCTATCTATAAGGATTTTAAACTCTTGTTGTCTTGAGCTTCCCATTACAAGGAACAGATGCGTGTTGTTTGGATAAAGAAGAGCCAGGGCTTGGCTCTTGGTTCGCGCTACCTGTCAGCTGAAGGAAAACTAAATTTAAACTTTCTCTTTTTTTTTCTTTTGAGATGGAGTCTCGCTCTGTCGCCCAGGCTGGAATACAATGGCATGATCTTGGCTCATTGCAACCTCCGCCTCTTGAGTTCAAGTGATTCTCCTGCCTCAAGCTCCCAAGTAGCTGGGATTACAGGCGCCTGCCACCATGCCCTGCTAATATTTGTATTTTTAGTAGAGACAGGGTTTCACCAGGTTGGCCAGGCTGGTCTCAAACACCTGACCTCAGTTGATCCATCTGCCTCGGCTTCCCAAAGTACTGGGATTGCAGGCATGAGCCAGCATGCCCAGCCAACTTTCCCATTTTTTAAAAGGGATATAATGATAACTATTTGAAGGTGTGACATGAGATCAACTATGATAATGTATTTCAAGTATCAAGCATGCCTCTGGGAGCCAGTAGACACTGACTAAACAGTAGTTATCATAAAGTTCTCTGTCCTTACAGGACATTCTGGGGTGCCTTTCCAAGAAATGGCAGTTCACTTCCCATTAAACACACATGAAAACCTTTTTGTACAAAATGGTCCTTGATGTATCTTATCATAGAAACAGCCTAACTGCATGTGCTACTCCATCTTTTTGGGAATGATAACTTTGCCAACCGCAAGGATCATATTCATGAAAAATATCATTGTTGGTAATTGTTGCTAGTGAAATTGAGATATAATAAAATATATGGGTTTATGGGATAGACAATTAAAATGGCATTAAGGTATTTTTAAAAAGCAAATGAGTGTTGTAAAGGACATTTAATTTCAAAACAGGTGATTCATTAAGATTAAAATCTTGCTTGTTTTCACTACAGACAGTGCTGTTATCACAATTATATTGATGAGGACAGGCTTAGAGAGGTAAAGTGAAAGGTGCAGTACTTGTTTCATTTCCCTTCATGACATTTTAATTAATTAATTAATTTCATTTATTTATTATCTTCAGAGAGACATGGTCTTGCTCTGTTGTCCAGGTTGGAGTGCAGTAGCATGGTCATAGCTCACTGCAACCTCGAACTTATGGGCTCAAGCTGCCCTCCTGCCTCAACCTCCTGAGTAGCTGGGTCTATAGGCCCATCCTTGGCTAATTTTTTATGTGCCACCATCACTGGCTAATTTTTTAGTTTTGTAGAGATGGAGCTTCACTATGTTGCATGGCATTTATTAATTGTAGTTTGGGTGAACAATTTGAATGACTCTTCTGACATTCTTTACTGTTTATTTTTGTTATGAATTCTCCAAAAAACCAGCATTGAGTTTGATTGTTATTTTATTAGTACTATGACCAGGTATGTCATAGTTCCAGAAAACACATGCAAGGTACAAGAGTGGAAGGGAAGTCATAGTGGCATGCTTTCTTTCTTCTTCTTCTTCTTCAACAAATCTTCTATTTTAAACTAATTTTAGACTTAGAGAAAAATTATAAAAGAGCACAAACTGTTATTTTATATCCCTTATCCCATTTGCCCTAAAGTTAACAATATTAACATCTTACAGACTGTAGTGCAATGATCAAAACCAGGAAATTTACATTGGTACAATATTATTAACTAAATTATAGTTTTTTCAAAATTCACCAATTATTCTTCTTCTCCTTCACCTCCTCCTCCTCCTCTTTCATCTTCTTCTTCTTCCTCTTCAAGACAAGTTCTTGTTCTGTTGAACAGGCTGGAGTGTAGTGGCATGGTTAGTCTCACGTTAGTCTCAAACTCCTGGGCTCAATCAATCTTGCTTCAGCCTCTGGAGTAGCTGGGATTACAGGTGTGAGCCATTGCTCCTGGTAATTTTTTTGTTTATTTGTTTTGTTTTGTTTTGTTTTAAATAGTCCAATTCAAGCTCCTACGTTGCATCTAGTTGTTATTTCTCCTTAGTTGCTTTCAGTCTATAATAGTTCCTTAGTCTTTCCTTGTCTTTCATGACCTTCACACTTCTAAAGAGTAATGATCAGTTATTTTGTAGAATGCCCCAAGGTTTGGGTTTGTGCAATATATTCTTATTTTTGAAATGAGGTTATGTATTTTTTTCCAAGAATGCCACAAAAATAACATGGTGGCATCCTTCTCAGTATAAAATATCCAGGGCTTCATGGTGTTGACATTTTTTATTACTGATGATGCTTCCCTCAGTCACTTGATTACGCTTGTGTCTGCCAAGTTTCTCCATTGTAAAGTTAGTATCTTTCCCTTTGATGTCGATAAATATCTTAGGTGAGATACTTAGAGACTATGCAAATCTCATTTCTTTTCTAACTCTCACAATTTAATTTGTGGATCATGTCTACATCATTTATTCCTGTGGCATTTGCCTATTGGCGATTCCAGATTCCTTCTTTCCTTCTATATTTATTAATTGGAATTCTACTGCCTCTTCTTCCTGATTTTCATATTTATTTTATTTTATTATATCACTAGAGTGTATTTGTGGAATTCTATGGGTTAAAATCCAACACACTACCATTATTTGTTATGTACAAGTAGCATTCACTTCACAGTGGCCTTGACTAGGTTTGAAATGGCATTGGGAAAGATGAGTGGAGATGCGGACTAAGCTCAAGGCCTCAGCCTACCCCTCCATCGTGAATTGAAATAATTATATTTATATCAGCATGTTGAGTTCTGCAGGTGGATATGGAGCATAAAAATATGAGATACAGAAAGAGAGGGAGAGAGAAAAACAACAAAAAGAAACCGAAGAGCCACATGAAAACAGTTAGGAGAGAGAAGAGAGTAGCTCTTTCTAGAACGCTTCCTGAATAGAGGCAGGCACTAGCGACCCATTATGCTATTCTTGAGTAAGTAGAACAAGAAGTTACCTATTTATCTTGAGGAAGAGTGTGTATACCTTTAGGAAACTTGGTTACATTTAAAAAATGCAATAATTGCGAGTTCTTCTGTAATAAAATTTATCTCTGACCAAATAGAACTCTTGTAGATTTTGTCTTATTTCAAAATATCTTTTTATGTTTTAACATAGGGCTAGTCATCAACATTGACTGAATCTTTTGTGAGACTTCAAGAGAGGGATTGAAAGAAGTAGGAGACATGAAATGTTCTGGAAAGACGTATATGTTATCTGGAACAATGAGGGGGGATAACTCTCCAAATTACTCAAATCCTGAATTAGAGACCAGAAATTCAAGTTCTAGTCTTGAGTTAGTATGCTGGGAGCTTAATATCCTCATCTGAAAAATGAGGCTGTTGTATTTGATGGTCTCTGAAATCCCTCTCTTTCAGCACTCACGTTTTGTGCTTTTTTCTGTAATATGTTTGTTTAATGTTGGTTTAGTGGGTGTGTTGTATTTACTTATAAGGAATGCCTGGAGAGTTTAAAGCATTTTAGCCCCAAGGTCTATGAACTAGAAGTACCCCAAAGTGGACCAATGCAAGCTGGCAGGATTTGCAAAGCTTTGAAGGGCTCTGGGAATTCCCGAAGACAAATACACCAAGCCCTTCTGCACTTGATGTTTCAGTGTAATTGTTCGAAATCAGTTGCTGTTGGGCACATATGCTAGAGAGTTTGGTTTTAAGCCTAGCATATGGTGGCTTTGGAATAAATTTTGGATTCTTTTTAAAATCCTTGGCTTGTGCATCTTCCTAGTTCTTGCAAATGACAGAAAAGAGAGTATAATGAGAGGACTAGTCTAGTTAGGGGTATTATATAAGTGAAGGCTGCTTTTCTCCACTGAGGGGGCTGACATTTAGCATTTGGAAGCTTGAATCATATTTTTTTTCTTTCTTTGTGTTTGTCTTTGTGTCTACCTGTCTTGGTTTGAGTCTGTTCTCCCGCCTTCTCTCTCTCCCTCCTTCCCTTCCTCTCTCTCCCCCTTCTTCCCTTTCTCCTTTCCTTTTTTGCTAATGAGTTCCTTGGGGGGTAATTTGTGACCCAGAAGATGAATAGAGATTTTCTGTGAGACAAGTTTCTATTTATTGGAAAGTCATGAAAAGCAGAGAGGCCACAGGCAACATAGTTCTCTTTGTAACCAGGCCAGAGCCTGCTCTCGGCTAAGGGATGGCCCCTCCTGGGGCATGCCGTCCAGGTAAAGAGGAGAACTAATTCGTTTTCCTCAGCAGAGCCCAAGTCATCTGAGTTTTGCATTTGTAAATTTTTTACATATGGAAATTAGAGTCAGAAGGAACCTTGCAGTCCTTTTAGGTCAGTGTGCTCCAAGGTGAGTTGGATTTTTGGATACCTCAAGGTTGTCAAGGTTAAATGAGTGAGTCTATGAGTTCCCCAGTCTTACTTTAGGTGATATTGCAGGCAGTTCAGAGCATGGAGAGTAGAGTTAGGCTCACTGTTATGACCTGGTTATTAGCTCTCAAAGCCAGGGCATGTTACTTAAACTCTCTGTTTCCAAGGTCCTCATTTATAAAATGGGAATAATAATCACATTACTTACCTAACAATGATGTGAGAATTAAATGAGTTAGTACATTTAAAGTGCTTAGAACAATGAATGGCATATAGCAAGTGCTATGTACATTTTTTCTGCTATGACTAATAGCATGTATATCATCATCACTGAAATTTTATACATCAGTTCACTTGATGAGAGGGTTTTGCTGTTAAGAACCTACTTAAACATTCTCTCTCTCACACACTGGTATTTTTATAATTTTATCCAGGACAAAACAACTTTGTTACATAGTCAGTTAAGCTCTGCTTGAACATGCCTGGTGATAAAGGGCTATTTCGCCAACTCATGTGGCTGCCTGCTTTGTTGACAATAAGCTCTTTCTAATGAGCTAAAATCGATTTATTTGTAGGTTTCATCCATCTAACCTTATTTATTCTCTCTGGAATCATATAATGTTAGCCACTTTTACTTTCATACAACAGTCTTCCACCTGGCCAAAGCATTAGCTCAACATCATTGAAGAGTGAGTCTCTTTGCTTACATACTTCCAAAGAGTATGAGCTCACTACTGCTTGAGGCTGCTTCTCTATTTGTTGATCAACTCTTATAGTTAGATATTCCTCCTTCAGCCTAGCTGAGTAGACTTTCCTTGTAACTTCCACCCACTGTCTTCCCTACATTTGCTTAACACTTCAAATCTCCTAATCCAAATGGGCTTTGAGATAATAAAAGAGAGTCCCCTTTTGTCTTTTCCAGGACAATGGTTCTTTCAACTGCTCCTTATGTGAAGAATTTCTCCAGGATTCATCATTCCATCTGGATCTGTATAAATAAAGCTGAAGTTCTGGTCATGACCACTCCCTGGATCACTCCTGCCCCTGTGTTCCTGGAGCCTCAGAGTTTTGCGTCACATGAGCTCCCAAGCTCTTCCTTTCTCATTCATCTTCTTTGGTTCATTCTTGTTGATATTCACTATAAGGAAAGCACCTCATCCTGCTACAGCTGGGTACAGAACTCTGATGTCTTCATAAAAGTTGCTGCCTCTTGGGAGCTGTGAGCATTGGGATCAGCCAGCATGGCACATTTGCTGCTACCTCAGGGCGTGAGAGCATGCTAAGCTCCACATGAAGGCCTCACTTTCCCACACTATCTCCACTGAGCACTAAAGTGATGATGTTGTGTCCCTGTGTCTCAGGGGTAAATGGAGGCAGCCTTTTTCTTTTCAGGACTGACACAAAAAGTCAATGGGGCTTGGGGATGAATAACAACAAAGGACAGGCCCTCTTGCATGAGGTCAGTCCCTCCTGCTCCTGCCCTCAAATGTATATGCAAAACTATTTTCCTTGTTCTGTGCATGAGGTCACTGTCTATGGTCCCATTGATATGGTTTGGCTATGGACTGACCTAAATCTCATCTTGAATTGTAATAATCCCCATATGTCAAGGGTGGGGTCAGGTGGAGGTAATGGCATCACAGGGGGTGGCTTCCCCCATACTGTTCTCATGATAGTGAAAAAGTCTCACGAAATCTGATAGTTTTATAAATGGGAGTTTCCCTGCACAAGCTCTCTTGCCTGCTGCCATGTAAGACATGATTTTGCTCCTCATTTGCCTTCCATCATGATTGTAAGACCTCCCCAGCCATGTGGAACTGTGAGTCAATTAAACCTCTTTCCTTTATAAATTACCCAGTGTTGGGTATATCTTTATTAGCAGTGTGGGAACAGGCTAATACAGTAATTGGTACCAGTAGAGTGGGATTCTGCTGTAAAGATACCCCAAAAATGTGGAGGTGACTATGGAACTGGGTAACAGGCAGAAGTTGGAACAGTTTGGAGGACTCAGAAGACAGGAAAATGTGGAAAAGTTTGGAACTTTCTAGAGACTCGGAGGGCTCACAAGGCAGGAAAATACAGGAAAGTTTGGAATTTCCTAGAGACTTGTTGAATGGTTTTGACCAAAATGCTGATAGTGATATGGAAAATAAAGTCCAGGTTGAGGTGGTCTCAGATGGAGATGAAGAGCAAAGGTAACTCTTATCATGCTTTAGCAAAAAGACTGGCAGCATTTTGCTTCTGCCATAGAGATCTGTGGAACTTGGAACTTGAGAAAGATGATTTAGGCATCTGGTGGAAGAAATTTTTAAATAGCAAGGCATTCAAGATATGACTTGGGTGCTGTTAAAAGCATTCAGTTTTCTGTATTCACAAAGATATGGTTTGGAATCAGAACTTATGCTTAAAAGGGAAGCAGAGCATAAAAATTTAGAAAATTTGCAGCCTGATGATGCAATAGAAAATAAAAACCCATTTTCTGAGGAGAAATTCAAGCCTGCTGCAGAAATTTGCGTAAATAATGAGGAGAAAAATGTTAATCACCAAGAAAATGCAGAAAATGTCTCCAGGGTATCGCAGAGAGATTTGCAGCAGCCCCTCCCATCACAGGCCTAGAGGCCTAGGAGGGAAAAATGGTTTTGTGGGCTGGGCCCATGGCCTCCCTGCTCTGTGCAGCCTAGGAACTTGGTGCTCTGTGTCCCAGCCACTCTAGCTGTGGCTAAAAGAGGACAAGGTGCAGCTCAGGCTGTGGCTTCAGAGGGTGGAAGCCCCAAGCCTTGGCAGCTTCCATGTGGTGTTGAGCTTGTGGGTGCACAGAAGTTAAGAATTGAGGTTTGGAAACCTCTGCCTAGTTTCAGAAGAGGTGTGGAAGCACCTGGATGTCCAGGCAGAAGTTTGCCGTAGGGGTAGGGTCCTCATGGAGAACCTCTGCTAGGGCTGTGTGAAAGAGCAATGTGGGGTGGGGTCCCCCAGACAGAGTCCCTACTTGGGCACTGCCTAGTGGAGCTGTGAGAAGAAGCCCACCATCCTGCAGACTCCAGAGTGGAAGGTCCACCAATAGCTTGCACCGTGCACCTGGAAAAGTGGCAGACACTCAATGCCAGCCCATGAAAGCAACCAGGAGGGAGGCTGTACCCTACAAAGCCACAGAATGGAGCTGCCCAAGACCATGGGAACACACCTCTTGCATCTGTGTGACCTGGATGTGAGACATGGAGTCAAAGAAGATCATTTTGGAGCTTTAAGATTTGACTGCCCCCCTGGATTTCAAACTTGGATGGGGTCTGTAGCTCCTTCGTTTTGGCCAGTTTCTTCCATTTGGAACAGGTGTATTTGCCCAATGACGGTACCCTCATTATATCTAGGAAGCAACTTACTTGGTTTTGATTTTACAGGCTCATAGGTGGAAGAGAGTTTCCTGGTTTCAGATGAGACTTTGGACTGGGACTTTTGGGTTAATGCTGTAATGAGTTAAGACTTTGGGGGACAGTTGGGAAGGCATGATTGTCTTTTGAAATGTGAAAGTGTCATGAGATTTGGGAGGGTCTGGGGGCAGAATGATGTGGTTTGGGTGTTTCCCGACCCAAATTTCATCTTGAATTGTAATAATCCACACATGTCAAGAACAGGGCCAGGTGAAGATAACTGAATCATGGGGGTGATTTCATCCAAACTGTTCTCATGGTAGTGAATAAATCTCAAGAGATCTGATGGTTTTATAAATGGGATTTCCCCTGCACAAACTTTCTTTCCTGTCACCATGTAAGACGTGACTTTGCTCATCATTCATCTTCCACCATGTTTGTAAGGCCTCCCCAACTATGTGGAACTGTGAGTCAATTAAACCTCTTTCCTTTATAAATTACCCAGTTTTGGATATGTGTTTATTAGCAGCATGAGAACAGACTAATACACTCAACCACCTGCTCAAACATATCTGACCCAGTCTGAACTCAAGGTAGGACCCCCAATACACATGAAAAGCCTTGTAGGCCTTGTCACCTTCACATTACCTTACCTTGACTCTGAACCAGGAATTAATTACCATGAAATAAAGGATGATGCAAATGTTGATGTTGGGTCCAATCTGTGGTAGTGACAGGAAGTGCTCCACAAGAACACATAAGTAGGAGTGAAAAGGGGTGCTTCCATAAGAAGATGGTTTCTGACAGGTACAGTGGCTCATGCCTGTAATCCCAGCACTTTGGGAGGTCAAAGCAGGTGGATCCTTTGAGCTCAGTAGTTCAAGATCAGCCTCAGCAACATGGCAAAACTCATTCTCTACCAAAGATACAAAAAATTAGCTGGGGGTAGTGTCGAGCACCTGTGGTCCCAGCTACTCAGGAGCCTAAGGTGGGAGGATTGCTTGAGCCTGGGAGGAGGAGATTGCAGAGAGTTGTGATCACACCTCTGAACTCCAGCCTGGGTGACAGAGTGAGAGCCCATCTCAGAAAAAAAAAAGATAAAAAAAGATGGGTTTTTACCTGAGTAGGGTTCATACAAATAAAGAGTGATGAGCTGCAAACTTTAACTGGGATTCTAGTGCAATGTGTGTATATGTAAGCTCAGTACAATTTCCTGGGATATATGAATAGAATAAAATGTGATTGCTTTGGGAATTAATTAAAATAATTAGGTTTTAAATTAGAACCATTGACTTGGAAGGCTATTTTCTAATGGTGATTTACTCTAATGCAAACAAAAAAAATCAATACTATTTATATAGTGCAATCTCATTCAAATTGCTATATTTAGTTAGCATTTACACCTTACCAAGGCTGACAGTAATTGTTTATTTGTCTATAATGGTCAAGTTGCAACAAGACAATCTAAAAAGAAAATTAAAGTCCTTGTTTTATCATTTATTATTTTTCAATTGCATTCATTTTTCTTTAGGTAGATTAGGTGCAGGTTCTAGACCTTAGCTTTTTTAAAACAACTTTGAAATTGCTTAATTTATGACTTCAAGTTTTCATCCCCAAACAAAACTATTAAGAAATATGTGGAATCTTTCTCCAAATCCACTTATTCATTTATTAATTTATGGAAGAAGTATTTATTAAACCTCTAAAATGTGTAAGACAATATGCTAACCAAACTGAGGAATTCACAAATTAATAAGTTACTATCTTTGCTCTCAAAGTATTGATAGACAAATAGAAGAGAAGTCTCTTTTGCATTTGGACAGGATTAGGAGAAACTTCCCTTGCCTTTTAATCCTAGATAGAATAAAATTACTGCTTTCATGGTGGCACAAGTCAAGCGCAATGGGATTAAGTAGGAGAGAGCTACAACAATTTAACAGTGGTGTTGGGAGGACTTCAAATAGGAGATCTTCTCAGGAAAAAATTTCAGGTAAGAGTCTTCAAGGAACAAAGCAAGGTTCTTTTTTTTTTAATCTGATGGTCTTGATCTCTTTTTTTTATTATACTTTAAGTTTTAGGGTACATGTGCACAATGTGCAGGTTAGTTACATATGTATACATGTGCCATGCTGGTGTGCTGCACCCATTAACTCGTCATTTAGCATTAGGTATATCTCCTAATGCTATCCCTCCCTCCTCCCCCCTACCCCACAACAGTCCCCAGAGTGTGATGTTCCCCTTCCTGTGTCCATGTGTTCTCATTGTTCAATTCCCATCTATGAGTGAGAACATGCGGTGTTTGGTTTTTTGTCCTTGCGATAGTTTACTGAGAATGATGATTTCCAATTTCATCCATGTCCCTACAAAGGACATGAACTCATCATTTTTATGGCTGCATAGTATTCCATGGTGTATATGTGCCACATTTTCTTAATCCAGCCTATCGTTGTTGGACATTTGGGTTGGTTCCAAGTCTTTGCTATTGTGAATAGTGCCGCAATAAACATACGTGTGCATGTGTCTTTGTAGCAGCATGATTTATAGTCCTTTGGGTATATACCCAGTAATGGGATGGCTGGGTCAAATGGTATTTCTAGTTCTAGATCCCTGAGGAATCACCACACTGACTTCCACAATGGTTGAACTAGTTTACAGTCCCACCAACAGTGTAAAAGTGTTCCTATTTCTCCACATCCTCTCCAGCACCTGTTGTTTCCTGACTTTTTAATGATTGCCATTCTAACTGGTGTGAGATGGTATCTCATTGTGGTTTTGATTTGCATTTCTCTGATGGCCAGTGATGATGAGCATTTTCTTCATGTGTCTTTTGGCTGCATAAATGTCTTCTTTTGAGAAGTGTCTGTTCATATCCTTTGCCCACTTTTTGATGGGGTTGTTTGTTTTTTTCTTGTAAATTTGTTTGAGTTCATTGTAGATTCTGGATATTAGCCCTTTGTCAGATGAGTAGGTTGCAAAAATTTTCTCCCATTTTGAATAAAGCAAGGTTTGAATCATGACCTGGGAGCCTGGAAATCCAGCACATATTCAGAGAATAGCAGGTATTTTGGTGCTGATGATGAATGTAGTCTTTTGAACGAACTAGGGCTAACAATGCAGCCTTTCTAGATTGTGTAAAACTCTAGCAGACAGACTTTAAGGCGTTTGTCCCTTGCCTTTACCCAGTGGGAAGACTGAGGAGATTAGAGCAGAGGAATAACATGACCAGAACTTGGCTTCTGCCTTTCCCCCTTCCCCTTTTTTTGGGGGATGTTTTTCCAATCAAATCCATCCAAAAGACCTATGTTACACGTCTTATTAGAACTCCTACTTTGCAGATGAACAAACGGTGGCACAGAGGGACAGGGTAGTGAAACTAAGGCTTTTCCCTAATAACAAATGCTTTGGAGAGAATATTCCACTATCTCTTTAGCACATGCATTTACGTCTCTGCATTGGTTGTCTCAAATCTGTTAGGGCAGGGAAAAGAAAAGAAGAGAAACAAATATTGGCAGATCTTTTTCATGTAAAGAACATTTCACATGTGTATATATATTCTTATCTGATACTCATGTAACATTAGTATGAATGGACTTTCCTTGGTTGTGGGGCCAAGAGGCTCCCAGTCTTGTACTGATGAGGGGAAGGAGTGAAGAGGGGAAAACAGGGAGGCAAAAACAATTAAAGTCTCTTTTGAGATGAACCTTGTGCTAAGACCTTTGGCACATATTTTCTTTGCAATTTTCACAGTCCTAGGATGTTGATGTAATGATTGCTATTTTATAGATGAATAAATCAAGGCTGAAGATTGTTACATAACTTAACATACACACAATTCACAATTATTGGACACTTACCAAATGTCAGGCATTATTCTAAGCATTTTTTGGGTCTAAACTACTCAATTCTCACAGGAAAATTAATGGTACAGAAAAGGCTAAGAAACTTGCCCAATGTGAAATAAGCGGTAAACGTATGAGTTGGTAACTAAACATAAAAAATCGGGCTCTATAGTACACTTGTTTAATCATTATACTATATTTGGCATTAATTTAACAGTTGGAATAGAATTGATGCATCATAGAATATCCTAAATCCAAAGATCATGAACGTTCCACTAATCCATGAGGTTCAAAATGTTTTTAAGCAATCAATTCAATTCAAAAAACTTATTGACTGCCTGGTGTATGCTGGACTTTCTGATAGGTGTTGGAGATTCACCAACAGACACACCTCCACCCCCCACCCCACCCCTACACATACTCACATACACTGCTCAATGTGAGCCATCACTGAGATGGTGAAAAAAGGTCTGTTAAGGTTTATAGTGCCCATTAATATATCTAGTAATTTATCTCAGTAGAGGAGTTGGAAGGGGAGGCAGGAAATACAGGTACACTTGAAGTGCAAGTACACTTCTTCCACTCATCAACCCAAACCTGGGAGCCTCTAGGCCTTACAACCAAGGAAAGTCCATTCATATTACTATTATATGAATATCAGATAAGAATATATATACACATGTGAAGTGTTCTTTGCATGAAAAAGGCCTGCCAAAATTTATTTCTCTTCTTTTCTTTTCCCTGCCCCAAGAGGTTTGAAACAACCAAAGCAGAGAGTTAGATGCATGTGCTGAAGAGATAGTGACATATTCTTTCCAAAGCATTTGTTATTAGGGAAAAGCCTTAGTTTCACTACCCTGTCCCTCTCTGCCACAGTTTGTTCATCCGCAAAGTGAGAGTTCTAATAAGACCTATCACATAGGTCTTTTGGATAAATTTGATTGGAAAAACATCAGAAAAGAAAAAGATGTAATAGGGGGATGAGGAATGGAGAAGCCAAGTTCTGGTCACGTTATTTCTCTGCTCCAATCTCCTTAGTCTCCACATTGGAAGAGGGCAGGGGACAAACTCCTTATAGCCTCTCTGCTAGAGTCTTGAACAATCTAGAAAAGCTGCATTGTTAGCCCTACTTCTTTCAAAATACTTGATGTAATTTTTATTGAAAAAAATCTGCGTATAAATGAATTCACATTGTTCAAACCTGTGTTTCCCAGGGTCAAATGTATTTAAATATTAATTTTATCTATTTGAAATATGTATTTACTAGCATCTGCCACTATTAATACCAAGCATATTATTTATCTACTGCTTCATAAAAAGCCATTCCAAAACTTAGTGGTTTGTGTACTAAAACAAAGACTATTTTATTTGCTCTCAAGCTCATGGGTCTGCACTCTTACAGGTAATTATTTTGTTGGTCTCACCTGAGACAGAAATAGCAAACACTGGAAGGTTTAAGATGGCCTTAACTATGTGGCAATTGATGCTGACTGTCAGTTGGGCCAGAAATCAGGAAAAGTGAGATATGGAGAAGAGAGTGAGCATGATATAAAACTGTCTACTGTCTCTGCATCTGTCACATATCTGACCACAAAGAGTTTCACTTAATGTTATTCCAAACCTCATACAGGTTCCTCTTTTGGCCAATTCTAGTCTAGCACTGCATAGGGAAGATGATTTAAAGAAACATAGCTTCCACCTTGGTTGATGGACCAAAATGTAGCACGGTCTATCCTTGTGAACTTTGCATTCATACTCTATTGTATGTTTTTAATATTTAACTTGGAAATTAAGTAATACTAAAATCATCTTTCAACTCTACATAATGCAGTTATTTCAATAGAATGTACAAGATCTCATACGTCATTTTATCCTTTTGTTGGTGCTCGTCTTTCTAGTTCAATCACAGTCTCCCTTTGGTAGCTGATAACTTAAATATTGAGAAATAAAGTTAGCAACTCTCAAAACATTTTCTATCAAATAGGGTAGTAGGGTAGGGAAAATACTTACTACATGTGCAAATAAATATATTTATATGGAAGCAAAGATGAAACTGCACAGTCCTCAGACCTGCAAATGATCAAATGGTTGCAGCTGGCATTTATAGTTTCTTCCACTACCCTATTTTATATTACTTTTGCCCTCAGTAAGTACCTCAAGTGATCATGGCTTTTGTCTATATGTTCAAACCTTTATTCCTGAGGGTCTTATACTATTCGCTATTCTGTCTATATTGGATTATTTTAGTTTTCTATTAACTTTTGTCACAGGACATGGGAGTACTAGAGAGAAGTGTCTGTATTCTAGGCCCACTCCTTCTTACCCTTGGGTTGCTGTTACATAACATTTTTTTTTTATTATTATTATACTTTAAGTTTTAGGGTACATGTGCACATTGTGCAGGTTAGTTACATATGTATACATGTGCCATGCTGGTGCGCTGCACCCACTAACTCGTCATCTAGCATTAGGTATATCTCCCAATGCTATCCCTCCCCCCTCCCCCCACCCCACCACAGTCCCCAGAGTGTGATATTCCCCTTGCTGTGTCCATGTGATCTCATTGTTCAGTTCCCACCTATGAGTGAGAATATGCGGTGTTTGGTTTTTTGATCTTGCGATAGTTTACTGAGAATGATGATTTCCAATTTCATCCATGTCCCTACAAAGGACATGAACTCATCATTTTTTATGGCTGCATAGTATTCCATGGTGTATATGTGCCACATTTTCTTAATCCAGTCTATCATTGTTGGACATTTGGGTTGGTTCCAAGTCTTTGCTATTGTGAATAATGCCGCAATAAACATATGTGTGCATGTGTCTTTATAGCAGCAGGATTTATAGTCATTTGGGTATATATCCAGTAACGGGATGGCTGGGTCAAATGGTATTTCTAGTTCTAGATCCCTGAGGAATCGCCACACTGACTTCCACAATGGCTGAACTAGTTTACAGTCCCACCAACAGTGTAAAAGTGTTCCCATTTCTCCACATCCTCTCCAGCACCTGTTGTTTCCTGACTTTTTAATGATTGCCATTCTAACTGGTGTGAGATGGTATCTCATAGTGGTTTTGATTTGCATTTCTCTGATGGCCAGTGATGATGAGCATTTTTTCATGTGTTTTTTGGCTGCATAAATGTCTTCTTTTGAGAAGTGTCTGTTCATGTCCTTTGCCCACTTTTTGATGGGGTTGTTTGTTTTTTTCTTGTACATTTGTTTGAGTTCACTGTAGATTCTGGATATTAGCCCTTTGTCAGATGAGTAGGTTGCAAAAATTTTCTCCCATTTTGTAGGTTGCCTGTTCACTCTGATGGTAGTTTCTTTTGCTGTGCAGAAGCTCTTTAGTTTAACTAGATCCCATTTGTCAATTTTGTCTTTTGTTGCCATTGCTTTTGGTGTTTTGGACATGAAGTCCTTGCCCACGCCTATGTCCCGAATGGTAATGCCTAGGTTTTCTTCTAGGGTTTTTATGGTTTTAGGTCTAACGTTTAAATCTTTAATCCATCTTGAATTGATTTTTGTATAAGGTGTAAGGAAGGGATCCAGTTTCAGCTTCCTACATATGGCTAGCCAGTTTTCCCAGCACCATTTATTAAATAGGGAATCCTTTCCCCATTGCTTGTTTTTCTCAGGTTTGTCAAAGATCAGATAATTGTAGGTATGCGGCGTTATTTCTGAGGGCTCTGTTCTGTTCCATTGATCTATATCTCTATTTTGATACCACTACCATGCTGTTTTGGTTACTGTAGCCTTGTAGTATAGTTTGAAGTCAGGTAGTGTGATTCCTCCAGCTTTGTTCTTTTGGCTTAGGATTGACTTGGCGATGCGGGCTCTTTTTTGGTTCCATATGAACTTTAAAGTAGTTTTTTCCAATTCTGTGAAGAAAGTGATTGGTAGCTTGATGGGGATGGCATTGAATCTGTAAATTACCTTGGGCAGTATGGCCATTTTCATGATATTGATTCTTCCTACCCATGAACATGGAATGTTCTTCCATTTGTTTGTATCCTCTTTTATTTCCTTGAGCAGTGGTTTGTACTTCTCCTTGAAGAGGTGCTTCACATCCCTTGTAAGTTGGATTCCTAGGTATTTTATTCTCTTTGAAGCAATTGTGAATGGGAGTTCACTCTTGATTTGGCTCTCTGTTTGTCTGTTGTTGGTGTATAAGAATGCTTGTGATTTTTGTACATTGATTTTGTATCCTGAGACTTAGCTGAAGTTGCTTATCAGCTTAAGGAGATTTTGGGCTGAGACAATGGGGTTTTCTAGATATACAGTCATGTCGTCTGCAAACAGGGACAATTTGAGTTCCTCTTTTCCTAATTGAATACCCTTTATTTCCTTCTCCTGTCTAATTGCCCTGGCCAGAACTTCCAACACCATGTTGAATAGGAGCGATGAGAGAGTGCATCCCTGTCTTGTGCCAGTTTTCAAAGGGAATGCTTCCAGTTTTTGCCCATTCAGTATGATATTGGCCGTGGGTTTGTCATAGATAGCTCTTATTATTTTGAAATACGTCCCATCAATACCTAATTTATTGAGAGTTTTTAGCATGAAGGGTTGTTGAATTTTGTCAAAGGCTTTTTCTGCATCTGTTGAGATAATCATGTGGCTTTTGTCTTTGGCTCTGTTTATATGCTGGATTACATTTATTGATTTGTGTATATTGAACCAGCCTTGCATCCCAGGGATGAAGCCCACTTGATCATGGTGGATAAGCTTTTTGATGTGCTGCTGGATTCGTTTTGCCAGTATTTTATTGAGGATTTTTGCATCAATGTTCATCAAGGATATTGGTCTAAAATTCTCTTTTTTGGTTGTGTCTCTGCCCGGCTTTGGTATCAGAATGATGCTGGCCTCATAAAATGAGTTAGGGAGGATTCCCTCTTTTTCTGTTGATTGGAATAGTTTCAGAAGGAATGGTACCAGTTCCTCCTTGTACCTCTGGTAGAATTCGGCTGTGAATCCATCTGGTTCTGGACTCTTTTTGGTTGGTAAACTATTGATTATTGCCACAATTTCAGATCCTGTTATTGGTCTATTCAGAGATTCAGCTTGTTCCTGGTTTAGTCTTGGAAGAGTGTGTGTGTCGAGGAATTTATCCATTTCTTATAGATTTTCTAGTTTATTTGCGTAGAGGTGTCTGTAGTATTCTCTGATGGTAGTTTGTATTTCTGTGGGATCGGTGGTGATATCCCCTTTATCATTTTATTGCATCTATTTGATTCTTCTCTCTTTTTTTCTTTATTAGTCTTGCTAGCGTTCTATCAATTTTGTTGATCCTTTCAAAAAACCAGCTCCTGGATTCATTGATTTTTTGAAGGGTTTTTTGTGTCTCTATTTCCTTCAGTTCTGCTCTGATTTTAGTTATTTCTTGCCTTCTGCTAGCTTTTGAATGTGTTTGCTCTTGCTTTTCTAGTTCTTTTAATTGTGATGTTAGGGTGTCAATTTTGGATCTTTCCTGCTTTCTCTTGTGGGCATTTCGTGCTATAAATTTCCCTCTACACACTGCTTTGAATGCGTCCCAGAGATTCTGGTATGTTGTGTCTTTGTTCTCGTTGGTTTCAAAGAACATCTTTATTTCTGCCTTCATTTCATTATGTACCCAGTAGTCATTCAGGAGCAGGTTATTCAGTTTCCATGTAGTTGAGTGGCTTTGAGTGGGATTCTTAATCCTGAATTCTAGTTTGATTGCACTGTGGTCTGAGAGATAGTTTGTTATAATTTCTGTTCTTTTACATTTGCTGAGGAGAGCTTTACTTCCAACTATGTGGTCAATTTTGGAATAGGTGTGGTGTGGTTCTGAAAAAAAATGTATATTCTGTTGATTTGGGGTGGAGAGTTCTGTAGATGTCTATTAGGTCCACTTGGTGCAGAGCTGAGTTCAATTCCTGGGTATCCTTGTTGACTTTCTGTCTCGTTGATCTGTCTAATGTTGACAGTGGGGTGTTAAAGTCTCCCATTATTAATGTGTGGGAGTCTAAGTCTGTTTGTAGGTCACTCAGGACTTGCTTTATGAATCTGGGTGCTCCCATATTGGGTGCATATATATTTAGGATAGTTAGCTCTTCTTGTTGAATTGATCCCTTTACCATTATGTAATGGCCTTCTTTGTCTCTTTTGATCTTTGTTGGTTTAAAGTCTGTTTTATCAGAGACTAGGATTGCAACCCCTGCCTTTTTTTGTTTTCCATTTGCTTGGTTGATCTTCCTCCATCCTTTTATTTTGAGCCTATGTGTGTCTCTGCACGTGAGATGGGTTTCCTGAATACAGCACACTGATGGATCTTGACTCTTTATCCAATTTGCCAGTCTGTGTATTTTAATTGGAGCATTTAGTCCATTTACATTTAAAGTTAATATTGTTATGTGTGAATTTGATCCTGTCATTATGATGTTAGCTGGTTATTTTGCTCGTTAGTTGACGCAGTTTCTTCCTAGTCTCGATGGTCTTTACATTTTGGCATGATTTTGCAGCAGCTGGTACCAGTTGTTCCTTTCCATGTTTAGCGCTTCCTTCAGGAGCTCTTTTAGAGCAGGCCTGGTGGTGACAAAATCTCTCAGCATTTGCTTGTCTGTAAAGTATTTAATTTCTCCTTCACTTATGAAGCTTAGTTTGGCTGGATATGAAATTCTGGGTTGAAAATTCTTTTCTTTAAGAATGTTGAATATTGGCCCCCACTCTCTTCTGGCTTGTAGGGTTTCTGCCGAGAGATCCGCTGTTAGTCTGATGGGCTTCCCTTTGAGGGTAACCCGACCTTTCTCTCTGGCTGCCCTTAACATTTTTTCCTTCATTTCAACTTTGGTGAATCTGACAATTATGTGTCTTGGAGTTGCTCTTCTCGAGGAGTATCTTTGTGGCGTTCTCTGTATTTCCTGAATCTGAACATTGGCCTGCCTTGCTAGATTGGGGAAGTTCTCCTGGATAATATCCTGCAGAGTGTTTTCCAACTTGGTTCCATTCTCCCCATCACTTTCAGGTACACCAATCAGACGTAGATTTGGTCTTTTCACATAGTCCCATATTTCTTGGAGGCTTTGCTCATTTCTTTTTATTCTTTTTTCTCTAAACTTCCCTTCTCGCTTCATTTCATTCATTTCATCTTCCATTGCTGATAGCCTTTCTTCCAGTTGATCGCATCGGCTCCTGAGGCTTCTGCATTCTTCATGTAGTTCTGAAGCCTTGGTTTTCAGCTCCATCAGCTCCTTTAAGCACTTCTCTGTATTGGTTATTCTAGTTATACATTCTTCTAAATTTTTTTCAAAGTTTTCAACTTCTTTGCCTTTGGTTTGAATGTCCTCCCTTAGCTCAGAGTAATTTGATCATCTGAAGCCTTCTTCTCTCAGCTCGTCAAAGTCATTCTCCATCCAGCTTTATTCCGCTGCTGGTGAGGAACTGTGTTCCTTTGGAGGAGGAGCGGCGCTCTGTGTTTTAGAGTTTCCAGTTTTTCTGTTCTGTTTTTTCCCCATCTTTGTGGTTTTATCTACTTTTGGTCTTTGATGATGGTGATGTACAGATGGGTTTTCAGTGTGGATGTCCTTTCTGTTTGTTAGTTTTCCTTCTAACACACAGGACCCTCAGCTGCAGGTCTGTTGGAATACCCTGCCGTGTGAGGTGTCAGTGTGCCCCTGCTGGGGGGTGCCTCCCACTTAGGCTGCTCGGGGGTCAGGGGTCAGGGACCCACTTGAGGAGGCAGTCTGCCAATTCTCAGATCTCCAGCTGAGTGCTGGGAGAACCACTGCTCTCTTCAAAGCTGTCAGACAGGGACATTTAAGTCTGCAGAGGTTGCTGCTGTCTTTTTGTTTGTCTGTGCCCTGCCCCCAGAGGTGGTGCCTACAGCGGCAGGCAGGCCTCCTTGATCTGTGGTGGGCTCCACCCAGTTGGAGCTTCCCGGCTGCTTTGTTTACCTAAGCAAGCCTGGGCAATGGTGGGCGCCCCTCCCCCAGCCTCGCTGCTGCCTTGCAGTTTGATCTCAGACTGCTGTGCTAGCAATCAGTGAGATTCCGTGGGCGTAGAACCCTCCGAGCCAGGTGTGGGATATAGTCTCGTGGTGCGCCGTTTTTTAAGCCGGTCTGAAAAGCGCAATATTCGGGTGGGAGCGACCGGATTTTCCAGGTGCATCCATCACCCCTTTCTTTGACTCGGAAAGGGAACTCCCTGACCCCTTGCGCTTCCCAGGTGAGGCAATGCCTAGCCCTGCTTCGGCTTGCGCACGGTGCGCGCACCCACTGGCCTGCGCCCACTGTCTGGCACTCCCTAGTGAGATGCACCCGGTACCTCAGATGGAAATGCAGAAATCACCCGTCTTCTGCGTCGCTCACGCTGGGAGCTGTAGACCGGAGCTGTTCCTATTCAGCCATCTTGGCTCCTCCACCAGATAACATTCTTTGATAGAATCTGTCACCCTCATCTGTTCAGCAGTCCCGTTTTTTTTTGCCTATAATTTCAGTGGTATGAGGAATTCAAAGTGGTCAGGTCCTGGGCTCAGCTTCCTGTTTAGTGGTATTATAGTTGTGATCTCTTGTGGAGACATTATCCCTTGAGAACTGAGATGTCTAAACCAGCTGAGCTCAAAATGGTGGTACAGGAAGACACAATTTTTACTGGTTCATTATGAGTTAAAGTGGGATAAGCCACTTTCATTTTCACCCATTGAAAACCTTAGAGCCAAGAGCTGAAAAGAACAGTAGACTAGGGAATCATTCTTGGATTGCAAAATTCAGCCCAAATCAAGGAAAATTTCCTAGTTTGAAAACAGAGAACCTGACCTGTGCTCAGCTGGATTTCAGAATTGCTATGGACCAGTGAATGCTACGCACCTCATGTTCCTCTCCTTTTAAATATGTCTATTTTAATTATTTTGTCCCTATCTCACTATTGCATGCTGGGTGTTTGGGGAACAGATAACTTATCTTTTTAGTTTGTAGTTCTTTGGTTCAAGAAGACCCTCATGCAGAGAACTGTACTAAAATAATCTCAATTACATCCAGACTTGATACAGATTATGAACCATGGATTTCAAGTCAGATGGCATGACTGATAAGATTTGGTGGGTCTGGAGAAAAGATAAGTGTAGTTTGTACATCAATGAGTGTGAATTACTGGGGCAAAAGGGTAGATTCTGGCTTTCTCTGTACATCTGTCTGCTTCAAGAGGCTGAACTCTACAGATTGCAGCACCAGGGCTCCTTAGTCCTCTGGCTTTCTTTAAGTTTAACCAAAGGGCAATGCCAGTAGGAGATTAGTGGGTGGAAGAGAGCAACTCTGAGGCTTTTTTTTTTTCTCCCTTACTGCTTTAGAGTGGTTTTGCAGAGGTTGTGTGGCTACCTTTGGTGGACCTCCTGTTTTACAACCCCCACACTTCAACCCTTTCTCTTTCAAGACTGAGGACCACTATTAGGTTGGTGCAAAATTTATTGTGTTTTTTTCAGTAAAAGTAATAGCAAAAACCGCAATTGCTTTTGCCCAATCTCTGGACTGCTATTAGTCTTTGGATGCCTCAACATTTCTTTCGGGTTTCTTTAACTTGACTGACACTTCTGTAAATAGTTATAGTTTTATACAATCTCTTCTAAAATCCCAACTGAAGTTTCAGTTTTCTGCTAGGACCTTGACTGATATGTTTAAAATGCTGCTTTTTTGTCATTAACCAGGTATGCAACCAAGGACAAATCACATAACTGTTCTGAATTTAATATCTTCACCTATAAATATAATTGTAGGAAATTATCACATTTAGTGAGTATCTATCATGCTAGGCGCTTCTTGTACATTAACCCATTTAATCTTTATATTAATTTGTGTAAATATATCTTTTCCATCATTGTCTCCCCAACCTATACAGGACCTGGAACATGATAGATGCTCAGTAAGTGTCTCTTGAGGGAATGATGCAGGCATAAGTTGGTATTATTACTACCTTAGTTATAAAGAAATTGATGCGATGGCTGGGAGCAGTGGCTCATGCCTATAATCCCAGCACTTTGGGAGACCGAGGTGGGAGGATTGCCTGAACCCAGGAGTTTGAGACCAGCCTGGGCAACATGGAAAGACCCCATTTCTGTTCTTTAAAAGAAAAGAAATTGATACTGGGATGTGTCATGACACTAGGTAAAGATTAAGAGTAAATAAATGGCACTGTTGGAGTTGGAAGCTGCGCTGTCTAATTTTAAAACCTTTGCTCTTCTTAGTAAATGATCTTACTTCTCCACCAGCCAACTCTTATAGAACCATTGTGAGACTTAAAGGAAATGAAAATGTGAAAGCATGCTATGAATTCTGAAACCTACTTAAATATACTGCATCATCATTATTTTATGAATGTAATTTAGAACCTCTTTCCCACTCTCCTGCCCTAGAGTACCATACAGTCATTGAATACAAACTCATGCTCATATGTTAGCCAAACATAAATATGTAGGTTGCTTGCTAGGAAAAAAAAGTTATTTGAGGGTTTTCTGTCATTTTATGTTATTCTTTCAGCTATATTCTTCTAATAACATAACTAATTAGAAAATAACTTTTCAAGTTTCAAAACTTGAAATTAAAAAGAAAAATTTATTTTAAGGAAAGCATTTGGGCTTTGGATCTGGATTTGTCAGAGAAACATTCTGAAAGTATAAGTTTAGAAAGAGCTTGAACTTGGTTCTCTGATTCCCAAGTAACAAGTAAATAGAAGTCATGAGAGTCACAAGAAATTTTTCCTGGGAACTTGGGTATAGAATGAGGTTCTGAACCTGGGACACATTATTGACTGTTTCCATGATGAAACTTAGGTCTCCTGGGGAGTCTGCAAGATTGGCTAGACCCAAAAAGAAATGGACTCTTTGATGAAGAAATGATTGAAAGACCTTTATAGAAATTATATACAACATGGTATTCAAACCACTTTTCTCCTCTATGTTGCTTATACGTCACTTTAGAAAGTTCAAAGTATGTAACAACACAAAGATAGTGGTAAGATAGATTTATCCTTTAGGGAAATGTCCTTGGACATGGAATTCCTTTCTTTTGCTTGTTGGGATCCACATTTTCTGACCTCTGGTTCTATAATTTTGAAGACCTAGGATTCTATTTACTAGTTTTATAGTAGTTGAAACAAAACAAACTCGCAGAGAAGAAGGTGTGACTCTAAATAATAAAACTGGTTTTAGCAAACACAGCCTCTAAATCAGTATGGTACTTACAATTGATCGTTTTGAGAAACTGAGGCCTTATGTCAGTGATGGCAACATTGAGAAACTGCATTCGTTCTGTACATACATGACGTAATAACCAAACTAATCCTGAAGTGTTTGGAATCTTTCCCTACAGTGGTAAAATGAAGGATTTAAGAAACTCAGCCTCAGTAACATTTCATGTATTCTTTCATTTAGAGACCCAACAGATACTAGGTTGGTGCAAAAGTAATTGTGGTTTTTGCCATTAATGTTTATTCAGCACTTACTAAGGCATCAGACATTATTTTTGACACTGTGCTTTGAAGTGGTCTTGAGCAACTTGAGCAACTCACAGCTGCTCAAGTAAACAGATGGTACAGAGAGTCTGATGGGACAGACAAGTAAACACCAATAATCGAGGATGGAAAATATGAGCAGAGGGCTAAGTCCAAGGTGCTCTGGAAGGGACAGATCAGCGTTCTGGAGAGCCAAAGAAGTGTAACTAGAAAAGAAATCTCTCAGGCTGAGTTTTGAAGGGCACTCAGAAATAATCCAGGGAGAAAGATTGAAAAATCAAGGGTAGCTTCAGCAAACGAAATGCAATGAGAGGAAATAGTTTACTCGTCAAGCAATAGTTCACTATGTCTGGAGCATAAGTCAGGTACTCAAATGCCTGGAGAAGAGGTGATAAATGTAGGTTAAGGGCATCACCATACGAGGGACATGTGTAGTCCAACCTTCCTTAGATTTGGATTCCTCAGACAAGAATTAGAGTCTACAAAGGGATCATTGCCAGTACTGCTTTTCTACTTGCCTGTAACCACGTTTGGGAAAGGTCTTTCACTGTCTCAGGTTTTAGTGGGACATTAAATGGGAATATCATGGAAATTCAAGAAAGTGTTGCTTTCCTAACTCTTGTGCTTCTTGAAATCTATTTTTTTTCCACCTGCGTCACCCCTTAGAAAAATGAGTTTGAATAATGAGTATTCATTGTTGAGTAATGAGTGACATCTTACTGACTGATCCTTTGCTCTCCATGTTGAGAGCCACAGTTGCTAAAAGTATTCATTCTTCACCCCAGACTTCACTTTCAGATAATTCCTCTGAAGTACTAAGACTGGTTTAGATGGGATTGGAGGTTGCTTTGCCTCTCTAGGACTTGATGCTTTTAGTGACCGGCTTTGCTATCACCCAGGAACTCTCATGCTGGACTTGAGCTCATTCACCAGACATACTGGTGTTTATACCTGTTCATTTATTTACACAAAGTTTTAGAAACTGTTGTTAAGTTTTGGGGCACAAAAAGCAAAAAGAATCCCCGAGTACTCAATGTGTTATTTCAGGAGATTGATCTAGACTTCCTTCTATCTGGATCCTAGTTCCTGTGGCATACCTGTTCGTCATTCCTCTTAGCATTAACCCTGGGTCTTTATGACATTTTTATTCCTCTTCTTTCTCCATTTAGCCATTGACTGCTTTCCCTGTTTTTTTTTTTTTTTTTTTTTTTTGCCAAGTTGTGAGCCCTGGTCTCACATTGTTTTATTCTTGCCCTCATGGTCTGTCTTATATTCTGCCCCTGTCTGCCAATTCTGATGCTCTAGCTTGCCACATGTGGTCTGGTCTCACCACATGATGTGTTAAGTAAGCACCTACCCCAGGCCTTCTATGTGGAGCATGTCTACAAGTCTGGATTTGTGTTGCTCACCTAGACTCCTACATGTCTTGCTTCTTACTGACTTGACTCATCTCTCCCTGGCCTTCTTAGCCTGGATCTGAGATCTCCGCTTCTTAGAATCTGAATACTCGAGGCTCCTTTCCTCTGGTATCATCTGGAATTTTGAATAATGACACTGTCTTCTCTAGCTCCAGTACTGAGGGAGTGGCACTAGCCCATTAGGTTTACTTAGCCACCCCTTAACCCTGGTTCCCCTCCTCATGCACAGTATTGCTTTTACAAAACAGGAATTGGACTTGTCTGATGACATAGTGGCAGCCTTGGATATTAGTACTAGAAGAGACTACCTTTTCCATATTTACTTATTATTCCACTTTTCCCATTTCTATGGGATGTTAAAATTCATTAATTTGATAATGAAGCCTAAAATCTACTACTGTACAAGAAGAGTCATTGGTGAGGATTCTTTAGACATAGTTTAGGTGGACAAAATATTGGACTAACTACAATGTTCTATTTTAAATCAGTGGTTTGGGAAAAGGATGATATAGCCTCAATTTGCTCATTGTTCCTCCCAAATGCATAATTCCAATGCTCTGGCTGCTTAAATGAACTGTTTGTGCACTGTTGCCCTGAAGTTTATCTGTGTCATACTGACAACAAGATTAAAAAATACAATGTAGGAAATATTCCAAGTTTGCTTCTTCAAGGGCATTTTCTTACAAAAATAATAAAAATTATTGCTATGAATGTTTAATTCACACCATGCCTAATTTCAACCCTATTTTAATATCTCCTTTTTAGGGTTGCAGGAAGAGTAGCTACCCAAAGCACATGGGTGAAGGGACAGTCCCCTGAAGACCCCTAAGGCCCAAAATACATGATGAAGATAACAACCATGGATATTAGAGATCCATGGTTTCACATAAATGTGAAGCATTGAAATGTTTTTATGTTCTCTGATTTCAAAAATGTGGGTTTTTAAAAAAAATTTCCTAATAGTATTTTTGTCAAGCCAGTAGTAAATATAAGACAGTCATGAAAACACAGTTGAATAAATTTTCACATTCTAGGGTTCAAGGTGGTAGAAGAAGGGAAGAAAACAATCTCTGTAAGATATCTTGAAAATGTTTTTCTTAAAAAAATGTTTATGGGAATGTTTTTTATTGATGTTCACATTTGTTGACAGTCTTTCAGTCACCGAATAAGTACCAATGATCCAGAAATGAAAGATACAATCTCTACCCTGTGTGATAGTCCGTGGTAATAGTTACCAAATATTTCCAGTTATCTACCTCCAAGGCACTTCCTGCCCGCTTGTGGTTGGATGGGCCATGTGTTTAGCTTTGGTCAACGAGTTGTCAGCTAAAGTGCATGGTGTCCCTTTCAGGCCAGAGAAATTTATTATCAGTACGAAACTCTACTTCCTCTGCCAGGGTGGCTGGTTGTGCTGTGGATAGGGGCTATTTCCCTGGTATGTGATTAGAATCTGTGCATATCATAGGATATCACTTCTGTAGTTGGGTTATTCATCAGTCAGCTTTGAGTTAATCAAAAGAGAGGTCATCCTGGGTGGGCCTGACCCAATAATCAAAAGAGAGGTCATCCTGGGTGGGCCTGACCCAGTCAGGTGAGCCCTTTAAAAGAAGATGAAGTGTCAAAGAGACACTTTTCTGCTTTCCTAGAAGAAAGCAAACAGCAAACAACATAATGGGACATCAATTACATCATTACAAGAAACTGATTTCAGCCCAAAACCTAAATGGGCTTGGAAGAGAACCCTAAGCCTTAGATGAGGTTGCAGCTCTGGCTAGCACCTTGATTTCAGCCTGGCGAATCCCTGAGCAGAGGATGCAGCAAGCCCATGTCCATATGAAACTTTGAGATAGTTCATCTGTCTTAAGTTTGTTGCACAGCTATAGAACTCTAATACCATCATGAGGGGCTTCTCAGGACTGAAATATTTTGACTATTAGGGTGGGTTTTGAAAGAATGAGAATAATTCAGATAAAGAGTGATGGCACAGCGGATATATCAAGATGAAAGAACAACAGTTGCTAAGATTTGAAAACCTGAGTGAATCGGGGGTGTCTTGGGAACTAAAAGCAATTCAGTTTATATAAGCAGGACTGACAGTAAAAACATTTAGCAACTCATAAAACCTGCACTGTTGCAGTCCAGGTCCTCTGGAAGCAGATTCTGGGGCAGAATTAGCTCTCCCAAAGGTTTATTAGGTGTTGACTTGTGGCAGGAAGAGGGAGGAAGATTGGGCAGGGGATGATGTTGCACCAAGATCCAGACCTAACAAAGCTTTGGCCAATCAAAGGCAGTTCCAAGAAATTCCTGCCTCTCGGGGTATTTGCCACTGAGCTGAAATGGCCAGACCCTTAAACTCCATCCTGCTCATTTATTTGGTATGATTATTCCAAGAGGAGCATGGCCCAGGTCTCTACAGCCAAACCCAATATTGGATAGTGTCTGACGACTGGAATCCTGGCAATGAAATGATAAATTCTTTATTGAAGGAGGATCTGGGCTGACTATCTCTGTCTGCCACAAACTCCAACCAACAAGAACAGGACATGCCTGGTAGGGCCAGGCATCACTAGTTAATGAGTCTTGGGAAATGCTGAAAAGTTTTAGGGAAATAAACAGTTAAGTGGTGGGGGGTTACTCTAGGAACACACGCTGTGACTATTTAGCAACCAGTGAAAAGCATTTCAGTTGGAATGGCTGAGTCAGTAGACAAGGTCTGAGGAGTGAACAAGGATCAGATAAAGAAGGGTTCATTTTGTTATCTGAAGCTTCACATTTCATATCCTATTGACAAGGATTCAGAACCACTATTGAATGCACTTTCCGCCATAAATCAAATTGTTGCTGAGCAAAGATTGTAGCCTGACCTCAGCATGGTGGACATCCTCTGAATGAACAAACTCAAACCCAAGACACTGAGGAGAGGGAACATGGTCAGCAAGAACCATTCAATCTGAAAGCAGTAAAAAAGACTTCCACATGCCATGATTTTGAGCTTCTGGTTAATTTAATTGTTTGCACAAGTACTTTTTCATCTGTCACTGCATTCTCCTTTAAACTTATGCCTGCCAATCCCATGATATCACCAGACTGTGGCTGGAAGTGTCCCTCAGGTCTACAACATCAAAGCCTCTCTGTTCCTTTCATGCCCTCATTTACAAAGCTCATTCCAAGATGGATCCATTTTTGTGATGCGATTTGTCATTAATAGATTCATATTACTCATTGCTCTAGGGTCCAGTGTCTGAGAGCTACCGAAGTACCCTTAAGCTGCCCTGTTTGCTGAATCAGAACTTGCTCATCAGTCACTGTTGGTGCCATTTAGCCGGCTGCTTGCTTGCCAGGAAGTGACTGAGGCCTTCATCTCCTCTCCTCCCAGGTGGAATGGGGACCCTCCGCAGTTCTGGGAAATCTCGCATCTTTTATGGAGTCAGATGGAAGACAAAAGAGAAGGTGACAGTGGGGAAGGTGGACAGGAGCACAGAGATGCCATTAATGGTTCTTCTGGCTCCTAATGTGAGAAGAATAAGCTGAACGTGTTATGTAGGATCTAAGAGATCACTTGGCCCCAAATTCCCATTTTATGGATGAGGATGAGAGATGCAAAAAGGTTCATGCTTATTCTAGATCCTCATTAGGGACTGAATTATGCCCTTCCTCAAATTCATATGTTGAAGCCTTAACCCCCAGTGTGACTGACTGCATTTTGACAGAGGGCTTATAAAGAGTTAATAAAGGTTAAGTGAGATAATAAGGGTGAGATCTTTATCTGATCAGAGTGATGTCCTTTTAAAGGAGGAAGAGACATCAGAGTGCTTTCTCTCTCTCTCCCTCTCTCTCCCTCTCTCTCTCTTTCTCTTTGTATCTCTCAGCACACAAAGAAAAGGCCACGTGAAGACACAGAGAGAAGGCAGCTGTTTGCAAGCCAGCAAGAGAGGCCTCACCAGAAACCAAACCTGATGGCACTTTGATCTTGAATTTTCAGCCTGGAGAATTATGAGAAAATAAATTTCTATTGTTTAAGCCAATCAGCCTGTGGTATTTTGCTCTAGCAGGCCAAGCTGATTAGTATAATCACCCAGCACCCTTGTGACCTTTGCTCAAGTAGTTCTGCTCACTTAGCAATCTGAGGGGTAGTGAGCTGTGGAAGATGCTGGCTGTTTACAGAATGCAAAGGAGAAAGAATGAAAAACCAAAGGGCAAGCATAGAGAGAAAAATAAGAAAAGATTGAGAAAGAGGAGGATGTCGAACAACAGAGGGACAGAAAAGCAGAAAGAAAGTAGGAGAAATTAACCTCTAATTTAGGTCTGCAAGAAGTTTTTAAACCATCAATACATTTTCTTTATCTCCTGACTATGAAGTCTGTAAAGAGGAATACAGATAAATGTTTTTATTGAATCAAGATTTCAGAGTGGAAAGGACACTAAGGGAAAGGAAACTTAAGGCTCAAATTGGATCAAGAAGTTGGCCAGGTTCATACAATAAGTTCAGCATGCCAGCCTTATTGTGCATGGTGATGGGCTTGTCACAGGTCTAGCTCTCAGGAGATACTCTACCCTACCTGTCCTCTGCCCCACCTTATGCCATGTGTGGCCAGGCAGTGAAGAGCACAGACTTGGAAATGAGAGGCACCTGGAGCAGATCTCAGTCATATTTTTCCAGCTACATGTTTTCTGATAAATGCCTCCAGTCCTCTGATTTTGGACTGCTTTTGTCTCTAGATACAGCACTCTCAGTTCTAGAGATGTGCTGGTATTTAAATGTGCAAGTTCAAATTTAATGAAAATGTAAGGAGAGTTACTGAGACTTTATTAAAAACACAAGATGAAAAGTACTTATGTTTCCATAGCAATTAGATTTGAACCTCCCCCATCTTCCTTGCAATCATATCCAAACAATGGATGTTAAATCCTACATGGTAATGTCATTTTTCCGTGATTGGGATTTTATACACAGCTTTTTTTTAAAATAAAAACCTGGAGATGGTATGCAACCAAAACCAGTGCCATTAATCAGTGACAATTAGAATTAGCTGGTCTCAGCTCTGGCCCATGGTGTGCCTAATCTTGTGATCTATGCCCAGGGATGAGGGCTTTATTTTAGAGCAATGTTCCTGTGGAAGATCCGACAAGGGGCATGAAATGCTCAGATCTAACCTTTCCTGCAAAGACCCTGGTGCAGGGTGGAGCACAGGTTTCAGAAGAATAGGGGTTGGGATGGGGGCTGATTGGAGGTTTCTCTGCAGATCGAGGTTTCTCTGATTTCATAATCAGGCATTGTCTGGAGGCTCTGCTCCTCCTACTTCTCCAGAATAGAATGGGGCTTTCCCAGAGATGTGCAGCCCTGAACACATATCCAGGACTTCCCTGCAATTCTCCTCTCATTTATACTTTGATAAATGCTGCTTCCTGCAGTTTTGCTGCTATACAGCCGTGGGTACCCTGGTCAGCGTCTCTCAGAGGTGGAGAGGCCACTCTTGTGAAGGTCATTCTAATTTAAAAAAGTGAAGAAATATGACAACAGACTTATAGAAATCATATTTCATTTTAAATGTGTATGTTGAAACACTTAAGCCTTTCTTTTTCAATTAAACTTTTTGCAGGTGCAAAAATACAAAGGAAGACAATAACTTACTAAATTACTAAAATAGGGTATGACAGGGAGTATAATACACAAGGTAAAACGAAATGATGAATGCTTCCTTCAGCCCCAGAGCCTCACTGTAACTTTGTGAGTCACCTGAATAACCTCCTCTTGAGTGGACAAAGGCCTTGGCAAAGTTGAAGCCTAGGCTTAGACTGAGGGATGCTTCTTGCCTCCCACACCCTCCTCTTCCACTCCTCTCACCCCCATTGTGAGTGATGGGCATTGATCCTGGTGTCGGGAAGGGACTGGCTCCAACCAGCTAACTTGCTTCCAATTGAGGCTTGGCCTACAGGGCAGCAGGTAGAGTGAGAAATTAGCTTACAAGATGAGTTTATACTTTAAAAGTGTCCTATCTGCTAAATGTCAACCTAATGATGAATGAGAGTAGCCCAGTACTTACAACCTGGCTGACTCTGGGCAGGACATTTTCTCCCTTTGCTGCCCATAACAATTCTCTAATGAGTCATCTATAAAATAGGCATAATTAGTATCTTATCTGAGAGCAGGGACACAGATCAAATGACCTCTTGGAATCTTTTCCAGCTCCAAGGCGTAAAAGTCCGAGGAAAAGGTAGTGTGTTGTAGAGCAGTGATTTGCAACGTGTGGACCCCAATAAGCCATATCAGCACTAGCTGGGAACTTGTTGAAAAGACACATTCAGCCCTCATTCAGAGACTTATTGAATCATAAACTCTGAGTGGGGCTAGGCAATCTCTGTTTCAACAAGCCCTCTGGGGGATTCCAATACGTGCCCAAGTTTCAGAAGCTCTGGTGTAGCTGAGCATTGAGTCAAACCATTTAGACTCTCTGAGTCTCAGTTTCTTCATCCATTGAAATTATATAACTCCACCTCTTTCAAAAGATTGTCATGAGTTTCAAATGATATAAGAGCACCTAAGACACAGTAGGTACTCAATAAATGTCAGATAAAGTTGAAGGACAAGAAAGGTTGAAAAGGAGAATGAATAAAAAAAGAATGAGAACTCAGTCTTCATTTTTTCCTTAAATAACATCTTTAACATTATATAATTTGCAATTTGCATGCAAAACAGCCCACCCCAGGGCATCATAGAAGCCTTGAAAAATCCAATATTATGCAGACAGCCAGAGATTCTGGCTGCTAAACCAGGCTTAAAAACTAATTTTCCCTCTTTAAGGAAGTGACATTTGCGCATTCAACACAGCAGCCATAAATTTAGGCTTTCTTACCACCCCCTGCCGTACATGAGGTTATTATTTTTATTAATAACAAAGCTATTTCATTTTGAGTATGTGGAGCTCTTTTTGAATCTCCCCTTTTGGCCACACTATAGTTATCAGCAGAGTAAATAGCTCATTAAAAGGAAAAAACAACAAAAACCTAAAACCATTTTTAATGGTAGGAATGTGATTAGGGCATTTAATTAGACTCCAAAAAGTACACTTTCTGTTAATAATTGAGGATACATTCCACGTCAATTAAAAAAGGATTAACAGTGAAGGTTTGGAAATTTGAACTTAAACGGAGCCTGAATTTCAAAGCTGTTTTTATTTGCAGGATACTTCAGGGGAAGTGTTCAGAGAAAACAAAAACAGTGCTGCTTCTCCTTAGGAATTTTGTAGATATGAAGAAAGCTTCTTTATCCCCACAGGTGGGGCATTGCTGATCTCCTTTGATATTGTAAGGGACTGACCCCTGAACCTCAGGCATGGGTTCGAAAGTACTGGAAAGGAATATTTAGGTGGGACGGAGATTGGTCAAGTGGCTTCAACTGTATCCCTTCCTTTTGGTGCTAGGCCTGTAACACCTGCTTCTCCTACCTCTCCTAGACTTCAGAGCAGAGCATTGCCTTTTAAATCTCCGGTGCCAACTCTGATATCAATTTCTTCCTTTCTCATGACCTGTTGCACAGAGATTTTTTTTTTTTTTTTGGTCATTGATTTGATGTAAAAATGTGAGTATGAATTAAGGAAGATATTGTGGTCAAAATCCCCGAAAGAACTTGAATTCTAGAGACAGTGATATTCATGCAATCAGAGGTGAAGTACCTCCCATATCCAATCGAGCAATGAAGGTCATGAGAAAGATGGCGACTCTTCGGTCTTCTACCTCAAGGACATGAGTCTAGCTTGAAAAAGAAGACAAAGCTGAATAGCAGGAAGCTAGGTATTAGAATGTAGAAAATAAATGAGAGAAAGTTATCAAAGAGGACGAAGATCATTTCTCCATTCAATAAAGATTAAATTTCTACTATGCGGCCAGGCACTATTCCCCATGGAGCTTAAAATGAACACATTTTTATTGACCTCTAAGTTAATGATAGTATAAATAACCTAATATAAGGGTGGAGGGTTAAGTTCTTGCCATTTACCAAAACCTTTCCACATTTTAGCACATTTGACCACCATGAGAAGTTAGCAAGGTAGATTTTGCTGTCCATATTTTAGAAATAATGAAATCGAGATCTCTCAAGTAACAAATGTGTAGACTTGAGAATACCAACTCAGATCTCCAGATTCCTATTCCAATGGTCATTCCACTTTACCCTTGGAGTTCCTAGGATGATTCAAGCCATCTTTGAATAAGCTCAGAAAGTAAAAAGGGGAGTTTATGCCTTCCCACTTATAGAAAGCACTGAAGCCCTGTATGTAAACCATATGCAGTGGTCATATACTGTTGTAAAGAAGAGTGATATGTAGATGTTGAAATTCATTACTTTATTCAAAATACTTGTGGAGCACTTACTAAGTGGCAAGCACCATGCAAGATGCTTTTAAAACAGAAATGCCATGAGTACAAGGTAGCATGAAAGGCAGACTGCAATGTCACTTAGGTAAGAATGAGATGGTACATGCAGAGCAGTACAGCCCATGTTCCTGGAGGCACATGTCTGAAATTCAACGTATGGAGGGTGGTTTGGAAAAGACATGCACGAAACAGAAATGAAAATGGATGCCTGAGTGACCGAAGGGAAAAGAAATGTTGGGGAAAAATGTGGGATTAAAAAAGCAAACAAAGAAAAGCATGGCAATGCGTGGACTGATGTGGATGCTGAGCCACAACTTGAGGCAATCGACTGAAGGTACCATTCAAATTGTGAGAGCCTGAAGTTCAAAAAAGCTGAGATGAATAAATAAATCCCTCTGTTCTCAAGGAGCTCACAGGCTCCCCGAAGGAAATCCAAGAATCAACAAACATCTGTAGTATGTGGAGTCTTCACCAGGCTTCGGGTATCACATTTTAAGCAAGTGCTTTCTTAGGCGCTCAGCCGGGGGTGGGGTTGCTTCTGGGCCATGGGTGGATTTGTTTGGTGCTGGCCCTGCTGGGCCTATTAAACTGAAGTTGCAAACGCATGAAGTTGAAGTGTGAACGTGCTCCCGCTCTGAGCTGCGCTATGGTTTCAAGAGGACGACTGGCAGCCCCTGCTATTCTTGGCTGCGGGGACTCTCTCCTACACGAAATCTCCCGAGGAACATTATGTTCTAGCACGTTGTAAATGAAGGCAAGAGAGCATTTAATGACACTCAGGATTCAAATAACTTTGTCTTTTGTGCATACACAGAGCATTAGAGGAGGAGAGAGACAGGAGGGGCCCAAGGCTCCCTCCCAACCCGTGCTACCTGAGAGGGGAAAAATCTAGTAATGGTGATTGTTTGGAAAAGTGATAAAAATAACTCTTTTTGTCCTTTTCCACCCTGGAAATCTCTGCGCCTGTGTCTAGTCATCAGCCCTGAAGACTTTCTCTCCTGTTTGTCTCTATCTCTGAATTTCTTTGCCTGTGTCTATTTCTAATTCTTTCTGTGGCTCTCTTTTGCTTCTATTTTAGCTCTGTTTTTCTGTCTCTCCTTTTCCTTTTCCTTGCCTCTGTTTCTGTGCGTGTTCCTCCTTTGTTTATGTCTCTCGAATTCTCTGTGATTCTATGTCGGTGTTTCACTCTCTGACTCTCTCCTCCATTTCATTCTATGCCTCTCTCTGACTCCCTACGACCCTCTGTTCCTGTGTCTCTCTGATCATCTCTGTGTTTATTGCCTCATTTTCTCCCCTCCCCTCCCTCTCTTGTTCATCCTTTCCCTCCTACCTTGTTTTCTTCTCTTAGTTGCTACAGGATTATTGGAAAAGGTTGAACAGCTGTCACCCAGATCCTGAGAAACTGAGAAGAAGCAGTATTACTCCAGTGAGAAATTATGGTTTAGGTCCAAGGAAATATCATGAGATTTCTTTCCTTGCCTACTACCCTATCCCTTTAAACATTTCAGTAGCATTACATCTATGCATCTGTGTTCCAGCATCCTAGAATGGCAGAGCTGAAAGGATCTTCAGAACATGTAGACAAAGCTGCTCTTCATCTTTCACATGGAGAAACCAAGGACCTAGGAAGAGGAAAAGATCTATTAAAGAGCACACAGATAATTTATCCCAGAGTCAAGACTGGAATAAAAAGGTTTGAATGGCAGGTCAAAGAAATATTTGATTCATTAAGCTTTCTGTCAAGCATCCAACAAATATTCAACAAAATTTACTATCTGCAATATATTATACTAGGTTCTAGGACAAATGGTGTGTTCTCTCAGAGGCCCACAACCTATGTGAAAACCCTAGGTGCTAGAGTGTTAGGGTTCATAGAAATAACAACCTATTTTTCCACTCCTGGATTTAAAACCACAAGAGAAAATAAAACATGAGAAAGATAGGGATCAAATTATCACTAAATGATTGGCTAATGGCTTTAGAGCTCTAGCCAGGTAAGTGTGTTAATATCCTCTCCCTTGAGTATACATTTAAGGCCATTCCAATTGAACTGAAGTTTAGGTCCATTTGGCAGACACAGGCGAGTGGAATTATCACCTCATGACTGATCTGGAAAGAAAGGAAATGGGCGACTGAATCCCCAAGGCTTGCAAATTCTTGGTGGATTAGCTACACCAAGAAAGAAATGTGGACCAGTGGCTAAGCACCCCCTTTGACTTGTGGGGAGATAAAGCAGAGAAACTCTCACATGGAACTGGGAGACTGGGGGACAGTGGAAGAAAGTGAAGGCCGGTACTCCTCCTGACACTTCCTTGATGTTTCAGTTCTCTTAACCTATTAACTTAACCCCTGAGACCGTGGTCAACCAAGAGTAAATCTGTCTCCTTTGTGGGAGGAGATCCACAGCCCATAGAGAGAGTCTGGCTACCATCTTCCTGGGCCAACTCCTAAATATTTGCATTCTGGATGGTGGCAAAATCACGACTAAAAGTGATTCTTAGGGTAGTAAAAATTAGTAAAAATAATCTTTAAGCATTATCATAGTTTTTAGTGTTCCAAAGCTGAACTCTACCTGACAACATAAACAGATATATAGTATGTCTGTAGTATTAAAATTTCATGGGTCAGGTGGGACAGAAACAAAATCTATAAAGCTCCTATGGGATATTGCCTTCATTGAGAATACATGTGTTGTGGATCTGGCCCAGAAGATGACTGTGATAATGAAAAAAAGATTGAGAGAAACGCCCTCATGCTAAACTTGTCTCTGATGTATATCCTCCTGGGACCACAAGTGAGTATTTCACCTTTTGCCACAGAAAGCTCTGAAGTCATAAACCAAAAGACCGAAAGACACTTCTATCCAGTAAATAGTACCAGCCCTGATAGCTTAAGAGAAGAAAAGGAACTTTGCTTAAGTTGTGGGTTAAACTACTGAAAGCTTATCTGAACATTTTGGTGAGGAAGAGAGATTCTGTATAAGGAAAATGGTGTATCAGCAGCTTCCCACCAAAGCAGTAAGGGATGATGCAGTAAGAGGTATGACTCTAGGAATGGAACATTAGAAACCTGGGGAAAGATCAGGCATAGACTAGGGTAAGATGAATGAGGCATCTAGAGTATAAAATGTAAGGAAGGGTAGGTAGCTACATAACCTGAGGGTAGGCAGCTACTTCCTTAATGTTCCAGTGAAGGCACCTCACTAGACTTACCCTTAACCCCACCTGAGAAATACAGAGGCTTGAGTTGGCCATACTAGAGTTCTTGGTCTTCATTAGCCCCTCGGGGCTCAGGATTTGGTAGGTTTGCCAGATGATTTGACTCAGGAAGGTGCTAAGGCTGCACGTCCAGCTGAACAAATGTACAAACCAGAAGGAAGCCTTCCCTGGGGGCAGGTGTTCTAGCCTAGGCAGTTTCACAGTGAGAAGATATGGTCTCTTTCCTTACAACAGCTTTTAGGTGCCTCATTGAGAAAGTCTCCATTCTTAAGGTAAGAGTAGCTGCAACGCTGAAATTGCTGTCCCTTTCCATGCTGTCATATCAACTGTCCGGTGAGGGAATTTAGGGTTAGGATAAGCAAATCTCCTTTTGATGTACCCAGGACTGGTATCCACATCTATCTAAATTACCTGCCATAAGGTAACAACAAATATGTTCCTAGCAAAGCAGCTAACTAATACCATAAAATGGTGGTGGGTGTGAAATGAAAGAAAGTGTAGTTCTTTCATGTATATCTATTTTTTTGTGTGTCCTTGCCCTTCTAATCTGAGTGGCTGTGAACTCAGGAGGTGGTGTGTGTGTGTGCGCACATGCACACGTGCTTGGCATATGTGTGAGTGGGTGAAGGTGATTTGATTTAATTATAAGCCTCATTCACTCAGACAGAGGAAAATAGAAATTAACTTCCATTATTTCACTAACTCTACCCCTTCATCTGAATTTTCACAATGACATCTTTGAATATGCATCCTTTATCTACAGTAGCCTTAATTGCAGGGGCTGCACCGCTGACAGTCCTGCTTAGAGCAGCATTCACAAAACGCTCTTTTTCCAATTACCGTGTTTCAGAAAACAGCAACAATTCCCCGGACCATGGCCACCGAATTTCCTTTCCACAAATATCGGTTCAGCCTCTTAAAAGTTGAATGAATAAGCATATAGCTTCCTTGGAAGTTAACTTCAAGTTGACCTGTCTTTTTCCTTATCTATTTTATTAATAGGTTTCTCTTTTCAGGTATTGTAAAAATGAGATGAGTAGAAAATTATTTTTGGCATATGGAACATGGACCTCCTGAAGGAGCTTAACTTAGAGTTTGGATCTTGTCACTGATGATCCAGTCATTTAATACCTATCTACGAAGCACTGATCGTGTGTTTTGTGGCTTTCAATTGTCATAGCCATGCTCACTGCCTTTCCCCAGCCAGCCCTGCCCTCCTCATTTTATGCTGGGTCTCTCAAACTCAGTGTTCCTTGCATGTTTAGAATTCTTTTCCTGGGGGGATTATTTGATTGATCTTGTATGAGTTACTTAGCCTCTCTGTGTCTCAATATTCTGATCTCTAAAACTGGGATAATAATGATGCCTACCTCTTTGGGTTGCTTGAGGAATAAAAGAATTAATATGTTGTCCCTTCATTCTGTTGATTATTTCCTTGGCTGTGCAGAAGATTTTCACTTTGATGTTATCATATTTGTCTATTTTTACTTTTGCTGCCTATGCTTTTGGGATCATATCCAAAAAATTATTACCCAGCCAGTCATCAGGGAGCTTTCCCCTTATGTTTTATTCTGGTGACTTTAGAGTTTCAGGTCTTATGTTTAAGTCTTTAATCCATTTTGAGTTGATTTTTGTATGTAGTATGTGATAAGGTTCCAATCTTCTTTTGCATGTGGATATTCAGCTGCCCCAACACTGTTTATTGAGGATATTGTCCTTTCCCTATTGTGTTCTTGGCATCTTTGTTGAAAATCAATTAATGGTAAATGCATAGATGTATTTCTGGGCTCTCAATTTTGTCCCATTGGTGTATGTTTTTATGCCAGTACCATTCATTTTGATTACTACAGCTTTGTAATATATTTTGAAGCCAGGGAACACTCGTACACTGTTGGTGGGAATATAAATTATTACAGCAATTATGGAAAACAGTATGGAGATTCCTCATAAAATTAAAAATGGACCTACCATATTGTCCAGCAATCTCATACTGGGTATTTATCTAAAGCTAATAAAATCAGTGTGTTGGAAGAGACATCTGTACTCCCCTGTTTATTGCAGCACTATTCCCAAGATATGGAACTAACGTAAGTGCCCATCAATGAATGAATGGATTTAAAAAAATGTGTTAGACATAGAGAGTGGAATACTATTCAGCTATAAAAGAAGGAAATATTATTTGCAACAACATGGATGAATCTGGAGAATATCGTGTTAAGTGAAGTAAGCCAGGCACAGAAAGAAAAATGCTACAAGATGTCACTTATGTGTGGAATCTTAAAAAGATGAACTCACAGAAACGAGAGTAGGATGGTGGAGGTGAGGTGGGAGAGGGGGTTCTGGAGAGATGTTGGTCAAAGGGTACAAAATTTCAGTTAGAAGGAATAAATTCAAAAGATCTGTTGTAAAACACAATGGCTACAATTAATAACAATGTATTATGTTCTTGAAAATTGCTAACAGAGTGGAGTTTGTGTTTTCACCCAAAATAAGATGTGAAATCATACATATGTTAATTAGTTCAATTTTACAATGTATACATATTCCCAAACCATTTTTGTCAATAAAAAATAATAAATTTGAGAAAAAAGTAGTTAGTAAAGAAAAAAAGTTAATATGCATCAAACTCTTAATATCTGGCACACACTACTTTATAACTGTAAGTAATTGTTATTGAAACAATCACAAATAACAAAGAAGAGAGGAAATTTTCAAGACAGTCACAGTCAGCAGGGTAGGGACCAGGTTTCATGGCATCTCAGTGTTTTCCCAGGAGCTGCTTGTGGTTGGGGAGGGGACTCCCGTCCCCTTCTATAACCTAATCTTAGGATTAGCCTATAGAACATAAGAAAACACATCCAGTCCTTGAATATACAACCCCTCTCTCCCCATGCCACTCAGAAGCTGCACCTGACATTTGTGGGATGGAGGGCCTTTCAAAGCTGACAGTCTTGCCTTTGTCTTATTGCTTGTGGTTTCCTGGCTGTTAAGCATAACAGCCTGTGGGGCTTCTGGCCCTTTTCATCCCTGGGCAGGTTGGGTGAGTAGACTATCCCAGACACTCTTGATTAGTCTAGAAGGAAAAGGGAGCTTTGTTAGCATCTCATTCAGAGGCCTTAGGATTTATGATCATTTTTCTGAAAATCCTGTACGAGATGAAAATACAGTGAGCATTCGGTGTCTGTGCATCTATGAAGGAAGCAGCACATAACTCAATTTGCAATTGGCCCTTGTATGTGTGCAGCACCCTTGGTCAAGATCTCCAAATTCCTACCTCTTAAATCAGATGACTTGCTGCTCCTCTATCTGTTTATGCAGAGTTCTAGATGAACCCAGTAGACTCTAGTGACTAAAGTAAACCACTTGCAGGCCCCTGAAGGAGACACACTCTTTCTGATTTCCTGTAGCTGGAGCAATTTTTCTTACCTTTCCTCCAGCTGATGCTTGCCCATCCTTCACTTTAAATGTTGCTTCCTCTGGATTTTTTTTCCCTAATCCTGCAAGTCTTGGTTCTGTAATTCCAATTCCTCAATACCAGATCTCCCCTTTTTCCCAGCACCAAAGCACACATCACAGGGAACTGTTTTTGCCTGTTTTCTTCCTGAGCACTCCATGAAATCTTGAGCTCTTTGAATACTAGGACTCGCAACTAGCACTGAATACAAAGCCTGGTACATCCTAAGAGTTGGACTGTTCAATAAAGATTTGTAGGCAAGAACTTCTAATTCACCCACCTTCTCTTTCTGGACACTGAAAGATGAGAAGGACCCGGTTCTGGGAAAATATGAGGGAGAGTCATGTTTAAGGCTATGAAAGAGCAAGTGCAAGGCCCTGAGGTGGAATCATGAAGCATGTTTGAGAAAGAAGAATGAGGACAAAACAAACCCAAGAGACGATGAGAAGAGAGGACTCCAGTGAGAGGGACGAGAACTACATCAGAGAGGGCACCATGAGCCACCATAAGGAGCCTGGATTATTTTATACGTGCAGTAAGAAGCCTTTGGGATTTTTTTTTTTTTTTTTGTCAGGAGAGTGGCACAATCTGATTTACGTTTTCAAAACATCACTCTGGCTGCTGACTAGAATCAACTGGAGAAGAGCAAGCTTGGAAAATGGTAGGCTGTTGCAATTTTTAGTTTCCATTTGGAGTCTTGAAATTGGTGCATTTCTATTAATTTTTTAAAAAATAACAGCAACAGAAAGAATGTTTAATATAAAATAGTTTATTTTCAACAACCTGTTTATGAGGCATTTTTGGAAACTGGGAAGTACTTTGCTTGTACTCTTTTAGACTGGAAATTATGATGTCTTATTACAAATTTATTTTGAGAGTTGGGTGTAATTTCCTTTTATTGCAAAACCAGTATCAAAGAAACAAAAAAGAAACTGAAGAAAGGCAGAAAACAATTCACCTCTCCATCTCAGAAAATTAAGGCTGCTTTTTCTCCCCAATTCTCTTATAGTCCTTGACTCTGAACATAGAGTTGGTTAAAGTTATAATAACGATGGATATATAGTGTATTGAATTCTGTTTCTTTCAAATAATAGATACCACAGTACTTTCTATGTTTTATGTAAATGCTCAGCTCAGTGTTTGACATATAATCAGCAGTGTATGTTAAAACGTTGGCTTTCTTTTAACGCTCCTCCTCCATGTATCTCCATTATTGTGTTAGAATAAAGCCTTCATAGGGATTATTTTTTAAATCTGCAAAAGATTTTATCAAGCGAACAATCCATTTTTAAAAATCATTACACCCTGTTGGATATTTAGGCTAGTTATTTTTTCCAATCTTATATAAGTTATTGCTTAATTAAACTGTTGTATTTATAATCTTTTTTCTTTTAGATTTTTGCCTTTGAACATGGGTTTCTAAAAGAATAATTTTTGGTTGGAAGAAAAGTTCCTTTCCCCCCAACAAAATACTGCATAGATTTACAATGTATGTATAATGGGCAAAAATTAAGTTTATTGGTCATCCACCTCGGAGTGGTAACCCCATCATTCCTCAGGAAAGCTGGAAATTCCTGCTTTAGGATAAATAAATATAGGGAGCTGGGTAGAATTTTGAGTGAAAGCCTAAAATTATTTCTCAAATTCTCTGTATGACTCTCAATCTGTGTAAATTTTTTAAAGAATTGAATCCTTTTGCCCTGCTTTTAGAAAACTGTAAGCAGAACAAATTAACCACTACACTGGGTATTATCACTCTAATGAATTTTGTTAATGAAGTAGGCATCAATGGCATCTCACTTTCATTTTAATATAGTTATCTGTATCAGCCAGGGTTCTCCAGAGAAACAGAACCAACAGAATATGTAGATATATAAGAGAAGATTATGAAAATCGGTTCATGAGATTAAGGAGTCTGAATAGTCTCACAAGATATCTGCAAATGGAAGAACCAAAAAGATGGTGGCATAATCCAGTCCTAGTCTGAAGGTTCAAGAACCAGGAGCTCCAATGTCCAAGGGCAGAAGAAGAAGGAAGATGAATGTCCAGCTCTAAAAGACAGAGAGTTAATTCACCTTTCCTCCCCCTTTTTGTTCTGTTTGGGCCCCTCAGGGATTGGATTTGGCCACATTGGCAAGAAGCAAATCTACTTTCCTCAGTGTACTGATTCAAATACTAGCTTTTCTGGAAACACTCTTGTAGACATACCCAGAAATAATGTTTTAAGACCTATCTGGACATTTAGTAACCCCTCAAGATGAAATCTAAAATTAACAACCATAGTCTTTTTTAATACAAGGGAAGTTTATCATTTCAATGAAAACAAAAGGCTAAAATTTATTGGGCATTTACGATGACCAACTGTCTAGATTGTAGGAAATGCTCCATAAATTGCAGCTTTTTAAATTTTTCATGGATGTGAAACAGTTGGTCATGGGTTTAGTATGAATTCTCCTTTAATTCTTACCTTAGCTCTGTTATGAATATATTGTTATTGAATCTATTTTATGGGTGGGAAAACTGATATGGAGAGAAACTGAATAATTTTCTAACCGTCAGAGAGTGAGGGGAGATGGAGCCCAGCCTGGAACATGGATCTGTTGGACCTCACTGCTGATCATCTGTCCTCTTACATGAATTGAATCTGCATTGCCTATTTTTTTTTTATTATGAACTTGATGTTTTTCTCACTAATTTCAATTTACTCTTGTTACACAGAAGGTATGTATTTATTTTCTAGGCATATTTAATGCAAATATTTTTCCCAAGGACTTTTAAAAGATCCATTTAGCAGGAAATATTAAAGCTGAGGGAGTCATAAGTTGAGAAAAGTGCAGGTCTAATTTTATTAGTGTACTAGGTGTGTGATTGCAAGAAGCAGAAGGGGACATTTTTACAATGTTTACTTATAAGAGTTCCTTGGGTTTTCAAAAATGGAATGAAATTGAGAAAAACCTAATAATAACTCCAAGAGTTGAGAGATCCCCTGTTGACTGCTTTAGGCCCTAATAAAACTCCCCGCAACTCAAATATTCCTTATGTCCTTTTACTCCTACCTTCACAGTGGATATAATAAATAGAGTTTTTACAGATGAGGAAAATGAGGCAAAGATGCAAAATAGCTTTACTAACATCAGAGAGATTTTAAGTAGCGGGAAGAGATTAAACAGATGTCTGGAGAAGTCCCAAACACATGCTATGTCTGCAATATATATCAGAAGGTGTCTACACAGGTGCTTGTTTAAAGCAAATTATAGGCTTGAGGAAGCTTCAGTGGAGTGGCACCAATAGTCTAGATGTAGATCACTTCAATAACAAGAGACAGGCTGCGAAATTCGATCTGTCCACCATGGTGGTACATGGTGGCAGGGAGGGGAGATTTGAAAGACAGATTCATCCTTCATTTTTATTTCCTTTTTTCTTTCTTTGTTTCTCTCTCCCTTCCTTCCTTCCTTCCTTCCTTCCTTCCTTCCTTCCTTCCTTCCTTCTTCTTCCTTCATTCCTACTTCCTTCATTCTACTTATTGCTGAATAGATGGAGCCCAGCCTGGAACATGGATCTGTTGGGCCTCACTGCTGATCATCTGTCCTCTTGCATGAATTGAATCTGCATTGCCTATTTTTTTATTATGAACTTGATGTTTTTCTCACTAATTTGAATTTACTTTTGTTATGCAGAAGGTATGTATGTATTCAGCAAAAAGTATATTGAATGCTTTATACTAGTGTTGACAAAAAGAGTCAAACTCTGTAAAACATTTAAAAATATTTATTCTGATTAATGAGTGACCAAGGGCTCATGACACAGCCCCAGGAGATCCTGACAACATGTGCCCAAGATGGCTGTGCTACAGCTTGGTTTTATACATTATAGGGAGACATAAGACCTCAATCAGTATATATAAGATGTACACTGGTTCAGTCTGGAAAGGCACGACAATTGGAAGTGGGGGTTGGGGGTGTGGGAAGGATGGCTTTCACATCATAGGTGGATTCAAAGATTATCTGATCGGAAATTGGTTGAAAAGTTTTATCCTGCAGATGAAGCCCCCAGGTAGCCAGCTTCAGAGCTCTTATCAGACTTAAACAAAGATCCCAGACTCTTAGTTAATTCTCTCTCCGATCAGAGGAAAGACCCAGAAAAGAAAGGGGATTCCATACAGAATGTAGATTTTCCCCACGAAAGACAGGTTTGCAGGTCCATTTCAAAATATGTCAAAGAAATACATTGTGGGGTGAAATATTTCAATTTCTTTCAGGGCCTGCTATCTGTCATGTGATACTATGCTAGAGTGAGGCTGAAATTTGGTGTCTTATTCCTACAAAAAATCTATTTTGTAATTCTTAAGGTCTCTAGATCTCTGTTTTAATGTTAATGCTGGTCAGTTGTTTCTGAATTCTAAAGAGAGGAGAGTATAATGAGGCATATCTGACCCCTACTCCCATCATGGCCTGAACTAGATTTTCAAGTTTACTTCAGACTGTCCTTGGCTGAGAAAGGGATCCATCAGTTAGTTTGGGGGGAATTTTATTTTTGGCTTATGCTATGCACTGAGGAAGCAGAGATGAATGGAACATGATCCCTGCCATTAAGGAGCATACATTCAAGTGAGAAAGGCAGATAAACAAATGATTATAAAATAGTGTGAAATTATTTAATAGTTAACATCCACAGAAAGCCATGAGAATGCAGAGCTTATTAGCCAATGGGTAACTACTCCATATTTGTTGAGTGAATATGAAGCTCAGAGGTGGGGCATCAGAATCTAAATGGGATGGGAGTGGTCAAGGAAACTTCCTGTAGAAGGATGAAGTTGGGCTGAGTGTTTTTTAGAAAGGTTCATAGGATTTAATTACCTGAAAGGTTGAACAGAGGGAGGTGTTGCATCCCAAGGACATGCCCAGTACAAACATTTAGAGGTGGAGACTAGAAGTCAATGTGCAAGGACCTGAAAGTGATTTCAAAAGGATGATGTGAAAGGAGGAGGTAGGAGACAGACCTGGGAGATTGCAAGTCTCAGACAAAACCAAGCTAAGGGAGATTGCAAGGTCCAGATTGGACTAGGCTGAGGTTGCTGGAATTTCCTTCCTGGAGGTGAAAGCTGGGACTCTGGAGGTCTTATTTTTTTTTAAGCTCACTTTCTATATCATGCCTGAGATTTCTCCCATGGATGCATATTCTCTTCCACACCAGTGCCCCTGCTGCATGAAAGGACATCAGAGATGGCTCCACATCATGGAATCAATAACTTATTGCCATGTGCAGAAGGTAAACTGGTTTGGGGATGAAAACCATAGTCTCCAGTCTCCTAAAGAAAAAGATGATCAGGGTTGGAGAGAAGGAGTAGATTTATGGCTCCAAGCATGTCGGAGGTGTGAAAGTTCCACATCACACACCTTTCTGATTTTCCTCAGCCCTCATTGGCTTCTTACCTGGGAAGCCAATGATCAGCTTCTTTGAAAGGCCATTGAAGCATTCTTTGTGCCAGCTGTGGTCCTGACGTTTGTGGACATGTTACGAGGCTCAGCCAGATGGTTTGTCTGGTGTATATTGTATGAGAAATATATAATCATCATAGTAGCTATAATTTAGTGACCATTTTCCATGTACACATTTAATCTCCATAATAACTTTATGAAATAGGAATTATTATTCTTGTTTTACTAATGGGGAACATAACTTTTTGAAAGATTAAGTGATTCATCCTAGAAAACGTAGTCACCACTCACGGTAAGAGTACTTGGGCCTGTACCACACCAGCCTTCTATCTACTTGGAATGCAGCTAAAATTGCCCTTCAGTGTTTCAGTTCTTAGCATTGGTGTTCTCTCCCCTTGGAGCAAAAATCTATCCCTCTTGATAAAATCCTAGGACCATTTAGATGTTCTGCAGATGTCACACTCTTCCATAAGGACTTTCTTGACTCTCCTCATGTCCAAATCAGAATTATCCCTCCTTTCCTATTTGTACATTGTATAAACTTCTATTACTGTCTACATTCCATAGTGATTTTGGGGTTTATCCGTGGGGCTGTGAGCCCCTCAAAGGTATGTCTCTTTCTATCTCCTGTGCTGATCCAGAGCCTCACAAATATTTTATGAACAACTGAATTAAAAATTGTTTTGGGGGTTTCAACTGGGAACATTACTTCACCTATTCATGACAGTTCTCATTTCTGAAAATGTTAGCCTTTGATTTATTTATCTTTTTTGTAAGTCTGTGAAATTTAACAGATGTATTTGATTGACTATAGGGGAGTAATATGACTGCTAGAGAGGGAAGGATGACTTTTGTTTAGCTCCTCTTCTTCTGAAATGTCACAGACAGATCTGAAGGAGGTCTTTCCTCATATATTTTTATCTTTTCTTCATCATTCCCTTCTCCTTTCTTTTTCCAGCTCCAAAGCTATAAGTGTCCATTCGAAAGGTGAAACAGGCTTAAGAAATTTGGGAAGAAAGATGAAGACAGTTTTAAATTCACGCCGTGTGTGCCAATATTTTAAACTTTTTGGTTTTATACATTTCTTATCAAGAAGCTACTTAGTATGGAGGCTATGGTGAGCACTGACCTGAGATAGCAGTTGCCAATTGTTAGCTGTGTATTTGTGGGCAAGTTACTTAACCTCTCTGAGCTTCAGTTTCATCATTCATAAAAGTGAGATTTTATAATAATAGCATGGAAATCATAGGATTGTCACCAAGAAACCTTACATTCAACTGTGCAAAATATCATTTAATACTTGTTTCCTCTAAATAGTTTTCAGTTAAAGTGATAGTTTACAATCTTGGCTAGTCATTATATTCATGCACAGAGATTTTTAAAAATCCTACTCCTGATATTCCAATAAATACAGCTTAGAGTTACATTTTTCTCCTTAATTTTGATCACAGACTTACTATTGGTTTATTCAGAAAGATTAGAGAACACACCATATCATAATTAAGCATGAAAGCTGTTTTTATAATGGACAAAACATATGATTTTGAAATACTAAATATACATCTATATCATTTTTTATTGCTACAGGGTATTTCATGCCCTACTCATTTGACTTTGGCTGAGATTCTCACTATATCTATGGAGAGCTATATTCATCAGAAAGGAGACATAGGCATGTTTAGAAGATCTCACTTGAGCCTGGTTTGGGGCAGAGAACAATGTGGCCTTTTGACATGCCTTTGGGCAGGTGGATACTAATTATATTATCATCGTTAAAATAATGCCAGTATACATTAATCAATAGTTTTCATAAGATGTTAGCTGAATGCTTTAATATACAGTATTTTAGTTTATTCTTTCAGCAGTTCTACTAGATACATTTATTATTACTAGATACTCGATACATGACACTCGATACTAGACACTAGATAGATACTAGATACATGTATCGAGTATCTATACTAGACACTAGATAGACACTAGATAGATACTAGATACATTTGGTATTGTCACTAAAGGAAACTGGGATGACTTCCCCACTTTGACATGCCTAGTGTGTGTCAGAATTGAAATTCCAATGAGATCTTTCAAACTCCAGAGCCTGATAGGCCCCCCTAGTCTGGTGCCTTACTATTCTCAAATCTTATGAGTAATTATTTTTTATGGAAATCTATGCTTACTAAGCAATATTTTGAGTATAATTTAACTTCCCACATGGCAGGTCTACAGGGAGAGAAAGTGCTGATCAGCGTACCTGAGTTTGTTCTACTTGAAGGTTACATTTCTCATTGAAAGATAACAAATGGGCATCAGATTGATACATTGGCTTCACAAAACTGGTTAATATGATCCCAGTTCTGACAGCTGACAAATCAAGGATTTGAGCTTGTGGATATGAAGCTCAGACTGTGGTGAATTCAGTAGGGTATTGCCCTTTGTGTGGACTTGCCTGTGAAGCTGTCTAGCCTTTTGCACTTGATACTTCTCAGCTCTTTGCAGACTTTCTTGGAACTCAGTCCCATATTGAGCAAAATAATGTTTGCTGTACATTATTTGTCTCATCAGGGGGACCAGATATATTTACCAACTTAGCATTTCCATACTGAGACTATGCTCCTTCTACACCCAAGTATCCCCTGATAATGCTTTTTACTAGTTAGGTTAGCATTAGTTGAAGCAACGAACCAACTCCAAATCTTATAAAGAAGTTTATTTCTCACTCACATAAAGTCATCTTTCATTTTGTGTTTCCACAATCTTCAACATAGTGCCTTCAAGGTCACCAAGAACGTGTATGGATGACTGCACGAGGGAGATTTTTTATGCATCAGTTCTGGAGTGGTATCTGTTACTTTGAATCATATTCCACTGGCTAGAATTTAGTCACACAGCCACATCTGAATGCAAAGGAGTCTTGGAAATGTAGTCTAGAGTGTGTCTAAGAAGAAAGAATAATGTTTTTGAGTAGCAGTCCATTTCTTGCATGATTACAAATGATTATTTTTAGCCGTTATCCTTCCAGACCTCTAGCTTTGTATGCAAATCTTGTTTTTCTACATCTCCACTTGGATGTCTTACAGAATATTCAATTTTCCAAACTAAATTTATTTTCTTTTCCTGCCTCTTGCAACATCTTTGCCGTCACTATAGCCTCTCACCTAATGACACTATAATTCTCCAAGACATCTAACATAGAAACCTGAAATTTAACCAAGATTCTCTTTCCTTCCCTCACTATCTTAGCCAGTCTCTAAGTTCTGTCTCATTTTCATCATCACTATTAGAACTTAACATGGGTTAGTGGTTCAGAATATGGTTTCTGGAGTTAGGCTACTTGGGTTGGAATTCCAGATCTACCATTTTTAGTCCCATTACTTGAGAAGCTGCTTAACTTTTTGGTGCTTTGTTTTCTCATCTGTAAAGTAGAAAGGCTGTAAGAACAGAATCTACCTCATGGGGTTATTTCAAGTTAAGTGAATCAATATACGAGAAAGCTTTACAGTGCCACATAACATGTGCCCTCCTTTCTTCTGGTCCTAATTAAAGCCAAAGCCTCCTGATTAGTCTCTGCCTCTAGTGTCACTCATTTCCTTCTCTTCCTTTTCATTATTTTCGTAAAGGCTCAAGCCCTGCAATGATACCTTACTGTCATCTAAATAAATTTCAAATTTCTTTACATGGCAGTCAATGGTTGCTAAATCTTTGTACTCATGTTTCACTCTATTTTATTTTATATTCCCTCAAATCCAAACAATTATATGAGGTCATATTAGTTCTTAAATTATGCTCCCTTGAAATCTCTTAAAATGTCCAACTCCCTGATTTTTAGAAAGCCAGGGAGAAAGAAAATTGATTTTCTTCTAAAATGAAATGATAAGTAGTAAATGAAAAAAAAAATTCATTTGCTACTAATTTGTATCAATTCTTCATCACCATCACCACCACCATCATCATATATCTGTATATTATCTATATCATTTTTATGTATATCATCTATATCTATCTCTCACGTATCTTCTTGATTGTGTGTGTGTAAGGGGATGTCATGATTTTGGAGTGCTTCTGTTGTTCTTTATCAATACACAGCATTTCTGAATTCCAGGACAAGTTCAGAAGACAGAAAGTAGAAAAAAAAAATCTAGAATTTCTACTTGGACCTCCATGCATTATTTCTGTGATCCAACTCTCTAAGGTATAAGCCACTGAAGCTAAATGCATTTCCGATTAGAGATGCCAAATATTTAGACCTTTTTTTTTTTTAATCTCTCAGCCTCTTTACCAACACTACTCAACAAGCATGGAATACATGAGAGCAAGAATATGACAGGGAAAAGAAAACATGGAAGTCACTATGAATCTCACGTTGGTCATGGCTTTAGGCACTATTCTGACATGGTGATGTGCTGATGGCTTGCTTTCATGTAATGCTCAATGGAGTCTGGTAGGCAGCCTTCTAGGATGGCCTTGAATGGTTCCTACCTCCTAGTACTTGCGTCTTTGCATAGTCCCTTCCCCTTAAGTTTGGGCTGAAGGACTTAATGAGTTGCTTCTAACAAAAAGTATATGGCAAAGACTGTGACTTCCAAGTTACTAGAACTCTCTTGCCTTCTTGCTCTGAGAAAGCCTGTTGTCACCTTGTGAGTTGCATGGCAAGGACCTAAGGTAGCCTCTAGCCAACAGCCAGTGGGGAATTGAGTCTCCTGTTCTCAGAGCCCATGAGAAAAGGACTCCTGTGATTAGCCATGTGAGTGAGCTTGGAAGCAGACCCTTCCCCAGTTAAGCCTTGGGGTGAGTGCCACTCTGCCCATCACCTTGATTGGAGCCTGTGAGAGACCTTGAGCCGGAGGATGCAGCTAAGCCACAGCTGGGTTCCTGACCCCAGACCTGTGAGATAATAAATATTTTAAGTCACTACAATTTTCAGGTAATTTATCAAGTATATGTACCAATAAATTGACCACCAGAAATTCCCAACACTGTGTGTAACACACATACACAACTCTCCCTTTGTGCTTTAAAAGGTATAGACTCTGACTACAAAACATTCACTCAGACATAAAGAATGCTCTTTCTGCTACCAGGTAGAGTTTGATTTACCATGTATCAGGTAAAGAAGAAACTTCTTCCTATCATACACCACCCTTGAGTATTCACTCACTCATGATCTCTCTAGCTTTTTAGAAATTCATTCTCTGAAACTTAGATCCGTCCACACCCTACCATGATCTTATATAATATTTGGTGTTTGGTTGGTGCCGAATGAATATTTATTCAAGAAAAGAAGAATAAATGAAATGAAAGATCAGACAGTGTAATGCTACAGAAAGAGATTTAATGAACAGAAAATAATATAAATATTCAGTTCACAGTTTTTACATCAATTGGTGAAGTTAGTTTCTATAAAGGACAGGGAAGACAAACGTAGCTAAAGCCAGGCAGACACTACATTCCCTGTTGTTGGAATGTGTCTATATTTTCTCTCTCACTTATGTTCTCTTAACAAGTATTTGTGATTTCTTTATGCTAGGTACTGTTCTGTGTGTGTTATATTTGACATGTCATTGTATTCTTACAACATGCCTGTTAGGTAGGCTCTAGTAACACTTGGAAACCATTGATAATTAACTTACAGTCCTGTTACAATGGAGACTGTGGAAGGAATAGAGCTTCTTTTCCAAGCTGTTGTCATTATTCTCTAACTCAGCAACCCTTCTGTCAGTCCTCTCTTGTTTGGAAAATAATTTCTGAGCTAGGGCTATTCAGTCCAGTGCTTCTTCTAGTGATGATTCAGTGAGTTTCCTTCCACAATATCCTGTATAGTTATGATCTCTGCATTTTTATTCCTTTAAATGGGTAGAAAGCAAGCATAGAGATGGATCTGGAAGATGGCATATTTGAGGACTGTAATGCTTGATATACTGAGTGAAAATAAGAGTTGATGGTGATAAGGCCAAAGGAAGCCAGGCAAGAAGATAAAGTCATGAAGAACAATGTTTATTCATTTAATAAGTAGGCATTTACAATGCAGTTTTGTAGAATTTGGCTGTGGAGGACAGATGTAAGTAAAAGTTACAAATAAGGAAGTTTGCATTCAAAGTAAAGGTTTTTTTAATAACTAGCGCTACTTAATGCAGGTCTGAGAGGTCTCCTGGTGAGGTGATCTTACATTCATTACAAGCACGTAGCAGGAGCCAAAGAACTCCTTATGAGACAGGTAGATAGGATTTCTGTGTTGGGTAAAAGATTTGACTAGATAAGCCCTAAGTCTCATTTATAATTGCAATTCTCTGGAGGCTTTTGCCTCAATGGAGAGAGCATCTTCTTTTTGATATAAATAATGCCTTGAGAAAATGCCTTCTTTTCTTCCTTTTTTCACTCAGTATATCAAGCATTACAGTTGCTTGATATGTGCTTTTTGAGCCCTAGCAGGTTGTTCTTGAGAAGGATAGAGATAAAATTTGTTTTTTCCATGCCAAGCATGCATGCACACATGCACATACATGTCTATATCTTAATATGTTTGCTTTTCATATGCCCCTTTATCTTACCTGCCTCCAAAATGCAGACTTTTCCACTTAGCTACTTTATATTGTGGGCCATTGTGATTATTAATTTTATGTGTTAATTTGGCTGGGCTGCAGGGTGCTCAGATAGTAGATCATATGTTATTCTGGGAGTTTTATTTCTTTAGATGAGATTAACATGTAAATGGATAAATTTGAGTAAAATAGATACATTCCACAGTGTGGACATTCAATCAGTTTATGGCCTGAATAGAATAGAATACCCAGCTTCCATGAGCAAGCAATAATTCTCCAGCAGACAGCCTTCAGACTTCATCTGCATCATTAGCTCTCCTGGGTCTCCACCTGCTAGCTCTCAGAGAGAAATTGCACAATTTTTCTTCTAAGTCTTGAGGCCGCACTGCAGATTTTGATTTGCTAGTCTCCTTAATTCTGTGATCCAATTCCTTATAAGAGTCTGTCTGTCTATCTATCTATCTATCTATCCACATCCTATTGTTTGTTTCTCTGAAAAACTCTGACTAATATACTCCCAGTAAGTGTTAGGTGAGAGTTTAGTTCTCACATTTGTGGTGGGCAGACTTATCTCCTCTTTTGAAAATAATTGCATTTAATACTCTCCAAAGCCTTTAAGACCAGAATCTGTAGCTCATTCATTTCTCCTCTTGAGAAAGTGGTAGGAGCAAGATCCCGAGATATTAAGAGGTCTAGATCTGATTACTGCCTCCCCCAGTATTAAGTGTGTGGCTTTTATAGCCTTTCTGATCTCCTCTAGTTCTCTCCAGCATTTGCTTCAGAAAAGGCTGCTGTCAAGTTTAAGGGAATTAACATATATGAAAGGACTTTGTGAAACATATTATTAATAGCTTTCTGTTATTTGGTTAGCTTATTGTAATACTTTCTTTCTTTTCTTCCTTTTTTCTTTTTGAACGGCTGCCAGTCCTTAGAAGAATGTAAAGGGCTGGCAATTTTTTGAAAGAATGAAATGTCTTAAGACCACTATCAGTGAAATCTTCATGGTTAGATCATCGCTTTATTTGCTTGATCTTACCTCTTGCCTTCACTTTGAGTGGCCTACTTTCTTAAGACAGTTTTGGATTAAAAAAAAAAATAAAGGTTAGATCTCATCTTCTGGCCTAACTTATGCTCAAAGATAGGTGCATTCAGTTTTCTGGATCATGGCCTTTGCAGTGATTGTCAAGGAAGAGAAAATCTCATTCACCGAAGATCAACTTTAGGGATATAAAGGAACAAAACTGAAGTGAGTAAAGGGAAGTGATAGAATTGATATTTGAGAGAAGAATGTTGTAATTATCTTCTAATTATAACATATTTTCTTGGCCATAAAAAGCCCCCTTCTGGTACTGGATATGTCATTTCTCTTTGTTCTTGTGTGAAAAGAAAGCTTCTGTTTTTGCCTTTTCTTTCCTATCACTAAGTATGGCCTTTGAAACATCATATTGCAAATTTATGCATCCACTTTAGTTTGAGAGAAGTTAGTTGCAATTAGAGACAACAATATTACCACAAGTTCCTTAGAAGAAAATTTTTTAAAAATCACAAGAATGATTGGAGAGACTCTGCTGAATCCAGAGAAGGGAGGAAACAAGCTGCAGAATCACCATCTGGAATGTTCCAGAAGTACAGTCCCATGTGAAAATTACAGAAGAGAAAGGTAAGTATTTATCTTTGAAATAGTCCATCATCGGAACGTAACAAAAAAGCAGAGCTTTTACCTCAGAGTAGTAAGGAGGCAGGTATATTTGCAATGGATTTATGACACTTTTTCTTTCCCAGCTCCCTTTGTTTCAGCAAATGACATCATTATCCAGTTAGTAGCTTAAGCTAAAAACCTGGGAGAAATACTCAATTCCTTTTGTAAAAGCACTCACAAAAATCCTCCCCTAGTCCAACACCAGTCAGGCTGAGATAGTCTGATTTGTCTAACGAGAAGCATCCGACTAGCCTTGGTGGCCCTCTAGCAGTGGAAGGATACATCTTGGATAGGATTAACTAAGCATAACACAGCTAGGTCAGCCTCCATAGTGAAAAGACAAAGACATTTCTTATTTTCCTTGGCTTACATCTTCAGCAACTTTCAGGTTTTTAAGGAAACACTGTTTAATATTCATAATAATCAATATTGTTGATCATATCTGGATTTCAGGGTGGAATCATGGTTGGAGACCTCTCAATACCTTTGGCTTCCCCTATCTTGATCTTTGGGTTTGAAAAATAGCTGTGATTATGAGAATTAGCCTCTTTACATTGAAACACAGTAATTTTAATTTTGTCACTTGTACTCTGCAGTGATGAATCATGTGTTTGGACCTTGACACAAACCTCCTAAAGCTCATTCAAAGATAGCATTAAATCTCATGTATAAAAAATATGTTTGATTTCTTCCAATTATGTCATTGCCTTGTGCTTTGTAATGGCTGACACCCATTTGTCCCCTCTCTGCAAAAACATAAAAATTCATTTCAGGCAATGAAATTCAATTTGTCTTGCAAGCAATTCTATAAAAAATAATAATCTGTGCAGCCTTCTAATCTCCTTCTACAATGTTATGTTGAGCCTGGGCAGCTTTATGTGGCATTTTTCTAGTATTATAAGAGGATAAATGGGAAATTAATGCTTCTAGTAAGGCACCTATTAATGATAATGGAAAGTAATTAAAAGCCCAAAGTAAAACATGGAGGAAGTTTGCTCCAATCCAGAGCACATCAAAATGATTTTTTTTTGTTTGTTTAACTTGCTGTGACAGATGGTATTATTAGTTCACTATTATCCATTCCTCTCCTGACCTTGCTTTCAGTCTTTAGCCCTGGTGTCTCTATTTGCCCAATTACAGTAAAACTGGGCATGGAGATACCAGTGGATCTCCTAATATTTTTCTCCCTTATTCCCCTCTGTAGCCGCAATCCCACCTCCTTGGGATGTTTAGTATCCATTACCTCTGCCAAGATGGAAATTCTTTTCTTTGCCTTCCATGTAAAGGCATGAAAAGCCCAAGGTGTCAAGAGGCTTAAATTGGTGGCAGACTTCCTTTCTATCCTGTGAAAATGTTCCCTTTCCTGAGAACCAGAAACTCTACACTTTTGAGCTAAGATTTGTAAGGAGAGGAAGGGTAAATTCTTCAACTGGGTCACTGAGAATGATGGTGAGGCCACTTATATACTTAGGTTCCCAGACTTGTGTAGTTTACCTATTGGAGAAAACAACCATATACTGTTGATTTAAGCCATATGCTGAGTTATTTCAGGATATCATCTCAAGGTTGGCACGTTAGGTTGGTCTTTAAAGAAGCCATATCATTGTTTCATTAGACTAGTAGCTTCTATGAAAGGACCAGTGGGTCACATGCCCACCGTTGCACCCCATATGAGTGGGTTCTTCAGTCCAAAGAGAGGCCACATTCCAGTTTACCAGATACTCTGTGAACCTCCACATAATCATGCCAGATTTATGTAAAAAAAAATTGCATTGCTGCCATCATGTCTAATAGTATACAGTTAACAGAGATATCTCCTTAACAGATTTTTGAATAACAACAAGTGATAGCCTGCCTCTCTTTTCCTGCTCCTTCCAGTAACAAAATAAGACCTCCTTTTTAAAGACAACATGCATGGCACTTACTAGCGAAATGAAATATTTGGATGTGAAGGTTGGTAGGGGCAGCTAATTTGTTCTGCTCTCCAGTGGAGGTGTGAGAAGTACTTGCGGCTGCTTTTCCTGTCAGCCGCTTGGGTTCACCAGTCAGTAGGGTCAGTGAGGAACAAGAAGAATTACAGGCCAGGTGTTCCTGAACTACCTGCAGCTGTAATGATTGAAGATCACTGCCAAAGAGTGTCTAGAGAGTAATTGGGCTCCTTTTCCTTGCTGCAGTAGCCTTGCCATTATATTGTGACATAAATCATTAACACTATTTTATTTTTGACAATCTCTTTTTTTGGAATAAGCTTTTATTTTGACAATGATGAGTCAAAAAACAAAAGTTCATGTTTAATAAAACATTTGGAATGAGATTTTCATTTCTCTAGAAAGCTGATGATAATTGTGGAACTTGCCTAAAATCTTTGTTGACATTTAAATATCCACCATGAGGACCACAGTAATATCACTGATTGCAGCCTCCACTAATACAAGACAAATTAACATTCCCAATTACAGAAAGTGTGAAACATGGCTTTTTATTTAGATCAATTGAGTATTATTCTAAACTTATTTTCCTCATTTTAAATTCAATTTTTCCTGTGCATGTACCAAAAATGAGTAAATTAAAAATGAGGGTGGAGCCAAGATGGCCGAATAGGAACAGCTCCAGTCTACAGCTCCCAGTGTGAGCCACGCAGAAGATGGCTGATTTCTGCATTTCCATCTGAGGTACCGGGTGCATCTCACTAGGGAGTGCCAGACAGTGGGCGCAGGCCAGTGGGTGCGCGCACCGTGCACGAGCCGAAGCAGGGCTAGGCATTGCCTCACCTGGGAAGCGCAAGGGGTCAGGGAGTTCCCTTTCTGAGTCAAAGAAAGGGGTGACGGACGCACCTGGAAAATCGGGTCACTCCCACCCGAATATTGCGCTTTTCAGACCGGCTTAAAAAACGGCGCACCACGAGACTATATCCCACACCTGGCTCGGAGGGTCCTAGGCCCTCGGAATCTCGCTGATTGCTAGCACAGCAGTCTGAGATCAAACTGCAAGGCGGCAGCGAGGCTGGGGGAGGGGCGCCCGCCATTGCCCAGGCTTGCTTAGGTAAACAAAGCAGCCGGGAAGCTCCAACTGGGTGGAGCCCACCACAACTCAAGGAGGCCTGCCTGCCACTGTAGGCCCCACCTCTGGGGGCAGGGCACAGACAAACAAAAAGACAGCAGTAACATCTGCAGACTTAAATGTCCCTGTCTGACAGCTTTGAAGAGAGCAGTAGTTCTCCCAGCAAGCAGCTGGAGATCTGAGAACCGGCAAACTGCCTCCTCAAGTGGGTCCCTGACCCCTGACCCCCGAGCAGCCTAACTGGGAGGCACCCCCCAGCAGGGGCACACTGACACCTCACACGGCAGGGTATTCCAACAGACCTGCATCTGAGGGTCCTGTCTGTTAGAAGGAAAACTAACAAACAGAAAGGACATCCACACCAAAAACCCATCTGTACATCACCATCATCAAAGACCAAAAGTAGATAAAACCACAAAGATGGGGAAAAAACAGAACAGAAAAACTGGAAACTCTAAAACACAGAGCGTCTCTCCTCCTCCAAAGGAACGCAGTTCCTCACCAGCAACAGAACAAAGCTGGATGGAGAATGACTTTGACGAGCTGAGAGAAGAAGGCTTCAGACGATCAAACTACTCTGAGCTACAGGAGGAAATGCAAACCAAAGGCAAAGAAGTTGAAAACTTTGAAAAAAATTTAGAAGAAGGTGTAACTAGAATAACCAATACAGAGAAGTGCTTAAAGGAGCTGATGGAGCTGAAAACCAAGGCTCGAGAACTACGTGAAGAATGCAGAAGCCTCAGGAGCCGATGAGATCAACTGGAAGAAAGGGTATCAGCAATGGAAGATGAAATGAATGAAATGAAGCGAGAAGGGAAGTTTAGAGAAAAAAGAATAAAAAGAAATGAGCAAAGCCTCCAAGAAATATGGGACTATGTGAAAAGACCAAATCTACGTCTGATTGGTGTACCTGAAAGTGATGGGGAGAATGGAACCAAGTTGGAAAACACTCTGCAGGATATTATCCAGGAGAACTTCCCCAATCTAGCAAGGCAGGCCAACGTTCAGATTCAGGAAATACAGAGAATGCCACAAAGATACTCCTCGAGAAGAGCAACTCCAAGACACATAATTGTCAGATTCACCAAAGTTGAAATGAAGGAAAAAATGTTAAGGGCAGCCAGAGAGAAAGGTCGGGTTACCCTCAAAGGGAAGCCCATCAGACTAACAGCGGATCTCTCGGCAGAAACCCTACAAGCCAGAAGAGAGTGGGGGCCAATATTCAACATTCTTAAAGAAAAGAATTTTCAACCCAGAATTTCATATCCAGCCAAACTAAGCTTCATAAGTGAAGGAGAAATTAAATACTTTACAGACAAGCAAATGCTGAGAGATTTTGTCACCACCAGGCCTGCCCTAAAAGAGCTCCTGAAGGAAGCGCTAAATATGGAAAGGAACAACCGATATCAGCCGCTGCAAAATCATGCCAAAATGTAAAGACCATCGAGACTAGAAAGAAACTGCATCAACTAATGAGCAAAATCACCAGCTAACATCATAATGACAGGATCAAATTCACACATAACAATATTAACTTTAAATGTAAATGGACTAAATGCTCCAGTTAAAAGACACAGACTGGCAAATTGGATAAAGAGTCAAGATCCATCAGTGTGCTGTATTCAGGAAACCCATCTCATGTGCAGAGACACACATAGGCTCAAAATAAAAGGATGGAGGAAGATCTACCAAGCAAATGGAAAACAAAAAAAGGCAGGGGTTGCAATCCTAGTCTCTGATAAAACAGACTTTAAACCAACAAAGATCAAAAGAGACAAAGAAGGCCATTACATAATGGTAAAGGGATCAATTCAACAAGAACAGCTAACTATCCTAAATGTATATGCACCCAATACGGGAGCACCCAGATTCATAAAGCAAGTCCTGAGTGATGTACAAAGAGACTTAGACTCCCACACATTAATAATGGGAGACTTTAACACCCCACTGTCAACATTAGACAGATCAACGAGACAGAAAGTCAACAAGGATACCCAGGAATTGAACTCAGCTCTGCACCAAGTAGACCTAATAGACATCTACAGAACTCTCCATCCCAAATCAACAGAATATACATTTTTTTCAGCACCACACCACACCTATTCCAAAATTGACCACATACTTGGAAGTAAAGCTCTCCTCAGCAAATGTAAAAGAACAGAAATTACAACAAACTATCTCTCAGACCACAGTGCAATCAAACTAGAACTCAGGATTAAGAATCCCACTCAAAGCCACTCAACTACATGGAAACTGAACAACCTGCTCCTGAATGACTACTGGGTACATAATGAAATGAAGGCAGAAATAAAGATGTTCTTTGAAACCAACGAGAACAAAGACACAACATACCAGAATCTCTGGGATGCATTCAAAGTAGTGTGTAGAGGGAAATTTATAGCACTAAATGCCCACAAGAGAAAGCAGGAAAGATCCAAAATTGACACCCTAACATCACAATTAAAAGAACTAGAAAAGCAAGAGGAAACACATTTAAAAGCTAGCAGAAGGCAAGAAATAACTAAAATCAGAGCAGAACTGAAGGAAATAGAGACACAAAAAACCCTTCAAAAAATCAATGAATCCAGGAGCTGGTTTTTTGAAAGGATCAACAAAATTGATAGACCGCTAGCAAGACTAATACAGAAAAAAAGAGAGAAGAATCAAAGAGACACAATAAAAAATGATAAAGGGGATATCACCACCGATCCCACAGAAATACAAACTACCATCAGAGAATACTACAAACACCTCTATGCAAATAAACTAGAAAATCTAGAAGAAATGGATAAATTCCTCGACACATACACTCTCCCAAGACTAAACCAGGAAGAAGTTGAATCTCTGAATAGACCAATAATAGGAGCTGAAATTGTGGCAATAATCAATAGTTTACCAACCAAAAAGAGTCCAGAACCAGATGGATTCACAGCCGAATTCTACCAGAGGTACAAGGAGGAACTGGTACCATTCCTTCTGAAACTATTCCAATCAATAGAAAAAGAGGGAATCCTCCCTAACTCATTTTATGAGGCCAGCATCATTCTGATACCAAAGCCGGGCAGAGACCCACCAAAAAAGAGAATTTTAGACCAATATCCTTGATGAACATTGATGCAAAAATCCTCAATAAAATACTGGCAAACCGAATCCAGCAGCACATCAAAAAGCTTATCCACCATGATCAAGTGGGCTTCATCCCTGGGATGCAAGGCTGGTTCAATATACACAAATCAATAAATGTAATCCAGCATATAAACAGAGCCAAAGACAAAAACCACATGATTATCTCAATAGATGCAGAAAAAGCCTTTGACAAAATTCAACAACCCTTCATGCTAAAAACTCTCAATAAATTAGGTATTGATGGGACGTATGTCAAAATAATAAGAGCTATCTATGACAAACCCACAGCCAATATCATACTGAACGGGCAAAAACTGGAAGCATTCCCTTTGAAAACTGACACAAGACAGGGATGCCCTCTCTCACCAATCGTATTCAACATAGTGTTGGAAGTTCTGGCCAGGGCAATTAGGCAGGAGAAGGAAATAAAGGGTCTTCAATTAGGAAAAGAGGAAGTCAAATTGTCCCTGTTTGCAGACGACATGATTTTATATCTAGAAAACCCCATTGTCTCAGCCCAAAATCTCCTTAAGCTGATAAGCAACTTCAGCAAAGTCTCAGGATACAAAATCAATGTACAAAAATCACAAGCATTCTTATACACCAACAACAGACAAACAGAGAGCCAAATCAAGAGTGAACTCCCATTCACAATTGCTTCAAAGAGAATAAAATACCTAGGAATCCAACTTACAAGGGATGTGAAGGACCTCTTCAAGGAGAAGTACAAACCACTGCTCAAGGAAATAAAAGAGGATACAAACAAATGGAAGAACATTCCATGCTCATGGGTAGGAAGAATCAATATCGTGAAAATGGCCATACTGCCCAAGGTAATTTACAGATTCAATGCCATCCCCATCAAGCTACCAATCACTTTCTTCACAGAATTGGAAAAAACTACTTTAAAGTTCATATGGAACTGAAGAAGAGCCCGCATTGCCAAGTCAATCCTAAGCCAAAAGAACAAAGCTGGAGGCATCATGCTACCTGACTTCAAACTATACTACAAGGCTACAGTAACCAAAACAGCATGGTACTGGTACCAAAACAGAGATATAGATCAATGGAACAGAACAGAGCCCTCAGAAATAATGCCGCATACCTACAACTATCTGATCTTTGACAAACCTGAGAAAAACAAGCAATGGGGAAAGGATTCCCTATTTAATAAATGGTGCTGGGAAAACTGGCTAGCCATATGTAGGAAGCTGAAACTGGATCCCTTCCTTACACCTTATACAAAAATCAATTCAAGATGGATTAAAGATTTAAACGTTAGACCTAAAACCATAAAAACCCTTGAATAAAACCTAGGCATTACCATTCAGGACATAGGCATGGGCAAGGACTTCATGTCCAAAACACCAAAAGCAATGGCAACAAAAGACAAAATTGACAAATGGGATCTAGTTAAACTAAAGAGCTTCTGCACAGCAAAAGAAACTACCATCAGAGTGAACAGGCAACCTACAAAACAGGAGAAAATTTTCGCAACCTACTCATCTGACAAAGGGCTAATATCCAGAATCTACAATGAACTCAAACAAATTTACAAGAAAAAAACAAACAACCCCATCAAAAAGTGGGCAAAGGACATGAACAGACACTTCTCAAAAGAAGACATTTATGCAGCCAAAAAACACATGAAAAAATGCTCATCATCACTGGCCATCAGAGAAATGCAAATCAAAATCACTATGAGATACCATCTCACACCAGTTAGAATGGCAATTATTAAAAAGTCAGGAAACAACAGGTGCTGGAGAGGATGTGGAGAAATAGGAACACTTTTACACTGTTGGTGGGACTGTAAACTGGTTCAACCATTGTGGAAGTCAGTGTGGCGATTCCTCAGGGATCTAGAACTAGAAATACCATTTGACCCAGCCATCCCATTACTGGGTATATACCCAAAGGACTATAAATCATGCTGCTATAAAGACACATGCACGCGTATGTTTATTGCGGCATTATTCACAATAGCAAAGACTTGGAACCAACCCAAATGTCCAACAATGATAGACTGGATTAAGAAAATGTGGCACATATACACCATGGAATACTATGCAGCCATAAAAAATGATGAGTTCATGTCCTTTGTAGGGACATGGATGAAATTGGAAATCATCATTCTCAGTAAACTATCGCAAGAACAAAAAACCAAACACCACATATTCTCACTTATAGGTGGGAATTGAACAATGAGATTACATGGACACAGGAAGGGGAATATCACACTCTGGGGACTGTGGTGGGGTGGGGGGAGGGGGGAGGGATAGCATTGGGAGATATACCTAATGCTAGATGACGAGTTAGTGGGTGCAGCGCACCAGCATGGCACATGTATACATATGTAACTAACCTGCACAATGTGCACATGTACCCTAAAACTTAAAGTATAATAAAAAAAATAAAAATAAAAAAAAATAAAAGCATAGCTGTGACTGTGTTGGCTCCATTAGGAAAAAAAAAAAGACCTTTACAAACGTCTGATAATGTCTCATCTTTCAAATTAACAGAAAAAAAAACAATAAAAAACAGTATAATTCCAATAATTGTTCAATTGTTCTTATCATTTTTTAAGTACAATCAGGGGAAAGCTTGGGGAGTTTTGTCCTGTCAAAGACACACATCTGACATTATTACTAATACCACTGTAAATACAATTAAAATTTATACAGTGAAGAAAATTTATGTTTGTGGTTATAATCTAAAGACAAATATTGATGGAACATTCATAGCATTGTGGCATATGCCATGTTTCTGGGAAGTAAGAGATCTATGGATCAACTACAAATATAGTGTTGTCTTTAGGCACACATCAACATAATAGCATCCAAATACGCTTAAATGTTCTAACAGTAAAAACAGAAGCAATGGTTGGCAGAAGTTACAAAAAAGATTCAATATTACATTGAGAATAAATAGACTATAGCTTTGTTTTGGGGACAAATCTGATATTGAATACAAAAAAGAGTTCAGCATCGCAGCGTGTTTTGCTCTTTGTTCCCCACCATCAACTGAATTTTAGAAATGTTCTAGCTTGGGAAACATCATTCTCAGCAAACTGACACAAGAACAGAAAACCAAACATGTTCTCACTTATAAGTGGACCTGAACAATGAGAAAACATGGACACAGAGAGGGGAACATCACACACCCGGTCCTGTCGGGGGCTGGGGGGGCTAGGGGAGGGATAGCATTAGGAGAAATACCTAATGTAGGTGACAGGTTGATGGGTGCAGCAAACCACCATGGCACCTGTATACCTATGTAACAAAACTGCACGTTCTGCACATGTACCCCAGAACTTAAAAGTATAATTTAAAAAAAAGAAATTTTCTAGCTTTTGAAGAACTTTTGCAAATTATCCTAACTGTCCTAACTGAATTTGCTCATCCTTCTATCAGTTGTACTTCCCTTGTTCTTTCTATAGGGTGAGTACTATAACCAGTATGATTCTAAGATTATCATTATTTTGGTTAAACATGTCCCTTAAGTAAGCCAACGACTTTATCTTGTGTTTGTTCAAGTTTGCTTGGAGCCATATCTGATTTTTACCTCGTTCAGTGATTTTGATACAAAACACCTTTAAAAATAAAGCCTTATGTGATAAGTCAACAACTCCCTAAAGCTTTGTACAGAGTGTACAAGTTTGATATCATGAGTGAAGTTTTATTAAATGTAAGCTCAATGTGAGTATTCAGGCAAATTGGGTGTTTGTGTGAGTGCTTATCTGTTTCTGAATGATAATCCTGAGAAAATAAAAGAGTTGCTGAAGATGGACAAGGGCAGTCATGGGATGTTTATACTGAGATCAAAAGCCAGACCATTCACCCAACAGGACAGCCCAGGGTGTGGTGATAAATCAAGAACTGAGGCAATAAAAGCTACAAATGAGGCCCTTTGCCAGAAAAAGCATGGCTTGAAAGAGGTTGAGATGGGTTTGGGTCTTAGGAGATACATTTCTATAAAAATTTAAAAAAAGACATTCAAGAAAACTGAATGATTGTAGAAAGTAATGTGTAGAAGGAAAGAGTGTGTGTGGGCCTTGCTATCTGATGAAGGCCCACGTGCCATTTAATAGTTGTGTGTGTCCTTTGGAAATGAGGCCAAAAGTGTCTAGTCTTTCATGTGGTGCAAAGAGCACAGATTTTGGTGTTGAGAGGCTTAGGTGGGCTGTTTAAGTGTGGTTTGCTATTTACCGGTGTCCCTCCCTCTATTTACAGTTTGCTGTAACAGTTTTTCAGTACACACACATACACACACACACATTAGTTATACCATTAACACTTGTGCACTTTACTTTAGTCATTTGACATTTAATCAATCTATTTATATTATTTCTCCATCAGTCAATATATAATAGATTTATCCTCTCTGATGACAGTACAGAATTCCTCACCTTTAATCATTCCTCTCTGGACAGACATTAAAATAGTTTCCAGCTTCTTGCTGGAGCAGACATTCTTGTTGGTACAGATTTTCACACGTTTACATGTATATGTGTAGGGTAAATTTCTAGAAATGAAATTATTGGGTAAACAGAAAAGTTTCCTTTTGGGAAAATATAGCACAATTAACCTTTTAAATGTACACATCCAAGGGTCAGGATTAGCTAGAGACTTTTATACACTGATGGATGAGTTGTAAATTAGTGAGGAATTCTAGGGGTTCACTTTACATTGCTTATAATCTTATAACTCCATTAATAGATTGCCTTATGAGGTTGTACATCTCCCAAATAGTTTTACCTTGGAGGATCCTTTAGTAAGTAGAGTAGCCCAAATTTGGATACTTGGCAGGTGATTTACCAAAGTGTTTTTAAAAATTAGTTTGTTTTTGTCCTACATGGATATCTATTTAGCCTTGTCTTTTTTTCCACAATCATATAGAGAGGGATTTGAAAGACTTAATTAGTGAGTCATGTAAGCAGATTGGAAACAATTTTCTGAGTCAATCTCACTCCAGGAAAGTTCTTCCTAATCCCATGTCTGGGTGGAAATGGGCAGGCTAGCATCCAAGCATTTGTTATAATCTGGCTCTTCAGTTCCCAAAAAAGCTTATTTCCCTGGAGCTTGGCTTGCTGATTTCCCAGCACACAGGTCTGCATGAAACAGAAATCACAGATGTGCCAAACTCCGGGCATCTCACAGGGAGAGACAATGCCAAGCTCACCACTATTACTCCACCTTTGCACAAAGATCAGGTAAGGGAAATGCTATTCGGGGAGGATTGCTTGAGATACATCAGCCTGTCTCCTCCCCAGATAGCCTTGAACATACACATGGATCACATAAAATAACAAGATAATTTTATTCAAGACCTTGCCTTGAAGGATATTTTAAAACTGAATTTCATTTTGCTGTGATATCTATTCAGACTATTTTGATGTTATGAGAAATACCCTTATAAAAACCTTAGTGAGGTTTATAGAAAGGATGTTGTGTAGGTCATTTTATTCATCATATCACAAACTTTCTCTCTTTCTCTTTTATAAGAACCAATGGGATAAATTCCTATAGGATCTTAGTATCAAGGAAAGTTGTAATTCTTCTGTGCCATTGTCCTATTTTTATTTCATGAGTATTTCAAATCATTTAAGATAAAAGTTGTCTGTTTTTATGTTGCTTGCTAGGAAGCTTAGAGCTAAATTTGTGATTGACTCACAGTATGATTTACTTATAGAGTCAATGCATCCAATCCAGTAGGAGGCTCCACATTTTTCGGTGCAACTGAGTTAACTCATTGTAAAAAGGATGTTATATATGCATCTATGAATAACTAATTCTTTAACTCCAAACAGTTCGCACATCCACATTAAGACATGCACATTTGTTTGCAACCTAAAACCCCTCCTTTTAGATCTCTGTTTTGGCTTCATTTAGTTTTCTTTAGGATAATGTATGCCACCTCATCAGGGTGCCACTAAACTGCCCATTTCAATTTTTTTAAATGTTCCTATCTTTGTAAAATGAGAAGTTCTTTGGGTTCCTCAGCTGGTCCTCACTCAACATTAACTTTAATAGAATTTGATTTTTCTTCCAAGTATGGGGAAGCCATGCTATTCTTCTTAAAATTTGTACAATCAGAAATTAATATTCTCTTACATCTAATAGATACTGGTTTTTACTTTCATTGCTTTTGCAGCAAATCTGTTTCCCCTCAGATCATAAGAATATTCCATTTGACCCAGCCATCCCATTACTGGGTATATACCCAAAGGATTATAAATCATGCTGCTATAAGGACACATGCACACGTATGTTTATTGTGGCACTATTCACAATAGCAAAGACTTGGAACCAACCCAAATGTCCAACAATGACAGACTGGATTAAGAAAATGTGACACATATACACCATGGAATACTATACAGCCATAAAAAATGATGAGTTCATGTCCTTTGTAGGGACATGGATGAAGCTGGAAACCATCATTCTCAGCAAACTATCGCAAGGACAAAAAACCAAACACCGCATGTTCTCACTCATAGGTGGGAATTGAACAAAGAGAACACATGGACACAGGAAGGGGAACATCACACACTGGGGACTGTTGTGGGGTGGGGGGAGCGGGGAGGGATAGCATTTGGAGATATACCTAATATTAAATGACGAGTTACTGGGTGCAGCACACCAACATGGCACATGTATACATATGTAACTAACCTATACATTGTGCACATGTACCCTGAAACTTAAAGTATAATAAAAAAATAAAGAATATTCTAACTTGCTCAGTTAATGTTTAATTGCTAGTTTTATCCCAGTACTTCTGTAGGCCATTATAAGATGCTTTCTCATGGTTTAACTGGTTCCTTGTCCATGCCCTTGTTTGCCAACATTCTTTATTTCTATATTTAATTTTTCTAATCCTAACAACTCTTAAGATTCCTTATAAGTTACCCCAAAACCCCTCTGGAAATTTGTGGGAATAAAGATAATCACACAACTAACGTTTATTTGAGCACATGAGAAGTCACCCTGTGAGGAAATCATTTTGCAGAAATATATCATCTGAATGTAACAAATATCAAGTCTAAATTTCTTACACCAATTTTCTTTTTTTTATTATTATTATACTTAAGTTCTGAGATACATGTGCGGAATGTGCAGGTTTGTTACATAGTTATACATGTGCCATGGTTGCTGCACCCATCAACCCATCGACCTGTCAACCCGTCATCTATGTTAGATATTTCTCCTAATGCTATCCCTCTCCTAGCCCCCAACCCCCCGACAGGTCCTGGTGTGTGATGTTCCCCTTCCTGTGCGAAAATGTTCTCATTGTTCAACTCCCACTTATGAGTGAGAACATGCAGTGTTTGGTTTTCTTTTCCAGGGTTAGTTTGCTGAGAATGATGGTTTCCAGCTTCATCCATGTCCCTGCAAAGGACATGAACTCATTCTTTTTTATGGCTGCATAGTATTCCATGGTGTGTATGTGCCACATTTTCTTTATCCAGTCTGTCATTGATGGGCATTTGAGTTGGTTCCAAGTCTTTGCTATTGTAAACAGTGCTGCAATAAATATATGTGTGCATGGGTTTTTATAGTAGAATGATTCATAATCCTTTGGGTATCTATCCAGTGGGATTGCTGGGTCAAATGGTATTTCTAGTTCTAGATCCTTGAGGAATCGCCACACTGTCTTCCACAATGGTTAACCTAATTTATGCTCCCACCAACAGTGTAAAAGTGCTCCTATTTCTCCACATCCCCTCCACCATCTGTTGTTTCCTGACTTTTTAATGATCGCCATTCTAACTGGCGTGAGATGGTATCTCATTGAGGATTCTGAAGGACTCCAATTTCTTGTGCTCTGATGAGTAACTGAATACAATTTTATGTCCTCCAGAGATGAGACAATTTTCAAGTCAAAATATGTACAATTAAAATAATGAGCATTTTGGGGAGAGTCACTTAATCTTGTCTGGTTTTATTTGGAACATAATCAATTAATTAGGAAAGAAAATAACCTCACTGGATGTTCATGTTAAACATGGAAACAGGCATTTCATCTTTAGTCATGAGTTATACACTGATGGTAAGGAACTCTGGACAAGGTTGAAAGCAGTCCCATAACTTGTGAAAGTCAATAAAAATTATTTTATTTGTGATCTGCAATTTGACATTGATAAACATATAAAACAAAGAAGTTCTGGTTCTAGTGACAGGTGAGAGTTTAGAAATACACACACACACACACACACACACACACACACACACACACACACAAGAATACTATTCCGCTATAAAAAATGAAACCCTGTCATCTGAATCAACATGGATGAAACTGGAGGACATTATGTTAAGTGAAATAAGCCAGAAACATAAAGCTAAACACTACATGTTTTCACTCATATAAAGAAGCAAAACTCAGTTTATCTCATAGAAATAAAAAGTAGAATAGGACCAGGCATGGTGGCTCACATGTATAATCCCAGTTTTTTGGGAATCCAAGGTGGGAGGATAGCTCAAGAGTAGGAGTTCAAGACCAGCCTGAGCAACATAGTAAGATCCTGTCTCTATTTTTTTAAAAAAGGTAAAACAGAAGATTCTAGAGTCTGGGAATGGTAGAGGGAAGAGAATATAGGGAGAGATTTGTTAAAAGATACAAAATTTCAGCTAGATAACAGGAATAAATTCTAGTGTTTTATACCACTCTAGGATGAGTGTAATTGAAAATATATGGTTTTAAATAGCTAGGAGGAGGATAAAGAACATTCTCAACACAAAGATATAAATATTTGAGTTGGTGGGTATGTTAATTATCCTAATTCATTTACTATACATTATATGTATTGAAACATCATTATGGAACTCATAAATATATATAATTATTTGTCAATCAAAAAAATAAAAGAAATCTTCATTGATTATAGCAATATTCAAAGTAGCCCTGTAGGTAAACTTGAATGTTTATGACCAATTGCAGCTTGCAATATAAGAAGATTGTTGGTTACAAGAAGGCTTTATCAAGTGAAGAAAGGAGACAAATAATTAACACCTGCTAGTCACATTGATCACAGATCACACAAAGTCTAAGAGTTCCTTTGTGGTGCAGCTGATTGTAAACTAGAAGTCGTTAAAAAAAGATAAAGTTTCATCATGCTGGAAGGTGATAAGATAAAACACTGTGGCACGGAGAGAAAGCCAGAGCCTTCACTTTGATGAAGACTTCGTTCATATGGACAGGAGAGCTGATGACTTCAGTATTTATTTATTGAATGGTGTCATATACCGATTTCTATTCAGAGTATGTAAAATTCCTTAGTATATCTTTCTGATCACATTCCTGTCTTCCCCATTAAATTATGTGTTTCTTGATGGCCCTAGAACATCTAATTGCTATTCTACTCAGATGCATTCAGATCTTTTTTACCCTCTCTTAGTACGTATGCCTCAGCTGTGGTGTTTCTTTGTTTCTAAGGACCTACACCTGAGACCCTAGGTTACTAGAGCTGGTTTGTGAGCAGGAAAGAGATTCTGAGGATCCTGGGATGGTACACCCCTCAGGGAGGGCTTCATCAATGACTGAGTTGTGTGGGATTATGCAAGTCCAGCTTTCTTGCTCTGAATTGTGGTAAGCTCTGGAATTTAACTTAACACTCCAGTGTTATGCAGGATCATGCTGTAACTCTCTTCTTTGGGACTTTGCCTGAAATCACCCTTGCTTGACTTTATCCTCTTTCCTCCTCTGTTTCTTCTACTTTTTCATGAAATTCTCCTGGGAGCACTTCCTTAAGAACCGAATACACAGGAATCCTGTGTCAGAGTCCGCTCCTGGAGAAATTCACATTGCCTGCCTTTTAAAATTCATTTTGGTTTTCACTGGCATAGTAGGAACTTAGCAAATGCTTGTGGAGTGAATAAATGAGAAACTCAGAACATATTTAGTTGTGGAAACGTGGCCAATATCCAAGAGCCTGACTTTACTGTGGGTAAATGTGATACACTTCCACCAAATCTTGAGTGGATTCACCATGAGCAGTGTGATAAAGAGGAGCTCTGCTCCTGGTCTGTTTCGGAGGTTTGCCCTGACTGATGCGCAACAGGTGTAAGAAGGAGCTCCAGGCAGTCTTTCTGTAGTCAGGTAGCACAGGGGTGCCTGTTTACTCAGAGTATTTGGCTGATGAAGGCGAGAAGATGATGTTAATACAGTTTGGATATTTCTTCCCAACCAAATCTCATGTTGCACTGTAATCCCTGATGCTGGAGGTGGGGCCTTGTGGGAGGTGATTGGATCATGGAGATGGATCCCTTATGGCTTAGTGCTATCTTGATGACAGTAAGTTCTTGTGAGATATGTTCATTTAAAAGTGCGTAGCACCTCCACCCCCGTGCCCCGACTCTCTCTCTCTTTTGCTCCTACTTCCATCATGTAAGACACCTGCTTCTCCTTCACCTTCTGCCATGATTTTAAGCTTCCTGAAGCCTCCTCAGAAGCAAAGATGCCAGAATTATGCTTCATATAAAACCTGCAGAACTGTGACCCAACTAAACCTCTTCGCTTTATAAATTACCTAGTCTTAGGTATTTTTTCACAGCAATGAAAGAAGGGCCTAATACAGATGCTTAACACAAAGGGGTGCTGAGAAAGTGATTTCTAAAAAGGACTGTTTCTGGAAATATTCTGCACACATGTAGTAAGGAGAGTGAAGCACAAAGAATTTATCTAAGCTCTGCATCATTTGGATCAGTCTTCTGCTTAATTTTCTTTAAGGGCTTCACAGTCCCTTTGGGTTGAAGTCTGAGAGCCTTAGCATGGCACTGAAGGACTCTAGTGATTTTGGACTGTGTAATATCTCTGGCTCCATTTTCCACCACTCCTTCCTTCAGGCTCATTCCCCATGATATCTAATGCTGGGTGAAGTCAACATCATACTGTTTCTCATATTTGTGTCTTTGCTCATGCTCTTTTTGCTCTTTAAAATGGGCTTACCTAATAAATCTACCTTTAAGATTCATCTTGGTCACATTTTTCCTTATGGACTGGGTGCCCTCATTTACAATCTCCCAGTCCTCAGTGCATACATCTTTCATTGGACTCATTTAAAAAATCACTGGCTATGTGTGGGTCTTTCCCTTCTAAATTGAGAGCACCTTCTTACTGTATCTTATTCCTCCTTAAATTCTCACTATCAAGCATAAGGCCAGGACCAGTGTATTCTCAACAATACACTGGTCAAATACATGTTTTAATTACACTGATATTTAACTCTATAATCATATTACTTTTCTAACCTCTCATAAATGAAGTTATACAGTGTTACCATTTCCATATCATATCAGAAGTGGAGAGGTGGTTGGGAGAAATAAGACCATATGATCAATAAACAGTGTTTATGGTCTGCAATGACTTGAAATAAAAAGCAGTGCATAAGAACTCCTCATCTTTAAGCAATGTAAGCTAAGTTAATATATTTACTATAGGTATATTAACTTAACTTACAGACTTTTCTCACAGAATTTTCTATCTCCTAGCTATGATAGGAGTAGGAAGTTGATAAAGGTCAAGACTAAAATAGCAACAATAACAAAAGCAGGAGAGAAAGATTATATGGCTATCAAACCTTGTTTACGAGGAAACAGAAGGTCCATAGTAGATCAGAACCCGAGGCTAGTTTAGTCTAATAAGAGATGTCAAATGCAATATGGGACATTTGTAAAAATTAGAGTGTTTGAAAGAATCAAGAGATTGGGGAAAAGGCATACGAAAGAAATGAGTGGGAATGTTTTGTGCAATATATGAAATTACTCTAGACATAATTCTGTAATGAGGTAGCCATACTAAAGATGTGAATTGACTTAGATCCAAATTAATAACACTGTTCTCTAGAGCTAGTGTTAACAGAAGTTCTACGGGCTGCTTGGTGGTAAGGAATGATTCAGAGGCAATGTACGTGTAGATTTTAAGCACTAGAGTGGGCAATAGGACTATTTACTTATATAATTTGTTCATATGACAGCAACACAAGATAGAAAAAGCTGGGGTCTCTGAGATATAGGATAGGGGAGAGCCACTGTTGATATAAATGAGAAATTTATTTTTGTTCTGGTAAGTCACTGTGACAAGTAAATTTGTTTCAACTCCAAACATGTCTTGTTCTGACTAATATGGAAAATATGTTGCACCTCTAAAATTAATTAAAATATATATAATTGGTCATAGGTTGAAACCAATAAATTTCCACCAACCTTGGTGTAGGTGTGTTCTTAATGTCTACTCAGTTGGATTTCAAAATTGTTATGGGTCGGTGGCTACTTATTGTGTATTTTATTCTTTTACTATACACATAAGATTATTTATTGCAGTTCTCCTCTTCCTTTTCCACTCTCTATGTGAGTTTTAAAAGGATTATCTGTAGTTTTGGTTTATAGAACCAGGAGGTTTAACATCTAGACCTGAGAGAAATGATTGAGCATTACCTGGAGACTCTAGGGTTTGAGCTGGATTCTGTGATGGGATGAGGTTTAGGAGTATTCTATTTGGACACAAAGGAAAATAATATTTCTCCCTTCCTTATAATAAGATTACAATATTTTTGTAGATAGAATTGTTATAAGGCACTCCTAGAATTAGTCATTGACAATATCCCATGCAATTCTCTAATCTCTCTCTTTGTCTTTCATTGCAACCAAGGAGGTCATCTGTTGAGATGAGAACCTGTGAAGATGGAAGGAACCTAGATGTTTGAGTCATGGGGTGGAGAAGAGACCATGTAAACCTACATTGAAATTTGTGTGGTAAGTAAATAAACCTTTATTGTATTAAGTTACTCGTGTTTGGGGGTTACCACACCATAGCTGATCTATCTTAAATAATTCACCCACTCATACATATGCTACAGTAAAATTTAAGAACATAACAGATAAAAAAAAAGTTAAGGCTTCTGGAAAGAATAGCTCTCTTACAAAAAATATATAATTTAATTGACAGATTTGTGAATCACATTATTTGATGCAAGAAAATGAAGTAATATGTTTGAAGTATTGAAGAAAAATTCCTCTGCATCTAGAGATTTGTATCCAATCATGCTGTTATTAAAATTTGTGGATCCAATAAATAGATACTCCAGCTTACAAAGTCTTTAAAATTTTGTAAATTGAATACATATGTTGAAACTCTTTTACAGAAAGTACTCAAATACTAGAAATAACTCTAGAGGGATGCCACAAGAGTTAAAGAAAATAAAGATGATGAAAACACTTAGTAAAGTTCATTATATTTTAAAAGAGCAAGGATCAAAGAAAATTAAAGAAGAATAGAAGGAGATTTATAACAATCCAGAATTATTAGCAATATCAAAAAAGTGAACATAGGGACAATCAAAGATACATTGTAAGCTACTTGTATTGTTTTAGGAAAATAATAGATAATTGTAATCTTAAAAAAATCAATAGAGGTCATTAAATATTAGCAAATGCCATCAGTTTAAGGTAATCTACCATAATAAAAAAATATGAATTTAAACCACTGATTATAAATTTGAGATATCAATAGAAAATAGAAAATAAGAAAACAAATAAAATGAAAATGTAGTAAATTGAAATATGAAATATGATGCATAATTTAAAAATTACAATGAATGTAAATGAGTTAAACTTACCAAAAGAAAGGCAAAAACAAAATCTAGGAACATGTTTTCCAACAAAGGACTTTTTTTTTTTTTTTTTTGAGACCGAGTCTTGCTTTGTTGCCTAGGCTGGTGTGCAGTGGTGTGATCTCGGCTCACTGCAAGCTCCGCCTCCAGGGTTCATGCTATTCTCCTGCCTCAGCCTCCCGAGTAGCTCGGACTACAGGCGCCCGCCACCACGGCTACCTAATTTTTTGTATTTTTAGTAGAGACGCGGTTTCACCATGTTAGCCAGGATGGTCTTAATCTCTTGACCTTGTGATCCACCTGCCTCGGCCTCCCAAAGTGCTGCCATTACAAGCGTGAGCCACCGTGCCTGGTCAAGACATTCTTAATACAGAAAGACACAGAATGTTTGGGGAAAAGAAAGGTTGAAAACTATCAAGCAATTGTAAACAACAGCATCAAAAAGTGCTTAAGTGGCAATCATAATCTAAAAAATTGAATTTGAGAAAACATTCCTATGGCATCATAGGATATTTTATGAAAATTAAAAAACAAACCAAAAGCATTAAAAATTATAACTCTCATGAACATATATGCACTACTAATATAATTATGTAAACAGAAGCAAAATGGCAGAAGAAATAAAAAACTCAATATTTATAAGTAAATAATTTAACACAATTCACTTAGAGCTTGAAAGATGAAGAAAAATTGTAGAAATCTAAACGAACTCTCACTGCTCAGAGAATACACGTTTTTCTCAAACATATGTGGAACACTGACAAAAATTGGCCAAGTGCTAGACTACCAATTAAATCTCAGTATCATACAGAATATCTTCTGTGGCCACAATGCAGTCAAATTAGAAATAAGGAGTATAAATATAGTCTTAAAATCCTATAAGTATATGTAACATATTACTAAATAATTTTGAATTACAAAGAAAGTCTTAACAATTATGAAATATTTAGAACAATGGGGCTGGGTGCGGTGGCTCATGCCTGTAACCTCAGCACTTTGGGAGGTTGAGGCAGGCAGATCACTTGAGGCCAGGAATTTGAGACCAGCCTGGCTAATATGATGAAACCCCATCTCTACTAAAAAAACAAAAATTAGTCAGGGGTGGTGTTGCATGTAATCCCAGCTACTCAGGAGGTTTAGGCAGGACAATCACTTGAACTCAGGAGGCAGAGGTTGCAGGGAGCCGGGATCATGTCACTGCACTCCAGCCTGGCCAACAGAGTGAGACTCTGTCTAAAAAAAAAAGAACAATGGGCAATGAGAACAGCACATATCAAAAGTTGTGGGACATGGCTAAAGCATATGTGAATGTTTTACAGTATTATACCTTTCAATACACTTATCAGAAAACTGGAATGATTAACAACAAATAAGCTAGTTTTAAAGCTAAAATGCTTAGAAGTTAGATGTATTTCCTTTAAAATTCAAAACAAGTTATCACAATGATTGTTCATGTGCACCAGATGCATTGCACTCAATTATAAGAAAATACGCCAAAGGAATTAGAATTTTAGGAGAAGATGTGAATGTTATTCTTTGTAGACAATGTGGTAACCAGCCTAGAAAAAAATAACAAAATGAATAGAAAAAAATATATAAAAATATGCAGGCATATACATATGTGTGTCTACACATGCACATATACGCATATGTATGGCATATAACAAGGTTCTCAAACTTATTTTTAAGCAAATTTAAAAAATAGGATAACAAAGATTTATCAGTTAAAATGATCAGATTCATACAAATTAGAAAGCTGGAATTGGCAGGTGTATTGGGCAATTTGGCATTCAGAAATCCAAGGAACTGCAGGTTTCCATGTCGAACTTAGTCAAATTAGGGCATACAAATGCCCTATGGCCCCAAAATTCCACTCTTGGACAGATATCCTAGAGAAATCCCCATTCACATTCATAATGGGACATAAAGGAGCAGATTTGTCACAGTGCTTTTCATAGCAGCAGGGAGTTTCTCAGCACAAGAGAAAGGAAATGTAAGGTTTGGTGAAGGCATGCTATAGAACAGCATGTGGCTGCTAGAAATAATACGCTACATATGAAATTATGACCAAGAATATGTCTAAGAATATGTTACTGAATGAACAAAGAAACAGAATTATATATATATAATCATTTAGGCAAATTTAAATATATAATAAAGCTACTGCCTTCCAAGGACATACAAATAAAAAGATGAATACTGACTACGCTAGGTGAGAGGGCACTTAATGGAAGTGGGGAATGGTAATAAAACAATGCCAGGAAGGAAGAAATCATTTTTTCATAATCTCCCCCCCAACCCTTTTTTTTTTTTTTTTCAAATCAGCATGCATACCAACACTGAAGGGAGTTTTGCCTTCCAATCTGTTTGTCTGGGTTTGTGCTACACTTATTCAAACATTTGTCAAGATTCCATTATGTGCCAGGCATTGGTGATACATTTTCTGCTCTAAAAGGTTGCATTCTAAATGTGTTCTGTGTGGAGCAAGACAGTAAGCAAACAAACACGGAAATATCGAATAGCGTTAATCCCAATGCAAAGAAGTACTACTGGTAAAGAGTGATGAGGAGAGGTATTTTACATAGGGTGTTTGGGGGTAGGTCAATTTGAGGAAGAAACATCTGAAATGAGAAACAAATGAGAAGGAGCCAGCTGTGCAAAGCTCAGGTTGGGTGGAGGGAAGCTTCCCAGGTTGATGGAATAGCTAGCATCACAGTACTGTGGTGGTAACAAGGCCAGTGTTGGGGCAGCAGCATAGGAGGAAGGGTAAGGTCTGCAGAAAGGTCAGGGAAGGCCTCAAATCTCATAGGCTTTGTAGATCATGGGAAGGAGTAAGGACTCCATTCCAGGAAGCAACAGAACAATAATCATCTTTGGGGTCCCCCAAATGCCAGAATGAATAGAAACTGATAGGCTGTTCTCCTAAGTCCCTGCAGATAGGACTCAGTGGTTTGGAGAAACAATGCATTATACTCACTCATTTCCCTAAAACACTGCTGTATACAGACTCTGTCATGTTCTCCCTTAAGACATTTTCAAGGTATCCCAAGGTCTACAAGTTATGACTTACATCCAACAGTCTGAGTTTTGCTGTTGTCTTTTTTGTTGCAAATGTTAATATTGGGCAAATCCTTAAAATTATTCATGTTTCAGTTTCTTCATTTGTAACTGGAATCTGACTTTATCTGTCTTGTCTCTCCTATTATATGGCTGTGGGTCCTCATTTGCCATCACAGTGTTGTCTCTCACTTTGCCAAGTTTCCCCTAGTCTTGCTCTGATATCTGGAGTTACAGCCAGAGAAGGGCTGCTGAGGTGTGGGTTTGCTTAGAAGCATCTTCCCACTCTGAGTACATAACTTTATAATTCATATATGAACTTGAGAAGTCATCTGTCTGTGCATTTCTTACTTTAAAAACTTTAATCGGTCTTAGTTTTGTCAGATGGCTATGGAAAAAATTAGAGAGTTTTTACCCCTTCCATTTTCTCATTTGATTAGGATAGAAGAAAACTTTCTATGCTTTAAGAATTGTTTCCCAAATGAAATGTTCTCTTCTCTATTGCCTTTGACATTTGTTGCCATCAGATACCAGTTTTCTTATGTGCATAAACTGCTTATTTGATTTGACCTGGTTCTGAATGTAAGAAATTGATTCAGAAGGGCCTCTGTCTTTAGAAATAGTATTGCATGAAAGCATTATGCTAACATATGTTGAAACTTAAAACTGCAAATGCAGGGGGAGAAAATGATCTTGTAGCTACTTCTCTCATTTAGAGACACAAGACATGAGGCTTTATTCTAATAAAATGTAGTGTGTTTGCAGCTGGGGCTGGGGCAAAGTCAAGATACATTAGGAGAAATTGACATTAAAAGTGCAATATAACAGATGGATGAAAAAATGAATTTTTATCAAGATGATCCATTAGCGTTCTGCAGCCAGGCAGAGGAGAACAATGACCTGGAACAAATTAAGAAGAATGATGCTTGACTTGTGTTTGCTTGTTCTAAAGGGTGACCCATATTCATAATCTTGAATTAGAAATGCATTTGCTTCTGGTTGATTAGATACATTTTTCAACTATTTTTTGTCTTGTTACCCCCGCCCTTGGGTTTGGGGAGCTGAGTGATGGAGGTGGTCTGGTGCAAAGGATTAGGTTCATCAAATTAGATTAAATGAAAAGAGAGAAAACAAGCCCAGTAGAGTGGAACCCTGACTAAATGGTGGAGTTCTTTGCAAAGAAGGAGAATTAATCTCCAAATTGAGGGGAACTGAACAGCTCAATCATCAACTATTAACCTCAAATAACCTTAGGTGACTCTGGCATCAATATGTAAAAGCAAGTCTACTACAGACCGTGATTTTAACTTCAAATTCTCTATATTTGATAACTGTCAGACTTCCTGTCTACTCTTTAATCAGTCTCTGGAATTAGAAAGTACTTACTTTTTAATGAAAAGAAAGAAGGAGAAAAAAAAAACATGAACAGAATTCCCCTATTTTTTAGAAAAATGAAAACTAGGTAGAATATGCAAGCCAGTGAAGACACTATGCCAGCTGATTTGGAAAAACTTGGAGTTGTACTGCAGATAAATTGCTGGTTTGCTTGCCTCACTGCCAAGGAATAACTTGCTTAAGATAATTCATTTACTGTGTCTGTTGCCTGTACCTATCACTTCCTTACCTCTGGCTGATGTTAACAATAATAGCCTGGGAGGTAGAGGGGAAGGCGGAAAGGAAACTTCCTCTGATGTCACTTAAACTCATCTGGAATCAACACAATTATAGCCCATGGATGTATGCTTGGATGAAAAGACCATCCTATCAATCTTTTACAAATTCTTTGCATAATTTGGCTGTGAACCAAATAGCATAGTCACGTGGCTACAAGAAAGAAGGGAATAAGAAATGGCTACTTATGTTTAAATAAAATTTTAAGCCTGGAAAGGAACTTTAGAGATGATCTGATTCAACCTAGGCTGGTATGAAATTAAGACAGATGAAAAGGGAGTTGAAATCAAGTGGCCAGTAGAAAGTGCTAGGAAAGATGTTTCAAGTTCTATTCTAACTCATTCTGTTTTCGAGCATTTCAAGGGAAGGTTATTTAAATCTATCCTTCTTTTCAGATGAGGAAAGTGAGTCTGTGATATTATAAAGGATTGTCCTAATTTTCTGAGTTATTCTGAGGTAGGTTGAAATCCATGCATGATATTATGTTATCTTTCCCATTGAGCTGTGGTGACAGCAACATGAGATAATATTCCTAAAAATATGTATTTCCCACAAAGGTCTAAATTGCAAGATATAATTTCACCATCAATTCTTTATATTGATGAAAGACCATGAGCTTTGGATTTAGAATAACTAAACTTATTTCAACTACTCACCGTGAATGTGAATACTACATATAAATCACTTATAGTCTCTAATCCTTAGTTTTCTCATCTCTAAAATGGAAGTAATATGGTTATATGCATGATCTATTTTACAGTGTTAGCAAAGCACATCTCCTGGTCCAGATGGTAGAGATTAGGTAGGTAAGTGGAGGAGAAGAGAGAGCAAATGTTGAGGTATGGGAAGAAAAGAACCAGCTGCAGCAGAGGACAGATGTCTCTGTGTGACATCGTGTCCTGTATGACAGTACTACCAGGATGCTATAACAGGACAGACACCTTGTTTTCCATAACTTGTATCCAAGGTAGAACCAGTACAGGCTATAGTGCACATTAGGTGCCAGATCAATGTGTTTTGCCTAAAAATAAATGTCAACTCGTACACACCTGAGATAGTTGTGCCATTTTAGGTTAGGGATTGGCTAGCCTGAATCCAAGGTGGGGTTAGTGTAAAAACCTGAGAAACAATGTATACACTCTCAGACTTACCTCATATTGAGATGCTCTGGTTTACAATTATGCAGGAAAGAGGAAGAAACTAAGGTCAGAAACTGGGAGGGAGGGAGAGAGGGACAGGTATGGGGAAGATCTCTTGCATGCACTTGACTCCTTCACAGGGAGCTATTCCAAAAGTGATTCTCAGAGTCTGTTAGTTTAGATGCATATGTTTGAAACTAGAAATATATATCTCCAGAGTAGGTATTAGAGCAAGCAACTCAGCCTTGCTCATTCTAATGAAAATATTGCTGTTGAAGGAATGATACTTATTATTATGCAGAGAAGTTAGTAATTGAACTCTGAGACCTCTAAAGAATGCTTATAATCCTCTTATTCAGGAAAGCAGGATTGTTAATATTTCCAACTAATCCCAATTCAGAACACAGAACAGAATATTAATTCAGATGTGTGAACAGGTGGTTTGAGAATGTTTTAAGCAAAACCTTTAGGAGAACTTTAGGCACGAGACCAGCTGGACTCGGATGGGAAAATGTTTCCAGTTTTATGTCTCTGGTGTATGTATGCAGTCTGGAGAACCACTTTGAAAATACTGGGTTCTAAGCAACTTGAAACAAGAGCCACACCTCGTTCATCCTTCTGTGCCCCAAAGAACCTATGAGGCACTCAATGAATGCTTGTTATAGATTGATGTTGCCACAGACTTGGAAATATTTACCTTTTAAATGAAGAGAAATGCAGCCAGTTTCCAAATGGGGGATGGGGTTTGCAAGAAACAATTATTAAAATGTTTGCAGTGACCTTGTCCTCTAAATCTTCTTCATCTATGAATTAAACTCTCTCTAGATTCCTGTTATTGAAGAGTTTTAAAAGAATTTTCTTATCGTGTGGCATTTCAGACTTTTTGTTCCTCTTCACATTCCCAGCTCTGTTTGATACAAACGCTAAGCTTCTGAGGAGAGGGAGGATTTGCAGCCTCAGAGCAGATGAAGCATGCAGTGCAATTAAAAGCAAACACATTTCCACTTCAGTCACAGCCTGTGGGTGTTTTAAGAAGGAAAAAAATCTATTAAAAACATAAATGTCAAAATCCTCAGGGTTTTGATCTATACATTTCATGGAGAGCAAGTTCCTGGCAGAGCTTTGATCTTGAGGAGTTGATAAGGATGCTTTGCTCCTAAATCTCGAGACAGAGGATGTCGTGCTGGGCAGTGAGCAAGAGTGACTGGGCTCTGGCAGGTGCTGGAGCTGGGAAGCCGAGGGGCAGATGGAGGGAGAATGTGGATGCTCTTGGGGCCCATGCATGATGGCTAGGACCAAGAGCAGAGCAGTAATAGCTGCTGGGAGAAGGTTACAGGCTACCTTGATTTAGCCTCTAACCAAAGAAGAGAGAACCTCTACTTCAGTTTTTCCTCCTTTCCCCAGCCCACGTTTAGCCTCCCACTCTTCCTTCATGGGGGCAGAGTTGCTCATCAGATTGCTCAGAACTGAATATTTATTTAGTTTATCGTTACTACTGGGCAGGACATTTCTTCTCATTTTGACTTCCTGGCAATATTTGTACTGGGCAAGCCCTTATCTTCTTAGATAAGGCTTATCTGGAAACTTCCAGCGTTCTCTGTGCCAGTTACTGGTCCAGGTGGCTGGGGCTGTCTGAGAGAACTCAGAGCTGGTCAAGCAGACCCAACCATTGAGATGTAGAAATGGTGCTTCCAGGAGTCCCATTTGGTATGCAAGCTGGAGCCTTGTGTTTCAAGACAAATTGTATCCCCCAAAATTCATTTGTTGAGGTCTTGATCCCCAGTACCTCGGAATATGACTATATTTAGAGATAAGGCCTTTACAGAGATAATTAAGCTAAAATGAAGGTCAGGGTTTGCCCTAATTCAGTGTGACTGGTGTCCCTATGAGGAGATTAGGACACAGACACAGAAAAGATCACATGAAGCCATAAGAAAATGCCCTCTGCTGTTAAAGGAAAGAGGCCTCGGGAGAAACCAACCATGCTGGCACCTTAATTTTAAACTTCTAGCTTCCAGAACTGTTAAGAAATACATTTCTGTTGTTTAAGCCACCCAATCTGTGCTACTTTGTTATGGCAGCCCTACCAAACCTTGATTTTAGGTTTCCACTTACCAGAGGAGCCATGCAACAAATTGTAATGATTAAATACTTGCCTCGCTCTGAGGAAAAGTTATATTGGCTTTTCTACTACAGGCTTAAGGACATACCTTCTGGGGCAGAAAAACCTGGAAATGGGGAGATTGATGGGATTGCAGTCCCAAAGCTCTACTCCAAACCCTGCCTATCATCAGCTATTGTGAGCCATGTAAGGTCATGCAGAAATATTAGTCCAGGCCTGGAAACAGATACCAGCAAAGGAAGATGTCAAACCATGCAAGGAATAGCTTCGCCCTGGGAAAGGGTGAGTTACCTAAGCAACAGGTGGGAAGTAGCCCTGAGAGAAAACAGCTGAGGACAAAGGTGCATGCCTTCCCTCCATCTGGGTGCCCATCTTTGGTGTCTAAGCTTTCCTGAACCCTAAACTCATCCCCTTCTTGGGTGATAAGCATTGACTGGGAGCTCTTGTAATGAATGCCCTAGCCTATTTCTCACATGGTACTCAGCTGATTATCATAATATCTTTAAATATCTCTCAAATCTACTAGAATGTGGAATAATAATAGGTTATAATTCTGAATTAATTCATTTGGCTGTACCCCAGCCCTTAAATCCTGCATTAGCATTTGTCGTACTAGACTGATAAATTGAGGGAGGAGGGATGAACAGTGGACAGACACACAGAATGGGAGGAGAAACTCAACATCTGTTAGACTTATTTTTGTATCTAGAAGCTTCTTTGGAAGCAGTTAGGATGTGGTACAGCGGTACTGGCTCTGAGAGTTGCCTGGGGGAACATTCCCCTAAGCACTCTCATCAGTAGGAAAGCTTGTGTTTCTTGATCATCCAAGATTTAAAACAGTGGATCAGGCTAAGGGTCTCCGTGTCTGTACAGAGTAATATGGTGCTAAACCTGAATTAAATTTGTGACTCAGAAATTAACAGCTGAGTTGTTAAAACAAGATTCTGTCAACTTTTGAAGTTCAGTGTACTTTGTCATGAAATGGGAAGACAATCCCTAATTCACAGAGTAGAGGTGAGAATGAAATGAGCCAATCTGTGTGGAGGGCTGAATATACAAGCAGACAATGAATGGCCAGACCACATGAAATAAAACCCTGACCCACCAACTGCAGCAACCAGCCCAAGAATTCAGCCCATATCTACAGTAGCAAGCCCAGGAATCCAACCCATATCTACAGTAACCAGTGCAGGAGTCCAACCCCTATCTACAGTAGACAGCCCAGGAATCCAACTCACATCTACAGTAGCTAGCCCAGGAATCCAGCCTATATCTACAGTAACCAGCCCATATCTACAGTAACCAGCCCAGGAATCCAGCCCATATCTACAGAAACCAGCCCAGTAATCCAACCCATATCTACAGTAACCAGCCTAGGAATCCAGCCCATATCTACAGTAACTAGCCAGAAGTCCAGCCCATATCTACAGTAACCAGCCCAGGAATCCAGCCCATATCTACAGAAACCAGCCCAGTAATCCAACCCATATCTACAGTAACCAGCCTAGGAATCCAGCCCATATCTACAGTAACTAGCCAGAAGTCCAGCCCATATCTACAGTAACCAGCCCAGAAATCCAGCCCATATCTATAGTAACCACCCCAGGAATCCAACCCATATCTGCAGTAACCAGCCCAGGAATCCAACCCATATCTACAGTAGCCAGTACAGGAATCCAACCCATAGCTACAGTAACCAGCCAAGAATCCAACCCATGTCTACAGTAACCAGCTCAGGAGTCCATCCCTTATCTACAGTAGCCAGCCCAGGAGTCCAACACATATCTATAGTAACCAGCCTAGGAGTCCAACCCATACCTACAGTAAAAAGTCCAGGAATTCAGCCCATATCTACAGTAACCAGCCCAGGAATCCAGCCCATATCTACAGTAACCAGCCCAGGAATTCAACCCATATCTGCAGTAACCAACCCAGGAATCCAATCAATATCTATAGTAACCAGCCCAGGAAGCTGGGCTGCTGTAAGTCACACTTCTAGGAAACCAGATCACTAGCTCTAGTGGCAATCCAGAAAGTCAAACAACAACTTCTCTAACAATGAATCCCAAATGGCCTGGACTTAATTAATAAATGACATTTTTCCTAATTTATATCCACATTTCCAAGTTTATACCAACCAGAGAAAGCCAAATATGCACCCCCCCAACCAATTGTACAGGTTACCCTGCTCCTAGTTAGCCCACCTATGGCTTCCCAGGCCAACTGCCCCTAATCAGTGCACACCTGAAGCCTTCCATTCTTTCCACTATAAAGCTTTCCAGTGCCTCTGTGTGCCTTTGGATCTCTATCTCTGCCAAAATGCAAGTGACAGTGGTTGACTCTCTTGCTACAGTAAATTCTGAATAAATAGCCTTTGTCTGTTCTTATTTAGATGGCTTTCTTTATTTCCACAATGTAAAAACACCCATAATGGTGACTGTTACATGGTAGGTGCTCACATTATGAGAATGCCTTTGTCATTTCTTTTGGTCACTGATATGGTTTGGCTCTGTGTCCTCAGCCAAATCTCATGTCAAATTGTAATCCCCACATGTTGAAGGAGGGGCCTGGTGGGAGGTGATTGGATCATGGGGGCAGTTTCTAATGGCTTAGCACCATCCCCCTAGTGTTGTCTTGTGATGGAATTCTCACAAGATGTGGTTGTTTAGAAGTATAGTGCCTTACCCTTTGCACCCACTCTCTCTCCTCCCACCATGGTAAGACGTGCTTACTTTTCCTTTGCTTTCCGCCATGATTGTAAGTTTCCTGACGCCTCCCTAGCCATGTGAAACTGAGTCAATTAAACCTCTTTTCTTTATAAATTACCCAGTCTCAGGTAGTTGTTTATAGCAGTGTAAAAACAGACCAATACAGCCACTCTTTTACCTTCTTCACTTGAAAAGTTGCTCAGCTTTGTCTGTTTTTCATCTTCTCCACATCCTTAATTTTGAGAAGGTCAGAGAGATTTTATTTATCTTAGTCTTTGCTGAGGGGCTACTAGATGCAGGAAGAGTGGGCACAGTCTAGACTTGGAGCAATTCTTCTTGGAGTCTCTGAAACCTACCAGCAGGTTGGTTTAGAGGGCTGTGCCTGCACATGGGCCACATGGCTATCAGAAAATAATTTACTTTTCTCTCTTGTTAGAGAGATTATTTATTTATTTATTTATTTATTTATTTATTTATTTATTTTTGAGACGGAGTCTTGCTCTGTCACCCAGGCTGGAGTGAAGTGGTGTGATCTCGGCTCACTGCAAGCTCCGCCTCCCAGGTTCACGCCATTCTGCCTCAGCCTCCCGAATAGCTGGGACTATAGGCACCTGCCACCACGCCTGGCTAATTTTTTGTATTTTTAGTAGAGACGGGGTTTCACCATGTTAGCCAGGATGGTCTCGATCTCTTGACCTCATGATCCGCCCACCTTGGCCTCCCAAAGTGCTGGGATTACAGGCGTGAGCCAACGCGCCTGGCTTTATTAGAGAGATTAAAATGATATTCATAAATCCTGCAGGAAGAGCTAATCTGAAACTAAGCCTTTCTGTTACAATCAACTTTACATTTGGCCTATAAGAAAACAGAATAAATTATAATCTGATAACATCCCTTCTTTGCAATGTTAGTTGCCCCCAATGTTTTCTTCACGTCTAATTCAGCCCAAGCATTGGTAAAAAGAATCGTTTTTATGTTAAAATTGTGAAGTATCCTTTAAAAGAAAATGGTGATACTGCTTTCTTTTAATTTTTTTTTCCCTGCATAATGCAAAATTTCCTTGGAAGTTTAAGAAGTGTTTGTGTTTGTGAAGCTTTCCTGGAAATTCCACTGGAATGCAATACTAATAGATTTTCTACTTATTCTCTGAGAGTTGAAGAATTGCACATTTCTTATTGCATTATCTGAATACTATTTTTCAAAACTGTTTTTGAAAATGTAGCGCAGTCCTAATGAAAATAATAAAACACATATACCTAATACATGGAAAACCCCCTTCCATTCAGATATAAATGTAGGAATTTCTGGTAGCAGTGTGTTCTTTTCAAAGCCTCCAAGGATTTTTGGGGGGACTGTTTTTTAAGAGCCTCCACTACAAGGTGAATATGTCCTTAGGGCATAGCTAGAATGACAGCATTATATTTTCCTCTCCTGTCCCCTTACCTCAGCTCACTTTCCATTCTCTCCTTTCCTCTCCTTTCATTTTTTTGAAAAAATTCAGTGAACAGGGAAGATAGGAGTAATGTTATATGCCTCCCCAGGCAATGATGCTTCCTAATGATGCTGCATTTACAAAGCTGAGAGAGGAAAGAAACTAGAATAATGTTTATTTGACTCTATCAAACAAAGAATGGTTGTTGCTAAAGGGACTTTACCTTGAATTTCTTAGAACAAGTCTGATAATCAAACCCCATCAACTCCATGAGATCACAAGGATATGAACATTGAAAGCAACAGAGCTCAGTTAACTCATCACTCAGAGGCAAGTGAAAAATCAAAGGGGGCCCAGACTCAAGCAGATCCCATGTAGAAGTCAGCTGGCCAAGGGTTCGGTGATAACCTAACCATGCAGTCCTGGCAATGAGAGGATGTTGTTGCCTTAGAGAACCCTAGTGTTTACGATGCAAAATATTCTCCCTTGGAGCACTGCTTTAGATGGCACAAAATAACTCTTTATCCCTTCTGGTCCCAGCTCTTTTGTTTCAGTTCCCCTAACCCCACCCCATCCAAAATTAGAAACTGGAACCTAGGTCATCTCCACTCCACCTTCTTTTGATGCACTGTTGGTTTTAATTATCTCAGATACCAGTTACTCTGTAATAAAACTGGGAGGAGGGCTCTCTCTTGGGGAGCTCACTAAAACGAGTGTTTATTAATAACTCACTATTTGACAATGAGGATGACCAAATATGGGTAACTAAATTATGCCTGACATCAAAGTTTTTATCTCACATTTTTTTTTTTTTGAAACGGAGTCTCGCTGTGTCGCCCAGGCTGGAGTGCAGTGGCGCTATCTCAGCTCACTGAAAGCTCTGCCTCCCAGGTTCACGCCATTCTCCTGCCTCAGCCTCCCCAGTAGCTGGGACTGCAGGCGCCCACCACCACGCCCTGCTAATTTTTTTTGTATTTTTAGTAGAGACGGGGTTTCACCGTGGTATCGATCTCCTGACCTCGTGATCCACCCGCCTCGGCCTCCCAAAGTGCTGGGATTACAGGCATGAGCCACCGCGCCCGGCCTTGTCTCACACTTAGCACTCAGATTTTGCTAGCTCTTACATTCGTTCAGGCATAACTGGCGTATGAGCCCAGAAAAAGATGTGGGTGAAAATAAATTGGAATCTCTACACACCCCAATAGTTCCAAATTAAAAATGAGGTGTTTAGTAAATGGAAATGATGTGTTAGTATGCCTCTGTATCCTGGCTTGAGAGCTATTTCAGTTATGGACTCTGTCTTATTATCACAGTCTCCCCATTGACCAGCCTAGAACCTAACCCATACCAGGTTTTCATGAAATATTTGTCTATTTGAAACGAAGCCATCACTCACTTTATTTAGATCATTTTATGATAGAAATGATTGATTAAATGTTCTATTTCTACAGCATTCTCAAATATATAAGAATATAAATACATACTTCCTATAGCTTAAATGTGTATATTTATAAATGTGACTGATATAAATGTGATTTTTACTCTCTGCATAACCTCTGAGTGATATGGGTCATTTCTAACTTTCCCAAGAGCTTAAAGCACATGAGAAAATCTAGGTTAAGCTCATAGATGAATGGATATTTAGACATGAGTGAAATCAGTTCATTGAGGGCAGAGGCAGAATTTACATTGGTGATAGATTTGTAAATACTGTTGAAAGGCAAGTCTCAGCTCTCTTTTGGTAAGTACTCAGGAGTCATAAGTTGGGTTCTCTGAGAAGTAGGCTGTGAGATGGTGTTAAGAGTGCAAAAGGCTGTTGCTGCGCAAGAAGGGAAGGAAGGAGGGTTGGGCAGGAGAAGCTGTCAGGCTGACACAGGCTTGGCAAAGCCTCTACCAGTGGAAAGGAGAACTCGGTAGATTGCTTGTTAGAGGAACCTTGCATTTGATGAACGTGGCCAGATCCTAGTACCATTGTCCCGCTCAGTTGTTAACTTATTAGCTAACAACTTATTAGCTAATCCCCAACTAGAGTGTGACCTCGGCAGAGGAGGCTTTTAAGGATCTAATAGCTGGGGGTATCTGGGCATCACATTCATTCTTGAGAGGGGAACTGGTGGGCCCATTTCTGTGTCTGACAGTGTCCACCTCTTGCACCATTCAGACACACTTCTTGCTCCATTTGTGAAGGCCAACACTTCAAGGGCTCTGGTGGTCCTCTCCTTCTGAGGGTAAACCTCTCCTTCTGAGGAGGTTAGTGGGATGAACTGCAGACCCTTGTACTGCAGATGTTTGTGAGTCCACAACTGGTATCCATCATCTATCTCTCTCTTTCACTATTATTCTAAATTTCTCTCATTCTCAGTATTTACCTCTTGTGTTCTGTGGCCTATCTGTGTGTGACTCAAGCCCTGATTTCTGAGTGGGGACCTCAGATCCAGAAAACTATTTCCTACTTGGGATCCCAAGTAGATCATCCAAGATGGACAATTGTTCCTCTCTGACCCTAATGTGTAGCAGCAGCCCTACCTCCTCCTACTGATCAGAGTCACTTGCCTGTGACAAGATGGTGACACCTTTTTTTCTGATGATCCACTGTACAAGGAACACAAAGCGTGCAAGTGGCAGCTGTAGCTTGGAGTTCATTGGGATTGTCGCACCTCTTTGGGGAAGAGGACCCCTAATCTTGCAGATCCCAAAGGTATGAGTCAAGAAAGCATAGCTTCTCCCAGTGGATTGTTGGAGATGATTGTAAGTGGGACCACATCTGCTTCCACCGCTTGTTTATTCTGTAACAATATATTTTTCCTATAGGGGCACAGAGCCACATGAAAAGTCTCAGATTCAATGTGTATACTAAAAACAGGGGAATTCCCTTCAATCCACACAGGATGTTGTCTCTTAGCTGACCCATCACTGTGCCTTTAGCACACTATTCCAGCATGCTATCAGGCCATCAACTTTCAGATGATACAACCAGTAGACCCCATGGTCCTGGACCTTCTCCCATGCCTCTTTCTCGGTAAAAAGATAAAGTAAATTTTCTGGCTAGATGCCATATGTGTGGGATTCTGTGTCTGTGAATCAGGCATTCTGTGAGCCCATGAATATTGATATGGGCTGAGTCTCTGCAGGCAGAAAAAGGAAAATTCTACACCTTGAATAGGTATCTGTTCTTGTAGGATGAACTACTGGTCATTTCCAAATGGGAAGGCTACAGTGTCATTAAATGACCACCACATATTTTCTTCAAAGAATAGTGCTGTTCCAGGGACTCACTCTTGGTCTCTGCTGTTGTCAAGTCAGTCATAGGCAGCAGTAGTTACATCAGTTTTGGAATGTGGAAGGGAGTTCATGCTTCTGGATTCGTGACTAGCCTCTATCTCTGCCACTCTGGCTTCTTGGTTTGTGTGGTCATGTCATCATGCCAGTATTGAGACGGCCACTGACAAAGGCTGCTAATGACAATAAATCATTTTGCCTACTTGGTCACTCAGGGATTCTTCTATGATGGATATGTTCCCATATGTCATTCACAGACCTCTATTTCATAATTTATGGTACGCAACCCTCTAATTGTTTTCATATTTGGTCCCTGACATGGTAACTAAGTCATTTTCTGACTCTGGAAAATTCTTGCACACAAAGTAGATGACCAGTTTTGGTCTGCAAACTCTGCTGAATGGGAATGGGAAGAACTTTTTTCACTATTGTTTCTCAGACATCCCTGAGTGAAGATGTAATGCTGCCATGATCCATTTTAGGCCTCCCTCTGCATTCTGAGCCAGGCCATCTGTAAACCAAGCTCAGTCATTTTCATATGTCTTCAGCTGGTCCTACAAGACTCTCTCCCTCTCCCCTATATGTCTTTGGATGTGTGAAAGGGGAGAGGCACTGATGCCAAGATGATGGGTTACATAGGGGTCTGGGCTACTTGCACATACAGCTGGATTATGCTCTCATTATCACTTACGCTTTGTCCTGGATGTGCCATTTTTATCTTATGATGAACTGCTGCTGGGCCCTCCAAATTCCCTGACTTTGCATGGCCAATAAATCATAACTCATGGTCACTTCGAGATTTATGGTCACTTTGGGCCTAACGGTCAAGAGTTCCATTTCTATCAGCACCCAGCAGCACACTAGGAATTGTTTATAAAAATTGTGCAATTCTCCCCTATGGATGGTATGGCTTGCATGTGAACCCAAGGGGCTTTATAGTGATTTTCTTACTGGGGCTTGCTATAAACACCACATTGCACATCTCCCACCTCTGGATCTCCACCATTATAGAATCTACCAGGATGTATGACCCAGTTGGCAGGGCTGATTTCATGGCAGCTTGAACCTGATGAAGAGTCCTTTCTTGATCTAGGCTCTGCTCTAAAATGGCATTCTTTCATAGCATCCAGTGTATAGGTTGCAGTGATGTTCTAGGTGTGGAAGTTGTCTCCTCTGAACTCAAAGAAGCCCACCAGGTATCGTGTTTCAAATTGTTTCTGATCTTCTTTCCTGTAAGAAATAGAAAAAATGTGCCAAATAGTTGGCAATACACCATAGACCTGAAGCTATGTTAAACTGCTCTACTACATCCTCCTGTCATAATTAGAGCTACTACCTGGTTAAGTTTGCCCTAGTCTATAGTTGTTCTTAATTATTCATCTCATTTCTACAGGTGCCAGACTGTTGAATCAAATCGAGATAAAAAAGAGATCACTAGCCTGCACCCCTTAGATCTTTAAGAAGTTGACTCATTTCTGCCATTCTGAGATGTATGTAATTCATTCACCATCTTGGCTAGGATAGACAGTTTCTGAAGCTCCCACTCAGCTTTCCTCACAATGACAGCTGTTAATCCACAGTGCAAGGACCTAAGTATATCAGTCACAGTTATTCATCTGGGGACTGGAAAAATGATCTCCAGCTAGGTCCACAAATGCAGCAGATCCAGTGCAAACTGAATTTTGTTAAAGATTTCATTTATTTTCTGAATTCTATATTTCTGCTCTAACAGCTTGGCTTGGATGATGCTTTGGGTCTCTGGTCTAAATGTCAACTCAATCCTTGAGACATCTGGGGGTTTCTATTTCCCTGGTACATTACCACTTGAATGAAGGACCATAGGTTTTCTGGGGAAAGGACCTGGTGAAATTTTTACAGTACATACTTGTAGTGTTGCAGGTTCATTTCTCCTAGGGATCAGCCCTCTTTTTAGCCAGTTAGTTCTGTGTCTGGAAACTGACTAAGGACTGAAAATTAAGCAAGGCGTCATGACATTTTATTAAGGCACCTTCCTCAGCCTCGTGATCATCCATTCTTGTTCTTCTGTGGTTATAATATATTAAGCATTGCTCTTGTAGGCTGCCAACAGATTTTGCCCTTAGGAGCACTATATTTTATTTACTATCCCCATAACTCTCTATGGGTTCTGGGACATTCCCATCTTATTGGTGGTTATAAGTATGATCCCTGGCTTCTGGCTATTAAGTGATGCTACCTGACCTCTATTTTGGGCCCCATCACCCCATTGTTATCAGCAACACAATTTTAGGACAGACTCTCCCACTGTTAGCTCATAGAAAACACTCCTGAATGCTTTTGATGGCCGCATTCATCAGTTAGTGAATGGTACATCTTTTAGGACTTCTCTTGGAATATAATCCTCTGGAAGATGTTCCGTTCCCTTACAATATATCTATTTTAACGTATCCACTTCCTGAGAATTTTGAATTCTTTCCTCTGGAAATTCAGGCATTTCAAACTCACTCTGTTTGAGTTATTGCTTTTTCCAGGCTTCTAAGAGCTACCCCAAAAGTAATTTTGTGTCACCTCCTGGGGTTCTTGCCAGAATGTTGACAATGTGTTCCAGTCACATAAACTCACCCCCATTCAGTCCTATTTTCCAGTGACCCTTAATCAAGCATCCTTGAAATACAGTTTCATATGTGTTTCCCCAGCCTTTGCTGGTTCATGATGGCTGGGCTTTGCAGCTCCTTTTGGATATAGTTCCTTTTCTTTCTTATTTGGCCCTACTTACAGGCCTGATGCCCAGAAGAGGATGTGGAGCAGCTATTGAAAGGTGAATTTCTTATCTTATTTGGGAGAGACCTCTGTATGTTTTACTTCCAGAGTGGAGTGCTAGCTTTAAAGAGGGACAAGTGGTCACTTAGATAGGTTTGGATGGTTCAGAGAGGCCTGGAGAGTTAAAGTCTTTGGGGACATCTACCCTGAGTTCCTTATCACATGTCCCAGTGTTCCAGTTTCCCAACTAAGACTCTGACTTTGCATATCAGACCTTCCTGGGTAGAGCATCCAGTACTCATTTACAATAAGCCAATCTGACTGTTCTGACCTGGGCTTGCTCTTTAAGCTTCTCTTTTTACCCATTTCATGAGATAAGAACTTCTTGACAAGCTATGGAAGAGATGCCTCTGACTTGCATACTTAGTTTTCAATTTTTGTTAATTGCCCTTAGCTTTTAATTATTTGTGTATAGGGTATCAATGCAATGCAACCTAGTAACATTCATCAATTTTATTTTTCTTATACCCATCATTTCCCAAATACATGTTATATACCTGAATGTTTGTACAAACCAATGCATCCACTTCTATTGGCAAGCTCCTTCAGCTCACTGTGAAAGATTTAGTAATGGGTCATTACCTTGTACCCCTACACCACCTACCACCAGGGATAGAGGCTATCTATCAGCTGGGCAGTGAGCAGTTTGGGGCAAAAACTCATCTCATCACCTACTTTCTCAGACCTCTCCTGGTCTAACTAGTGTAAGATGGGTTCTTTGAGAAGCAAGCACTGAAATAAATGGGGTTTGGAGTACAGAAGATTTATTTGGAAGTAACACCTATGAAAGGAAAAGGGGAGGAAACAGGATTGGACAAGGGGAGACAGATGACAGGCAAAGTCTATGTCAGCCCAGTGGGGAGTTCCAAAGTAAAGATGACCTCTTAAAGGAGCCCCATATTTGACCGAAATTGTGAGGTCCTTATAACACCATAACTTTTCTCAGTCACCACCTGAAGACAATTCTAGGAAAAGCTAAGCGAGACCTTGGCTCAAAAGAGAAGGCAGACCTTATAGCAGACAAGGCAGTGAGCCTCCTCTGGATAGTGAGTCTGAGCAATGCATTCTGGAGTTGGCCTCAACTATAATCTTTTTGAGAAAATGTGATGAACTTGCAATAAATGAGGCACTTTCTGTGGTTCATAATATGCAGCATAGGTTTCTTAATATAACTCTATCTTTTTTTTCAGGAAATTGGTTAAATATCAAGACTGATTTCCAAGGTACTAAAAAAGAAATCAATATAGTGTTTCTACTTACTCAATTTAATAATAACTTTAATATGAAGTAGTATATATTGAATGCATGCGATAAGCCATCGTTCTTACTCTCACAATGGTGGTATTACCATAGAAGAGACTAAAAGCAAGATTATTAGAGTTAGAAAGACTTAACACCAAGTTGTAAATCTTCCCCTTATTTACAGTTTGATGTTGGGCAACTTACTTACCTTCTCTGAGCTTCATTTACTGTTTATGGAGTGTCCCTCTACTGCATCCAGGAATAGGCCTACATCTCAGCCTGCGCTGGGAAGTTAGAGACTTGGGCCCTATTCTCAACTTTGACACCCATTTACTTTGTAATCTTGGGGAGAAAAACAAAAAAAACAAAAAAAAAACCACTTAATCTTCTAGCACCTATGTTAATCTCATTAATTTCTTAAGGTTTGTTTTAGCTTTAGGATTTTATGACTTTCTTTGATAGGCAATTCTTTCCCTTAGAACAAGAGATTTAATCACTAAAATTATGTTTAGCTTGTCAGAATCAAATTGATCCTCAAATTATATCTAAAATGTGTCAGGAATGTATATCTGGTCCAAATGAACTTGGAAATACCAACTTCCTAGCTGATGATGCCGAAGTTTGCTTTTTCATACCAGTGAATTCCTCCTTCTTTCCAGGAAGCAGATTGTTAGTGCTCTGATTTTAGTAAGACAAGGTCACATTTTATAGTCACTTGCGAAGTTGAAGTCGTCAGCCAGGAGATGAACTTTACCCTAAAATCAAGGAGACTCTAGTTCAGAATAATGTTGTGTCTGCCTTTTTTTTTTTTAATCTTGGTAGGCTTGCTAGATTCCCTGCAGATGTTTCTCGTTTCAGTTTCCAGAAACATTGTGGGTGATTGATTTGCTGAAATGCGTGACCATTAGCTTGCTTTGCCTCTGATGAACGATTTATTCATGGTTTATTACCATCCATTATGCACAGGAGACAGAGTTGTTTTACGCTTATGTTATTTTTGTTTTTATTTGCTGTTAGTGGGTACACAGTAGACGGTTAGAAAACAGATCTCAATGGTGATAAATGTGTGGTTTGTGCCAAGTCAAAGGACCCAGTTTTTCATCCATGATGGTGAAAATTGTTGGCCTCTTCATGAGCCTTTTTATAAGTACAGTGACATAGAGGTTGAATCTGAGAATTCCGGGAGGCATAAGCAACACTAACATTTTAGCTGTGGCTTTACAATAGCAATGTTCATTTAGGGTTCAGTTTGCACCAGGCCTGCTTCTAAACATTTAACTTATATTAGCTCATTTAATGCACATGCCAACTCTATGAGTTGGGTACTACGATTATTCTCATTTTATAGACAAGGAAGCTGAGACATGGAACTTAAGCAATTATCCTAAAGTTACACAGGGGAATAAGAATTCAACCAGATCCTCTGACTCCAAAACCAGGTCTTAAACATTGCATACAATATCACAGTGGAAACATCTTAGAATTATGAATGCCAAGTGCTTCCCTTCATTGACCTTACTCTTTTTTCTCGACATTCTCCCATCCTCTCAGCTACTCTAAGTACTAGGCCATCATTTAGTCCATGATCGTGTGCAAAGTTTGTCAACACACACACTTGTGCATGCATGCACACACACACACAAACACACACACTACACTTGTCAATTGCTATAATGAGTATGCAGACAGCACATCCTTCCTTGTCTTTGCTGTAACTAGTAGAACTGTATTTGTTTTATAGCACTGCATAATAAATTATCCCAAACTTAGCAACTTAAAACAACACGTATATATTATCTCCGTTTCTGTGGGTCAGGAGTCCAGGCATGGTTGAGCTGGCCTGCCCAGTGGTCTCTTCAGCCTGCAATCAAGATGTCAGTGCAGTCTGCATTTCCATTTGGAAGCTTGACTGGGGAAGCATCTACTTCCAAGCTCACTGAGGTTGTTGGTGACTTAATTTCCTTGAGGCTGTCTGAGTAAAAGCCCCAGATTCTTCCTGGGTGTTGGCTGGAGACCACCTTCAGCTCCTATGAGTTGCCCACAGTTCCCAGTTGTGGGGGTTATAGGCCTTTGGTCCCCTAAAGTTTCCCTGAAAAAATCACTGGCATGAGGCAAGATTGATTATTAGGAGAAAAGGCATATAAATTTATTTAATGCATATACATGGGAGCCTTCAGAATGAAGACCCAACTTCCCAGTGAATTATGGAAACATAGATACCATCCTAAGGCCACAGTAAAGAATTCAGACTCAGAATATGGCCAGAAACAGATTAACTAGGTAAACCAGGTTTAGTGGCAAGACAGGTTAAGAGGGAGAGAAAGGAAGAAGCTTGCCTTGCAAAGGTGGCTTTGTTATGTAGATGAAGCCTCCCTCAGAATAGACTGTAAGCATTTGTTTTCAGACTTCTAGGTGTCAGACTCTCAATCTCTCTCAGATTAGGGAAAGGCCCAGAAAGGGGAGGGGGCATGGCTTTGCAAGGCCACTTCTGTTTGCTACCGAAGTAGCAGTTGTTTCAAAATATATCAAAGAAATATTTTAATTTCCGTAAGTGCCATATGGCCCTTTCCAGAGGAATCTTACTCAATGGCTGTTTGCTTCTTCAAGGCATGTTTTTGTTTGTTTGTTTATTTATTTATGTAACTTTTAAGTTCAATGTTACAAGTGCAGGTTTGTTATATAGGTGAACTTATGTCACGAGTGTTTGTTATACAGATTATTTTATCACCCAGGTATTAAGCCTGGTACCAATTAGTTATTTTCCCTGATCCTCTTCCTCCTGTCAACCTCCACCCTCTGAAAAGTCCTAGCATGTGTTGTTCCCCTCTATGTGTTCACGTGGTCTCATCATTTAGCTCCCACTTGTAAATGAGAACATGTGGTGTTTAGTTTTCTGTTTCTGAGTTAGTTTGCTAAGGATAATGGCCTCCAGCTCCCTCTGTGTCTCTGCAAGGGACATGATCTCATTCTTTTTTATGGCTGTATAGTATTTCATGGTGTATATGTACCATGTTTTCTTTATCCAGTCTATTATTGACCGGCATTTAGGTTGATTCCATGTCTTTACTACTGTGGATAGTGCTGCAATGAACATTCACGTACATGTGTCTTTATAACAGAATGATCCATATTCCTTTGGTAAATAGTCAGTAATGAGATTGCTGGGTTGAATGCTATTTCTGTCTTTAGGTCTTTGAAGAATTGCCACACTGTCTTCCACAATGACTGAACTAATTTACACTCCCACCAACAGTGTGTAAGTGTTCTCTTTTCTCCACAATCTTGCCAGTGTCCATTATTTTTTTGACTTTTAGTAGTAGCCATTCTGACTAGTGTAAAATTGTATCTCATTGTAGTTTTGATTTGCATTTCTCGAATCATCAGTAATATTGAGCATTTTTTCATATAATTGTTGGCCTCATGTATGTGTTCTTATGACAAGAGTCTGTTCGTGCCCTTTGCCAACTTTTTAATGGGATTTTTTTTCCTTGTAAATTTGTTTAAATTCATTATAGATGCTGGATATTAGACCTTTGTCAGATGCATATTTGCAAAAATTTTCTCCCCATTCTGTAGGTTGTCTGTTTACTCTGTTGATAGTTTCTTTTGCTGTGCAGAAGCTCTTTAGTTTAATTAGATCCCATTTGTCAATTTTTGCTTTTGTCGTAATTGCTTTTAGCATCTTTGTCATAAAGTCTTTGCCCGTGCCTATGTCCTGAATGGTATTAGGCTGTCTTCCAGGGTTTTCATAGTTTTGCATTTTACATTTAAGTCTTTAATCCATCTTGAGTTAATTTTTGTATATGGTGTATGGAGGAGGTCCAGTTTCAATCTTCTGCATATGGCCAGCCAGTTTTCCCAGCCCCATTTATTGAATAGGGAATGCATTTTCCATTGCTTGTTTTTGTCAGGTTTGTCAAAGTTCAGATAGTTGTAGGTGTGCAGTCTTATTTCTGGGTTCTCTATTCTGTTTTGTTGGTCTATGTGTCTGTTTTGTGCTAGTACCATGCTGTTTTGTTTACTGTAGCCCTGTAGTTTGAAGTTGGGTAGCATGATGCCTCCAGCTTTGTTCTTTTTCCTTAGGATTGCCTTGGCTATTCGGGCTCTTTTTTGGTTCCATATGAGTTTTTAAATAGTTTTCACTAGTTCTGAGAAGAATGTCAATGGTATTTTAACAGGAATAACATTGAATCTATAAATTGCTTTGCGCAGTGTAGCCATTTTAACAATATTGATTCTTCCTATCCATGAGCATGGAATGTTTTTACATTTGTTTGTATCATCTCTGATTTCTTTGAGCAGTGGTTTGTAGTTCTTCTTGTAGGGATCTTTCACCTCCCTGGTTAGCTGTATTCCTAGGTATTTTATTCTTTTTATGGCAATTGTGAATTGGAGTTTGTGCATGATTTTGCTCTTGGCTTGGCTTTTGTTTGTGTATGGGAATGCTAGTGATTTTTGCAAATTGATATTATATCTAGAGACTTTGCTGAGGTTATTTATCAGTTTAAGAAGCCTTTGGGCTGAGACTATGGGGTTTTCTAGATATAAAATCATGTCATCTGCAAACAGGGATAGTTTGACTTTCTGTCTTTTTATTTGGATGCCCTTTATTTCTTTCTTTTGCCTGATTTAGGTTGAATAGGAGTGGTGAGAGAGGGAATACTTGTCTTGTGCCAGTTTTCAAGGGAAACACTTCCAGCTTTTGCCCATTTACTCTGATGTTGGCTGTGGGTTTGTTAGAGACAGCTCTTATTATTTTGAGGTATGTTCCTTCCATACCTAGTTTATTAAGAGTTTTTAACCTGAAGGAATGTTTAATTTTTATCAAAGTCCTTCTCTGCATCTACTGAGATAATTATGAAGTTTTTGTCTTTAGTTTTGTTCATGTGATGAATCACATTTGATTTGTGCATGTTGAACCAACCTTGCATCCCAGGGATGAAGCCTAATTGATTGTGGTTGATAAGCTTTTTGATACACTGCTGGATTCAATTTGCCAGTATTGTGTTTGGAATTTTTGCATTGATGTTTATCAGGTATATTGGTCAAGGGCATGTTAAAAAAAAGAAAAAAAAGAAAAACCTTAGCCAAATTAAACGTAACGGAGTTTAATTAAGCAAAGAATGATATGTGAATCAGGCAGCCTCTTGAGCCAGAGTAGGCTCAGAGAGATGCCAGTGCAGCCACATGATGGAAAGATATTTATAGACAGAAAAAAAGAAAGTGATGTAGAGAAAATGAAAGTGAGGTACAGAAATAGCCAAATTGGTTACAACTCTGTGTTTAACATATGTGACTGTGTTTTGAACAGTTGACTTCCTTTGATTGGCCGAAACTTGGTGATTGGCACAAGAGTAGGTTATAGTCTGTTTACATCTCCTTTTAGGTTATAGTTTACTATGTACAAAGAAACATATAGGCTGAACTTAAAATATTTAAGGGGGCAGCTTTAGGCTAAACTTTATTTAGTAGCTGTCAGAGGAAGCTTTGTAACTCCAGTCTGCTGAGGCAGTCTTATGTAACAAATTTAATCACAGGAATGACAGCCATTCTTTTTGCTGTAGTCCACTGATGATAAGTAAGTTATAGGTTCCACTCACATCCAAGGGGAGGGGACATACAAGGGCATGACTTGTTAGAGGTCATCTTCAAGTGCATCTGCTATATGTGGCCTCACTGAGCAGCCAGTTCTTTCCCTACTGGCTAGTCTCCATGGGAATCCAAATGATATTCAGATTGTTATTTGGTGAATGATAATAACATCTCAGAAATGAGAGACAGATGATGCCAGTCATGAGTACCTAATTGTCAAATGCTTTATCCAGATGTCTTTTCTTCCAGACCAGACATTTCTGTCTAACTCTTATTTTGTGTCATTGGATTAAAATCCCAATTCCGCTAATAAGGAGATTTGTAATCTTAGCCCAGTGTCTTAAGTTTTTAAAGCTTCTGCCTCCTATAAAATGGGAATCATATCACCCACCTCACTGAATTATTGAGTGATTGTGCTAAATGCCCAGCACCTGATAGGTACTTTATCAATGTCACTTCTCCCTCTCATCTATTTCTTGCTTTTGTGCTAAATATCATTTCTCTGTTGCATCTTTCGTAATTCAAAAACAGAAGTTTTCACTTTGTGAAGCTCATATTTTAAAGGGATAATCACATTCCTGTCATGTTTCTCCAAGTCTCTATTTGAGACTTCCTAAATCTCCTGGGAAACTTAGCTGTTAATACCTAGTTACTTTTACGGATGGCCTCATCTATTGCACTTTCCCTGTTTTAATCCTCAGAGGGTGACCTGAACATTTGGAAGGGTGACATAACTGTGGCCCCTTTGTGCAGGGAAGTTAGTTTGTTTTCTGTGTGTCTCTGTGCACAATGCACTTTGCAAATATCTGCTCTTGTCCATACTCTTCACACATTCATGAAAAGGTATACTTAAACAAAGGTACTTGTTCTCTGCTTCTTCATATTGGCAGGCTTTAATGGTTCTATGCGTGTGTTCTTCTGCACTAAGCAGCTCCTCTCACTTAATATTTAGGGGCACAACACCTACTGAATTACTCTGAGACTGGTCCAGATATTTGGGGTATGTGGAAGTCAGGAAAAATTCTCTGCATTTTCTTTTTCTTAGGGAATGACTTATGTCTGAGTAGATGATACAATTTCAGAGGATCTGAGGTTAACACATAATTGTGTGTGAAGTGCTTTTGGTTCATTCCTGATTAATTTTTATTAGGGCAGACCTAAGCAAGAGGCCTGTGCAGACTCTAGAAGCAGGCTTAGAGCCATTTGGGGATAAAATTTCAGGTTCCTAGAATCCAGAATATGGTCTAGAAGGGATTGTGCAGACAGGACACCTGCCATGCCCAAGAAAGTAACACTGATTTCTCACTTTGTTAAGGTCATTTACTTGCAATGTTTACCTTCCTGATATTTTCTCCTCTTGAGAGGTTTATAGCTGATCCAAGGCAAAAGCCCAGGCAACTTCTCCAGGATTACTCTCTTGAATGATATACTGGTAAACTCATCTTCCGGTCTGACCCAAAGCCTCTGAGTAAAGGTGGTAGCGGTGGAGTTTCCTCTAACCCTACTTCCTTTGGGTTGAGGATCTGCTTTTCTGGAACTCCGTTCCCAGCAGGTTGTGTGGACATTGTTCTTCCCCTCTTAGGTTGGGCATCATGCTTCTTGTGCTTGCAACTTCTCACTGTAACCTTCAGACCCCAATTCAATGATTGTTCAACTGTTCTATTCTCTGTCTCTGTATTAAATGGATATACTCCTGAAGCTGGTATAATTTACACAGAGCTTGAAACAGCATGATATAACATTCATTCTCCTTGATAATTGTTCTAGGGAGCTACACTTCCCAACTCAAAAAGACTTCATTTTTTTTTAGCACTCTGAGTCCTAATTTTTCTATTTAAAACAAAAACAAAAGTTTATATTTCTAAACCATCTTATATATTCTCTGCTGCCTCCCCAATCCTTTCCTGAATTGTGAAACCATTTTCTCTTCCAAATTCTGTTTTTATCTCAATAATGATTAAAATGACTTTTCCATGGTACATTCATCTATTCGTGTCCTTCCTAATGGTTAGAAATGACCACATTTCTATCCTTTTATGACCACATAATAGGATGTTCATTTTAGGTTCTGCTAGATAAGTCAAATCTGCAATAATGAACCTGAAATGGGAATATATATCCTATATATTCATCAATTCCCAATTCAGTAAGGTCTTTCTTCTCTAAGATCTCATGCTTTTTCCTAGCTCTGAACTCTTAGACATGCTTCTTCTTCCTCCTAAATATCCTCTTTCTGACCTCACCCTCTCTCCTCCCCTTTTTTAACTCCTTGCATTATTAGTCCCAGTCTAGATTATATTATATCACTTCTGCTACCAGCCCCAGGAGTGAATCCAGTACTCTTCCCACCCCTACCATGTATTTCAGTGTTTCTGTACTTAGTGCAATAGAAGGACTGATATCCCTGCTCTGTGAGTTTCTGGCCTCTTGCCTTGTTTCCGCAGAATGTAAACTCCCTGAAGGCAGAAACTGAAGCTTATTTACTGTGTTGCCTCCAAGCTCTCAAGGGACTTTTATTGAGTGATTGAATGCATCCCTATCATATAGATGAGAACACTGAGAATAAGAACATTTAAGTGAGCTTCCCATCAGCACATTGTTGTAAAAAGTTAAGACAGCATATGAATCTATATTTAATGGCTCTAGAGCTGGATTTCCTACTGCAACATGCTATCCATGTTTGTTTATTTATTGCCATATAATAATCACAAAATTTAGTGGCTTAAAGCAACCATTTATTTTGCTCACAATTTTGTGGGTCAGGTTATTGGTAAGGACTAGCCTGAACAACTTGTCTCTGGTCTACACGGCACCAGCTGGGAGAGTTAAGGCTGGAGGATCCACTTCCACAGTGGCATCTTTACTTCCATGCCTGGTGCCTTGGTGGTCCTTGTTGCCTCCCTCTCTCCCTTCACATGTCACTTCTCCTCCAAGGTTTCTCCACATGACTTAGGCTTATCTACATGGCAGTGTCTCTTCTTCTATTGCAGCTCGCTTTCAAGAGTACCAAATAAGTTAAAGGCTGTGCTCAGACCTTGCACAGTGTCACTTCTGCTATATTTTGTTAATCGAAACAATTATAGAGACCATCCAGATCTGAGGGGTTGGAGAATGGACTGCAACTTCTGATGGGAATGAGGCAAAGTTATATTACAGAAGAATATTTGAAATGAGAAATACCGTTGCTTCCAATTTGAAAACTATAATCTCCCATAATCATGTAGGAACAGAGGAGTATGTGAAAACAACAATTCACTTATACATTTTCTTCACACATCTACTCTAATGCATACTTTACACAAACGACCAAGTAACACCATCTGCTTGTAAGATGCTGACTTTCTAGCAGAAGAGGCAAGAAAAATGATTTATTGGTTAGTTTGTGCTGTGTAACAAAGTATTTCAAAACTTGATGGCTTAAAAACAACTGTTCCTTTGGCTCATAATTCTGTGTATTAGCGGTTTAGGCTGGGCTTTGCTGGGATGTTCCTCTGGTTTCAACTATACTCACCTATGAGTCAAGGGTCAGCTTTGGTGAGGTGGGTGGTTTTGCTGATCCTGGTTAGGCTCTTTCATTTGTTTTGGTATTGACTACCTGAAGATTAGTCTAGAATAACCTTGGTTGGGAAATCTGGTCTGTCCTCCATGTGAACTCTTATTCACCAGGAAGACAGCCTTGCTTGTCTTAGTAGCAGATATGGAAGTCTAAGAGAGTAAGAGAAGTTGTGCATGCCTGCTGGGGCATAGGCTTGGAATTGGGGCAAAGTCACTTCTGCTGCAATCTATTGAGCAAAGCAAGGTATAAGACCAGCCTAGATTTAAGAGGTTGGGAAATAGACTCTATGCTTTGATAGGAGAAGGTACAAAGTCTTGCTGCCAAGTACAGAGATATAGAAGGACAATTATTTGTGGCCACTAATGCAATCCACCTATCAAAGGTGCCAAGCAAGCAATGTCATTATAGTGTGGTAAATGTGGTGGGCTATGAGTACAGAGGAAGAATACTTTATGAACCTGGGACAGAGAGGAAGGGGAGTGGGGAGTAGCATGAAAAGAGGTCAGAGAAAGCTTCACTTAGGTGTGGATCTTGGGGATGTCTGGATTTCTGAGCCTGCCTGGAGAACAGAAGGGAATGGCTGTCTTTTACTGAAGCAGTCCTGCTTTGAAGTCTACTAAGTATTTAAAAATCTTTATGTTATTCTTGGCAGGGTGTCAGAGGATGATCAGGCAAACTTCATGGTCACTCTGATAGCACAGCTAAGAAATCCAGGGCAAGAAGGGATCCTGGAGATCAATTCTATTCGTCTTCCTACTGTGCAGATGTGAAGACTTTCCCAGAGATAGGCCTGCCCGAATTTATCAGTTTGGTAGTGCTGCCATAACAAAATTACCACAGACTGAGTGGCTTAGACAACAGAAGTGTATTTCTTCATAGTTCTAGAGATTAGAAGTCTGAAATCAAGGTGTTAGCAGAGTAGGTTTCTTCTGAGGACCCTCTTCTTGGCTTGCAGATGGCTACCTTCTCCCTGTGTCTTCACATGGTCCCCAGGCTTGTGTGTGTCTATGTCCTAATATCCTTTTCTTATAAGGTTAAGAGTCATATTTGACCAAGGCCCACACTAATGGCCTTATTTTAAGTTAATTACCTCTTTAAATACCCTGTCTCCAAATGCAGTCACATTCTGAGGTATGGGGCATTAGGGCTTCAACATATCAATGGGGGAGCAGGGCACAATTTAACACATAGCCCATGGTCACATCATGTGAGCACTGAACCCAGAAGCTCATGCTTTCCCTGAGAAGAAGGTGCTCTCTCAGGTTTTTGCTAAAAGTGCTTCCATTCAGCTTCCCAGATGACTGTTGTTCCCAATGCAGATGCTGGTTATCTAGTTGCATCCCTTGCCTTGTATTCTGCACTTCTCCTTCCTTGGGGATGCTTCCAATAGTCAAGAAGTTAGAAGAAACCCAACAGAGCCCCGGGGTAAAGGACGGCTGGTACACAAACAGATTTGTGAGTCACTGGCACATGTGAGGGATATTATCTTTAAATTAGTTGGGGAAAATTAATATTGCTCACTTGCTATGCTCACCCTTATTGTCTGCTCCAAGAATCAGCAGGTCTGGAGCCTCTGTTGATAGTATTTTTTAATTAAAAGGAAAATAACTTCTTGTGATTAATCTGCTTCTTCGGGGACTTGATCCGGAATCTCATAAATCTAAAATAAAGGCGTCTGCTCATTCACCTGCAGACTCCCTCCCCCTCAACCAGCTTAGAAGTCGGGTGGAAGAGGAAGCTGAATGGAACAACATGAGCCCTGGTCAGGGCAGACTTAAGCCAGGAGATGAAGTGCCATATACAGAGAAAACCTCAGTGGGATCCCAGATGGAGCACAATTCCTGGTAAGGACATCTCCCATATTGTTCAAGAGAGCAAGTGTTGGGACCAGAAAACTTTGGCTGTGAGTCTTGGATCTGCCACTTGTCTGAGGCTCTTGGAGAATGTCTGAGACTCAGTTTTATCCATCTGTGAAATGGGGATAGATGAATATTTACCTCAAAAGGAGTATTTGTGTAAAAGGGAGTCTGAGCTCTGGAGCCACACTGCCTGGTTTTTAATATGGAAGACTTTATTTTCTTGACCTCAAGATGGTTGTTTAAGTATTCTGTGCTTCTGTTTCCTCTTCTGAGAAATGGGGATGATGAAGGGGCCTGTCTCATAGGGCTGTACTGAGGACTAAAAAGCTTCAACATGTCAAGTGCTGGGGTATGGCATAGTAAACACCCAAGTAAATGTTTGCTCTCACAAGCCCATTCTTAGCACACATGCGCACAATGGTTTCTGTGATTGTTATAAGCAAAAGGGATCTCAATGGGGGAAATTATCCAACTTTTGTGTTTAGAGATTGAAAAGTGAAGCCTCGGAGGGATGGTTGGGCTTCCCCAAAGAACATTGAGCAAGTTATGGGCAAAACTGGGCCCAGGATGCACTTTTGAACCCAGGGCCAGAATTATGCAGTGTTGAAGCTCTTTCCTGGTTCTAATCTTCCAATAATCTAGAAACCAGTCCACTTCTTGCAGTGCAGTTAGCCCAAGCAGCATTGCAAGAGGATCAAGAGTCATGACACACCAGCATCTCTCCAGGCCAAGCACTGGGCAGCCCTCCACATGCATTGACTTGTTTTATTTTCCCAGCAGCCCCGAATACAGCCCTGTTTATGGATAAGAACACTGAGCTCAGAGGGGTTACATAATGGACTAAATGCAGACTCTACAACACTGGAGCTGCCATCTCAGATGAGATTTAGTCTAACTCCAAAATGCTATGATTCTAGGCTGCCTCTTGGAGCAAGAGGGTCCTGTTCCCTATATTAGCTACACTTTCCTTTCGCCCCCTCCTCCTTAGAGCTTTCTGTAGCCAATGTGGCCTCATCTTCACATATCCCTTTTCCAAGCCTGCTTAGGGAAAGGTTGGAAATTTATTCTTACTAAAGTGTTAATGACTGATGCACATTCCAAATGCCAATCCTTCCCCTTTCCCACCAGCCCTCCTATACATTGATTTAACTAAGGTCTTTTTCCCCTGAACATGGGCCAAAAGGGATCTGTGAAAAGCTTCCTCCTAATGGGCCTATGTGCATTCAATTCATGTTAGTGGTTGTTTCATGTGTATCATAGGTTGTAAAATACAATGTAAACTGGGCCAATTATTATCACTCTTCTGGCAGCTACGTGAGGCGGGCCAGGCAGGATCAGGGTCCCATTTGACAAACGAAAAAATGGAAACCCTGGGAGGTGAATTTAGCACCTTATTTGTCAGACATTTAATTGAGTTAATAAAATCCTGGGTGTTCCTTCCCATTCTGGTGCTGTTTTCCTGTTATATTGGGGCAACTGAGAGCTCCTTTGCTTGTCAATTTTAGGTTACTGGCAGGAAGAAAGATGGGATTAGGCTAGACCATGTTCAAAATGTTCATAATTGGTTTCTGGCTCATTTCTGACTTTCATGAAACAGAAATTCCATCAATTATATCAAAGGCCCCAAGCAACCCTCCAAACAAGTGTTGGAATCCATTGCCCATGGACTGACAATGAACCTGCCTTTTATCCCACAGAAGACACTTGTGTCTGATATTCCTGATTAATGCCAGACACTAGACTGGGGACAGCAGGGTCATTCAAAGGAAACGTCTCTCCTTTTTTTCTCCTTACACAGAGCTGTGGAATTTATAGCTGATGGAACACTTACAGAATATCTAAGCAGACACTCATGGTGTGGATGAGGAAACAAAGGCACAGAAAGGCTAAGCAATTTCCCAAATGTGATACACGAATTATGTCTAAGCTATAAGAAAAATCAGTGTGTAGATGACAAAGGGAGATGACCACATTGAAAGCAGATGAACCGGCCTTCCTAACAGCTATTCCTCAGTGAAATGAATAATTTCATGAAGGAAAATGTCTTTTAACACAATGACTGAAAACTGTGTGTCAGGTTTGCTATAGAGGAGGCTCACATATCTGAGCTGGGACACTGTAGTACATGTGTGCTTGTGCTGGGGAAGAGGGCAAAATTGAAATAGATGATCTTGTCCACCTTTATCTTGTTATTTGAATTGTGCCTTATTATTAGCAAAGCAGATCAGTACAACTTCACTCTATGTTAAAGCAGATATTAAAGTTTCCATATTATATATAAAGAAACAAAAGCATAGAGAACTTAAGTAACTTTTCCATGTCGTACAGTGGTCGTTGGTGACATTTGGATGGGAACTTTTGTTGCCTCACTCTCAGTCCTGTTCTCTGTCCTCTATGGGCCTGCCTTCTCACCTATTATATTTTGTTTGATTCTTGGAAACTATTTTGGTCTTACACAGGCACCACAGTCTATGTTCAGCTGCACTTTTTGTTCACAGTGTCTGTTGTATCTGTTGTGTTTGACCTTTGGGGTCAGACTCATTGGTTCACAATTCCAAATGTTTTGTGTCATTGTGCAAGTCTTGACATCTCTGGGCCACTGTTTTCTTATCTCTAAAATGTGGAAGACCAAAGAAGTATATAAAGTACCAGGAATAGTGCCAGACCCCCAAGTGGGCTCTCATGAAATGTTAATTCACTTATATCCTTCATTGTTTGTCTTCATGGCCTCTTTCCAAGCTGTGTTCAGGAAGTCCCTGTAAGACACAGCCCTAGTTTGAGGGCTGCAATACAGGATGGGAGAAGGAAGAGTTAGAGAATGTAGTGAACAGATATTTGCGACTTGACTGGACATTAGTGTGGCATCAAGAAATAGAGAGTGAACTAGGATTGTTGCTTATAACTTGCTCATTCATTTATTTATCAATCAATATTGCTGAGCACCCAGTGCCATATCTGTTAGGTACTAGAAGAAATGTAAAGAAAAGTAAGTTCTTCAAAACTTGCCTGGCTTTGTGGTGATTGGCCTTGGGTAAGTTACTTCTATATTTGAGGACTCAGTTTCTTCATCTATGCATTATAAATAACAGCTTTCTTGGCTAACTGCTAGTTTACTTGCTTTTAACTTTTGGCAACTGAATCTTGTACCAGATATCGGGTCTAAATGTCACTGTTAGAGACAAGGGAAGGCATTGCCTAGAGGAGGAGATGGCATTGTCACCCACACTCAGTTGTGACTTTCTCAGGCAGATTCACTGGAGCTGGCTCTCATCTCCCTGCAGATGTACCCAACTTTGATCTGAAAATAACTTTTTTACATGCTGCATTCTTTTAACTGAAATTCCTAAAAATCTTATGCATTGTTCAAGTTCCAACCTAAGCTGCTCATCTCTCCAAGGCATAGCCAAAGACATTCTTAAATCATGAAAAATCCGGTCATGTTAAGTCCTTCTTCAATATTCTCCAAAAATAACAATTTTTGAACAAAGTCCAAAATGGTATCTTAGTTTGGGATATTCCCAAAGCCAACTCTGAAATAAGGGCTTGAATTCAAATAGCATATTGGGATGAAAATGAGACAGGGAAGAAAGAAAGCCGGGAAAGAGTATCCTGATGAATAGGTTATCATTGTGGGGAACTGGGATTTCACCACTCTCTGAGGAACCTCATAGGACATGCTAAGAATTGTTCCATCAAGGGATGGTGAATCTGGGCACTTATCCACCATGTCCTTTCTTCATTGGTGGAGGGTTGACCTGGGGCACATTAAACTTCTGGCACACGAAGCCTGCCCTGACTCTGGATTCAACACCTCTCCATGGTGTGGGAGAAAACTGCCAGGCAGCCAAGGGGAGAGAAGGCAGGTTTTTATGGTGTGACTCTATCAGCATGGATGATGAGTCCCCCTATAGCAGCAGGTGAACACAGAGTTGGGACAAAGGTTTATGAGTCTGGATACCCACAGTGTCCTCACAGCCTCCGAGGACCTCCACTCAGACCTCCACTCCATCTATCCCCTACTCTGCTGTGGCAATCGGATCATCACCATAAATGCCAAACAAATTTCTATATTTAGATCTGTATTCTTTTTCTGTTGGCTACCATAACAAAATACCACAAACTACATGGCTTAAACAACAGAAATTTATCTTTTCCCAGTTCTGGAGGCCAGAAGATACAGATCAAGATGTCAACAAGGTTGGTTTTCTCATTGGCATGCAGCTATGTCTCCTCTCCATGTGTCTTCATATGTTCTTCCCTCTGTGTGTGACTGTGTCCTAATTTCCTCTTCTTACGAGGACACCAGTCATATTGGATCAGGGCCTGCCTTATTGACCCCATTTAACTTAATCAGCTCTTTAAAGACCCTACTTCCTAATACATTCATATTCTAAGGTACTGCAGTTTAGCACTTCAACATATAACATTTTCGAAAAAAACAAACAAACAAAAAAAACAAAAACTCAGCCCAAAATAGGGCCTTTGTGATTTCTGATCCTTTTGCCTGGAACTTTTATTCTTCAGATATTTACATGCTTTGCCTTTCATTTTATTCTGACCTCTGCTCAAATAATCCTCTTTGGTGGGAATTGGCTGAATGTCATTGTTAAATTAGCAACTCTGGTCTCTTTTTTCTCTTCCTTTCCCTCTCTTTCTCTTGCTTCATTTTTCTTGATTTTTAAAACATCATTGACCTCATAGATATGCGCATGCATACACACACACACACACACACACACACACACACACACACACACACACACGTTAATTGTTTTGTTTTCTATCTCCCTCACTGTAAGTTAAGCTCCCCAAGGGTGAGGACATTTCCCATCTTGTTCACTGAAATATCCTATGGGCTTCCAGCATTGCTTGGCCCAGGAAGACAACGTATGTTTTGTAATAACTCACTGACTGAATGAGCATATGACTGAATGAAATGTGCTGTTCTCTGCAGGTGTGTCCTCAACTTTCCTTCTCTGTATTTCCCATTGCACTTACCTTAATGTTCTGGAATTGACTAGTTTGTAGTCAGTATCTTGCACATATCTCACAGAGGTCTAGAACGTCTGGGTTGTGCTTCAGATCCTTAGGAACCAGTGGCTTGCTAGGCCTTCAACAAACATCCAGGAAATGTGTGTGCATATAAATGTTAATATTCTAACAATATTGCTTATTATATCATGCTGTTATTTTCATAAGGGCTCACATGAGAAATCTCTTTCAGAATTTAGCAGCAGAATTAAAAATGTAATTTTGTCCCATGAGGAATGTGTCTGTTTCTATTTTTCCTATAAGGAAAATCATGTTAGATTTTCTTTTGTGTCCTAACTGCAAGGAATTGCAGTTATGTTATTAACAGCTATGATTCAAATGTCTCCCTTCTGCATCTTTCCGTAATCTCGTTTATTTTTCTATGTTTAGAATACATGTAGAACTTTCTCCATTTTATAAGTCACCCTCAATATATTTGAAAAAGAGATAATAATAAATAAAATGAGTAAATTAAAAATGGGACTGTATCTGGACAGCAGACGTGGGATAGCAATGGCAATGAAGATGAAGGGAGGTGAGTGAAAAGGATCTGGAGGGTGTTGGGGAAGTTATGGGGCAGGCCTGCTGGGTCATATGTGCTATGGTATTCAGGGTAGGGAGGGGACGCTAGGAGGCTTGCAGAGAATTACAGGTGAGCTATGGAGAGGGACAGGTGGACACGGGGGAGATTTCCATTCATCAAATTACTTAGAATTTATACTGTAAAGCACATACAGAAATCAAATGCAAATTAAAGCCAACTATCCCGCTCAGAAATCAGAACCTTTTGAAAAACAGGATTGCGTTACACGCTTCCCAGGTTTTTGCCATTGATTTTATTGCTTACTTTTGTGTCTTTTCTCCTTAGAGTCATAGAATTTTACTGCCAGATGGGAGTCTATCCCAGAGATTCTGTACCTGAATTCCAGGGGTAGATATGGGATTGATGGATGGGCTTCAGGAAATCTGTTTCTCAGTGATATTGTATGAAAAAGATGCATTTTTTCTGAGTCTATGGTTTTTTCTTCAGAATCTCAAAAGGGCATGTGATATAGAACCTTTCTCCACTTCCTCCAATATAAAGCTGAATAGAGTACATCTTATTTAGAAGTGAGGAAGATGAAGCTCCACCCCAAAAAGTGACTTTCCCAAAGGCACACTCCAACTTGACGTCAAAGCTGCGATCTGGAGCCAGACTGATTTCCTTGTTCTAATACTGCAGTTGTTGCTATCAAAGTGTGAGGCTGTGTGTAGGTTAGAGAGTTAGTACCCTCTATGGTGAGGAGATTTTGCCATACTATGGGCACACAGACACCTAAGGTGCTTAACCCCTTTTTTTAGACTCTAGGCAGCCCGGAAGACCTCTGTTATTTGGAATCTTTTATGGAGATACCTTTGCTGCAGGTATTTCAGGACTTTACTTTTTTTTTAGACAAGCAACACTCATTTGCACATGGTGTTATGAAGCAAAACTCATTGTCTACTCTCAAAGCCCTTATTTACTGTATAAGGAAGTAGGCTTCCCAAGGATGCCATGGAAATCCAGAATCTCAGTGCTCAGAACAACTGAGTTGCACTGGCTTAAAGAGGTAGGCCCCATGCTTTTACAGTAATAATTTGGATGCATTTACTAGAGGCACATTTTAACAGTATATTTCTATCTACAAGAGAGACTTTCCTTCTTTTTCATGAGAAGTTGGAGAGCCAGGACTCTGTCTTCACTTTGCTGGCCAATTTCTATTGTGTTTCTCAGGTGAGGCTATGTTCAAGATCAGGAAATAGGAGTGACATCTAGGCAAAAAGTATGCTGAGACATGGGGCTTAACTAGGATTCATAGCAAGTGTCAATGGAGGCAAAATGCAAGCAGAAAGGGCCATATGTCAAACCTGACAAAACAAGCAATGGGGAAAGGATTCCCTATTCAATAAATGGTGCTGGAATAACTTTCTAGCTATTTGCAGAAAACTGAAACTGGACCCCTTGCTTACATCGCATAAAAAATTAACTCAAGATCGATTAAAGACTTAAATGTAAAACACAAAACTATAAAACCCTGGAAGACAACCTAGGCAGTACCATTTAGGACATAGGCATGGCAAAAGATTTCATGGCGAAAATGCCAAAAGCAATTATAACAAGAGGAAAAATTGACAAATGGGATCTAATTAAACTAAAGAGCTTCTGCACAGCAAAGGAAACTGGAAACAGAGTAAAGAGACAGCCTACAGGAAGGGAGAAGATTTTTGCTAATAGGCACCTGACAAAGGTCTAATATCCAGTATCTATAAGGAACTTAAACAAATTTACAAGAAAAAAACACACAACCCCATTAAAAAGTGGGCAAGGATGCAATCAACCTAAATGTCTACCAATGATAGACTGGATAAAGGAAACATGGCATGTATACAGCATGAAATACCATGTGGTCATAAAATAGAACAAGAGAATGAGATTATGTCTTTTGCAGGGACATGGATGGAGCTGGAGGCTATTTTCCTCAGCCAACCAACACAGAAACAGAAAACCAAATACCACATGTTCTCACTTATAAGTGGGAGCTGAATGATAAGAACACATGGACACATAGAGGAGAACACACACTGGGGCCTATTGGAGGGTGAGGGGTGGGAGGAGGGAGAGGATCAGGAAGAATGGCTGGTGGATGCTAGGCTTAATGCCTGGGTAATGAAGTAGTCTGTGTAGCAAGCCCCTTGGATACATGTTTACCTATGTAACAAACCCGCACATCCTGCACATGTACCCTTGAACTTAAAATAAAAGTTAAAAAAAAAAAGACTCAGTATCCTCCTTCATCATAATTCCACAGCTGGAAAAACCCAGAGACATTATTTGGGGTTAATTTACATACTTGCCTTGGGGAATGATGAACTACCTTGAGTTGTTCTTAAGATTTTATTTGCATTTGTGCCCCTGAGCCAATGGATTTGAAAAATGAACAAGAATTTGGGGCTATTGCCAAGTTTCTTGCATATCTCAGTTTGAGCACTGTTAGGAGGGTGTGATGGTTTCTAACCTAATATATCTTCTGTTTATGGGCTGGGGACTTGGAGGTGAAGGCTTAGGGAGCATGAGCTTAGTTCAGCTTGGGTGAGGTTCCACTTTCTTTCCGAGACACTGCTAAGAACTAGGGCTTTAACAGCAACTTATCTAGCTTCTATTCTGCAGAAGCTCATAGTCATGGGGAAGATGAGCACACAGTAGGGAAATATGTTGCAATACAGTGATTGCAATTATAAAGACCTGAATAGTGGCTAGAGAGGCAGTAGCAGGAAATAGGTTGCTAGAGAGGGGACCTAACCCAGGAACCAGAAAAGACTTCTTTCCAAAACAATGCCAAACACTATAAAGAATAATAAGACAGGCAAAAGCATCACAGGCTGGGGCTGGGGGCAAGGTAAGCACAGATATGGAGGTGAGGAACCAAAATGTGGGAGCAATGACTGGGAGAAGCTCTATGCTATGGGAGGGCAGGAGTGTGAGGTAGGGGATAATACTCCTCACCTCCTCCCACAACATGATGAAGTGAGCACTATTAAGTTTGGAAATGACATGGAGAGATTCTGGTTTCAAACAAATCATTCCAATGGCCTGAGCAGAGGATGGACTCGAAGGGAAGAGATCACAAAGAGAGAGATCAGTTAAGAAGTCACTGGGAGCTGAAAGTCCTAACAAGAGCAGAAGTCACAGTGATGAGGAAGAAAGGAACAGCTGTCATACATTTTGTAATAGTATCAGTTCATCTCAAGATGAAGGATAAGGAAGAATTAGAGGACCTGCCCTCTGCTCTAAGGTATAGGAAGAGGGAGCTGAGAGGTAGCAGATATATGACTCTGAAATGATTGAGAAAAAAAGAAAAATGAAACCCTAAGATTTTTTGTGTAAGTTGCTTAAAAGCCTCCAAAAGGCTGTTTTCCAGGAGTCAAGCTGCTGAGTCAGCTGGATCAACTAGCTAGTCCCTGGAAGACCTGGATCTTTTTTTTTTTTTTTTTTTTTCAAAAGAGCATTACCACAGAAACACCATTTCCAAAAAGACCCTTCAACTGCAGGACCCTCTGGAAGGCTGGGTCAGCAGGTTCTTCCCAGGAGGCTTACAGGCAGCACAGGTGGAGAAGCAATTGGGGGCTGTGAGGGCTGGTGCAGAGGGCCAGGGATGGAGGGATGGAACCCACTCTTGGGAATGCCCACTGGCTTGACTACTGTGCTTTCATATTAACAGGAAGGGACTTTTTCATCAGAATCCTGGACACAGAGCTAGCCTGTAATATATAGTTTGACTAAAACCTCAATTATTTCCTTGTTAGGTTCAAGTATGTTGTGGGTTGAATTGTGTCTTCCCAAAATTTATATGTAGAAGCTTTTGTCAGTTCATTTAGTGTTGCAATAACAGAATACCTGAGACTGGCTAATTTATTGAAAAAGGAGGTTTCTTTAGCTCTGCAGGCTGGGAAGCTCAGGGCACAGCACTGGCTTCTGGCAAAGGCTTTCAGGCTCCATGATATCATAATGGAGAAAGTCAAAGGGAAAGTGGACAAGTGTAAATAAGCTAAACTCGAGGGGCATCCTGGTTTTGTAAATACCCCCTCTCACAGAAAGTAAGCCATTCATGTGGAAACAAATCCAGTCTCCCTAGAACTAATCCAGTCTCACCAGAGTGAAAACTCACTCACTACCCTGAGAACAAGAATTGCACCAAGACATTCATGAGTGATCCACCCCTGTGACTCAAACATCTCCCACCAGGCCCCACCTCCCAATGTTGCCCCATTGGGGATCAAATTTGAACATGATTTTTGGTGAGGAGAAACAAACCATAGCAAGGCCCTACCCCCTAGCACCTCAGAATGGGACTGTATTTGAAGATGGAGCCTTTAAAGAGGTGATTAAGTGGCCTGGCACGGTGGCTCATGCCTGTAATCCCAGCACTTTGGGAGGCCAAGGCAGGTGGATCATGAGGTCAGGAGATCGAGACCATCCTGGTTAACATGGTGAAACCCCGTCTCTACTAAAAATACAAAAAATTAGCCAGGTATGGTGGTGAGCGCCTGTAGTCCCAGCTACTTGGGCGGCTGAGGTGGGAGAATGGTGTGAACCTGGGAGGCAGAGCTTACAGTGAGCCGAGATTGTGCCATTGGACTCCATCCAGCCTGGGCAACAGAGCGAGACTACTTCTCAAAAAAAAAAAAAAAAAGAGGTGATTTTAATGTGGCTGGTGTCCTTATAAAAAGAGGATATTAGGACATAGACATGTTCGGAGGGAAGACCATGTGAAGACACAGTGAGAAGACAGCCATTGACAAGCCCAGGAAAGAGGTCTCAGAAGAAACCAAACCTGCTACACCTTGACTTTGGTCTTCTAGTCCCCAGAACTATGAAAAAACAAGTTTCTGGTGTGTAAGCCATCTGGTCAGTGGAATTTTGGGAATGGAAGCCCAAGCAAGCTAAAACAAGGTACAAACACAAATTTCATAAGGCAGTTACAGTTACTACAAATAAGCATGTAGAACACCAAGCAGTGACTGCCACATGCTAATCTTTTGATAACTGCTCATAGTTTATTGTAGTAGACCTCATACTACCGGTATCTTCACTGAAAGGAGGGAGCACATGGTTTCTTGGGCTACTGTGTGGTTCAGGAGCGTCTCTGTTCATTTGTCCTAGACCTTTTCTGACAGGATTTCAGTACTTGTTTCTGGGAAGTTCTGGGGATGTTTCCAGATCATTGAATACCCTTAAAATTTCGTTTAGTGGCAATTCTTTCACCTCAAAGTCATATCCTGAGCACTACTAGGTTCCAGGCTATAGGATAAGAAGTTCTCACATAGAAAAAAGGCACTCATTTTGACCTTATGGAGCTCACAGTCTGTCTCGAATTTTAACTTGGATTTCAAATTCCAGTAAAAAAAGTCTATCAGTTAAGGTAACACTAGGTGCATAATAACAGCAACAAGAAAACCAGAATTATAGTGGTTGAAGACACTTAAAGTTTATTTCTGACTCAAAGATTAGTCGTATGTGGGTTGTGATGGTTAATTTTATGTGTCAACTTGACTGGGCCATAAGATGCCCAGATATCTAGTAAAATATGATTCCTGGGTGTGTTGGTGAGAGTTTTCAGAAGAGATTAACATTCAAATTGGTAGACTGAGTAAATTAGATGGTTCTCTCCAATGTAAGTGGTCATCAACCAATCCATTGAGAGCTCAAATAGAACAAAAAGGTGGAGCGGGGTTGAATTTGCATTCTACCTGACTGCTTGAGCTGTCACATGGATCTTCTGTCCTGACACTCCTGGTTCTCAGGCCTTCAGAATCAGACTGAAATCCACAGGATTGGCTCTCTGGCTCTCAGGCCTCTGAACTGTACCACCAGCTTTCCTGGGTCTCCAGCTTGTAGAAGGCAGATCATGGGACTTCTCAGCCTCCACAACCTTGTGAGCTAACATTGTGTGTGTGTGTGTGTGTGTGTGTGCACATGTGCCCTATTGGCTCGGTTTTTCTGAAGAACTCTAATACATGAGTGTTCCTGGTCAATGTGTAGCTTTCTGTGTAGTGAGTGAATCTTGTGGCTCCATCCTCCTCTTTGCCTTGAAAACCTCCACCTTCATCTGGAGATGGAGACAAAGAGTGAGCAAGGCATGCCACATCTGTAGCTCCTTGTCCTGAAAGTAATAATTGTCTCTCCTGTTCACATTTTATTGGTGAGAATTAGTCAAATCATCTCAGATGCAAGGGTGGGGGTCGCAGAGGGATAGAATCATTCTGAGCAGCTGTTTCCCAGCAACAACATAAAGCTATGGAAGGAAAAGCATGTTATCTCTGAACAAAAGCTGATAATCTCAGCTAGAAACATATGCTGGATTTGGTCCAAGAGTACAGGATTAGAAAGCAAGATCTCTTTGTTAGGCCATTTTTGCCTTGCTGTAAAGAAATACCCAAGGCTGGGTGATTTGTAAAGAAAAGAGGTTTAATCGGCTCACGGTTCTGCAGGCTGTACAAGCATGGCACTGGCATCTGCTTGGCTCCTGTAGAGGCCTCAGAGAGTTTTTACTCAAGCGAAAGGTGAAGCAGAAGCAGGTACATCACATGGTGATAGCAGGAGCAAGAGAGAGAATGGAAGGCAAGGTGCTACACACTTGTAAATGACCAAATCTCATGAGAACTCAGTCACTATCAGGAGGGCAGCACCAAGTAGCTGGTGCTAAACCATTCATGAGAAATCTGTCCCCATGATACTATTACCTTCCGGGCCTCACTTCCAAGAATGAGGATTACAATTCAACATAAGATTTAGAGGTGACACTTATCCAAACTATATCAATCTCTTTTTAGGTTTCCTTTACCCTATTTCAAAGGAGCAAATAACTCCTTCTTTAAACTCCTGGGTTGAAATTAAATGTGAAATAAGATAATACTGTGATGACTTCATTGAGATGGAGTGCTGAAAATAGAGGCAACAATATCATAGTAATTGTTATAATGAGCATTGAGGGTGGATTTATCAGAGAAACATTCTCTGACAGGCAAGAGTTAAGTTATAGTGTATCTTGACCCCTCAATATTCCTAATAGAAACCTGGGATTAAGGTACTCTCCTGAGTAGGTACTTGTATTGCTTACTTAATCTTTTATTTCTTCAGCAAACATTCTTGGAAAGCCTTTTCGGTATCAGAGACTGTGGATACAAAGATGATTAAGACAGGGTCTAAGGCCTGGGAATACAATTGGTGCAGGGATAGGCAATCCACATTGCCCATGTTCACTTCCACATTACAGTGGCAGAGTTGAGAAGTTGCAGCAGAGACCTTATACTCTGCAAAGCCTACAATATTTATGGCAAGCCCTTTACAGGAAAAGTTTACCAACCACTTGTCTAGGGGAAGGTAGATGATTGTGGACCAGCTTGAAATTAAGTGGACCAGACCACTTCCAAACTTCTGGGTAACTCTCTTCAATTCTCCCGCTCTCAGATTAATCCATGTCTCCCTTTTAGGTGTTTTCATAGAGCCATATGCTTTTCTTTCATAATTCAGACTACAGTTGATATAATTTTTCACTTTCTTGGTAATTAATTGATGAGTGTCTGCTTTCCTCACCGATATAGGCCTGATTATATGCCCATCACTATTCTTGGCACTTTTCATATATTCACTCATTTAATTTTCTCAACAATCCTCTTAACCTACTCTATGAGGCAGATACATTATTATCGTCATTTTACTGAAAGGACCTGAGACATAGGGAGGTAAAATAACTTATTTAAGGTAACTTAGAAATAAGTGGTGGAGTCGGGGTTTGGACCTAGGTAATTTGGCTCTAAAGCCAGCAATTAAAACATTGTACAGCATGTGATGGGCCCTAAAATACATTTGCTGAGTGGATGAAAGATACGGTACTGTGGGTCACTGCTAGTCCAGAGGAATGGATGAAACACTGTGCAGGCAGAAAACATGAGGCACGTTTCTAACTGCATTTCAGGTGGGATCAAAGGGAACTGTATATGACCTTCCTGTTTTTAACTTGACTCAAGGCCTTAGAATAAGAAGCAAGCGAGCAGGCACCTTATCTTTCTCTATTTTCACTTGCTGTAGCCAAGGACTAGTGCCCTGGCAATCCCCCCACGTGCCATCTCTGGGCTAAGGTCATGCCTCTCCAGCCATCCTTTCTGTTTTTCTAATCTGTGCAGTTGCAATCCCCTGCTCAAAGCAATTCCCTTGTTTTGACCCCCTCTTACTCCCCCAGACTCTATTAAGCTTCAGGAAGCATAAAAGCAGCTAAGTCATTACCCGAACTGAACCTGAACTCTAAACCTCAGGAGATTCACCCATCACTGTGCTGAAAGGCCTCCCTCGGCTTTCACCTGTAGCAATTTTGTGAAGTCAGCACAGTGTGCCCACGGGGATGCACCATATTTTATTCTTCAATCAAGCATGGTGCCATCAAGGATTGCTTAAGTGGTTTGATATCAGCACTTTTTTTCCCCCAAACAACTTATGAGCTTTACGTGCATGAATTTTGCCTGTGTGAAAGTGTGTCAGTTACCAACATTTTTCAAAGTCTTGGTTTTCTGGTTCTGAGAGTTTCCTCCACTGGGATCTCTTGGGCCCTCTTCTTCCAGCAGAAGGACAGCCTCCTTCTTTTTGCTGTGCATGCACTCTCTTGACACAAAATTGGAGCAGCCAAGATCCACTTCAGCGATGGCAGGTCAGGGGTCAGGGGTAGCTTCAGATATTTGGTTGGTAATATTCAAGACACCTTGCTTGCAAATTGGTGGTGTAATTCGGCACTGCTTTCAGGCTGAGCAGAGTCCCTGAGGCCGAGAAAGCGAGCACGGTGCTGACTGCTTGGAATCAGGTAATATTTCCCTTCAGGCTGCTGCTCTGACTGGCTTTTCAGAAGAGTGTTGCTTCTAATAGAAAATTCCTTATTTTCACCTGTGAAGAAATCTGATTTGGACAGTGAGTATCTTTTGTCTTCTGAAATGCTAATTTTTACAACATTAAGACAGCAGCTGCAGACGTGGATTTGACAGTCCACCTCCCTTCTACAGCACAGCTGAGTAAAGAGAGTATGACTTGAGCATGTAGATAAGACAGTTTTCATCCTTAACCATCACAGCTGGAGAGATCTTGATCTTCATGGTGCTCCCTCCATACATTCTATAGACTTAATTTTTGGTAGGTACAGTGTGATGTGTAACTTTTCCAAGATCAGAGAATATCAGGGAGAATATCATAGGCACCATCTGTCTGTTTTTCAGAGATATCCAAACTATGACCCAGTGATTTATTATGTATTAATTCAACAATGGCAACAGCACCATTCTGCCAAACCTTAATTACTCTCTATTTGAGGTTGGATGAAGTCAGAGCTTTGGTTCTAGCCAGTGCTCGGTTTAACTGCTCAGATCTGAGCATCAAGATTTTATGAAACCCCATCTCTACTAAATTTACAAAAAAATTAGCTGGGTGCAGTGGTGCATGTCTGTAATCCCAGCTACTTGGGAAGCTGAGGCAGGAGAATCACTTGAACCTGGGAGGCAGAGGTTGCAGTGAGCCGAGATCATGCTATTGCTCTCCAACCTGGGCAACAAAGTGAGACTGCGTCTCAGAACAAACAAACAAACAAACAAACAAACAAAAAGCAAATTTTAGGGGTGGACGAGACTAAAGTACTTTGTAAGTTAATATTCAACATGCACAGTTTCTAGTACCTGTGAGTGGGTTGTAAACTTTAAAGCACTGTATGCATTTGAAGCATTATTATTTAGATTATATATAGGATATTATTACTTAGACGATTATATTACTAAGGTAGGTATAAAATTAATAACAGAAAAATATAGGACAAATAGAAGAATGGGTTATTTAAAGTATAGAAAATAATCTTAAACATTATTATTTTTTCTATATCCCCTTAAGCAAGAGGAAGGGGAGTTCCCAGTCATCATTTACAGTGTTTATTTAGTGTCCACAGTATATATCACTTCTGTAGCCTTACACTTTTCAACATCTTTAAAGCATAAGATTAAGTTTCACAAGGGCAGGACAATATATCTGATTGGTTCATTGCTCTAGCACAGAAAAGGTCCTTAATATATATCGATAGCATGAGTAAATGAGATAAAACTTATCACACACATCTATTAAAGAATGTATTTCTCTCAAGGTTTCTAAGGAAACAATTTGAGTATCAACCACTGTGATCCAAAGTGCAACAGCTTTTGTCACTCTCAAATTGCCTTCTAATCTTAACAGTCATTAGTATTTTGCTCACATTGATTGAATAGCTAAATATTCAAAATCCACCACACCTAGCATAACTCCAGGTGCTTTCCTCTCATTCAGTCTTGGGAGGTAGTCTTTTAAAATTTAGGTTTTATTAATATTCAGGTGTGGTGGTGAGTCCAACAGACCAGGAGAAAATTGCCAGATAAGATAATGTATTACAGTTCCCAAAAAGAGGAAGCCCACCATGCCACAGGGGCCACACGGGAAAGCACTAAGATTGATCAGGAGGCAGAGAGAGCAAGAGGAAAACTGGGGTAAGAGCCTTTATTGTTGCTTTCTTAGGAAGGAACAGGTGAAGTAGAGTAAGTAGTTTAGGGTTGTCTAGTTTGAATCATTTCAGCAGCTTTGGGGGCATAGGAGCTGTCCCTAGTTGCCTGGTGTTGGCACTGGGGTGATTAGGGCAGAGGAATAGTGACCTGAAGTGTTAGAGCCTGATAAATGAGATGGTCAAGGGTATGGGCTCTGTATTGGCTGGTTTGCAAATGAAGGACTCCTAGGCAAGTCCTTTATTTGCAGGAATTAGCTAGTCCTGGGAAAGGCAATCCTTCCAGAGTCAGCAAGCCTTCAAGATGTCAAAGCATCAAAAATATAGAAAACAAAAAGACATGGTTAATATATGTATGTATTTATTTATGTATTTCTGTTGAGAAAAATGTGATTCTGAGAAGTTAAGTGGCTTTATGAGGTGGAGACAGCTGGAAAGAGTATATAGGAGTAGAACCCAGACCTCAGGAGGGCATATTGGCCACAGTCCGCAAATTGTCCCCTTTGCTTTGTATCAAGAACATCTCTTGCCAAACAACTATTCTATTCATGACACCTTTTAGTAGCAAGATTGATAACTCAAACTTGAGTTAATTGAAATCGATATCTGTAGTGCGAAAGGTAGGAATTTGAATGTAGAAGGTTATGTAGAAGGGCTCTCTTTCCTCAACTCATCTTTGCTTTTCTCTGCATCTGGCTTCAACCTTTCCTCTTGCAGACCGTCTTTCTTTAGAAGGCTGGAAAGACAACTTCTAGAAGTTTCTGTGCTTGGTCACTCAGGTCTTCACCACTTGAGAGGAAAAAACGCATTTCATACAATGGGAGGTCACTGACTGATCTATGTTGGAATGCCATTCCACTCTGTGAACTAATTCTTGTCACCTGAGATGTGAGGTAGTATCATTGTTCCATCTTGGGTCAGATGCTTATCTTTTAGGGGGAGTGAAGAAAAGGAGGGAGAGCTGTCACTAAAGAAGTAATTAGATAGCGGTTAGACTAAAACATTAGATGTCCATCACAGGAGATTTGGTTAAACTCAATGTAAAATCTTCATCTTCCATTCTCAGCCAAATTCTTGGATGGTGTATTGGGTCATTTGAGGCATTTTTACCAGAGAAAATCCCAGGAACATTTCAGCAGTCACAAAATGGATGGGGAAAAAGTATTTTTTGTTGCACAACAGAAAAGTGAAGTTTAAAATGTCAGCACAATTGTGAATGGAGGCTGAATTTTGTTTCAAATAAACATGAAAGGCAAAGAGAAGTCTAAGGATTCTTCAGCTCTAAAGAGTGAGCTTCTCTGGGTAATACAGCCCCTGACAGTCTGAGCATGGAGAAACCACACTGATCCTTACAGAGTCATAAAGTGCCTTGAGTAATAAGAATCAAGCATTTGCAGTTAATTCCAGAACTTGGTCAGTACAGGGCTAAGGGAAACCAGTTCCCTTTCCCAATTTCAGGCTCTTCAACCTTAATTTTTGGGGAAGTAGAATCAACTTTCAACATCTGTGATCAGGAAAAACCCAATCTTTGCCTGACATGGCATCAAAAAGTCACCCACTTGACAGAGCACAAACTACCTGGAGTGCTCTTTCCTTGTTTGTCTCTATCAAAGGTAAGTGATTGCCTCAGACAGTACCGCTGCCTACCCTCTCCTACACCCACCTGTGATCTCCCTTAGTAGTTTAAGCTGAAGTCTTTATAACACAAGGCTGTTGTAAGTTTAGAGTGCACAGTAGGGCACGGGAGGCTTTGAACAGAAGCTCCCCATCTGTTGTCTTCAGTCCCTGAGCATTAGTAAAGAGATGAGTGAGGGCTTATAAACCATTAAATGTATCAAAATATCAAACAGAATTAGATGTTGGCCAGCATCAATATCAAAATGGTCAATGCCCATAATAATTGCCTCCACTTATTGTTGGAATTATAACAATTTCCTTGTGTGGGTTACCTTCCTGAAGGTCAGAATTTTCAAAGTTTGGTGACATGGATCATTGATTAGTACAAGCAGTAATCAAGAAATTAAAAATTATTACCTATAATGCATTTTGTGATTAAAAAAGTATTTCAAAATATGAAGATTACCTCAAGCATTCATTGTTTAAAGTACTTTGAAAGGAATTGCATTGAATCTGTAAATTAGTTTGGGTAGTATAAACATTTTAAGAATACTAGGTCTTCTAATCATTGAACACAAGATGTCTTTCCATTTACTTGTGTCTTCTTTAGTTTCTTCATCAGTGTTTTGTAGTTTTTAGTGTACAAGTCTTTTATCTTCTTGGTTAAGTTTATTCCTAAGTATTTTATGCTTTTTGAAACTTTTATAAATGGGATTTACTTAAAAATTCATTTTTAGGTAGTTCATTCTTAATGTATAGAAATATAACTGATTTCTATATATTGATTTTGTGTCCTGAAATTTACTGAATTGATTTATTAGTTCTAATTGTTCTTTTGTGAAGTCTTTAGTTTTTTTTTACATGTAAGATCATGTCATCTACAAACAGAAAATTTTACTTCTTCTTTTCCAATTCTGGTGATGTTTATCTCTTTTTCTTGTCCTATTGTTCTGGCTAGGATTTCCAGTACATGTTGAATACAACTGATGAAAGTGGATATCTTCAACTTGTTCCTGTTCTTGGAGGAAAAGCTTTCATATGTTCACCATTGAGTATTATATTAGCTGTGTGATTTTTATTCACATATATCAATTATATCTCAACAAAGCTGTTAATACATAAAAGAGACTCTGATCAGAGAATATTTAGAAATATTAATAAAAGTTTCAGGCCCAGGCTGCTAAAGGTGATGGTAATGGTGTGTGTTTAGAGTTAAGCACATTTGAAATGCAATGCTATATCTTTGTGGGAGAAGGGGATGAGACAGTTTTTATTGCTCTGGGTCCTTGAGATTAGGTGGTGAGAACAAGATGAAAAGTGCCTTATGGGAGGATCCTTAGGTTATGTGGCAAAATGTGTACAAGGACTAAATTCCTCTTCCCAGTGAAAATCCTGGAAGACAGCAAGAGCAGGGCATGAATAAACTAGCTCTGTTTATTCTGAAGGATCAAAGAGACTCACCTAGAATACATCATGGGTGAAGCTTCAGAAATTCATTACATCCAACCCATTCATTTTTCAGAGAAGAAATCTATGGCCTCGTGTAGAAGGGTTTGGCAGGCAAAATAACCTACCTATGATCAAGTACTCATAGCACAGGCAAGAAGCAAACTAAGAGTGAGCTTGTGTCTGGGTGACACCTTCATCATTTCCACCATCATACTCTTGGGAAAGTATATGTTTTTTTCTGAAGTACTTTAAAGGCTCATGTTAATTTTTTCTGTTTGACTTCAAATGACAAAAGAGATAAGTGGTTTGAAATTATAAAAAAATATTCAAATGAATATATAGAACATTTTCTAGGAGTTAGAGCTGTACAAAGATGGAACAAGTCAGCACATCATAGATCAAAATTTAGTGAGCATGGTTTTGGGGAGGTGATAAGTCCTCTTAACTACAAGGATTCAAGAATGGCATGACCACTGGGGTAAGCTCAGAGATGTTTCCCCAGCATTGCCTTGGTAGATGGCTGGGAGAAACTTGAAAATCACAGGATCTTAGTGAGTCTGAGGAAGGCTTGGAAGAGTAGTCAACTCTTAATGGGACACCTGTCCCATTAAGTTAGCACAGAATAATTGAGAGGGAGGTGTTCTTGAAGACCTCAAATAGTCCAAGACCATTCTCAATCAAGGATGGTAGACTCTAAGAACTCAAAAAATATTTACTATTCCTATTGTTTTTTATCAGCTGGCCTTTCTTTGAGAATATTAGGTGATGAAATGAAACTACTTCATGAATGCACTGTAACATAATGAAAATACATAAGCTTTTAGGATCAGTCAAAATTCATTTCAAGTTTTGGCTTAATCATTTAATAACTCAATAGCTCAAGGAAAAGGGCTTAACTCTCTTGAGACTCTGCTTTTTCATCTGTGTGATGGAAATTAAGATTTGTCTCAGATGGGTGCTGCAAAGATTTACCAAGGTGGCATGTAATACAACTAGTCTAGAGCCTCATCTCTGGGGTTAACACCCTTTGCCAGCCTCCATTGTTGGGCAGCTCCCGTTGCTTAAAATATCCTTTTTTTGTCCTTATTTTCGAATACTATCTGCTTACTTAATTTCTGCTTCCACCAATGGATCCCAGATACACCATTTTTATTGTTCTCACTATGCAATAGAGCTGACATTTCTGCCTCAAGTTCCCATATAGATTCTTCATGTCAGTGGGGGCATAACAAATAATATTTGACCATGCCTGCAAATTAACAGTGAAGCCCTTTTACTTTGTATTTCTAGTGGTGACAGGTACTTAATAAATGCAAAGGAGTATTACATTCTATTACAGAGATGAATACTTGTTGGTGATATAAATGAATATTGTCTATATTGCATTTCTCCAATCTTAGAATAGCATTATAAAATGATCAATCATTTTGTCATTATGGTCTTCTTTGGCTCCAATCCAGTTTATTGGATTCCTTTAGTTTCAGGTAACAATAAAATGAATTGCCTCTTATATTGAAAGGGAAAATACCATGTTTGAGACAGAATTGAGATTTTATGGTTTAGATAAAAATGAACCTACTGAAAATACAGGTTTCTTATCCATGGGCCAGTGAATTATATGTGAATAAAGTTTATTCCTTTTCCTTATTGAGGACCGATATTATGTCATTGGAATTTGGTTTTTGAAGATGAAGATTAGCGTTTTGATTCAGATATTTCTTGTATTTTGGAAGGAGGCAATAAAAAAGATAATCTATTCTAATATCTTTGATTTATAATAGAGAAACCAAGGTCCAAGTTCAGCCCTTAAAACGGCTTTTGTGTATGGGTTATCAAGCCCTACAGTGTCTCCTTTAACTTGATCTAACAGTCACAATTATAGACTCATGAAGTTTTAAAACTAGTCTGGAACTTGGTGATTATCTGGTCATACTTATTTTACAATTGAAAAAACTAAGAGGTAAATGGTTGTTCAAGGTCACACGGAGAATTACTGACAGACTTGACAGCAATACTCAACCACTCTAGGACTTTTCCAGATTATCTCATTTCCTCTCCCTTTTCTTTTATTCAATCAATCAAACAAGCAAGCAACCACCTGTGTCTGAAGCGTCTCCACTGTACTAAGCACTACAAAGTAATATGGACAAATGAGGCAGAGAAATAAAATACTGTCCTTTCCATGGAAGAACTTAACAATCTTAGGAGACAAGATATCTTAGGGAACAACCCAAGAAGAAACTGAGAGATGATAACATCCTATGTTCTTGTGTCCCTCCATCCCCCATTTAGACACCTGCCTCTGTGCCCTCAGAAGTCTCTGTTCTCATCTCAGCTTTAGCCTTTTTCTCACAGAATTGCAGTTGTTCACTTAACTTTTCTGGTTTTTATCTTTGTTTTTATTTCTTTGCCACTTGGCAAGTCAGTGCCTCACAATTTTCTACTCACAAACTTCAGGATTTGAAGCTACTAAAAATATCAAAATGTCAGAAATTCAGAACACTTTAGCGTAAAGAAATAAAGAAACAGCTTACACAACTCAATACATTCTAACACGCTTCTCCCATCCTGGCCTCTCTCCTACCCTTTCCTTCTGTCTTAAATTTGTAATGACATTTTAATTAAAAAGTTGATAAAAATTAAACATAGAAAATAAACCCAGGAACATTTAACATTTGTACATGTAGGCTGCATTTTTACTCAGATGGAACCTCCCAGCTTGAATGATTCATTTGTGGGAGTCATACACAAGAGTTGCTTGCAAGAGAATCTTATGAGTAAATGATAAGTGAAGTCATCCTTTTCAGAGAATAAGAAGAGTTATAACTGGGGTGGAGAAGCACCTGCCCTCATCTCAAGAAGGGCCCTATGCATGGCCACAGAAGTCTGAGGCCATAGCCCGTGATTTTGGCAGTGATCATGCCCTCCCTGGGGGTAGCAGGAGCCATTAGGTCAATCCTAGCATTAACTTGACCATATTTGGATAAAACATCAGTATTGATCTTAAGTACTATTAGCGAGACCTGCCTATATTACCAGTAGCCAAGGCAGCAGAAGCAGAAACAGCTGGAAAAACTACAAATTGGGGCCATCAGGGGCAGATGTATCTTGGCACTCAGGGCTACAGAACATGTGGAAAGAGGCAGCAACAGCACCTCCTGTGATTTTTATGCAAAGATTGAGGAGGGACTCAGAGCTAGCATGTCAGTTTGTTACCCTTGTGATTTTCATCCATGCTCTTGATTATTTTTTTTTTTTTTGAGGCTATATGTCCAGGAGACTCAAGAGTTATGGAAGAAAATAATGGAGCAAGAAAAGATGGGGCAAAAGAAAGGGAGAATGGCCCATTATTGGGAAAATTCTGTCTATAGAAAGAACACTGTGATTGGTTAAAACAAAAGCAGCAGCAATAAAATTACCAAACACCTCTGTGTTCTGGACAGTGTGCTGGACAGAAGGGACATAGAGACAGTGGGACAAAGTCATATAACTCTATTCATATCTTTATCTTAGCTCTTATATTATAATTAGTTACTTGCCTGTCTTTCTAAAAAGACTGAGCTCTTCTAAGGCAAGGATACTGTCTTTTGTATCTTTGTGTCTCCAATGTATACTGTATCCTTGCTGACTATGGAACTTGCTGTGCAAACTGAGACACTTGTGAGAATGAAATGGGTGCTATAAATGATTACTCCTGGGCGATAGACACAAACCAGGACTTTCCCAGCCAAAAGGAAGAAGCACTGTACAGAATATGTATTTTCAAAGATAAATGCACCTTGGGTCAATTCTTTGAACTCAAGGCAAATCTTGGAACAGCCTCTGAGCTAAGCAGCAACTGACAACGGAGAGCATTTTGACTCTTTAGTTTTGTGTCCGTTGGGGCATCTTACCATTGTGCATTATTGGGTTGTGACTGTGCAGAAACCCAACAAAAAAACAGGCATGTATGAGACTAGATGTTCTACAGTCATCCAAAGAATGGCAAAACCATTTCAAGAGGAACATGATAAGATCTGCTGGCAAGGATCTTTATTGGCATCCTGGGAACTTCTGGGGTGAATGTGTGCGCTGAGCTCAAATCAGAATATCTGCAGGAAAAAAAAAAAAGAAGAAGAAGCCAGACCAGGAAAGTGAAAGGAAATGGATATCACTGCTGGAGACAACGACTAATTTAAGCAGAGTAGGAGAAACACTTTTTTTTTTCCTTTGTGCCAGTTCCTTTTACACGACTTCAGAACATTCTATGACAACCCAGCATGCAACTTGGCACTGTCAGAAGAGTCCTGGGAAAGAAAGGAAATGCGGTAAGAAATGGAAACAGAATATTGTTGTTGAGAGCCTGGAGACCATTTCCAGAGTATTTTACTCAGGGAGGAATAAGAAAATAGGAAAAACCTTAAAAAAAAAAAAGAGTAAACAGTAAATTTCTCCCTCATCTCCATCTCTTTTCACTGGAGGTAAAAAGGAAAGGAATGAATTTTCATGTTTGTCTGGGATTCTTCCTATGTAGAAAACAAAAAAAGAACTCAGTCAGATAAAACAAAAACATTTTCCAAGACTCATCGTGGAGGGGTGGCCTTAGTGTGAAATGATGATGCCCATTGATGGCAGAAAACCTCTTTTCTTTCTACCTCAGGTTTGGCCCAGTGCCCTTTGTCTAAGTCTCTTTTTTCTATCAATAGAAATTGAGTCTGTAGCAACTATATGTAATGGTCTTCCCGTGCCTTCAGTATTTCTTTTTTCTTTTTCTTTCTTTCTTTCTTTTTTTAACTTGAAGTTCCGGGATACATATGCAGAACGTGGAGCTTTGTTACATAGGTATACATGTGCCATGGTGGTTTGCTGCACCTACTGATCCATCCTCTAGGTTCCCTCCCCTCAACCCCCACCCCCAACAGGCCCCAGTGTGTGTTGTTCCTCTCCCTGTGTCCATGTGTTCTCATTGTTCAACTCCCATTGATGAGTGAGAACATGTGGCATTTGGTTTTCTGTTCCTGTTAGTTTGCTGAAGATGATGGCTTCCAGTTTCATCCATGTCCCTGCAAAGGACATGATCTCATTCCTTTTTATGGCTGCATAGTATTCTATGGTATATATGTGCCACATTTTCCTTATCCAGTCTATCATTAATGGGCATTTGGGTTGGTTCCCTGTCTTTGATATTGTAAATAGTGCTGCAATAAACATGTGTGTATGTCTTTATAGTACAATGATTTATATTGAACATTTCAAACAGCACATTTGAAGTAGACATGGGAGAGTTTCCAAGAGACCACTCATTCATAGTAAAAAAATTAAAAAAATAAATAAAAAGGTGGTGGGGGGGCGGTTTGAGTGTCTTTTCTTTTCTGTAAAGGAATAGTAGCTCACTCTGATGCAGTGCTGGACACCCAACAGTATGCTCAGAGGGTTACAGTTTCTGCTCCCACAATGGTATTGTGGCTTGCATTGGCAGAGATTGAGGGTGATCATATCTTGGTCTCATGCCTTTTTTTCTTGGTTGCCTTCTCTTCTCTCTGCTTGGTTAAACATGTGAGCTTGTAGCCCTTCAAAGACTAGTACACATCAGTCTCTTCCCTTCCTCCCATGCTTCTTGCTGGGACTATGGTATGTATATCCTTGGCTTGCTAGGCAACTCTACTGTGTGTGTGTGTGTGTCTGTGTGTGTCTGTGTGTGTGTTATGTGGATGTTTTTGTGCATACAAGCATGTGGTGCATATATGCACATGGGTGTCACATATATGCTGAGTGTTGTCTAGTGTGTGGATGTATATGTGTATGTGGTATTTTACCTGTACTGGATGTATTGTGTATGTAATGTGTGTCTGATGTACATATGATGCATTGTATACATGGTTAATGCATGTTGTGTGTATGCATGCAATATGCATGTGTTGTATATGTTTGTGTGTTGCGTGTTCAATGTGTGTGATACATATGTTGTATATGTGTTTTTTGTGTATTGTGTGTATGTGCATCATCAGAAATGTTGAATTACTTTCTTATGTTCATCACTTTTGTTGGGCGTGCTCTAGTTTACCAATGTCTCTTTTCAGCTTTGGGTTGCTGGAACCACATTTCTTCAGATATCTCTGAGTAGTGCACAGATGGCAGGATTCCAGATTCACCATTCCTCTGCAAACAACCACTGGGTTTCTACAAGTTTATCAGCCATTTTGCATGCACAAATAGCTCCCTGGAGCCTTCATCCTCTCCCGGTTATCACTCACCAGTGTGTACTTTCTCATGGGGTTATCAACTAATTCTCTCTGCAGGCTCCTCACTTCCCTGTCATTCCTTAAACTGCAGTGATGCAGCCTTCCTCTGCCATCATGGCTCCACTGAAGATGGCCTCCCTGTGATTAATGAAGAACTAACTGCCAAATTCACCGGACGCTTTTTAATCCTTATATTATAAAAATCAAACAATTGTAAGCATTGTCAAACTCTTCCTCCTACTTGAAATTCCTCTTGCTGAATTCTGCAGTGGCATACGGCAGTTTCTCAAATAATGTTGTTTAATTCAACAATGTTTCATTATAATGTTTATGAAAAAAAATTTGATGCCCAGCTGGGGCCACTGTCTGTGTGGAGTTTGCAAGTCCTCCCCATGTCTGTGTCTGCCTGTGTTTTCTCTGAGTACTCCAGTTTCCTCCCACACATCAAAGCTGTGCACATTAGGTTTGTTGGTGTGTCTCAGTGGTCCTAGTCTGAATGAGAGTGGATGTGGGCATGAGTGTGTGCTGTGATGGGACAGCATCCTGGCCAGGGTCGGGTCCCACTTGGCTCCTGAGCTGCTAGGACAGGCTCCAGCCACCCAAGATCCTGCACTAGAATAAATAAGTAAATAATTATCTAACTTGTTTTTATTATTTTTTCTTAAACACATGCATATCTCACATTTATTTCAATGTTTAATATTAGAAGTGTTTGGAGTTTCCATTTAGAAGTATAATGATGTTTTTCTGACCAGAATATGGAGTACAAACTTAAGTCTTGTTAATATCAATTAGCCTATGGTAAAACTGGTTTTGTCACACTCACACATTGTTTTGTTTAGAGTTGCCATTTCCAAAAGCCTATTGACAATGTTAAGTGAGAACTTCCTTCACTGTCATACTCCCCCTGCTTCTCTAGCAGCTCCTCAATTTTCTCCATCTCATTCTCTTCTTTAGTCCATTTTTAAAATGTTAGTTCCAAGTATTCCATTGTGGTCTCCATATTTCAGTCTATACATTTTCCCTGACTGACCACATTTACACACTCAGTCTCATTTTCCTCCTCATGAATGACCCACAAGTGTCCAGGCTCAGCTAAGACCCCTTCCAGGTGCAGATCTGAGTTCTGCCTACGTGCGGGACAGCTCCCTCTGGGTATATCAGCAAGTACCCCCCCCAGGATCTGCTCAGAGCCCGTGAGTCCTTCTTTGTCTGTCATTAGCATCACTAAGCCTGTGGTTACTCAGGCCAGAAACCCAAGACAGCTGCTTACCTTCTGGGCAGTGAGAATCCTGTTTTCCTCAGAGGGTTGTTGTGGGACTAAAATGAGATAAGCAATACAAGTCAATTTAATACATTATCTAGCTTTTAGTAGGTATTCAGAATATGGTTTTTTTTTTTCTTTTTCTCTCTTAAAACATTATCATGGAAGTTCATTGAGTCAGAGATTAGTTACAGATGGGAGTTTTCAGACATGACTTCAGTAAACAATCAAAAAAATTACAATGTTTAAATAACAAATCAGGAACAAGGACTGTCTCCATAGCACATGAATTCACAAAGCGATTCTACAACACCTCCATTACTGATGCTCAGAAATCTGTGGTATTGGAGGACAGGAATTGTATTTTCTACTTTGTAGAAAAGGAAACTGTGCTTCTGATGGATTCAGTGACTTCACCAAAGTCACCCAGCTGGCCAGTGGCAGAGCTGGGAGAGAAATAATCAGAAAGATCAGAATCCAGTTTAAAGAGTGTATTCACATGAAAAGCTGGGAATGGCCACCTGGAAAACACAGACATCAGAGAAGTGAGGTCAGTTCTTTGAAGTTAAAAGTTAAGATTTTGCCTATAAAGGAAGAAAACAAACAAAAAAATTTAACAGGATTACAACATTTTCTATACAAGGCTGGTTTATGAGTTACAACAATTTAATTACAGTTTTTCTTTTCTGTACAACTTTTCATTTCCTTTCCAATTTAAAAGAGTATATTTAACATTCCAGTAGACTAGACGTCCCCAAGACCTGGGCTACAGATCAGTGGTCCTGGACCACTCGGCAGGAGGTGAGAGTGGGTGGGCAAGCATTACCCCCTGAGCTCTGCCTCCTGTCAGATCAGCGGTAGCATTAGATTCTCATAGGAGCACAAACCCTATTGTGAACGGTGCATGTGAGGGATCTACGATGCGTACTTCTTGTGGAACAGTTTCATCTCAAGGAACAGTTTCATCTCGAAACCATTCCTCCCACTCTACCCCTACCCATGAAAAAATTATCTTCCATGAAACTGGTCCCTGGTGTCAAAAAAAGTTAGGACTACTAGATTAGATAATGTGACAGCTGTGGTGTTTGTGTGAGAGAGGTAAGAGGGAAGTTACTCTATAACAAAAATCAACAATAAGAGGGTAGGGGTCTTCCCTTCCCTGGTGCCCTTTAGTCATTTACATTTTATAAAACAATATAGGTGAAGGAGGAGGCTAATCCATAGTAACAGAAACAAAGTTTACAGCTGCCTATGTTACAGCTGCCTATGTTGCAGCTGCCTATCACCTGACTCAGGCCCTGTGATCTTATTCCTTTAAGGCTCAAAATAATTTAAAGTTCCAACAACTTAGAGTTGGAATTACTTATTTTCACCCCTCCCAAGTATGTGTTCCTTCTGTTTCCTGTGGCCTGCCAATAACAAGGTAGGTAGGTAGTGTCTCTCTACCAAGGTAGATATTGCCCAACTGGACAGACTGACAGGCGACCATCCATCTCTGAGTTCAGTGGAGGGGGCAGTGGCTGAATTAAGAGGGTCTAATCACCGTAAAAGTCCTTGGTGGGGTTGAAGTTTATGATAATTTTTAAGACAGGGACATAGATTTGGGGAGAGAAGTGTTAGGGACTTACTAAGCCTGTGATGTGAGACATTGAATGAGACAGATGAAGGAGTAGTTTCAGGAGTATAAATCTGCCAGACACATGATGTAGACTGTTTTGCCTGTCTATGAGCTATCATTTCTGAAAGAGTGAATACAATGCAGTGCCAGGTGCCAAGGCAATTCAAAAAAAAACTAACTAAGCTCACCATTTTATAGTCCATGAAGTGGAATCATATATGTGATCTGATGTGAACCTTGCAACCACCCTTTGATATTTTAATTATTATTATTATTATTATTCCTCTTTTATAGGTCAGGAAAGTGCAAATCTCAGAGTAGAGAATTTGTAAAAGGTCATGTTCCAAGGTCAACTACCAGAGAGACAATAGACAAAAATCTAAGGCTATAGACCTAAAATCTCTTTAACTTGTTTACCATGCTACATCTGGGTCTTAACCTTTGCTCTCTCATCTTGGGCAGACGCCTGAACTTAGGTCTGTCACAAATGCAGATACTAATAACCACTCTACCTACCCCATGCCATTGTTTGTGAAATCCAGATTGATAATATATGTGGAAGCGCTCTGTAGCATCCAATGTAATATTATAGACCTGGAGAGTATTGGTATTAATGAGTTCCCATTCCTGCTGCCTTTCTGCTCCATGGCTTTCAGCTTTATCTCATGGAGGGAGGTACCATTTTCTTTGCTGGCAATACAAGGCTGGTCAAATCAATGAGCCGAGCCTTCCTCAGCCATCAGGACGATGTTTGTTCCATTCCTGCACAGGAGGCTCTGGGCTGTTTGCAGTGCTGCCCTCGTATCATGGATGTCAGAATGTCAGTGTGAGATGCCAGATACCACAGGGTAATCTCCTCTTTCTGCAGAGGAGGGGACACAGGACTGCAGTGGTGAAGTGCAACATACCCAAGGTCACTCTGATGGTTAATGGAAAAGCCATTTCTAATAAACCATCTGTGATTTTCTTTTTGAGAAGTTTACCCTCTCTTTAGGCCCTTTCTATCCACATCACTGTATTCAAACGAAGAAAAAAAATAGGCCTTCTCAGCCCCCATGTTCTACTTTCTGCCACTTTCTGTGGTCTAGTTCCAGGAAGTGGGTGATGGGGAGGGAACACAAATTAATCCTATCACTTCTTGGCAGAGTGAGCTGGCTAAAAGGTGATTTTGTTTTTATGGTATCAGCACTTTAGCAAATGTAATAGGCTTCTGATTATTTCTGTGAAAGAAGAAGACTAAAGGAAGGAAAAAGAAAAGAGGTGAACAACAAGGTGTTGATGCTTTAAAGGAATAGATGAAAGTGACAACAGCAATAATAACAATGTTAACTAACATTTGTTGAGCACTCAGTGTGTGCCTAGATGTGTGCTTACGACATTTTAATTAATCCTTGTGAAAACACTATGAAACAGTTATTATTGTTATATTTACAAAAAAAAAAAAAAGGCTGAGTCTACGTGAGGTTCAGTGACTTTGGATAGCATGACAAAATAGTAAAAGGATAGGTGAAATGTGAACCCTGACCATCCAGTGGCAGAGGTTTTATGCCAGGGCATTATGCTACATTAAAGGTAAGATAGTGAGAAGCATTCCTGTTGGGGTACCAGGATTTTCATATGACCAAGATATCCATGATGTCTGGGTAGTCTACCCCTAACAGGTAGTACACCCCTCCAGGGTACTACTAACAAGTACTACAGATACTATCTGTTAGGGATAAAGGTAGCATTATAGAGGATGATTCAGAGGCCTCAGTCATGTGCTCATTCATTCACTTTTTTTTTTTTCATTCAACAGGCATTATCCTATTGGGTTAGACATTTTAAGCAAGTGAAATAGTGCTCCCACCTATACTTGACATTTGTTGTTCTTTGGCCTTTGCTGTGGCAGGCAGAATTCTAAGATAACCTCATTGACTCTCACCCTTTTCTTATTCGCTTCCCTTAGAGTATGAGTAGAACCTGAAAATGTGATGAATGTGAGACTAGAGAGTGGACAGAGTAGATTCTGAGTATGCTTAAGATTCTTGATTGTGAAAAGATGGGAAGAGAAAGGGTGATCGCTGGGAGTGGGGACATCAGATACATGATGTGTCGGAGATACCGAAGAGAAAGGGAATTTCATGAAACAAAATCCCATAAAATTAGCAGATGAGGTGGTTACCATGGGATGGGAGTAAAGAAGAGATTACCCATGAACAGAAGTCTTACTGCCTTGTCTGTATTCTTTCTAATAAGTAGGAGTGAAATGAGGGAGAATCTCATTTGCCTAAAGAGAATGGGACATTGTAAGCTTTGTCATAAAATCTGGGGGTTTAATGTTGATGCACGTATTCATATACCTGCCACTCATTAGCCTCTATTATAACCTTAACTTGAGGGTATGTGCCTAGTAGACATTCAAACTCCTCAAAGTATTATAGTTTCTGGGTTTTTTTTTCTGGGCATCTTGTAAAATTGCACTTCTCTCTTCCCTTGCAGTTAGGCATGGCTGTAGGCGTTGCTTTGCCCACCCAGTTAAATGCCAGGCTATCTCTTTCGGGAAAACACCTTAGAACCAGTTCTCAATCACTATGTTGTCTTCTCCTCTGCCACAACAATCTGCAGTGATTTCGAGTGGGCTGTTCTGCCAGCCTGGGCACTGAAAAGAGAAACAGTACAGTTTCCAGCTCATCCATAATGAGAATTTCATGACAGTAAGAAACACATATTTCTTGTTTTAACGTATTGGGGTTTGGGAACTTTTGATTGTTACTGCTGCATAATCTAGATCATCCTGACAAAAGCAACACACAAGGAAAAAACACTTGGCTCCCCATTATTGAGATATTCCCTAAATGGATGAATGACACCATGCCATGTGCCGAGGACCATTAGAACAACAACCAAAAATGGCAACACAACAACAACAACAGCAGCAGCAAACACAATTATGTCTCCATGCGTAGCCCTCTGGGCTTCCATGGCAATTATAGTCACTGGGAGGGTTGGACTAGCTTTTCGAAGAATTCACTGCTCTCTAGAAGCAGGGACTCTCTATCAACATTTCCCATATCATTTCTCCACAGCTTGTCCTTAGGGTGAAAGAACAAGGGCTTTTATAACACATTCCACTGGCTGGGTTTATGATGCTCTGCCTCACTCCCTCTGCCCTGAAGTAAAGCTGAATTATAAAGTAGGGCTGGTCTTATCTTGGGCAGCCATGCAACAATGGTTTCTGGAGGTGAGTGTTGAAATATGTCTTGGGGCTTTGGGAAATGTTTTCAATTCAACATTCTGTGATCCTTGTCCAAAGATCCTTGATAGCATCCTTTAGGCATCACTGAAACAATCAGCACACACACAAAAAAAAACAAAACAAAATCTTTGCATTCATATGCCTTAAACTAACAAGTAAAGAAGCAAATATCTAGATAATATTTTGTAGACTAAGTAAAAATATGACTATAATTACATATATATAAATAATAATAATGTAGTCATGTACATTCATAGATAGTCATATATATTAGGGTTCAGAGTCTTTGAGAAGAATATTGCCTAGGTGTCAGAAGATCTGGGTTTTAGTCCAAGCTCATCATTAACCAGGAAACCTAAAACAAATGGCTTGGCTTTCTTTACATTCCCTATTTATATAATAAAAGCATTGACTATATAAACTAATTGTTCTCTGAGGGCTGTTAAAACTCTGACATTCTAGGATTTTATGTATTATTATGCCACAACCTCATCTAATCATAATAACAATAGCTAACATTTCAATTCCAACAACTATGGCGGATTGTTGGCAAAAATAGTGACAATTATTCCCTTCCCTTTGTCGTATGAGCTTGTAGTTCTATCAAGTGGTAGAGTCTAGGCTGGCCTTGTGGTTTTCTTTGACCAATAAAGCACAGCAGAAATGGTGTTCTACCAGTTAGAAGCCTAGGTGTCAAGAGTCTTGCATGCTTCCACTTTCTCTTTTGGAACACTGCTGCTACCTTATGGACAAGTTCAAGGTAGGCTACTGAAAGATCTGAGACATGTGACCCATTCAAACTCCATCACCCTAGCCAACAGTTATCCAACTTCCTGACAGTGTAAATGAGAACACCCTAGAGAAACCAGCCCTCAGCCCATCCACCAGCTGACCTCGGACTCATGAGCCAGTCCCGCTGAGATCTACCAATACTAGTTCAGATCAGCAGAGCCATCCAGGTGACCTGTAGACTCACACGCAAAAAGACATTGTTGTTTAAAGCCACTGAATTTTAGGTTGTTTGTTACATAGATGTAGTTATAGATAATTTATATACTATGTCAAAAATTAACTCATTTGATCCTTACAAAAAAACAATAAAGGGGTATTATTATTTTTATTTTTATAATACTCATTCTACAGAGGAAAAAACAGAGGCAATTTACTTGCCCTACTAGTGAGCAGATGAGCTGGAATTTTAACTCAGATTGTCCTGCTCTAGAACCTCCATTTTTCCTATGATAAGCACAAACTAGTAAATAATTTCTGCCAATTATAAGAAATATCTGCCACCCATATACATCTGTCTGCCAACCCACACCTCCATGTTAAAGTGAAATAAAACACATATAAAATTGCACAGTTTACATTCACATTACACATCTTCATCCACATTGTCTTTGAGTTATGGATGCCAATGATAATTTCACTTGTTATCTCTAAAGACAGTCTTTACAAATCTCCCTTACTTTCATTTATTTCAAAAAAGTTCTTGAGAAGGAGCAGCAGAAATAAACGCTTTCTCACCCAGAGAAGTTTTTTTCTAGAGATCTGGAATCTGAGGTCACCCTTTCAATGGAACACTCCTTCACTTACCCTCACCTCATTAAAGGTTGCTCTTCTTAAAGATGTTTCATAGACATTTCCACCAACTGCTGCTAAGGGCAGAGACAAGGGAAAAACTATTTCAGTGGGTGTTTCTGACCACAGCCCAAAGTGATCCCTTGTGTATATTGCATTACATAACAGATTACCACTATAACAAACCTGTATTATCTCATCGTTTCCATGGGGCTGAAATCCAGGTACACCTTAACTGGGGTCACTGGATCTCTTACAATCAAAGGGTCAGCCAGGGTTGCAATCATCTCAAGACCGGAATACAGAAGAATATGCTTCCAAGTTCATGTATCTACTCATTGGCAGGGTTCAGTCCTTGTGGATAGTCTGACTGAGGGCTTTAGTTCTTTGCTGGCTGTTTCTGCCCATCTCAGTAGGGCAGCTGAGAACATGAAAACTGGCTTCATTGGTGGGATTAAATGAGAGGAAAGAGAGAGAGAGTGTGAGAGTTTCTAGTTTTTTCTAACCCAAACTTGCAAATTTATTTCTATTACTTTTGCTGTATTCTATTCTATTCTGTTTTTTTTTAATATATACATTCATGGGGTGTAAGTGCAATTTGGTACACTGATATATTTCATTGTGGTGAAGTCAAGGCTTGCACTGGAGCAACACACATTGAACTCACCAACTGATCTCCCATCATGACCCCCATCCCACCCCAGCACCCCTCTGGGTTTTTATTGTCCATCATTCTACTCTTTGTTTCCATGTTTACACATTCTTTAGCTCCCACTTATAAGCAAGAATATTTGGTATTTTTCTTTCTGTGTCAGAGTTGTTTCACTTAAGATAATAGCCTTCAGTTCCATGCATGTCACTGTAAAAGACATTCTTTTTTATGAATGAATAGTATTTCACTGTGTATATATACCTCATTTAATCTAATCTTTCATTGATGGATACTTAAGTTGATTCTGTATCTTTGTTGTTGTGAATTGTGCTGTGATAAATATACCAGTGCAGGTATCTTTTTGCTATGATTTTTTTCCCCTTTGGGTGGATGCTCAGTAGTAGAATTGCTAGATTCTATGGTAGTTCTATTTTTAGTTGTTTGAAAAATAGCCATGCTGTTTTCCATAAAGGTTGTACTAATTTGCATTCCCACCAGCAGTGTATAAGAGCTCCTTTTTCCCCAAATTTTTGCCAAATCTGTTATTTTTTGTCTTTTTAGTAATAGCCATTCTGATTTGCTTAAAAAGGTATCTCATTGTGATTTTAATTTGCATTTCTCAGATAATTAGTGATGTTGAACATCTTTTCATATGCTTGTTGGCTATTTGTATTCTTTTAAAAAGTGTCTATTGATGTCTGTAGCCCACTTTTTAATGAGATTACTTGGGGCTTTTTGTTGAGTTGTTTGAGTTTCTTGTAAATTCTGGATATTAGACCTATATTAGTCCATTCTCACATTGCTATAAAGAAATACCTGAGACTGGGTAATTTATAAATCAAAAAGGTTTAATTGGCTCACAGTTCGGCAGGCTATAAAGGAAGCATGATGCTGGCATCTGCTTGACTTCTGGGGTGACCTCAAGAAACTTTCAATCATAGTGGAAGGTGAAGTGAGAGCAGGCACTTCACATGGCTGGATCAGGAGGAAGAGAGAGAGGGGGGTGGTGTTACACACTTTAAAAATGACAAGATCTCGTGATAACTCACTCACTAACGTGAGGACAGTACAAAGAGGATGGTATTAAACCATTCATGAGAAACCATCCTCATAAACAACTCACCTTCTATCAGGCCCCACCTCCAACATTGGGGATTACACTGTGACATGGGATTTGGGCAAGACACAGATTCAAACCATATCAAGACCCTTATTGTATGTATAGATTGAAAATATTTTCTCCCATCCTGCAGGTTGTCTGTTCACTCTATTAATTATTTCTTTTTCTGTGACTAGGGTTAGCATATACTCAAAGGACAGGAAATGCAAAAGGATGTAAATACCAGGAGGTGTAGATCATTGAGGGCCATCTTAGAAGTCTGTCTATTATACCTTGCAAGCCAGATATGTCTTTGAAGCTTTGTGATTTATCTTTAAAATGTATGAATATTTACATTATATGCAAAATGATTATGTCTACATTTATTTTAACAGAAAGATAGTATCTGAATTATTTATTATCAGGAGATGATGCATATTGTCTATTCTGTAACTTTCAGTATGCCAGGTTGCAGGCATAAGCTCTGTTTGGAGAAGCATTGCCTGGGTCATTTTCTTATCTTTTCAATTCAAATCAATCTCGTCATTTATATAAAGGAGAAATATAAGACCCAGAGGGGACAGTGAAGGTCACCGCTCTCCAAGGCAATGACAAAGTTGAAATTATATCCTGGGACTCTGGGTTTGGGGCCAGAATACTTTTTTCAAGACCTTGCTTTAGTTGTGTCTGAAGTACACCTACTAGCACTTAGCACATACTTAATTTGACTTTTCCTAACAGTACATGGCATGTGTGGCTTGTTCTCCCTGTGATGCTGTAAGGTGTTAAACTCAAGAACCAAGCCGCATTGTTCCTGGCACATTGATAGTCACATAAGACGTATTCAGAGTCCATTCCGTTTATTCTTTTTTTCTTAATGTGGGAAGTCTTCATAATCAGGATACTGTTATCTATCAGAAAACATTTTTTAATTAAAATCTCTTAGGGTAATTGCTCACACTCCCCTCATGGCTTTTCCCAGGCCCTCATCTTGCTGTCCTGATTTATGATAACAAGCTCCAAACAAGTCCTCTGACTCCAAGTTCTTCATTTCTATACATTCTCCTCCCTTCAGCTTCTATAGGGTTTTGAAAGCAGATCTTATTTTCCTGCTAAAAACACACCAGTCCTCACATTTTCTTCAAATATATATCTGATTCCTTAGGTAGACCAAGTAGGGTCTTCATGTCAGGACCCTGGCTTAGCCTGCAATTTCATCTCATCCCTCTCTTTGTCATGGGTCCTACTCTTCATCCCAACGACACTCCTTAGATATTCCCTAAAAGGCGGAGTTGTTTGTGCCTCCATGCCAATATCTATATTGTGTCCTCAGCTTTGAATCACCTTTCCTTGAGCCTCTTCTCTCTCTTACTCATTCTTCAAGATTTATTTTAAGCATCTCTAGCATTGGAAGCCTTTTATGTGTCCCTCCTCTCCCAGTCTGCACTTCCTACGAAAGCTCTAAGACATTCACTTCAGCTATTATCATTCCTCCTCTTTACATTTTCAATATCACACCCAGGCACCAATAACTACAAGAGTCACAACAAAAACCACACAGCAATGAGCTTTTTTTCACATCATTTACTAAGCTCTTCTGACACATTCAAACACTGTGCTATGTATAGTGCATGTTATCCTCTTTCTTTTACAGTAACTTTAAGAGATCAGTGTGTATAAGCTTTATGAGTAAAGTTATCTCAGAGAAGTTAAGATACACATGGTCAAAAATAGATCTCGGATGCCAGTCTAGGTCTGTCTTGTGTTCTTTTACTATACTTCTCAGATTTATATTATTGAGGCAAATTATCAGGTAAAACTGAATCAGCATGACCTTTAGGGCATTGTCTCTGCAGTATTCTTGTGAATACCCTTGTGATTGATCAAATTTATGCAACATTTGCTAAAAAACAGCAATGTTTGCTTTTCCTAATTGAATTTGAGAATTAATTTGAAATGACTCCAGGAGGGTGGCTACTAGCAGCATGGTATAGGTATCACACAGAACTGTTCTCCTGCTTGACTCCATAAAGTTCTCATCATTGCTTTTGAAACCCTCAATGATCTAGTCCATGCATCTGGATTTTGGGTGTCAGATGTTCACAACAGTGCTTTTTAACCATTAGCATGAACCTGTAGTGCTTGATAAATACAGATTACCGAACCCCACCCCCAGAGCTTCTAATTCAGTGTTCCGAGGTGGGCTCTGAGAATTTGCATGTCTAACATGTTCCCAGGTGATGTGGATGCTGCTGGTTTAGGGACCATGGATCATCTATTGAAAACAATAAGTTTACAAAAATTGTCTGGGAATGCTAGGGGAAGGGAGCCAATGGTCACACTCCACAGAATGCTTAGGCTGGTTACTGTTCCGCCCACTTAGAGAAGGTAGCAAGCACTCTGCATTCCCTCATGACAGCCAGCCTGCTTTCCTAGCAACTGAGAGTGAGTTTTTATGGTCATTTTCAGATAATTCGATTCACTGTTTCACATTATTATTAAATAAATCTGGATATATTTCTTCTTAAATGAGATAATAAGTATCTTTCTTGTTTAACCTGTTTACTTAGGACATTTATTATTTGCAGTCTAATGCATCTCAAGTGATATGGCCCTTTTATATGAGCTTCTAAAAAGCACCATCTCACCCTCCAAGCCCCACTCCCTAGAGGTGTGATTATACCTTTCTTTTTACCTTCTATACACTGAAAGAGGGTCTCGTTCTATCTATGAGTTTTAGTTCAATTTCTTCCAGCCTTGATGTTCTTATTTCATCATTGAATCATTTTAACACCTGTTCCATCAGCCTCCCCCTCTTTGTCTTGCCCTCTTTGGCATATAAACATGCTCAAGTTTTCTACTCTTAACATGAAATGCTGAGGATGCTATTCTTTACCAATTCAACTTCAAGACTAAAGACACATTTTGGCAAAGGATTCTTTACAGCCCAGGTATTGTTGACGTTTCTGAAAAGAGGTGCAGTTATTGTGGAGAGCCCTAGTGAAGCTCTGCAATGGGATTTCAGACACAGCAATATTGACCTCTGTCTCCTGGAAAGAAACAGAAGAAGTGTCAGAGTCGCTAATGTTGGGGAAAGAGAAAGAAACATGCTATTGTTTACATGAGCTGTAGTTTGTAGCTGTACACAGACCATACTTTAAGATATTGCCAGGGACTTCAAGAAGAGGAAGAGAGAGGTCTATGCATGTTCAATTTCCCACTGTAGAATTTATTCAAGAAAGTCTCACTTGTTTAAATCAGAAATGTTTTTTGTTTTAAAAAGCAAATATATGAACAGGTAAACACGCTTCTTTAGAGTTTGATTGAGGCCAGGCATTGCTTGTGCATTTTACAAGCATGGAATGATAAGGTACTTCTTGAAGGAAATGCGATGGAATGTGAATTAAAATTCAGTTGCCTTGATCCAATGAGTCATGTCAATCATAATTCCCATCTCTCTCCCCCTTTCAGAAAGATTTAACAATGTAGTGTCTCCAGTTTTGATGTCCAATTTCAAATTTGCGGCAATACATTGTCAATCCACAAAGGCAGCACTGACAGCCTTGGGACAATTCAGAAATTACTTCTTAATTGTGAAATTCAGTAGACTTACATCAGTTCCTCATTTCACCTAATTTATCTATTTCATTTGACACTATTGACTCGTCTCTTCTAGAGAAAACATTATTTCCCCTTTTCTGTTCCTCTTCTCCTTTGGCCTTGAAACGGTTCTCCTTCTGTCTGTTTCCAGTCTTTTCAGGATGTTTCTTACCATTTCCTATTTATTAAATGTTTGTATTTCACTTGACCTTGTCCCTGGTCTTTTATTATTCTTTCTGAACTTCCTGGGCAATCTTGCCCACTCTGTGGCTTTTACTCCACCAATAAGCTACCTCCCAGTCCTGGATACTCTCTAGGGCAATAATTTACCCAATGAGGCATTTTGAAAATTTGGGGAGTTTTTTTTTATTATTATGATGAATGACAGAAGGGGCCCACTGGTGTTTGGAGGGCAGGGCTTAGGTAGGCTCAACGTCCTGTAATACATTGTATAGTCCCTCCCATGAAATAGATAATTATCCTGTGCCCCACATGATTTTGAATGGCCAACCTGACACTCATGTAAGTAAAAAACCTGATTATAATTGCATGGGCCTAGAACATATGTCTAGTTTTTATAAAATGCTAAAGTATTTTTTTTTTGCTTATTTTTATTATATGCTTGAATTCCAGAAATGCAATGTATGTACAAATCAATAAGCAATTGTTGTTTTAGTTTTTCAGAACTTTACTAGGGGTAGTTGATCCAAATGGCATTACTGGATGTGGTGGTTTCTGGACACCCACCTATGACACTGCAGTGACTGGTCTCCTGTCTGGCCTGAAGTGGATCTGGACCCCACACAGTCCCCATGTACAGCTGATACCAGGGTGAAATGGATCAGGAGGCTGAGGAACTAAGCCAGCGTCAGGTGGTGCACCAGGCTGCCCAAGTAAGAGGCCCTACACATACAGGTAGGAAGGCTGTACATGGCCTTTCTTCCCTTCTGATGAGCTTGGGCGAAATATGTGGATATATAACAGATATAGATCGCATAGATGTGATCAGTGGGGCTGACAGTTCATGAGATCTGACCACCTCAGGCAACACCAAAGGATTCATCAGCAGATGCCAAGATCTTCAGATTCATAGGCTGATAATGAAGAGATGGATGGTCCTCCTTCTCCTCGTCTTTAGGACAATCTCTTCTCATTTTGGCTTCTCTACCTTCTCTTTGGTAGGTGGAGGCTTAGATGAACACAGGATGATTATGGAGCAATACTTGAAGCCCAAATGAAGCTCTGAACCCAGAGACTTCTCAAAACCTGTCATCAATGCTCTAACTCTTCTGCGGCCACCTCCTTCTACTGGAGTTTAGCCAGGTGGGAAGGTAGGGCACAGTAGAGATTGGGAGCTTCATTAAAAAGCTCTTTATCTCATGTGCCTCTCAAGCTTAAAACCCTTTAGTGACTCCTTTACCTGCTACATAAAATTCAAGTTATTTATCTTGGTCTTCCACAGTTTCCAGAGCCAGACAGCACTCAAATCCTTAATAAGCATGTGACCTTGGGAAAGATCTTTGATCACTATGCCTTGTGTTCTCTTCCAGAAAATGAGAAAACCAATATTGGACTGTACTGGACAGGAAATATGTACTATATCAGATTCTCCCTGGCCACATGCATAGAGTCTCTGTCTTTTCCCACCACTTTAAAGACATTAATAAAATGCCATACCACAGGGCATGAGATCTGGCATCCCAAGTTGCCACCAGCAAACCTAGAAGTGTGGGTGAGTTAATACTTATGGGGTAAAATTTGACTAATGGAAAATGGGAGATAGCTAACTGCCAGGCAGATAAATTCCCCCTTCTTCCCTCCCTTCCATGAATTGCTGCAAAGCATCATTTCTCCAAAATAACACAGTCTATGGGGAGACTTCCCAAGTAGCAGGTGGACACAACTGCTGTCCCTCCTCAAGGCTTGTCATGAAGCAGTGCCCAGCCTGGTAATACATCATCTTGTATTACTTCCCATTATTTCCTCTCTTGCTTCTTCCCTTGCTTCTCACTCCTAATGCCTTGAGTTTTCACCTCCCCAAATAAAACATCAGTACTTAGTTTTTGGGCTCTGTTTTCTAGGTGAGTTTGAGGGTGGAGGGAAAGGAGAACCTTAGACTAGGGCAGAAAAGGATGAATTCCACTCTAACTTCTCCTCCTCCTCCCACCTGTCCTAGCTATCTGGACTACCAAGTACCAGATATTAAGGGGCTTATCCTGTCCTGCTCTCTCCTGAGGTTGAGGGGATAATGACTATCCTGGCAACTCTGCCAGATAGTTTAGACCTCGTTTCCAGGCTCAGCAGTCTGTTTTACCCCAGAAAGCTTATAGAAAGAAAGGAACTTGGCTATGCTATCAAGTGCAGGGCTGGCATCCCAATCAGGATCAGTCCGCTTCAGAGTTTGTCTCTCTCCTAAGAGAAGATGCCGTCAGTAGGTGTTTCCTGAACCCATACTGGTGCCAAGCATGGCCACATGATGGCTACAGAGAGATGAATCAGATCTGGTTTCAAGGTACCATCTTGATCTTGGGGCAGACAGGTCCACCTAGGTGCAGTGGCCATGGAGTCGAGGAGACCCTAAAGGAAAGAGTCAGAAAGGCCTTCTGGAGGAAGTGACCCTTGAGCCCAGAAAGAGAGTGAAGTATCTAGCAATCCCTCAAATGTTGAGATAAACTGAGCAGGTAAATGAAGAGGAAAGAGGATTCCAGACAGAGAGCATTGGACCTGGCAACTGTTCAGGAGAGAGTCAGCCTGCAAGTGTCCATTCATTCATTCGGCAGATGTCTTTTGAGCTCACAATACAAGAGCACCAAGGCTATGGGGTCCCATGGTGAAGAACACCAAAACAACTAAAAAATGTGTCAACGAATAAAGACTTCTCAATGAAGTACCTGAGTCAGACCTGAAGGACTCATCGGGGTTGGTCGCACCACCCATTTCTTGAACATATGCCCTTGGTCATGCTCTGTGCTGGACACAAGAATTCAGAGGAGCATGAAGGTACCCTGCCTCTATTGTGGAGCAGAAATATCATGGACAATAATTGTAAATATGTTCAGTGCTGCCAAGGAAAAGAGCCAGACCTCAGCAGGATCAAGCTTATTCAGCTCTCTGGAGAAGTTCCACAGCCTTGGCCATACCTGCCCCTGCCCTCCCATCCCTATCCTGACTTTATCTTGCTTGGCCACCTTGGTCTGTGTCACTAGTAGCCCCAGCATACTTGGGGTGGACATCAGATGCCCTCCACCCAATCTCCAAGTGAGAGGAGTGGATATGATTGAAAGAACAGAGGCAGAAGGGGCTAATGTGTGACCTGTTCACTGGCTCCAGAGATTGAGGTCTTGGGTATCCAAACTCACTTTCATTTCCACCTGGGCACCAGGACCCTTTCATGGGGCAGGCTATCTCGGGTTCCATAGGCCAGGGCTGATCTCTGTCCCCCAGCCCACCTGTCTCACACACAGCCCTGTGGGTAGGATCAGCAGACCAGATTGCTTATTGTTGGAATGTAAGATGAGAGATCTGGTTGGTAACCTATCATTTTCTCTGAGAGATGGACATGGAGAGTACCAGAGTGAGTAAGGGTGTATGGTGTGCACTATGATGGTGGGCAAAACAGGCTCCTACCCTTGTGGAGGTCACAATAGAATGGAGGAGGGATGTTACTAGAAATGTACAAAGTGCTGGAGGACACACAGTGGAGACTTACTGCAATGGGGCCAGGGACTTAGGAAGGCATTTCTTCGAAATTGTGGTTTGAGGTCAGAGTTAAGGAAAACTAAGCAGACAAAGAAAGTGAGATAGTAATTCAAGGAGAAATAAATCTGTCCTTTAGCCAGAGATTACCCTGTGTGAGGCAGTGGCTAAGCCTTTCCCAATATCACCCAAAGTCCTGCCTCTGCCATTTCCTGGCTGTGCGACTTTGGGCAATTTACTTGTCACCTGTTGCTTCTGATAGCAAAGGGGATGGAGAGATAGAGAAGTTGAAGAGAGATAAGGTTTAAAGCGCTTCCTTTGGCTGCTATCTGGAGACTGGATTAGAGCAGGGGTTTAAGAGAGAGGAAGGGACTTCAGTGTTTTTGGTGAGAGTCAACGTGGCTTGGGCCTGGGTGTGATAGTGAAGGTAGGGAGAAGTAGAATGTGATAATTAATTAGATTTGCTTGGTGAGGGAGTGGTCAAGAATGACTCCCAGTTTTCTGGCTAGTGTTATTATAAGTAACACATAAAAAGAATGGATGAACTTCATTAATTTATTTTCTATTTATTGTGATATCTAGCATACTTGCAAAACATATTTTGTACATATTCAATTTAAATAATAATAATACTACTTAGTTACCCCTTAGGTCACCTGAGGGAAAACATTTACCAATACACTTAAAGGCTTTGAGTCCCCCATTCTTCTCTCCAGGGGTAACTGCAATCCTAAATTTTTGTTAATCTTGCCTTTCCTATTTATTGTTTTTATTCATATATATATCTATTTCTAAATGATATAGTGATATGTTTTGTGTGATTTTGAATTTTACATTTACTCAATCTGGGGTTCATTGAACTTTTTTCAATCCAAAGGTTTATAGTCTTAATAAAATGTGGAAAAAAGTAATAACAATGTTATGTAATTTGAGTCACCAATTTAACATAACTGCATCAGTTTACATTCAAAGGGATTCTGCTTATTTACACCAATGTGTCTCGTTCTCTTATTTCAAAATGAAAAACAGTTTTTAAAAAACCCATTAAGCTGAAAATCAAATGCTGTTATTTTTTTTTAAATCTAAACTGTTACATGCTTGCTTCCCTGCACACTGCTAGCCTTAGACAATAGAGGAGGGATGATACATAATTAAAATTAATAAATATTAGAAACTCCTAAATAGCATTCATTAATTGCCAGGCACTATTTTAAGGACCTGGCGTATTATAACTCAATCCTCACACTAACCCTAAAGAGATTACTATGGTACCCATTTACATACAGCACAGAGGTTGAGTTGTTTGCCTACAACACAGAGGTTAAGTAAGTGTCCCAAGGACAAATAGCTTGTTGGTGAACCAGTGTCTACACTCTTAAATCACCATTTCACATTAACTCTCAGGAAGGCAGCATCATCAAGAAAGAGCTTTGAGTGTGAGAGATTAAAGAAATGTGGGAGATGATGAATATTAGCATTCCAGAAAATCCTAGAGAGACACATCACATCAAAATACGGCCTTTAAAACCAGTTTATGCCAGTTGCAAGTGGACATGTATATTAAGAGCCAGGAAATTAGTAATTATTATGGAAAGCTTAAGTCCAAGTTGACAGAGCTTCTTGCCACACAGCCAAGAGTACAGTCTAACATGAAATGTGCCTGGTGCTACGTTTTGCCTACTCCAGGGGGCTCTCCAGACTCCATTAATCTTTGGATTATCCTTAAATTTTCCCATGACTTGGACTTTCCTTCCTAGTTATTAAGGATTGATAACTTGGCTCCCTGTTTATCTAAAGCTGGCTTCAGTTTTTCTCATGGGTTCTACCCACTGGGAGGTCCCTATGTTTAACCCACTGTAGTCCATGGACTTTCTCTCTCCATCCCAGACTTCCAGGACCCCAGCCAAGTTGCAGATCTTCAGATTTCCTTTTAGCTAAGATGAGACAAAGAATGCCACCAGATTTTCTTCTATATACAACAGAATACAAAGTGTGGGAGTGGGTGTCTCTAAAGATTCTTTCTTGCTCTAATGATGAACACTGTTTTTTCTTTGAGTGTGCAAATGGTTCCATAATTTAAGTTAATAGTGTTTATGACAATATGTAATAAATACCATAAAAAGTATAAGTCATTCTGGGTGTGTTAGCTCATTAAAACAAATGCTTGCTAGATTCTGTAGCAAGCTTTAGAAACATGTTGCTAACTCATGTAAATTGCCATGACAAATGTGCTTTAGGACCAATAAAGTGTGTACTGACTCATTAATAGTCAAATCCAACATCTCCCTGTTGGTTCCCAAGAAAAGTCAAGTGGAGATTGGTGGAAGAGAAATTGCTGCCTGAATTCTGCCAACCTTCAGGCATTCTGATTAGCATGTGTGATTTGGTGCCTGTCTTTTGTGACACTGTGCACTTGCTATATCACCCTTGTGTTTTTGATCCTGCAAGTTCTGGAAAAGCCTCGTAGCTCAACACATTCTTCCTGCCAGTGCCTGATGTAGAGTCTTTGGATTTATGCAGACTCCCCAGGCTCCTTCTGGCTCAAAAATAAATAAATAAAAAATAAATTAAAAAAAGCTTTAAGGGGCTCAGAAGGGGGTTTCCAGATTAAACTCCACACAGGTGTGTAGAAATGCAACCAGTCCCAATGGTAAACAAGCATATCTCCTGTCTCAGAAGCACCCAGGAACTACAGGCATAAATATGCAATAAAGATGCACTGACGGGAGGCAAGCTCATGTTTTATAATGCATTTCTGTCTTACACAACATCTGAGATTCCAGGCACAGTCCAGATCGTGGCTGTTTGGGTTTTGCTAGGAAGAAAGCACCTTTTTTATTACTTAGTAAAAGTATGATTGGGAGTTATAGGAATGACTGTGGAAGAGGTTGAGTGTGTTGAAATATATCTGTGTTGTTCCTTTTGCTGTCAAGCTTTGCTATTTAATTTCACATTATACAAACTGCTTAAAAACAAAGGATTAAAATATTCATTCAACAGAGTCATGTGGTCCTGAAGTTCATAGGTCTCTAAACCTCAGTTGTCTGTGGAAGGTCTCTCACCTTTTATGCTTTTACAGTTTACGGAGTTGACCTTCTCTGTTGCATCCAATGTGGATGATGTGGTTATTGTCTCATATCTGTGAAGCACATTAAATTTTAATGCACACATTCATGAGATTTCTTTGAATCCTCACCACTGGGAAAACACTGAGAAAGCATACTTCCCATTTTATGAGTGAGAAAAATGAGACTCAGGGTAGCTAAGAAAATTGCCCAATATCATACAGCAAGTAAGTGACAGATATGGACATTAAATTCATTCCTTCTAATTTTAGTCTTATGCTTGACTTCCTCCATTAAAGTGAGTGGTGGGAAGAGGGAAGTTTCCTCTTTCCTTTGGTACTTCCACCTCCTGTATCCTCACCTTTTCTTGGGAGTAGATCTTGATGATCAGAATCTGTTCACATTGGCACTGGCTCATGTAACTTTGTCTTTGCGTCAGACAGATACATGCTAAACAACAGTACATAGACAGCCAACTTTGATGCCTATTGGATGCAGAATTTACCAGGTATCTGGGAGAATAAAGGATCTATAAAATTGAATTAGTCAGTCAAAATGTTTTATCAAGTGCCTATTACGTGCTAGACATCTGGTGTCTGTATTTTAGACTGTTTGGAGAAAACAGACTTTTATAAATATATTGATTCACTCATCTTTCCATTTAATCATTTATTAGCCTAAATCTTTTAATTGCTAAATCATATAATATAGTAGCCCCCTCCAAAAAATGATAAACAAAAGAGGAAAAGAAAAAAACCTCATCAAAGGAAACAAATAAAAACCCTCTGGGCCAAATTTATTCAAATTAAGACTAAAGATTGTCTATTTGAAAGCATATCAGCTCCATTTATGTTTTCTCCAGCCCAGTAGGAATCAACTACTCACTCAAGAAATTTATATCCACGATGTAATGTTAAATTTGTATAATGACCAGAGCTAGAATTGTCTTGATATATTGGACTGCTTTCTTTGCATGCTTTTCTCATATATTTCATGCCAATGAGTATAACTTCCCTCCAGTATATTTCAATTTTTCTTTTCATTCCTAAAGTGCACAATCTCAGACAAACAGGAAAAGCTTTGACAGTAACTTTGAAAGGTTTTTTTTTCTTTAAATAAAAGCTTTTTAAAATTTACTGCTATTTCCAGTTATAGCTATCAGCCTGTACTAGTATACCTATTTGATGTAATTGAATACTTAGAAAAAATAAAATATGCTTCATAAAATGCTGGTGTAAAATTAACTGTGGCAAGCAGTTAAAAAAAACACTCCACTAAGATTTACTAGCATGGAATTTTAAAAAATTTATTCCATTTTTTATTAGATTTATATTTCAATTTTATGCTTTAATTTCTTATTAAGAGACTGCATAAAAATAAGTATGCAAAGGACTTAGTTAAACAAATAATGAAGACAACTGTGTGAATGCATTATTGTGAAAATGAAATATTTGCTAAAAATCTAGGAGACAAATAGGAAGAGCTAATGTTTACTGAGACCTTACTAAGAACCAGGCATAAAATACACATGCATTATTAACCCACTTACCTTCCCAACTTTTTGTTGTTGTTGCTTTGTTTTGAGATGGAGTTTTGCTCTTGTCGCCCAGGCTGGGGTGCAATGGCATGATCTCAGTTCACGGCAACCTCTGCCTCCCGACAGTTCTCCTGCCTCAGGCTCCCAAGTATCTGGGATAACAGGCCCCTGCCCCCACACCCAGCTAATTTTTGTGTTTTTAGTAGAGACGGGGTTTCATCATGTTGGCCAGGCTGGTTTCGAACTCCTGACCTCAGAAGATCCGCCCAACTCGGCCTCCCAAAGTGCTAGGATTAGAGGTGTGAGCCATCATGCCCGGCCCAACTATTCTTTAAGAAAGGCAGCACTGTTACCTCATTTTACAGCCTGACCATTTTGGTATATGGAAATTATGGAATTCTTGCAAGGACACTGAGCTAGTCAGTGCGAGAGCAGAGATTTGGGAATTCAAAGCCAGCTTGCCTGAATCTGGCTGTTACTATTCTTATTAAGGAATCTTGGGCCTGTTGAGATTCACCAATCACCTAATTTGGAAAAGACACTTTCATTTCCCCTCCCTTTAGCTTCTTTCTTCAACAAAGAATGGAACACCTAGGGAGTATTTACAACACATTAGATACAAAACTAAGCTACTAGCTTCCTTGTATCTACAAAACTGTTGAAACAGGCTTTTCAAGAAGGAGTGAGCGAAATGTGCGAGTTGATGGGACCCTACACATGGCCATGTTTAAAGACAAATAGAACAAAATCAATGATTGGGCACAGAAGCAGCGTATCTGTGCTCAAGTTAAATTAAAGTGACAAGGGATAGTAGAAAGTAGGTGAAGTTTGAGTTGAGGTACAGGTGGACTAAAAAAGTAGTGTGGAAAGATAAACAGAAAAAAGGAAAAAGGCAGGTGGGTGAAGACAACTACACATATTGAAGAAGCTGAAATCAGTGGGTTAGTGGGCGTGAGGATTATATTCCTCTAGGAAGAACTGGACTAAGGGAGAAGGTGTTAACAGATCATCTTCTAATCCCCAGTAGGAACTGGACTTCAACTCACTGTGACTTGGCTTCCATTATTTGATGCAGCAGGCCACCTAAGAGCGGGTTCTCTCCTCCTGCAGCAATCATTTTAAACTTTCTAAGGAATTATTTCCTGACTTCATTACGCGGCAGGTGTATTAGTTTCCTATTGCTCCTGTAACAAAACATCACAAAGTTTGTGGCTTAAAGCAGCATAAATTTATTGTTTCCCAGTTCTGGAGTCCAGAAGTCCAAGATCAAGGTGTTGGGAGGGCTGATTTCTTCCAGAGATTCTGAAGGAGGATCTGTTCCAGGCCTCTCTCATAGTCTCTGATCGCTGTAGATGAACAACCCTTGGCATTCCTTGGCTTGTAGATGTATCACTCCAATCTCTGATTCTGTCTTCACATGGCCTTCCTCATTGTGTCTGTATGTCTTTGTATATTCACATGATAGTATTCCTGTGTTTCTGTGTCTGTGTTCAAATTTTTCTCTTGTTAGAAGGACACTAGTCATATTAAATTAATGCACAATGTAATGACCTCATATTAATTTAATTAAATCTGCAAAAACCCTGCGTCCAAAGAAGATCACCTGTACAGGTACTGCAGGTTAGGACTTCAACATATGTTTTTTGGGAGGACGCGATTTGACTCCGGACAGTAGGGTGAGATCTGATGTTTCACTACCTGCTAGTTTTTCATATTTTACTTCTGAGAAAACCAAGTCTCAGGATATTCAAACATCAGGTTTTATTGGCATGATTTGATCCCAGGCCCAAGTCCTAAAGAAATTTTTCTTATTATACCATTCTGGAAAACTTCTTTTTAACTAATGCTCATGTGGTCCCCTAAAAAGCCATGGTAAAAGATGTGATTTAGGGAATGGGGCTAAGAAGGTGAGGGTTGGGGTAACAATTATTTCTATTGGTATAAATGGTACTTTACACACCTGGTACCGAGTAGACACCCAATACCTGTTTCATCAATGCAGAAAATCACACAAAGCATCAAGGACACTGATAGCAATGAAAGACTGCTTTTGAGAATACAAATATCTCACCAATAATTTTCGCACTCTCCTCCTGGTACACTGTATAGCACACTTACCTGAAAATTGGCTTCCAGATTCAATTTCTCACTAGAGGTCTGCCTTCACTTCACCACTTAATAGAAAGCTCTACAGGATGCCTTACTTTTCTGTTCTAAAGCACTATCTTTAGAACAGAAGCTATAGAATAAAAGAGATCTGGTGTCAAACCCCAGCCCATTTCCTTGCTAGCTTTGTGATCTTGGGTAATATATATTAATCTTTCTTAACCTTGGCTTCTTCATCTATAAAGTAAAGACAAAGATAACACCTGTGAGGATTAAATGAGCAAATCTATGTAAAGTGTTAGAGAATAAAAGCTGGTCAACAGAATGTGGTATGTTGTTATCATAAGTATTCCATGTACTTGGCTTGACACATTGTATGTGATTTTACATATAACGTTCATAACACTTTTTGAGGTAGGTGCTACTTTTATCCCCATTTTGTAGACAGGAACTGACACAGAGGGGCTGAGGACCTAGGTTAAGCATTCATGGCTTCAGAGGAGTAGTGAAAGGGATGGGATAGGTCGGGCTTAGGCCTGTCTGACTCTAAAGGCTTGTTTTTTAACCTCATTATCCTAATATGATGCATTATTTTAGGGAGCACAAAGAAAAGTGTTTTGGTTTAACACCAGATAGAAAACAGTCTGAATTTACCTTCACAGTGTTTGTTCAGGTATTGAGTTCTCAGACACAAGTAGAATAAAAACTAATAAATAAGCAAACAAACAAACAAGCCTGCTTTTCCTTAGTGGGAAGTGAACATGGCTAGAAACCATCTGCATCTCACTCCCACCCCAGCTCAATCCCTTCCGCATGACACTGTCGGGACTCTCATGGCCCCTCCTGGGTAAAACAATGGCCCTTTGGGTAACCACCAGCATGCAGGAACAGCAAGGTTCCAAATGGGATCCTGGCCAGTTTCAGTTACAAATAGATTTTAAGCAATTCACCAAAGCACAATATACAAAAAGTGACCAAAAACGTGTGGGAAAAGTAGGGTGAAGAATCACTGGCAAGTGAGTTACCAAATATGAACACAGGGGAAATATAGGAACAGTTATCCATATCCAAAAGAGGTTGACAAGCCAGGCTAGCAGATGTTGATAAAAAGAAGGAGCTGCAGAAACAAGGAGGGACCTCTGGAGGAAACCATTTGTGAATGGCTTTGATTTAGCTCCCCTGGGGTCCCCTCTGCAGCTCTATAAAGTAGCAGACCTCACAGTTTAAAATCAGATACCAATGCGTCAAGGGCATTCACAGGAACCCCAGTTCTGATAGCCAGCAGCTATGGTCTGAATGTCCCTCAAAACATATGTATTGGAAACTTATTCCCAATGCAACAGCATTGGGAGTTGGGTCCTAATAAGTGTTTAGGTCATGAGATCTCCTTCCTCATGAATAGATATTGCCACTATAGAAAGTGTTCATGGGAGTGGGTTCACTCTCTTCTGCTCTTCTGCCATATGAAGACATAATGTTGGTCTCTGCTTGTCTGTTTACTTGCCATGTAAGCATGCAACAAGAAGGCCCTCACCAGACACCAGACACCACAGATGCTGGTGCCTTGATCTTGGACTTTCCAGACTCCAGAACTGTGACAGATAAATCCCTTTTCTATATAAAGTTGTGCAGTCCCCAGTCATCTGTTACGGCAGACCAAAACGCACTATGACACCAGCTCTTCTATACTCACCTGTCTGACCACCTCAGAGGGACAATCAACATAAGGCCAAATGCATTTACCTTGAGGATGCTACAAAACATAAACACTACCTACTGACATAGAATGTGTGAACCTAGCTTCCCATAAGAAATTAAAGCATTTTGGTCTGCACTAAAAGCAGAATTCAATTATTATAGGAAGACTTATCATGAAGGAATAAAAAAAGAGTTATGTAATAAATGTGAGTCACAAGAGTACATTAGTGAACTTGGTTTCAATTATTCCAAGCATCAAGAGAGTTAGGGCTCTGAATTTTGTAAAAACTAGTTTATTGCGCATTTTAATTGAGGAGGTGATAAAGGCTGTAGATTTTCTGCATACTTAGTACTACTTACTTTAAAAAACTTGAAATATAAATTTGTTTATTTAATATAGGTGGATGATTTAGTCAGGAAAATATTTGAAAGGGGTTCTTTCATCTGCTTTTTCGGATTAAGGAGTTTGGTAAATCAGATGACTAAACAACTCACATCTTTAAACCCTCAATTATAATTTTTGACTGCCATGGCAGAGATATGGATTCACCAAACTTGATGCTGTTAAAAGACAGCATATATTTCAATTCGGCTGATTGGTTTCAGAAAGTAAAGCCACTCAAGAGAAAGCTGGACATGAGGATTGAACAGATGGTGACTTGAGACTATAGCCAATTCCCATTGCTAAACTACCCTGAAGTCAATGGAATCACAGCTGTCAAAGAATTGTAGAGCTATTCAGTGGAAATGAAAACCTAATTTCAGAAACAATTCATAGATTTGATGGGCATGAATCATACCTTATGTTTTTGTGTCTGCCTTTAGGTTCCAACTCTATGGGTATATCTCAGTCATTTAGCATCTGCTCTATCTTTGAGGCTGAGTTTCCAGAAGACCTGATTCAACCAGAAGCAAAAGACAGTAGCCAAGAAGATGGCACAGCATAAGAATTTTGGAAATTGATAAAAACATCCCAGAGATATCCAACAAAATTAGTAACTATGTGAAGAGATTCTGTAATATTGGGTCTATTGGGCTCTTTGGGAAGGTATTCCCTTTGGAAATGACTGAAATGGAAATTTTGAACCACTTTCAATGATACAAGTTTGGGGTTAACATGGAGATGGTGCTTCACAGAATACACCACGTTTCAATAATTGTATTCTTATCGAATTGTTTAAAATTGGTCAGTGACTAATATTAAGCCTCTAAGAACAAAATTCATTAGGTTTATTTAGCCTGTTTTTGCATTACTGCTACAAAATCCAATAGTTTAAATAGCTAACTGAATACTTTTGATGTTAAAGAGCAAAATTTCATGAAGATTTTAGATCAAGAGAGCTACCACTGAGAAAAAACAATGCAGATTTGTGGTAAAGTCCCATGAATTTGTTGAACTGCCAAGGCTTCTGATCATCACTGCTGAAGAACTTCTAATGGTGACTTCCATCTCAGCTTTCTCATTGCCAACTATTAAGAATGTCTGGATTATCCAGATGTTGCAACACAGTTATGTTTTTGGCTTCACCACTCCCTCTGGGCTGTGATTCTGTTTCTTTTTTCTTTTATTGTTGATGTTCTTTGTTTTTAATATGAGAAAGATTTGTGTATTATACTTCAGTTTTAGTTTCCTTAATCACAGACTAGACAAAAGAAAATTGGCTTGGTTTCCTATTAGGAAACCACTTAGAAACCATTATCAGAATCGTAGACCATCACTGTGAACTATGTCCAGGTGTTGTCATGAAAGTATGACATCCTAGAGTGGAAAAGCAACCTGGGTTTCCGAGACTGTTTTACTCTTTTATCTGGAATGTTGTTTTAGCTGCTATGGCTCCAACAGGGTGAACATAGCATTTTATTTAATCTAAATATCTTTCTGCTTTTTTTTTCTAAGTTGCAAAAAGTCAATGACCACATTTCATCTCTAGCCTCTCGTGAGGTTTAAATTACACAAGGAAGAAATATTTACAATGTCAAATGCTGAAGATTGTTGGGAGTCAGAAGTGATTGTTCAGAATCTGTCTTAATGACAAGTCAGAAATTAGACAAAGAGATGAAATGCTAAGCCCCCAATGTGTTCTGAAAAGTTAAATAACCATCTTACATCAGTTGGTACGTTTTTGTAAGAGTCCAGGATGCATAAGTGATAAATAAATTAATGAAAAGCACTTTTAAAAATCAACAAAAGACATGGCAGGAAATGGAAGAAAAGAGAAGCAAGGGATGCATTCTAATAGATATTAAGAACAAGCCAAAGTGCAGTATTTGCTTTAGGGTTTTACTGTTCATTGTGTCAAGACTCACAGATTTTAGATATTTTTTTTAATTGGGAAAGTAAATGAGGCAGGTAGATAAGTAGAAAAAGTTGTGTGAAACTCATCAGTACTGAAAATAAGTAGTTGTACTTCTCTGTGGATGCAGTTAAACTTATTCAAAGCTCAGTGTCCTAGTGGAAGAGTGGAAATGAACCTCACATAGTTGTTCAACTGTCCTATGAGTAGGCAAAAATTTCCACACATCATGTTTATTGATCATGATTTTTCTTTTCTTGGACTGTTATTTTAAGATCAGTACACACTTTACCTCATACCTCTACAAGAAAGTGTAGGATCTCATGGTCCTGTGTATGTGCTCTATAAAGTACATGATGAAGGAACCTTGTCTGTCTTTTGCTACACAGCCCGACATAGAATAGAACCTGACACAATGGAGTCACAAAAAGCATGTGTCAAATGAATGAATAAAGAATCAGCACGCACCATTGTGGAAGACAGTGTGGCGATTCCTCAGGGATCTAGAACTAGAAATACCATTTGACCCAGCCATCCCATTACTGGGTATATACCCAAAGGATTATAAATCATGCTGCTATAAAGACACATGCACATGTATGTTTATTGCGGCACTATTCACAATAGCAAAGACTTGGAACCAACCCAAATGTCCAACAATGATAGACTGGATTAAGAAAATGTGGCACATATACACCATAGAATACTATGTAGCCATAAAAAATGATGAGTTCATGTCCTTTGTAGGGACATGGATGAAGCTGGAAACCATCATTCTCAGCAAACTATCGCAAGGACAAAAAACCAAACACCGCATGTTCTCACTCATAGGTGGGAATTGAACAATAAGAACACTTGGACACAGGAAGGGGAACATCACACACCAGGGCCTGTTGTGGGGTGAGGGGAGGGGGGAGGGATAGTATTAGGAGATATACCTTATGTAAATGACGAGTTAATGGGTGCAGCACACCAACATGGCCCATGTATACCTATGTAACAAACCTGCACGTTGTGCACATGTACCCTAGAACTTGAAAGTATAATAAAAAATATATATTAAAAAAATAAAAAATAAAAAATAGAAAAAGAATCAACTCACTTTATTCTATTTTTTTCTAACTTTTTATCCTTCTGTTTTTCTACTTACTAGTATTTTATCTTACTTGTTTTATATGTAATTTTGAAATCCACCTCAAATCAAAAGGACACGGAAGGAAATTTCAGATTTCAGGTAGCTGTAAGTAATACTCCCAAGAACCATTGAGGGTAAGATGCAGGAGAAAGTCTGGGGTAGAATATGACTTTAGATTTATAATCAAATAGACTTGCTTATATTTTACCCCCAAATTACACAGACTTATAAACCTAGCCATTGACACAGATAGGAAGCCACAGGTTCCTCCTGGAAAGAGCTGAGCTAATCCTTTTTAATTACTTCTCACATGTTCACCTCTTAGATAAACTACTTCTCTTCTGCTGGTGTAATGGCTAATTTTATGTGTCAACTTGACTGGGCTAATGGATGCCCAGAAAGCTGATGAAACATTATTTCTGGGTACATCTGTGCAGGTATTTCTGGAAAATGTTAGCATTTGAATCAGTAGACTGAGTTAAAAAGATCACCCTCCCCAATGTGGGTGGGCATCATTCAATTTCTTGAGGGCCTAAATATCATAAATTCACTCTCTCTCTCTGAGTTGGGATATCTATCTTCTTCTCCTCTCACACCTCAGTGCTCCTGGTTCTTGGGCCTTCAGACTCAGACTGAATTATACCACTGGCTTTCATGTTTCCTCAACTTGCACATAGCCGATCATGGAATTCTTAGCCTCCATAATCTTGCAAGTCAATTCCTATAATAAATCTTCTCTTACAGTTATATTTAATAAAATATTCTCTTATAGATATATGTGGAGTACTAATAACAAAAAGGATTCAGGCTCATGGGAGCACAGGAAAGCAAAAAGAAAAAGGAGATAAGATATAAATTTGCCTTTTTCATTGTCCAGGACTCAGAGCCCTCCTGCACAACTAACTCACAATCATCCTGCACCTGACTTATCACCAGACCCTCAGCTGATAGAGAAATACAAGTTGGCTCACTGCAACTTTGACATTATCAGTACTACATGTAGCCCTCTCCAGCACAAGCACCATCCTATAAAATTCCCAGCAAGCCTTTGTCTCCTTGCAGTCAGCTCCTCTCTTTCCTCTCTTGCTTGCCTGCCCCTTGCATCCTTGCAACGTATTTTCTATATTTTTTTATTTTTATTTTTGAGATAGAGTCTTGCTCTGTCCCCCAGACTGTAGTGCAATGGCGTGATCTTGTCTCACTGCAACCTTCGCCTCCTGGGTCCAAGCGATTCTCCTACCTCAGCCTCCCAAGTAACTGGACTTACAGTTGCCCACCACCACACCTGGTCAAATTTTGTGTGTGTATTTTTTTTTTTTTTTTTTTTTTTTTAGTAGATACGCAGCTTCACCATGTTGACCAGGCCAGCCTTGGACTCCTGACCTCATGTGATCCAGCCACCTTGGCCTCCCAAAGTTCTGGGATTACAGATGTGAGCCATCATGCCTGGCCCTTGTAATGTATTTTCATAATTTCTCCAAAAAAAAAAAAATCTGTCTTTTTTTTTTTTTTTTTTACCTACAACTGTCTGGTAAATTCCTTTATTGCCCATGCCACAGGCTCCAGCTTGTTGCTACCTATTATAATATATTTATAAGAGAAAGCTATGTTTCTCTGGAGAAGCTTAAAGAAGGTTATTTTTCTCTAGAGAACCCTGATGAATATACCTGGGAAGCAGTGAGAGCTAAAAGAGGTCAACCCTCTTTGTCTAGTATAAGTCCCTTCTTTTGGAAACCAAAGCTTTCAGGGGAGTGAAAATTCTTCCAAAACAGGTATACAGAAAGAAATCGAGGAAGAGAGGGAAGAAAGAAAATATTCCAGAAAATAAAAAGACAAAATCAAGTAGTGATCTGATTATTCCATCAAGGTAGCTAGCATAAATGGCAAGCCTCTGGCCCTTCCCTCATTCCATTTCAGCAACTCCTTTCTTTCTCACATGGACTTTGGGTTTCTGTGCCAGTGTCTTTATATTCTTTCCCTCTTCCTGGGACAAGTGACATTTAAAAATTATACCCAAAACTGACAAGGATATCAAGTCTATCTATGATTTGCGGTTCAAACAGTCATTATTCCAGTATAGATATAATTACTAAACAGCTTCAACATTCATTATTCCAATATAGACATAATTACTAAACAGCTTCAAGGCCTTCAAGGTAAGAGAAAATCTATGGCTATCACTGAGAATCTATTCTTGCGCACAAGCAAATTCTAAAACCTTTTTCTTTCTTTCAGATGCTTAAGGTGGGAAGAGAAACTGGAAACCTAGAATTATTTCAACTCAATCACCAGCCATTCACTGACTTTTTACCATGTATAAATCCTGATCAACCTCAAAAAGAGTAATATTAAGTTTGATTCTTACACTTTAAAAAAAAAATATATCCAAGATACAACTATCAAAAGATGGCCCAGGATCAACTGCCAGATTAACTATATGGCCCATAGATAATGATAGAGGAGGGAACTTAAAAAACTACTTTCTTGTGCAAAAGTTATACCTGTCACAAAATAAAGATAAGGTGGAGCACTGGAATTTATGAGGCATTAAAATAACTCATTATTTTCTAAAGCCTAAAAGTTTTTTTTTTATTTTTTCTGAAAGATAAAAGAAAGTGAACATGTAAGGGTTAATCAAGAACCTGAGCAAACATTCAACAGACAGTATTCTTTACAAACTTCAAAGTTCATAAGAATATGTTTTTGCTAAGTAGTAAGGGGAGAAAATAAGAATTCAGTTAAACAAAGAATAAAGATGGCTGCAAGTTAGGAATAAACATACCAGAGGATACGACAGTATTATACTTCTTCAAATTTTGCTTCCAAGGTTTTCATTTTTCTGAAAATATAAATGAAGTTCAAGTAAATTAATATTTTTACCATGTTAATATTACTTTTCTTTTTAAAAGCTGATATTGAGTACTGAATTCTCTGAGATCTAGCAGTCCACACCTGGAAATTAGTTACTACTTAAAGCAAGAACTAATGGCTCCTAAGAGAAAATGCAGATGATAATGTCAACCGACCTCTAGAGGGCTTACTACAAATCGAATCTAGTTAATGAAGACATACCAGACATCACTCCAGGAAGCACTTGTTTTTAAAGGTGATATACAGGTATTTAAAAGACTTTTGTTTGGAGAGACTCATGCCTGACTTGCTTTTCCAAATGACAAATGAGTCTTCACTAATCTTCAGGCATAATTTGGTATTTCCAAGTCTTTTTTTTTCTTTCTTTTTGAAAAAATACCAGTTGGGAACTAGGTATTTCCAAATCTTAACTGGGGTTATTTACCATCTCTGGTGCCACCCAAGCTGTGAGCTCCTTGTGTGCCCATTGTGCCCAGCAGCAGACACAAAGTCTGGCATAGAAGCAGGCGATGAGGAAATGTGTGTTGCTTTGAATTGATCCTCTCTTTTAGTTCCAATGATGTTTAGAAAAACTCAGTACAGGATGAAGCTGACAATAATAAAAACGCATTTCACATTTTTTTGTAGTTTATAATAATTAACACACACTTTCATGCACATTATCTTAATGAAACCTTAAAACATCAGTGAGTGAGGATTTATTATCATTTACGTTGATGAGATGACTGAATCTAAGGGACTTAATGTAATAAAGTAGAGATTCAAATTTAGTTCTTTTGATTTTAATCTCAATGACCTTTTCATTGACTCATTGCTGCTTCTGATTATACAGATAATAAAGTGAAAAATCAGTAACTTTTTAATAGTTGTCCCTCAGTGTCTAGAATTGTAGAACCTGAGAGAGGGAAAAGCCATCGTGATTGCAGCTAATTAGTCAAAACGTTGACTTATGAAGGGAATTGGGGGGTGAGGCCTTAATGTATCAGCTCCTGGAGAGCTCCTTAAGCCAAATTGTTAAACTAATCAGGTGCCAGGAACAGAGATCAGACCCAAAAAGGAAAGCCATCTTCTTGGCTGACAAACTAAGGTAGGTAAAGAGACCACTAGGATGGTACCCAAGACACAGGATGAACCACGTTAGAGCTGAGCATAGAGTTTGACATGAGAAACCATCATGGAGAAGCAAAAGAGGAAGTGAACAAGATGGGATCTGGTAGACATCGAGTTAGCTCCAGTTGACTGGGTCTAACTGCAGAGGTCTAGTTTATTCCACACATGCTGTTTCCATCTTGGTGCACTGCTCAAGACTTGACATCACTCTCATTCAAATGAGATGGGAGGAGAAAGAGGGAATATAAATTATTAACCTAAAAAATGGTCCATTTTCTTTCTACTCATCAGCAAATGCATGGCAGTTAACCTGGGAATCACGCCCTAGTAAATGTATGCTTTGATAAATGACCTTTCTTCCTATTTAGAAATAAGAATAGGTTGGTGGGGCTATGTACTGTTTTCCAGAGAAACAGAACCAATAGGTTGTGTATGTGTGTTTGTTTATTTATATATATATAAATACATTTATTATAAGGAATGGAAGAATGGACTCACACAATTAAAGAGGCTAAGACCTAGTAAAGCTGATGATGTAGTTTCAGTCTGAGCCTGAGTCTGAAGGCAGGAGACAACCAATACCCCAGGTCAAAGAAGTGAGGCCTTTTATTCTATTTAAGTCTTCAACATATTGGAGGAGGCCAACTCCCATTGAGAAGGGCAATCTACTTTACTCAAGTCTACTGATTTGAGTGGTAATCTCATCCAGAAACACGCACAGACATATCCAGAAATAATCTTTAACCAATGTCTGGGCACTTCGTGGCTCAGTCAAGTTGACACATAAAATTAACCATCGCAAGCTGTTTCTAGACAAAGCAGTGAGGGTGGTATTGAAGGCTGAAATGGATGAATGGTCGCAGAGAAGAGAGGATGAAGCCCTGAAAATGGGTGCCGGTATCTTGCAATTTTGCACTGGGGTTAGAGCTGGTGTTGAGAGCATTGGGAGGGCAATAAAACAGTGGTTAAGAACATGGATTGCCTGGGTTTGACTCTTGTTTCTAACACTCACAAGCTGCATGTTTTGAAAACTTTTTGTAACCAAACTTTTTCTTTTTTTTTTTTTTGTAAAGTTGTGATAATGTAGTACCTGCCTCCTGGGTTGTAAGTTTTAAAATATTTAAATAATATATATGATTCACTCAGAGCAGTAAATCCCCAATAAATTTTGAATTTTTTATGGTAGAAGGATTTGGGGAGATAAGGTATTCTGGGAAAGTGTAGTAACTTGCATCAGCATAAAACTAGATTGAATATCACATCTCTTAGGGCAGGAGTATTTCTTCAGGGGATACTGGAAAAGTCTAAATTACACAACACATGAGTGAATCTTTGACTCACATCACTTGTTTACCTCTTCAACTTACTGTTACAAAGGAAGGAAGGTACCTGTTCTAATTTATCTATTAATTCAACAAATAGCTATTGAGAATCGACCCTATGCCATGGGATGTTCCAGGCATCAAGATACAGCAAGTTCCTGCCCACAAGGACTGTCCATTCCAGTAGGATTCACTTTAGTGGTTGTTAATGTTTATCTCTGTGCTTCCTGGCTGTTGTGCTTCTTTCACAGATGATTAAGAGGTAGAAATCCAGGCTAGGTAAGAACCCTGCAGAGGTGACAAGAAAATGGTTAATCCATTTCATTTGCTTTCTGCCTAGGTGGAAAGATCTTAGGCCTTTCCACACACTCGTTCCTTTGGACATTTTTCTTTTTTGAAAAGCTGAGCTCCATTCTGGTTCTGACTGCACATCCAGAAACCAGCGGGGATGGATACCTGAGGAAACCAGTACGCTCCACCAGTGAGCTGAGTCCTACCTTCTCTCAGTTGGAGGTCACTTACAGTAGGGCTGTGCCCTATGCTTTGTTTCTGGTGTCCTGTCTTGAGAGCCCCCAACTAGTCATAACATAAAATGGGACAGTGCCTCCTTTGTTCCCATCAAATCTGTCCACTCCAACCCAGCTGTGCTCTTCTAGAATAACTGTCTCCTTGGGCTCCTTATGGGACATCAGCAGAGTGTTCTATTCTTCAATAATCATGTCTTTCTCCAAAGGTTTTTGCCTTTCTTATTTTCTTGCTATATGCCATGCCTGGCACATTAGCAAAGACCTAATAAATGTTTGTCAAATGAATTTGAGTGGTGTTCAAGATGATCTTAGAAGGTATGTGGTAAACAACTTACATTTCCATATATTAACTTTAATGCTGTAGGAAAGATATATAACTGGATTCAAAAGATTAATGTCTTTTTAAAGACACTGAACATACAAACGGAAATTATTAATATATATATGTTCATCTGTAATGATTGCAAAGTTTTCTTCTCTAGCATAGTAAAATCTAATAAATCTGTTACTATTAAACATTAAAAATGTTTACTATATAAAAACTTCAGGTAACTTTATGGTAGCTACATCTTTTTAAACATATTATTTATTTCAAATAATTTAATAAAAATGGAATTTTAAGGAAATAAATAAAGACATTTACAGTGGTATGAAACTGACCAAAGTTTGGGAAACATTGACCCAGTGGCTAATCACACAACCTCTGTAGTTTACCTGGCTGGGTTTTAATCCTGGCTCTGACATAAACCAATTGAATGGCCTTGGGAAAGGGTTTGGCTCCTCTAGGCCTCAGTTTCCTCATTTTAAAATGGGGCTAAAATAGTACCTACCCCATAGAGTTATCGTGATGAGTAAATGAAATACATAATCCATGCAAAATGCTAAACCCTCTGGCAATCAACTGTGACTTTTCAGTAAATGGCAATTATTATTAATCATTGCTCTAATAACATAAGTAACATCTTCTCAACTCCTACTTGGTGTTCTAAATGCCATTGAATGGAAGGCTCAGGCTGCTGTTTCATTCTCAAGGACTTGCACAGGAGTTGTGGTAGGCCTGGATGTGGAGGTGGATCCCAACAAGACACATGCTTACAGGAAGGGGAGGTCATAGACTCAGAAGAAACCAAGAGAAACTGAGGTCTGGGCAGAGGTCCCAAGGTTTAGCTAATGAGCACATCTCCTAGGCTGTTGAGTGGGAAGACTGGAACCTCTTCTGAGACCCCCACAACTACTTTACTTCAGTAATTTATTTCAATTGGTACACTTGATCCGTTAAGAAAAAATGACCCTGCTTTCCTGAATGTTAAGTAGATGAGAGTTCGGTCCATATTCAATGCTAAGAAGCAGAAATTTTGCAGAGCAATAAAGAGAACACACACATAAATAAGATGAAATTTTGTTTAACCATAAAACCTGCAGTTGGTTAGTCATTACATCGTAATCTAACCTGATCTAAACAAGGCAGCGCACAGATGCCTTATAAGCTTTTTCTCTTCTACAAATATCTCATTACCATCCATAGGAGCAGTTAAAAAATATATATATAGATATTTTGTTTTTATTGCCTTTATTTCTGAAACATGAAAGGTTTTATGTTTCTAATTCCTAGACAATTTTTCATGATATTTCTGTTTATCTTGCATTCTATTTTCAAACCCTGTTTGGGGAAAAAAAATCAGTGATTTTGGGAAAGTCTAAAGTGTTTTTCAATTATAATGAGGGAATTCTGGAACTCGAGTTCTTTGCTGCCTCTGATCTTAGACAACTACTTTGCTCAACAGGAGTTAGTCTACTTGGGATTTTAGTCTCCTGGTTCCTTTAAAATTCTCTCTGGTTGCTCTTATTTCCTTTTGTTTCATTATTGCTTATTGCACTGAGTTTTAATAAAGTTTACTTAGACTGGTTTTGGTAGCAATAAATCCTTATTTAGTTGAAAGTTTTCCAACATAAGAGTTTTATTTCGCAGAAAAATAACATCCCTGCAGTCGTGCTTCTAATGATCATCACACAGATTTGAACAAAAGACTCTGAGACATAAAAACAGCAGAGGCAAACTTCATGCACATCCATCCGTAGGCAGCGTGACTTTGTCTCACAGGCCCTCACACTTAGAAGGGTTATTGCTTAGTTTAATGCTCTGCTGTCCCTGTTTTGAAATTCTTAATGATTTTTTCACGATCCCTTATGAAGCCATGGGCTGCCCCAACCCCAAGCTTGTTGCCACATGATGCTCCACCTGCTTGGAAGGTCACCATCTACATTTTCCCTTCCTGATAAACTCCTCACAGGTCATGGGTAACTCTCTGTAAAACTTTATCTCCCTTCTTAAGGCCAAGTTTGTCTCTCCACATATCCGTGTTCCCGTGACAACTCTTGCATCCCTCTAGAGGTGCACTGTTTATTCTGTACCATATGTGCACACATGACTGCTATCTGTCCCAAGTATGAACTCTAGGCCAAAGAGTAGGCCTGCATTTATCTTTGTGTTTCTCTGGAATAGTGCCTGCTTCTTGGTAGGATTCCTTAAATGTACCATAATGAGAAAAGTTTCAATAAGCATGCACACTCAGCTCCAGCAAGACGAAGCTTCTTCTTGCCCTTGGTACACTTCTCTCTCTGCAGGAGCTATAATTCTCTGTTTTGTGTTTTTTTTTTTTTTTTAATAAATGTGGAACTCTTACTCTTCTTTTAACAGACAACTAAAAGATCCTTTTTCTGAGAAGTTTTCTTTGAATGCAAAAGAAAGAAGGAATCACTTCCTCCTGTGTGGTCTCTCTGCCCTTACCCCATTGTATTTTGAGTATTTGAAAATGTCTATTTCCCCCACTTGACTGAGAGATCCTTGAAGCTCATGTTTTATTCATCTTTGTATCCCAAGCTCTGGCACGGTACCCAGCACAAAAAAGCAGAATGAAGCAAGCAAGCAGGAAAATGCAAAGGCAAAGAAACAAATCACACAGTTGCATGATCCCAAGATAATGATGTGATAGATGAAAATTCCAATTGAGCAATTGTTTTATTATCTGACATGTCATGAGTTGCTAAGTACCTTTTTCTTTATACTCCATCAGTTGAAAGAGAAATGGGGTCCTCTAAGCTAGTTGATTGTTAGCACAAACTAGAATTTGCTGGCCATACTAGTTTCATGAGTCCAGCTAGATAAGAATCCACATCTTTTTCCAAGTACAAAAGAGAAGTCTTATACTTTAAGGTAAACATATGGTTTCCTTAAAGGCTTACAGGCATACTGATTGCTATAGCTAACAAAATAAACAACAACAACAAATCAATCTTACTCTCTCCCCAGTGTGATTTCCAAACCCAACTGTTCACAGACCTTCTTTTTTTGCAACTTCTTTTCCTTCAGCTCATCTAGGTAAGTTAGTTTGCCCTGGGATGCTCCCTTTAATCCTAGCTGATGCCATTTATGCAGCCCAAAGATTCTTCAGGCATCTGGCTTTTTACATGGTGAAAACAAGAAAAATTGTTCTCTGTAGTCTTGGGTCCTGTTTTGTGATTTCATTTCCCATTTCATGCCATCACTTCTCCCAGTGGATTTACGTGACTTTAAGCTTCAGTGGCACTCAGAGGTGAATTAGAATCTGACATGAAATGCCCAGTGGGTCCCTACTCTTGTGTTCCCCATGCACTGTCACCTCACTACATGTGACTCCCTTCCTTTGTCTTAGGTTCCTCCTCTTAAAGAAAAGTTGATTAGCCCAGAGCTCACCAAGCTATGTTTCAGAATTTAGCATCTAAAAGCTCAGCTTTAGAATTGGCTGTGGCAGGTGCTGGGTAAAAATGGAGATCCGCAGCATTATTTCAGACCAATGGACCGAGAATCTCTAGCACTGGGGCCCTGGAATATCCACCTCTAATAATCTCCAGGCAGATCTCTGTGCAGTGCTGTCTAGGAGCCACTAAACAGGAATATCTCTAAATCTTTACATCTCTGCTACAAAATTCTCTCTGACGTGTGAACTGAATTCATTGATAAAATGATGTACAGGTCTCCATGTAGGAGCCCCGCTATTCATATTATTGTTTTGCATTTTACAATTCATACTGCTATCGTATAGATCACATTATTTTAAATATTTTGATCTTTGCGACAATCTTGAGAAGAAGAGAGGAAGGTCTAGACTCATCAGTCACTCTTGTAGAAAAATAAAGCCTTTGGGAGATTGAGCAATTTGATCAAAATCACACGGATCCAAGTTCAAACTCCAAGATCTTAATACAGTTGAAAGAGTGGATTGTAAGGGATCCAAGAAGGGGAAGTTCCATTGAACAAAAGAATTGTATTTCATTTTCAGGCTGCCTCCCTGTCCATTGGTAGAGGAAGGTAGCAGCAAGATTTGCCTCTGTGTGAGGGTTTGGGTGGTTTGCCAACACATGGGTACGGAATCCAAATGAACACATACTTCATGCTCCAGGCATGTCTGAAAAATTAATACTAAAGACTGGTTGTGGATTGGTAAGTTCATATGTGCCAGGCCTTGGGTTGGGTGGTATGGTTACAGAGCTAAGGCCTCACAGCCAGGATTGTAATGCTTCTCAAACTGTGACCTTTGCCCGCGTGCATCAAAAATGCTGATTCTTAGGTACTACCCTGACTGTAGACCATCTCGGAATGTTTCCCAAGAAATTGCATTTTCTATAGCTCCATCTAGTGAGTCTATAACCTCTGTTACAGTGCGGAAAACAGAATATTATTAAAAATGTCTGAAGCATTCACTCATTCATCAAACAAATATTTTTTGAGCATTTATTATGTGCCAAGCCCTGTCCTGGAGGACATCAAGGAATAAAACAATAAAAAAGTATTTTTTTTTTTTTTTGCAGCTTACCTTTTCCTTGTGAAAGAAAGAGGAACAACATCAAATAATTAATAAAGAATAAAATATGTAATAAATTAATAATAAGTAAAATAAGTTCTACAGTATGTTAACAGTAAAGAGGACAAGGAAAATAAAACAGAGAAAGAAGATAAAGGGGGTGGTGGTACAAAATTCGGTTTGAAATTTTAAATTGGGTTGCCTGCATGTGTTTCGTTGGGTTATTTGAGCAAATTCTGCAAAAAGTGAAGGACTGTTCCTGTAGATACCCAGGAGATGGCTAGAAGGGACAGCTGGTATAAAGGTATAACACCAGGCCTCACTGTGAATTCAGAAGCATCACTTCATTAACTTCCCCCAATAATGCTATTTGGTAGGCACTCCCATTTCCATCATCCAGGTAAGAAAACTGAGCTTGGGAAAGGTGAAACTTTTGCTCCATGCTATTCCACTGAAAAACCAGGTTAGAACAAAACAAATAATGCTTTCCCCAATGCACAATTTTGTGTGTGTGTGTGTATGTGTGTGTGTGTGTGTTTGGTGATGGTTGAGGGGTCGGATGTTATTTATATTAAAAGGTTGAAGTCATTTCATTTTAAAAATTCAGAAGATGGAAACCCATTCCCTGTTAACGGGTGCCAACTAATTCTAATAATGATCCTTTACAAGCCTCTGCTTGCTACAGAGTGTTAACTGTTTAGTAGCAGTTGTTTTTAAACAGCCCATAACATTGCCATTACATGAATTATACATGGCTTATAAAATGATTATTTAGTCAGTGGAAAATTAAATTCGTCAGTGTTTTCCAAATCTGAGCTAGGACATTCATCAGAAAAACTGTTAAATTTTTAATCAACTGTACTGTGGTTGATGTAGCTATCAGCCTAAATTGCTCTTTCTCTGTCATTCCCCTTGTTGCAGAATATAGTGTAGAATTACCAGCTCTACAATGCTAATTGATTTTTTTTCTTGCAAAGATTTAAGACACAGCAGCATCCCATATAACACTAAAATAAAAAAGTTGCATGAGCTTCAAGGCACATTTCACATACAATGAGTGGCAATTTAATATTTTAGGGTTTTAAAAAATGTCTTCCCTCTGATCTAATGCTTCAGACTGGAGCCCACCTCACTCTGATTTCACACTGAAAATATTCAGACCCAAACATTAAAATTAGGAAATTATATAATGTGTTAAAAGATGGTAAGTTTAATGAAAAAAAAATATTGTATAGAGGGGGTTTCTACCTGTACATCAATAACACAGCACAATGAAAGAGTGGATTCCCCAGGTGCACAAGAGTGACTAAAATTCCATGTGAATAGATAACTCACTGGGTATGTCCTGCAGACATTCAGTGATTTAGACATTTCTCACTTTCTTTATATATCTATTCTGTTCAGTGTACAATCTTCTGAGACAACGAGGGAAAATCTTATATTTTTCTTCAAGGAAATTCATTTATTTGTTAGTATAGCCTTTTAAACTTAAGTTTGCATCTCTTTAACCAAGTATTTTTCAGGTGGACACAGGCAGGGAACACAGGCAGGGACACAGGCCTGAGAACACTTCTTGACCCACATCTCTGTGTCACAAGCACAGCTGGTAAGGGGAATAAAAAATCCATCGTCTATCTTTGCCCCGACACACCACAGCTCATCCCCCTACAGCACACTGTGGGTTTCTGCACATTTCCAACCCATTCTGGATTTCTCAGGCAGGATTTACCATTAGCAAGGACAGGCTTATCTAGACTGGTGTTTCTCGCACTCAGACATGCACGCAACTCTTCTGAGAACTCTTGTTAAAATGTAGATTCTGGTTTAATTGTTCCAGAGTCCAGCCTGAGATTCTGCATTTCTAATGTACTCCTAGCTTATGCCAATGTTGCTGTTTGGTGAACCACATCTTGAGGAGCAAGGATCTTCAACAAACTTCTGGAATGGAGCTATTGATGATGGTATCAGTCCTGGGACCACAGACCAGGTTTAGATTACTATTGCATGCATGGGATAGATATTGATTCCATGAGGTATGTTTCAGTATGTATTCCAGTAGACTGAGCAAGTGTCCAGAATGGGCCCTGAGAGAGGGTGGTAGGGTGAGGTTGGGGTGGGGATAGGTAAGCGAAATTAGAGACTTCTGCACTCTCTTCTTGATGGGGCTCTGACTGAGATCAGGAAGAAAGGCAGAACTGATTATCATTACTGCTTTTCCTTCCCATGTACTCTGGTTTGGGGCCCCATCCACCTGGAGGAAGCAGTGCCTTTTGCTTATTAGCATGGTGAGAGACATCCTATGGGAAAGAGATGCACCTGCTGCAGGCCCCTCTCTGTCTGCTCCTGACTTTTTTGACCCCACCACAATCTGGAGATAAACTGTTACTGTTTCCTACACACACTGTGTACTTAAGAGATGTCTGTACATTTGCAATCACTGTCCCCTCTAACTAAAGTACCCTTCATCTTTTTTCTGCCTGATGAAATCCTATTGAACTTTCTAGAAAGATCTAAAATGGGAGGCACATCCTGTTCCCTTCCTGGACACTGCCCACCCAGGCAGAAGTAACACTCCTTCTACTGCCCCGGTGTTACCGTGGCAGCCCATTTATGGTTCTTCCTGCTTCTGTACTCAGTCCTTCCCCATCCTGTAATCAATTCTGAATCCTAAAACACGTAAATAATATAAAACTCCTCCACTTAACATCTCTACCCTGCCAGTGGCCACTCAAATACCTTCATAGAAGCCAAACTCACAGCCAGTTATAGTTGATCCTGCCTGTAATTCCAGCACTTAGGGAGGCCAAGGTGGGTGGATCTCCTGAGGTCACAAGTTCGAGACCAGCATGGACAACATGATGAAACCCTGTCTTTACTAAAAAAAAAATACAAAAAAATAGCAAGGTGTGGTGCTGGGCACCTGTAATCACAGCTACTTGGGAGGCTGAAGCAGAAGAATCACTTGAACATGGGAGGCGGAGGTTGCAGTAAGCCAAGATCATGCTGCTGCACTCCAGCCTGAGCAACAAGAGTGAAACTCCATCTCAAAAAAAAAAAAAAAAAAAAAAAAGCCAATCTCCCTATCCTGGTCTACAGCGCCCACGCAACATGGCCCTGCCTGATTTGGAGATTTCTTTCCCTACTGTACTCCCCTTCCTCACCCAGGCTCTGGTCCCACCAGCCTTCCACCTGAACCTGGAAGCAGATTAGCTTGTTTTCACTTAAGCCGTGAGCTGTTTCCTCTGCCTAGAATGTTCTTCCCAAAGAGCCTCACTTGCCAGACCTCTTCTCATTCCGGTCTCAGCTCATTCCTCCAAACTGAAAGTCCAAGCAGCCACAGGCCTCTCTCCATGTATTGTCCCATCTCGCCAGCTTCATTATTACCTGCCATTTTCTTCTTTATCATATGTCCTCTTCTACCATAATTACTAGTCCAGAGAGAGAGACAGAGACAGAGACAGACAGAAACAAAAAAAATGCTGCCTCCTCTGTGGAATGCTATGTTCCCAGAGCCTAAAGCCAGGTGTGGCATTTGGAAGGCTTCTCGTAATATTGGTTGGATAGATGAATATTGAAAGAATTTAACAAAATGATCCCCCCTTTAGAGAAACAGATCTGGGATAGAGAGCCAGTTCTGTCACTTACTAGCTATTTACCTTCCCTAAGCCTCAGTTTTCTCATTTGTAAGATGGGAATAATAAATCCCTCTATCTGGAGCTGTTTCTGAGAAATAAAATCAGATAATGCACATAACATGTTTAGCACAGCATGCTGTAAGGAGCAAGCTCAGTAAATAGACCTGTGATTTTCATTATCATTATCCACTCCTTTATTTACACATGAGGGGCAGTGGGCGTTGAGAGGAGGTGGAAAGAGTGGGTGTGAGGGCTCATGCCTAGGAGCCAACATGGGAAACATGGCCTTCTCCCAGGCTGCAGGAGATATCATAAATCAGAGAATGTTATTTAGAGAATCAGCTGAAAGTTACTAGTTATCTGATTAATGGCCATCCCACAAAGGGCTTCTGTTCCAGGATGGTGGGTTTAAGTGTATCTGGACTCAAGGGGAAGATTCTAACCTGCTGCTCTATGAATGGTGAGATATTTAAAATGGGATGTGTGGATTGGGGAGGTAATTATGTGTGTGGCAAACATATGGCAGAGGCTATATTTCTCCTGCTGAAAGAAACAAGTCCAAATATGTAACACACACACATTTTCCCTCCTATAAATACACAGATTGGAGGATGCTGTGGCAACGTTTTGTTAAGTACCACAGTCCCAGAGAAATCACTGGAAGCATGTTATCGGAGGAACAGATGGTCGGTGTCCCTCCTGGTCTAAAGGTATTTCTGGCTGTCATGTGGGTATTCTATAAATAAACCCCACTGAGAGGCAATGGAAGATAAGCAATCAGTTGCACACTCCAACTTTACACACACACAAAAAAAGTACTGGAAAAAAATTAAAGGCCGATTAGTTTTAAGATGATTCTAGCATCGAACATTAGGGCTAGAAAGGGTCTTGGAAAACCATCAAGACAATCTGCTCCTTCTAGGTGATACCTCATTTGATTAGGTTCAATTTGACTTTTAAAGACCTTCAGAGGCTGACACCAAAATTCAATCATGACATCTGTGGCATTGTTCAAACACATTGTGTGGATTCTGCCCATCTGGATCCTAATTCCTTTAGCCGCTTCCTCCCATTGCCCCCCTCAACTCTGGACTTGTTCCTGTTCTGGGTTCGAATTTCAGGTAACCCAAAGTCAGTGTTTCTGACGATCCTTCTCTGACCTCAGGAGGGGACCCATGAAGAGAGATGATGTTAACTCAGTGACAACTAACCCCCTGGTCGATTTGTATGCAATATGCTTCTTATTTTTTTCCCTCACAACTGTACTATGAGGCATGTTTTATTATTCTGATATTATGGATGAGGACTTGAAGTTCAAGATATTTGCTGTTCAACCAAGATCACACAGCTAGTCATTGGAAATGAGATGGGGGCTGTGCCCCAGGTTCTCTACCTCCTTGTCACTGCATCAGAGCTGTGCAACATTCTTATCCTTTCTAATTTCTGATGCTTTATTGCTCCATAGAAGGCTTCTTCCTGAAACTGAAGGGACAGCTATTTATTCTCTAAAGCACAACATGAAACTTGCCCATACGTGAACAAGGAACTGCTGTAGAATGAGAATCTCTATGTCTTTCCATTTATTCATCTACTTATTCATTTACTCATTCATTCATTTTTAAAAATTTTCAACAGGACAATGAGAATGAAGGACCTATTGGATACTTGCTGAAGTCAGAAACCTCTTCCCATCATGTCCCTATTACTAACTATGTCTACTCCTATTTACTTATTTCAGCTTTCTGAACCATAGTTTCCAGGTCTGTAAAAAAGTAGGAAAATCACCTGCCTGAGAGGGTGGTTGTGATGATGACAAAGGACTGTCTGTGAAGTGCTTAGTGAAATGCCAGGCTCTTCAGTCAACATCAATACTCCTTCCCTTTGGGTGCAGAATAAAGTAGAGTGAGGGCTCTTCTCATACTTGCCACGACAGCTCCTTCAATACGGGAAAAAAGTGTGTCTTTTCTCCAAATTCCTGGAGACATTTTTTATAGTTTAAGCACTGTTGCTAATTCATTTATGTATGCTCAGAACCTAGAATGGAAATGGAGCTTGTCCAAAGGAAACGCTTAATAGGTCTTTGTCAAACACTCATATTGAAAATGGAACCTAAAAACAAAATAACTATTTTTGAAAACAATTATACTCATTTTACTTCTTACAAAATAGACTTTTCTTCACACCTGAGAAATAGCTACTTTCAAAGTGAAACTTTCATATCAGATTTTTAGCTTGTGATGGAAATAGTCTCAGAAATTTCTGAAGAAATCTAGGGTATTCAAGCTGCTAGAATTTTTGTTTTTATTTTTAACATTCTTTGTTCTTACATTCAAGGAATAATTAAAATCTCTAACTTGAAGAATCTCAGTAAAATACTTTTAATTTTGTATTTAATTTTAGAAATAGTTTCTTAAGATTATTTTGTAACTTGAGTTTTGGGAAATAAAACAGCCCTATATAAATAAGAATGCACTGGGGACTTTTAAAAGTCTTTGAAGATTATTGCATTACTGTGTTACTTACAACTATGATTTACCTTATTTGGAAAGAATTTCCATCAATAGAAAAAATAACATCATATTGAAAAATTATGCTAGAATTTGATAAGTAGAGACAGTTCTTTTGGAATGCTTTTGGTTACCAACTTAGTTTTTGAAAATATATTTCTGAAATATTAACTATATCTTTTTATTTACTTTGTGCATATTTCTTTGGCCCTGCCATTCAGATTTCTGGAGTAACATGGACTCTGTGAGGAGAAAAATACTAGAATCCCATCAGAGAAAAAAGTGTCACAGTCCCAGTGGATGAAGCCCCTGTACAGATGGCAGTAGTCCTGGCCCTGTCATGGAGTCACTGGACAACTTGAGCCGAGATATTTGAGCTCTCTGAGCCTTGGTTTCCCCATATGTAAATGTTAAGCTGGACAAGTAATTCCTAAATTTTTCTCTAACACACTTAAAACATGCCCTTATTTTTCCTAACTAAAAATAATATATGTTCATGGTAGAAAAATTAAAAATTGCACAAACTAAAAACAAATTACAATCCTTCCTGAAATCATCACATTTATTTATTTATTTATTTATTTATTTATTTATTTATTTATTTATTTATTTTGAGACGGAGTCTTGCTCTGTTGCCCAGGCTGGAGTGCAGTGGCATGATCTTGGCTCACTTCAAGCTCTGCCTCCTGGGTTCATGCCATTCTCCTGCTTCAGCCTCCCGAGTAGCTGGGACTACAGGCGCCTGCCACCACGCCCAGCTAATTTTTTGTATTTTTAGTAAAGACGGGATTTCACCGTGTTAGCCAGGATGGTCTCGATCTCCTGACCTCGTGATCCACCCGCCTCGGCCTCCCAAAGTGCTGCGATTACAGGCGTGAGCCACCACCCCCGGCAGAAATCATCACCTTTCTATAAATATATGCACACATGTATGAGTGTGTGTCCACACACACACATCTCTCCCCACAAAAGCAAGTGTGATTTCTTATAAATGCCTTAGGATCCCTTAGCCTAACCACAATAAACATCTTAATCCAGTCCTTAAAATTACTTGATACCTTTGCCATTCTATTGTTTTTTAACTTTAAAAAATGTATAAATTTCCAGAAAGTTGCAAAGATAATGCAGAGAGATACCATGATCCATCACCCAGCTCTCTAGCTGCAAGAAATCTGGTTCTCATCACAAACATTTAATTCTTATAATAGATAATCCTTACAATCCTACTAAACTCATAGTTTCTGAATTGTTAACCCACATCCAAATGAGAAACAAATGAACTAAGTACATTACAGCATTTGCGTACAGTTCTTATTGTCTTTCTCTTTACAAACTATTTTGTCCAGAAAAAATAAAATTTTCAGAGTTTCTTGGGCTAGTTCTTTTCATCACCACCCACTTCAGTGTGATTTTGTTATTCCTCTCCATGCAACTACATTCATTTAGTACTGTGTCTATGGCATTTCACATTCCCTTGAGTTCACGATGATTTTAGTTATTTAATTTGGGGGTTTGCCATATTATCCTGTGATTCTAAGAGTTAGAGATACACAAAAGTTCTACTTAGAGAAGCATTTCTCTTTATCCCTACTACCTGTTCTAATTCCCTGCTGCTTTCCAGCCTCTTCTTACCCATATCCTGCACGTAACTCATCTTAGTTTTTGGCTTATCTTTCCTGTATGCCTTTTGCACAAATTATGTATATGTATATTTTCTTATATTTCTTCCTTTCTAACATAAAGGGTAGCTTATTATAGATAGACCTTTGTAATTTCCTTTTTCCATTTAACAATTATCATGAACATCGCCGCATGTTAGGTAATAAAGATCTTCCTTTATGTCTTGTTATAGCTACAATCACTGTACTGTGTAGATGTACCATTTTATTTCACTAACTCTTCTAGGTATGGGTATGAGGTAGTTCCTGATATCTTGTAATAACAAAAAATCCTCAATGCATATCCTTGTGCATATATGCATTTTCATACTGTAGGTTCCTAGAAGTAGAACTGTGTGGTTAAAAGATACGTGCGTCGTAGTTTTTTGTTGGCCATGCACTCAGAAAATGTTCTGTTTGACAAAATGTTTGAAGAAAGCCTGTTTCCTTGCAGCTTTGCTAACCAGATGTGTTGTCCTGCATTTAAAAAAATATATACACTTTATTTTTACAGCAATTTTAGGTTCACAGCAAAATGAAACGAAGAATACAGAGTTCCCCTATTTCCTCTGCCCCCAACAAGCACAGCCTTCCCCACTATCAACATCACAACCCAGAGCGGTACATTCGTTATAATCAACGAGCCTGCATTGGCACATTATTACTACTCCAACCCACAGTTTCCACCTTAGTGTTGTACATTGCTTGTGTTTTGACAAATGTATAGTGACATGTATCTGCCATTATGGTATCATGCAGAACAGTTCACTGCCCTAAAATCCTCTGTGTTCTGCCTTTTCATCTCTCTCTCCCCACTAATTCCTGGCAACCACTGGCCTTTTTACAATCCCCATAGTTTTGCCTTTTCTAAAATGTCATATAATTGGAATCATACAGTATATATCCTTTGCTGAACAGCTTATTTCACTTCATAATATGCATTTAGGTTTCCTCTATGACTTAGGTACTTACGGATGAGGACTTGAAGTTCAAGATACTTGCTATTCAACCAAGATCACACAGGTTGTCATTGGAAATAAGGTGGGGGCTATGACCCAGTTGCTCTACCTCCTTGTCACTCCATCAGAGTTTACTTAGGTTTTCATCAGACAGTACTTAGGTTCCCTCTATGACTTTTCATGCCTTGATAGCTCATTTCTTTTTAGCTACGAATCATATTCTATTGTCTGGATACACCAGAATCTACTGGTGGCATATTTACCCACTCACCTACTGAAGGACATCTTGGTTGCTTCCAACTTCTGGCACTTATGAATAATGCTGCTATAAAAATCTTTGTGCAGATTTTCGTGTGGACGTAAGTTTTCATCTCCTTTGACTAGATATCAAGGAGTGTGACTGATAGATTGTACAGTAAGAGGATACTTAGTTTTGTAAGAAACTGCCAAATTGTCTTCCAAAGTAGCTCTACCATGTTTCATTCCCATCAGCAATGAATTAGAGTTTCTTTTACTCCACATGCTCACTAGGATTTGGTGGTGTCAGTGTTTCAGATTTCAGCCATTTTAATAGGGGTAACCTGGTATCTCACTTGGTTTTAATTTTCAATCCCCTCATGACATATGATGTGGAGTGTCCTTTCATATGCTTATTTATAATCTAATCTATCTTTTTTTTTTTTTTTTTGGTGAGGTGTCTGCTGAGGTCTTTGGTCAAATTTTAAAATCAGCATGTTTACTTTCTAATCGTTGAGTTTTCAAAGTTCTTTGTATATTCTGATAAACAGTCCTTCATCCCATCTATCTTTTGCAAATGTTTCATCAAGTGTGTGGTTTGTCTTCTCATTCTCTTGTTAGTGTCTTTTGGACTTTAGAAGCTTTTAATTATAATGAAGTCCAGGTTATCAATTTTTCTTTCATGGATTATGGCTTTGGCATTTTACCTAAAAAAGCATCAACATACTCAAGTTTGTGTAAATGTTCTCCTATCTTCTAGGAGTTTCATAGTTGTGAGTTTTACATTTAGATCTATGATCTCTTTTGAGTATATTTTTGTGAGGTATAATGTCTGTGTCTAGATTCACATTTTTTTCCTGTGAATGTCCAACTGTTCTAGCACCATTTGCTGTCCTACGTTTCAGTCTTTGTAAATCTGAAAGGTGAGAGATTGTACCTCAGTGTTGTTATAACTTGGATTTCTTTAATTATGAGTCAGCTTGAGCTTTTAAATCTGTTTGAAGTCCATTTTTATATTTTGTGTGAGTTGATTTTGATTATTTGTCCCTCAATTTTTAAGAATTCTTTATGTCTCGGGAACCTTTAACCTTGTATGTGGTATCTATTACAAATATTTTCTCATTTTTTTCAGTTGTCTATTAATTTTGTGTATGGTGATTCTTGCCATGCATTTAAATAATATTTGTCCACAGTCAAATTTATCAATCTTTTCATTCCTTGTTGCCTTTGGATTTTGCATCATGGTTAGATATTCTTTCCCTGTCTTGAATTTGAGAGGAATTCACCCATGTAATACTTGTACAGTTCCATTTTTTATATTTAGATCCCTAATCCATTTGGAGTTTATCCTTGTGTAGGGTGTGAGATATGAATTTTATTTTACCTTTTCCATATGGTTACCCAATTCTCCTAGCACCATGTATTTTAAAGTCCATCTTTGCCTGGGGTTTGTCTTGATTGCTGTGTCATCTATGATCAAGCAGATTCTGGAATTTCTGCTTTCTATTTCAGGATATTTATTATCTAATAAAAGTGAGATATTAGACTTTCTTCTTTTACTTTTGCTCAAAAAATACTGTTTAAGTACAGAGCTTTTTCAACTTAATCACCAATGAACTCTTGCTTCTTAACATGCCACATAAAATAGCAGCTTACCTATTGGACTTGTCAACAGGAACTGCTGTAGGATATTGCAGCTCTTTCACCTTAGTATCCTGTAACTACAAGTTGGGGTGATGGAGATTGGTGACTTAAACACCCTTTTTCATGAAGTCCTTTAGTGTTCATAGTAGAGATTGAGATTCCCATACTAGGAAGCCAAGTCTCTTCCTATAGAACAACATTTACCAAACAGTAGCCTATTGATTGTAAGCTATGGAAGAGAGAAATATTGTCTGCCTTGATAACTAGTGTATCTTCAGGATGTAGTACAGTGCTTTGAACATAGTGGACCGTAAATTAAATCCTTGTTTAATGACTATGAAAATGAAAGAATAAATGAATGAATGGTGTATTACTGTCAAATTTCAAGTCCAGTATGGAACAGCTATAACAGGTTACTAAAAATTAAACACCTATATATCAACCATATTTAAATAAGAAAAATGGTGTTTGTATGTTCTTCTATGGGTCAGCTACCTGTGGGTGTTCTACTATGGGTTAGGCATTATACAAGGGCATTTAACTTCTATTTACTCACTGATTCTTATCATAACCCTATGAAGTCGATATTATTAACCTGCCTAATAAAGATTCAGTAATTTGTGCAAGATGACACAGCTACAAAGGGAAGCTGGGTCTCTGGATTTCAAGTCCACTAATATTTCTCAACAGCTTGTTGAGAAGTGTTAAGATTTCATTATTCCAAAAATGCAGATCCTACAAGAGTATAACGATGGTTACTACTGTTCATAACTCAACCCTTGCAATGGCTGATGTGCAATAATTTACTGATGTTTACAAACTATGTCTTCAGAAGGTGTCAGAACTTCATTGCTTCTTACAATATTATTAGCATACCCTGATCTGTAGCAGGTAATAAATAATTCAGACTGAATTTGGCAAGAGCAAATGTTTGTCCTTTCCTACTTCGTATTGACTTGGGAGGAAATTATTTTCCCTCTTCAATTGTTTACTGAAAAAAAATGCACTTATATTGCTTTCTAAGCCAGTTGTGTGGCTGGCCTTATTTTCCCCCATGCCTTGATGAATAAATTGTGCAAAATCTACTTATTCTTATAACAGGAGATCTTACTAAGAAAGCATTCAGTTAGACTCATACAATAAACCACACCATCCCATGTCTGGGTCAGATTTAAAAATCAATTCTCCGCTGCTTCCAACAAAGTTAGTTTATCATGGAAGACAAACTATCATAGTACAACTTGGGAAATGAAAAATCTTTATGTAGAACCGCTCTGGATTTTCTGACTGGTCAATAGTTATATTTAATATATGTAAAGATAGATCAAAGGCAGTTGCAAATAATGATGACATTTTCTTAGTCAGGGATTACTGAGATACTCCTGCTAACAACATGATAAAAATACACGCATTTGTGAAGAATATTTTATTGTCAGCAAAATGTGGGCCTGGATTTGGCAGTGGCCATGATGTTGAGAAAGGGAAACTGAAAATGAGTTGGACATTCTTGGTTTAATTTTCAGTTGAATGGCTTGTTCATTACATGATTTTAATCAAGTATCTTACCCTCTCTGTATCTGTAAAATGTGGACAGGTAAATGGGATTTGCATATAAAACCTTTCTATATGATCAAAAGCAATATGAAAATGTAACATTTTTTATTCTTATCGCTTTTTTTTCCCACGAAAGATAATAATACTTATATCTGCACAGCAACTTACTTGAGATATGCACAGAGTGAACCATCTAGGTATGCCCATTTTTCAAGGAAGAAACTGCAGTTGGAAAACAAGGGAGATCAGGTCTCTCTGGTCAATCTTTCAGCAATTTTTTACTGCATGTGACTCTGTGCCAGGTCCTTTTCTAGGTGCTAGGAACAGGTTGAAGAAGACTGTGCCCTACTTACCACAACTGAGGAGCTACATAAGGTTTTGGAGCTATTAAAAAAAAAATTAGTCCTAATTTTTTGACTCAAGGTGCTCATAGCACATTGGGAAAGAAAGGCTGATGTACAACCAGATAGTCATGACTGATTTGAACAAATTTATAGGAAAAGTGTTCAGAACTGAGGACATTATATTTCTCTTATTTTTCATATTCTTGGCCAAAGTCTCATTTGCTTCAATTTGCCGAAAGATCAAATACTCTCCTGAGTCCTTCTTTTCTCTCCACGAACTTGCCAAGAATTCTGGGATCAACTCTATTTCCATAAAACAGGAAGAGAGAAAAGGAAAATTATAAGGCCCCTTGGGATCACTGGTATGTGGCTATAGTACATCTTTTACTGGTCTCTGGTAATATTTTCACTCACCTTTGTGTCCTTGACTTATAGCCTGTAACATTTCACCATTTCATAGTTACAGCTCTCTGTATTACATACAAATGCATGCCACAGTTCTGACACAGATGCCTTGTGAATATCTAGGCCTGCATTGTCCAGTATGGTGAGCACTTAAGGACTAGAATACTTGCAATATGGCTAATCCAAATTGAGATGTACTGTCAATATAACATACACTGGATTTGAGAGATTTAGTACACAAAGGATAATATAAAATGGTTTATCAATAGTTTTTTATATTAGTTATTTTTTGAGATGATAATATTTTGGATATACTAGGTTAAAAAAAGGTAGTGTTAAAATTAATTTCATTTTTTGATTTTGACTTTTTAAAATGCAATTACTACTAAATTCAAGATTGCATATGGGACTTGCATAATATTTCTATTGGACATTGCTATTTTAGTCTTTGGTGTTTTCAGGTTACTTGCAGAGACTACATCTTTCCCCATGATAATTTCCTCTCTGGTGAACTTGTTCTTTATTGCTAGCACCCTTCAGTTCTGACCATCCTAATTCATCAGAGACGTTCAAATATTGACTCCTAAGAGCAAAAGGAGTCAGAATCTAGGTTCTTTTTATCTCAGGAGGTTTCTTGGCCCCTATGCAAATTTACTTGTCCTTGCCTTATCAACCAACTATGCATATCAATGGGAATTGGGAGTTCACTCTCTTGTTCATTATACATGCATCCCCCTGTCTTCCACTGAAATTTAAATCTGTTCTAGTGATTTTTTCTCAGAACAGAGACAATGTGCTGTCCCCACCCAGAAAAAGGTAATGCTCAAAGCTACATAATTTATCATGCAACATGACAAGCCACTGGATGTTTCACAGTCTGTAAAATAGGCAAAGAGCTGCATGGCAATTTGCCTAAGTCCAGAAGGTGGCTAAAATTGGGACCAGTAATAACAACAAAAAATAACCAGGAGGAGATGAAACAGTTAAGGGTGTTTAAATGGTGCCCTCAGCTCATCTAAGAAAGAGGAACAGAAAGAATGAGCTCATGGGGATCAAAGATGTGGCACTCCCAGAAGCATGTGAGAGCTTCAGGCCTAACTTGTGCATAACAGAGTTGAAGAGCTGACACGGTGCTTACTAATTAATCAGAAGCAGAAGTGCCCTGGTGATTCTATGCCACACCACCATTCCCCAGGAAAATGTTCTCCACTGGGACAAAATCCTTAAATTTTTAGAATGGCCTTATTATGGATTACAGCAAACATCTCAGCACATCTTTCTCAGCAAGGATCTCAAAACAGCATTGGGATGGCCTTATTAATAGATCCCTTACTAAAACTCAGAAAAGTTAGAGAGGCACTCAGAATCTTCCTAAAATATGAAATGTTGAAATCTGGATTTTTTACCATGACTGCAAAATGTAAGCCACTACTTGGGCTCACCTTGTTGAATCAGATTTCTTCTACTTTGCCATTTTGATGATATCACTCCCAGGTACGTTTTTTCTTTTTTTTTTTTTCCTTTTCTTTTTCCTTTCTTTTCTTTTCTTTTCTGAGACAGAGTTGTGCTCTTGTTGCCCAGGCTGGAGTGCAATGGCACGATCTCTGTAGGCTCACTGCAACATCCACCTCCCCAGTTCAAGCAATTCTCCTGCCTCAGCCTCCCAAGTAGCTGAGATCACAGGAGCCTGCCACGACGCCCAGATAAATTTTTGTATTTTTTTAGTAGAGATGGGGTTTCACCATGTTGGCCAGGCTGGTCTTGAACTCCTGACCTCCAGTCATCTGCCTAGCTATGCCTACCAAAGTGCTCACTCCCAGGTAAGTTTTTGAAGTAACTACTCTGAAAATACCAGGCAACTTTTTAATCTATTCAGTGACACTGCCTACAGTGGCCCTCCTTACCAGCTGCAAAATGTTGAGATGTTAAAAGAAGTCCTAATTTTTCAAATGAGAATGGAAAGGAGGAAGAGACCTTGACTTTATTATACTGCTTGGCTGTCATATGCCAGGAAACATAGAATTTGGGGTATGCCTATAATGCATAATTAAGGTTGGAGATTGGTAATGGTGGGATGGTTTGAAGTCCTGGGCTGAGACAACCAATGCACTAACGATGAAGAAAAGGCTCTTCTGCTCAGAATAATCTTCTCCCCACTTAAGTCTCTCCTAAAGAGGATCATCAGAGCAAATCTGTGACTAACAATTCTAAACTTGAAGTGGAGACAGATGTTCACAAATATGTATACGAATATTTAGCTAAAAATAACTAAAATAAGACAAAATGTCTTATTTTCAGTAGCTAAAAATAAACTAAATGCTCACCAACAGTTGATGGGCATAAAAGGGTGGCATATTGATTCAGTGGAATACTGTTTAGCAACGAAAAGTAACATACTACTCATAAGCATAACTAAATTGACAAATCTCAAAAAGGTTATGTTTAGTCAAAAGAAACCGGAACAAAGAACTGTATATTGTATGATTCCATTTATATGAAGTTCTAGAATAGGTAAAACAATTATGATGACAGATTGTTATTATTATTTATTAAACAATTATGACGACAGATATTAGAGCAGTAATCGTCTCTAGGGCATGAGAATTGACCAGAATGAGGTACTAGAAGGGACCTCTATAGGATGATGAAAATATTCTGTTACTTGAGGGTCTGGATGCACAAATTTATTATGCGTTTGTTAAAGCTCATCAAAATGCACATAAAATCTGCTTTTTATTATATGTAAATTGTGCCCCATTTAAAAAAATGGTAAAAGAAAAATGCTTCATACCATTTCCCAAATTTAAATGGAATTTCCTTTTACAGTAGGCATCAAGAGTCTATAGATTCACCCTGATGTTAAGAGCTTATCAATTTTATCAATCTTATTGCCTTCTCTTCTCCACGGATGCTTTTTTTTTTGAAATTGTCTTTCACTGTTTTCCTAAGAAACAGGCAGAAATTGAAAAGTAACTGAACACAAATGGGATTTTCTAACCAGAGAAAATGCCTGCCCAAGCATTGGCCTTTAAGAGAAGAGAGAACAATTCTCCCTCCATCAGATATCTAATTTCAGAGACTGTTTTAATGATAATTGGCCTTTAATGATTTCCTTCACAACTAGCAACTAACATTTGAGACAGAATTTAGAGTTTGAAAAAAAAAAAAAAATCTCAGGTTATTCCAGTCAGTTTTATAGGGACTGACATCTGAAAAAATCATCTTCTTTTTCCAACAGCAACTAAGTTAAAGATAACATGGCTTTAAAATAGATAGATAAACTGGTTTTACTACATACTTTGACCATTTTCTTCATGGTTAGTCAGCAGTTTAATCTAGCCTTTGGTTCATGTCTTCTAATTCATCACATTCACACAAAGTACATGATGACTAAGTAAATCTGAAAATAAAGTGCCCAAAGGCAGATTATTTGCCACATACTTTATGATATTTAAAATCCTGAGAAGGTAAGCAGTCTTGTCTCAGTTGATGTAAAAGTGGTCTTAAACACACATCAACTACGAAATCCTACTAATGCTAACTGATAATAATATTGATGTTCCAATTTCCTGACTTGTTGATTGCCAGTTTGGCTAGTTTTCTTTGACCTATAGTCGTAAGATGGTGATGACGTTGACGATGACAGTGGAAAAGCTTATGAAAATGTTGGCTATCAAGAAGATAGTGAGCAGTGAATTTATTTCCTACAGCAATTTTACACTAAAACTTTCACATTGTGACTTGTTTTCTCTCCATTCTTTTGCTCGTATTCTCCTACAACATCAAGATTATGTTCTGTGCCTAACAAGCCCATTCAATATTGTCTTCCACAGCTTTCAGACAAGCTCCTTTCCAATTAGTGAAACTTTTCTTCTTCCCATCAAATGATAAATACATGATTATTCTGATTTTAATATGAACATTCCAGCTTGCATGGAAATAACTCTCTAATTGCAAAAGAACAATTTATTACCTTTATATGCATTTTTTTTTAGCATTCATTGAGTATTTATGTGGCATAAGGCACTATGGTTGACAGATATAAAAGTACATACCCATTAACTAATTACTGATGCATTAATATATGTATTGATATACATAGAGATAGAGATGATAAAGCTATAGAAAAACTATGAAATCATGAGCAACTGAATTTGCTGAAATGGCTGTATTATTGGACATTGGTTTTCAAAAGTTCAAACGACTGCAGTGAAAGTTTTTATTTTAAGAGCTATCATTGAAAGAATCAACTGACCTTGCTGTTCTCTGTCTCAAGTCAGAAAATAAACAGAGAAAGTGTATCTTAGTGGTTTGCAAGTGATTCAGAGCAGGATGCTCAGCTATTAGAAAGTCATCGATTCGGCTGGAGGAAATGAGTTGGCTGAAGCACGAGATATAAGCCAATGCCCAGGATTGTGAGGTCAGGGCAGGATGCCAAGATGAACTACATTTCCTGGCAAGAATTCAAGCTCATTGCCAAAGGCCTGCTGTTATTCTGAATCCAGGTTTTGTAACCTTTTCAAAAACTCTTACCTTGATATTCAATATTTTTCATTCAACCTTTCTATTTTTCAAGATGCACGATATTAGTATGACATTTATATAAATTTAAATGCAACCTAAAAATCCACATTTTTAGGTTAAAATCCATTCACTGCTTTAAGGCTATTTTTTTTTAGGGTGACAATCAACATTGTCCATTAACTTTATTTTCAGACATATCTCTCACCCTGGAAAATAAGCAAGCTTGCCAGGAATGTTACTCAGAAAAAAAAAATTAACGGTTCAAAAATATTAAAGCCATTAGCCACTGCTGACCAGACTGCTTCAAATAATGTGTATTGGGAAGGGTCATGGCTGGATGGGAAACCAGCAGACATCAGTTCTATTCTGGGCTTGACTTCCATGTGACCTTCTCAATTCACTCAATTTTTCTGTGGTTCAGTTTGCTCAGGTTTCAAAAAAATGGAATGATAATACCAGGATGTTGTGGGGAGTCATCAGATTAGCAAGAAGCTTTGGACTCTTGAGACACACCTAATGTAGAAATAGATGATATCCAAGACTTGCCTCAGAACAATACATCTTGTATTCTATGTACTGTATTCTCCTTTTTTCTTCTCTCATTGCTTTAAAGCCCCATGAATTATTCCTTTCAGACACTGCATTGTTTTGAATTGTTGCTCAGTAACAAATGATGAGATAAATGTTTCAGGGGCGTCCATGTGAAGAGACCACCAAACAGGCTTTGTGTGAGATAAAGCTGTTTATTTCACCTGGGTGCAGGTGGGCTGAATCCGAAAAGACAGTCAGCGAAGGGAGATAGGGGTGGGGCCGTTTTATAAGATTTGGGCAGGTAAAGGAAAATTACAGTCAAAGGGTGTTTGTTCTCTGGTGGGCAGGAGTAGGGGGTCACAAGGTGCTCAGTGGGGGAGCTTTTTGAGTCAGGATGAGCCAGGAAAAAGACTTTGACAAGGTAATGTCATCACTTAAGGCAAGGACCGGCCATTACACTTCTTTTGTGGTGGAATGTCATCAGTTAAGGCGGGGCAGGGCAATTTCACTTCTTTTGTGATTCTTCAGTTACTTCAGGCCATCTGGGCATATACGTGCAAGTCACAGGGGATGCGATGGCTTGGCTTGGGCTCAGAGGCCTGACATTCCTGCCTTCTTATATTAATAAGAAAAATAAAACAAAATAGTGTTGAACTGTGGGGGTGGCAAAAATTTTGGGGGGATGGTATGGAGAGAGAGAATGGGCGATGTTTCTCAGGGCTGCTTTGAGCGGGGTTAGGGGTGGCGTGGGAACCTAGAGTGGGAGAGATTAAGCTGAAGGAAGATTTTGTGGTGAGGGGTGATATTGTGGGATTGTTAGAAGAAATATTTGCCATGTAGAATTATTGGTGATGGCCTGGATACGGTTTTGTATGAATTGAAAAACTAAAAAATGGAATAAGAGAAGGAGAAAAACAGGTATAAAAGGTCTAAGAATTGGAGGACCCAGGACATCTGATTAGAGAGTGCCTAAGGAGATTCAGCATAGTCCTGCCAGCAAAGATTATTTATTTACTTTAAGAGTTTAGAGTGGCGGTTTGGGGATAGCACCAGGAGATATCAGCTGTGATGGCTTGGAGAAACAGTGTAAACCGGCAGTGTAAACAAGAGCAGGTCATATATGAGTAGTTGAGAACGATGAATAGGAGTATGACTGGACAGAAGATAGTAGGGATGACAAATTTTTTGGGGCACAGTCTAAGTTGGTCTGGTGTCTGGAATGAGACTGGGGCCTAATAAAAAGGAGCATCTATACAGGAGCTCAAATGGGCTGTACCTTGTAGCATTCCGAGGACAGGCCTGAATTCTGAGAAGGGAAAGTGGTAAAAGTATTGTCCAGTCCTTTTTAAGTTGGTGGCTGAGCTTGGTGAGGTGTGTTTTTAAGAGACCATTAGTCTGTTCTACTTTTCCTGAAGACTGAGGACTGTAAGGGATATAAAGGTTTCACTGAATACTAAGAGCCTGAAAAACTGCTTGGCTGATTTGACTAATAAAGGCTGGTCTGTTATCAGACTGTATAGAGGTGGGAAGGCTAAACTGAGGAATTATGTCTGACAGAAGGGAAGAAATGACTGTGGTGGCCTTCTCAGACCCTGTAGGAAAGGCCTCTACCCATCCAGTGAAATTATCTACCCAGACTAAGAGATATTTTAGTTTTCTGACTCGAGGCATGTGAGTAAAGTCAATTTGCCAGTCCTGGCCAGGGGCAAATCCCAGAGCTGATGAGTAGGAAAGGGAGGAGGCCCAAACAATCCCTGAGGGGTAGTAGAATAGCAGATGGCACACTGAGAAGTGATCTCCTTGAGGATAGATTTCCATGATGGAAAGGAAATGAGAGGTTCTAAGAGACAGCCTAGTGGCTTGTAACCTACATGGAAGAGGTTATGAAATGACGACAGAATAGAATGAGCCTGTGAGGCTGGAAGGAGATATTTTCCTTGGTCTAAGAACCATTTGCCTTGTGTGGGAAGAGATTGATAGGTGGAAGTTTCAGCAGGGGAGTAGGTGGAAGTGACTGATGTGAAGGAGAAAAACTGGCCGTGAGGGACAGAAGTTGGAGAGCCAGATGCTTGTCTAGCCACCTTATCAGCATAAGCGTTGCCTAGAGCAATGGGATCTGATGCCTTTTGACGCCCCTTGCAGTGAATGACCCCAGCTTCCTTTGGAAGTAAAGCGGGCTTGAGTAGAGTTTTTATTAAAGAGGCATTAATGATGGAGGACCCTTGTGTAGTGAGAAAACCTCTTTCAGCCCATATGACCGCATGGTGGTGCAGAATATGAAAGGCATATTTAGAATCAGTATAGATGTCAATGCATAGTCCTTTTGCAAGAGTGAGGGCTTGAGTTAAGGCAACTAGTTCGGCTTGCTGAGTGGTAGTGGAGGGGGTCGGAGTGGTAGCCTCAATGATAGATGTGGAAGATACTATAGCATAGCCTGCCTTTGCTGGTGAGTGGCGATTAGGCCTGGTGGAACTGCCATCAATAAACCAAGTGTGATCAGGGTGAGAAACAGGGAAGAAGGAAATGTGGGGAAATGGGGTGAACGTCAGGTGGATCAGAGAGATGCAGTCAGGAGGGTCAGGTGTGGTATCCGGAATAATGTGAGAGGCCGGATTGAAGTCTGGGCCAGGAACAACAGTAACTGTGGGAGACTCAACAAAGAGTGAGTATAGCTGAAGGGGCCAGGAAGCAGAAAGTATATGCATCAGGTATGAGGAAGAAAATAGATTTTGGAAGTTATGAGAACCATAGAGAGTGAGTTGAGCATAGTTTGTGATTTTGAGGGCCTCTAAAACTATTAAAGCAGTGGCAGCTGCTGCACACAGACATGAGGGCTAGGCTAAAACAGTAAGGTCAAGTTGTTTGGACAGAAAGGCTACAGGGTGCGGTCCTGGCTCTTGTGTAAGAATTCTGACCACGCTAACCATGCCTGGGAAGGAAAGGAGTTGTTTTGTAGAAGTTGCTGGGGTTTGAGAGATCAGTCAGGCACGATTGGCAGGGAGAGCACATGTGTTTTTATGCGAATTATGCCGAGATATGTAACAGATGAGGAAGAAATTTGGGCTTGACTGAAGTAATGGGGGCTGTCTGTGAAGCTTTGCAGCAGTACAGCCTAGGTAATTTGCTGAGCTTGATGGGTGTCAGGGTCAGTCCAAGTGAAAGCAAAGAGAGGCTGGGATTAAGGGTGCAAAGGAATAGTAAAGAAAGCATGTTTGAGGTCTAGAACAGAATAATGGGTTGTAGAGGGAGGTATTGAGGATAGGAGAGTATATGGGTTTGGCCCCACAGGGTGGATAGGCAAAACAATTTGGTTGATAAGGTGCAGATCCTAAACTAACTTGTAAGGCTTGTCTGGTTTTAGGACAGGTAAAATGGGGGAATTGTAAGGAGAGTTTATAGGCTTTAAAAGGCCATGCTGTAGCAGGCGAGTGATAACAGGCTTTAATCTTTTCAAAGCGTGCTGCGGGATGGTATATTGGAGTTGAGTGGGGTAAGAGTGATTAGGTTTTAATGAGATGGTAAGGGGTGCATGATTGGTCGCCAAGGAGGGAATAGAGGTATCCTATACTTGTGGGTTAAGGTGGGGGGATACAAAAGGAGGATGTGAAGGAGGCTTTGAACTGGGGGAAAAGGTGGCAATGAGGTGTGGCTGTAGCCCGGGAATAGTCAGGGAAGCAGATAATTTAGTTAAAGTGTCTCGGACTAATAAGGGAACTGGGCAGGTGGGGATAACTAAAAAGGAGTGCTTAAAAGAGCATTGTCTAAATTGGCACCAGAGTTGGGGAGTTTTAAGAGGTTTAGAAGCCTGGCTGTCAATACCCACAACAGTTATGGAGGCAAGGGAAACAGGCCCTTGAAAAGAAGGTAATGTGGAGTCGGTAGCCTCCGTATTGATTAAGAAGGGGACGGACTTACCCTCCACTGTGAGAGTTACCCGAAGCTCGGAGTCCGTGATGGTCTACGGGGCTTCTGAGGCAATCGGGCAGCATCAGTCTTCAGCCGCTAAGCCAAGAAGATCTGGGAAGGAGTCAGTCAGAGAGCCTTGGGCCAGAGTTCCAGGGGCTCTGGGAGTGGCTGCCAGGTGAGTTGGACAGTCCGATTTCCAGTGGGGTCCCGCACAGATGGGACGCGGCTTAGGAGGAATCCTGGGCTACAGGCATTCCTTGGCCTGGTGGCCAGATTTCTGGCACTTGTAGCAAGCTCCTGGGGGAGGAGGTTCTAGAGGAATGCCTGGCCACTGCGGTTCAGGCCTTTGGAAGTTCTTGTGTGCTGGAGATGTGGCTGGGGTTTGTCTCACAGTGGAGGCAAGGTATTGCAACTTTTTTCTATTATTGTACACCTTGAAGGTGAGGTTAATTAAGTCCTGTTGTGGAGTTTGAGGGCCAGAATTTAATTTTTGGAGTTTTATTTAATGTCGGGAGCAGATTGGGTAATAAAATGTATATTGAGAATAAGATGGCCTTTTGAATTTTTAGGGTCTAGGGCTGTAAAGCGTCTCAGGGTTGCTGCCGAACGAGCCATGAACTGGGCTGGGTTTTTTATATTTGATGTAAAACAGTCTAAATGCTAACTGATTTGGGAGAGATTGGATAAAGAAAAAGGAGTATTAACCTTGACTATGCGTTTAGCTCCAGCCACCTTTTTAAGAGGAAATTGCTGGGCAGGTGGGGGAGGGCTAGTTGCGGAACAAAACTGTAAGCTGGACCAGGTGTGAGGAGGGGTGGTGATAAAAGGATTATAGGGTGGAGGAGCGGAGGCTGAGGAAGAATTGGGACCTAGCTCAGCCTGGCGAGGAGGGGAGAGGTCAGATGGGTCTGTAGAAAAGGAAGATTAGAAAGACTCAGCGATGCTTGGGGTTGGGACTGAGGGGACAGGCAGGAGGGAAAGGAGGAAGATTTGGGATGAGTTGCATTGGGCACAGAGACTAGGAAGGGACCAATGTGTAAAAGAATGCCTGGACGTCAGGCACCTCAGACCGTTTGCCTATTTTATGACAACAATTATTTAGATCTTGCAGGATGGAAAAATTGAAAGTGCCATTTTCTGGCTATTTGGAACTACTGTCTGTATTGGGGTCAAGTGGCATTGCAGAAGAAAATAGGGCATTTAGGTTTTAGGTCAGGTGTGAGTTGAAGAGGTTTTAAGTTTTTGAGAACACAGGCTAAGGGAGAAGAAGGAGGAATGGAGGGTGGAAGGTTGCCTATAGTGAAGGAGGCAAGTTTAAAGAAAAGGGAGACTAGAGACACGGAGGGAAGCGGTTCGGGGGTTCTTACCCTCCAGAAAAGCGAGAAAGGGGTCGAGGCACAGAGATATGAGGTTGGGGCACAGAAATAAGGGATCAGGGCAGCGAGATATAAGAGGCTGGGGTGCGGAAATAAGGGATCGGGGCACAGAGATATAAGAGGTCGGGGCATGGAAATAAGGGATTGGAGCGCAGAGATATAAGGGGTTGGGGTACTTGTCCCTCCCTCAGAAAAGCGGGACTTGCCTCTAAGGGTGAAGAAGAAGGGGTTGGGGGTTTTTTGCCCCCCAGAAAGGCGGAGAAGGGGTAGAGACACTGAGATAAGGGGTTGGGGTACTTCCCCGCTTACCGGATTTGAAATTGGTGAGATGTTTCTTGGGCTGGTCTGTCTGAGAACCTGAGGTTGTAGGTGGACCTTTCTTACGGAACAAAGAACAGGAGGACAGGGGATTGATCTCCCAAGGGAGGTCCCCCGATCCGAGTCACGGCACTAAATTTCATGCGCATCTGTGTGAAGAGACCACCAAACAGGCTTTGTATGAGCAATAAAGCTGTTTATTTCACCTGGGTACAGGTGGGCTGAGTCTGAAAAGAGAGTCAGCTAAGGGAGATAGGGGTGGGGCCATTTTATAAGATTTGGGCAGGTAAAGGAAAATTACAGTCAAAGGGGTTTTGTTCTCTGGCTGGCAGGAGTGGGGGTCGCAAGGTGCTCAGTGGGGGTGGTTTTTGAGCCAGGATGAGCCAGGAAAAAGACTTTGACAAGGTAATGTCATCACTTAAGGCAAGGACCAGCCATTTACAATTCTTTTGTGGTGGAATGTCATCAGTTAAGGCGGGGCAGGGCATTTTCACTTCTTTTGTGATTCTTCAGTTACTTCAGGCCATCTGGGCATATACATGCAAGTCACAGGGGATGCGATGGCTTGGCTTGGGCACAGAGGCCTGACAAAATGTATACTCTACTAAAATCAGTTCATTTCAATTCAGTACAACAAACATTGATGGAGTACTTATAAAAGTAGGTTATTTGATGATAATCCATAATCCCCTAATATTAAAATAATCTTCTATCTTCCATTTTTTTTCTCCAACCAAAGAAAAAAAAAACCCTAAGGTTGGTTTACTAAAAACATCTCATATTTGCTAAGTGCTTACTGGCTGCTAGGCATTTTTGTTAAGCACTTTGCTTGCCTTACCTCATTTAGTTTTCAGAATCCCAAGAGGAGTGTTTTATTAGTATTCTCATTTTGCAGACAGGAAAACTGAAAGAGATTTAGCAAAGACTCACTCAAGCAGTTAGGAGCATAACTGTTGTTCAATCTTTGAGCTCTTTGATTCTAGGCACTGACTTATATTTCCACTAAATTAGTAATTGCCAAATGTGGGTAAGCTTGTGATGTATTTGACATACTTGTTAAGGATGCAGATTCCTGCCTCTGCATGCATACACATAGTTCTAATACTATGGCTTATTTATTGCATATTATAAACATATCCGTGGATTGAGTTGCTCATCTGCTGTGAACTCAATGAAGACTGAGGGTCAGAACCAAGACTTTTTGGAAATCTAATGGGGTACCCTCCTTTCCCAAGGTTGAGATAATTACACGAGTACAACAAACCTTATGCCTTTGAGGTATTGAGTGGTTAAACAAGTGTGACTAAAGAAATCAACAAAATGCAATTGCGCTTATGTATCTCAAGAACAAGTGTTTCTTTAAGTACCCTTTAGCTACCACCCAACTCTTATTCCCATTAGTCAGTGAACTGCTATGGGAAACTGCAATGAGAGTCATCCTAAGTCAGGGTTTCTCAACCTCAGCACGCTGGTATTCTATGCCAGAGAAGTCATTATTTTGTGGGGCTGTTCTGTACATTGTATGATGTTTAGCAGTATCCATCAGGCCTAACTACTAGAAGCTAGTAGCACATCCTCCGTGTTGTGAAATTAAAAAAAAAAAATAGCCAACTTTGTCAAATGTCCCTTCAGGGGCAAATTATCCCTGTTTGAGAACCGCTGCTATATGATACATTGGGAAACCGAGGACACTGGAGAGGTCATCAGTGGAAATTGTTGTTCCACATAACATCTCTTACTTTAAAAGGATCTGTAAAGAATACAGAATATCATATTTACAAATACAAACATTGATTTTTATAAAAGAGATTTCCATGTGGATTCAATGGCTGATCCTCATCTCAGACTCCTTGAAAAGCCTTGCATTTAGGGACTTGGGGTAGAAAAACAACCCAGTCAAGAAGGGAGAGAAGATCATTCAGAAATGTAGGCTGAGACTCACAGCTTAGAATAGCTGTGCTGGTAAGGGAAGAATTTTAGGGACATAACTCCCAAAAGAGAGAAAGAAGAGGATATGGGCCAGCCATGGCCCCAGGGAGAAGCAACAATTATTGACTAGGATCAGAGGCTCAAACTGAGGCAGGCTGACCTCTGGGAGTAAGGAGGGATGGAAGGTGAGTCAGTGGAGCAGGAGAGAAAACCAATTTGGGGAAGCTTTGCTTAGGAAGGAATGAAAGTTAGGGCCTGATAGGTAAAGCAGAAGAAAAGGAAAATTTAAATACTGTCTTCACAGAATGATTCCAGAACTTGACAGGCCAGATTGTAGCACAATTAAAGGTGTAAAAAGTTGTATGGCTAAAGGAATTTAACCACTTTGAAGTTTATACACCACACAAAGCAAAGAGAGGAGGTAATTGGCCAGAACTCTAGTTTTGGTTGTTTTAGAGCATGGAAAGAAAAACAGTCACAGGATGGATCTTCCTTTCTTGCTGGCACTTCTTTGAGAAATCACAAGAAAGAAGAGGCCTTTCTAAGGCTTTGGAGAGCCAGATGGTTCTTTAAACATGGACTTTCCTCAGGCCTTTAGCCAGGGAAGTCCTGTGCTAGTAAAAATTTAACAACTGACTTTCTGGGACAAAACAAAACCCTCTAATTTGTGATGTTTACTGATCTCCATGGTGTGAATACTTTCACATGGCTCATTTCTAGCTAACATCAAGAAGTCACTGAACAAGGAATTGGGAAGAGCTGCATTCAATTGGTCTTGCTTGCCTGTGTGAGCCAGTGTGAGCTGGTTTCAGCACACCAGTGTAGTCTTGGTCTCCTCTGTCATTTTTTTCTGAATGCCGTCTTTCCAGTATGCAGGCTTTGACTAAGCATTTAGGCAGAACTGAAACATTCAAATTAATGCCATTTCAGGTACCCACTGGTCTCAAGGTGGTAGTTTCTATCTTTGTGACTTGCCATCCATACCACCCCTTTCGACGTACACTGCTTTCTAGCAGCAGAAAGCCAGCTTCAAACTTCTGTGACAAATGCGGTCCACCAAAAATTTTTAGAACAACAAAAATAAACTAGTAGGGAAAAAGTGGCCTAAATAAATGGGTCATGCAAGTAGAATTAAAATTGTAATTTTTGCTATTTGGTGATTTGGAGAAGACTTAGCTTTTATGCATTTTGGCAGAGTAGCAGCTGTTGTTATCTCTGTAACCGGGGTGTCAGAAGTAAAATGTCAAAGGTAGAGGCACTTCCTGCTTGGTTAGTCATCTGCATTTCCTGACAAAGGCCCAAGAGGAAATGGTTTCTATTCCTTGAGAAAGAAGCAAGGGAGGGGCAAGGACAGGAGTCCTGGCTGAATTCACTGTATCTGAAAGTCTTTCATTCTGCTGAATTTACATCATGAGACTGAGGCCTTGTAAAAGCTTCCTAACATAAGAAAAATGGTCTTGGATAAAACCTTCATGTTCCTTTGTCTTTTGTTTTTTGTGCATTACTAGGATTTCAGGAGTAAAATTTCATACACCAGTGTTATTAATTTAAGAATCCAAGTGGCCACACACATCATATAGTCTGATTGTCCACTTCTGAAAACTTTTGGGGAGTATTTTTAAAATAATACATTTCAAGTACCCATTGTCTCAAGGTGGTACTTTCCATTGTTGTGTCTTTCCATATATAGTGCCCCTTAGAATATACAGGAATGGTACACTCCAGCAGCAGAAAGCCAACTTGAAACTCCTGGGTCACATACAGTCTATCAAAGATTTTTAGAACAAAAAAATAAACTAATAGGAATTAGTTTATTCCTATGCTATCAAAATATATTTAAAAATTAACAGTGAATAATGAAGAGGCAAAAACCTATAACATGAGACACACCTACACAATTTTGTCTTTTTCATTCTAGCATTTTTACTATTTTTTTCTACTGTATCGTTTTATCCCCCAAGTGTTTAAAACAGTGAAATGTGTTTCCAGTTTATATTCTCTTTATGAAAAACAGCATTACTGAATAGATGCCAATGAGAAAAATAAACTATTAATATACCCTCTCTTTTTACCTCTCGGTTCCCAACTCCATAAATCAAAGATTTGAGTACAGTCTGGTACAAGAAGTGAGAGTATTTAATTCCTAAATTTGAACTCAAGTAAAGGTGTGTGGGTTGGAGAGCTCTTTGGAAAGTAGGAGCAGACCTTTTTGTTTGTTTAACAACTGGATGATATGGAGTTATCTCATTAGGCCCATGCAGGTTTAATGATGATTTACAGAGAATGCATTGGTAAGTCCCTGCAGAGGGCAAAAAAATGATTTTCCTTGACGATTTCTAAGACATTTGTAACCTCTTCTCTATAATTACCCCATTTGGTTTTGACTCTCTTAATAGCACAGGCATTTTCCTAAACATTTGCATTTTTATTCTGTTATTAATCCTCTTGCACAATGCTCAGTGATTTTTCTTGTTGGAGATCCTATTGCCAGTTTGCACTGGCTCTCACTCATACAGAGCTGGGGGTCATGAGATTTTTATCTTTTACCCCTTATAGCATCTATCCCAGTTGCTAAGAATGCCACTGATAGCTGGCATTTTCAGGATTTGACAGTCTACCTTGCCCTTTCACAAACATTTGCTAAGTTGTTCATCACCTCCCTGTGGAGGAAACAGGAGAGAATTTTATTAGGTAGGGTGATACAAGGGGAATCCACACATTGGGAACAATATTAAGTAGCCAGGTTGAAGGTACAGGTCAATCAGCAGTTGTCTTAAAGCTTTCCTAGTATTGTGCTTGCTATTCCCACTCCTTTTGTTTATCTGAAAATATTCATTATCTGTTCAGACAGTGTAATTCACTGGGATGAAGGTCAACACAGGGAATCCCGCATGCCCTTTTCTCATAGAACATTTTAAAATTACCTTTGTAGTTGTGGTTTAGCAGGACAAAACTGGAACCATTCCCCATGTGTCATCTATGTCATCTTGGTTCTCCCCTTGCCTGATGCTGCTAGAAAATGGGTCAGGTATTTATGGCTCAACATAGCATCCCTGGTGCCAGGATGATCCAGTTGGCGTAAGGCAGAAGGAAGCTCAAACAAAAAGGCAACATCACCAGATTGGTTCCGTGGGAGCATAAGCCTCTGAATTTGAGGTTCAGGTCACATTTCTTGGCATGATCTTCCAGTTTTATTTGCTAGCAGCAAGCAAGTGGGTTGTTAGAGTACTAGGACTGAAGTGGGCTAAAATAAAATTGGATTATGAAAGATATTCCAATGGTCAATGACACTTATACATTTTCATGAAATAAAACAAACAACTTTCTCCTTTGAATTGAGGTAGAATCATTTCAACATCCACTCTCATGATCCATCCATGCATGAAGTTGTCAATTTTTTTCATATTCCACAAGACACTCACTCTCTTATCATTGGCAAATTCAGAGAGCATTTACTAAAAGCTATGTCTATTAGGGAGGCAGTGGGGGTGTTGAGGGATTCTGGTAATAGTAATGATGTTATTATCACAGCTCAACTGAGCCTCAGAGTGACTTTCCTGATGTTCACAATTGGTCAAGACTAAAGATAGAGTTTGAATCCAATTCTTTTGATATCAGGCCTCCTAACTTTGAATCCAATTTTCTGTCCTCTATGGAACTGTTGGTGCCTGCATATAGAGTATTCAATAAAGGTTTGCTGAACTAGATTGAATAAAACTGCAGGCCAAAGGGAGTTTTAGCCCTGCCTTTCCAATGAAGGCAATTTCCTATTGACCAGACTCTCAGCTTTCTGCTCTGCCTCTGAGTTCATTTGATAAGAGACTTGATTTGGGCTTGTTTTAGCAGATAAGTTGAGTTAATATTTATTTTAGGAAAGTGGGATTAATGAAGATAGGTAGGGAATGAATTATACATTCTCTGAGCAACTGAAGGTCATTAGGAAAACATGCAGCTGCCAGAGATTTCCGGGTAAGGCTTGCACAGTGGGGGCTGGAGGTGATTTCCAAATGTTGTGGTTTATATTTATTGGAGTTACTTTGGAAGTGGTGAGCTGGGACAATTAGGCTGTTAATTCAGATAAAAGGGAACTTTTTAATAGAGAGAGTGACAAATCACTATGTAAATATGGAGAACGCAGCTTCCAAGACTAGCAGACAGTGCAAGGTATGGCGACGCGAGAATCATAGGATTTGAGTGTTTTGCTGACTCTGTATGAGTCAGAAACCAAAAGAGGGGCATGAGGTGAGAGAACCAACTCAACTAGCAAAAGAGACCCGGCAAGGGGAGCCATTCTAATGCAGAGTCCAAAAAGTGTATACAACTCAGGGAGCATTTAGAATAATGTTAGCACTAGAAATTTTTGTTTTGTTTTGTTCGAGAAGCAAAAAATATTGTGTAGACAGAAACTAAAGGTTGTTATTAGGTAATAATAATAGCTAGTAGATCATTCTTTATCCTCACATCTCATGTGCCAGGCACTGTGCTATGTACTTTGCATTAATCTGCACGTTAAATCTTCACAGCAGGCTGGGCATGGTGGCTCAATCCTGTAATCTCAGCACTTTGGGAGTCCGAGGCAGGCGGATCAAAAGTTTAAGAGATCGAGAGCAACCTGGCCAACATGGTGAAACCCTGTCTCTACTAAAAATACAAAAATTAGCTGGGTGTGGTGGCACATGCCTGTAGTCCCAGCTACTCAGAGGCTGAGGCAGGAGAATCGCTTGAATCTGGGCGGCGGAGGTTGTGGTGAGCTGAGATCGCACCACTGCACTCCAGCCTGGAGACAGAGCGAGATTCCACTATGTCCCAAGAAAAAAAAAAAAAAAAAAATCTCACAGCAGCCGTATAGACTAGACACAATCAAAAAATGTACAGATGGGAAAAACCTTCTAAAAATTTGATTTCTTTGCTCACATTCGTAAGCCCCAAGTGGAGAGCCAGAATGCAAACTCAGGCCCAGTTGAAGTCAATTATTTTTGTGGTTGTCATGTTGAAGAGCACTACAGAGCACACGGTGTGCCTCTTTGGAAAGGAAAACCAGAGAGGAAACATGAGTCTTGTTTTGAGTGTCCCACAGGGAAATGAATTTGAAACACTACAATTCTGGGGTTTTACGTTTCTAGAGTCCTTTTCTGTGACAGGGAAATCTTCATTTTTGTGCGAAGAAATATCCAGCCCTTATCAGCTGATTTGGCTGAGATTTAGAAACTTTTCTTTATCTGTATAAGATTGATGCAGAAACAGAGCAAATGTGGACAGGTGAGCAGCATTGACCAGATGTTCCAGTGAGAGAGCTAGTGACAACAAAGGGAGGATAAAGCTGGTGTGGGTGCTGTACATCGTCCACTTGACAAATGTTTGTCGAGTGCCTGCCATTTTCTAGGCAATGTCTTAGGCACCAGAACACAACACATGCAGCAGGGAACTTAGCCACAGTGTAAAAGGAGCAGAAGCTTTGGTGGTAGGCAAGTCCCAGCACAGTCACTAACCAGCTAAGTGGCTTTTGGGCATATGACTTAGCCCCTCCAAGCCTCCATTTTCTCATCTCAGAGAGACATAATGAAGCCCAGCTCTGAGGGTCACTGTGAAGAATAATGTACATAAAATGCCTGGCCCATAGTAGACACACAATTAAACAGTAATAATAACCCTATTAATTGTTAAGGGTTTAATTCCTCTTAGAAAGTTCATGCCCAGTTTCTTTACATTGCAACACAATGCCAACTTCCTCTAAGTCCTTGCAAGTTTTCTACAGAATCTAGATGTTTCACCGTGTTTCCTGGAGGATGCTAAGTATCAGTGGATTCCCAGGATGTTAAATTCTACATTCCAGAACTCTGCACACCTTCTACCCTCCTCTTTCCTCCCATATGGTATGGTTGATGTGATGGTTAATTCTGTTTGTCAACATGGCTGGGTCACAGGGTACTCAGATGTTTGGTCAAACGTTGTTCTTGATGTGCATGTGGGAGTTTCTGAATGAAATACTACATTGGAATTCATAGGCTGAGTAAAGCACATTGTCCTTCTTAATGGGTACAGGCCCTCAGCTAATTAGTTGAAGACCTGATTAGAACAAAAATCCTCAACTTCCTAAGAATATGAGGGAATTCCTTCTGACTGACTGCCTTGAGCTGGGACGTGTTGTTTGCCTCCCTTCAGACTTGAACTGAAACACTGGCTCTTTCTGGGTCTTGACTCCACTGGCTTTCAGACTGGAACTTACACCATTGGGTTATCAGGCCATTAAACTTACGCTGGAACTGCACCATAGGCTCCTCTAGTTTTCCATCTTGCCAACTACATATTTGGAACTTGTCACCCTCTGTAATTGTGTGAGTCAATGCCTTACAATACACACACACACACAAACAGACACACACACACACACACACACACAAACATCCTACTAGTTCTGTCTTCCTGGAGAACTCCGACTTAAACAAATGAGGGTACTGAAAAACAGAGACGGAAGTTTCCCAGAGTTAGGCTAGTGCCCAAGGAAGAAGAAAGGATAGTTCTTGGTTCTCAGTTCAGAGCTGCTTCTGTGTAATTCTTCCTGCTGCCTCATATGATAAATACTACTTCATAATTAAAGAGGAAAGAAGGCAGATTAGATATCTCCTTCACAAAACAACATGAAACCTAAATTTGGCAGCCATAACCCTACCAAAGACAGGCCCTGCAAATATCCAAGACAGGGAAGTGGCCTACCCTGTATTCAACACATACTGTGTACCCCGCATGCTCACTTATATCTCTTTTAATCCACACGAAAAATATACTCTTGTCCCCATTTTTAAATGAGGACATTGGAACTCAGAAGATAACATAATCAAGGCCACAGACCTGGTAAGTTATAAGGGCCACTTCTGCCTGAATCCGGAGCTCATATTCTCTCCATGATGACAAACTGACTCTTTAACACTGGGCCAAGGCATGGATAAGGCAGACTCCAAAGTTTCTTCCTCAAATTCCTAGAAGGAGAGAGCTTAAGAAGCATGAGGATATATGAGACAGCTGGGTTCTGTGTATGACCCTGATTTGGAGCTCCCAGCTCCTGTCTGTCCCACATATGTCTGCAAGTTACACATGAGTCTGGGAAGATGCCGGGACCTGGAGAGCAATGCTTGTTTTACAGCCAAGCACATCTGCTTCCTGCAGCCTTCCAAACCCTTTAGCTACTGACTGCTGGGCTGGTGAATTATCTCCCTTCAGACCTGGGAGGGAGCTGCCTGCATCTCCTTTCCGGGGAAGAAGGATCTCTTCTCTCTCTCTCCCCCTACTTGCCGACCCCCTCCTTGTTTCTTCCTCTCTCCTTCTCTCCTTCCCTTTCCTCTTTTAGTTTAGACTTTGTTCTCATTTTATAAAGATAAAAACCATAAACATGCTGTTTTGAATGCTTTTTGCTGAAACTTGTATACCAGGCTCATTTTATTCAAAAGTCCTATGTCTCTCTCTGACCTCCATGTTTTACCCTAAATTTCGTACCCACTTTCCTTTGCTGCTTTTTATTCCTGCAGAATTTTTACCAGATCCTAAGCACTAGTGTGTGTTCTAACTATGCTCTGTTGTTTGTCACGCAAATAGGATTTCACTTTGAACATTGTTTTAATTTGATGGATGTCCAGGCTGTTTGTCATGCAAACAGGATCTCATTGGCAGAATATCTTTTTTCTTAGCCAATTCTGGTAAATTACCACATTCCCACAGTCACTCTAGTAACTTAGCCGTATTATGGTTCAGGATTTGGGGGAATTAAAAGCACTTAGATTATAATCACTAAATTTGTATGTCATAACATTTTCACACACCCATATGAATATGTCTTTTTCATGGAATTTTAAATGATAAAAAATAGAAACCTGTGGGGGTATTTTTTATATATATACATAAATATACACACACACATATATATACACATATATACACATACATATGTTTATATAAACAGATTCCATATATACAAAGTACATCTATGCAATTTTTTTTTTTTTTTTTTTTTTTTTTTTTGAGACAGGGTCTTGTTTTTGTCATCCTGGCTTGAGTACAGTGGTGCAATCATGGCTCAATGCAACCTCCGTCTTCCGGGCTCAAGGGGTCCTCCCTTCCAAGCTTCCCGAGTAGCTGGGACTACAGGTGCACACCACCAGGCCTGGCTAATTTTTGCATTTTTTGTAGAGATGGGTTTTTGCCATGTTGCCCAGATTTGTCTTGAATCCTTGGCTCAAGAGATCTGCCTGCCTTGGTCTCCCATAGTGCTGGGATTACAGGCATGAACCTCTGTGCCTGGCCTATGCACATTTTTCAGTGCTATGCACCTGCAAGTCCTTTTGTTCTTATTTATATTCATGAAAATAATAATATTTTTGTTTATAAAGAGCTAGGGAGAAAGAAATTTAGTTCCTAGCACCAGGTTTCCGATGCTGAGAGCAAGATCAATAGTAAAGGTCTGGGTTTTTTAGGATGCTCTTAGCCTGGATGATAAGGTTTAAGATGCTAAGATGTAACACCTTAACAGTCCCTGAACAGAGGTAATATATGGTCTAGAGGAGCAGTAGAAATAAAGACATGCTGAGGAAGCAGAAGATCAACTCAGGGGAGGAGAGGGGCACCTCATTATCTCAGGATAATTCATACAGGAAAAGGCTATTTAAAGGGAACCCACAAAAATGGAGATACCTATTTAGAAAAAATAGTAAAAGCAAGTTTGACTGAGAAAATGCATGATAAATCAAACAATTATAAGTTTATCTTATCTTATTTAAAAATGTAAGTTGCAAATGCAATCATGATCTAATTCTTAGAATAAGCAAAGAATGGATCAAGCAGACTTTACTGTTTTGAAGGTGAGTAAATAATTTTTGTTATACACATATGAGATCAGGATAAAATGTCCTTCATTTTCCAACATTACCTTAAGCATTACCTTAAAGAAAGTACTGTTTTCAAAAGTACTTAGTACTTCACCCATTTTTTGAAGGTCTCTTCTTAATCATTTAACAGTCACATTATGCTCCCTGGAGATACTTCTAGGTTATCTTTGTAGTTTTTCTCTTCCTCAATTATTGTCTGGATGAACTCTTCCATCTTCTTATCAGTCAATGATTTTATGAGAACTGGGGCCTTCTCCAAGATCATTTTTATTACTTTCATCAATTTTATGAAATCTCTTGTAAAATTCTCAATTCTTTTACAATTACTTTGTATTATATTCCTCAAGTTAGAAATATCATCTCTAAACAACAGATACATTTATAACACCCGGCAATCATTGACAGTCTAACCAAGAAGATCTTGATACAATAGGTCAGGAAACATGCTAATGTTAGAAGAAAGGTGTATGTGAGGAGTTACTCACTTTATATATGATTACTTCATTAATGAATTTTAAAAATTAATTTGACTTTTGGTTTCGTAGAAATTGCATGACTAGGGAAACAAGTACAGGGAGAATTGAATAACATATGACTTTTTTTTGTCAAATATCATTTCTAAGCGTTGCATTATAGACTGGAAGCAAGAGGGAGGTGTTCAAGATTCAGAGATACAGGAAATGGACCAGAAAGCAGAAAAACAGATAAATGGCTTATTCCACATTGCCTGAATGACACTTAGACTTTCTGAAGTTTGTTCCTTCTGGGGGCTGATGTAGAGGTGACAGACATTTTGAGTTATAATAATGTGGTAGATCAAGTCCCTAGGGAAATGCAATAGGTAAAGATTAGTGACGCAGGCTCATCAGAAGCCTCAGCCCACCCTCTGGGGAGCGCTAAGACTGGATGATCCTTCAGCATTGTCTCGAGTTAAGAATCAGAAATCCAAGTCTAGTTTCTATCCTTACATTGAGCAGTTATCAAGTGCAGACAGTCCAAGGAAGAGGATGTGAGTTTGGGCAGAAGCTGTATTTAGTGGAGGCAATCTCTATAGGATGCTGATGTGTGAGGCTATCCATTGGATTACCCCTCAGAGCTCAGGATAAAAATAATGATAATAATCATATTTATTGAAAGCTTACTATGCATACGTGTAGTCACTATGCAAGGTACTTTACCTGAAGTTTTCAAAAATTGTTATAGCAAACTTATAAGAAAGCTTCAATTATTATCCCTACTTTAAAGATGAAAAAAATTGCAGTTTCATTAATAAGTGGAAGAACACTAATTTTACTGTTTATAGTCCAATGTTCTGTCCATTCACCACCAATTATCAACCAGTCCTTCTTACCAAAGCCAACTACACAACCTACCCTTCTTCAAGTCACAAGTCTTCTAACATAGCATTGCCACTACCTTCCTTTTCTTTTATTAGGTATGCCTTTTACAGCACATTTCACTTTTATTATTTCTTATAAGGAAGAAATAACTATTGTCCCACATTACAGAGGAGAAGAATAAATATATATTCACTCATTTACTACATCAAAAAGTAGCTAATCAGCATTATTATATTTTAGAAATGGTACAAGGTTGGGGGAAGTCAGTAATAAATAAGACGACAGACGTTAGGTGACTTTCCCCTAAAGTCATAGACTTAGTAATGGGCAAAATCAGGGCTGACACCGGGACCATCTGATTCCAGAATCTTTGTCCTACATGACCTGAATCTTGGGTCTTTATTATAACTTTCTCTCGCCTGAATATAAAGGGAGAGAAAATGTTTCATACAAATTTCCTTAGGCACCCCCAGTCCTACACTGAAGGCCCTAAAGGAGAGGTGACTCTCTCATCAACTTTCCTGACTTAATGCTTATCTTCTTACTTCAGTGCTTAACACATTTCCACTTGATGCTTTTAATGGCCAGCCAACAAACACAACAATCAAAGGCCAACTGATAATTATCTTGTTTATAATCAGCCTAAAATACTATGATTTGGATTTCGGCTAGACAATTTCAGTGCAACACCTGCTCCCAGGCAGGAGAGCGGACCAAAATATCTTTAGTAGTTCTGTCCCACCCTGTGTGGGTGTTCTCTCCTTCAGAAAGTAAAGGACTCACTGAAATGGAAAAAATCCCAAGGCTGAATACAGGTGATACAGGTTTATAAAGAACCTGAAGCAAGTTAATACAGAATGGCTATCTAAAGAATGGATTTGCATGGGTAATTTCTGTTCAAGGGGATTCCCAAAAAGTGAGTGCTTTTCTTCTTTCCTTTTTGAGGTTTTTGGGTTTTTTCTTTTCTTTTCTTCTTCTTTTTTTTTTTTTTTTTTTGGTTTGTGTAAGTTGTTCTACAAGTAGCTTCCTTAATCTCTGTGAATACATTTTAGTTATGACAATGGTATAAATCTTTCTTCCTAAACCATCTGAGCTCAATATATAAAAAACTGTCAATACTTGCATAGCAAATGCAAGAATATAGACATCCTGGGTCAGGAAGAAATGAAATAACCACTAATCCAATACATTGTATAATTGTGATTCTATCACTATTTATGAATACCTTGTTTTAATGCCTTATATCAATTCCTTTCATATGTATCAGGCAATTCTAAAATAATCATAGAAAGGATGAGTTCTACCATTTATTTTTATTGGGTTCCACTGTGTTCCAAAAGCTGTGCAAAGTACCTTATATACATTATTTTATTTACTCTTTTCAATCTAAAATCAAGTCCATGTTGCTTAAGAACACTGCGATTTTAGAAGCAGAACCAGAATTCGAATACAGGGGTGTGTGTGTGTGTGTGTGTGTGTGTGTGTGTGTGACTGAAGATTGCTATTTTCGGCTGGGCGTAGTAACTCACGTCTGTAATCCAGCACTTTGGGAGGCCGAGGCAAGTGGATCGCCTGAGGTCTGGAGTTCGAGCCCAGCCCGGCCAACATGGAGAAACCCTGTCTCTACTAAAAATACAAAAAATTAGCCAGGCATGGTGGCGGACGCCTGTAATCCCAGCTACTTGGGAGGCCAAAGCAGAAGAATCACTTGAACCCTGGAGGCGGGGGCTTCAGTGAACTGAGATTGCGCCACTGCACTCCAACCTGGGCAACAAGAGCAAAACTCTGTCTCGAAAAAAAAAAAAAAGATTACTATTTTCCTTGATCACATTGGCTTTCCATAATCCTTGTAAGTATACAGATAGCTAAAGCATTACTACTAATATATGTGTCTTCATATATAGACCTTCTTCAGCCTGGAAGAGGGTTCTCAAAGACTCGTTGGCTTCTCAAACTCATACCATTACCAGGCATTGAACTTGGTTCTGTAAGAATGAAGGGGTAAAGCAAATATAGATTCTACCTGAAAGGGATTCATAATTCATAAGGAAATAGTACTTACCATTTACAGTGCTATAGTTTAGATTGCTAAATGTCATCATCCCAACCACCTGGCGAGGCAGAAAATAGTACGAATTGATTAATCTATTTTGAAGTTCCAGTTTCTTCATCTCTAAAATGGATTTCCATTTGATATAGTATCTGATACAGGATATCCAAGTGCTATAGTAAATTAAATAAGTTATTTCTTGACAATGTAATCTCATGCATATTTGCAAAAATTATTATCGCGAAGTTAAAATTACAAAGAAAAAGTATAGCTGAAGTGTTATTTGGGTTGAAGGAAAGTTAGGAAAGGAAAGGATGAAGAAACCATATAAAATTGTATTACATGTCTTCTATGTTTAAAACATTTATTCTGGCTTTGCAGAGAGAAAAAAGGCAAAGAGAAGTAAATTGTTTTGCTCAAGATTCCACAGTTAGTCAGTGATATAGCAAGGAATGAAATTCAAGCCTTTTAAATCCTCAATCCTGGGTTCATTCTACCACATCACATGTCTATCCCCAGAAAAGGGTATCTATTGGAAGAAGAGGTTATTTCTGGGACTCAGCAAGTATTGCAGTGTCAGCTGTTAGGATAAAGACTAAATTTCTCTTTTCTTTGTAAATGCGTGTCATCATGCAGATCGACGACAAGCACTAGTGAATATCAAGGGATTGGCATTCTGTAATTATAGAAGCTTTGGTCCTTTTTTGGTTCTGTTAATATTAATAATTGGATCAGACTCTATGGAATAGAATAAGAGTTGATAGAATAGACTCTATAGGATAGAATATTTTCTCTAGACTAGAAAATAAAGACAACTCTCCTAGCAGAGATGCTATATATTTCCTTGCTAAATATAAACAAAGAAAAATCACTTTCTTTCATTCAGGAAATCAGTGTTTGCCAGATAAAAGCTTTAATACAAATCAAAGAATACGTTTATTTGTAGGTAAAAATGGAATGTTCACAAAAGTGAAGCATGGAAGTTGTAGTAGGCTCAAATTCTGCTTAATGGATATTTCTTTCTTGTTTTTGAGCCCATGGCAGAACAGAACTTCTGATGCCTTTGCAATTAGGTGAGGCTGTGTGAATATTTCTAACCAGAAGATTGTGAGAAAATGTGATAAGAGACAAACTCTTAATCACTAGATTGAGACTCTACAGTTCACTCATTCTCTGTGGTATGTTTACTGCCAATGTTTGAGACAGTGGCTGCTCCATCAGGCCAGGTTTCTGAGTGGCAGAAAAAGCCACTTTTCAATGTGAAAATCCCCCACATTTTCCCATCCCTCTGCTGACCTGCTTAGACATGTAACATGAATAAGAACTATGTGCTTGTTATTTTAAGCATTGAGATTGTGGAGCAATTTTTTCTTGCAATCTATCTTAATCTCCTAATATTAAAGTAGTCCTGGAATATACTCAGGGCAAATGTTGGTATTCTTTCCCACAGTCCTCTTTAACATCAGCCTTTCTTGTGAATTCTTTGTTTTTTAATTACACTTTTTCTGGGATACATGTGCAGAATGTGCAGGTTTGTTACATAGGTATACATGTGCCATGGTGGTTTGCTGCACCAAACAACCCGTCACCTACATTAGGTATTTCTCCTAATGCTATCCCTCCCCTAGCCTCCAACCCCCCAACAGGCCCTGGTGTGTGATGTTCCCTTCCCTGTGTCCATGTGTACTCATTATTCAACTCCCACTTATGAGTGAGAACATGCAGTGTTTGGTTTTCTGTTCCTGTGTTAGTTTGCTGAGAATGATGGTTTTCAGCTTCATCCATGTCCCTACAAAGGATATGAGCTCATCCTTTTTTATGACTGCATAGTATTCTATGGTGTATATGTGCCACATTTTCTTTATCCAATCTATCATTGATGGGCATTTGCGTTGGTTCCAAGTCTTTGCTATTGTGAACAGCGCTGCAATAAACATACGTGTACATGTGTCTTTATAGTAGAATGATTTATAATCCTTTGGGTATATACCCAGTAATGAGATTGCTGGATCAAATGGTATTTCTGGTTCTAGATCCTTGAGGAATTGCCACACTGTCTTCCACGATGGTTGAACTAATTTATATTCCCACCAACAGTGTAAAAGCATTCCTATTTCTCCACATCCTCTCTGCTTCTTGAACTCTTAAATAGCAATCTTTGCAGCTGAAGAATAGCCTCTGTTTTTTTCTTAGATAGACTTTATATCTATCTAACATCTTGGCTCATTAAGTGGGGAAGACAAATAATTCAACACCATTTCCTGAAGTTTCTCTTTCCTTCACTTCTAAACACAATCAGATTTCAAATTCTGCCTGTTGCATGCCATACATCACCCACTGGCACATCTTATTTTGTTCATCACATCAGACATTTCATTAATTTATGCATTAGTCATGACAGTACTCGCTAAATATTCTTTCTACCTGTAGTATCTCCGCTAATATTAGTCTCTTCACCAATGTAGTTGTGATGCAAAATTGGCAATTAGTATCAGATGGACTGTAGGATACACATATATATGTGCTTGTGTCTGGGTATGTTTATTTTATATATTTATTTCTCTGCAAATTCTTATACATTTTTATGTTAACTAATTAATGGTATGCATTTATTTTATTTTATTTTATTTTTTGAGATAGGCTCTGTCTCTGTCACCAAGGCTGGGGTGCATTGGCACAATCTCAGCTCATTGCAACATCTGCCTCACAGGCCCAAGCTATCCTCCCACCTCAACCTCCTGAGTAGTTGGGACTACAGGTGCACACCATCACACCTGGCTAATTTTTGTGTGTATATATATATATATATATATATATATATTTTTTTTTTTTTTTTTTTTTTTTTTTTTTTTTTTTTCTTGTTGAGATGAGGTTTCACCACATTGTCCAGGTTGGTCTCAAACTCCTGGGCTCAAGAAATTCACCAGCCTCAGCCTCCCAAAGTGCTGAGATTACAGGCATGAACCACCACACCCAGCCATTGGTATGCATTTAATTCCATATGTAGGATCTCTCATGTGGCTAAGGTCACAATGAAGTATTTTATGTGTGCATGTGTGAAAGACCTGAGGAGTTTCAGACAGATGATACAAGACTATTCAGATAGACTATTCAGATAATCTGGCATGTGAATAAAACTGAATAAAAATTCTGATACCCAGAATAAATGAACCTAGAAAACTGAAGACTATATAGGACTCTGCCTGCACAAGAGGCATTTCCACTTGAATTGATAATCTCTGCCTTTGAAAAGTGAACAACTTCATTAGTTGTTCTGTGAAAAAAGGAAAAGAAGGAAAACATCTGAAAAAGTTTTCCCATAATGCACGGAAGTAATTAATTCTGTCTTATTTTTTATTCTGTATTATCAAACATTCTCTTGCCTGTGGTTTTCTAAAGGCATTACTGTTAGATACTTCATGTTCAAATATATGTTGACTACATTATGCTCTGCAGTTAACCTCAATTCATTGATTACTGTTCTATTGGGAAATTGTCTGAAAAAGAATTCTACTTGGTTTCAATGTAATGTGTCACAGTGAAAAAAGCAGTCAGAATATCAGGACATAGAATCTCATGAAGTTTATCCTGCCTGACCATAGATAAAAGAATGCATGTCTGCTATTATATCCTGCTCAGTCTAGAAGTTAGTGGCTTAGACACTTCCAGAAGTGGGGCTCCAACTGCCTAAAATAGCAAGATACTTCCTTATTGGTGAGCTCTGATGATAGGGTTGGTGATAGCTCAAAGCCCATGGGCATCAGTCAGTGGAATTACTACAAACTCCAGACTTACAGATATTGTTGAGTAACTTGTTTATTCTGTATTGGGTTTTCCTTAGAAGCATAATAAATCATGATACACTGATCTTACATTCACTTTTTGATATGTGTGAAAATAGACTACCAAATGATGGTTTTATATGATTTAAAACCAATCATTCAGAATTGAGAGGAATAGTTACTTAAAACAAAAACCATCTCCAAGCAATTCAACTTAAGAAAAAAATCAACATTCAAGAGAACATTATTTTTTATCTCATAAATAAATACCTCATAAAGAGATACCTCATAAATAAAGAGAAAAAATTTTGTCATAAACAACTGCTAAGTCTATGCAAGTAAATCTCAAAAATATACTATCTGTGCATCAACTACATAGCTGTTAACAAAACAGAAGTAATATCAACTAGTTATTGAAAAGCTAGATTCAGAGCCCTTCTGAAAAATGAAATCCTGGGTTAATTACTCATATGAGAAGCAATTCTTCAAAAAGAAGCCTTGGCAAGCTTCAGGATTTGAAAATAACTTTTCTTAGATCAAAGAGAGCAATACGCAAGACTAATGTTAAACTAAAAAAAAAAAAAAAAAAAAAAAAAACCACATGCACAAAATAATCACTTGCCTAAAGCAAAATGCCTGAATTTTTTCCTAATGTTATCTTTTCACTACCATTTATCTGCAGACAATTTCAGACAGGCAATTTCTTGGAATGCACAATCACATGTATAAATAGCTGTCACACACACACACACACACACACCACACACATTTTGATTCTTCCTGTCTTGACTTTTTATTTTGACATATATTTTTTAAAAATTTATATTTATTATTATATGCCATATTTTATTGTATCCGTTATGATAAACTTCTTCAATTTAACCTTTTTAAAAAATAATTTTGGTTTTCCTGTTCAATTTTTATGTACATGAACTCAGTCTTTTTGTGCATAGAATGTACACAGGCACACTTTTAAAAGGATATGTACATGTAGATTCAGCCCTCAATAATTTATAATAATTTTTCTTTATACTTTGAATGCCTTTTTATATCTTGGTATTCATTTCCTAATTTTTGCACTTTTTCCTAACATCACTTGTAAATTATCAGTTATAAAAATGCTGGTTACAAATAGAAACCATCAGGAGACCTCAGACAGTAATTCCCTTTACTGGGCCATATAGGCATCTTGAGACCAAAATCACTTTTTAAATAACCTGATTGTGTTTTTTGACTTAAGTTGAGCTTGAAATTTTTGAACACTTATTTTTCTTCATTCACAAATAGAAATAGTAGTAATGCCCAACTCATAATTTCACAATTTTAATCAGGTGGCTGAAAGACTAAACTTTCAAATATTGGTTATCATAATCATTGTTACCATAATCCTCATTCTCTTGATACTCATCCACCAACTCCTTCTTGTCCTCTTCAGTATCATTTATACATCATTAGCTCCTTCGTTTTATTCAGGCTCTTGGTTACACACACACACACATGCACACACTCCCACTCATGCACACACAGAATAAACGTGCTTTATCAAAGAAGCCTTTCCTAGTCATTGCAGCAAAGCATTTGTCATGCATGGAAGCTTACTGGCCTATTACTATTACTATGGTTTATTATTTTCATAATATTTTTTACTATCTAAAATGAGTTCATTAATTTATTTTTTTCCATTTACACTAAGATTTTGTACCACTCTTGACTAAAAATCTGGCTTTATGAAGGCAAGTACTTTTACTATTCTGTTCACTGTCACAGTGCCTAGAAAAGTTCTAGCAAATGTTTGCTGAGTGAATGTGTGCTGACTTGAAATCCATATCTTCTAATACCATGGTCCATGCTTTCTCCTAGTCTACAATATTCTATAATTGTCTGCTATAATTACATGGACTAAATAAGAACTATGACAGTGACATTATCAAAAATAAAATAAATAATTCTTGCTGGTACATTTCATGATAACTTTTTGACTGGGTCTTTGAAAATGACCAGAGTTTTATCTAGGGAAAAACAAAAAACAAACAAACAAAAAACAAAAAAAGAGACATCCTGAGCAGAGAAAATAGCATCAGCAAAAACCTGGAAACATAAAAAGCATGGCATGTTTTTGGAACAGTAAGTGGACTACAATAGTTTTATGAGAGTAGTGAGTTATAAGAAGGAAAATATTAATCTTGGTAAAATAAATATGGAGTTTATCTTTATTGTAAAGAATGTAGCCCATATCCAATAGAGAGGTAATTTTATATATTTGGAAAGGCCTAGCAGAAAACAATTTCAACAGAAACAGGACTTCAGTATGACCTCTAGCTTTTTTGACAGTTAATGATAATAGGTGTTAAAAGCACATGAAGGAAAGAGACAATTTATTGCTAATAACTCTCACATTAGTATCAGACACAGGATAAAGAAAGAAAGGTGGGGTCTCCTATATTTTCCCCCCAACACAATAAATTATAGATTTAAAAGGAATTATAATAGTCAAGAGTATAATAAAACCATCATACTAATACAAATTAATAAGGTATATTTCAAAATATAAGTCATAATTTAATTCTCAAAAAGAAAAATGCAACATTTAAAAAGTAAATATTTCTTTGTCAAAAAAAACTATTTTCATTGGTGATGTAACTTCAGTCTCGGCATGGTGAAAAGTTGTTTTTCTAAAACACTAGCACAGTCCTTATGTCCTTGTCTTACAGATTGCTTATTCTATGTTACTTTGAAATTCTAACAATATTATATTTTGGTTCCTGTCTTGGTAATTTTGGATTTCATAATGATGCTCAAATAATGATCTTTTAAAAAATACTTGTTTCCCTCAATATTGTAGAGCTATATAGATATCACCAACAACCTCTACCCATTTTCTTTATTTAGAGTTTCCTCTCTTGCCTGCATTTATGATTTCCCCACGTATCTGGTTAGGAAAATCAGGGAGAAACTGGATGGACTAACTTCCCCAAGATTAAGAAACGTGTCAGCACCGTGGACAGCACCACGGGGCGCACCAGTGCCACAGCTTCTCATTGTGTTAGATCAATTCCCTTCTCTCTCCTTCTTCCTTTCCGTCTGCTCAGTGTTATTTATCTTTTCGCACAAATTGTAAGTATTTACTCCCCCCAGCTTTCTTCATTGAAACCACAAAATATAATTTAATTTCATGTCATATCAATTTAACTGCCCGTTTGGTTTTATTTTTTATTTTATAATTTTAAGCACTTAGTTGGTTTGGATCATGACTCATAAGATAAACATTATGCATAACACTTGACAGAAAATTCTAAACAAGTGGACTTTGATAAAGGTTATTTAATTCACCTAATAGACATCATTGAGCCCTTAACTTGTGGTACATTCTAAGGATAGATACTAAGGAAAGAGAGAGAGAAAGAGAGAGGATAGAGGGAGAGAGAGAATCTCCACTGACATCAGGGACCCTTATTATAAAGAGAAGATCAACATATGCAGAACAGTCTATCACACTGAGTAATCTGTGATTAGTGCTACATTAGAAAATCATTAAAGTACATATAAATCATTTACAATTATATATTATTTAAAAATTGGTAGATTATTTCCACGTGTACTTGAAACTCATTTTAATTCTTCATAACAGCTCTGTAAGATTGACATTCTAGATAATATAGACTATTTTACAAATAAAGGAAGTTAACAGTAAAATTAAGTAACTTTCCTCAGGTCCAAGAGTTAGTAAATAAAAGATGTATTCTTTAAATATAGGTTTTACTATCAGTATTTCCCACTGTCTTCTTTTTTATTAAACTTTTCCCCTATAATATTTTATTCATATTTTAACTTCAAATTTATGCTGTTTATTTTATCATAAGCAGTACGCCTGCTCTTTACTAAGAACATATAAAGAGTGCTGGTGTTGGTTTGGGAACATTGGTGTAATAAAACCTATATAAACACACAAACAACAACAAAAAGTTTATCTTATCTTTTGAGACCATACATACTTACATTGGACAGACAGTTAATGAGGGTCCACAATGTGCCAGGCACTATGATAAGCACTAAGAACACTGACTTGAATTAGGTAGAGATCCTCATCTTTAAGAGCTCAAATTAATATGAGGACACAATGTATATTGTCAATCTAGTATTATAGAAGTATCCACAGGAGGTCCCTAAGGAAAGATACAGCAGGGGCTCCAATTCAGCACAGATGGCACTGTGAACTTCTATGACTCTAAAAGGGAATAACTTCTTACATTTTGTGTCCTAAGAGTCTCATATACCTCACCCTAGTTGCAATTCTAGTGGCAGAGGTGCCAATTCTGTTATATTGCCACCAGGGATGTAAATGTTAGGCATCAGCAGCAGTATTCAAAAAATGGTAGCTTAGAGGTGAGAGGGGTAGAATAAATAATGCAATACCTTAGGTTATGCATAGACAAATATATTGGTAATCCAAATTTCATTTTCCTATTACTTAGTCTAATTTCCTTGTCTTTTCCCTCAACCCCTTGAATAGTGCTCCTTTTTTATGAGCGACCCACATATTTTTACCAAATATTCTGTCTTTATTGGGTTGCCATAATCTTTCATTGACCAGGACTATTGGCAAGAGAGTATTGTTACTCTAATAATTTCCCTGTGTTCCAACCATATTTCTTATTTTCTCCATTGACTAGAAGCAACTAAATTTCTCTCCAGTAAATGAAATCAAGCTTATGTTAAGCACTTTTTATGTCTGTCAGTTCAGTGGCATGAGGAGCCCAAATGTCCAGGGTATTTACTTGGCTTCTAAGTTAATAGAAACTTGGCTATGACCCCTAAGGGAAACATTCCTTTCTTAAGAAATTCAATCACTGAAATTCAAAAGTTCCCTGAGTTACTGAGTGTAATACAATAAGAATGGCCCGTTTTACTTCCATTACTTGGTTCCCAGGCCTCTATATTTTGATCTCGGGGAAAATAACACCACATGACAGTTATTGGTTTAAATCAAATATTATATTATGTAAGATAGCATTTATACTGGAAGGTGTTTTCTTACAGGTCATTCTATGAATAAGCTTTAAATAGTATCCTTGACAACAGGGAAGGAGGCTATGCATAAGCTTCAGTTTTTGTTAGGTCAAATGTTTATGGTTAAAGAATTTGACACTATAAGACAAGCAAATTGCTTAGACAAAAGCCTTCTTTTACGCATTTTTGCCATATAATGAGCTCTTTAGTTGAAAGAGATGTTATATTGGATATGCTATGGATTAAATACGTTATATCTTCCCAACATTTATATATTGAATGATGGTATTTGAAGGGGAGCCTTCAGAGGTATCTGAGTAGAAATGAGGTCATGAGGGTGTGGTTCTCATGATAAGATTAGTCTCCTTATAAGAAGAAACTTGATAGAGTTTACTTCCTTTATCTCGTCTCTGGCATGTAAGGATACAAGGAGAAGACAGTCATTTGCACACTAGAAAGAAGGTCCTCATCGGCTGGCACAGTGGCTAACACCTGTAATCCCAGCACTTTGGGAGGCTGAGGCAGGCAGATCACGAGGTCAGGAGATCGAGACCAGCCCGGTCAACATGGTGAAACCCCGTCTCTACTAAAAATACAAAAATTAGCTGGGTGTGGTGGCACGTGCCTGTAATCCCACCAACTCGGGAGGCTGAGGCAGGATAATCACTTGAAACAGGGAGTCAAGGTTGCAGTGAGCTGAGATCATGCCACTGCACTCCAGCCTGGTGACAGAGTGAGACTCTGTCTCAACAACAACAAAAAAAAAAAAAAAAAAAAAAAGGTCCTCATCAGACATCACGTCTACTAGCTCCTTAATCGTAGAATTTTGAGCCTCCAGAACTATGAGAAATAAATGTTTGTCTTTCAAGTCACCCAGTTTATGGTAATCTGTTATTACAGTCCAAGGTGATGAGAATGGCATTCTGCAAGTCCAAAAATAATGATGCTGACAGACCATGATAGGCATAAAAAATCCTTATTCAGAATAGGTATCTATTCCCAAGAATACAAATTACTAAAACCTCAATGATGGAAGGGATCCAATGTTATCAACTAGCCAATAGGTGACTGGCTGGTTATCTCAAGAAATGGTGTTATATCTGGTCTTCAATATTAGCATCCATTCTTGTCAAGATAGACATTCTGCTATGACAATATCTGGATCAGCCTTATAGTGAAGGATACTTTGTACATTGGCCTACAGAACAAATATCAATAGAGCTCGAGAAAGATGCTTACATCAACAGTATGAATTATCTTGTCCTAGTGAAAATTTTCCACAGTAGATGTCCTCTCTGGGCATTTACATTGTATAGAATATGTACTATATAAATCCAGGCTAAAAAATTATAGGAAAAAAACAGATGTTACTCATAATTTTGCCTACTAAGAGGATTTCCATTCCTCTTTAAGTTTATATCCACTTATATTAGATGCTTCTTATTACTCTTCTCATGGTCTCTTGGCCACAGCTATTTCTAGGACTCTTTGCCTTTCACTTTACTTAAAAACTTATAACAAATGATTTATATAGGCACAGCCTAAAATCATACAACCTCATGATGGCACTGTACTCTTCGCATCTTCTAATCTCAGGTTTCTCTGTTCCTGCTGAGGTGAGAGAGATGGCTCCGTGCCCATACAACCAGGAAGTACAAGACAATTGAAATTCTGTGCCTGTAACTTTGAGTAATGGAAGTCAATGGAGAGTGACAAAGGCTAACATCAACCAAGGCAACAGAAAATTATAGCCTCTCATCCAGCTTCAAGATAGAAGTTGGTTCACAAATCCAAAGCCAATTGATTAAAGGCAGAGGCCAGAACCCCTTAAGAAAAGACCCTGTAATGCCATCACAAATCTATAATAAATATACTTCTAATAACTTCACATAAAAACCTTTAACTGCCAGCAAAACAGTGCTGGGGGTTATTCATATTTTAGAGACTGTTGAATACAGAGTTTGCATACCAGTGTCCACATAATCTGGAAGTGTCCCCATGGTCCTGTGATTAGACTGGGAACTTATGGAGGCCAAGTCCACTTTCTATTGTGTGTAATTAATCTATAAACCTAGCTTGCTAGTTTTATTTTTTGGTATCTGAATTTATAAGAGCAATATATTTAGCAGGTAACAAAAGCCTCATGTTAGTTCACTGTTTTGTAAAGCGAGAATTAGCATGGTGTATATGCATATTGGTTCCTAATATTGATACATGACATAGCTAATGAGACAGGATACTGGATGGAATAAGAATACAAAGTTAAAGACAGAGAGTCCTAGGGAAGTGATATGTATGTGGAAAAATGGGAATATCTCCTAATATTCATTCCTAATAATGATACATGACATGGCTGATGAGACAGGAGACTGGATGGAATAAAAATATAAGATTGGAAACAATGAGTCCTAGGGAAGTGATACGTGTGTGAACAAATGGGAATATCTCATGTTGATGTTAATCAGAGAGAATTTATCATAGAAGAGATTCTCTACAACATGGTGAAAAGATTCAAGCTTTTGTTGTTTTTAAGAAATATGCATTTATCCTTGGTTCTAAATGATACCAATAAAATGTGCTAAAATTATTAAAATTTGGTTGTTTATAATACATTTTGGTCTTTAATCCATCTGGAGTTGATTTTAGCATAATGTATAAGTCAGGGATAGTTTTTTTTATGGGTACATTTTATCCAGCTGTGACTACTGAACAGATTTTTTATTCACCACTAATGTGGCACATCACTGCTGTCACATACTAAATTTTCATATATTAATAAGGATCTGTTTCTGGATCTTCCAGTTTATCCCATTGGCCATTTTTCTATTCTCTGCCTACATAAATATTAATACTATACATACACTCTCTTAATCTCAGCTGTATAGCAAGTACTGATGTCTTACATGTCCCCTATCCTAGTCTACCCTCTCTCTTGTGATTTTATCTGATTTTTGAATCTGTGAATCAATTTGTATTTAATTACTTCTTTAGGGTTTAATCTTCCTTAGCATTAACATGCATGTGTATCAGTTGGGTTCAATCAATAGAGAGAAATAACACAGTGAATTAAACATTACTAAAAGTTTAAAAAAAGTTTTCATTGAAAGACTCTGAAAGAAAGTGAAAGTCTAAATTACCTAATGAGAGAAGGTAGAAATGTTTTTTACAGTAACAAAGTATTCCTATCAAAATTATACAATAAGAACATAGATAACCCAATTGAAAAATGTATAAGAGACATAAAGATGCATTTCATAAAAGATAAAGCACCTGCATCTTGTATATGTTTCAAATGAACATATCTGGCATATAAGTAAAAGAGAAAGCAAATGGCTACCTTTATTAGCAAATCGATACCACAATGACATATCATTCTGCACCTATTGAATTAGCACAGTTAAAAATTACAATAAAAAGTGTTGAAGAGGATGTGGATTCACAACATCCTTTCTGATGGAAATTTAAGATAGTAGAATTGTTCTTGAAAATGGCTCAATGTTATTTACTAAAGTTAAATTTTGTCATACTTCTGACCCAGAAAACCCACTTCTGGAGTAATACTAAAAGAGAAACCTTTACTCATGTGTAGCAAAAGACATGCAAAAGTGTTTTCCAACAGTGCTGTAATGAGTACTATGATAAATGTGATCATGATAAGCTGGTACCACACTTGTCTATCATCAGGGGAGTAGATGAATAGACTATGGAATAGTCACACATAGAGTATTATATAAGAATCAAAGTGATAGCAATTATATTAATGAATTTTTAGTGTCATAATATAAAGAAAAAAGTAACCTTCAAAAATTACATATTATTGGCGGGGCATGGTGGCTCAATGCCTATAATCCCAGGACTTTGGGAGGCTGAGGCTGGTAGATTGCTTGAGCTCAGGAGTTTGAGACCAGCCTGGTCAGCATGGTGAAGCCCTGTCTCTACAAAAAAATACAAAAATTACCCGGGTGCATTGGCACATGTTTGTGATTTCAGTTACTCAGGAGGCTGTGGTGGGAGGATTGCTTTAGCCTAGCAGTCAAAGCTGTAGTGAAATTTCAGAGATGGTGCCACTGCACTCCAGCTGGGTGACAGAGCAAGGCCCTGTCTCAAACAAAAAATATATTACTTATAAATTTTTTAATAAGTGTAAGTGTGCATGTTTTGCATTTAATGTTTAGAAATCCAGAGATGGCAGTGCATAGAAAGAAAAGCAAGGGAATGATAAATACAGTATTCTAGTATTTACAGTATTTACCTCCTGTTAGTAGACGTAGAGGTCTGAGCTGATGAATAAACTTTGCAGTGAGATGTAAGTTATTGCAAAGTTTCTAGTTTGGTTTTTCCATCTTAAGTTTCTGTTTATTATATTATTAAAAATAGCCAAATACATACCTAAATCAAATTTGCAGTAAATAAAAGAATAAGCACCAAATCTAGCATAGGAATCAGGGAAAGCTTTAAGTCATAAATGTATTCTAAATTCACATTCACAGGATTATAATAAAATGTCATACATAGTATGGTATTTAAGAGCATAGGATCTAGCATATTCAAAGCTTAAAATTACTACCTACTTACTTCGGTAAATCACCTAACTTCTCTTGGACTTAGTTATTTTATAGGTAGTATTTTCTACCATTAATGGCAATAATACCAGTGTCGAAATGTATAAGGTTGTTGAAAGGATTACATAAATTAATACTGATAAAGTACTTGATAAATGCTCACAGTAAGATTATGGTGAATGCAAAGTCAGTGCTAAATAATTATTTTCCATTTTTTCCTTTGTTATCTCATTTAAACATCACAATAAACCTGCAAGGTAATCCCTGTTTTACTTATGACACTTATGATGGGTTAAGATAGTTTTTTCAAGGCCTCTTGGTTTACGATTTGAACACAGGCCTATTGAACTTTAATGAATCTCTTGAATTTTTAAAATATCTTTCTAATTTGTTAATTTGTGATGATCATCAGAGCTGATTTGGCACAGGAAAGATTAAGGCTACATTCAGATGGCTTTAACTGTAGATGCAAGATAATATCTAATATTATTTTCAGCTGGGACTGTACTATTGAAAATGCCAGGGTCACACTGAACAGATTTTATATGGTTGTGACATTTGATGTAGGAGGAGTCAGCTATACTTGTCCCAAGGAAGCTCAAGATGGACGAGTAAGTTATTTCATTGATAGAGTACAGGACTAAACCTTTAAGATTTTGCTTAAATTCCCAGCACTTTTGGTTGTAAACCGTGTTGCCTGAGAACACTTTCCAAGAATTTGCAATTGGCTGAGACTTTTCTCCATGCCCTGCTTAGTTCTGAGAAACATGAATCAATAGTCAATTGTTCACAGTAATAAAATGCTACCTAAGAATGTTGTAAAATACAACTCAATGTGAAATGTTATATCTAGTAGAATGGAACCATTTTTAGATTTAATCTTTTTATTACCTATTGAACTGGGAGCACATACGCACTTACACATACCTTGACTCAGAGCAGCAGAAGTCAACATTTTCCCAGTCAACAGACTTCACTTTCAACAACCAATAGAAGAAAATGCCAGATTCACTCAGTCTTGTGAGCACCAAGATGAGTTTTTATAAAACTCTGTAATTTCTACTTTTTTTGAAATTAGAAAGAAAATGGCCACTGCAATGGAACAAACAAAAAGCAATTTGATTCTTTAATAGACTGGGGAGTTTTAGAATGAAGAATTTCTGACCCATCCTCAGCCTGCAACCGTCATGCCTGATTGGATGACTCTGAATTAGGCATGCTACTCAGATGAAAATGCGTATGTGGTATTTGGAGTCTCATAGGTCATCAAAAAATCTATTGTAGATGTTAGCTTACATAGAAGTAAAGTTACTTCCTAAGTGCAAAACTATAGGGAGAAAAAAGGCTTTGCAGGTTGGTTCCTGGAAATGAACCATAGAATTCTTCTTTCCAATTTCTTAATTATGCAAAAGATGATACAGAAAGTGGGAAATTTCTCAAATTCCTGGAGTCACTGTATGGCAGAACCAGATCTTCTGAATCAGAATACAGTGCCTCTTCCATTTCACCAAAGTGGTTGCAAAGACTATGAACTTTCATTATCTTCTAGCCCTTGGGATTGCAGTCTGTGTTGTCACTTCACTTCTTACTTCCTGACAAGTGCTCTACATGGAGGAAATTGTCTACAAATCCAGTTGGCACCTTCAGGGATGTGGTACTCCACCCCTCTCACTCTGTGGCATCTTCAGCATGTCCTTTTTATTGACTTACTGCCTATAGTCAACATACATGTTCAGTTTTTCTTTTTCCTTAAATACAAACTTCTATGGGCTCGATTTCTTTCTTGTAAAGTTAGCATATCTCCCATGTCTTTCTTTCTTTCTTTCTTTCTTTTTTTTTTTTTTTTTGAGTTAGAGTTTCACTCTCTTTGCCCAGGCTGGAGTGCAATGGCGCAATCTCAGCTCACTGTAACCTCCACCTCCCAGGTTCAAGCAATTCTCCTGCCTCAGCGTCCTGAGTAGCTGGGATTACAGGCATGCGCCACCATGCCTGGCTAATTTTGTATTTTTAGTAGAGATGGGGTTTCTGCATATTGGTCAGGCTGGTCTTAAACTCCTGACCTTAGGTGATCCACCACCTCGGCCTCCCAAAGTGTTGGGATTACAGGTGTGAGTCATTGCACCTGGCCCCCATATCTCCCATATTTTTCACTTTCGACTACTAGAGTTTCCACTTCCTTGGTTGCCAACCAGCTACCTGTCATTGCTTTTTGACTGTTGGACTTTCTTGTTTGTTTTTGTTTTGTTAGCCTGCTTGCTTGTTTTCCCTTCAGATTTCGAGCTATGTCAACAAGTGATTCCATTCTTCAGTAGCAATTTTGCCTCAATATTTCCAGCCTCACCTTCTTGAAAATGTTCCCTGAGCACATTCCCTCCTACTAGGCTTGGATAGGAGCTGCCTTATCATCCACTACTGTCTCTGTGTTGTAAATGTTCTGTAATCACTTAACCACTTACCCATCTCCCCCATTGTACTGTGAATTCCTTCAAGACAGGAATAGGATCTGCTTTCTTTACTATTGTATTGCCTGCAAAGTCTCTGGTGCATACAGATGTGTTTTCTGAATGAACCAGTTAATTTCTTTCCCTATGGAGCAGCTGGACTGGACATTTGATAGTTATGAGGCCTTATTCATTTCTTTCCTGAAGATAAGAGCACAGCCAGGCATATTCAGCTAGATCCTTGTCATGTTGTCTTTCCTGGACCATATCTGGCCGAGCTCCTCTCCCAGATGAGGTGGGTTAAAGAAAGGGTGTTGAGTTACATATGGAATGAAGTATCTTGGACTCTGGGTTAGGATGGGTATAGCACATTGATTTCAGCAAGCTGTAGAAGTGTACTGATAGGTGATATCTTAGTGACATAATTGCTTAGAAGTCAGGTAGACTATCTAAAGAAATCCTTAACTAACAAGTGTTAAAGAGGGAAACAGAGATGAAAAGGCAATGAGGTAGAAACTAGGAATGCCATTATAGGCTAAGAGTTTGAAACTGACCAATGGAAATAGTTATCTGCCACTGCATATTTTAGAGAATCTGAAGTTCTGGGTGTGGCAGGAGAGGGTCTTCAAGTCTCTGGCAAGGTTAGATGGCTACTTTCATTCTCTCAGTTCTTGAGTATGAAAAGTAGTTCCAATAAAATATTCCATCAGCCCCAGCTCTTTGGCTAATGTTTAATTTGGTTTTTCTCCTTTAAGGGTCGCTTCTCAATTGGGAGAAGAAACATAAAAGTATAAAGAGATAACACTGGCATTGTGTAATCTTTTGTTCCTCCCAACCCCTATTCTTCAATTCTTCATTTCAGTCTCTCCTGTATTTTCACAGGAAGATAGAGGGGAGATACGTTTCCCATTCTCTAACCTGGGATAAGTCATCACTGTTCTTCGAGAGGTCTTTGGTGTCTCACAGAGTTCTTCCTTCACAAGGATAGTAAAGATCAAATAACCAACACTGCTCTTTTCAAGAGACAGAACTGTGTGTTCCATGCGTCTGCCATAGCAAAATCTGACAACTGATCTGTTTTTTTCTCTGTTCTTTATTCATCTCTCTTGAAACAAATCTCTTATATGTATAATTTCTAAAACCAACGGACTTTTCAAAATATTCACCAAATATTGTCTCTTCACGAATTAACATTGAAGCAGCACAGAATCTGACACATAGTAGGGATCTGAAAAGAGAGAGGCTCTTTCTTCCCTTGGCTTCCAGGACATGGAACCTATATTGAGTCTCTTCTTACTCATCAGAGGTTTCTTTTCCATCTTTTCCTCTCATTTCAACCCCTAAATGTATGACTTAAGCCCCACCTTTACCAGTTATAAGACACGACAGAGTCTCGCTATCAGTCTTATTTCTTCTCCTTGACAAAAAGATGACTACATTTCCAGTCTTTCAATGAAATTAGTATGAGGACAGACATATGGCAAGGCTCTGGCCAATAGACTGTAAGTAAAATTATGTGAGCTTTTTTATGTTTTAGCTAAAACTCCCAGCTGGATTCTTTTCTCTCTCACCCTCTTCCATGGATGACCACGTAGAACAAATTTTTTAAATGGTGACATCACACAATGGAGAAACCCGAATTCCCAAGACTTGTCTTTTCTTTTTTTTTTTTTTTTCAGATTTTTCTTTTTTTAATTTTATTATTATTATACTTTAAGTTTTAGGGTACATGTGCACAATGTGCAGGTTAGTTACATATGTATACATGTGCCATGCTGGTGCGCTGCACCCATTAACTCCTCATTTAGCATTAGGTATATCTCCTAATGCTATCCCTTCCCCCTCGCCCCACCCCACAACAGTCCCCAGAGTGTGATGTTCCCCTTCCTGTGTCCATGTATTCTCATTGTTCAATTCCCATCTATGAGTGAGAACATGCGGTGTTTGGTTTTTTGTTCTTGCAATCGTTTACTGAGAATGAGGATTTCCAATTTCATCCATGTCCCTACAAAGGACATCAACTCATCATTTTTTATGGCTGCATAGTATTCCATGGTGTATATGTGCCACATTTTCTTAATCCAGTCTATCATTATTGGACATTTGGGTTGGTTCCAAGTGTTTGCTATTGTGAATAGTGCCACAATAAACATACGTGTGCATGTGTCTTCATAGCAGCATGATTTATAATCCTTTGGGTATATACCCAGTAATGGGATGGCTGGGTCAAATGGTATTTCTAGTTCTAGATCCCTAAGGAATCGCCACACTGACTTCCACAATGGTTGAACTAGTTTACAGTCCCACCAACAGTGTAAAAGTGTTCCTATTTCTCCACATCCTCTCCAGCACCTGTTGTTTCCTGACTTTTTAATGATCACCATTCTAACTGGTGTGAGATGGTATCTCATTGTGGTTTTGATTTGCATTTCTCTGATGGCCAGTGATGATGAGCATTTTTTCATGTGTCTTTTGGCTGCATAAATGTCTTCTTTTGAGAAGTATCTGTTCATATCCTTTGCCCACTTTTTGATGGGGTTGCTTGTTTTTTCTTGTAAATTTGTTTGAGTTCATTGTAGATTCTGGATATTAGCCCTTTGTCAGATGAGTAGGTTGTGAAAATTTTCTCCCATTTTGTAGGTTGCCTGTTCACTCTGATGGTAGTTTTTTTGCTGTGCAGAAACTCTTTAGTTTAATCAGATCCCATTTGTCAATTTTGGCTTTTGTTGTCATTGCTTTTGGTGTTTTAGACATGAAGTCCTTGCCCATGCCTATGTCCTGAATGGTAATGCCTAGGTTTTCTTCTAGGGTTTTTATGGTTTTAGGTCTAACGTTTAAGTCTTTAATCCATCTTGAATTGATTTTTGTATAAGGTGTAAGGAAGGGATCCAGTTTCAGCTTTCTACATATGGCTAGCCAGTTTTCCCAGCACCATTTATTAAATAGGGAATCCTTTCCCCATTGCTTGTTTTTGTCAGGTTTGTCAAAGATCAGATAGTTGTAGATACGCAGCGTTATTTCTGAGGACGCTGTTCTGTTCCATTGATCTGTATCTCTGTTTTGGTGCCAGTACCATGCTGTTTTGGTTACTGTAGCCTTGTAGTATAGTTTGAAGTCAGGTAGCGTGATGCCTCCAGCTTTGTTCTTTTGGCTTAGGATTGACTTGGCGATGCGGGCTCTTTTTTGGTTCCATATGAACTTTAAAGTAGTTTTTCCCAATTCTGTGAAGAAAGTCATTTGTAGCTTGATGGAGATGGCATTGAATCTATAAATTACCTTGGGCAGTATGGCCATTTTCAGGATATTGATTCTTCCTACCCATGAGCGTGGAATGTTCTTCCATTTGTTTGTATCCTCTTTTATTTCCTTGAGCAGTGGTTTGTAGTTCTCCTTGAAGAGGTCCTTCACGTCCCTTGTAAGTTGGATTCCTAAGTATTTTATTCTCTTTGAAGCAATTGTGAATGGGAGTTCACTCATGATTTGGCTCTCTGTTTGTCTGTTATTGGTGTATAAGAATGCTTGTGATTTTTGCACACCGATTTTGTATCCTGAGAATTTGCTGAAGTTACTTATCAGCTTAAGGAGATTTTGGGCTGAGACAATGGGGTTTTCTAGATATACAATCATGTCATCTGCAAACAGGGACAATTTGACTTCCTCTTTTCCTAATTGAATACCCTTTATTTCCTTCTCCTGCCTAATTGCCCTGGGCAGAACTTCCAATACTGTGTTGAATAGGAGTGGTGAGAGAGTACATCCCTGTCTTGTGCCAGTTTTCAAAGGGAATGCTTCCAGGTTTTGCCCATTCAGTATGATATTGGCTGTGGGTTTGTCATAGATAGCTGTTATTATTTTGAGATACGTCCCATCAATACCTAATTTATTGAGAGTTTTTAGCATGAAGGGTTGTTGAATTTTGTCAAAGGCCTTTTCTGCATCTATTGAGATAATCATGTGGTTTTTGTCTTTGGTTCTGTTTATATGCTGGATTACATTTATTGATTTGTGTATATTGAACCAGCCTTGCATCCCAGGGATGAAGCCCACTTGATCATGGTGGATAAGCTTTTTGATGTGCTGCTGGATTCGGTTTGCCATTATTTTCTTGAGGATTTTTGCATCAATGTTCATCAAGGATATTGGTCTAAAATTCTCTTTTTTGGTTGTGTCTCTGCCCGGCTTTGGTATCAGGATGATGCTGGCCTCATAAAATGAGTTAGGGAGGATTCCCTCTTTTTCTATTGATTGGAATAGTTTCAGAAGGAATGGTACCAGCTCCTTCTTGTACCTCTGGTAGAATTCGGCTGTGAATCCATCTGGTCCTGGACTCTTTTTGTGTGGTAAAGTATTGATTATTGCCACAATTTCAGAGCCTGTTATTGGTGTATTCAGAGATTCAACTTCTTCCTGCTTTAGTCTTGGGAGGGTGTATGTGTCAAGGAATTTATCCATTTCTTCTAGATTTTCTAGTTTATTTGCGTAGAGGTGTTTGTAGTATTCTCTGATGGTAGTTTGTATTTCTGTGGGATCGGTGGTGATATCCCCTTTATCATTTTGTATTGCGTCTATTTGATTCTTCTCTCTTTTTTTCTTTATTAGTCTTGCTAGCGGTCTATCAATTTTGTTGATCCTTTCAGAAAACCAGCTTCTGGATTCATTAGTTTTTTGAAGGGTTTTTCGTGTCTCTATTTCCTTCAGTTCTGCTCTGATTTTAGTTATTTCTTGCCTTCTGCTAGCTTTTGAATGTGTTTGCTCTTGCTTTTCTAGTTCTTTTAATTGTGATGTTAGGGTGTCAATTTTGGATCTTTCCTGCTTTCTCTTGTGGGCATTTAGTGCTATAAATTTCCCTCTACACACTGCTTTGAATGTGTCCCAGAGATTCTGGTATGTTATGTCTTTGTTCTCGTTGGTTTCAAAGAACATCTTTATTTCTGCCTTCATTTCATTATGTACCCAGTAGTCATTCAGGAGCAGGTTGTTCAGTTTCCATGTAGTTGAGTGGTTTTGAGTGAGTTTCTTAATCCTGAGTTCTAGTTTGATTGCACTGTGGTCTGAGAGACAGTTTGTTATAATTTGTGTCCTTTTACATTTGCTGAGGAGTGCTTTACTTCCAACTATGTGGTCAATTTTGGAATAGGTGTGGTGTGGTGCTGAGAAAAATGTATATTCTGTTGATTTGGGGTGGAGAGTTCTGCAGATGTCTATTAGGTTCGCTTGGTGCAGAGCTGAGTTCAATTCCTGGGTATTCTTGTTAACTTTCTGCCTTGTTGATCTGTCTAATGTTGACAGTGGGGTGTTAAAGCCTCACATTATTATTGTGTGGGAGCCTAAGTCTCTTTGTAGGTCACTCAGGACTTGCTTTATGAATCTGGGTGCTCCTGTATTGGGTGCATATATATTTAGGATAGTTAGTTCTTCTTGTTGAATTGATCCCTTTACCATTATGTAATGGCCTTCTTTGTCTCTTTTGATCTTTGTTGGTTTAAAGTCTGTTTTATCAGAGACTAGGATTGCAACCCCTGCCTTTTTTTGTTTTCCATTTGCTTGGTAGATCTTCCTCCATCCTTTTATTTTGAGCCTATGTGAGTCTCTGCGCATGAGATGGGTTTCCTGAATACAGCACACTGATGGGTCTTGACTCTTTATCCAATTTGCCAGTCTGTGTCTTTTAATTGGAGCATTTAGTCCATTTACATTTAAAGTTAATATTGTTATGTGTGAATTTGATCCTGTCATTATGATGTTAGCTGGTGATTTTGCTCGTTAGTTGATGCAGTTTCCTCCTAGCCTTGATGGCCTTTACAATTTGGCATGATTTTGCAGTGGCTGATACCAGTTGTTCCTTTCCATGTTTAGTGCTTCCTTCAGGAGCTCTTTTAGGGCAGGCCTGGTGGTGGCAAAATCTCTCAGCATTTGCTTGTCTGTAAAGTATTTTATTTCTCCTTCACTTAAGAAGCTTAGTTTGGCTGGATATGAAATTCTGGGTTGACAATTCTTTTCTTTAAGAATGTTGAATATTGGCCCCTACTCTCTTCTGGCTTGTAGAGTTTCTGCCGAGAGATCCACTCTTAGTCTGATGGGCTTCCCTTTGTGGGTAACCCGACCTTTCTCTCTGGCTGCCCTTAACATTTTTTCCATCATTTCAACTTTGGTGAATCTGACAATTGTGTGTCTTGGAGTTGCTCTTCTCAAGGAGTATCTTTGTGGCGTTCTCTGTATTTCCTGAATCTGAATGTTGGCCTGCCTTGCTAGATTGGGGAAGTTCTCCTGGATAATATCCTGCAGAGTATTTTCCAACTTGGTTCCATTCTCCCCATCACTTTCAGGAACACCAGTCAAACGTAGATTTGGTCTTTTCACATAGTCCCAGGTTTCTTGGAGGCTTTGTTCATTTCTTTTTATTCTTTTTTTCTCTAAACTTCCCTTCTCGCTTCATTTCATCTTCCATTGCTGATACCCTTTCTTCTAGTTGATCGCATCGGCTCCTGAGGCTTCTGCATTCTTCACGTAGTTCTCGAGCCTTGGCTTTCAGCTCCATCAGCTCCTTTAAGCACTTCTCTGTATTAGTTATTCTAGTTATAAAGTCATCTAAATTTTTTTCAAAGTTTTCAACTTCTTTGCCTTTGGTTTGCATTTCCTCCTGTAGCTCAGAGTAGTTTGATCGTCTGAAGCCTTCTTCTCTCAATTCGTCAAAGTCATTCTCTGTCCAGCTTTGTTCTGTTGCTGGTGAGGAACTGTGTTCCTTTGGAGGAGGAGAGGTGCTCTGTTTTTTAGAGTTTCCAGTTTTTCTGCTCTGTTTTTTCCCCATCTTTGTGGTTTTATCTACTTTTGGTCTTTGATGATGGTGATGTACAGATGGGTTTTTAGTGTAGATGTCCTTTCTGTTTGTTAGTTTTCCTTCTAACAGACAGGAGCCTCAGCTGCAGGTCTGTTGGAGTTTGCAAGAGGTCCACTCCAGACCCTGTTTGCGTGGGTAACAGCAGCGGTTGCTACAGAACAGCAGATTTTCCTGAACCGCGAATGCTGCTGTCTGATCGTTCCTCTGGAAGTTTTGTCTCAGAGGAGTACCCTGCCATGTGAGGTGTCAGTCTGCCCCTACTGGGGAGTGTCTCCCAGTTTGGCTGCTCAGGGGTCAGGGGTCAGGACCCACTTGAGGAGGCAGTCTGCCCGTTCTCAGTTGTCCAGCTGCATGCTGGGGGAATCACTGCTCTCTTCAAAGCTGTCAGACAGGGACATTTAAGTCTGCAGAGATTACTGCTGTCTTTTTGTTTGTCTGTGTCCTGCCCCCAGAGGTGGAGCCTACAGATGCAGGCAGGCCTCCTTGAGCTGTGGTGGGCTCCACCCAGTTTGACCTTCCCAGCTGCTTTGTTTACCTAAGCAAGCCTGGGCAACAGTGGGTACCCCTCCCCCAGCCTCGCTGCCACCTTGCAGTTTGATCTCAGACTGCTGTGCTAGCAATCAGCGAGACTCCGTGGGCGTAGGACCCTCCGAGCCAGGTGTTGGATATAATCTCGTGGTGTGCCGTTTTTTAAGCCCATTGGAAAAGCACAGTATTAGGGTGGGAGTGACCCGATTTTCCAGGTGCTGTCTGTCACCCCTTTCTTTGACTAGGAAAGGGAACTCCCTGATCCCTTGTGCTTCCCGAATGAGGCAATGCCTCATCCTGCTTCGACTCGTGCACGGTGCGCTACACCCACTGTCCTGCTCCCACTGTCTGGCACTCCCTAGTGAGATGAACCCAGTATCTCAGATTTGAAATGCAGAAATCACCTGTCTTCTGCGGTGCTCACGCTGGGAGCTGCAGACCGGAGCTGTTCCTATTCGGCCATCTTGGCTCTGCCTTTATCTATTTCTAAGGAGCTTAGAATCTGGGGACTGTGAAGACTGAGAATAAACATATAACATGATAATACAGTACTCACTGTGGTGAGTATTATTTTCGAGGGTACTAAGGGCAAAGCCATGGGGAGGAAAGTGGAACACACTCTAATATGGGAATAAATGAAGGCTTCTCTGAAAAGTGGGCCGGATAAAGTGAGAGTGGGGGTCTACCACAATGAAGTTACATGGCTTAACACTTGAAGACTTGCTTAAAATTAATGATTCCTGCTTGGAAGAGAGTTGTAAAAAAAACAGATCTCGTTCAATCTCTTCCCTCTTGGAAGTTCAGAATCAACTGAGACACATTCATAGGAGTCAAACAGGGATCAAAATATTGACTTTATTCTTGATTCAGGTGGATTAGAAAATGTGGCCAGGATCTGAAGTCCATTACTGAGTTACTGAGCACAGTATCCAAAATTAGTTTTTCCACCTCCCCCACATTAGTTCACATTGTCTATTCCTGTCATATTTATGTTCATAACATAAAATTTGTGACATACTTATATATTCTACATATAAGTTCTACATATAACTCAATGTTTAGCTTCTACTTATATGTGAGTACATGTGATATTTGGTTTTCTGTTTCTGCGCTAATTTGCTTAGGATAATGGTCTCCAGCTCTATCCGTGTTTTTGCAAATAATATGATTTCATTTCCTTTTATGGTCACGTAGTAGTCCATGGTGTATATGTACCATGTTTTCTTTATCCAATCCACCATTGATGGGTGCCTAGTTTGATTCCATGTCCTTGTTTTTGTGTATAGTACATGCTATGGCATGCGGCATTTTGGTAGAACAATTTGTTTTCTTTGGGGAATATATGAAGTAATGGGATTGCTGGGATGAATGGTGGTTCTGTTTTAAGTTCTTTGAGAAATCTCCAAACTCAGATTGCAATTACTTTAATTATATCACATATCAATAGTTAAATTTAAATTGTTTAAATAACACTGAATATCTTATTTGGTTGTTTGCAAATTTAATTAAATCTTACTCAATTTTTTTTGGCTGTAATTCTATCCAGTATTCAAGCATGTAATGTCCATCTGATTAATAATGTAAAGAACTGGAATTATTCTTTGTACCCATTTCATCTACATATAAACATATAGAACTTTAAGAGCAATATGAATTGCTTAATACAAGATGGTGTTTCTTAGTTACCCTGTGAAACTGATGTGAATACCTCACCAACTCATCCTTAGCTCTAGAGTCATAAGATGGAATCTAAATACAAGCAAAAAATAGATGCTTTGCACCACTTTTTCATGCACAAATCTTTTGTGTTTTTACTGGTTATAAGGCAAGATTTCACAAGTTAATTAATGTGTCTATTCTCTTGCTGAAGGTGCTCTTGCTGCTCCAGTCCCAGTAGCATTCATCTCTGACACCGAGAGTGACACACCTGCAGACCTTCATGGCATTTGGATGCACTGACCTTTCCTTTTGAGGATATAGGGCGAGAGGTGCGGAGAAGCGTATCCCTGTGGCTTGAACTCACATAAGGGAGAAGGTTTACGGTTAGGGATCATGCTGTGTCAGAGCAGACAGCTGGATGCTAAAAAGCAGAGGTGATGGTATATTCTTTAATAAATATATTTTCTGATTAGTTTGTATATATAAATTAAAGCGTGAGACTGAGGGTAGAAGCCCTTGTTGCCTAGATCTAAGGATAGGGCTACACAGCGACAGGTTAGACAGTGACTGCACTAGGGATGAAATGGAAGATGAGCCCTTGGAGTAAGGAGGTGAGGAAGAAAAGCTGCGGGAAGCCAATCTGCTTTGAGAAGTGACTTCAGTGATATTTGATATAAGAAAAAGCCTTAACTTTATGACTTCCCTGGACTGAAGTTTCTGCTTAAAATAATACCACAAAATTTACCCTATCCCAAACACACACACACATGCACACACACACACACACAAGCACACACACATGCATGCACACACTCTGCAGGATTTACAGCCCTGCCTTGCCTGTGAATGGATTATAGTGCTCTGCATGAAGTACATTCCCGTTATTCCCTTGCACCCTGACCTAAGTGGAACATAAAAGTGCCTTAAAAAGGCCCATCCAAAACAGATCACTAACAGAGTCCCCCTGGAGACCACTGGAGTCAGCAGTTTCTCAGGTCACCATATTTTACAGATATTCGGATTTTCATGGTGATTTACTGGGTCATTAAACTAATTCTTGAATTGCTAAACAATGTATATTATTTGCCTTCTGCCCTGGAAAACTGTCCTGTTAGATGTTGCAGGATGCTCCTAGGAAAGACTCTGGGTCCATAAATCTTTCACTGAAATCTTTCACAACAGCCAATGTGTCTTCTGGCCCCAGGGACCCACCCCTGTCCATATGGTCAGTAGTCAATCAGGGCGGACACTAAGCATCTCAGCCCTAATGATGTCTCTGATTCATTTATCACTGAACAAATATTTATTAACTTCTACAGTGTGCCAGCACATTTCTTCCTGCCAAGGACACAGCAGTGAACTGATCAAATGCCTGCCCTCATGGAGCTTACTTTGTTGAGACAGTAAGACAATGAACAATTATTTGTATAAATCCATCACATGTCAGATGATAAGGAAAATGAGGAAGGATCAGCATGATATGATGTGTGAGGGTGGTGTATGCTATTTATTTTAGGTCAATTAGTCAGTGACAGCCTTCCTGCTGATGTGATATTGAAACAGAGACCTGAATGGAGTGGACATACAGGTCATGAACAGACCTGGGCGAGAGCATTCCCGGAGAGACAACTGGAAGTACAAAGACCGTGACGTGCAGGCTGGCAAGCATGTCATAGGGGCAGCGTGAGAGGCCAGGGTGCAGAGACAGTGGGAATCAGGCTCAAAAGGTCATGGGGTCTGGTTCAGTGAGAAGGCTTTGCTTTCACTCTGAGCGAGATGATAATCCACTGGAGGGTTTTATGCAAAGAGGGAAGTAATGTGATTTATTTATTGAAAGAATCGCTTTGGCCACTTCTTGAAGAGACCAGAGGAGGAAGGGTGGAAGGAGAGAGAGTAGGTGAGAGACTACTGCAACAATCCAGACGAGAGATGATAATAATAGATAGCATGTATTTAGCACTTATAATGTGCTAGGGTCTAGAAATCCTTTAAATTACTTTATGTACATTAATTTACAAGTACTCACAGCAGCTCTATGAGATAGGCTTTAATATTGTGTCTATTTTACAGATGAGGAAACTAAAGCATAGAGTATTTAAATAATCAATCCAAGGTCACAAAAGTTATTGGTGTGTTGGACCAGGGTGGTGGACTTGGAGGCAGTTGGACGGAGAATGCACTCGGAAGATAGAGCCAACAGGATGTGTTGATGGAATATTTTTACTATTTCTATAATAATAGCTCCCATTTATCAAGCATTTATAATGTGACTGCTTCAGGGTTAAGATCATTTTTTTTTTTAATTTTTTTTTGAGACAGAGTCTTGGAGTGCAGTGGTACAATTTCAGCTCACTGCAACCTCTGCCTCTCGGTTTCAAGCTATTTTCCTGCCTCAGCCTGCTAAGTAGCTGGGATTACAGGTGTGCACCACTATGCCCAGCTACTTTTTTTAATTTTTAGTAGAGATGAGGTTTCGCCATGTTGGCCAGGCTGGTCTCAAATTCCTGACCTTAGGTGATCCGCCTGCCTCGGCCTCCTAAAATGCTGAGATTACAGGCGTGAGCCACCGCACCTAGCCAGAGTTAAAATCTTTACATAAATAATCTCATGCAACTTTCACACCTACCCTGTAAATAAGCTACAGTTATTCTCCACACTTTATAACTGTGGGAATCAATACTCAGAGAATTCAGATGATTTGTTCATGGTCATATCTGGTAAGAGCCTGACTTCTGCCTGACTCTAGCCTGTGAGCTGTGCAGCTGGACTTTCCTGCCTTTCTACTTGCTTCCTTATCAATTCCTATATGTAGTCAGGATCTTTTGCATCAATCTCTAGCTTCTGGCTTGCATGCTTGTCTTTTGAACTCAAGATCACACTTGACTTTAAATGTTACTTCCTCCATGGGCCCTTCTCTGGCCTTTTCCTCTTTCAGTAGTTTTATTTTCTGTATCATATCATATCCAATTATCTGTGCTATGGACTGACTTGTGCCCCACCCTCCCCCAACATGCATATGTTAAGCATCTAACATCTCTACCCCCACTGAGATGGTATTTGGAGATGAAGCCTTTGGGAGATAATTAGATTCAGATGAGGACATGAGGGTGGGGCCCTCACAGAGACACCAATGTGGGAGGGGGTCCCCGGACAAACTCCAACCAGCCTGCCCAATGAGGTGGAGCCTTTGCAAGTTCCTGCCCTTTGCATCAGGGAGGAGCCTGGCCTCACCCTTTCCTGTGTGGAATCTGGTATTCCAATGGCAGGTGGGAAACACTCTAGCAGGGACTCTGATCTTGCGGAGGATCTCTGTTTCCCCCTCTTTTTTTTTTTTTTTTCCTTTTCACCCAATAAAAACCTGCTTTACTCACCCCTTAAACTATGAGCCTAAACTTCTGTGGCTGTGGGACAGAGAAGAACCCTATCTTTAGCTAAACTAAGGAAAAGTCCTGCAACATCATGTAAGAGACAATATAGTGTCTCTTACAAGAAGAGACACTAGAGATCTTGTTCTCTTTCTCTCTGCCATGTGAAAACACAGCAAGAAGAAGGCCATCTGCCAGCAGAAGAGAGCTCTCACCAGAACCCAACCATGCTGGTACAAGGATCTGAGACTTCCAGCCTCTAGAACTGTGAAAAAATAAATTTCTGTCATTTAGGTCACCCAGTCTATGATATTTTACTATGGCAGCCTGAGTGTACTAAGATAATATGTATCTTATGATATCACATGTAATTATATATGCTATTATATACCATAATATATTATATTCCATTGCATTGTATCATGTAGTATGTTGTATATTATATTATCTCTATTTTCTGCTAGCCTGTTTGCTCTGTTTGTGTCTGCCTGGTTCATCACTTATCTCCAGAAACTTGCATGTTACCTAGCACATAGTAGGTGTACTATAATATTTGACAAGCGCAAAAATAAATGAATAAATAATTACAGCCATCCTGATTAACTACCACTGCCAGTTACAGGATTTCCCAACCTGACTCCAGCCTGCTTGATCAGTGTTTCCAATGAGCCTACCTTTAGGTCTAGTGGAAGATCTGACCCATTAGTTTCTCAGCTCAACCAGTTCTTTCTGCCCAACATTTTCAGAGCTGACTCCAGTTCTGTACTACCTCCCTGAGGGATGTTGGGCAAGTCATCTCTCCTCCTTGTTCTTCAGGTGTCTCATCAAGACAGTGTAACTCTGGGCTCCAACAGCTCTGACAAAAGAGTATTCAGATCATCATTTGAGACAAAATGAAAATTGTGGAGGGAAGGATATATCAGGAAATCTTTCAAGTCAGCAATTCATTCTGAGAATAAAGGAGCAATTCTCTGAGTCCAGAGCTGTGGGTGGTGGGGACAGAGAGGGCCACCTAATTGCCCCCAGCTGCCAGCTTCAAGTCTGGGAAACTTGTCAAACCAGGCGCTGTGTTTTGTAATCTCTTTCAACAGGCTGTACACACAGAGGCATTGTGGATGGATTTGTGGTGCTAAAGTACGCACGCCCTTTCCGGAGGGGCAGTGCCTTTGAATATTTAACAAGGCAGGTAATTGTCCTAAATGAAGGTGGAATTGAGTTTCGTGGTTTGGGTCAGCTGTGGCCTAAATTATGAAACTAAAAAGAGGATGGACAATTTTTATTGATTTGAGTCCAATTTTTTCTTTATTTGTTGCTTTAAATGTACGTACTTTTTCCCAGCGGTTTCCTGTCTGGATAATAGAAAACTCTTTCTGTAAGTGGTTGACAGACTTTCATTCGTACCTGGGCTGCCAGGAGCCATTTGTAACTCCCATTCTGCATGTTTACAGTTCTCTATATATCTGGGATTTGTTTCTTTGTTTATTCATTCATTCAACCAGCTTTGATTGAATTCCGACTATGTGTATATGGAAAAAAAATACTTGTTTTGTGCAAAAAAAAAAAAAAAAAAAAAAAAAAAGTAAAAATGTTTCAGCTCTCAAGAAGTTCCCAGTCTAGCAGAACAGGCATGTAAATCAGGATACACTGGCGATGTAATGGGTGATGTGTTATGATGAGGAAAGTGCAGAGTCCCCTAGGAGAAATAGACACAACTTATCCTGGCTTGGATTGGCCGTCAGATAAGACATTTCAGCAGATGTTCCTCTGACTTGGTCTTCACTCATTTTATCTCAACACTTAATATTCAAGTTGGCAAACCATTAAACATCTGGTGGATTCTGCTTTCCATGCTGAGTTGGTTAGACTAGGTTTTAATGGGTTTCCTGGCATTCCTATAAAACTCTCTTAAAAGTCTAGGCTTTTCTTGCTTGGGAAATAGTGTATCAGAGATGCTAAGAGATTCATCTTTGAAATCAGACAGCATGGATCCAATTCTGGTTTCACTCCTCATTTGCTGTATCCCATAGGAAACATATTTAAATTCCATGGCCCTACGTTTCCTATCTATAAAATGATGTGAATAACAGCCACCCCTTCATAGAGTTTCTGGAAAATAGCATTTAATTAATATCATCTGTGACAGTGAAAAAATATTAGTAACTCCATGAAAACTTACTGCATTTGTAAGAAGAGGCCATTGGCATATATCAAATATACTGGAAAAATATGGAATTAGGTCAATGGCTCTCAATCGTGGGTGATTTTGCCCCACAAGGGTCATTTAGGAACATCAGAGGACACTTTCAGATTTCAGAATTTGGGAAGAAAGAGGGTGCTGGTGATCTGGTAGGTAGAAGCAAGAAATGCTGATGAACAGCCTACAAAACATAAGATGGTCACCATCACAAAGAATCATCTGGCCCAAAAATGTTAAAGGAGTTAAGCTTAATTAGCTGGGTGTTGTGGCACACTCCAGTAGTCCCAGCTACTTGCGGGACTGAGGTGGGAGAATTGGTTGAGCCTAGGAGGTGGAGGTTGCAGTGAGCTGAGATTGTGCCACTGCACTCCTACCTGGGTGACAGAGTGAGATTCTGTTTCTAAATAAATAATAAATAAATAAATAAATAAATAAAAGAGTTGAGTTTGAGAACCTCTGGATTAGCTCCAGACATCTGCTTAGGATGATATGAAACATGTCAACAACAAGAGTTACTTTGATTGCCTCGAGGCATAGTTGATAAATGTTTATGCATTGATCCAGAACTTACTTATTCATTAATAAAAATTGAGCACATCCTCCTGACCTTGCCCTGGGCACTCAGGAAACTGATCCTGCAGCATGTGCAAAATGGACTTGTGCACCAGAGATTAGGAGGGAGATTGAACATGATGTCTTTCAATTATTTCAAGGAAAAAAATTATGCAGACCTAGTTGGGGGTCAAAGAGGATTCCAAAGCTTTCAGGTTTCTCAGGGTGTATGACAAAAGGACAGGTTAGGATCAGAGATTCTTATGGTCATTGTGATGTGGGAGAAGTGTCTGTGACTTACTACACCTCTAGCTTTAACAGGCTCAGTGGCTCCTATATCCAGCCTTCCCCCAGTAAATGCATAATAAAATAAACTTATTCTCCAATTCTCCCAGTACACTTGGGGCTTTGCTCATGCTGCACCCTCCCTCTGCAGCCCCTTATACCACTCTGGACTACCAAACTAGAGTGAAGCATTTTTTAGCATATGGCTTCTGTAACATCTTCTCTGACTCCTGAGCAGAGAGAATTCATGACTTATTCTTCCCTCCAGTATGCCCCGTGTATTAGTCTGTTATCATGCTGCTTATAAAGTCATACCCAAGACTGGATAATTTATAAGGGAAAGAGGTTTAACTCATAGTCCCATGTGACTGTGGAGGCCTCACAATCACGGCAGAGAGCAAAGTCACCTCTTACAAGGTGGCAAGTAAGAGAACTTGTGTAGGGCAATTCCCATTTATAAAACCATCAGATTTCATGAGACTTAATCACTATCATGAGAACTGCATGAAAAAGACCCACCCCTGTGATTCAATTACCTCCCACAGTCCCTCCCATGACTCATGGGAATTATGGGAGCAACAATTCAAAATGAGATTTGGGTGGGGACAGAGCCAAACCATATCAACCTGCATGGGCATCCAGCATAGTTCTGTAGTTATTAATGGCTCATTAGACCTGCTTGCCTGTTCTTCACTGTGCTGTGAGCCACTGAAGAACAGGCCCTTGTTCTTTGTCATCTTTGTTTCTCAGGTGCCTCACATAGTTCCTGGCATGAACTGGGTGCTCTGTCAATACTGGTTCAATGAATCAGTTATTGGATCCGTTTCTGCTTCAAAAACCTTGGCCAGCTTGAAAGAACCATGCTGGTCTGGAAGAAGAGATGAGAAAAGAATTAACTAAAATGGATGTGGCTTTATATTTATGTGTCCACTCATCCCATGGAGATTATTTTCCTCATTACATGGATAATTTCCCTGGCTGCTGTGGTGGCAGTTAGGGTCATATAGGCTTGACAAAAAAGGTTGAGATACAATCACATAACTACATTCATTCATTCTTCTGTTCATTCATTGGATATTTATTGACTTCTGTTTTGTGCAGAAACTGTGATGATGATCAGGATATTATATTCTATGAAACAGATACTGCACTTGCCCTCAGAGAGCACAGAGTTTTCTGGGGAAGACGGATGTAAGTGCATGAGTGATTTGATTTTGTGAGAAGTGCAATTAAAGCAAGGGGACTGAAAGCAGTGATGTGGTGGCTTTGTGAAAGATCAGCTTGGCTAAGCTTTAGTCCCCAGAATTCTCTTTCTGTTGTGTTTGTTTCCAGGTTTCCAGTTAGGTTTTGCTGCAAAGATTTTTTTTTTTTTTTTTTTTTTTTCAGATTAGAGAGCAGGAAGGGAGCCTTCAGCCATGCTGTAACAACACACACCTTTTTCCAGTTAATCAAATGCTAGCCTTAGTGCTTCATTAAAGGAATTTTACCAATGTGATATAAAGTCCCAAATTAATTGAACTTTTTAGTTGATCAAGAGATAGTTATTCTAGATGAGTGTGGTTTCACAAAGAGACTTTAAAAAGCATCTTCATAATCAGATACTCCAAGCATTATCTGTGCCTGCAATTGCTTTCCTTTCCCCTTGGATCTTCCCTTCCTAACTGCCTGTCCTGTCAAGCTGGCTTAGTCCGCCCCCACAATTGTGTAAAGCAACTCCCTATAATAAATCCATACACACACACATGAATATATACATACCCATGATATGCGTGACACATATACAGGTGCATGTTTGTATATGCATATGCATGTATATAAATATGTATGTGTATGCATGCTACATGTGTCGAATTCAGCTGCTCTGGTTGAAGCTTGCCTAATACCTATGAACATGTAATGCAGCTCAATGGTTCAGAGAAGGCCTCTTAGAGGAAGTAAGTTGAAATATGGAGGATGAATAGGAATAAAAATGAGCTAGCAGGGACCTGTGTGATGCCTGTCGCCAGAGTGGGTATGGCTGTGGATAGAATGGGAAGAGGTGACGCTGGGGAGTTGGCAGGGGCCAAACCCTGAGAATCCATGTAGACATGGTGAAAGATATGGTGGTTTCTATTTTTGTATTTGTTTGTTTTGATAAGGCTGTAAAGGAATTCAGGAAGACTGAAAATAGTTCCAGCAACAATCCAATAGTTGTCCAGAGAACTGGGTATCACTATTCAGAATACAGCTGAGGTTCTAATAGTTTAATATACATGTAATTTAATTTCTTCATTTCTGCCACTGGTTGCCTGCTATCTCTTCCTGTTATGCTACTCATTAGCTTCTTCGAAGCTCAAGACTTCTGTTTACTGCCTTTCTTTGGATGTTCTCTACAACTTCTTGTTTGCATCATGGAGACTGACAGGTGATATAATTTCTGGACATGGGTTTATGACAATCTCTACTGGGTTTTAAGACTATTTTGGATAACAGCCTTCTTTTTTTAATTATCTCTCTTGCATCTCACCATTATCATGCAAGCAATCTTGCTGAAAGCACTAGAGACAAAGTTAACCTGAAGAACATTGTAGAAGAAGTTTGCCCATGGGCATGGCCAGGTCTCTCCTTGCTCAATATGGGTTCATTGCCAAAAATCAGACTCAGCCTTGCTAAATTGCAGATGCTTGGTCAAAATTGGCCTCTTTCCAGACTTTTAGATTATATCCGACATGTAAACAAGAACATATTCTTGGTACTGATATATCAACCGTTATTCTATGTTCATTTTTGTGGGACTAGCACTTAGCAGTAATAAAACCTTTAAAAAGAAACTATGGCTGTATGGGCTATTTATAAGCCTTGATTAATTCTGGACTTAATAGTAACAGATTAACTCAGAGAGTTACTCACTTCAGATAACTGTTGATAATGAAACCTTGGGATGAATGAAGGCCCAATATGCTTTTCTTGAAAAAGTATGTACACTAGAAAGAAAATGTTACTATATTTGCTATGTGATCAGCTTAATCATCAATATGTAATCAATATATAATCATTAGAGTTAACAAATAGAAACTTCTGATTCTTTCTTAGAAATGCTAAAACCACTTTAGCTAGATTTTTCTCAGTGTTGCCATGTTCTGCAGCTCTCTTCTTGGGAGAAGTGGTGAGGGGGACTGAATGTCTGTGTCCTCCCCAAATTCGTATGTTGAAACCCTAGTTCCAATGTAATAGCATCTGGAGATGGGGTCACTGGTACATTGGTAGGTAATGAGATTGTGAAGTAGAGCCCTCATGAAGGGGATTAGTGTCCTTATAAGAAGAGGCCAGAGAGCCAGCAGGACCTTTCGGCCTTGTGAGCACACAACAAGAAGTCTGCAAAACAGAGGAATTATTACCCCTGCAAATATCGTAAGGGGTTGCTTCAGCCACATCCTTGAGGACCCAGCAGAGCTCCAGTGTGAATGAATAAAACATTTTTCTCTCAACAGGGTTATGAAAGTGTTTTTACCACATATATCCTGTATACTGCAAAGGCAGTCTCAAATAACAATATTGTCTTGCTTAATATTAATAGAAGAACATTTCTCTAAGTAAAGTGTGAAGTAGAAGGCTATGACACAAGATTCAGAATTTTGCTCCTTTTAAGTCTCTGTAGCTTTTTGCTCAAAGGTACTAGCTTTGAGACTGATCAGCTTTTGTGTTTATGCTCTGTTAAAGAATTTATACTCTTCCCGAGGCATGTTTATCTCTACCAAACTAACATTTATATCATTATTTTAGCTCCACTTTCTCCATGGTAACAAAGTCATATTTAGATCATGCTCTCTACTTTCCACTTGTGTAATAAGAGGTTGGACTAAAGGGTGGTGAGGATTCTTCTAGCTCTAACATTCATAACAATCCTGAGCACACTAGGGTTGCCCTGCTTTATGAGGCAAACCTTTGAAACTTAAATTCTCTTTCTTTAGAAACAAAACAATACATAAAAAAGAAATGAAAAACAACAAAAAGCCGGCTGTTATCACCTACTCCCAATAGAAAGCCATATATATGTAGATATATGTAATATGTAGATATACGCATATATGTAATTATGTAGATATATATACATAATAAATATATATACACACACACATAATTATCAACAGCTAAAATTTTATTGTGTGCTTCATACGTACCAGGCACTGAAATAAACTCCTTATATTTACACATTCATTTAGCTCCCAAAGCAGCCAGCCCTGGAGAATATAATTTCCAATTGACAGTTGAGTCAATGGAGGCTCACAGCTATAACTTGTTTGAGGTCATACGACTAGAAGGTGTAAGGATTTAGACTGAAACCTAGACTCAGACTTAAAAGCCTTTGCGCTATACCAATATTATCTACAGCCTCTTTGCCTTTGATTTCCCCTAAAACAGAGTGTCCTGTGGCTATGTAATACCTGCATAAAACTAAGACCATTTGGCACTTTCTTACAGAAATGAAAAGTTTGTGTCAGGGCGCGGTGGCTCACACTTGTAGCCCCAGTACTTTGGGAGGCCAAGGCGGGTGGATCACGAGGTCAGGAAATCAAGACCATCCTGGATAACAGGGTGAAACCCCATCTCTACTAAAAATGCCAAAAAAAAAAAAAAATTAGCTGGACTTGGTGGCGAGTGCCTGTAGTCCAGCTACTCGGGAGGCTGAGGCAGGAGAATGGCATTGGAGCTTGCAAAGAGCCGAGATCGCACCACTGCACTCCAGCCTGGGCAACAGAGCGAGACTCTATCTAAAAAAAAAAAAGAAAAGAAAAAAAATGAAACGTTTGTAACAGTATGGAATGCTGTGTCTGGAGGCACCTGAAAGTCCTTTTATTTGCCATCTTGTCTCAACTCATTTCTGTGTCTGTAGCACTTGCCAGCACTTGTAAACAGTAATACTGAGCAACTGTAGAAAGGCAATGGCTTGAGCTTCTTAGCACAGAAATTCCTCCTAACATCTTTTTATAGTTTGTTTAAAAGTCTCTGTGTCCTCTGTGGAAATGGTGGATAAAGAGGTAATGTATACACTCCGATCTGTGTAACTCCATTATGAGTGTATCCCAGGGCCATTAAGAGCCCTTCAATTGTTTATTTTGTCTCACTTTGTCAATATTTGATGCTCATAGCGGGTGAGAGTAGGGAGAAAACCAATCTCATTTGCAAGATTGCTGGAACCCACCTTTGTAATGACTAACCACAGAAACAAACCAAATGTCAGTGAAGCAGTGAAACCTGTGTATCTGGATATAACTGCTGACTTCGTGGCCAAGGGACTGTGGAAATAAAAAAAAAACACTAGTTATGTTCTAGACCATTAAATAGTCCCTATCTAAAATCTTTGAAGTTGCAAATAAGATAAAATAAAATAAAACAGATGAAGAACCACTGACACAGGCTCTGAAGGCCCTGGTTCTTTTAGGGCTCTTAGAATAACATGGAGATTTTTCTGTTGCCACTGAGGCGTTGGTTCTGCCTCATATGTAAGCCAAATCATGGTTTTCAAGACTTTACCCCACTTACTTTCACACAGATTTGTTATCAACAGCCCCTAGAAACGATAAGCAAATATGACCGTAATATTGTAACGTGGAAAACAAAATTACCCTTCAACTTGAAGAGGTGAAGTAACTTCCTAAGCACTTCGTCTGTAGGAACTTGGGAAAATTATTTGACCTGTGTAAGTCTTGAATTTCTCTTGTGTAAAATGGGAATATAAATACCTGTTTTGAAGGCTTAGTATAAAGATCAAAGGAAATCATGCAGGTAAGTAAAATTTATGTTTTAGGTGCTGTATTTAAAAGGGGTGGTGGCAGCTCAGAGCTTGACTCCTTGCATGAACCATGTCCCTTATCTTCTGTATCTTATGGTTTGACATCTAGGCCTTGCTTACTCTGAAAGGCCTGCCCCGCCCAGGGTTAGCTAACTCCTAGAGACAGTAAACTACTGCCTGCTGAGCCCTCTGTTCAGATGCAAAGCAACCGATCTAGAGTACACTTCCCAGCCAACTCCTTTACTGGGCTCTCACATTCTGGGCCACTATGGAGCCACCTGACCTAATCACTCCAAATATCAAACCATAGGGACAGTCCCTATGTCCCAGAGCCCTAAAATTATTTATTCAAATTAGCCAATTCTAAACCAAATTGCTTTGCTTGTTTCTTGATTCCAGTGGAATCCACAATAAAGGCTCTTACCCAGTTTCCCCCCTCCCTCTGCCTTCTAACCAACCCCTGTGCTTCCTGTGTGCCCCACCCCCCATGGTGTAGGTAGTATATCACCACTTCTTGGGATCTATGAGAACAAGAAACTATCTTTTTAATAGCGTCCTCTCGGCCGGGCACTGTGGCTCATGCCTGTAATCCCAGCACTTTGGGAGGCCAAGGCGGGCGGATCACCTGAGGTCAGAAGTTCAAGACCAGCCTGACCAACATGGAGAAACCCTGTCTCTACCAAAATACAAAAAAATTAGCCAGGCGTGGTGGTGCATCCCTGTAATCCCAGCTACTAGGGAGGCTGAAGCAGGAGAATCGCTTGAACCTGGGAGGCAGAGGTTGCAGTGAGCTGAGATCGTGCCATTGCACTCCAGCCTGGGCAACAAGAGTGGAAACTCCGTCTCAAAAAAAAAAAAAATTAATAAATAATAAAACAAAATAATAGCATCCTCTCTTGATTCCCTGGCCTTATCATACCTATTAAAAATAGAATGAAACCTATATTAAAACATTGTTCAGATCATTTGCATCTTAACCCTACCATCACAGAACCGGAAAAAGAGTGTAGCATGCTGGGCAGAGGCAAGGACCCACTCAGGTCCAGAAAATCATAGATTTTTCTCTCCTGACTTGCTATAATGGAATCATGATAACTAATGAAATCTCTCTTCACCTTTCTCTTTATTCATGCTATCATTCCCAATGAGTTTCTGCTAGACAAACCAACACATCTCAGTATAAAATGATTTTTTGGTCATTTCATTCTGTCCCTCTATGTACACCAATGCAAACCTTAAAGGAATATGTTATAGAGGCAGACTCCTCACTTACTATGAGGTACTGCTAGCCAAAGTGATCCCTATAGATGCCTTTCCTGAAAGGAGCTCACTCCACCCAAGACTGCAAGCCTAACTCTGCAGTCCAGAGGAACATGGCAATGAGATGCTGGCAGGACTTGTGTAGCAAGGATTTAGCTTTGTTGAACTTCTGTGTTAGTTGTTTTCCTCTCTTTTCCCTGGAATATAGTATTTTAGAAAAAAAAAAAAAAAAAAGCAAACATTCATTCATTTTAATGTAATGCTTCTGTGCCAGGCACTGCATCCAGTATTGAAGATACAAATGCAAATGAATGATAACTATTGCTCTTCAGACTGGTTGCTCTAATTGTTTGTCAAATGAATAGCCATGTACACAAACATTACCCTATTCAATTCCCAAATACCAATACCTGCATTTGGCACTACACAGGATGAGAGTTGGACAATGCAGAAGTCAGCCACTGCTTGTTAAGGGGAAGAGGCATACACAACATATGATAAGAGGTCGGAAATAAGTGCTACGAGAAAAATAAAAGCTAAGTATAATGGATATTTGAAAGAAGATGGTATATTTTGTTGAGAGGCAGAGGATATTAAGAGCAAAATGGCTCACAGCCCTCAGAAGGAACAAACCCTGCAGCCACCTTGATTGCAAACTTCTGACATCCAGAACTGTGGAATAATAAATTACTTTTGTTTAAATCCCCCAGTTTGTGGGACTTTGTTGTGGCAGCTCTAGCAAAGTACTACACTTGGAGACTGGAAGGTATAGATTGGGAGGAGGCAGGTGGAACCTGGAGCATGGACAGAGGAGAATGTGGACTAATGCTGAAGAGCCAGGTTGGGGCCATGTTGGGAATCCCAGAGAGGGGAAATTTGGATTTAATCTGATGAGCAGATGGTGTTTATAGAGAATATTTGAGCAGGAAAGAAGCATGGTAGAAAATGGTTCCAGTTGTAGAAACCACTAGCAGAACTTGAAACTACTGCTCAAGGTTCTTGGTGCAAGTGTAAGAGGTTTATTGAGGAGTCTATACTTAGCTATGTGCAAACATGAGGTGGTATTATATGTTTCCAGTCATGGATTTAATTGTACTATATGAAACGTGCATTCCTTTTTCTTGATGACATTTTTGGTATTTTATAAAATTTATGGTTATTTGTCAGTGATAACATTAAAACTCAGCCCATTCTAAGTTAAAACTGTAATGTCATATCCAATTAAAGCTTTCTTCTTCATCACAGGCTACTGGCTGTTAGAATAAGGACTGAGCCAAGGGTTAGAAGATGGCTGCAATTTGTTTTTCAGTTCTGCTTTTTTTTTTTTTTTTTATCTTTATATTGGAAGGAGATAGGACATCTAAGGAATGACTTGGTGTCATAGTCTATTTTAGGCTGCTATAATGGAATACCACAGACTAGGTAATTTGCAATGAACATACATTCATTTGGTTTATGGTTCTGAACACTGGGAAATCAAAGATTAAAGAGTCACAGCTGGTGAGGGGAATCTTGCTGCAACATCCCATAGTGGAGGTGAGAGGTTATGAGAGGGCAAGAGAAAGTGATGAAGAGAGGACTGAACTCTTTTATAACAAATCCACTTTTGCCATAATGATTCTACTCTTGTGACAGTGACATTAATCCATTCATCACCTCTTGAACGTCCCACCTCTCAACACTGTTTCATTGGGGATTTAGTTTTCAACACATGAACTTTGGGGGACACATTCAAACCATAGTACTTGGGATTGTCTTGTAACTGGCTCTATGTCAGTGGTAGGAAGGTACCTGGTGATTGACTTATTCTGTCTTTAGCTTATAGGGTTACATCTGAAGCTGAAGAATTTTGCCAATGTTCAGGTCAATGTGTAGATGTTGGATATATTTAGAGCAGTGTTTAGTCTTACCCAGTCCTCTCTGCCTAACCCTAACCCCAACTCTGATAGTCACCCTCCATCACTGAGCACCTCATTATCTTTTATAGAAAAAGTGGTGCTTTAGGTTCCTAGAAGTATAATTACCAAGTACTGCTGAAATGGTTGACCTAAACAATAGAAATTCATTTTCTCACGTTTCTGAAGTTAGAAGTCCAAGATTAAGGTATTGGCAGGTTTGCTTCCTTCTGAAACCCATCTACTCAGCTTGTAGATGGCTGCCTTCTTGCTGTGTTTTTCCTGTGCATGTATGCTCCTGGTGCATCCAAATGTTCTCTTGTTATAAGCACACCAGTCAGACTGATTAAGAGCCCACACACATTGTACCAGCCTATTTACACTTAATCACTTTATTAAAGACCCTATTTCCAAATACACTCACATTCTGAGGTACTGATGGTTAGGGCTTTAACATATGAATTTGGCGGGGTCACATTTCAGCCCCAAACAGGAGGACTGTAGATTAGGTTTCTGTTTGATGGTGGTAGAGCTTATTCCCCCATCTCCTTCTAAAGTCTGGAAATCCTGTCATCTCACCCAGTTGCTGGTAGACCTTTTTGGAATTTGGAATTATTAGTGCTTCTTGTTTTCCTCTATGGGTTCCACTGACTAATTCTGGAGCATCTGGAACATCCTCACTTGAAGTTCTTTGAAGAAATATTCTGAAAATTCTGAATAGCATGGCATTCAGGAAGAGAAAGTAGGTAGCCAGAGTCACAGCCATTGGTCTTGTGGACACTACTGCTATGTCTTTGTATGGCAGAGGCAGCAACCACCAAATTCCTGCTATTGTTGCCTATTGGGCTCCATGTTCCTTGCAGGTAGGTGGAGCCATGTGGCTGAGTTCTAGTCAATGGAATTTGGGCAGAGGTGATGTAAGGCACTTCTAGACGTGGCCCCTAAACAATCTGCATGATCCTCTACCACTGTCTCCAGTTCTGCTCATCTACTGGCCAGATGCAGAAGATTAAGTGGAAGACTCTGAGGTGCCGCAGTGCTAGCGTGTTCCCCCACATTCATATGTTGAAGTCTTAACCCCCCAAATAATGCAGAATCTAACTGCATTTAGAGATAGGGACTTTAAAGACATAATTAAATGAAAATGAGGCCTTTGGAGTGGGCCCTAATCCAATGGGAATAATGTCATTTTAAGGAAAAGAAATTAGGACGCAGACATATATGGAAACACAGGAAAAAGATACCTATCTACAAGCCAAGGAGAAAGGCATCAGGAGAAACCAACCCTCCCAACACCTTGATCTTGGGTTTTTATCCTCCAGAACGGCAAGGAAATAAATTTTTGTTGTTTAAGCCACACAGTCTATGGGACTCTGTTATGAAAGCTTTAGCAAACTTACACATGGGCAATGGCTGGATCACTAGATGAAATGAACTTCAGTCCCTGAATGACTTTGTGGAGCAAAGCCCCCACTTCTGGCTCACTCAGGGGTGTCCAATCTTTTGGTTTCCCAGGGCCACATTGGAAGAAGAATTGTCTTGGGCCACAAATAAAATACACTGACACTAACAATAGCTGATGAGCTTCAAAAATCACATAAAAATCTCCCTGTCTTTTTTTTTTTTTTTTTTTTTTTTTTTGAGACTGAGTCTTGCTCTGTCATCCAGGTTGGAGTGCAGCGGCACAATCTCTGCTCATTGCAACCTCCGCCTCTTGGGTTCAAGCGATTCTCCTGCCTCAGCCTCCCGAGTAGCTGGGACTCCAGGCATGCACCCCCACACCCAGCTAATTTTTGTGTTTTCAGTAGAGACAGGGTTTCACCATGTTGGCCAGGCTGGTCTCAAACTCCTGACCTCAGGTGATCCACCCACCTAGGCCTCCCAAAGTGTTGGGATTACAGGCATGAGCCACCGCGCCCAGCCTCAAAAAGTTTCAAGAAAGTTTACGAATTTGTGTTGGGCTGCATTCAAAGCCATCCTGTGGTGCATGTGGCTGGCAGGTGGCAGATTGGACAAGCTTGTTTAGATGGTGGTGTTAGATCTGTTATAGTGACTATATTAGTCCATTCTCAAGCTGCTATAAAGAACTGCTCAAGACTGGGTAATTTGTAAAGGAGAATCTTAACTGACTCACAGTTCCACATGGCTTGGGAAACCTCAGGAAACTTGCAATTGTGGTGGAAGGCACCTCTTCACAGGGTGGCAGGAGAGAGAATGAGTGCCAAGCAAAGTGGGAAGCCTCTTATTAATCCATCAGATCTTGTGAGAACTAACTCACTATCACCAGAATAGCATGGGGAAAACTGTGCCTCCATGGTTCAATTACCTCCATCTGGTCCCACCCTTGACATGTGGCGATTATTACAATTCAAAGTGAGATTTGGGTGGGAATATAGAGCCAAACCATTTAAGTAACTAAGTCAATACTGACTAATACAGCTTGGTAATTCTGCTTAAAACACTGAAGTTATTAGACAGTGGGTACTCTTCCTATCCCTAGGGCCAATGTACCTTGTAGACACTACATTTCTGCTCCTCTGGCCACTGTCTCTGGTGCTAAGATGAATTCTCCACTGTCCCTGAATCTCTGCAAAATGAAGTACAGATTCAAAGACTGGTGTGTGATTTGATGACATACCTTCCATGTTCTTGTTGCCAAGGGGACTGTGAAAATAAAAATTTGGACTTCTCTGTTTTCTTTTGAGAAATGATCTGTTTTTAGATTATTCCATGGAGTAAGGGTTTCTCCATAGAAGGAAAAAAAAATAACAATTGTCCTTTATAGATATGTTGCTCTACTATTAATTAGCTATGAAAACTTGGACAAATAATTTAACTTCATTAAGCCTGATCAGCACTTTCAAAATGACTAAAATGATAGCTATCTGTGAGATATTTATCATGAGAGTCTATGGAGACAACACTTGTAAAATGTTTAGCACATGTGCCTGGCACATAGAAAGCAACCAGTAAACGTTAGCAATCTTTACTAGAGTTGCTAAGGGACAATAACTCTGGGAACACATGTAGTTAGAGACATCTCATTTTTATTGAGAAACTATATATTTGGATTTATAAAATTTAATGACCAAAGTGCTAAATGTTACAGAAATCTCTATGCACTACAGTGACAAATAACCTTGTTTAAAATGTTTGGTAAAGTGGTAAGACCAACTATCTCCAGTATTGTAGTGCATTCATTTGCATTAGTATCTTCAAATACATAGAGATCACTTTGGCTAACAGTAGTTAATTCCAGGTGATAGCTTCTAGGTCAACTCCTCCTATTCCATGTTTATTCTAAGTCTCCAATACTTTAAAACTTTGATTTCCAGATGCTAGTTAAATAGTCCTAATAATATTAGCTTGTACATATTAATCTTTTACTATATGCTTGGCTATGGGTCAATCTCTTTACCTAATATCTTTTCTAATATTTTTACAATCACTTTATGGACAAGCTGTGATTATCATCCCCATAGTCCTGAATTAGATAACTGAAAAATTTGCCATAGCACAGAGATAGTAAGTAGTGGATAGAGAACTCAGCAAGTGCTAAAATGCTTTGCTGAGTTTCCAAGCCAAGTTTCCACTAAGCTGTTTGTGCCAGGAACTAAAAGATCTCTGTGGTTGCTGAGAAGCAGGAGGTGGAGGCACCAAAGAAAGAAAAAGAAAATAAAGAATCAGACCCATATTTGAGTCTCACATCTGTTGCTAACCAGCTGGGTGACCCAGTGATATCATCTCCTTCACCCTGTGTCCTGAGCTGAAAATGGAGAAAAGAAAATCTGTTTATAGAGATGATGAGAAAATTAAATGAGTTAGTATATGTTAAAGTCCTCTGTAAACCTAAAAACATGACCCAGATGTTAATGTATTATTCTTACCTAAGGAACAAAATGAATAAAGGGGAGAAGAAAAAACCACTGAAAGTTTACTTAAGATTAAAAATGGCATTAAAGATGGAAAGTCAACCATTACAGTGGGAGGACCCTAGGTAACATGGTTTGGCTCTGTGTCTCCACCAAAATCTCACCTTACATTGTAATAATCCCCATGTGTAAAGGGAGGGATCCAATGGGAGGTAATTGAATCATGGGGGTGGGTTTTTCCTGTGCTGTTTTCGTGATAGTGAATAAGTGTCAGGAGATCTGATGGTTTTATAAAAGGAGGTTCCCCTACACATGTTCTCTTGCCTGTAGCCTTGTAAGACGTGACTTTGCTCTTCCTTCACCTTCCACAATGATTGTGAGGCCTCCTCAGCCATGTGAAACTGTGAGTCCATTAAACCTCTTCCCTTTATAAATTACCCAGTCTTAGATATGTCTTTATTACCAGCATGAAAATCGACTAATAGACTAGGAAAGCAAACAGACATGAATTTGAATCCTGCCTTTTCCTGTCTTAGGCAAATCATGTAATTGTTTTGAACTTCTGATTTATTTAAGTAAAATAGAAGTAACATTATTCATGTATAGGGCATCTGTGAGTCCTCCCTTTCTTCCATCTTTCTTGCTCTCATTCTTTCTATTTATTCATTTAGTTATTCCAAGTCATATCTCACCTATTCTTTTTTTGAATAATCAGATGGGAATTCTGGGTAGAAATTTAAAAATGAAGGTTCAATAAATATCCTAGGACAGAATAGCTGTCTGCTGGCTTAGACTTGTCATCATCAGTTGCTTAACTGAAGCAACTGCGCATAGTTATGCAAAACACACATGCATATTCACTCACAGAGAAAACCTTCCTGTAATGGTGCCTACCTAAAGCAGCACAAATCTGAAAGATTTATTGATGATAACAGAACTGGGGAATATTTTCAGTGAGTATGACAAATATTTAATAGCCTTAGTAACAAGTTCTGACAAATTGGTTAGCAAACCACAAGAGCTCTTGAAAAAAAATGTGTATTGCAAAATACTAACAGCAGTGAATTCCAGGTAGTAGGGATATGGAAAATTATTATTTATATCTTTTATAATAATATGTATATTATCTAAATTATATATGTTATGCCAAAATACATATGTATATATTTCCACTTCCCAAAAGAAAGTAGACAAAAGAGTAAATGAACAGCAGTCATGAACAGATTGTTTACTATTGAAAAATACAATGACTAATACATATTTTAAAACCAATAAAAATTATTTCAAGAATTTTAACCATATTGGTGAATCAAATATGTACAAATGAAAACAGCAATAGGGTACTTTGTTCTGCCTATGTGGCTGAGAATATTTTTTGAAAATTTTGAAGATTGTTTTTTTTCTCCCTGGAATTGTGTCTCTGATACCACCAGGAGATGAATCTATTGCTTCCAGAGCATGAATACTAGAAGAGAGGACAGTTGGTAAAACTGAGATACCATGCCAGGTAATAGTCGGAGTTTCAGCTGGAAAATAGAAGATGTGTTTCCATTGGGTCAAGCAAGAAGAGCTTGAGACATCTCATCGTTACCTACAAAAACTGCCCAGATAAGTGAGGAGACCCATGAGATTTGGTATAAATTGCTCACTGTATGTAGGGTAACAGAAAGAAGAATAACCCAACATAGAAAGCCCTAAAGCAGGAAGATACTACACAGACTTCCAAAGAAGCAGTGAGAGGACACCATCTGATGCTGGCTGCACCAAGAAGCCTGAATGGCTGTCAGTGTCAGGTGGGGAAGCAGATGACAGAAGAGAGGAGAACATGAAATTGTACTATAACTGCGTTTGTTGTCCAAATAAGCACAAGCTGTTCCATATAGTTTTACAATGTTTCATTTACTTCTGCAGAGAGGAAAGGAGAAAGATGAGAGGGAAAGCTAAGAAAAGGTGAGAAGAAAGGGTCAGGAGGAGAAATGCAAAGACACTGGGATAATTTTTTGGACGATACCTTCTCTGCTGGCAGCTTACTGTGACTGCACCATCCAAAATTTGGTATAAGGATTTGGAAATGTGATCAATATTTCTTAGAAGGTAATGAAATACCTAATTGTTTTCCTTCCTTTTCAGCCCCATCACCATTTGTTCATTCAAAATTCAAAAGGTAAAGATGATGCCATTTTAGGCTTGTATATAGTTTAATTGAGATTGCCTGATATCTCACAACATATTAGTAATCTAATGACTAGTAATTCCTCTCTGGAGATCACTCCTAAAAGTATACCCTAGAATGGGAACCAAAATTTATGTTCTAAATTTCCTGTCAAGTAATACTATGTAAAGAACAAAAACAGGAGGGATATCTTAAATTCCAATGATAGAAGACTGATTGACTGTATATTAATACTTTGAAGTAGTAGAAATATTATAGTTCAATTGAAAATGATATCTGTAAGTATTGCTAATGATGCCGGCATAGATTTACTATGAAATGTTTTGTGAAAATAATTAAGATACAATTGTGTTATGGGTGGCAAACACAGGAAAAACTAGAAAGAATACTAACAAGTGAACTGTGATTAAATTTCTACGGTATGTGTTGTCATCTTTTTAATTCTATTTCTCCATATTTTTCAAGTTTTCTCTATGCATAGTAATTTTCTATTTTGAAGAAATAGGTGTTATCATTTTTTGAAGAATAAAGGAGGCAGAGCTTTTAACTTTATAATCCATTTCTTCCTTTTAGCCTTGCTACAAGGCTGAAAAAAATGTACAAGAAAAACTTTCCTATTGTTTCTGCCTTATTTTTATTAGAGCAAGAAAAAAATGAAAACCCAAAAGTAAAATGATAACATGAAGAAAATGATACATTTCTTAGGTATTTCGCTGAAATAGAGGCATAGAGAAAAAAAATTGATGATTTTGGGAGGGTGTTTTTCCTATGTCAAAAGGTAGAACTTGATGATGTCGTAGTAACTCTTGTTTTGGAAGTGCATAAATATTCAAAATAAAAATTTTAAAATGATCTTGTTTTCCAGAAGAAAATGGTCCTCAAACTTTGTTTTTGTTATAGCTGCACTGCAGTTTCTTTTGGTCTGAAACTGTAGCAATAGAATTCTTGAAGATCACTTTGGCAAGAACGGAGTATATGGAGAATTAGGGACAATTTAAACTCACTTTCTTCTATTATCTCATATTATAGGTGAATTATTGTCCTGAGATTTCATATTTTCAAAGCAAGAATACCGTTGGACATGGAAACATCTTATGATTATTCTTCTATAAGCAGAAAGAAGCATTTAATACAATCTAACACCCTTTTAGTCAAAACACATAATAAAATAGCAAGTAATTAAGATTTTATTAAAAACTTATAGATATATGTACATACTGTATATGTGTGTATATATACACACATACACTTACATACACACACACACAATTGTATATGCAGTAGCCTTCCCTTATCTGCAATACCTTGTTTTATTCCAACACCCCCAGTGGATGACTGAAACCTCAGATACTAGCAAACCTGATTGTCATCAATTGGAAGGTGCTTCTGTTCATGTCTTTCACCCACAAATTCAATGACTTTTTCATCTTAACTAAGCACTTATAAACAGTGGCTGTAACTTTTGTAGTTTGAGGGGCATCAGCAAAACAAGCATGATTTTTTTCCTTCTTTACAGTTTCACACATGGATAATTTGTTCTTACCATAGCTTTTAGCAATCTCAGCATATATATATATATATATTTTTTTTTCTTTCCTTATTAAGAACTTTCACCTTTTAACTTAAAATAACCACTTTACAGCCTCACTTTGCGTGTCTGAATTGCCAGAATCACTATTCTTGCATTTGGGGGCTATTACGAAGTAAAATAAGGGTTACTTAAACACAGGCAGTGTGATACTGCAACAGTTGGTCTGATAATAGAGATAACTATTAAATGATTAATAATGCACAAATAATGTTGATATTGTGGATATGCTGGAGAAACGGATGACTTATGGCCTGGGCAAGTTGGAATGGGATGGCATGAGATTTCATCATGCTACTCAAAACTGTATGCAATTTAAAACTTTTGAAATATTTGTTTCTGAAATTTTTCATTTAATATTTTTGAACCTCAGTTGACCGCAGGAAACTGAAACTGCAAAAGTAGAAACCGTGGAAAAGGGAAGACTGCTGTATACAATTCAGCCTCAAGGACAATATATTAATTAGCTATTGCTACAACAATGCTGTGTAAAGAACAAACCCAAAACACGGTGGCTTACAAAAACACAAGTCTGCAGGAGATTTGTAGTTTACTGGGCTCACTAGTTATCAACTGGGCTTAGTTCCAGTCTGCAGGATAGGATAAGGCCATTTTTTTTTTCTTACTCGGGAACAAAGTTGATTACTTGGGGCATTTTCTATTCATCAAAGAAGGCAGCAACATAAAAGACCAACTCAAACCATGCAAGTATATTTAAAACTGTATTTGCATCACATCGACAAACAATCCTTTCAATAAAGCAAGTCACATGTACAAACTCAAGGCTAATGGGGAGAGCATGTGCACTTTACATCTTTACTGGCAGGCCTTTCTGAATCACATGACAAAGAGTGTGACTAAATAGTCTGCAAAGGGGATGGAGTGAAGACTTTGGGAAAATGATTAAATCTATTATAGCTAACATCTTACATCATGTGGAAACATTAGAGACCTTCTACTAATGTCAGAAACAAGAAAACAGTATACTTGATCTCCAGCACCGTATTTAATATTGTGATGGCAGTATTAATGAATATGATTAGACAAGAAAATTCATTAGAAACATGAGAATTGGAGGGAAAGAGGTAAAACTTTATCAGATTATATATAAAATCCAAAAAATAAAAAACTACAATAAAAACAGTAACTTAATAAAGTATTAAGTTGTTCAGTTAATATGTAAAAATCAACAGCCTTTATTTATCCAACAAAAACTTAATAGATGATATTATGGAAGACAAAATAATATATTGTAACAGCAAAAATAACAATAAAATACCTGGGTGTAAATTTTACAAAAGATGTCCCAAAGTTCTATGAAGAGGATATTTTACACCTGAAAAACATAAACAAAAAATTTCAGATTTGGAGCAGGACAAATTGGTTATAAGTTTCAATTAAAACAATAAATAATTAAAACTATTAAGCAAAATTCTGAAAAAGAAAAATAACAAAAGGACCTGAAGGTTAGCCCTATTAGGCATTAAACATATCATAATGCCTCTATCATAACTGAGTTTGTCCAGGAATGTAATGAGTAAATAGGCTAATGTAAAACTACTGAAAACCCACAAGAGAAATAATTTCTTATGCAAATTTAGTATATGATAAATGTGGCATCTTAAATTAGTGAAGAGAGGGTTTTTTTAATATGAGCTATTTTAATATGCTATATCAAAGTGCATAATGGATCATTTTTCACTTCATTTTAGAATAAGTTCCAAATGCATCAGAGATTTGTAAAAGCAAAACAAAAATAATATAATGAGACCTTTCAAGTACTAGATGAAAACCTGAGTGACTCTATTTAAAATTTTGGAAAATAGATTACTTTTCTGACTATAAAATAAAAAATGATAATAGAAGCCATGGATAAGTTTCACTGAAAAGATTTTACAATATTTGCATGGCAATAATACTATAAGCAAAGTAAAAATACAAAATCAAACTGACATCTATTTTTTATAACTTATACCACAGAAAAAAAGAGTTAATATCTTAAATTTGTAAAGATTGAATACAATCCAAATGTCCATTGGTAAAGGTCTGGTTGAATAAATAACCACACAGCGGAATATTATATAGTTGAAAAAAGAATTAGGACAGTTTCTATATTCTGTTAGATCTCCAGGATATGTTATTAAAGAAAAATTGCAAGCTGGAAAAAAATATATGGGGGTGCTACCTTTTATTTAAGAAAGTGGTATTTGAAGGTCAATGTATAATCATTTATTTAAAACAATACAGCAATGGCAGGATAAACTCTACATTAAAAAAAAAAGTTTATAGGAGGGAGAAAGCAGAGTGGAAGGCTCCCTATGAGAAGCTAGCTTTTTAAAAATATACCTTAATATATAGATTTGACCTTGTAACTAGATAAATATTTTATGTAATTTTATTAAAAGACAATATTTAAAATATAGTTTCTCATAATTGAAAATGAAATAAATTATATAAAAAATAGTCTGTACAGTGGTGGAAAACCATACAGAAAATACTAAACTAATAATTTGAGGTAATTTGACTGTACTGAGATATACCTTGAGGACAACATTAACTGAAACATTTTTTAATGTTTTATTGGATATAGTATTGATTTTATAATTTTGGGGCTGTTTTGTCTCATAAATAAAATGAATAATTATTTGGATATCATTTAAAATGTGGAGTTTCAACATATTTTAAAAGGAGATATAAATGTAAGATCAATGAAACTAAGTAAAATTACTATACATTCTGTGTTTGAATTGAAAAAATATCAGAATAAACCTATGGTGACATAAACAAAAGCAAAGTTGACTTCTAGCTTTGCACACTGAAAACATCTAGAAATAATGGCTAATCTAATAGTAATGAACTCCTCTAACATACAGATTATGGTCTCTAATTACCATTTTCTGTCAAAAAATGAATCAAGAATCCTTTGCTAATTGCAGTTGTGTCACAGTTGATTGGAGCATCTTGTCATTCCAGAAATCAAGAAATATCAAAACATCCTTACATTAAAAGATTCAAGACACGAAAATGTTTCCTGGCCAAAGACAGAACAATTTGAGCATCATTAAAGATAATAATTGTCATGTATTTATGTTTATTAAAAATTTTAAATGCATTAGTTTATAATAGGTTAAAAAACAAAAAATAAAAAATACTTTATCATTTTTCTGCATGTTTTTCCATTATTGTATATTTTTGAAGGATATCAGAAAATTATCTTGTTATTTTGAAAGTTGGTAAATAAAGAGAAAGAATACAGTATTTATTTTGCCTTTCATAATAATCTATATCTCAGGTTAACTATTTGTCAATAAGTTTCTTTTTCTAATAGCATTTGTTTCAGCTAATAAAGGATTAGGAATGACAGAACTAGAATATGACAATTTTTGTAACTGCTCATGGATTTATGGATCTAGGCAATAATCATCTATGGCTACCAACATCCCAAAGAGACAAACCAGCATTGGATAGTTCATGAAGAAATTATACAACACCATGTGTGAAGTTATCTTGGGAAACAATGCACCCTGAATCATATTGAGCCTTTAGATCTAAGTACTATTTAATAAGAAACCATTACAAGCAACCATGGAGATGCAATCACCAGGATCAGCTTGTGAGGAATTCTACAAGTCAGACAACTCTTTTTCCTCAACAAATGACCTGCAAGGCAAAAAAAGTACAGATGGCGATGGAAGCCTACAAAGTAAAAGTGACTTATGACCTAGGTAATGGGTTGATAGGTTCAGCAAACCACCATGGCACATGTTTACCCGTGTAAGAAACCTGCACATCCTGCACATATATCCAGGAACTTAAAATAAAATAATGTTTTAAAAGTGACTTATGAATGTGCTTTATTTGAATCCTGACTCAAATGAGTAAACTGTAAAAAACAGAAGAATTTTCTATTCTTTCCCTACCAAGTGAGCCTTACTTATTTATTTTATCTTCCTATTCACAATAAGCACTATATATGTGTTCCCTATTCTAATAAAAAAACTACCTTTTCTTTTTTCCAAATTAGTAAGTATAGGACTTGAGCATTCAAAAGACTCTAAGTAACATAAAAACAGAAATTTTATCTATTTTGTTTACCGTTCTGTCTTCACTGCTGAGAACATTATCTGGAAATTAGTAGGTGCTTAATTAATATCTGTTGAGTGAATGACTCATATTTAGTTACATTTAGAGTTGGAATTTGTCCCAGGTTTTCTGATTTCCAACCTAGCATAAGTGCCCCTTCACCACTTTACTAGATGCTATCCATAACCTGCCCTGATAATCCCTTGACCCACCTTAGTTTATGCATCAAGGCAGTTTCCAGCATGCTCTCAGCTTCCCACCCGAAGCATCCAGTTTTTTCTTCTTCCTTGCCTGAAGGTTTTCTTCTGTGGGTAAGTAGGCACAATCCAGAATTGCGTAACCCTAGGAAAGCCTCAGGAGCAAACCTTAACAAATGGGAAATTGGAGTCAGGGTATAAATGCTCTAGCCTTTCAACCCTCTGATGAGGTTTTTTTTTGAGATATGTTTCACTTGGTGTCCTAGAGGATTCCTGAGAGACCTGAACCCAGTTCTCCATGACAATTATGTGTTTAGGGAAACTTTAACATATCTGTGCCTTATCCCTATAACTTATGTAATAACAACTTTCTGTAGTGGAAAGAAAACATCTGTTCCAAAATCTTCATATATGTTGAATCTCCACAAGTCCTTACGAAATAAGTGCTAACTTAGGTATTTTTAATTTAGAGATGAGAAAACTGAAGCTCCAAGTGGTTAACTAATTTATCCAGTACTTATACCCGTAGAGTAGATACTGTTGGGCCAGGATTTCTATTCAGCCCTGTCAAAATACAGATGCCATGAACTTTCAGCCATAGAGTGGTGCATTCCTGCATTTCTAGACTAAGGTGGCCAATAGAACTTAATTAAATTATTGGTTCAATCGTTCACTGAAGAATCTCAATGTCATGCAGTTCATTAACAAGCATCTGATTCTTCAGCATTCTGGTGCTTGTACTGAAGAAAAGATTTATATCTTATAAATCACTACTCCTTGTCTTTTCATTATTTCTCTTAAGTTCTTAAGGGGAATGATGATGAAGAATAGAAAAATAGGGAGAAAAAAGTAGAAGGATAAAATCAAAACCTTTTAACAGTTTTAGCCTCAAAGCTATTTTGAAGATAAATGACATATCTAGGGTACAGAGTTAATCTTTGACAAAAGACAAGCCCCTTGTGGGATTTTCTATTTGCTTGTTTTACTGATTATTTTTATTTTGTCCTGACAGGATTTTGCACCATCAGATACATTTTGATATTAGAAGATAAAGAGATTGGCCCGAAACTGGGATGGAGGAGAAGCAGCCAAAGGAGTTGTTCTGTTTCCTGAGTGACTTTGAAGGTTGTACACCTTTAATATTCATTTTGAGGAATAAAGAATTTAGACATCCAATTAAATACAGCTTTTATGTATGTTTTATTTTTTCAATGTCTCTTGAGATAACGCTCTTGTAATTGGAGTGCTTCCTTCATATTTGAGCTACTCCCATGAGATTTTAGGAGTTGTGGGGAGGATGATGAAGAACCCTCAATTGTCTTTTTCATTATTCCACTTACTAAACACCTAGATAATAGCTTTAAATTTTCAATAGCCTGGGTATTAACAGCAAAATTCAAGCAACAAATTACTCGGACAAAATAGTCCTGTGTATCATTATTAAATATAATACTAAAAACATTCTGTCCAGAGACACACCTCAAATGTGGAAATGGAGTTATAATAAGACATTAGCACCTACATGATAATTGCTGTATGTCTAGTCTATGAGAGACTTCAAAATGGGCCAAAATAATAAATAGTCCATAAATTATTTTTATAAATAATAAATAAATAATAATATACTGGCATTGACCATATGTTCCCAGTTTTCGTTGTGCTCGAGTAATATTAAACAACTGAAGAAGATATTAACACAATGATCAGGGTCCCCACTGCAGGAGAATAAAAAATGATGGAAGAGGGGCTGGGTATGAGGGAACCAGAAGGAATATTTCTTCAGAGGGAATATGTGAGGCTCATAGAGGTCTCTGTAAATGGCACTAGGAAGATACAAAGACTGAGTTCCAGCCATGTTAATGCTCGGAACCATTTTGTTATGATAGTAACACCGTTTGGGACCAGAAAATAGGTAAGAGCTTGGAAAAGGGAGATTTCACAGCTTCCATTTTAAACTGTAATCTCACAGAAATGGTTCTTCCACCTACTCCTTTTCACTAGAGCCCTTTTCCTATTTCTACACTAGCTGTTTCAAAACTTACCATCTCCAAAGCTCTGCATCTCTCTGCCTCTCTGAGCTCATTCACTCAGAACAGATACATGCTTGAAAAATTAGGGGCAGTTTTCTTCTGCTGAAGCCAGATTTAATGTTGATTCTTTCAGAACAAGAAACGGGACAAAAGTGTCATGTTATTAATCGGCCAGGAGAGTGATCAGAAATCTTCCCTATGTTTCCATTATTTCTATTAGGTTGGTGCAAAACTAATTAACCACAATTACTTTTGCACCAATCTAATACTAAATCTCCCTTTGTTTCAAGATTCCACTTGTGAGGTTGGTGTTTCTTGGAAATCCTCCGATATGGTTTGGTTGTGTCCCCACCCAAATCTCAACTTGAATTATATCTCCCAGAATTCCCAGGAGGGAGAGGCCCAACCGGAGGTAATTGAATCATGGGGATCAGTCTTTCCAGTGTTATTCTTGAGATAGTGAATAAGTCTCATGAGATCTGATGGGTTTATCAGGGGTTTCAGCTTTTGCTTCTTCCTCATTTTCTCTTTCAGCCACCATGAAAGAAGTGCTTTCACCTCCCCGCCCCCACCATGATTCTGAGGCCCTCTCAGCCATGCGGAACTGTAAGTCCAATTAAACCTCTTTTTCTTCCCAGTCTCGGGTATGTTTTTAATCAGCAGCATCAAAACGGACTAATACACCCACTACCTGATCAGAGAGAATCATTAAAAGGATTTTTTATTTTGGCCCATTTGAAATCTCTCATAGAATAGACATGCAATAATGATCATGTAGGTGCTAATGTCTTATCGTAACTTCATTTCCACATTTGAGGTGTGTCTGTGGACATGATGTTTTTAGTATCATATCTAATAACAGTACACAGGACAATTTTGGAGGCACTCCAATTATAAGAAAGTTATCTCAAGGGATATTGAATAAATAAAACATACATACATAATATCTGTATTTAATCGGAAATCTAAATTCTTTATTCCTCAAAATGAATATTAAAAGTGTACAACCCTCAAAGTCATTTAAGAAACAGAACATCTTCTTAGGCTGCTTCTCCTCCATCCCAGTTTTGGGCCAATCTCTTCATCTTCTAGGATTCACAAGCACTCTATCACCTGACTACATATTCTTCAATGCCTGATTCGCTCCTAGGTATCCTTTTATTTGCTGAAGTATAATTATAATACACAGGTATTAAGGATGCAATTCAATGCATTTTGACAAACACATACAAGCAAACAACACTCAGAGAAGATCTACAGCATTTCCAGCACTCTGGAAAATGGTGTGTGTGTGTGTTTGTGTGTGTGTGTGTGTGTGTGTGTGCCACTTTTCACTCAATTCTTAAAATCATTAGCCTTCTGGGAAATGGAAACAAGCAAATTTGCCTTGGGATGGCTGTAATACTGTCAGGTTAACTTTCATAATGTTCTCTTTTCTCACACTTTATTTCTCTCAAGATCTTCCTACAGAGTCAACCTTGTGACCTCCACTTGGCACATCTAATAGTCAGAATTCTATGATATCCCTCCAGGTTTCCTGATCCTGGTGTAACATGCCCTGTGTAATCCCCAGGACTGTGAATATGATGGATTTTACTCCTGTTATTTTATATGGCACAGCTGACCTTAATATATGCAGGTGATTTGGGTGGGTCCAGCCTAATCACATAAGCCCTTTAGAAGCCAAGATCTTTCTCTGGCTGGTCACAGAAATAAAAAATTGAAAAAAAAAATGAAGCATGAGAGGAGTTTAACTTGAGTGGCATTTTCCTTTGCTGAGATGGAAAGGGCCATATGGCAAAGACCTGAGAGCAGCCTCAAGAAGTGGAAGATGAGCTGCAGCTGACAACCAGCAAGGACACAGAGATTTTATTCCAATTGGAAGAAACTGAATTATGCCAACAATGTGAATGAGCTTAGAAGCTGATTTTTCCCAAGAGCCTTTAGATGAGAACTTGGCCTGACAGACACCTTGATTTCATCTTTGTAATACCTTAATCAGAGTACTCAGCCATGCAATGGGAAACTTCTGTCCTACAGAATTATGTGTTAATGTGTAGGTGTTGTGTTAGACCACTAAATCTGTGATAATTTCTTATGCAGTGATAGGAAACTAACACAATACTATAGTCAGTGCATGGGTATGTTTTAGATGCATTATATGTAAGAAACCAGTTATTGATTTTTATCATCGCACCTTCCTAGACTAGATCCAGAGCCAGAGAAACAGGATACCACAAATGTACATGACAGAAGAAGTGGATATAGCAATGGGTGCAGAAATGGGGACTTTTTTGTAATCTGTAATATAGAAGGCACAGTTTTAATTTTTTAATTTTTTACATATACTTACCTTATCTCAGCACCTAGAATACTGCTTGTCTCAAAATAGTAACTATTTCTTGAGAAAATTTTATTTGGTAAGTATAAAGTATTTCTTGAGAAAATTTTATATGGTAAGTATAAAACAATCTCAAAGATTCCAAAAGTAAGAAAAAAATTATAAAACTAATTGATCTGGAAACCTATAACTATTCATTTAAAAAGTAAGGTTCAAAATGAGGCATTTTCTAGGAACAAAATTTTTTGAGAACCTCTCAAGTAATAATACATTGTGAAATACATGGTCACATTTGATGAAGTATGAAGAGTTGAAATTATGATCCACAATTTAATGATAGAAAAAGCAATATACCAAGAGGTAAAGCTGTTTGCCCAAGTGAGAAACCAGGATAGAACTCAAAGGGGTTCCAGGGCTCTTACTAAGGTATAAGGTGGCCAGATATTATTCAAGATATTTCTCACTTCCTGTTTAGGTTAGACATTTCTCCATTACGAATTAATACAAGACAAGAACGTCATATTTAAAGATGCAACCTAAAGTACAGGACACTCTTGATGACCTTCAGGAAGACAGAGATAGTCACCTGTAAGAATAAACTGTGGGACAGGGGTTAATGTTAACTTCTAATTTTGAAATTAACATTTCTTAACTATATGTTCACTATTTCTTGACTTTTCATTATTTGTTTTACCTTCTTAAGGGGAATGATGGTGGAGAATAAAAAACTAGGAAAAATAAGTAGAAGGATAACATCACTTTTTAAACAGTTTCAACCTCAAAGTTATTTTTAAGATAAATGGCATACCAAGGGTATAATCTGACTTGACAGTTTAGGCAAGGAAAAAGGGATGTGAAGCTACTCTCTAAACTTCTAATATTATTCCTATTCTCATTTGGAATTGTATCTCCTTTAGCTAGCATTAAAATGTATTGAACAAAAGTGAGGTAATTGAATTTTTAGACTGCCCTCTTATTTGCTTATTCTACAAAAATTTATCCTACACTGAATAAAGGCTGGGTATAGTTCTTGATGAGAAAAATAGAGGAATAGGATGAGGCCTCTGTCTTAATAAAAATATGTGAAACCACTATTAGTAATGGCTAATATTTATTTAATACTTAGTCTATGCCTGCTTCAGTTTAGATTTTTAAAATGTATTAACTCAATCTTTACAAAGTCCTGTAAGATAGCTTCTATAATTATCTACATTTCATACATAAAAAGTAGGGCACAGAGAGGTTCAGGGACCTGTCAGAACTCAGTCAATAAATTGGAGAGCTGGAATCTAAACCTAGGTAGGCTGGCTCTTGAGCCTGTGCTTGTAAGTGCTCTATAATACTGCTTATCCCACAGTGCAAGTTGATATATTATTCCTTGTTAGTGAAATTTGACTAAAATTAACTACAGAGGGCTCAGTTACTGGTGTTAACAGAGGCATTGCAAACCTTCATTTTTTCCTCTTTAATAACATGGAACAGATGACTGCCAATTACCAAACTGGGTGTTCTCTCTAATTCTCCATTTGTACTTCCCAATTCCTTTTTAAAAATATTTTTACTTTAGTAAAGGAATCCTTCTCCTATTATTTTCATAGAAAGGATCCATGCTTGGGGTCGAGATTTCCAATCCCCCTTTCGGAATTGATCTTAAGTTCTGATTATTTTTCAAGAAGGATTTCCGTCTTTACGGCGTGTATTCAGACAAAGGCACTAAGAGGGCAAATGGCAGCTCTCCTGAGCTTCTATGCTCTGTGGTTCTTAGGATTTTCCACAGTTCACAGGAAGCTGGTGGATTGCTCGGTGGAAGCAGCTCTTTTAATTATTGGAGGGTTTGCATGAATGACATGAGGAAAAGTACGCTCTTTAGTGTTGCTTTTGAATGCCCTTGGACCAGCTCTAGAACTAAGCTCCTCACTCTCCAAGTGCCACATTACACATGCACCATCACTCCCACCACTGCACCGTTGCTTGGCAACAGCAGTACTTGTTCTACTTGCAAGATGGGAAAGAGACAAATGGATAACCAAGAAAACCCCAAGCCTTGTAATTTCTCATACCATTTGTAGAAAAGTACAAAGTGGGTGCTCAGCCTCAATGCTATCTCAAAATTGCAGCCTGAAGGTATTTTTTTGTTACAAGAAAGGAACCATTAGTATCCATCACACTTAAAATCAGGGGCCCCTTTAGCTCTTAAAGTTGCAATTCAGGTAGTGACTTGTATTTGTAAACCGGATTGCACTGCTAACTACTGGGGGGGGGGTGCACTAGTGGTAAATTATCTGATAGTTAAGGTGTAGGTAAATTGATGAAGAAAGATCAATCACTTACCTACTCTTTATTGAGAACTTATTAGGAATACTAATAGCTATTATCTAATGAGTATTTTCTATGTGTGTAGCTTCATGCTAAATGCTCTATACATCACTTTGTTTAATGCTTATGATTCTCTTGTGAGATAGGATCTATTATTCTTGCCTTAGTGTTAAGAAAATTACTGTTCAAACACCTTAAATAAATTGCTCAGTGTCATGCAGAGTGTCAGATTTGAACCTAGGGCTGTTTGACTCCAAAGTCTCTTAACCTTTAGGATCATTTGTCTCCTGTACTTGCTACTCACTAATCCCTGTACCAGGCTCTGAGATACTTTATAGTTCTAGCCATTCTAAAAGTTCTCATTACACATTTACTATATGGCAGTACACAGCTGACTGATTAAAGCTGTTCCTCTGTTTTATTAATTTCTTTCCTCTTCTTTAACTTTCTTATACTTTCTTTGATAGCTTAGAAATCAGGTAGATATGAATTCAAATATTGTCTCTACCACTTACAAGTTTACATGGACATTGGTGAATCAAGTTGCATTGTCCATAATTATTAACGTATAATTGTTCTGTCATATTTGTCAGGAATGTGAAGATTCTGAGACTTTCATTTTGTAAGCTAACAAATTAGCTTGCCATACATAGATGCTGGCAGAAAGAGGAGACTTCTGGATCAGAGGCAAAGAAGTTAATTACTCACTACACAGCAGACAATAAGATCTTAATGTTCACGTTGGTTTTTCTTGTCCCCAAGTCCCATAGGGCAATGCACAGTGGCCTACATAGATGAGCCTGCATCATAGCGGAGGAACTCCGAGATTAGAAAATCTCTACCTTTTAAAGTGGACTACTAGCAAGCGTGCTCAACATTTGTTCCAGAGGGAGACATTATCTTTATTATACCAGCCAAAAAACAAATCTTCCTTCTAATCTGGAGGTAGACTATATCTCACAAGGCTGTTTGCTATACAAACATCCTTTAAAAGCTAATTCAGAACAATGGTTTATTCAAGACATGTGGAAATGTGAGAGACACATGGATAATTGTCTCCCAAAAGGATTATCAAATTGTCAGAAAGTGTTACGAGAAAATTGCCTGCATAGTGTCTGCCTTAAGAGCAAAATCAATCATGTTTCATGAGTGAATAAATGAAAGAATGAAGGAACACTTGATTGATACTAGAATCCGAACAAGTAGATGCACTTGAAGATCAAAAATATCTTCATTTCACAGTTTTTAGCTGTAGGGTCTTGGACATGTAACATAACTTTTATGATTCTCACATTTTTCATCTATAAAATGGGAAATGAACATGAACTCTTCAGAGTTACGGTGATAATTACATATGATTCTCCCTGTGTATACACATATAGGTATATACATACATTTATCTATGCTTATATATGTAAATATGTCTATATGTAATATATGTCACAGGCAGGCAATATATTATTGTGGACTCTTGTTTTAATGTAATAGAAGTAAATTTGAGGAAACTTCAGCAGACAAAAAAGAGGAAACATGGATATTTTTTGGAATCCAAGTGTAAATGTGCCTCAAGACATCAGGAAAGATAGAAAAGAAGGACTAGAAAAATATGGGCATCTCTTCTGTTTCTTGTGAATTTTTGTTTGTTTCTTTCTTTTTCAGTGTGTCTAACTCCTTTTTTTTCTCTAAGTTATCTTTCTCTTGCTTCTGGTACACATGGCAGAAGATGTTTGGACCTAGCCAAAGAGGAAGACATGCTATTTCCACTTGGTAAAGTAGAATTCCAGTTTCTTGGAGGAAGAAATAATATTTGGTTTATTGGGTTAGATGTTGACCTTGGATTGATCTACTATGGCCCAGGGCTGGTGAGGTAGGAAGGTGCAGGAGCTGGACATAGAAAACCTATCTCTATGAAGCCATCTCTGTCAGAGAAAGATAGGAATAGGGGTCAGGCAACTCCTGAAGAAGACTGGTAGACAGTAACCATGATATAATGTTGTTACTCCTATTATGCCATGGTTTGAGTTGGGTTTCTATGACTTACAAAAAAAAAAAAAAAAAGAGTCTTGACTAACACAGAATTAATAGGAAGAGAAGAGTTGGGATGGGTGTGAAGACTGGGGAGTCATGTTTTTAAAACAGAAAATGAACGTGTAGTGTTATATCTGGGAGAAGAGCAGAAACGAACACATTTTCCAAGGGTAGCTACTTTTCCTATATTGAAACAAGTAGAGAACGTAATAAAAGTCTACACATTTCTATATGTTCTCTCTCATTACTGGTAGAACCTGGTTATGTTTCAGAGTCTGTGTGAAGGGCAGGCAGGAAGAAAAGTGATGTGGTTGAGGAGAAGGGGAGAGTAGTGTGGTGAGAATAATGGCTAGAGAACAGAGAAGGAATCAGATCATGCACATAGCTGTGGATCATGCTTCACTTTTATCTAAGAGCACTTAGGAACCATTGAATGGCTTTTGAGGGAGAATGACATGATCTCATACAAATGTCAGAAATGGCACCCTTGTTGCAGAGTAGAAAATGGTAGAAAGGGAGAAAGAAGGCCGGTTAGGAGTTACTGGGGGAGAGAGGTAATGGTAAACTGGGCCAACATGGTGAGAACAATGAGGGAAAGAAGAGGGTGGACTTTAGAGCTGGTTACAAGGTAGTTTCAAGGTAGCTTGGTAATTCACCAAATGTGAGGAAAAAGTGGCAGTGACGAAGATAAGCGTGATGCAGCACCATGGCCAGTCTCATAATCCAAGAGAGTGCTGCAGAATTTAAGGCCTATTTGAAGCTTTCTAGAAGATGCATATTTCTGGGCAAATTCATGAAGCTCAGGTAACCTCTAATAGTTTAAGAAGCAAATAAATAAAATAAAACAAAAACAAAACAAAACCCTCCTGAGGCAACATGATTTTCATGAAAATGCACTGGGATGAAGAGCAAGGCTGAGGCTGTTTACCCATCTAGGTCACGGAATAGCTTTGACATTTTCATCTCTCTGAAACTTAGTTTTTACATATTTTTCAGAAGAAAAAGAATCGAATAGCTGGGCCACAGTGTTATAGGATTTATGCAGGTAAGAGAACAAAGCTTTGGAATATGATTCTTTTGTTATTTTCCAGTTGTGTGATCTTGGGCAAGTCACTCAGATAACTTATTTTTCTTCCCTTTATAATCAATATCTTATAATAATATATACCTCGTGCTGATTCCTATTAAGCATATTGACAAGTGTCAGGCACATAGTAAGGGCTTCATAAATGTTAGAATCATTTTGAATATTATCATCTTCCATTACAAATGAGGAAAGGGAACTTTAGAGCACTTAAGGAATATTCTAGGGGCTCACAAATAGTGAATAAAAAAGGTTAGGATTTAATCTCACGTCAATCAGAGGCTGTCCTCTAAATGTAAACTGTCTCTTTGCAGAATTTGACCAGGGTAGCCCAGGAGATGTTCATGTGTGGGACTGCTTGTCACCAGCAGGGAATGGGTATTTAGAAGGTTTTTGGCTGTATTGGTCTCCTTGGAACTTTTATTTATTTTGTGTTCATCAAGTATGACAAAACACATGATATTAATTAACAGTAGTTACAAATTCAGGTCATAGACAACAAGGTGGGAACAATTTTTTGTCAGCTAAAGAAAAAGCATCTTGAACACTAGCATAGGCTTCCATGCATGGGTGATAGAATGGAAACTAATGATTACCTACTGCATAGTTCATTTACCCAAAAACCTCCAGGCAGTCATTTGGATCAAGTATATAGAAAAGGTAAAGCCAGGCCTCGAATCTGATGGCAATAATTATTCATGATGCAGAAGGAAAGGGTAATTTTGGAAGTATATTTGATCTGTGCTGGACAATGAGGGGAAATGAAACAAATTCAAATGCATTCAGAATCCAAGGAAAATCTTTACCCAAATGGAGAAAACCAGATTCTCTCCTTTAACAAGCTTAAGTTCTCCTTGGACTCCAAATGCATTACGTGTAAGCCTGGTGGTTTGGTGGAAAGACTGTCAAGTTAGACACATAGAGATTCTGATCTTAAACGTTGGTTCTCTAAGTTGTGTGACCTTAGACAAGTTATATCTGCTGTGTGTATTTCTGTTTCATCTTGCGATAACTGCAGTAGTTGGGCTTAATTAGATGATTTCAAACTTCTCCCTCACAGATTATGTACTTTTTATTATTTTAATTTATTAAATAATGACACCCACTAGCGCACAATTGGTTCTTCATTTTTACTAATCAGACACAAAATTGTCAATGTGAACATCTAATCATAGTAAAATAACCCAATTTTTTTTCTTATCAGTCTGGACAAGTATAAAGCAACCCCATATTTAGATAGTCCAAGAATCTTTAGGGTGAGTGATATAGTTTGGGTGTCTTTTTCCCACCCAGATCTCATATTGAATTGTAATCCACAATACTGGAGGTGGGGCCTTGTGGGAGGCGTTTTAATTATGGATCCCTCATGAATGGCCTGCACCATCCCATTGGTGATAAGCGAACTCTTGCTCTGAGTTCACAGGAGATACGATCGTTTAATGGTGTGTGGCACTCCTGAGCCACCCGTCTCTCTCTTGCTTTTTTCTGCTTTTGCCATGTGACATACCAGCTCCCCCTTCGTCTTCCACCATGATTGTAAGCTTCCTGAGGCCTCACTAGAAGATGAACAGATGCCAACACCATGCTTCCTGTAAAATCTTCAGAACTGTGAGCCAATTAAACCTCTTTTCTTTATAAATTGCCCAGTCTGAGGTATTTATAGCAATGAAAGAATGGCCTAGACAGGGAGTAAACAAAACAATCTGTAAAGAATAAAAATTCACTATCTCTTCTTCACAGCTTAGAGTCTCTTTGTGTTAGAGTCTCTTTCGATACCTCTCATTTTATGTGCTGCTACTCTCCTTTCACTTACAGTTCCAAAACAACACAAGCTTCTGTTAAATTCTGTAGTCATCAAGCACTTTCCATTACTAAGCTTTATTCAGATTGTTTTCTTATATTGTTCTTCTTCCAGCTTTAGTTTGAGTGCCACCTCCTCAGAGAAGTCCTTGGGTCCATATTATCCAAGCTGATTTTCCCTTACTAATTTGTATACCTTAATTGAGCATTTTTTCTGTTTGTTTTCTTTACGTATGTTATCTTTTGTATCTATGGATATATTTGTTAATTTATTTATTTGTTGTATCTTTTCCCCATTTGTGTGAAACCTCTTGAAAGACAGCACCATGTTTGCTTTTTTTTGTTGTTGTTAGGTTTAACCAGTCTATCCTAGCATGATACCTGGCATAAAGCTGACAATAACTATTTGTTGGGTGGAGAAACACTTTAAAATAAGAAGCCTTCATAAAACATGGAAAGTAATTTTGATGTCTTCTCTACTAGTTTTAGAAACTGCTAAGAATATGAAGAATCCAAGGGATTAGTTGGTCCTAAGGTCTGTTCAACCTGAAATAAGACAGAGTTCCTCATGTCAGCATTATTGACATTTTGAGCCAGATAATTCATTGTGATGGGGGCTGTCCTGTGCAATGTAGGATGCTTAGCAGCATCTCTGATTTCTACCCACTAGATGACATTAGCATCTCTGCCACCAATTGTGACAATCAAACATGCTTGCAGACTTAGTCAAATGTCTCCTAGGGAACAAAATTGCCCCTGATTGAAAACCTCTGATCTAATATGACAAATTAAAGCGAGAGAAAGTAAAATGTTAGCAGGTTACAAGGTACATTGATTTTGAACACTGAGACCATTTCTCTTTGTCTGTTTTATGAACAGATTTCATTAACAATCATTTTAATAATAATTATTTTAGTAATGTTCCTGTCTTGCCATGAACATGAGAGAGTTTATCAGCCAAGAATTGTAACATAGCAACAAGAGAAACTTTCTTTGACCAACATAAGAAGGAAAGGACTTTATTAAAGGGCTTTTAGAGAACTACAGAATCACCACCAGGAAGGTTGGAGAACCGGTTGCAGAAAATGAGCCACGGCAAGGAAGGCTCGGCCACCAGGACCTCAGCTAAAATTGTGCCCATATGAGTTTGGCAGGCATTGCTATTGTTACTCATGAATGCTAGATATTCCAGCTTACACCCCTCCTGTGGTCACCTTGGGTACTGCTGCCCTGGTATATGGACATTGCTGCCACCATTGCCACTGTCGGCCAGAATGTGTTCTCTGGAGCCCCATTTCTGTGTACTCTTTCTTTTCAATTAAATGATGTGTGCATTTAATTTGCTGAGACCAGGACATGTGCCAACTTCCAAAATGCAAGTGAGGCTAGAAAAGTGTGTATCTGGTCTTTTGGCTTCTAAAAGAAAGGCAGACTCTGCCTTTCACCTGGACCATATGGTGGTGAATTGGTGAATTCACTAAGCATAGAAAATAGTTTAGATTCCAGAATGCCCCAAAGCAACTAATATGTACTAATTAAGAGATAAAATATAGCAATAATCAAAGTGTTCACAATGGAATAGAGCCTGTTATAGATCCCTCTCATCTGTCAAAGGATTAAACATTTGATGTGATGTGGTATATGCAGCCTTTTTTTCTCAAGACACATTTGGCAGTCTCTTTATTTAGAAGTGACATTGCACAAACTAAGCTTCAGCATCCCACTGCCTTTTCCTCCCTTGACTATGTCTGTGGTGGAACTGTGAGAGACAAAGCCCATCCATTCTGTGAATATCTGGTGAGTCCTGAATATGCACTGCAAGGCCCATTTTCTTGATGCTATTCCCCAAGGGGCACTGAAGTGGTCTGAACGTGGAAAGTCACATGATGTGCTAGCCACCAAAGTGCAGCAGTATTTGCTGGGTCTCCAATTTGACCTCATTGCATTTCAATGTGAAAATTCTGTTCTCTGTGGGCTAGACTGCATGACAAACAGGCAGGGCCTTTATGGATAATTCAAGCTCCAGTAGTTTCTCAGCTCAGATGGAACCGCCCTGGCTTTGCTAGACTGGAAAACAGATTATAAACTGCAAACTCATTTATTCTACAAATGTTTGCTCTACTTAGGCAAAGCAGTTTCCTATAATTTCTTCATTTCCTTCTAGAGTCAAATTGGCTCTCTTTGAACATTTCCTCATAAAATAGTTCCAGTGAATATTAGAGCTGGAAAGAATAAAAGAATTGTGCTTTGTCTGCATGAACAGAGTGGGGGACGTAACTTTTCTTCATTTGTAATATGCTGACCATGGTTTATTCAGAATTTGCTCTGCTATGCTGCAGTAACCAATTAACCCCCAAATCTCAATGATTTAACACCACATGAAGTTATTTCCCAGCCACACCTCATGTCCAACATGCTTTGCCACAGGCTTCTGCTCCATCCAATTTAATGTCACAAATATCTACAGAGCTTTATATGAACGCAGGGGAATGGTACCTAACCTAGCTTGGACTGAAGTACAGAGACTTTCTGGAAGATGTGAAGCCTGAGATAAGACTTCAAATATGAGAAGCCATTAGCAAGAGTTGCTTTAACTTAAGCAAAATTACCAAAGCAAAAAAAAAGCAAGGGTTTGTGCAGAAAACTGGTATCACTAATCATGAAGTTAGAGATGCAAAAAGACAAAGAATAAGGGTAGAAAGGGATAAATTTATGGAAGCTTCAAGTTATCTTAAAATGTTTGGTTTTTATACACAGTGGGGAGTCTTCGAAGGGGTTTGCATCAGAGTATGAAATGATCTGACTGTTGTTTCTAAAAAGATACATTTGACTGCACTGTGGAGAATAGATTGGGTTGGAAAGGTCTGGTGGCAAAGAAATTGGTAGGAGGCTTTCTGTAATCCATGGTGGAGATTATGAGTGAGGAAACTGGTTAGTATGGAGAGGGAGAAAGGAGCCAAGAAATATTCGAAAGTGCAGTGGCAGAGCACATTTAGTGATTGACAGGATGGAGAATGGTAAGGGAAAGGAGGCATGGATCTTCGGTTTTTAGTTTGATACCTGCATGTATAATGGCTCTGGAACACAGATTAAAAGGTGATGAAAAATCTTGGGGGAGTGTAATTAATTCAGATTTTGATTAATGAATTTGAAGCCTCAATAAGACACCAATAAGAACATAATGTGAGTAGGCAGTCTGGTCAAAATTTTTGTAACTCATGTTAAAAGTCCGATATGAATATATATTTAAAGAGGCATCAGCCTATGGGTGGCAATATCAGTCTTTAAAGTATATAACATCACTCTTAGCAATTTGTTTACTGAGAGGTTCAGCAGCCTGACAAAAAAACTCCAGGTAGTGCTTCCACTTGAGTGGTGCACAGCGGAAGATGAAGTAGACAATTGAGTCGATTGAGAAGAAGCCATCACAGAGGTAGGAAAAATAAAGAAACTAAGAGTTGTGATGGGTTAAGGACATCAAGGAATTAAAGTAGATGGCTCATCGGTGGTGTGAAATGCAGCAGAACAATCCAGGAAAGTAAAGACGGAAAGATATCTATCAGATTTAATAGCAATGTCATTGACCATCTTAGTTTGCATCAACTGCAGTGGATTTATTTATACAATCACCAAATATTTATTTATTAAGTAATTACCATGTGTCAGGCCCTGGGTTTAGCATTAGGAATGAGAGTTAACAAAACAGATATAGTTAGGCCCTTGTAGAGTTTGAAGTCTAGTGGAAGATATGAACAATAACAGTCACATGAAAAAATATAGTTAAATTTTGATGTGTTGTAAAGACAAACATTTAGAAATAAATTAGAAGTCACTGCAGATTATTCTTCCAAGAGTATACAATGTTAGGTTACTCTACAGGGTCCTATAGGGACTGAACTGCACCTATGGGAGGAGTCCAGTCTGAATGTTAAGGATGCATTTTTAGGATGAAAGAGATTTTAATGAGTTTGTGGGCTAAAGAGATAAACATACATGGCAGTAAAGATACAGGGAAAAAGGCAATAAGTGATATTTCAAGGTCTGGAAAAAGAAAAGGAGCTCAAGGTTCACATAGAGGATTTGGCGTTAGATAAGAAAAAGAAAACTGTTCCTCTGAACAGGAGGATACAAAGCTGAAAAGAACAGTGGAAAATTTGTCGGGGTGCAGAGGAGAGGGGAGTTGATATTCTTAATGAAGTAAGAGACAAGTGTATTTGATAAGGATGAGAAAGGTAGCATTTAAGTAGAAGAGTCTGGGGAAATGTAAAATGGGTAGCTATTTAAAAACAGAGACTATTTTTAAAATAAATGGATAACTTGTTTTGGGGCTACACTTGTTTTCTGACCTCTTCGGAGACAAGGCAATGTGTTCACCAAACTTGAACCCTCAGCAAACCAACATATGCCAGGACCTCTTATAGTGTGGTGTGTGTGCACCATGTGTCTGGGTTCTGGTGAATGTAAGATACACAGAAGTGATGTAAAATACTTCCAGGTTTGGCTTCTGCAAGTATCTCCCATGACTCTCCACCCTTGGAAAACACTAGTTTCAGATTTGGGGTCCTTTAGTCACCATATGGAAGAGACTCCCAAGGGCAGCTATGATTACTCAGTTTTACTCAGTTTAACTGTGATTTGAGTGAGAAACGGATTTTTATGCCACTTAAGTTACTGAGTTTTTTGGTATATTTGTTACTGTTACATAAACTAGCTTGTCCTTCCTGACTAATATAATTACTACTACAATGTTGTATTCATTTATTCCTAGATTCATAAAGTGTTTTGTTTCATTTTGTTTTTGCCTTGTGGTTGTTGTTTCTGTGTTGTTTTGAATCAGGCATGCGTTTGACAAGATACTGTTGTGCCTCTTCCTGAATGTCTTGTCTATTGCTTTTGGAAAACAATGAATAAAGGTCTGAAACATAGGATTTAGGCAGACAAAGACAGCACTTCTTGAGAGTGCAATTTGTCCTATTGATGAGATCCTACACTCAACTACTCGGACCCATTTCCCAACCTATTTCAAAATAAAATTGCTACTCTCCACATGTTCCTCAGAACATAGGTCTCCTCGAAGAAGCAGGTATTGATTGGCAAAGACACAAAGGGAAAATACATTTATTTCTTGCAATAAATAGCTATACCTTCCAATTATTTCTGACAGAATAGACATGTAATATGAGTCCTTTCAGAATCCGACCACCCAAGATTATAGAGCTTAGAGGCCATCACTTTAGCCCTCATTTTTCTTTATACATAAGAGCTTTCCCTACCCTGTTCTACTCTTTCCTGTATAAAATACTCAAAATTCTCTGCCTTCCTTTTTACCAGGACTGAAGTTTTTCCATTAGTCTGAGGATAAATAAAAACACACAGCCAGGCATCCACATAAATTTGTGGTCAGATTAACAAGTGTTTGAAAGAAATTTCTGATAATTTCTCCCTCTGGTTTTAAAACTTTCCTAAGCATAAGAGCTTTTAATCTTTGTAACTTTGGGTAATTATTTAACCTTCTTACTCCTTTGTTTCTTCATCCATAGAATGGGAGTATTCCCATTCCTATCCACAATGGCAGTATAAATTCTATTAAATATTTGTAACGCATTTAGCACAGATTTTGGCACATGGTCTTAAAATTCTGTTAAAGTTAACAAAAAGTTAACTATCATATGTGAATACCTAATATATGGTGGGAATTTATTATTTTTTTTTTTGCAGATTTTATTTAATCCTTAGAACATTGCTGTCAAATAGAACTTTCGGTAATCATGGAAATCTTCTGTATCTGTTCTGTTCAATATGACAGCTACCAATCACATGTGGCTGTTGAGCTCTTCAAATGTGGCTAGTCCAAGGAGGGAACTGATATTTAACATTATTTAATTTTAACTGATTTAAATTGTGATAGCCATATGTGGTTAGTATCTACTATGTTGCCCAATGCAGCCTTAGAACAACAATCAAAGACAATATTATCTTTATAGATTTTATAGATTAGAAAATAGTGCCAGAAATGTTAGGTGACTTGTTTAGGGTTATTCAGCTGGCAAACACATGAGCTGGGATTTGCCCCATTTCCTGACCATGCTCTTTCCTCTTCACCCTGTTGCTTCTGAGAACGTTAACATTTGTGAATACTTTAGTTCCCTTATGTACAACAGTTTTGCATTTATTTTAAATACCCCTTCTGATGCTACAATCCTTGAATTGAAAAAGAGACTTGTGACATAGCTTAGTTCAACTTCCTTCTCCCTAGCTCAGGAATGTCCTTTGAGTTTTCCCACAGCAGATCTTCCAAAGTCCTACCTAATACTAGCAGTGTCTGATGGTTCGTGACCTGTGTTGTTAATATCAACTGCTTCCTTATCCTGTAATAAACAACAACTTGACTCCATGTGTCATGAGGTTAATAGTTGAGATCAGATTCAAATGCTAAAATAGTTGAGATCAGATTCAAGTGCCTCCTCAGCCCATCAAAGTCACTGTCAAACAATCAGGTATGAGCCTGTCTTATTTTGTGGGTACAGGGAGACATACAACGGGAATGAGGTGATGAGTAGGGGAGGGGTCAAAGCCACTGGAAAGCCAATCCAGGATGTTTATGATGATGGCATATGTTGATTCCAGGTCATTTTGCCAGAGTATAATTCACTCGCTTACATGAATGTGTTCATGGTATGATTAACACAACAGAAAACAGAGCCACGGACTTATTTGTAAGGAGAGTAAGAGAATAAGTGAAGAAGAAGCTTAAGGCTGGAGAATGATCAAATATAAGGACTAGAATATTTTGCTTTACAAATAAAAGGGCTGTTCTCTCTTAGTTTGGATGGCATGGTTTTCATTATGGCTCTGCAAGAGGCCTCCGGGGTGGGGGACACAGTGGAAAATGCTTAAAGACTAGAATCAGAAAATTCGACTCTGCCTGACACGTTTAGGTTTCCATGCTCCATTCTTTCTTCATAACAATGATTGCAGACTCTTTTGATTCTTCACAAATTTTAAATCTTTGTCATCTTATTTCACCACACTTAGCAGATGCTATTTTTCTACATTAAAGAAAATTAGAAGCTCTTGAAGATGATAAAAATTCTTCAAGTATCTGTCACTAAAATTACAAATCTGCTTTCCCAGGCTTTCCTCCTTTCCTACTGTTAAAATAACAAGGCTTATCCCCTTTTTCATAAGGGCAACTTCTCCTGCCTTCTCAGGGACCCTCATTGTGTTGATTTGGCATCCTCTCCTCAATATGTTCAACATTTTTCCCTTTATAGACACATTCTACCAAAATTTGAACCCACTCAAGTCTCACTCATTTGAAACACAACCATCCATCTTCCTATAGCTATTACCCTTCGTCTCCTTACCTTAAATATTAATCTTCTCAAATGCATCACCTAAACTGGCATCTCTATGTCCTTATTTCATACTTATTCTTCAACCCAATGCAATTTAGATTTTACTGCCACCATTCTGTTGGAATTGTTCTCACTAAAGTCACCAAATGCCACTCCATCCTTAATCAAAAGGACGTTTGTGCTTTTTTTCTGAATGAGCTCTCATTATTTACTGCTTTCTTTGCCAGGATGCATGCCTCTCCTTTTGATTCTGACTCCACACACTTTTCTCTTACTTTTGCCTGCCTGGCTGTCCTTCTTCGACTCTGTGTGCTCCTATTTATTTAGCTGTACCTAATGTCAGGATAGGGAGCGGTTCTAGATCAACCCGCCATAGGAATGTTGCTGCTGCATGGAATTCTATTCTATATGTTGTTTTCCTCTGTTTTACTCTATACATCCTAATTTTTGTTTGTTTGTTTGTTTTTTTGAGACAGAGTCTCGCTCCGTTGCCCAGGCTGGAGTGCGGTGGCACGATCACTGCTCACTGCAAGCTCCGCCTCGCAGGTTCACACCATTCTCCTGCCTCAGCCTCCTGAGTAGCTGGGACTACAGGCTCCTGCAACCACGCCTGCCTAATTTTTTGTATTTTTAGTAGAGATGGGATTCACCGTGATAGCCAGGATGCTCTTGATCTTCTGACCTTGTGATCCACCCACCTCAGCCTCCCAAAGTGCTGGGATTACAGGCATGAGCCACCATGCCAGGCCTATACATCCTATTCTTAAAGATACAATCATTATTTTGAGCTTTCTATGTTAACATCTTTTACATATCTAGATACAATTCAATCTCGACTGAGTTCCAGGTTAATAAGTCTACTTGGTAGTAGCATTTTCCTTTAAAGGTCAAATGTCTAAAATTAAATTCCTTACCTTTTGAACCATCAGAACATAATTTCACTTTCCACCAAGTTATGCAAATTTGAAATTTTGGATTAATCTTGGTCATTACTTTCTTCCCTACATCCATATTCAATCAATTCCAAATGTTCTGGATTGTATCTCTCAAATATGCCATAAATATCCTTATTATCTCCACTGTTAGAACCTTAATCTAGTCCACTATCATCATTTATCATCTGGACTATTGCAAACACTCATTAAATTTTCTTTGTTTTTTTAATTCACTCTTACTCTCTTCCCACCCACTACTCATGTTGTTCTGAGAGCGATTTTTTTAAAAGCAAAATTGAGCATATCATTTCTCTCCATAAAACTCTTCAGTGGTTTCCCATTGCCTTTATTATACAATTCAATCTTGTTGATCAGTCTTAAATGCCACTCTGAAATCTATCACCCTTTTCTGTGACAGTTTCCTGCCTTTCTCCTATGTGTGCTCTTAGCTCTAGGCATCCACACATCTTTAAGATCCTCTGTCACAGGTGAATTCTAATTCCCTAAGCACCAGTCACTTTTAAGAGACGACCACTCTCAACAACAACAAAAAATTTACTTATTTTAGATATCACAGGACTCAGGAAAGATGCGTCCCTACTTGTGGAGGTGGCATCTAAACTTGCATCATTGTCTTTATTCCTTTAATGCATAGTTGATGAGGTTGGGTATCCATTCCCTGAAATCAAACACAAAAAGAAACTCAAAGTCTGGTGCTTGGGTAGTGAAGTGACCTGGGGAGATTCTTGACCCTCGCAAAAACCTACCAGTTTCTCTTAGGCAATTTTATGGCACTGGCAAAATAAGAAGATTCTCGCTTAAAATGGCACCCTGCCACTTCACACACTGGATCATCTGAATGTGAAGCCTCGAGACACTAGCTAGAAAATACAAAGTGATGAGGATAGTTCTTGGCTGGGTTCAGGAAAGAGGTTTAAATCTGGCTTTGGCTATTATTATGTTGGCACAGAAGTAATTGCAGTTTTGGACTATGAATTTTAAATCATTATAACTAGGCTCAAACACATCTTTATTAATCAAAATAGGAACCACTGCAATCAACACATGTTTGCCAACAAGAAATAAGTTTGTTTATTCCTGTGGTATAAAAGTGTATGCTTTGGGATTTGATGAACTCCTGGAAAGCATTTTCTGGATCCTGCTAGTCATGGAAGTGTTTTCCCTGCAAAAAGTTGTCAAGATGTTTGAAGAAGTGGTAGTTGATTGGCAAGAGGTCAGATGAATGTGGTGGATGAGGCAAAACTTCATAGCCCAATTCATTCAACTTTTGAAACATTGGTTATATGACATGTGGTCGCGCATTAATGTGGAGAATTAGGCCCTTTCTGTTGACCAATGCTGGCTGCAGGCATTGCAATTTTTGATGCATCTCATCAATTTTCTGAGCATACTTCTCAGATGTAATGGTTTCACCAGGAAACCATCATTTTGAGTGTCATCTTCTCTTATTCTATCCAACAATAACGACCCATTTCTCCATTGGATGATGATGTGCGATGAAAAATGGATTTTAGATGACAACTGGCAATGAAATACAAAAATATATTTCAATATCAAATGACGATTCCACGAATGCAAAAACAGTTATTACTTTTGCACTCACCTAATATGTTACCATTGGTAACATTGCTTGGCATAGGGAGTAGGAAATTATGATGACCAAAGGAGAGAAGGTACTAGGAGAATAATACATCCTTTTCTTTTTTTTTTAATGGTGTTTCGCTCTTTTTGCCGAGGATGGAGTCCAATGGTGCGATCTCAGCTCACTGCAACCTCCACCTCCTGGGTTCAAGTGACTCTCCTCCTTCAGCCTCCTGATCCACTACAGAAAGCTGTAGTGGATCAGACTGGCAGGAGACCCCCAAACAGTGATCATGACCTTTTCTTGGTGCAAGTTTGGCTTTGGGAAGTGCTTTGAAACTTCTTCTTGATCCAGCCACTGAGCTGGTCATTGCCGCTTGTCATATAAAATCCATTTTTCATCGCATGTCATCATCCAATGGAGAAATGGGTCATTGTTGTTGGATAGAATAAGAGAAGATGACACTCAAAATGATGATTTTTAAAAATTTTCACTCAGCTCATGAGGCACCCACTTATTGTGATTTTTCACCTCTCCAATTTGCTTCAAATGGCCAGTGATGAGTTTTTGGCAACTTCTTGTGTAGTTTTAAGGGGATCAGCTTTGATGATTGTTCTCAGTTGGTCATCGTCAACTTCTCATGGCCAGCCACTATGCTTCTTGTCTTCAAGGCTCTTGTCTCCCTTGCAAAACTTCTTGAACCACCACTGCACTGTACATTCATTCTCAGTGGAACAAATGCATTGTTGATGTTGCAAGTTGTCTTGGCTGTTTTACGACCCATTTTGAAGTTGAATTTGCTTTTTGTCTAACATCATTTCCATAGTCTAAAATAAACATAAAATCAACAGCAAGTAATAAGTCATTAGCAAGCAAAAATCATAGAGCAAGAAATGCCCATTAAAATGATGTATATCATAACCACATTTATTTCAGAATGTATTTCCATATCAAATGACAGATTCCACGAATGCAAAAACAGTCATTACTTTTGCACTCACCTAATATGTAACCATTGGCAACATGCTTGGCATAGGGAGTAGGAAATTAAGATGACCAAAGGAGAGAAGGTACTAGGAGAATAATACATCCTATTTTTTTTTAATGGAGTTTCGCTCTTTTTCCCCAGGATGGAGTCCAATGGTGCAATCTCAGCTCACTGCAACCTCCACCTCCTGGGTTCGTGATTCTCCTCCTTCAGCCTCCTGAGTTGCTGGGACTACAGGTGCCCACTGCCATGCCTGGCTGATTTTTTATTTTTTATTTTGTATTATTAGTAGAGGTGGGGTTTCACCATGTTGGCCAGGCTGGTCTTGAGCTCTTAACCTCAGGTGATCCACCCGCCTCGATCTCCCAAAGTGCTGGGATTACAGGCGTGAGCCACTGCACCTGGCCCCTAGTTCTTATCTGCTTCTCAGCTGCTGCCTCAGCTCTTGCATCATGCCCGTGATAAAGCAGTGTGAAGGTGGAGCAGAATTTAGGCTTTTCCTCCAAACCATACTGCCCCCATTAGTCAATGGTCTTAATGGGTTACTTCATCCTCATGTGGGCAGGGAAACTGGAAGAGCTCACCAAACAGGCTTGGAGCAATAAATTTAAAGTTGGCTTAGGTAGACTTGTGCTACAGAAAATAAGGACTGCATTTTCTGTAATATGTGCCTTCTGGGAGTATGCAACCTCTGTGTAAGCAGCTCTTCTCTCGAACCTAAGTGAACTGTGATTTAAGAATGTCTGGGTAACATGTCCTGAAAGCTTGAATTTCCTGGCTCCCCCATCAAATTTACATGTTGAAGCTTGAACCCCAATGTGATGATATTTGGAGGTGGGGACTTCAGGAGGTAATTAGATCATGAGGGTGGAATGCTCAGAAATGGAATTTATATTCTTATAAGAAAGTGAGAGAGAGATCATCTTTCTTTGGAGCATGTGAGGTCACAGTGAGAAGGTGGTTGTCTATAAACCAGGAAATGGGCCTCAGCAGATGACATTGGATCTACCAGTGCACTGATCCTGGATTTCCCAGCCTCCACAATTGTAAGAAATTAATGTTTGTTGTGTAAGCCACACAGTGTATGGTATTTTTTTTAGGGCAGCTCAAACTGACTATGACATTGGATATGTAATGGTAACGAATGGATTCTCATGAAGTATTCATATTTGGAGGAAGAGGTTTTAGTATGTAACAGAAGACAAAAGAGAAAGAATACAACACTAGTAGGTGCCTTTTGCTTGCTCTAACTTCATGAGCCCACCCCTGAGGTCTTGGAAAGGCAGTATAGAACAAGAGTGATACTCGACGGCACTTCAGTCAGATTGCATAGATATCAAATTGACCCCAGTCATCTGTTGGTTGTGAGACCCAGACAAGTAGTTAATCCCCTCTGAATTCTGTTCCTTATCCACTAAATGATCATATTATACCACAGGGGTGTTGTGAGGCTGAAACAATATCCTCCAAGTTTAGAACGTAGCACAGAGCTTAGAACAGAGTATGTGCATAATGCATATTACTAGTTAGTATTAGGGACTTTAGAGAGAGATGTTTCAAGCACACACTAAGGAAGCAGCACTCAAGAGAGTTCTTGAGAGACAGAGACATTGATAGTTACTGCTTTGGTGCCAAGTGTGACATTATGTGAGATTGGAATGTTCAATTTCTGCTCCAGGAAATGCAGTTCAACTCTGGCATTTCCGGGGAAGGTCGTGTTGGAAATACCAATAGACGCTTGTGCCCGGGGATAGACTTTGACGTTCTTTCAGGGAGCATTGTATATGTGGGCAGTGATGAGTCCTCTGAACTACTTGTGAACAAACAACACTGATAAGGGAAATGAGAGATGGCTATGGATTAGCTTGGACATTCTCTCTCAACTCCCTGGTAGATTTCGGGGTTGTTAAAGATCCTGGGTAAGCCAGTGTGATGAGAATCAAAGGAATTTGAGTTATATCAAATTGGCTCCATTTATCCCCACAGGTTAGAGATAACGCCCTAAAAAGGGGGCACACATGTTAGCATGTTTTATCCTTTCCAGCAGATCAACCATAGTGTCTTCAGAAGAGAGCTCTGAAGCAGGAGTGTGACCTCTCCTTTACGCCAAAATCACCATATTTTAACACACGAGTTCTTTTCAATCTAACCCTAATGCCCCAATTACAGCTTTATATTCTGACACTTCCTTTATACAATTTATGATCTAGCTACATACACACTAAATGCAATTGTCAGGAAATGTTTCACTTTGCATCTCTCTCTAAGGTCTCTGCATATGCTGTGCTCTCTTTTTTGAATACTCAATCTCTACCCTACCTGTGGGCTTCAATGATGAAAAGATTCAGTGGAATTCTATTCTTTCTGCTGACTGCTTCGGACCTGACTACAATACAGCTGTTGAATCAGGGGCTCTCTCCCTTGTTCTCATCCATTACATCTATTAACGATGTAATTCTTAGGACTTATCTCCTCCTGATCAAATTATGTGCATGCTTGTGCACTCAGTTTTAGGAACTTCTCATTTGCTATTTCTTCTACTTGAATGATATTGCTTCAGATGCTCTGTGTAGCTGCCTCCCTCTCATTATTCAGGTATTAGGTCATAAAAGATAATAAAATAGGTATTTAGTGATTGAAAAGAAAGCAGACCTTTCCCACCCCAATCACTACCAGTCATTCTTTGCCACTCTCTTTCTCATTATCTTATTTTACCTGTGAATCTAATACCATACTGTTTATTTGGTTATCAGTTTATTATCTTCCTCACTAGAAAGATTGTGACTTGAGGGCAGTGATTGTCAGCTTTATTTATTGCTAGGCCTCCACACCTTGACAATGTCTAATGCATAGTAACATCTCAATAAACATTTGTTGACTGATTGACTGTCATTCCCACTAGGGAGTGAGAGTCTTTAGAACAGAAGCTCCCAGGGTCTTTACATATTCAATACCTAGTGCATGGTCTGGCACCTGTTATATGTTCAAATATATATTGATCAAATACATGACATTTAAAATCAGCCAATCAGGGGCTAATTATGCAATGAGAGGTCACAAAGGCAAGCAGCTTCATGGATTGTAATTACTGGAGAGGGTGTCCAGTGGAGACTGGCCGGAATACAGTGAAGAATTGATTAAGATACCAAAGAAAGGAAACTCAGTGCTTTGCACATAGTACAAGCTCAACATATGTTCATAACATTGACTTGACAAAATGAGTTTTATACTTCAATGTTAATTCACTTTGGAAAAAAAAAAAAAACATTTGAAACCTGCCATGGAATCACCTGCTGCTTCATTCAAGTGTGTGTGTATGGGGGTGAGTTGATCTGTGACAGGTGTCCGACAACATGCTAATAGCCACATCTATTCAACGCACAATGTTGACTTTCAGGGACGCTTTCCTTTTCTTCCGCACCCCACCCCCACTTCATAAAACGAATGTCACTCTCCTGAGAGCATCACAATGGCAGTCCACAAATGAACCCTCTCCTTTGAGAGAGACTAACTGTAGGGGAAAAGATAATTACTTAGTTCCTTTATCTCCAAATTATTTGTAATAAAATCTGAAATCACACCACAAGGTCTTTCATGAAGATGTCATAAATTAAGATGCATTGGCGTATCTGGTGCATCTGTTCCATTCTCTGGCCCTTTGTCTTCTGCAAAGAGCACACCAACCTCAATACCCAGCAGACAGCATTTACGCAAATGATGTCATGGTCTGTAGCATTAATATTCAGTGATTGTCTGTCATAGACACCTTACTGTACATCTGTTATGCAAATGTATGTTAATTCCGACTCCCTGACAGCTGCCTAGCTTCCCTCCCTAAAATGATCTTTTCCATTTTGAAGTTTGCAATCTGTTCCCCAAAATGTTAATCCAACAATTAGCTGAAATTGCTAAACAGAAATTGTACATGTTTGATCTAAAATAGAAGGTAGCATTTTAAAATAGATGGTGAACCTTCTTCCCACATCATTTATTTTATATGTGCTTAAACACAATGTAAACACCAATCTCCACACAGCTTGGCTTGGGATATGTGGCAGGTTTTTTTTGACCCCAGCTCTTGGAGTTTGACAAGAAAAAAGGCATCGTTATTCCTGTAATTCCAGTGGCTTTACCTCAAAGGTGAGTCCAGTGATGCACAGTGTTTCTCTCTATGTCTGAAACTTCTGTTTCCCCCCAAAATAATTAAGCAATTGGATGTTAACAAATGACAACAAAAAATTGTAAAGTGGTGAATGATTGAGAATAGAGATCTAAGGGAGCATCCCATGACATACAGAGCATAGGGGACACCCTCTCAGTACATGTTTGATGCATGTTAAGTGAAGGTCACTTCCATATGTACCACCGCTATCCATTTTGAGGAACAGGTGAGGAGATTTGGAGCATTGATGGAAGTTTCCATTAAGACCTCAAAGAGGATTATGGTGTTTGAGAGGGCAACAAAATATAGGTTTCATTAAACATTTAGAGAAAACCTACCAAGATTGAAGAAGCACTTATAATGGGCCTACTGTGTGCCAGTCACTGTGTTGGCCACATGAATTGACTCTCAGTGACATTCTTGGGAGGTGAGTATCATTATGCAGCCCATTTTGATAGTGACTATCAAAATGGAAAGTGACTCCTACAAATGTACACAGCTTCTGCAACCCTCATCCAGTGCTTTTTTTTTTCAGTTTTGTATACTGAAGAAAAGCATGGTTGGATGGAAAGCTATAAAATGTGTAGGGTGAGGTGGATGTCACACACTCCTATTTTAATGGGGCTATTTCTTATTCTGTTCTAAATAGGTGTCTGATGCTTGGCCTCCTGAAAAATCCAAAGCCTTACTAAGGGAAATGGATTTTTATCTGTTCTCTGCTTCAGAGATCCTGAATGCTGAGCCTCTTCAAAAATATTTAAAGATGGGACTTCCCCTGTCACCATAAAAGCCCATTTCTAAGATGATAGTGCTAAACCAGATGATTCCCAAGGCTCTACTCAAGTCTAACATTTTTTTCTTTGCAATTTATTTCTACATTAGTAACGAGATGATGCATTAATAAAACATATTAAAGATATCTTGACTATATGACAAACCTTCACAAATTTTCAGTGGCTCTCTTAATAAGATGGAGATGGCAGAAACATTCATTAGTTAACACAGTAAATTTGTTTTGAGATTCTAATATTTTTAAAAAGTTTTAACTTTATGTACATACTCGCTTCAATCCAGTAAACTTGATATTATATCCTATAATTAGTTGTGATATTTTCTCACTTAAAATCTATCATTTGAGTAGACTAAGGTAGCAAAATATTATGAATTGTTCTGAATGACCATATGCAGCATCATATAACTCTATTTAGAAGCTACACTTTTTTTTAAGCTACGATATGTACAGCACTCACTAGAAGTCACTATCTAGTTAGGTTCTAGTATTTTATTTACACACATACATATATAGAAATGGGAATAATGAAGTTAAATATTTCATCCAAGTTCATATAGCTAATAAGCAGACTAGCTGAGATTTTAACATGGACTGGATCTCTTACTACCTTTTTATATTGCTGTCTTATATATACTATTTTCTCAAGTATTTTGTTTCAAAAAATTATAATAAATTGTTTAAACCATCCTATAAATATCAGATGGTACAATGTAGTTTGTAGTTTTGTGTGTGTACTATCATCTTCCTTTATCAGGTTCCTACATTTCAGGCCATGACACATTTTTGTTAATAGCCTCAGAGCAGTTGCCAGAAAACCAAGGACCATCTCTATGTCCCAGAGCCTAGCCTCACCCTTTTTTTCCTGCGGAAACCACAATAAAAGTGCCAGCTCAAAGTTCCTCTTGCCTTCTGCCTGTGACTGACTTTGGTGCTTCCCCATGAGGCCCTGCATGGCATGCTGTGTCTCTCTAGGGAAGTGTGAGTGTAACGAAACTCTAAGACTCTTTTTGATTTCTTTCTCTTGATCTGTGTCTGACCTGACCATACCTCGCCTAAGATAATGTATTTAAAACAGGTGTTAGGGAGTACATGGATGACACTTCCCCAAACTTTACACACTGCAACTCACTAAGAAGCTCTGTAGGGTCAACACATATGGCCTAATGGCCAGTAGAGAGCATCTTCCCCATGCCTGAGTTTGTTTATCTGTTAAAAAAAAAAAATGAAGATAGCAAAAATACCTGCCTCAAAAGAGTTGGTATGAGATTCCAATGAATACATGTTATAAAAGTGAACCCTATGCTTGGCTCATATTAAGCAATCAGAAAGCATGTCTAAAAAAAGGAATAAGAGCATAAATGTTCTCAAAATATATGTAAAACTATATATGTATTTGCATGAATATATACATATTTGTGTGTGCATGTACATACATATTTCTATTTTTGACTTTACAAAGAACTTTGTAGTTGTTATCTTATTTATTCCCTGAACCCGTTGCTAAAGCAAGAACTGCTTTATCGTAGTCCATTTTACAGATAAGGAAGCTGAGGCATAAGATAATTAGTTGCTTGTCTGAGACTGCTTGAACAACAACAACAACATACTCAACAGACAGTTTAGAGATCATTCATCTAAGCCAAGTTGCATCTTTGGAGATAGTGAGCAGTACTAGTTAGTAGGTACAACTCTGCAGGGGTCAAAAAAACATAGTCAAGGTTGCAGTTTTGATATTTATGAGAAATTGATGCCTCCTCCCTTACCCTTTTATTTTATATGTGCTTACACACAATGTAAACACCGATCTCCACACATTCATGACACTGAAGTGATTATATTAATCATTGGTAATTTTTTTTCTATTTTGCATGAAATTAGTTATTTAGTAAATCTTACATTGCTTGATTTTCCTAGTAGGTGTTTTGAGTGAATTTTTGTTGTCTTATTATTTACTTCTATTCTCCTTTGAGTTTGTGATAAACCATGAATAGCTAGATGAGAAATAAAAAACACATTACTGATAGCTGGACTTTCACTTCAAGATTCAAAATTCTGTGTAGAATGGAGTGGAAGAATGAAGTGTGGAGTCTTATCCCCTATGTCTACTCTGTCCCAGATAGGAATGTTTGGGGCCATTTAGAAGGTCTGTCATTTAGAAGGTCTGCTTTTACTAGGAGGAAAATCCTACCTAAGTCAATCTACTACAAGCAAAGATGAAGACCGCATGTCGATATTGATGTTTAAAGCCCACTGGTCAACATGGCTTGGTAAATGTCCTACATTCATGAATTAGCACCTTCACACACATTGAAGAAGCTGGTAATGGAAGCATGCAGAGAGGAATAGCATGGGTAGATGGGCAGAGCCTCCTTCATGAGAATCAGGAGAGCTCTCTGGTCCCTACATTCACAAGAAACTTCTAAGGCAGGCTGGGTAGAAATTATTATCCACATTTTATAGGTGGAGGAAATTTAGACCCAGAGCAACTTTATTCCTTCCCAATAACCTTCCTATTGGAAAGAGTCACAGCCAAGCCTCAAAGCCATTTTTTCTGACTTCTGCTTCACAGGTTTTTTCCACTTCCCCAGATGGTGTCTGTGGGATTGGCTCTCACTTTCAAGCTTCACTGACCCTAGATGATGGACTAGGATCTGCTTTGGACATTTGAGCCCAGGCTAAAATGTAGGTGCCAGACTTACTGTGGGCTTCCTATTTATTCTTGTTGCAGTTCTAGGCTGAGCTGTCCGTAACAACTTTATAACACATTGCAATTACGACTTATTCCAGAGGCAAAGGACAAGAGCTGCCCGCTCTTTCAGAAGCATCTCTCAGAGAGTGACATCCCCCTGCACACAGCTGCCATGTCTGTATGGCTGACTTGGGAGAAATGCCAGAAAGGTTGGCATGAGTGAGCAACTGTGAGGAGACCATCAGATGGAAACACCCAAGAGGTACAGACAAAGCCCAAACATAAAAATGTATCTGTCCTCATCGCAGGTTTGACCTCCCCTTCCTCTCCTTTAGCACCAATTTTGAGACCAATTTTTTGTTCATTATTTTATGTTGCATTAAATAAGAAATCCTCTTATTTAATGTCACTGAGACCAGGCATTGGTTGACTAATCATAAAGGTCAGTTAAATTGAAGAATCATAAAAAAATACATTTTTTAAACATTTTAAAACATTTTATTAAAACTCATAACAGACTAGTATGCATTCCTTCAGTAAGGTTTTGAAGTAGGAGTAAGCCCTTTTATTCAAATACAGGCCATCCGATTGAATTTTCCTATTGTATTTCCTGTGTAAACCTCAATCTTCATGAATCCTTTGTGACATCTAGTTTCAGTTTCCTTAAAGTGGACTAAGATTTAAAGACATTTGTGAGATCATATGAGTTCATGCTCTTTCTAGATTAATACTATTTCTTTTCTATTTTTCCCATTGTGGTCTTGCTGCCATTTAGTCTGATATGTTTTTAGTGATTTACCATTATCCATTCTTTGCAAAGCAGGAAACTAATCTGATTTTAGTAGAAATAATAGAATCAATAACGTTTCACTCATACCCATGATGTTTCAGTTGACCTGACATTTAATTACATCTGTAATTACAGAAGCAAGTATGACCAAATATAAATAGATTTGGAAGTAAACACAACAGAGTTTTGCTAAATATACAAACTGATTTTGGGGAGCAAAATTGTATGGAAATACTGGAGTATGGACTAATAAAGTATTGTTATTTTAAAAAACAATAAGTATACTGATGGTACTGTGAGCATCTGTCAATATATTTTACAAAAGCAGTGGGTAATGTAGGTTAATCTGGAGAATTAATTGTACATGGTTAAGAGTGTTGTACTGTATTATTAGATCCTTTATAAACACTCATATTTGTATATTATAATTATTTAATGATTCACATCCTTAGGTAACACAATTCTCATAATCATCCTTTGTGGTATTTATTGAAACCACACTCATTCCACAGTTGAGGAGACTCACAAGGTTCCTGAGACTTAGATACTTAACTTGCCCAAGAGCTTCAGCTGATTAATTGGGTGGGATGAAGAGGTGTGAGAAAAAGGGCATGGAGGTCAAACTAAAGATTTTTTGGTTTCTGTAGCCTTGTATTTTTTCCCAGTACAACACTACAGAGACTCTGAATCTCAACCATTTAAAAATCAAACAAAATACCCTTGGTCCCTGTTTCTTGAATATTTTCCTTTCCTGTGGAACTTAACATTTCTAAAGGATGATGTGTGAATCACCACACAGACCCAATGTGGCAGAGCTATCTGAGAAGCTTCAGATCAATGACCAGGTTTTCTGCCTTCTTTCTACTCTTGTAGTTGGAGCATCCTCCTCTGGCTCCAGAAAAAGCCTAAGCTCTTGCTGTAGTCACCAGCGGCACACAGGAGAGACAGAATAGCATTGTCCTAGTGAGAAGAATGCGGGTCATATTTATATCTTTGGTACAGAGTTGCCTTCACCACTGTCCAGCAGAGCATGCTTCAGCGAGGTGCTCTGTCTCACTAACAGAGCCTTAGTTTCTGATGACAATGACAATGATGAGGAACTCCCTAGTTAGCTATTACGCAGCTTCAATGAGTTGATGCCAGTGAAAGAACTTAGATAATGTGAAAAGCAAAAAGTTATATATTGTAATAAAATGTGGGAAGGAGAGACTACGTAGGAAGCAACAAATAGAGTGTAAGGATAGCTGGTCCTCTCTGCAGATTTCCTTCTTGCCATCACTTAGTCAGAGCTATACCCATGGAGACCACTAAATAGCCATAGCAATTAGTGCATGCTGAATACCAATGAGCGCTGCAGAAGATCAATGCCTGAGGCTTCAGTGAGATCCAATTTTGAATTACTGAACATAGTGAAGCCAGTGTGCCCTATCAGGAGACATTCTCTTCACTGAGGTTATACCAGAAAGGGAAATCAGTATTATATATTGAAAAAAAAGTCAGTGGAGACTTCCTGAAAGAGAGGATCTGGCCATGAAGTGAAGGTAGATATGGCTGAGTTTTGGGGATAGATGATATTCTAGGCAATAATAAAGAAGGCAAACAAGAAAGTGAACCACACATCTCATGGAGAACCACTAAACATGACAGTGATAGTGCTTCTGACTGTAGAAGCATTTTCTTTTTCTTTTATGCTTTCTGTGCAAAGTCAGCCTTTGATTTAATCTATCTATTCTCCAGCTCTCCATGGGGTGTAAACAAACATGAGTCTGATTCAAAGGGTTGTTTGTTTTTCCAGCAGAAGAGATTGCTGTAAAGAACAAAATAAATTCGGGAACACTTATAGAACTGGGGAGAGGTGTCGTTGGCATTTGAGAATTTTCATGCAAATTAACAAGGCCCTAGTTCATCACATGCTTCTATTCTCAAAAGCACAGATTGTTGTTCTGAAATTATTGATAGCTTCAAGTAAACCACAGAGGAAACTCACAGGCCTGCAGAGGATTGTGAAATTGATAGAACTAATCTTTGAACTCATCCTCAGCCTCCCCCTTTTGTGCTTCCTAACACTCTCATGATACATTCTATGCATCTGGAAGCCATTTAAAACCCCATTTCTCCTACAAAACTGATGTCTTATGAAAAGAAGTATATTAATTAGCTTGATAATTTTTTTCTTCTCATAGGAATGTTTGCACTTGACTTTGGAACCTGCGAACAAGTAGGAAAGGTATTTTGTTCAGGAAGACAGAAGGCGGTCTTAGACATCTTGACATCATAGTGCCTACCCTGCTAAGTCTTCCCTATAAGAGCATTTGCATTTTGACTCTTCTCAAAGCATATATTTTAAATTACACAATTGGGGGGGGGATATAGATAATTAGGTGGTATTCAAAGGTTTTCAACTGGGAGTTGAGAAGAATAGATACCAATATCCAATAACAACAATACTAGCTGCCAGGATAGAGTACCTTCTCTGTACCCCCTCTGTACCAGATGAATTATGTTAATCATTTCAATCTATCTTTTCCAAAATGTGCTCTGAGGACTATTACTTGATACTGCAAAATATTACTTGATAGTCTTTACCACTGGAGACTCGAGTTTTGTTATGGAGAACACTCTATGCTTATTTCACAAGGATTACTCTTCCCCTCCTCCCATGACAGACTTCTTGGATCTTCACTGTTGGAATTTGTTGAAATTTCTAGAGGTAAAACTCAGTAAAGTGTGGCTTCCTCCCTAAATCTGTAGTCTTCAAGAATTTCTCTTCCATGTTAGTCCACACTCAGTCTCCAGCAATTATTGAACATCACTACTTAAATTTTCCAGTTTATGTCTCCAGTGGCTTCTGCTCCCGGTGAGCATATTTTAGTTATCAATTTCTGCATTTTCTTGTCTCTCCAGATTTGGGGAAGTGGTGTGCTCTGTGAGTGACCTCAATTCAATGATGGGCTCAAAACAAGTCACTGATACTCATTTTCTTTGCCTTTTTCTTACTGTAAAGATAGAAGTAATAGTGTCCAGAGCTCTTTACATGCTGGAGCTGGCATCAGAAGCTTTCTTCTTAATTTTTAAAGGATTTTCCCAGGAAATATAGAATTCTGGGTTGACTGTTTGTTCTTTCTTTCAGCATTGTAAATATGTCACTGCATTGCCTTCCTGCTTGCACAGTTTCTGATAAGAAATGTCCTATACTTCTTTTAAGTGTTTCTCTTTCGGTAATGTATCTTTTTTCTCTGACTGCCTTTAAGATTTTCTCTTTGTCTTTGGTTTTCAGCAATATGATTATGACAGAACCAGGCATTGTTTTATTGTATTCATTCTGCTTTGTGTCCTCTCACCTTGGAGAGGGTGTCTGTCCCTAATTTTGGAAATTTTTCAGTCATCAGTTTTTCAAGTATTTTTTTCTTTTTCTTCTCTATTGTTCCAATTCCACATAGGCTACACCATTTGGTATTGCCCTTCATCTCACTGATATTCCATTCTGTTTTTTTCCCCTCCACTCCTTTTTTTCTCTTTACATTTCAGTTTGAGTAATCTCTATTAACCTATTTTATGCTCATTGATTCTTTCCTAGACTGCGATGAATCTACTGGTACATACATTAAAGGCATTTTTCATATCTATTACTGTTTTGTTTGTGATGCTGTTTATTTGTTTTTATTTTTAATATCACTATTTGTTTTTTTCCTGAGGCTTTCATGTCCCTGCTAAACTTGCAATTTTTCCACTCTTTCCAATCAAATTTTAACACACAAATCACAGTCATTTTAAATTTCTTATCTGATGGTTCCAACATCTTTCTCACATGTGAGTCTGACTCTGATGTTTGCTTTGTTTCTGGAGACTATGTTTGTTCAGCTTCTGTGTTTGCCTCATACATTTTTTTTGAAATGTTAAAAGCCTGACACGTTGCGCAGGGCAGTAGGTACTACTACATATACACATATATATATAATATATATTTATTATATATAATATGTTTTTACATATTTTAAGACAGGTTCTTGCTCAGTCACCCAGGCTGGAGTGAAGTGGTGCCATCATAACTCACTGCAGTCTTGACCTCCTGGGCTAAAGCAATCCTCCTTCCTCAGCCTCCCAAGTGGCTGGGAATACATGCCACCACACCCCACTAATTTTTGATAATTTTTAGTAGAGATTAGGTCCTGTGATGTTGCTTAGTTTGGTCTAGAATTCTTGGACTCAAGTGACCCTCCCACCTCATCTTCCCAATCCCATCCTCTGGGATTATAGGTATGAGCCTCTGTACCCGGCCAGACATAAATAATTTTGATGCTTGGAGATAATCATGCCTTTCCTTCTTCTAGCCTTTTAATGTAGTGATTTTTTCTAATCTATTTGAGGAGTCAAACTGGGTTTGAAGTTTGCTCCCTACTTGATTTTGGGTCTTCCCATTTGTCTTTGGGCTTTCCATTTACTCTGGTTCTCCCAGAAAATTTGTCTCTTGCAGCCATCTCTTTTTTTTAACTGTTCTAATGTTATTTTACTTATTGTCTGTTAGTGTGAGGGAGTGATTTCTGGAGGCATTCTCTGATTTTTAATTTTTAAAATTAATATATAACAATACATATTTATAGGGTACATCTGATATTTTGATACGTGCATATAACGTGTAATCATTGACGTTTTATTTGTTTTATTTAATGATTGATGTCAGTCTTAGTCAGGCACTATGAACCTGGACCTTGGGGGTATGGCCTTTACAACTATCCCTGCTCTTCTCAAGATGTAAAGCTGGGTCTTACATTTAGTCTTGCTCATCCCCCAGTGGTAGAGTTTTTATTTTTCTGTTTCCCCCCCAGTAGGTTTTCATCAATGTCCTCAGGCTAAAGTTTGATGCTTTTCCTTACACAGGTCAAGTGTTTTGTTTCATAGAAAACAACGTGGGTTTGGAACTGAGCAGAGTCAGCAGTGACTCCTGTTTCTGCCCCTTAAAGTACCGTGGGAAAGCATTCTTGAGTTCCTCCCACATGTTCCTGGTGAGCACCTGAAAGAAAAGCCTGAAAGAGTGTGAACGTCGTAAGCCTGTGGCCCACAGTAGCTTTACATGTTCTTGTCACTCTACATTTAGTCTTTAGCAATTCATAAAATTGTCTAGTTGGTTCTTCCTATGACTTGAATGGCATGCAGTGGCAATGGTCAGCAAATATTAAGTTCTGCTTTTCATTGCCTATGTCTATTTCTTTCCAGATTTTAGGTCAGTCATATGTCCTTGTGACCTCAGTTCTCTGATACAGTTTTTAAAAAAATCATTTGCCCAGCATATTTTGTTGTTTTTGTGAGAATGAGAGACATGCTTATTCTAGCTGTCTCCATCATGGAATCAAAACTGCTGACAACTTGACTTGACTTTTACTCTAAAATTTGACTCTTCTTTTCTCAATCTAACATGGTTTATCCTTTAGTTCATAAGATGACTAGGTATCATAATTCAGACCCTCAGTTGTCTGTATGCCTCAGCTCATCCCTGAAGCACAGGAAAGATGCCTAGATTTTCTGAAGATCTACTTTCTTTTTAGCATCTATTATTTTTTAATATTGCCATTGCTCACCTTGCCTTCTGGTTACAAATGTATAATTCTGTAACTTTTTTTTCTACACTGACTATCTTCCAGGAATCACTGCAAATCACAGTACAGAAATCATAAATTATATCAATACAATTTTTACCCCTAAGGGGCTCATATTCGAATTAATAATAGAACATACCTACATCTGAGACAGTAACTTACTGTGCAAGCCTCAAATAAACAAAAAACAAAGGGTGTTATAGAAGCTCATTTTTATAAATATGTAACAAAATATGCACTTTAAAAATATGTATGTGTATATACACACTTTGTATTTTAAATAAAAATACCAAAAATGTATAATGTTTGTGCCAAATATATTAGCAAAGAATATAATATGTGATTTTTAAAAAAATGTATTTCTTCACCTTTTTACATATCTGATCTTGTAGCTGTGAATTTTTCCAATTTGTTACATGTAGGGTGCTAGTGAGAGTATCTGAAGCTCATTCAGGAGGCAGATCTGCACCATAAATACACTGAACACTCTATGCTTTGACTAAAGTTATTTTGAAAAAGCTGTTTTTGAACTCTGAGGCAGGAGAGACACTCATGAAATAGTGGACTTTGAAAGTATATCATAGAATGTTTTTATTTATTTTTTTTAAGTTCTCTGAGGATGTAAGTGATATGGAAGAAAGGAGAGAAGTTTGTCATAGGTCATTTTTAATGTCCAAGTACAGATTTCTGATTGTCTAAAGAACTTCTCCCAAAGAGAGGAGGATATTTCTGGCAGGCTAGATTATATTGCAGTGACTATTCTTGGAAATGTATGCTGGACCCCATTGAGGCATATTAGCAGTAAGATTAATACAATGATAACCACAAGAGGTTTAGAGATGCACAAGCACACATATTTCCATCATCATTTAGTAGCATCATGCTCTGAGTTTCTTGTACATGACTACTAGACATCCTCAGAATAAGTCTTCTTTCTGGGAATACATATTACATTCATACTAATGGTTATATGTGGAGAGAGAGAGATAAATGGATTTAAGGAGTACAGAAACAGCTGCAACTATGCATAATTATGCCAACAAAAGGATCCAAAATAAACAATTCAAAACTGTTATGAAGTGTTAAATATCCTTGATGGGTACATTGTTATATTACCATGTGCAGTTTTCTCTATGTTTAATTTTTTAATAATTATCATAGGAAGAATCCAGATCTATTTTCAGTTTCTAATCCTGCTTGAATATGCAAGACAGGTTTTCTGGTGAATTGTGAATTGACATAAAAAAGACACAGGCTCATACAAACAGTTTGCAAGCACATAGAAATGTGATTTGATTAAGTATCCATTCTAATTAGTCCCAAACACAAAATCTTATCAGCAGTGATGTGGCTACATAGGGCAGGAGCTGGTATAGCAGTAACTTAGCATGGCTCTCCTCGGTTCCTGAGTCCCTGGTGGGGAATCAAAGCTGTCTATGTCATTCTCCTGTAAAGGCAGGTATTAGAAGATGTGTACAGTTGAATTCTTATCATATAATTGCCCTTTTTATATATGACCATACCTCATGAATCTAGAAACACTTCCAATGATGCTGCATGTTTTTATTTTTAAGAGATGTTCTCTAATGTTGAGACTTCCTCTTTCTAGAATCAAGCTCTGAGTCTACAAACTTAAATCCTTATTCAGGAGAAACACCTGGGGCAGTGATGGCTGTCCCAGAATACATACATATGTCACTTAAGGATGAGGATACATTCTGAGAAATGCATTGTTAGGTGATTTCATCATATGACCATCGCAGAGTGCACTTACACAAAGCTAGTTGTTATAGCCTACTACACACCTAGGTTATGTGGTAGAGCCTATTACTTCTAGGCTACAAACTTTGACAGCATGTTGCTATACTGAATGTTGCAACACAGTAAGTATTTGTGCATGTAAATATAGAAAAGGTAAAGATACGGTATTATAATCTTATGGGACCACTGTCATAAATGAATTGCTGTTGACTGAAATGTCATTAGGCAGTACATGACTGTAATTCTACCTCCAGGTTTCTAGTAATAGTTCCCTTCACCACTGAAGGTTAACAGGGAAAGTGGTAGGCTTTTGCCAAGAATTTTGGATGAGAAATTGGATAAACAGTGGTGCCATTTATGAAGAAGAAGAATATTAGTAAAGGAGCAGGTTTAAGGAAAGAGATAATTTCATCATTGTGTTTTGTACATATTATGTTTGAGAGAATTATTTGGCATTCAGGGACAGCTCAAGTACATAGTTGATATTTCCAATAGTTTTGTGGAACCAAATACTACAAGTTGAAAAAACACAATGTCACAAGTCACAATGGTGCCTTAAAATCGGCAAAGGTGGGAGCATTTGCAGCACAAATATCAACAAATATTACACACCAGCCTTTTTTGTCAGAGCAGATAGGGATACAAGTATAGAGATAGCTGGGATGAAGTACAACAGGGATTTAGACTGAAGATTGAGATTTAACAGACATTGGAAAGATGAGATGCAGTAGCCGCTTTAGAAGAAAGCCATGAGAACATGCTATCTTGGAAGCTAAGTGAAGAAAATATTTCAGGAAGGAAGAATCAAATCACTGTGTCAAATGCTGATGAAAGGCTGAGTCAAACAGTGATATGACATTAACTGTTTATTTTGACATGTGAAGTCATTGGTATCATTGGTGGGATAGGGTCACATGGGAATATGTTTAGGAGAGAATGACAGCTTTTCTTCTCCTTTAATTCACTTTACCACTTCCAACTTTTCCCCAATGAATAGACTTTTCTTGGCCTTTTAATTAATTGTCTGTTAGTCTATTCAGTTTTCTTATTTTACTCATTGGCTTTCTGCACCTTCTTTCAAACATTTTATCTTAATGTGGGGAAGATGATATTACTAAAGCATGACACATTAGAGCAATATAAGCTCTTGATGTGCTCTTGTGGGAAGAATAGCTGAGATAAGCCTTCAGCCTACCCTGACTCCTCTAGCCTAGAGTGGCAAACAACATAAATGCATGCATGTGTGACAAATTTGTTAGCATGGCTTTTCAATTTGGATGTTGAGTTTTTGATAAAACATTTTTGCAAATTGCTGCAGAACATACTTGGCTAGTGAAAGCTCAGATAGTGAGGGAGACGTAAAACAAATGAGGATAATAATAGATAATGTTTCCATTACCCGCCACAATGAAGTAATTTGAAATGTGGTCTTTGGAGTTTATAAGTTTGACTTTGAAACTTGGGTCTGCTACTGGTAGCCTGGGGATAACTGTGTAACGTCAGCTAGAGGTTTAGCTTCTCTAAATCACAGTTTTCTCGACTGTAAAATGGAGCTTAAAATACTAACATTTCAGGGTTGTTATGAAGATTAAGTAAGATGGATACAGGAAGGGACTAGAATAATATATAGGCAGCTAGTTAAGTGTTGCATACAGGTTAGCTAAATCAAAAGGAAGGAAACATTAGGAGAGATGATTATTTGAACGACTAAAGGCTAATGAGCAGACAATATTGTGTTAACTCTGAGAGATTGCTAGTTGGTGAAAAAAGATCACATTGAATATTTTATAGTTCTCATTTTCTGCTCATGTCTAGAGGCATGCTGAGAGATGATGGAGACTTCAGATTTCTCTCTTTCTCAATTTTTCATACTCTCATTCCGCAGGCACTGAAATGATCAGGACTAGCTGAACTGGAAAGGACAAAGGCAGAAGAAAAATACCCTCAATGTTTGGGCACTTTGGGTCCAAATAGAGTTTATTTAATAAGGACTTACAGTGATTTAACTTAAGGTTTTTGCCTTCATGATGGGTTTATCAGGGTATTAAATGCATTTTTAATTTAGGATATTTTTGACTAACAATGGGTCGATTGAGATGTAAACATTTGTAAGTCAAGGAACATCTGTATATGAATAAAATCACAAACTGACCAAGGCCAAAGAGTTCTCCAACACATTGATTTCAAGCTCATGAACAAAGTATCTCCTTTAAAACATCCTAAGATTATCTAATCCAATTTCCTTATTCTACATTTAAGACTCCTGAAACCTGGAGGGAAGGTGACTCAACCAGACTCCAATCCAGCTTGCTTCCAAGAATGTGAACCAACGAATCTATGTAATCTGCTCTATCCATTTCAACATAAGGAATGGTGTTATTTGAATTGTTCACTCTCTAGGACTTTCATTTGTTTCATTTCTTTTCCTATTTAGAATTATAGTATGTGAAGCCTGAAGGCATTATAGGGATAATCTAGATCCAAACCTTATTTTCCAGAGGAAGAAATGAATGCACATAGAGGAAAAGTAGATTGTCCCAAGGTCATCTAATGGCGCAGCTCAGATTGGAATCTCCATTTCCTCATCTCAAACCAGTGTTCTGTCAACTAAAATAGAATACTTAGAGAATGCTGAGGCATTGAGAGACAAGTAATTGGATTCTGATACACTGTCAAATATTAAGAATGAATAGTTGTAAGTTCCTTATTTGACAAAAGCCAAGATACTCATCTTTATTTTCCACTGAGAAATATCATGCTAGAGACAATCTTTGCAAACTTTGCTTCTAAGATGCTAAGTCCTGCGGCATGTAATCTTTTCTTTTTTGTGAGTGAGTTGGCCTAATGCCTAGAAGTTTCATTACATTTCCAGAAAGTCTTCTCTGGTAATTTCATGAAGCATATTACCTGTTTTATCTTGACGTGTCTTTACCTTCTAGGAGGTTTACTCATGAAAGCAATGCTGAAAAATACAATTTGGTTGTTTAAGTGGGAGACTTAGGTTATTGAATGTTTATTTCCTTGGGTAAGAAAATATTTTCCTCTCTTTAAGGGAGTGTGGTTGTTATTATGAAAAGTTTTAGAAGTTAAAATTGCTGATGTACCTGAGGAAAGCCAAATGTCACCTGTATATTTTTGATCCTCATTTCTTTGGCTCATAGTCCATTCTCTGTATTTTCTCCAAATTTTCATCAGTCTTAGAAAAATATAAACTTCATAATTCTGGAGTCATGACAACTTGTACTTATTTTAAATGCAATTTGTGATATAACTTATTATTCTCTTTAAAGTATTTTAAACTTCACTATTTTTATCATTTGTAGATGTAGATATTAAATTTTATGAATGAGTTACTAATTCACATGGTTTATCTATAACTATCTATAAAAGTATACAGTAAAAATTTCCTTTCTCTACTCCATTTTTCTTCTATTCAGTTTTTATTCTCTCATCCCTCAATTGGTGTTCAATGTTACTGGGCTCTTTTGTATCTTTAGCTATTTTTCGTACACTTAAATTCAAATATATATTCCCTAAATTACCCAATTTCTATAGACATTAACATCCTCACATTCATATCTGCACATTGCTCTTTCCACCTAACAATAAATCTTAGTTATCTTTCTATGTCATTTCACAAAAAAACCTCTGTAATAATTTGTTAGCTTAATATTTTATTCAATTCTCCAATCCTACTAATGGACACCTGGATTGATTCTAATCTTTTGCTATTAGAAATAATGTTTCAATAAATACTCTTGTAATATGTCATTTTGCAAGGATATGAGTAAAGTTCCTAGAAGTATAATTGATGGATCAAAGAAAAAGCATCTGTAATATTAATTTCTGTAAACAACTTGCTCTCCATGTGGGTTGTATCAGCAATATATTAATGTTTTTTCTTCACAGTTTTCCCAACATAGTGAGTTACCAAAATTTGTTATTTTCATAACAATCTGATAAACGAAAATAGCGTCTCCAGCTTATGCTTCTAGAAAGAATATGATAGTTTACTCTAGGCCAATGTTCACACTGCAACAACTAGAAAAATGTGATTAATTATAGTGAATTTTTTGAGCTAAGATTATAGGGGCTTTTCCATTTTTATTAGTTCTTGGTTATTATAAAACTACTATAAACATTCTTATACATATATTTTGGTGAACATATGTCTTCCTTTCTCCTGGATATAAACCAAGAATGATATTACTGGGTTATACTGTTGGTACATGTTTAACTTTCTTAGAAATTGCCAAATGGTATTTACAAAATGGGTGTATCATTTTATATCCCTACCAAGAATGTGTAAGAGTAAAATTAGCTCTACATTGAGGGGGTGATAGCTGAGCTCAAACTTAAGTAATACAGCCAGTCACTGAAAGCCCTGAGGATAAAAGAGCTCCCAGTAGAGCAACACTAAGCTCAAAGAACCTGTGGCATTTCTACGGGGATATTCCCTGCAACGTTAAATTTAATGTATTCTAAAGTTTCACATCATATGCCCCATTGGTGGACTGTGAATTCAATTCAAGTTTTACCAAGAGATAATTTTTGATGGAATATAAGGGACTAGCTTTTTTTTTTCTACAATAAACACTTAAAAATGTCTTAGTTTTCCATGTTGTAAATGCAGCTTAACCAGTAACCATATTGATAGACATTTAAATTACTTCTACTATTTTAATACATAATGCTGTGAAATTAACTTGTAGTATGACCTCAAAAGAACATGAAGGTATAAATTGTATGAATTCCAGAAGTGTAATCTCTGAGTTAAAAAAAGAAAACCCTTGCAATTTGATAGATATTTTAAAAAGTGAACTTGTCAATGTGCTCTGCAAATTATATTATCAAGATCTGCTGAATAAGCTAGAATATGGTGAGACTTAGCATGCTGATAGAAGAGGCCACACATTTTTGACCATTGTTCAAAACTCAACTTCTTAGCGTTTCCTAATATTTCAAAAGTATATTTGGAAATCTCACAGGAGTCTTTATTTAAATCATCAGCAACTCCTTATCTTATTTCAGCTTTGGCAGTTTCTTAAAACAGACAATTATGACAATATTAATGTAAAAATATAAATGATAATGTATGATATATTTCAATGTAGCAAGAAGAGAGGATTTTGGATGTTATCACTACAAATAAATAATAAGTGTCTGAGGTTATGAATATGCTAATTAACGTGATTTGATCATTACACAATATATGCATGTATGAAAACTTCACATTGTACCCTTTAAATATAAGCAATTGTTACGTGTCAATTAAAAACAAAATAAAACTTTTAAAAGTACCAAAACTTCTAGTCCTTTGCCAAAAATTGAGACTCCAAAGGCTGAATTCTAAGGAGTATATTAGCATCAGCTTATTCAATATTTACTTTAAACATAAAATTTTCTCTTTGGTTTATGAGTTCTGTAAAAAAGAGTCTGTCCTTGGAATTTTTATCATACAGATCATCTACATTCTATAACTAGAATTCTCAAAACACTTTTACAAAAATCTATTAATATCTGGTTATATAATATTCATAATAGGCAACATTATTGAGCATTGACAATTATGTGCCAGATATATGCTAGATAATAAATGTTTTACATGTATTTTATGCATATATAGTACATACATTTTTTACATATAATTCTAGCCACAGTCATATGAGGCAGTTGCTATTTCTATGTCTTAAATATTAAAACAATGAGGCTCACTCAGAAAAAAAGTAATCTAGAAATGTTGTATAATTTAAGTAACTAAAGCAAAATTCAAGTTCACATATTCCCAAAAAGTGTAATAAGCAGAATACAACATTGTTGATTCTAAAACCAAAGTGATAGGACTTGGGGAAGTGTAGGAATTTCCAAAATGTTATACAAATAATTCACTATAAAATTTTGGTGAGATATACAACCATCAAAAGATATAACTAAATTCTTTGCATACCACATTCCAAGCAAGAATGCCAAGATCAGTGCAAATACGTAGCAAGTGGGCTTGAAATGGACTCTTTAGTTAAACTTGGACCCATCTTCTGTGGCAAACATGGCACCAATTCAAATCCTGTGAATGTAGATGGTTCTGAGAAAAAATACACATTTTCTTTTCCCCTTCTAGGATGATGGTAGAGGCACATTTTCCAGATGGAGTAGATGTAATATGGCAGAGCATCTATGAACTTGAGCCTCTGAGTGACTGTGGTTCAGCATCCTTTGCCTGTATCCATTAAACAGGTAACATGAGTGAGAAATAAAGCTTAGCTGTGCTAAACCCCTGGGATTTTGAATTAGTTTATTACCTTAGCATAATGTAGCCTAACCTGATCCATGTTCTATGATGTAAGGTTTCTGTGAAAATTAAATGAGTTCATGCAATGCCTGCCACATAGTCCATACTCAATAACATTAGATATTATTATCAGAAATCACACTTTCTTAAATTAGTCTGCATGCTTTATAAAAACTTTTGGGGGGAAGTACTGAACATTATATCTAGAACCAAGAAGAGAGTTATAAAATTTACTAGATCTCCTTTTAGCATAGTGCCCTTATAAAATGCAGAAAAATAATCAAATAAATAATGATTTCACATCACCAAAAATTACAACCCCCCCACCCCCGCCAAAAAAACTCTAGCTTTGGAAATTCAGGCAAAATTAATCAAAGTAGTAAGGAATTTCTTTAGCTAAAAAATTCATCTTATGCAAAAATGCCTTTAGTTATTTAGTCATTCATTCATTTAGTTATTGTTCATGATTCAGTAAATTGACACACATGTGTAGCTATTATTGGGTATTTTCACTTTGGTTTAATGATGCTGGATATCTCAAGTGGATGAAAGATATGGTGAGGCACTTGCACAAGCCAAAGTGAATGCAAATGGCCAGAAAATGAGGGTTGGATGTTCTGATGACAGCATCTAAGAAAGTAACGGAGGCATGGCAGAAATATGTGTAACTATGACCTATAAGACCAGCACTAAGCACTAAGCACTAAGTAAAGAGACTCCAAGGAAGAAGGTGCCCATCTCAGAGATGCCAATGGATATGGGGAACCATATTGACTGTAGCCAAAAGTCAGGAGAAGCTGAGTCAGAGAAAGGACTTGGATAGGAGAAGTATTCACAGTAATGAGTAGGAGGAGCAAGTGTGAAAATGATGAAAAGGAGCACTGTTGGTGTCAGTACCCCTCACAAGGCTGGTACATCGATGAGTGTGTAAGGTTCATCAAAAGTGCTTGTATTAGTCTGTTCTCATGCTGCTAATAAAGAGATACTTGAGACTGGGTAATTTATGAAGGAAAGAGGTTTAATTTACTCACAGTTCCACATGGCTAGGGAGGCCTCACAATTATGGTGGAAGGCAAATAAGGAGCAAAGTCACATCTTACATGGCGGCAGGCAAGACAGCATGTACAGGGAAACTCCCCTTTATAAAACCATCAGATCTTGTGAGACTTATTCAGTACCACGAGAACAGTATGGGGAAAATTGCCCCCATGATTCAATTATCTCCACCTGTCCTCACCCTTGACACATGGGGATTACTGTAATTCAAGGTGAGATTTGGGTGGGGATGCAGCCAAACCATATCAGTGCTTCTAACAGAAGCTGACGTGTGGCAGACAATGCATGAATGAGAAATAGCTTATGGAAATTAGCAGCTCATCCCACAGGGATGCTGGAGAGATAAAATGCAATGTGTTATTTACGTGAGAAAATTCTTCATGACATACATAAGGTGTTTTACATGTACTTATTTACATGTTTAAATTATTTTTAAAAGTAACTTCAGCTTTTATTTTAGATTCGGGGGTACATGTGCGGGTTTGTTACGTGGGTATATTGCATGCTGCTAAGGTTTAGGCATCATGTTTGTCCTAGGTTTGCTTCTGAGATTCTTATAGTTTGAAGTCTTAGATTTAAATCTGTAATTCATCTTGAGTTAATTTTTGTATACAGTGAAGGGTAGGGGTCCAGTTTTTTTCTTCCACATTTGGCTAGCCAGCTATCATAGCACCATTTATTCAATAAGGAGTCTTTTCCCCATTACTTATTTTTGTTAACTTTGTTGAAGATCAGATAGCTGTAGGTGTGTGGCTTTATTTCTGGGTTTTTATTCTGTTCCATTGCTCCATGTATGTGTTTTTGTACCACTGTCATGCTGTTTTGGTTCCAGTAGCCTTATAGTACAGTTTGTTGGGTAATATGATGCCTTTAGCTTTGATCTTTTTGCTTAGGACTGCTTTGGCTATTCAGGCTCTTTGTTTGGTTCTACACGAATTTGAGATTTTTTTTAAATCTGTGAAAAATTACTTCAATAGTTTTATAGGGATAGCATTGAATCTATCAACTGCTTTAGGCAGTTTGGTCATTTTAATAATATTTATTATTCCAATTTATGAACATGGAATTTTTCCCATTTGTGTCATACATGATTTATTAGAGTAGTATTTTGTAGTTCTCCTTGTAGATATCTTTTACCTCTTTGGTTAGATATATTTCTAGGTATTTTATTTTTTGTGGCTATTGTAAATGAGATTGAATTCTTGATTTGGTTCTCAGCTTAAACAATATTGGTGTATAGATATGCTTCTGATTTTTGTACATTTGTTTGCATCCTGAAACTTTACTGAAGTTGTTTATTAGTTCAAGGAATCATTTTGTAGTCTTCAGGGTTTTTTAGGCATATCATCCCTGAAGAGAGAGTTTGAATTCTTCTTTTCTTATTTGGAAGCTTGTTATTTTTTCTCTTGCCTGATTGCTTTGGCTAGGACTTTCAGTACTATTTTGTATAGGAGTGGTGAGAGTAGGCATCCTTATCTTGTTTCAGTTCTCCAAGGGAATGGTTCAAGCTTTTTCCCATTCAGTATGATATTGGCTGTGGGTTTGTCATAAATGACTCTTATTTAGTTTGAACTATGTTCCTTTGATGCCTACTTTATTGAAGGTTTTTATCACGAAGGGATCTTGGATTTTATTGAAGAATTTTTTCCATCTATTGAGATGATCACATGATTTTTGTTTTTAATTCAGTTTATGTGTTGAATCACATTTATTGATTTGTGTATGTTGAACTCCCCTCCCCCCGCCACCCGCCGCCATACATCCTAGAAATAAAGCCTATTTGGTCATGGTGAGTTAACTTTTTGATGTACTGCTGGATTTGGTTTGCTGGTATTTCATTAAGAATTTTTGTGTCTATGTTCATCAGGATGTAGAGACACAACATACCAACATCGCTGGGATGCAGCCAAACCAGTGTTAAGAGGAAAGTTTAAAGTGTGAAATAGCTATCACAAAAAGTTAAAATGATCACAATTCAATAATCTAACATCACGCCTAGCAGAACTGGAAAAATAACAGCAAACTAACCCCAAAGTTAGCAGAAGAAAGTAAATAACTAAAATCAGAGCAGAACTGAACAAAATTGAGATCCAAAAATCTATACAAAGAATCAACAAAACCAAAAGTGTTTCTTTGAAAGGATTATCAACATTGGTAGACCACTAGTAAGATTAACAAAGAAAAAAAGAGAGAAGATCCAAATAAGCATAACCAGAAATCAGAAAGATGACATTACAAGTGATCCCACAGAAGTGCATAAGATTCTCTGAGACTATTATGAACACTTCTATGCACACAAACTACAAAATATAGGGAAAATGGATAAATTCCTGGAAACACACTACCTCCCAAGATTGAATCAGGAAGAAATTGAAACCCAAAACAGACCAATATCTAGTTCTTAAATTGAATCAATAATAAAAATCTTACCAACCAAAAGAAGCCCAGGACTGGATGGATCACAGCTGAATTCTACCAGACATGTTCAAAGGAGAGTTAGTACCAATTCTACTGAAACTATTTCAAAAAAATTCAGAAGGGGAGACTCATTTATAAATCATTCTAAGAATCTAGCATCACCCTGATACCAAAACCTGGCAAAGACACAATTGAAATAAAAAGGAAACTAAAGGTGAGTAATATATTTTTAAGCAATTTGTTCTGTGTTAGGGATAGTTTCGGGTTTTGGAAATTTAATGATTCATCAAATAAACTACTTCTCTAACCTATGGTAGCTGGGAATCTGGTAGAAAATAAACATAATATAATAGCAAAAACAGCATTCATATCATGTTATGTTAGGTGGTAATACATTCCGTGAAAAGGAAGAAAGCCTAGCCTGGTATTGGTTTATCCTATACCAATAAATGATAAGGTATAGGAGGTATTTTTTAAAAGGGAGATTGTTTAAGAGTGAATGCATTTTATACAAATGCATCTTACAAAAGCAAAATATTTTTAAGATCAGATCTCTCATGATGAAGGGGGACATTTTGTAGAGGAGAGAATCCTGAGGCAGGAAGACCAATTAGTTTTGAGATGAGGAGAAATGTTCTTTAGTGGAAAAAGTGAGAAAAACAATAATCCTAGGGAGAACACACGCAGAATCAAGAAGGCTCCTTCTGTTGTTTGAATGATCCAAGTATAGTCTACTTCAAACTTTGCTTTGTAACTTCCGTTATTGTCTCTAAATATGATTTTCATCTTCGAATGCTATATAAATAGCTGTGTTGACTTTGGGAGAGGAGAAATTTTGTCTTACATTTGTTTGCACTTAAACTTCTGGGCACCAGGGTATTCATGACAGTGAGAGGGTGGAAAATGCAAACATACGATAAGGTGATTGAATTAACTATGTAATGGCACACTCATATGAAGACATATATATTATTCAATATTTAATACTGTGCGTTAACAAAATATTTAATAATGGGAGAAATGCTGAAACCCTGAGGTTAAGTGAAAATATAAGATTAACTTTTATAGAGGGTATTCTGGTTTTGCCAATAATTGTCTGTGAGTTAATGGGTCGATTTGTTTGTGGTATAAAACTGAAAAAATATGGAGCTGGCATTTTAACAGTTGTCTTCTTCATGTGGTGAGTTTAGAGATAAAATTTTATTGCCCATTTATTTATTTGTTTTATAAAATTATTAACAAACACATAGTACCTTCATAATCATATATTTAAAACATTGTTAAAACTACTAATACACAGGTTAATAAGTGGACGATGTATATGGACAAAGACTGGAGAGAAACAAATACAAATGATTCATAGACATATAAAAATACTTCAGCCTCACTGGCAATCAAATAATTGTGAATTAAATAACAGTAAAAATGTAATATTTATTGTCAAAGTGGCATTTTGAAGAAAATCAACAGATACACTGAAGATGTGTATTGAAATAGTCCTATCCATGACTTGTGAGAATGTAAAATAATCTGTTACAAACCAATTTATCAGTATGCATTAATACCTTCACTTATGCTCTTTTTTTTAAGTCTGTAAGGATCCTTTTTGTCATCTATTTTGAGGATTTAGTTTGGAATTCAAAGATGTACCTAAGTTATATTCACCAGAATATTTTTCATACTAACTGATGGTAAACAACCTATACATTTCATATCTCAGGAATGTTTCAGAAAATTATATTTTAAATATATGACAAAGAGTATGCATATTTTTCTAATGTAGAATAAAGACAAAATGACCTTTAACAAAAGAAATAAGACACTATTTATATTATTCCAATTTTGTATCTTTAGTTAGATAGAAACACATCAACACTCTGAAAGTAGTTGTCTCTGAATGATTAAATTATTGGAAATATTACTAAGCTTATGCAATGCTTGTTTGCTTGTTTTTGGATTTCTAAAATACTATGTGTAAAATAAGGTTGTGAAACCAAGATCAAGGGTGTCAGCTGACTTGCACTTAAAGCCTACAGCTCTTTTACTCCAAGGCTTGAGTTTTCTCCCACAGCACATCCCAAGACAAGGTGGGTTGCCTACATGAAGCCATGTTGTTTACAGGGATATTTTGGCCCAACACGAAATGTCTAAAAATGAAACTTCCTTTTTTAAAGAAGATGGCAAATGTCTTCACTGCCCAGAGTCTCATCTAATTCTTGAGAGTAACCCATTGCTATCTCCCATTACTGAGAACACCCTGGTGAAGTGCGTAAAGTTTAGGAGATAGTAAAAGGTTGGAGAGAATAATATGGCTGTGATTAGGTTAAAATAGAAAAGTGGGAAGCAGATCCCAGACCACCAGGTGTATGCCCCAAACCACAGAATACTGAAATTCTCAAAGTGAAATGTATGTCATTATCTAAGAATTCACTTTAACTTCTCAGGACAATAATATATTGACTTGAGAGTTTTACTTAAGGTTACAATATCATACTTTTTTGCACTAAATTGGTGCATAGATTTGGCTGTTTAATAAAGAAAACTTCTGTTTTCAATTTGAAAATCCTCAAAATGGATGCTAATGATCTTCTCAACTATCTGATTGGTCCAGCCAAACCCAAATGGGCATTTGAGGTCAAAATATGATATTTGATTTTTTTGTTCCAAACTACACGTGTAATTTTTAATGCATGCTAAGGATCATTTCTTATGATGTATCTTAGAAATATACATCATATTTAATATTTAAAAGTTCTTTGTAATAATAGTTTTGAGAGATAAGATGAATAATTGCTTAGATATTAATCCACCTCTAACAAAGGTTTTTCCCCTACTTTTTAATTAAAAATAGTGTATTAAAAATCCTTATATTGTTTTATAGAGACATACAAATAATACAATTTTTAAAGCAGTATTTGCATATAGCAGGATTCCAGTTGTGTCAAAAATTATATGGGTATGTTTATGGTATAAACCTGGAAAAATATAAAACAACATAGCATTAATTGTTACCTCTTTGTGGTATGTTTATGGATAAATTATTACTGTCTATTTTGTATTTTCTAAAATTATTAAGTTCTTATTTTATGTTAAAAACTATATTGTTTTATAGAAGCATATAAAATATAGGATTTTAATACAATATATATTTTTATAAAACAGACAAAATTTTATATTGTTTATAAACATATAAACTGTATAGAACTTAATAAAACTAAAATGTTTTATAATGGATTAAGTGATGAAGGGAGCAGTAAGGGTTAGAAATATCCATGGTGCGTATTTCTTCATTGTAAACAAGGGCAAGTTTGCCCTCTAGCCTTGCCTCTTTAGTTTCTCTGCATTCTCTTTTACAAATGGCAATATCAAGAAGCTCAGCATCTGCATCTTCTTTGTCTCCAGATAATATTCCGTAAAACTGTAAAACTGATTCTCTGTTGAAGTCCAAGAAGGGTACACTCATATGGATGCGACTAAGAAGCAGAAGAAAAATGAAGATTGTCACCAGGTAAACGGGAGCGCCATCTGGATGGGACTCGAGTTTCTCTGTGGACCCAAGTCGGCTCAGTCACCCCTTCATCACGGATCCAGACCTGATGAATTTCTAATACAAATGTCCACCTGGAAGCATCACTCTGCCTAACCCAGCTGTGCTTTCATTCTGAGGTTTTAATTCTCTTGTATCTCAGTGTCCAATGGCCCTTCTATCTGATGTCAACTTTTGAATTTCCTGACTTATGATCACCATTAAGAGAACTGCAACAATGGCAGAAATGATTTCTGAAAACCCGCAGCACAAGATGCATTCAAATCTTTCCTGGGTCCCTTGCTGTTCATCACTTCTCTATTTTTTTCCCTCCAAACATTTATTTCCAAGCACTTTCCCCTAATCATTCTTAAATCTTAGAATTTAAACTCTCAAGTATATTTACATTTAAATAGAGTGCTGGGGCCTTTTGGTATTTGAAAAAGCTTTTGAGATTTGTAATGAACTTCTAAAAGGTTCTGGGGTTGAAACTTTGCCAAGTGTTGGTCTATTCTGAACAATGGGAATCCTGGATTCAATTCAGAACTACCCAGTCTTTAATCCAAAACCAAAAGGAGCTTTCAAAAATCTGCAATTGTTCCCTGACTCCTGAGCTTCACAGTCAAGACCTTCGCTGATCGGCCCCCCACCTACCTTGTCAAGTCCATCTCTCAACCCACAAGAGCGACACTGGCCTGCCTCTTCCTCTCCTGGTTTCTCCGTAATTGCCATTTTCTTTCTCTTGTCTCTTACTTTCCCCTTGGCCTGAAACACCCTCCCTCCACTCTACCAACTGCCTTTTTGAAATTGATAGGCTAAGCTCAATATCACCTCCATTATTACACTACTTTTTATGGCCTTCAGATAATTTAGGGACAAGTACATAAATTAGTCCCCAGAAATGTCTGAGTTGATGTTTTGCATAAGTTCTCAGAAGCCATATCACTAAGGCACAGTATTACAGCTTTATTTTCTGTAAAATGAAGCTTAACAATTTTTTTGGTATGATTTCTGTATAAGTCAAGTCATGTTTAGGAAGTTTTTGGCGTAAAATCAGTGCCCCTTACTAGCTTTGGAAATTAGGAAAACTCACTGTCTCTGTTTCAGAATTCTCAGCCAGGTCACAGGTTTAATAATAAGACATTCCTGAAAGGGTTGCAGTGAGGATTAAATGAGGATATCTATATGAAAATCTTAGAACAATATCTTGCCAATATCAACATCTCATTAAACCAATTAATTGTTTTTATCAAAAAATGTTTTCTTCCCTGCTCCATGTTTATCTGAGTTAGCTTAGCATGAAATAGAAACACCTGTGCATGTTCTTTGCCTTCCTCAAGCACTGTATACTACTTGATGGCAACTACTATATTTTTGCAAAGCCAAAAACTATGCATGGTGCAGTACACATTTTTAATATACATATATGCAATGCAATCAAATTACATCCAGAAAAAAAAGCTCTGCCCTATTGTAAATGGCCTCATATTTTTATCCCAACAACCACAAAGAATGTGAACAACAAAGCAAGTTTTACTTTTCAATGAAAATTATTATCACTCACCCTTCATTCCATTACTTCTTTTGGGAAATGAAAATAAGCAACAGCATTCCTCCAAAATGACGTGTTTGTCCCTTTAACTTTGGACTGCTTTATTTTTCTTTGGGAAGCAGATCACCATAGGGTGCATGTTATAGACAGATGACATTTCTTTTTCTAATTTAGATGAAAGAACTCTGAAATACTGGTATTTGGTCGAGCATACTGGGCTGTTCCAAACTAAGACTTTTGATCTTGAATGCAGACCTGCCAGTACTCTCTATATTTCAGATCGATGGATGGTATTACTGGCATCATATTTTCATTATTTTTTGTTCTCCTGTTCCCTGTGCCAAACCACCACTAAATCATAGACACTAAATGTTGAATAAAGTAAAATATCCATGAATTAGAAATGAATCCTTTTATTATTTTATTCACTTATCTCATCCCATGCTACATTTTCCATCATTCGTCTGATTTTCCTAATTTCTTCGTATATTCTTCTCTTTGACCTTTCCTTAGATTCTTTACATTTTAAAGGAGGCAGCATGGGGAGACAAAAAAGCTTTGAGCTCGGAGTCAAGAAACCTGGCCCTCATCTTAAATTTGCTTTCAACTTGCTTTATAAGCTTGGGAACCTGTTTTCTCACCTGTTAAGAAGCAAAATGCACCACACAATCTCCAAATCACTTGTAATCCTATCTTTAATTTCTAATTTTTATCTAGAGCTTTCCCCCTCTATTTTAAGAAAAAGATCCTTCACTCAACTTTTGTTTATTTCCATTTAACTAATACTTTAATGTCTCTTTCTGTCATATTTTCTACCTATGATTGCTTTGAAGTTTAATGAAATCATCTGCATTGAATATCTTGTAATCAACCTTCTTTGTCAATCCTTTATTCTTCCCTCTCCCTTTCCTCTATACCACCTTGTTTCTATCCTTCTCTCTATTCCAAAGTCCTATTTACTCTTCATTGTTTTGCAACCTCAAATTTAATACATCAGTAAATTGTGTCATAAGTTCATTCAGCAAATACATAGCTACAGTGGGTCAGGCACTAGGATGTTTTGGGATTTCGAAGGGCCCAATAAATAAAATTCCCGTTCTTTGCCTGAGTTTGAAACTAGTTGAGAAACACATATAACAAAAAAAAAAATTGAGAGGTGAAGATCAAAATATCCTGATAAAACTGTTGGAAGATGCTGCTTTTAGTTTGTTAGCCAAGTCCCCAAAGGGAGAGAATAACATGTTCCCATCCTTCTCCAAACTCATTGATGAGCTAAGTTCCTTCTCTGCCTCTGAGAGAGAGTAAGTGTAGTAACTGAGTACAGGGAAGGTGGGCAAGAGAGAGACCAGGGTGTTACTGATGCAGGCCCTGCCCTAGAGAAACATGAGAATTGGGAGATAGTGGTGACCACTAAGATGAGGGACTGGCAATATGTCAGTAAGTAAGACAGCCATTAGCATCACTCTTGTGGAGTTTATAGTTTAGAGAAGACAGAGCTTGAAAAGTAATTAGAAGAGAGGTAAATATGTAATGCAGAGTAGAGCATGCCACAAGAATACAAAGCAGAAAAGCTTACTGCCTCTGGGGAGCCAAATAAAGCTTCTCCTGGAAAGTGTGCATGAGCTGAGGCCTAGAGATGAGAAGAAACAAGACGAAGTACTGGCTGATGAGAAGAGAAGAGTGTCTAGGGTAACGGAAAAAGCACAAGAGAGTTTGTGGCATGTCTGGGGAGATGAAGTGTGGCCAGAGGCTGCATGGTGAAAGAGAGATTGGAATTAGATGAGGAGGAAGGGCAGAGAAGAGCCCAAATCATGGAAATTAGAACACAGACTATACCCTAATGTCACTGAGGGAACTTTGAGAGATTTGAAGCTACTGCAAGATATTTTAGTAAAAATGTCAGGTCAACAACTGGGTGTGGACATCCAAAGAGAAGATTGTGTAGGATATGCGAACATGAAAATCATTGGCAAATAGATTATTTATGAATCTTGAGGCTGAGGTGGGCAAATCTCTTGAGGTCAGGAGTTGAAGACCACCAGCCTGCCCAACATGGTGAAACCTTGTCTCTAATAAAAATACAAAAATTAACCAGGTGTAGTGGCACACGCTTGTCATCCCAGATAGGAGGTTGAGGCAGGAGAATTGCTTGAATTCGGGAAGTGGAGGTTGCAGTGAGGTGAGATTGCGCCACTGCATTCCAACCTGGGCAACAGAGACTCTGTCTCAAAAAGAAAAAAAAAAGGTTATTTATGAACCTTAAGAAATGAATATACTTATCCACTGAGCAAGCACTATGAGGCCATAGGAGAGTTTATGAGAGATTCCAAGGATCCCTAATATTTAATGGCTGAGTAGAGGAAGCTAGAGAACTAGGACCGGAAGAAGAACTGAGTGTTCGGAGATGGAGAAATCTCTCATCATCCTTGCAGAAGACAAATTTGATATCCTCTGTCCTTGTATGCTGTTTTCTTACCATAGTCTGCTGAAAGGTCAAGCAGAAGGAGGAATGAAAAGAGGACATTGGATTTAGTGTATTAAATAATTCAGGCAACACTAGCAGGAGCAATTTCAGTGGAGTGGTGGACGTGAAAGAGCCAAAGTTGGACTGGGTTAAAAAGAGTTTAGGGAGGCTGGGCACGGTGGCTCACGCCTGTAATCCCAGCACTTTGGGAGGCCAAGGTGGGCAGATCATGAGGTCAGGAGTTAGAGAGCAGCCTGGCCAATATGGTGAAACCCTATCTCTACTGAAAACACAAAAAATTAGCTGGGTGTGGTGGCACATGCCTGTAGTCACAGCTACTCAGGAGGCTGAGGTAGGAGAATCGCTTGAACCCAGAAGGCAGAGATTGCAGTGAGCCAAAACTGTGTCACTGTACTCCAGCCTGGTGACAGAGCAAGACTCCATCTCAAAAAAAAAAAAAAACAAAAGAAAAGAAAAGAAAAAGAAAAAGATAAAGAAAAAAAAAGAAAAAAAATTTATGGAATAAAATTTTCACCTAAAATATTTTAAGATTAATTATAAATAAGTAATAAAAATGAAACGTAGAATAAGGGGAAAACTTATTGTGTCTTTCTTGTCCTCATTATGGACAAAAAGGGAGAAAGATGCGTGAATCTAGATTAAGGAGAGCTTGTAAATTAATGATGCAAATTTCAAATATTTTCAGTGTTGTGGTTCTTCATTTTTTGTAAATTGGGAGGAAGTGATATCCACCAAGAGTGAGAAGAGAAGGGAAAGGGTCTGACTTTATAAATATTGAAAAAACAGGATGAGACTAAAAATAAATCGTAAGGTATTTTTGGCAGGGTTTAAATTAAAACTGGCATTAGGGTCTATACATTTACAGTTGTACAAGTCATCTGATTAGGAAACTCAGTAGATTACATAAAGGTAAAGAATTGGTGGCCAGGCAGTGGCTCACACCTGTAATCACAGCACTTTGGGAGGCCGAGGCAGGCAGATCACTCAATGAGGCAGATCACTTGAGGCTAGAGTTTGAGACCAGCCTGGATAACATGGCAAAACTCCATCTCTACTAAAAATACCAAACACTGGCCAAGTGTGGTGGCAGGCACCCATAATCCCAGCTACTCAGGAGGCTAAGGCAGGAGGATTGCTTGAGCCCGGGAGGTGGACATTGCAGTGAGCCGAGATTGCACCACTGCACTTCAGCCTGGGTGACAGAAGAGACTCTGTCAAAAAAAAAAAAAAAAAAAAAAAAAGGAAGGAAAGAAAGAAAGAATTGGAATTTATCCATCTCAAATTTTTTCAATGGAATGCTTAATGAATGTACAAAAGGGGTAAACCAATATAAGGTTTGGTGCAGACATGGGTATAAAAAGATAGGCTTTAAAATACAACCTAGAAGGAGAACATAATAGATGCAGTAATTTCCTGTGGGTTTCAAGGAACTAGATATTCTGATGAGGCAGAAAATTTAATGCAGACTGGTGGGCGAACTGTAACATTAGTGGATTATGGCAGAGAAGGTGGGATCTACATCAGCACCTTCACAGGAAGAGCTGCTTCCAAGTACGACATCTTGAAAAATGGTCCTGGGATTGACATCTGAGGCAGGGAATACAAGAGAAAGTGAGTGAAAGATGTATAAAAGGCCGGGTGCGGTGGCTCACGCCTGTAATACCAGCATTTTGAGAGGCCAAGGCGGGCGGATCACGAGGTCAGGAGTTCGAGAGCGACCTGGCCAATATGGTGAAACCCCATCTCTACTAAAAGAACAAAAATTAGCCAGGCATGGTGGCATGCACCTGTAATCTCAGCTACTTGGGAGGCTGAGGCAGAAGAATCGCTTGAACCCGGGAGGTGGAGGTTGCAGTGAGCTGAGATTGTGCCATTGCACTCCAGCCTGGGCGGCAGAGCAAGACAGTGTCTCAAAAAAAAAAAAAAAAAAAAAAGAATGATGGTGTCTCTCTCAGCATCATTGCAGCAGGGAACTCTGATATCCTCTGTCCCTGTATTCTGTTCTCTTAGGAGAGGAAACTTCCAGGGAAAAATTAGGGTGACTACAGCTGATGACGATAAGTGTGGGTGAGCAGGTGAGACATCACAGGCAAGGCAGAGATACTCTGGATTCTGTCCCAGTTTTGCAGAGTACAAATGTGATGCAAATGGTAAGATAAACCTCGTATTCTCCCTTAGGATAGAGAATGCTAGTTCCTGAAAATGTGGCAAAGGAAGCCCAGTGAATTTCCAAGTATGTCTATTTACTTACATGTATTTTCAGCTCACAATTTAGCTTTGTGATTGTGTTCTGAGGATCATGAGTATACTTATACTAATTAATTAACTGATCAAAAAAATAAAATATCATCCAATTGTCTAAAATTGTAAACAACTGAACAGAGATACTGTCCTCCACCTGCAAGGCTGGCAAAGAACCAAGAGTTTGGTAGCATACTGTTTAGTGCAGCTACTGGAAAATTCCACATCACAGCAATAATGGAAATATAAAATGGCACCTCGTCCTTGGTGGCTATTTAACATATTCCCCTGAACCAAAAAGCCCATATGCTTTGATGCAGCAATTTTATTATTCAGCAAATATGCCACCACATGTATGAAGTATTGTGTCTATGTTTGTGTGTGTGTTTATACACAGACATACACTATTCCATTTCAGCAGATTGGAAACAACGAAAGTGCTCATCAGTGAGATATTGGTTAAATCACTTGGCATAAAACCATTCCATGGAATTTAAGTAATCATTACAATTGAAGAGATTCTTTATGCAGTGATAATGAACTTGAGGATGTATTTTAAGTGAAAAGAACACAAATAAAGAATAGTATGTATGTATCATACACTACCATTTAGTATATGGGTAAAAATTATGGGGAAAGGAAATACAGACATGTTTTATATGTATAAAATAACTAAGAAATAATAAAGTTATAAAAATTTGTCAGCATTGACTGACTTCATATGACCATCTCTTTTGGATGTTGAAATATGTGAATAATAACAAACAAAAAAATAAAATTTGTTCAGACAGATGAATCTTCATTAAACTTATTCTCAGGTATTGACTAGATTTTCTTCTCTCCTTGTCTTTTTTTGTTCCTTCCTTCATTTCTTCTCTCACTTTTCTTATTCTTTCTTTTTTTTCCCTGATTTTCTTCATCTTCTTTTGTCCTGATATCCCCTTTCCCACACTCCTTCCTCTTTTATCTCTCTTCATTTCTTTCCTCCTTTGTAACTGGTGGGTCATGAGGCATTGTAAAGAGTAGGGGTTTTCTTTAGAAGCTCTGCTCGGGCTCAGAACACTTGCCCTTCAAGGATGCATCCACTGGAAGCTTACAGTCTCCCTCTTCTCCAGATGACCACCATTTCTCCAGCACTACTTTGCTCTATTTTCTCCTTTAATAGTGTATCATACACTAGGGGACAGAGGTCAATGGGATACCGACATTAACCTTAGTCAAGACATTATATGACAGTGTGTGTAAGGAAAATTCAGGGTAGGAGATGTGAGCTTGCAGAACTTATAAATGCAACAGTGAAAAATCCAATAATGGGGAAGTACAAGAGAAACAACCATGAACACTGTTTGTAAGCATCAGAAAAGTCTTTAAAGAGGAGACTATTCTTTCTTTGGATATTTAAGAATGATTAAATGTAGATATGAAGAAAAAACATCCCAGAAAACGTCTAGCATGTGTGAAGGCATAAAGAATTGTAACTGTGTTTGGTGGAAATGTTTAAGTTTTTAAGTATGGCTGAAACCAAGGGTGGATAGTGTGAGGAAGGGACTTGTAATGTTTGGGATGGGACTATAAACTCAAGAAAATAAAAGTGGACCCTAAAGAGTATTATGATTAATCAAATATGTATTGTGACAGTTAATCTTATGTGTCAACTTCACTGGGCCAGGAGATGCCCAGATAGCTGTTTCTGGATGTGTCACTGAGGGTGTTTCTAGAAGAGATTAGCATTTGAGTTGATAGATTAAGCAAACCACATGGCCCTCCCCAATGAGTAAGCATCATTCAGCCATATCGAGGGCTGAATAAAATATAAAGGTGGAGAAATGTTGTATTAACTCTGCCTGACTGTCTGAGCCAGAACATTCATCTTCTCCTGGCCTCTGCATTCCTAGTTCTCAGGCCTTCTGACCTAGAGTGGAATGCACACCATCATTTTTGTGGCTTTCAGGACTTTAAGGTACACCCCCAGCCTTCTTGAGTCTGCAGCTTGCAGACAGCAGAGAGTGGGACTTCTCAGCCACCATAATCATAACATGGGCCAATACCTTATAATAAATTTCCTCATATATATAAAAAGATATATATGTGTTTTTCTGTATGCGTAAATATGTGTATATGTGTGTGTATATGCATGTGTGTGTGTCGTAATTCATTTTGTTTCTCTGGAGAACACTAATATATGTGTGATGCTAAAAAATTGGTATTTTATTCTGTAGGTTGAATAAATGGAGTCATTAAAGTCTCCACCATTGTCTCTTAACCACTTAAAATATGTAAGATCACATATTACAAGTCACCATGTTAGTCTTTCCCCACTCCTAATTTGGGGAAACCCCCCTCCAAGTTTACATTTTTAAGGGAGGATGTGTATTAGTCTATTCTCACTGTGCTATGAAGAAATACCCAAGGCTAGGTAATTTATAAAGGAAAGAGGTTTAATTGACTCACAGTTCTGCATTGCTGGGGAGGCCTCAGGAAACATAATTATAATCTAAGGCAAAGGAGAAGCAAGCACCTTCTTCAAAGGGTGGCAGGATGGAGTGAGTGCAAGCAGGGAAAATGTCAGATGCTTATAAAACCATCAGATCTCTTGAGAACTCACTATCATGAGAACAGCATGGGGTAAACCACCCCCATGATCCAATTACCTCCATCTAGTCCCACCCTTGACACATGGGGATTATGGGGATTACAATTCCTGATGAGATTTGGGTGGGGACATGACACAGAGCCAAACCATATCATTATGTATTTGGAGCAAAGTCATGGAATATACATGGGCATTAGTTGTTTTCACTCTTGTAACCTCACTGGATGATTGTAGATGAGTACATATTTGTGGTACAGAAGATGAAATAGGAAACTTGTTCTAAAAAAAGACTTGAAAATCAATATAATGATTTGCCTTTCTGTATGAAATATTCACATATATCTGCATGTGTAACCTGAGATGATGTACAGACATAAAACTTTCTCATTAGAGGGGTAAAGAGATGGGGAAAAAATCAACAAGCTTTAAATTGCGAGTCACAGTTGCAGTAAAACACTTATGACCACACACAAATGAGACAAGAGAATTATGTTCCTAGATTCAGAAAAGCTTAGTAAACCCATTGAATTTAAAAAATTATCCCCACAAGAAATTTGTTGTTTGCATGTTTTTGTTTTTGTTTTCTCCCTCAGCAAATTGAAGATACTAGCTTTAGGGCAGAATGAAAATTTAGCAGAGAAAATGTCCAGGTCTATCACTCCCTAGCTTTTGTTTGGTACTGTTAAGAAATCCTGTATCTTCATTTCAGCTCACCTCAGGAGAAATGATAAGCCCTCCAGAGATAAATTCCATTTCTCCATACATATCTGATAGAAGAAGTTTAGAAATTTTTTAGAACTTGAGCTGCTTTAATTCTCAAATGGAGTCAGGCACCTAGAATCAATGCTCTACTTCCCTGACCATCCCATTCTTGATTTTCTTGCTTCATTTTAGATAGTTCTCAAATTTAGACAAGATTATACATGATCTACTTTAAAAAGTACAACTTTTAATTGCCTTTTGATTCATTAAAGATACCTTGGGTGTTTCAGTGCTCAGGGATATTAGTGACATTGATTCAACTCTTTCAGTTTTCAGAGTTGGAAACGGATAACATTATGAGTTCTGAGAATGAGCACTGGATCATGAATGAGGAGAACTGGGTTTTACTATTAGCAGTGCAGTTTATTATCTGCATGATATTGATAAGTTCTTTTCCCTTTCTGGACCTCCGTTGTCTTACATATAAAATTTGTATGCTGCTTTAGAAATTCTTTATAATCTTTTTCTGTGCTGTGCTGCTATTCTGTCTGCCTGTCTCTCTCTCTCTGTGTGTGTGTGTGAATATATATATAAATATATATACACTTTGAAATAATAAAATAAATCTAAAAATATGTATATATACATTTAATAAGTATTAAAAGTATATATACATATATATACTTATTTAATAAGTATTAAAAGTACATATACATGTGTATATACTTATTAAATACACACTTCTCTATGCCAAAGTGGCTTGAGCTAGGCTCTGTAGTGTTATATTCTCTGATCTCTGCCTTCCAGGCTATCTCATATGCATGAAAATTATATTTGGAATCAAATAATTCTCTAAAATTTTATTTTAGAAATGTGTGTAATTATCTGTAGCAAGAAATTAATGCTTATAATAGATTCATAAGGAAGACTGTGACTCTCAAAACTTTAGAACTACTAGTTTAATTGGTTATTGAAAACTAATTTGGTATTTATGTAATTGAGTCAAATAGTTAAGATACTTTCTGTCATGGATATTGCACTTTAGGAGAGAAATAGACAACAAACATTAACAAGCAAATACAGAAACAAGCTAAATTCAAATGGGGACAAGTGATCTAAAAAGTAAAGTAAAATAGGATGGTACATTATAGAGTGATGGGAAAATAGAGCGTTTAGATTCAATAATCAAGACTGAGCCTGTGGGAAAGTGATGACAGCAACATAGGAGAATAGAAAGCCCTGAATTCTTCTTCCTCCCCACAGACGTACCAATTCAGCCACAATTAACAGACAGATTCCTTTTGTGAGAAATCAGAAACTAATGGAAAAGCTCGTGCACTTCGGGAGAACACACAGCCAGACTTAATGGAGCTGGTGGGGAGATCTAGAGCTTCCTCTCTCCAGAGGTCCTGCTCCCGGCACAGTGTCATACAATCAGAAAGAAACTCCAATCTGCCAGTTTTACCCAGAGGGAGAGAAGGGGCTGATTCATACACTCAGCACCCACATTTTCCAAGGGATATGTCAAAAGACTGGCTCTGTGTCTTACTAGTCTTGGAGTTCTGATGGATATGGCACAGACTAGAATGGAGGCAGCAGGTTGGGCTGGTCCCTTCTCCTCAGCACACAGTGGGCAAAATGAAACCCTTGGTGGAAGTATAGACTGATAGAACAGAATAGAGTCTAGAAATAGATGAGCACATGTAAAGTCAACTGATCTTCCACAGGGATACCAGGAATACACAATGAGGAAAGGATAGTCTACTCGATGAATGATGTTGAGAGAACTGAGCATACACATGCAAAAGAATGAAACTGGACTCTTGCCTTACACTGTATGCAAACTCAAACTGGATTAATGACTTAAAGGTAAGACCTGAAACCATAAAACTCCTACAAGAAAACACAGGGGAAAAGCCTCATGACATTGGTCTTGGCAATGATTTCATGGAAATTACACCAAAATCATAATCAATAAAAAGAAAATAAATAAATGGGACTACATCAAACTAAGAAGCTTCTGCACAACAACAACAAAAAATCAATGCAGTGAAAAGGCCACTAATAATAGAATGGCAGAACGTATTTGCAAACCGTATATCTGACAAAGGGTTAAGCTCCAAAATATATCTGGAATTCCTACAACTCAACAGTAAAATAAATCTCAAGAAATGACAACAAAAAACCTGTTAATCTAATCAAAACTGAGCTAAAGGAGTAAATAAACATTTTTCCAAAGAGTACATATAAATGTACAATAGATATATGAAAAAATGCTCAACATCACAAATTATCAGGGAATGCAAATCAAAATCATAACGAAATATCACCTTATACCTGTCAAGATGGCTATCTTAAAAAAAAATGTTGATAAGCATATGGCTAAATTGGAGCCCTTGCATATTTTTGGTGGGAATGCAAAATGGTAAAGTCACTCTGGGAAACAATATGGAGGTTTCTTAAAAATTTTAAATAGAACTACCAAATGATCTAGCAATCCAATTGTTTGGTATTTATCTAAAGTAATTGAAATCAGGATATCAAAGAAGTATTCGTATTCCTATATCCATTACAATAACCAAGATGTGGGAATAATCAACATGTCTATTGATGAGTGGATAAACAAAACGTGGTATGTACATACATTGTGTGTGTGTTTATACACAGACATACACTATTCCATTTCAGCAGACTGGAAACAATAAAAGTGCTCATCAGTGAGATATTGGTTAAATCACCTGGAATGGGATAAAATACAATGGAATACTATTTAGCTTTGAAAAAGAATGGAATTCTGTAATATGTGATAACATGGGTGAATCTTGAGGACATTATGCTAAGTGAAATAAGCCAGTCACAAAAGGACAAATACTACATAATTCCACTTATATGAAGTACCTAAAATAGTCATTATAGAATGAAAGAATGCAATGGGGTTGCCAGGGGCTGGAGGAAGGGAAAATGGATTATTACTAATCAATGGGCTTAAGGTTTCAGTCAAATCAAGGTATTTAAGCTCTACAGATCTATTGTATAACATTGTACCTATTGTCAATAATAATGCATTCAACACTTAAAAAACTTTAAGGGGTAGATCTCATGTTAAGTGTTCCTTCCACAATAAAAGAAAAAGAATGGCTCTATGAAGATTTGGGCTTTGAGTTCAGACACTGAGCTCAGAATGTCACAAGTCAGCCAGCCATGAGACAGCACCGGGGTAGAGCCTCTCACAAAAGGAAACAGAATATGCAAAGACTCCAAGGAGGATCAAGCTGTGCTTATTCCAGGAATTAAAAAAAAAAAAAAAAAAAAAAGAAGGAAGAAGAGGACAAAGAGGCAGCAAAAGAGGCCATGGAAAAGAGAGGAGAAAAAGGCCTGTGTGGTCAGGACAGAGTGAGAAGAGGAAGTGAGATAAGGTTAGGTCCACAGTCTTTTTTTTTTTTTTGAGACAGAGTCTCACTCTGTCACCCAGGCTGGAGTGCAGTGGTGTGATCTCAGCTCACGGCAAGCTCCACCTCCCAGGTTCACGCCATTCTCCTGCCTCAGCCTCCCGAGTAGCTGGGACTACAGGCACCCGCCACCATACCCGGCTAATTTTTTGTATTTTTAGTAGAGATGGGGTTTCACCGTGTTAGCCAGGATGGTCTCGATCTCCTGACCTTGTGATCCGCCCACCTTGGCCTCCCAAAGTGCTGGGATTACAGGCATGAGCCACAGCACCCGGCCGGGTCCACAGTCATTAAGTAGGGCCTGATAGGTCATAGTAAAAAGTTTAAAGTTTTTTTTCAGTCATGACAGAAAGCCATGGACTGTTCTTAGATGGAAGCATGGCATGGCGTGATTTACTTTTTAATTTTATTTTTTAAAATGTTTTGTTTGTTTGTTTGTTTTTTGAGACGCAGTCTTGCTCTATTGCCCAGGCTGGAGTGCAGTGGCACAATCTAGGCTCACTGCAACCTCCGCCTCCTGGGTTCAAGCAATTCTCCTGCCTCAACTTCCCCAGTAGCTGGGATTACAGGCGTATGCCACCATGTCTGGCCACTTTTTGTGATTTTAGTAGAGACGAGGTTTCACCATGTTGGCCAGGCTGGTCTTGAACTCTCAACCTCGTGATCCGCCCACCTCGGCCTCCCAAAGTGCTGGGATTACAGGTGTGAGCCACAGTGCCTGGCTGATTTACCTTTTATAAAGACCACTGGACTGCCATGTGGAGAAGGGAGTGTAGTAGAAAGATGGGAGGACAGCACGGAGAAAAATGCCATTGCCCAGGTGACAGTGGTTGAGACAAGAGTGTCTGGAGTGGAGATAGAGTGGAGTGAACTGATTTTGCAAAAAGTTTTCAGCTAGACTCACTTGGATTCACTGATGGACTGGATGTGACAGCATGTGGAGTGAGGAACAAGAGGGTAATTCTAGGATGATTCTTAGAGTAATGGGATCAACTCCTGTATGTAACAGAACTGAAGAGAACACACTTGTGTTTAACATAGTTAGGGAAGTGTAGTCAAAAGGTACTAAGGCTATACATAACCCAGAGATCAACGTGTACAGAGCGATAATAATAATAATCACCTTTTATTGAATAAGTATTATTACCTATTGTGCTAATTTTACAAATTAGGAAAATAAATGACGCTAAATGTGGTTAAATATTTTGTCCAAGGTCACATGGTGAGACACTATAGTCTGCTTCTAGGAAGTTTTCATAAAATGGTGGCTGGAAGGCCATGTTTGCTCACTGCTCATTGCCACTTCTCCCGTGGATTCCTTATTCTCTTTCTGTCTCTCCTCTCTGGTCTATGCCCCTCTTTGTTCCAGTTGGCCTCAGTCACAGACCACTACTCCTTTGCCTAGATTTCCCCCCAAACACGATTCACAGAAGGCATTCACACAGGAGAATTTTACAAGAGATTTGGATGCAGTGGCAGCTGTGAGGTAGAAGGAAATAACGCATAACTCATAATTGAATATCAAATATTAAGTAGTTCTGCTATTTAAAAATGCTCTTGATTACACCTGCCATAGGTAATTCTCAATTGCCACTTTCTTTTATAATTTTTTTTGTTCCCTGGCTTTAAACTTTCACCTTCATTTTTCTCTAGAATGCTACACCTCCTTTCTTATTGGACACTTCTTTAATACCAGGAATCTTCTATAGCTCTGATACAGGACGGTTTAATGATCTCCGTGTCACTCTGGCACATTTTGACTTTGTCTCCAAACATGTCTATTATGGTGAGCTCTTGTGTAAGACAGATTTTTTTTTTCTCCTGAAATCGGCTTTGAACATCATGAGTTTGCTCCCTGTCGTATATTCTCTCACTGGTTTTTCCTTCTTCCTTTCTCATTTACCATCTGTTTTTATTATACACAAACATAAATAAATATCTTCTTGGAAAAAATTGAATTGGTCCTTTGATAATCGCCTTGAGACTGTGTTTTTATTGCTCCTACTGTTCTATCCAGAAAGCTGAGCTTTTATGTCTGTGACTGAAGGTAAGACTTCAGCCTTCATCAAGTCAGTGAAAAATAGACTTGTGAAAGTCACACACCTTCTTTGTGAGTTGCAACCCTGCCAAGCCAATGTGAATCACCTGCCAAGTTTAATATGTCAGGTTGGGACATGTCTGTCCTTTGCTTTTATGCTCTTTCCAGTAAGGCTGGCAGTTTCATTATATTTATAAAGTTGTGTACATATTATAAGTACATGCCAGTCTTTACCCTACTCACTTTCATCTTTGGCCTTCCCGCTTGCTAGTCTTTTCTATTCTTGGAAACCAGATAAGTCTTCCTCAGTCACAACTATGATTTTCCTGCTTCTAAATTAAGAACTTTTCATAATTCACCTACTGAACATGGAGCCTGCAGACTTGGCATCACATCTTGGCTCCTTGACCCAGAATCTGTGTGAACTTGGGCAAGTTACTTACATCATCAAGTTTAGTGTCAATCTCTGTAAAATGGTTACATTTCTTATCTCACAGGCTAATCATTAAGATTTATTTGGAAGTGTGTGAAAGAGTTTGTAAACTCCAATACGCGATTTGATATAAGTTGCAAATCTCCTCCTATGATGAAACTTAATCTTTTAGTCTGTTCTTCTTTTTTTAGACAGAGTCTTGCTCTGTTGCCAGGCTGGAGTGCAGTGGCGCGATCTCAGCTCACTGCCACCTTCCCCTCCCGGGTTCAAGCGATATGGATCCTGTCATTCATAAACCATATGATCTTGGAAGAGTTGTCCCACCTTATTGAATATCAATCTCAGTGCCAACAAAATGGTTACTCTTATAAACATGCCCACCACCAGTGTTAATTTAAAAATTATACAAAGTAATTATAAGTAATAAAAATGTAGCAAAGGACAAAGTTAAGCTTTGTATTTTTTTAGAAGTTTCACCGTGCCTAGCAAAGTCTTGGATATGTAAAAACACATCCAAAGCAGAATTCACTACTTTTCTTGCTAAGCCACTATTATATTCTTACTTTCTGCAAATAGTCTCAATTTCTTAATGGTAGAAACAACTAGGATGTTTTTCACTCTTTCCTCTCCTTCACAGCCTGTCAGTAACCAAGCCCTATTGATTCTACTGATTAAATAGCTTTGAAATCCTCCCACTCTCTGCTGCAGCCTTTTTTAATTTAGATTTTCTAATTTTATTTTCTGGAAGATGGCATCAGCCTTCTCTCTGGTCTTTCCAATTTCAATTTATTTTCATTGTGTTATTCCATCTATCACTTGGTTACCAGAATAGGTATTCTTAAATTGAAATCTAATAGGACTTCATCCTGGCTCAAAGGTGTGCTATACTTTAAACATGGCTTTAGAAACAAACTGCCTGAGAACTGCCACTTACTATGTTTGTGAGCTCAGTGGAATTATCTCTCAGTTCCTCAATCGACTCATGTGGTGACCATGAGTATGTGCCTCTCAGATCTCTGGCTGCAGGGAACATCAAATGGACCAATTGCCTGAGACGTTGCCTTCTGGAACACACCACCACATTCATGCTGAGGCCATGCCTCCCTCAGGCTTCTCCAGGAAACCACTGAAAAACTGCAGAGATACTAGAACAGAACCCTTCCTGGGAATCACAGGACTTCTCTCATAGCTGTCTCTGGCATGAAGATTTCCCATTGACCTTGTGGAACTTCCTCTGACTGTATTGCAGTTTTAAAATCTTCCACTCAACAGTTCTTCCTTTCTTACTCCTTCACAAAGGATAGACCTGCACTATGGTCTGACCTGCTCTCCTGGCCTCTGCTGGATCCCACTTCATTCTCCCTCACAGGTATTTTCCCTGATAAATCGCTTGCATATCTAACCTCTCAACATTTGCTTCTTGAAGAACCTGGATCAACCTACTTCATCTGTAAAATTGATATAATAATGGTATCTATGTTATAGGACTATAAGAAAGATGAAACATAATATAGCTATAAAGTGCTTTCAAAAGTTTCCAATGTCTACTAGGTGCTATAAAATTGTTTGCTACTATTAGCATCGTTATTAATTTGCTACTCAACATAGCATACACTTGCATGAAGTATAGCATACACTGTCACGTTTTCATCATTAGTCAGTTTCTTTTAAATATATATAATCCCCTCTGCCAAAAAACAAAACAAAACAAAACAAAACCACTCCCTTTTCATTCCAACCATGGAAAGTCATAATGACCTTTCAGGGTACAGCTCTGAAATCATCATCTATGAAATGCCTTTTCTAACTCACTTCCCTTTTCTTCCTACAGTCCCATGTATACCATCCTCCTACAACTTTTATTAACACTAATCTCATTGTGGGGCCACTGATTATTGGTTGCTACCTCCAATGCTTGAGTCCTTCAACGACTTAGATTTTTATCACTTTTTTTGTATGTGTTTGTAGTACTTTGCACAATACCTGGCACATTTTAGAGGCCAATAACATATTTTTTTTAATTTCTGAGAAAATGGATGTTAGCACATATGCATTGTATTGATTTAGTAGCAATACAGGAATAAAATGAGCCACAATAGCACTCAAGCTGGAACAGCTGAACTTTCTTTGCTTGAGTAGAATCTACAACACTCAAAACTTCTCAAAATTTTCAGTATCAGCCTGTGACTCAAAGACTAAGGTTTCTGAAATCCAAGTTAAATAGCTGTCCTTGGTTTTCATGGGGAGGCACCGCTAATGAAAAATAGATGCTATTCTTTCATAAATCACTTTGTCCTTCTACAAGTTCCTTTGGGCTCTAACAGGCTGTAATTCTAAGCCAAATTCAAGCAGAAGCTACTGAAAATTGAACATTGCTCCTAGTTTCATGGTTTTTATCTTGTTCCTTTAATAAATAATTGAATAAAGACAATCCTGAGGAAAAAAAAGGGCTGAAAGAGTACAGTTCCTTGACATCTGTTCAAATCTTGTGCCTCATTTTCATATCCAGCTGATTATTTTTAGTTTTTGTTTCCACAGACCTGGTTATCTTCTTACTCTAATACTCATAAATGAACAATGAGAATGATAACAAAACTTTCCATTTGTGTTTATTTATTAAACAAATTTTTTTGATCACCCACACTGTTCTAAGCACTGAAGAAATAGTAACAAACAAAACAGACAAAAATAAAACAAAACAAATACACAAAGGCTCACCTGCCTTTATGGAGCTCACATACCAGGAGGGTGAGATAGATAACAAATAAATAAATGCATAAGATGTTATATGGTGATTAGTATTGTGGAGAAAGGTAGGAAAAAAAAGCAGCAAGAGAATATAAAGTCCTCAGGGTCCAGGGAGTGTAAACTTTTAAAATAGGGAAAAATAGAGAAAGCCTTACTGGGAAGAAGACATTTGAAGAAGTACCTGATATAGATGAAAGGATGAAGCAGAAGGTATCTCAAGAATGGCATATCAGACAGAAACTACTAAGTCTTTGAGATGGAGTACGTCTAGAACATTTCAGGAACATCAAGAAACCACGGTAGTGGGAACAGGAATCTCTAAAAGAAGAAAGTGGTAGCAGATGAGGTCAGAGAGATAACAGGGAGCTAGGCTTAGGTCATGGTGAGGTTGCTGGATTATACCCTGTGTGAGATGAAGACATACTAGAGGTCTTTGAATATATTTTTAGAGATTTCTGTGTACACATCTTGAATGAAGACCTTTATATTATACCATGTCCTCAGTAGGAATAACACACAGGGCCAGGAACCAAGAGATGGAAGCAGGTATGGCTCTCTTACTATAATTCCCAATGACCCACTCAGAAAATTTGAGCTTCCTGTACATGCAATGCTATGCTGTGCAATATTACAAGTCCTCATCTTCAAAAGGGGAACATTCCCTCAAGGGACCAAAGCAAGGGTTAGATATGGAGCTATGGCTATGCCCGGGCACTTTAGGTTCCTACTGTCTAGAGATCATAGGGAAAAAGAAGACTCATTTTCTAAAGCTAAAATGGAGTATGTTTGGTGCCCACATGATCCACTAGACCAGCGGTGTTGACAAATGCACAAGTACCAAAATTCTGGCCTGAGAAGAGCATAGTAAGAAACTATGGGGCTCATATTCCTCCAAAGCAGGGTCTGGGCTTTGCCATAGGTAAGCCTCCAAGATCAGCATAGGTGCCAGCTACAGGTAAAGGTGATATAGGTTAAGTCATGGAGAATGCATATAATGAGTTTCATCTGCGGTCCTAAGACTAACTGCATGGGAAGAATTGTAGCTCTTCTCACTAACATTACTCTTTTAATTTACCTCTCAGGAACCTAGGAGATGTTATACCCAAATGAATATAAAAAGGTGAATGTGAGCGGCACAAGGGGTGGACTTCAGAAGAAATAGTGATGAATCCCCAAGATGTCCCTCTTGGGAAAAACATATTGCCTTAGCTTCTGGAGGTGCTAAGGTCATAGACTTCAGGTGTCAGAACCTTCAAGTCTTGTCTCAAGAGATCCATCTTGCTCAAAGTCATCCTCTTCCCAGGGCAATCTATTAATAATGGCTGGTTGAGGTGGGGTCTCTGAAGGTCCAGCTATTTCAGCCTAAGAAAGGAAAACATTAGGGGCCATTTTATTACCAGAGGCTCCTGTGGGTTGACTTGAGGTTATAAAGCCTACATCTCAACTCAACATCTCTCTCTGCCTGATCCTACTTTCTTTCCACAGCTGTTGATGACAAGGGCACTCCATAATAAATATTCTTCTTGATGAACTCTGTCTCAGAGTCTACTTCCTAAAGAACCACTCTTTCAGGGAAGGAGGTGCCTACTGTCTCATGAATGGCTCTTTTGTTCTGTTGACCACCCAGATTCATTCCAATAGTCAAATCTTAGAGATGCATGGGTGAATTTGGGTTAGAGAAATCTCAATTGGCCCAGCTTAAAATAGTGAGAAAATGTGAGACTTCCTGGAGCTAACGATAGAGGAAGTGAGGAGAGTGAAAAATAAGCCAGAGAAGGAGAAACAGATCAGAAAACAGTATTTATACCATTTACTGGTGCTACATGAGGTAAAGCAAACCACTAGAAGAATTCTGGTGGCAGCATGATCAGAAGAAGGAGTAACGAGGATGACTGACGTGGGATTTTACATTGTTTGCCTTATGTGCATTGTTCCTTCATTTTATTTAACATCCAGTGAAGTGTGCCATTTACAGAGATCTTATATGGTAGCTTTTGTAAAAAGGGTCATATCTGAATTGATAAAATACAGAACAGGTAGGAAGCTGATCTATTAATGTATCAAATATATAGGAATCAGGAACTCAGAGTCATCGGTAACCGTGGTAATATAATCTCCAGTGAAGGTGCTGGTATTTAATCGTATTGAAACCTTAAGCAGTATTTGAGTTGTGTCTGTTTACTTGTTTGTTTAATGTTTTAGACAGTGCTTTCTTATGGGTAAGGACAGTGCCCATGATGCAACAAATTGCCACGCTCATAATTAATACTCCTTAAATATTTGTGTAATAAATGTATATGGGCATGAATGACTATATTTAGTTGTACAGATATCTGCCTCCTCATTAAACTATGAACTTTTGTGGATCAGGATCACTAAAAAAAATTACTATGCAAAGTGCCTAGAACAATGTTTGACTCATAGTAAATGAGTTAATTGATGAATAGAATGTCTAAAAGCTGATACACACCAGAGGAAGACACAGGTGCCAAGGATCAATTTATTCTCTCAGCTCTTAATATAATATTCATTGCCTGATCTATAAAACTAGAGATGGGCCTGGTGAATACAACTTCTTTACTACATGACACAATGTTAAGCTTTTAAGTAGAGGGTACTGGAGAGACACTGCAGGAGGAAGAGAATTTCCTGGTTCTGATAAGCTCTCCTGGCAGGATCTTGTAGAGCACTCGGCTTATCCAACTCCTGGATTCTACAGCACCAAAATTTTCCAGTGCTTTGCTCCGACAGCACGTGCAGCTTCTCCATTGCCCAGCTACTGTAATGCATGATGGTCAACTTCACCCAGTAGCTAGCAACTTCCTGCACAACCATTCTTCTGTTGGTCTGGTTTATAATTGAGTGTCTCCAGTAAGACACCTATCTATGAACAGCTTTCTCCAGGACTATACAGGGAAGTTTTCTAACAAGTTTTGGAGAGTAATTACCAGAAAGTTTTTCTGGCATGGCATCACAGAGAGACTTCTCTGTTATCTAGTGAATGATGGTTGTCCCTTCTATAAGAAAGTCTGCATCTCAGCCCTGAGAGGCTACTCCTTTGGGCTCTCTATCTCAAACCTAGGGTCAGCCTGCTGCTTGTATCTGCTATTTCTGTATACTGTGGACTTCATTCTTCTTGTTGATAATCCTTAATTACTCCAGTGACCCTTTATAGTTGATGAATCTTCATATTAAACTTATCATGTTCAAATTTCTGTGTGGTTTCTCTCTTCCGATTGGACCCTGCCTGTATGGTAAAATACTCAAGACTGAAGGATCAATAACTACTGTGAATTGAGTGTTCTCCTTTCCACATATTTACCCTCTGAATTCCAGCTGTTTTCCACACAATTTAGAGCACTGAAAAAAACTTAAAATCTGTAAGAAATTCAGGTTAACTCCCTTTACTCCATAATAGTAATAATATCCAAAGATCAAGTGTCAGCAAATATCAACAAATATGTTAAATCTGGTGACAATGTTTGTGAATGTTAGGTAAATAAATTCAAATTGTTTGTTTTTTTCTTTAACTTCAGGATTTTCTCACAACCTATATCCTGCCAATGTGAAATTTTGAACCTCTAAGTGGTAGATGGATTATTAACATCTTGCAAAAACTATTTAACCATCTTTGTATTTGGAGACTATTTCACCAAACATGTGCTTCTCAAACACATGTGGAGGAGCTACCTTCAGGATTACCTAGCTCGGTGATTCTCATGTGTACTTCAAGGACTAGCATTAACATCACCTATGAACAAGATAGAAATGCCAATTATACTGCCTATCCCAACCTACTGAATCAAGAACTGAGTATGGGGCCTAACAGTCTGCATTTTAACAATCCTTCTAGGTGATTATTAAACACATTAGAATTTTATGAAGTATTGATCTAGCTTAATACTATCTTTTTATAGGTGAGAAAACTGAATGTCAGAAAATTTAGAGCATGCCAGGTTCAAACAACTTGCAAGTAACAAAACAAATGTTCTGTTTTCAAATGAACTTGCTTTCTGGTTCTTTCTTCTAAGCCTGACCTTTAGTTATGATTGCTTCTGAAACCTTTGTCTAGCACTTCTCACCATTTTTGGGGTGTATAACAGGGAAACAGAAAATGGATTTGAATAAAGTAAAGATAGTCTTTTTATAGATTTTTAAAAGAATACGCAAGTGTTTAAATATGGAATCACTTCTGAGATGCAGTAGACACTTTGTTTCTAAGGTGCTCAAATGTTACTGTCCATTGGGTAGAATACAGTATAGACAGTTCAAACATGAATGATGTTTTGACTAGAAGAGGTGGTCTTTAGAAGCCATTCACTCATGAAATGTTGTAATTTTATGATCCCATAATATGATGTTTGCTGTCTTATTAAATAATCTCCCTGCGGGTAGAGATGTCTTTCAAAATGAAATAAAATTCTCCCGGGCTCTGGCTCCTCCCTCCTTTCTCCACAAAGACTTGTATTTGGCCAGATGCTTCTCCTTTTCATTTTCCATTTAGGTGGCATTTTCAAATATAGAAAACAATTTTGTAAACTCCCTGCCGTTTCTGTTTTGCTCGGGCTCCACGGAGGCCCAAATAATTTATGGAAAAACAGCACCTGTGTTTTCACCAGGAATGGCTTTCACCACACTGATGAATTTCAAATGAAGGGCATCTACCTCATTCAAGTTAAATGGAAAGCAAGTTCTCTCTCCATTTCCAGAAAATGATTGCAGAATGTGCTTGAAAACTATTTTCTTGCCCTATACAAACATTAAGCCAAATGTAAACATGTTAGACCAGGCTATACCCTCTGAGGGGAAGGAAGACAGTAGGTTCAAACAATTTTTTCAAAGAAAGAAATTCTGGGGCTATTTTCTGAGGATTTCTCCAAATTGATTGATTCATTGTTTCATTTATTCATGCATTCATAAAAGTTTGTGGAACATTTATTCACTAAATATTAGTTCATTTGCCACGTATTCTGTAAAGAGCCTTTCTAAGAAATAAGAATATATTACAGGGAGCAGGGGCCCATTCAATTTTTAGGTCAGCATGGAAGATTGAGCATGAGTTTATCATTTATCTCTTCTTTCATCTAAAATGAGAATCAGCAAACAATGATCTGTGAACCATTTTTTTGTAAATAAAGTTTTATTGAAACACAGCCACACTGTTTATGTATATATTATTTCAGAGTGTTCTGTTTATTTTTCTCTTTGATTTTCTTTTTTCTCTGTGTTTTATTTTGGATAGTTTCTATTGGTATGTCTTTGTGTTCACTAATCTTTTCTTCGGCAATGTTAAATCTGCAATTGGTCCAATTCATTTATATATTTTTTTAATTTTTCACATAGCTTTATTTATCTCTAGAAGTTAGGCTTAAATTTTAATTAGTATCTTTTGTGTCTTGAGTTTACTTTTTGAATAAGCAGAGGAGGACACTAAATTAGTTCTATAATATATTATTTTAATAATGTAAATAATATGTTGTATTATAATAACCTATTTAGTGTCCTCTGTTTCAATATCTGTGCTACTTCTGAGTCAGTTTAAATTGATTTGTCTTTTTTTCCTCTTTATGGATCATATTTTCTTTTTTGCATGCCTAGTAATTTTTAACTGGATGCCAAACATTGTGAATTTTATCTTGTTAAGTGATTAATAGTTTTGTCATCCTGTAAATAGTCTTGAGCCTTCTTCTGAAATGCAGTTTAACCATCTGAGGCCAGGGAAAGTGCCATCCAAGAGAATTAGAGGGTACATACCTGGTACTCAATATAAAGGACCAGGAATAGTGTCTGTTTCCTCCTAGCCAGACTCAAAAATTATTAGTTCATGGAGCACTAGTTAGCAGCACAGAGCTTAGAGTTAATTTATTATTATTATTATTATTATTATTACTGAGGCAAGGCCCGTTGTACACTACCCAATGCTCATTGAATCCTGAGGCTTTTACAATCTGGCTGGTGAGAACAGGCACTATGACTGTATTAGCTCAGGACACTGTTATATTTAACCCTAAAAGGTGGCTCTTTCCTTGGCCTTTGGTAGTTTCCTCATGTGCATTTGCTTCTCAGTACTCAGCTGAACATCTGCAGGGTACCTTCTGATGGTTTCTGCAGAGCTCTCTGTGTGCACCTTCCATCTCCCTAGTAGTCTGTCTTGTGAACCCTAGCTATTTTGCTTTCCCTGGACTCTCAGTTCTGCTCCTCTGCTCAAGGAGTACACATAGCTCTATGTTGGTTCTCCTACCCTGGGCCTGAAAAACTAGCAAGGTGCAGCAATTATGTACTCATCTCTTTTATTTTGCATCTGTCAGAGAGCCATGTCCTGTCTTGCCCCATGCACAGTGTTTTTAAAATTGTAATTCCATGTATTTTGTCATTTAAAAAACGTGTTTGTTGTTTTACACAGGAAGTTAAATCCAGCCCCTGGCAGAGTAGAGGTCTTGGAATGATGTGGAAAAGAGCGTGGACTTCATGCTGAGGAAGTGAAGCATTCTTCAGTCCAGAGTTGCCCACTGTGTGCACCAAATGTTGATGATTGCCTCTGGCCATGGGCAAATTTATCTGTGTGCTCCTGAGTTCTACATTGATATTATTTTCTATGGGCCCTGAAATGAAAACTTTAGGGAAAAACTTTTCTTAGACGTTAGGGTTTTAAAGATAGTTCTTAAGAAAAGTAATGGGGACATGCCTGGTAGTAGAAAGAACAGATGTGTAGTAAGGTGAAAAGTTATTAAAGGGGGAAAGAGCAGTGGAGTGAGGAATGAAAGTTTAAAGGCTTGTGATATGACCAAGAGATCATTTTCAGTCTAGCAGATAATCAGAAAAGTAAAAACCTAAGATATTTCTTATTTTAAATTTTTTTAAAGAAGAGCTCAAGCAACACAGTGGGAGTTTTTTGAGGCAGGTGGACAACATACTCAAATGAATAGCTGATTTTATTTCATACATGAAGGAAAATAGCCAAAAATGGTTCATCAAATTAGATAAAATCCTGTGAATGATTATCCCTAAGGAATTCTTCCACCTGCTGGCCCCTGGAGAACTAGATTGCCTCCTTTTAAAAATCCTCAACAGTTGTTCAAAGATCTGGCAAATTCATTATCACCTCTAATAGCTTCTAATTAAACTGTTATAGTAAAGCCGTAGGATTTTTTAAAAGTCACCCATGCACAATAACACCTGTTAAGTGTTCTCACATGTTGAGCACAGATTCAGAAAGAGTACACACCTGCTCTATGGCATGCTATCTTACCTCAAATACAGGCACTCAGACGGTTCCTTCTGGAAGGGACCTCTGAGACCAGAGAGTGCTGGGGACATGGCGGGCATCCTCTTTCCAGCAATACTCAAATAGGAACTGGATGACTTTCCCGAAGTGTCTACAGCAAAGAACACCCTATTATTCATTTAAGCTGTCAAGTTGTGGTGTTTCTGACAAGCTGGGGCAAATATGTAGAGACCTAATGAAAAACACAATATCATTATGCTTACCCAGTGCCTTATAACTCAAAATGCAAGTCCATGTGATGAATTTAATCAGGCATTAACACATGATGGAGTTCTTATGATGTTCCTGACACTTTGCTTAGTAGTGGGATAGAAAGGTGAGATCGTTAACCTCACAAACCTTGGAATGCAGTGGAGAAGGAAGAGCCTCTACCCATAGGACACTGAGCTCATTTGATCTGGTTCTTCCCCTCCCCGACCCCTAGCCTTTTCAGGAGGGCGGGGCAGGTGTTCTTCACACTTTTACCACAGTGTCAGTGCTTGGCCAACGTCTTATAGTTTATAAGTGGCCAAATCTTGGACAATCCTCTGGTTATTTGGGATCTTCCCCTTGTTCTCTTTCCTCCACAGCAGACTTTCAACAATTCTATGTTCCTCACAATATCCTGTCTCTCTCAGCAGAAGGTTCTAGAACATAATCGCTAGGCCCAGATTCATGAAAAAGGTGGCAGCTGGCATTTTCCATCAAGGGAGCTTTTTAATAATGAATAATCCCATGATATATTTATCTTCTTTAAAACTATTGCAATTCAGACTGAAGAATAACAACAATTCTCTGTCCCTCATGAAACCAGTAATTAATTGCAATGAGGACCAAAGGTTGCCACCTTACATGCTGGCATCTAGGAGACCCAGGGGCAATGGAAACACAGGCCTAGTTGCAATTCTGAGGAAGGGGCTTCTGAGAGCTTCATGGCACAAGACAAGAGAACAATTCTGATTCTTTCAGGGTAATTCCCTGTTTCCAAAAAAGTGAGGAAAAGCACATCCTAAGGGATGCTGTCTTTGTCAGACGAGTTAGCTCTTAGGCATGACTAAAGTTTGCTGCTTTTCCCATGTTTTCTTTGGTTTTTTTTTTTTTTTCTTTTGTTCTGGATGAAGTTTAGAGAAAAAAGAAGGCAGTATTCTTGGCCTTCAGTGGACTGAACCCAGCATGAATTCTACCTCAAAGCTGAGGTGGCTCAAAATAACATTTCTTGAGCACTTGCATTATTGTATGTTTAGTGCCTACTGCTTTCACGTATCAATATCAATATCTATACTTGTACATACCTTGTGTGTGTGTGTGTACACATACACCCGTACACACACACGGAAAGAGAGGAAGGGTAAAAATTATATATATATATATGTATATATGCATACGTATATATTTACCATGTCACATAGTAATATAATGAAAAGTTTTACAATGTCTCCAAAAATTTGGCATCCATTCAGTTTTATAGAAGATGAAAATGAAATCATTATATAATTATAATAAAAAATAAGTAACTATGATATGGAGTTCTCTGTATAATAGTCTTTGCTCCAAGCATTCTTTGATATACTCACTCATTTATCCTTAAAAAAAAAAAAAAAAAACAAAGAAAGCACAGAAACAAAAACAAAACTATGAAATGAGTACTATTAAAATGGTTCCTAATTTTAAAATGAGGACATACTGACACAGAGACATTAAAAGACCTGTTCATGGTCCTCACAATTAAAAAGTGGCAGGTTTCTCAGGTGATGAGTGTAGGAGAAAACTTTCACAAATTCTGCATCCGACAAAACACTAATATCCAGACTCTACAAGGAACTCAAACAAATTAGCAAGAAAAAAAAACAATCCCATCAAAAAGTAGACTAAGAATGTGAGTAGACAATTCTCAACAGAAAATATACAAATGGCCAAGAAATATGAAAAAATGTTCAACATCATTAATTATCAGGGAAATGCAAATCAAAACCACAATGCGATACCACCTTACTCCTGCAAGAATGGCCATAATTAAAAATTTAAAAAGTAGTATGTCGGCATGGATGTGATGAAGAGGGAACACTTTTACACTGCTGGTGGGAATGTAAACTACTACAACCACTATGGAAAACAGTGTGGAGATTCCTTAAAGAACTAGAAGTAGAACTACCATTTGATCCAGCAGTCTCACTACTAGGTATCTACTCAGAGAAAAAGAAGTCATTATATGAAAAAGACACTTGCACATGCATGTTTATAGCAGCACAATTTGCAACTGCAAAAACATGGAACCAGCCCAAATGCTCTTCATCAACAAGAGTGGATAAAGAAAACGTGGTGTATATATACTATGGAATACTACTCAGCCACAAAAAGGAATGAAATAATGGCATTCACAGCAATCTGGATGAAACTGGAGACCATTATTCTAAGTGAAGTAACTCAGGAATAGAAAACAAAACATCATATGTTCTCATTTATAAATGGGAGCTAAGCTATGAGGATGCAAAGGCATAAGGATGATACAATAGATTTGGCAGACTCAAGGGGAAGAGTGGGAGGGGGATGAAGAATAAAAGACTACACATTGGGTAAAGTGTACACTGCTCAGGTTATGGGTGCATCATCATCACAGAAATCACCACTGAAGAACTTATTCATTCAACCAAACACCACCTGTTCCCCCCAAAACTATTGAAATAAAAAAAAATAAAAGTATTACAAGTAGACCTTAAGAAAAAAGAAATTATCATAAGCCTGATAGCTTAAAACAACACAAATTTATTATCTCACAATCTGGAAGTCAGAAGTCTGAAACGGATCTCCTTGGGCTAAAATCAAGGAGTCAGCAGGGCTGAATTCCTTTCTGGAGGTTTTAGGGGAGAATCTGTTATCTTGTCTTTTCTGGATTCTAGTAGCTGCCCACATTCCTTGGGTTGTGGTTCCCTTTTTATTTTCAAGACCAGCAATGGCCAATGGAGTCTTTCTCACATTGCATCACCCTAAGACTAATTTTCCTGCCTTTGTTTTTCACCTTGTGATTATACTGGGCCCACCATGAAAATCCAGGACAGTCTCTCCATCTCAACATTTATAATTCAATCACGGATTCTGAGGTTTAGGATGAGGATATCATACCATTATTCTGCCTATTACACCAACTAATAGGATATCACTGGGGGATCCTTATTCTGCCTATTATACCAAGTATCTGAATGCAGCAGTTTACAAGAGAATACATCAATTTGTCCATATTTTTCAAAATGGAAAATATGTATATTTAACCCAGTAATTCTATTTCTGGAGATTTATGCTAAAGAAATATTTACATAGGAACATAAAAATATTTACGAAGAAGTTAATTGCAGCACTAACTGGGCAGGCAAACATGGACATGATGGGCCTCAGGGCTCAGCAGCAGCAGAGACAGCAGAGATAAGTTACAGCCTGTCCTTGCAAAGGATTCCTGAGCCCCTTCCTATGTCCTCTCCCGGTGAGTCTTTTGCTCTCTCATTCTGATGCAGCCACAGTGGCATCCTTGCCTCCTCCTCAGTCAGACCATAGCCCTTTGCTCTTCCTCTTCATGCACTTCCCTCAAATCTCCATTCAAATGTCACCTTCTCTTTCCCTTTCCAGACCACATCCTCTGTCCAACTTAGCCATGCTTATCTTTCTCTGCAGCACCTATTTCCAACTGACAAGCTGTATATTTACCTATTTATATGTTTGTTTATCTACCTACACTAGAATATAAGCTCTTCAAGGGAAGGAATTTTTCTATACAGACCATGATTTTATTTGCAGTACCTGGTATAGCACCGGCATTTACTAGGAACCTAACAGAAATATTTGTAGAATGAATGAGTGGATGAATGGATATACTCTTTAAAAAGAGATTAAAAGATGTCTAAGATGAATTGCTTAACGAAAATATTTCTTGAATAACAATTTGTTATGCCATATATATATATATATATATATATTCATTCCTGTAAATACTATTGAAACATCTACATAGCCATACCTAATACATGATACCTAAATGTGATCTGTGGCTTTTGCTATTTACTTTATTATTTCTGAATTATAATAAACAATAACCATGTATCTTTTCTGTGGTCAGAAAAAAGTTTTAAATGAATTTAAAAAATCTGAATCTAGGTTTATAATCCAAGTCAAATGCTGCCTTCTCACTATGTATCAACTGCCTTGGAAAGAAAACTTCATTTTAATTTTTTCTACCTCTCAGATGACTGAGAAAAAATGAAATTCTAAAGAAGACATTTGTATCTGTCAGGATCTAGTCAAAATACAGGAACTACTCTTGGTATTTCATACTGAAAAAAATTGTAAGAGAGAAATTGATTACATGAGTGATAGAAGAAAGAAAATCCAGGCTGGGGTCTGTGAGGAAATACGGATTAAGTAATGGATGAAACTGCCGCTGAGCCTGGGGGGACTAGAGATGATGTATTCTTACCAGAATCCAAAACTTGGGCCACTTAGCTGAAGTTGCACTCATGATGGATTTATGGAGGGAAGCCCTAGACAACGGGACGTAGAACTGCTAAAGATGTGCAGCTGCTGCTAGAAATGTTACCCAAAGTGGAGAAAGATGGGGAGAGACATCCTCCTTCACGCCCTGCCAGCCAGTGATGTTGTTGTCCAATGACCAAAATTACTCAGAAACCAGAAGGCAGGGGAGCCTGGGAAATGCAGTTCCCTGCACTATAGAACAAGGTGAGGAGAGGGATCGAATCTGAGAGGCAGATGCCTGGTGTGACAGTTGGAAGGAACCAGTGCTAGTCATCAGAAGCCACAACAGAGTATTTAAGATAGCTTGCTATTCCAGTATGCTGTTAATGAAATTACACTTACATCCTAGTCATCTTGTCAGTGTCCATCTCTATGTGCATTTTGCTTTGTAATAGAAGTGCAGTGTTCAATTTGCCTACCAAAAAAAAAAAAAAATACAACCAACCAAACAAAAACAACCTTTTAGGACATACAAACACTCTCAGTTATAGACATCTTAAAAGCAAGATTCTACATTCTTCAAATATCTTCCACTGTGAATACCAGTCTGTTTATTCAGGTGAAAACCTATCATCAGGAGAAATAGAGACACATGCACTGTTTCTATCTATCTATCTATCATCTATCTATCTATCTATCTATCTATCTATCTATCTATCTATCTAATCTGTCATGTATCTACACAGAGAGCTACACACACACACACACAAACACACACACACAAACACACAGGCACACACACTAACACACTCATATATAGAGAGAGATAAAGTCCCTAAGGAATTTTCAAAATTATTTCCTTGACATTTTGAAGTAAGTGTGTCTGTCCGTATTGCATGTATTGGAGTAAATAAGCCACATATGACAACGAGAGTACAAAGAGAATGTAGATAGAAAAACATAGAATATAGATAGAGAATATAGATAGATAATCACAATAGTGGCATAGGAAGATATGATTAGTCCACCATAAAACTACAAAAAGAGAACTTATGTGTATTTGATATATTGTAACAGACTAGTGGACATTATATCCAATAAGGGTGTTATTGGTCAGATTAATAAGAGGGTATTATTCCTCAGAGGCTGCTGAAATCAACCCCCATTCATTAATATTCCATAAAATAAATTAGACTACTTGAGCTTCTAAACATCTGGGATCAGGTGTAACTTTGATGGTCCAAGAGCAAGTGATCTGTCAAGAGGCCTGAGGTTTGTACTGAAATCTAATGGCAAAAATGAACTGAAACACTTTGGAGAAGAAACAGCCTGTAGTTTTAATTTGATTCTCACTGTCTTCCAAGGAAAAATTTTCCTGGATTGCTGAACTTTAGACATTCTCTGCCTTCTGAAAATCTCATCCATGCTATGAATAAAATTCTCATTTTATGGGGAAGAGGAGAAGATTAATACATGTAGTCCCGACTTTACCTCTTCTTTTCCAATATCTTGCTGGGTTTGGCTACCTGTTAATCCACTATAACTATTCCAACTTGGTTCATTCAAAACAAATCTGGAAGCCATTCTTCCTCCTCTGTCTTCATGTTTGTTACAAGTAATATGTTTAAGGATCTCAATATCTTTCCAGTGACCCAGGCTCCATGCTTGGACAACCGATACTTACTCCTCTGCTGTTTCACCCACACTATCTTAACATGCTTTCAAGCTTTACCTCCTATTTCCACTTCTACTTCTCCATTCACACTCCTACCATCCTCATTCTCACCTGCACTGTTGCAATAGCCATCCAAAAACTCAGTGAACTTGCAGACTTGTGCTAAAGTTCATTCTTCATACTGCTGTGGATTAATCTTTCTATGGCACGGTTAGGCTGTTATTTTGCTTAAAAACATTCAAATTTTTGTAAATTTTAAGTTTAGGGGTACAAGTGCAAGATTGTTACATAGGTAAACTTGTGTCATGGGAGTTTGTTTTAGGATTATTTCATCACCCAGGTATTAAGCCTGGTACCCACTGGTTATTTTTTCTGATACTCTCTTTCCTCTCAGCCTCCACCCACTGAAAAGCCCCATTGTGTGTTGTTCCCCTCTATTTGTCTATGTGTCCTCAACATTCAATATTTTCTTACTGTGTACGTTGTTTATTTACAATTAACATTGCAGAAGAGTTAGAAAAGATATAACATAAAGATAAAAGACAAACCTTATTTAATTTTTTCTTTTTAGAACCATATACATTAGCCAGTCACTTATTCTGCATCTTTGCAATGTGTTTTCATGTGGAAGGACTTGTAGCTGACTGTAAGCTGTTCACATTACTTGTACCTGAAATTCTTATATCCAAGTACATATTAGATATATTCATTCTGCCAGAAATGCTTCTCTTTGTTTTCCTTTTTTCTTTTTTACCCTTGTCCCTTCCTATACATCTTTTTAAACTCATTTAAATTCTATCTCTACAAAAGGTTTCCCCTGATCTATTCTCTCTCCATCCTGGCTGATTTAATTCCTCACTTTGATGACTTATCAGAGCTCTGTACCTCTCTCACTTTGTTTTCTGCATTCACCCTTAACCAAATTCTGTCTTGTAATATTGCCCATCTAAAGTGGGACATACTGCCGTTGCTGACTGTATCTTAGGTTCCTGGAGAGCTGGAGCAATGTTATCTCTGTGACCTGTATCCCTTACCAGGTCTAGCATGGTTTGTTGTATGGTAGTTAATATTCTTTTTTTGTTGTTGTTCTGTTTTTGCTCCTGCTGTAGTCATAAGTGGCCTTTTTAATATTGCCTTTATAAGTCTTTTTGTTATCTGGTTAAAGGAAGAGAGCAAACATGATGTCCTCAAGACTAAAAAGATTCAGACTTCCCTGTTTTCCTGTAAGACAGAACTGAAAGAAGCATCGATTTACATTAAAATGAAAATAATAACATCATTATTTACTCATGTCAAGGCTATGAAATAAAATCAAGGGTTTGTCACTGTGGAGTTGAAAACTAAAAAATAAGAAATGTATCTGAATCTGTTGTCTCCTAGAGTATAGGTATCAACAAGGCCACTGTTCAGGAGTATGGATTTTAGGTACTCTTATGGACTGAATTTTGTCCCTCGAAAATGCATATGTTGAAGTCCTAACTTCCAATGTGATAGCATTTGAAAACGGGGCCTTTAAGATATAATTAAGGTTAGATGGGGTCATGAGGGTGGTGCCTCCATGATGGAGATTAGTGCCCTTATAAGAATAAGAAGTGATTAGTGTTCTCTCAGTATCTTGCTTTAATATGTGCGGCTACAGTGAGAAGATAGCAGTCTGTAGACAAGGAAGAGTCCCCTCCCTAAAACCTGACTACGTGGGAACCCTGATCTTAAACTTGACAACATTTAGAATTGTGAGAAATAAATGTCTGTTGTTTAAGCCACACGGTCTATGGTATATTGTCATAGAAGCCTGAGCAAACTAAGACGGGTATATTGTTTAAAACGGCACTGATAATTCACCTGGAAGTATAAAATATTCAGAGCTGCCTTGAAAGTTATACTAACTCAGCCAACCCAGTGATATGTACAGCATAATGATGACAGGAAGAAAAAAAAAAGCATTTTCTGCATGTTTTTTGTCCCACTGCTGTCTCCTTTCCCTGTCCCTGTGCATTCCTTATTAAGTTCAATTGTATTATAGATAACACCTTTTATTACAGACTTTGCTTTCTCATTACTTGAAGCTCATTTTGAGTTACAATCTATGTAATATAAACTCAGATGTGAGCCAGGATTGAAGGACATAACAATAACTCAATTTTTCTGTAAAACAAGTAGGAAGTTGTTCCCATTTATGAATAAAGAGTCTAGATTTAAACATTCCTATAGGAAATGATGAAATACAGTTTGAGTTCCTAAGGTTATATATACATTAAAAAAATTAGTCTCAGAGAAGTCAAGTAGCTTATCTGAGATCATTTAGTAACATGGGATGATTTGTGTCCAAAACTGATATTCAGTTTACTTGTTTTCTTTTTCAAAAGGCTAGCGCTTTTATTTAAGTTGGGAAATATGATCTCACTTTCACAATTTCTCAAAGTGTATCTCTAGAGATATTAATAAGACTATATTAAGAAACATGTCCTGGTTTGGGAGGCTGAGGCGGGCAGATGGCTCACGTTTGAGACCAGCCTGAGCAACATGATGAAACCCCATCGCTACCAAAAAGTATTTTTTAAAAATTAGTCTGCTGGGCACAGGGGTTCACACTTGTAATCCCAGCACTTTGCAGGCCAAGGTAGGCAGATCACCTGAGGTCAGGAGTTCAAGACCAGGTTGGCCCACATGGTGAGATCCCGTCTCTACTAAAAATACAAAAGATTAGCTGGGCGTGGTGGTGCACACCTGTAATCCCAGCTACTCAGGAGGCTTAGGCAGGAGAATTGCTTGAACCCGGGAGGCGGAGTTTGCAGTGAGCTGAGATCGCTCCACTTCACTCCAGCCTGGGCGACAGACTGCGTGAGACTTTGTCTCAGAAAAGTAATAATAAAAAATTTAAAAAACCTCAAGTCATATGACCCAGCAAGTTTATTTCTGACCCTCTTGGCTCTAGCCAAGAGAAATAATTAAATATATACACAAAAATGTTTGTATAAAATTATGCAAAGCATGCTATTCATTATCACTAAAAACTGGAAACAATTCAAATGCCCATCAACGGGAATGGAGAAACACACTGTAGAATATTCATACAATATAATACCAATAACAGAGAACAAACTACTAATACATGCAGTACCATGGATGGATCTTAAAAACATGCTGAGTGAAAGAAGACAGATGCAGACAAAAAATACCTACTGTATCATGCCATTTACACAAAATGCGAGAACAAGCAAAGCTAATCAATGAGAATGGAAGTTAAAATAATGATTCTCTTTTAGGAGACTTAGGTTGAAAAAAGAAGGCAAGAAATTTCTGGAGTACAATGTGAGTACAATGTTTTGTTTGTTGACAAAGTGGTGGATATGCTGGTGTAAGCATTTGGCAAGCAGCATTAAGATGAACGATTATGATTATGCATTTTATTGCAAATAAATTATGCCTCAATAAATTACTGTGAACATTAATAAAAATTGCTATGGCAGAAAAATTCAATCTTCTTGATTTTCTCATTTAAGTATCTTATGAATAAAATAGTCAAGAATTTCAACTGCTCTTTTTCCTTGTATTTTTCCTTCTGCATGCCAATAGCAGTTCTTTTACACTACTCTTCCTGAAGAAAACAACAACAACAAAAAACTTGTTTGTAATGACCTGTAATTTGTAATGAGCAAATGCTTTCCCATACATAAAACTTGCAGGAAGTCTCTGGAATTATAAAAGTTTCAACAGGAGAGCAGCTGGGTCTAATGTATGCACTCCAATATAACACACTGCATTATATCTAGGGAATATATTAGCAAAAATTACTTTTTATTACAAAGCACTAGGCCTTCTAGAAATTTTTTATGACTCACTAAAATGGTAGCAAAGTGTGGAATATTTTGTTATTGTTGCTGCATTTTCCAGAAACCACACACCTTATATTGAATTAATCTATAATTGTTGGGCAATTTCTTTTTCCAACTGAACAGCACTTTTGAGATTACGTTTTTCTGCGAGGTCATGAAAAGAAAATTGGAAATATCACATATCTGCTGACGTGACATACAAGGGTCCTTTCATTTTGCATTTTCTTTTTCCCTCTGAATGAAGGCAAAAAAGCTCTTTAAAGACAGAAATGCTTCCTTGGGGTTTTCTCCCCTGAATGAAAACCATTTATCCTATAATTTGAGGCAACATGTCTTAGAAATAAAGACTGAAGTCAGAGGCAGTTGTTTTGTTATTTTGTGAACATTCAAAGTCCACTGGCTCCTTGTATAAAACAAAAACACTAAGTGTTCTTACTTTTATATTCTCTTCACATGCTATTCTTTTTTAAAGAAACAACTGAAGGAAATTGCTTCCTCCTTTTCCCTTCTTTTATCTCATATAGAAACATTTACTCTGAAAACTTTTGTAGCACTGAATTTTTGGCCTAACAATTTGGCATATGGTCTTTGTCCACCTGAAGCAGAGCTGCAGCACGTTGCCACCATCTTTGTGGGTTTAATGCTAGCGTTATTGTCAAAATAGTGAGCGGCATTTATGACCTTGCACCTAGCAGGCATTTTTTGTATTTTCATTGTTTCTGAGCCTGGATTTGCTTGGATCCAGTAAACTAAGTGAAGGTTTAATGAAGGTCAGGGTCAGAACACAAAAACAACCCTTTCGTTTTAATTAGTTCCCAAGAAACCTTTCTTTATTTCAGGTAAGAGCTAAGTTCCCTTTAATGTAAATGCTGATGCCATGATGAACTAACTGGGGACTCTCCCCTTGTAAGTACCTATTAGCTCACATACTTTTGGGAATCTTACATCTTCTCTTTCTCATTTTCAACTCTTAAGCCGCATCACTCATGACTGACTTGCTCACATATTCCTGCTCCCATTGATCTCTTTCTTCTCCAATTAGCTATATGTAAAATATATTGGGATGTTTATTTATATCAGTTTCATACAATTCTATAATTACTTTATGAATAGATCATTTTATATAATACATTTTAATAAGATATGGAGGGGGAGTAAACTTCTTTTTAAAAAGAAATTAGGAAAAGAATCACGAAGTACCCAGAAGAAGGGGAGAGAGAGAGAGAAAGCTGATAAAGCATATAAATCATTAGTGTCATGAATAAGTACAATTAAGAATTTTTTTAAAAACTGACTATTAGAAATGAGATAGCATATATGAACAGATTTGCAATTCCATGGGAATATATCTAACTTTGCAGAGTAAGTTGATGTTTTCTAGCAAAATGTAAACTACCAATATGTATTTTTAAAAAATAACTAATAGGAAGAGCTTGGATAGAAGTATTCCAATAAAAATAAAACATGCTCTAATCCCTTGTTATCTTTCTATCTAATCCTTAAGTAGAAGACATTCCCATTTTTTTTCAAATGTTCTAAATGGTATAAAGTAGCTTTCTGACTCATTTTAGGAATAAAACATACATTTTATATCAAAACTTTATAAACATAATACAAAATATATAAACACATATTGATTATAGAGGTAAATACAGATGTTAAAATTTTTAAAAATTTCAAATGGAATCTCTAAAATGCATCAAAAGTATGATACACCATTAACAAAATTCCATAAGAGTTCAGCATCATGAAACACATGCTAATAATTTTTTTAGTTTAAAAATAGATTTATTGTTATTTTTTTCTAGAAAGCACCTGTTGCTGATACATTCATGAGAAGTGAATGTTATTGAAGTAGTGTAACCTAGTGACCTATATAGAATATCTTTGTTGTTTTTACACATAGTTTTAAAAAATTTTTTCAATAGATTTTTAGGGAAGAGGTGGTGTTTGGTTACATGAATAAGTTCTTTAGTGATGATTTCTGAGATTTTGGTGTACCTGTCATCCAAGTAGTGTACACTGTACCCAATGTGTAGTATTCTATCCCTCACCTCTCTCTCATGCTCCCACCACCACCCCAAGTCCCCAGAGTACGTTGTATCATTCTTATGGCTTTGTGTCCTCATACCTTAGCTCACACTTATAAGTAAGAACATGCTATGTTTGGTTTTCCGGTTTTCCATTCCTGAGTTACTTAATTTAGAATAATGATCTCCAATTCCATCCAGATGGCTGCAAATAATGACTGAGAATGGCATTATTTCATTTTTATGGTTAAGTAGTATTTCAGTGTGTGTGTGTGTGTGTGCATGTGTGTGTGTATACCACATTTTCTTTGTCCACTTGTTGATTTATAGGCATTTGGACTGGTTCCATGCTTTTGCAATTGCAAATTGTGCTGCTATAAATGTACGTATTCAAATATCTTTTTCATACAATGACTTCTTTTCCCCTGGGTAGATACCCAGGAATGAGATTGCTGGATCAAATGGTAGATCTACTTTTAGTTTTTAAGGAATACCCATACTGTTTTCCATAGTAGTTGTCCTAGTTTACATTCCCACTAACAGTGTAAAAGTGTTCCCTTTTTACTGCATCCATGCCAATATCTATTATTTTTTTATTTTTTGATTATGGCCATTCTTGCAGGAGTAAGGTGGTATCGCATTGTGGTTTTGATTTTCATTTCCCTGATTATTAGTGATGTTGAGCATTTTTTTCATGTTTGTTGGCCATTTGTATATCTTCTTTTGAGGATTGTCTTTTCATGTCCTTAGCCCACTTTTTAATGGATTTTTTTTTCTTGCTGATTTGAGTTTCTAGTGTGTTCTGGATATTAGTCCTTTGTCAGATGCATAGTTTGCAAAGATTTTCTTTCACTCTGTGGGTTGTCTGTTTACTCTGCTGATTTTTTTCTGTGCAGAAGCTTTTTAGTTTAATTAAGTCCCATCTATTTATCTTTGTTTTTGTTGCAATTTCTTTTAGGTTCTTAGTCATGAAGTCTTTGCCTAAACTGATGTCTAGAATGATTTTTCTAATGTGATCTTCTAGAATTTTTAAAGTCTCAGGTCTTAGATTTAAGTCTTTTATCCATCTTGAGGTGATTTTTGTATAAGGTGAGAGAAGAGGATCCCGTTTCATTCTTCTACATGTGGGTAGCCAATTATCCCAGCACCATTTGTTTAATAAGGTGTCCTTTCCACACTTCATGTTTTTGTTTGCTTTATCAAAGATCAGGTGGCTGTAAGTATTTAGTTTTATTTATGGGTTCTCTATTCTGTTCCATTGGTCTACATGCCTATTTTTAGACAAGTACCATGCTGTTTTAGTGACTATGGTCTTATAGAATAGCTTGAAGTTGGGTAACGTGATGCCTCCAGATTTGTTCTTTTTGCTTAGTTTTACTTTGGCCATCCAGGCTCTTTTTTGGTTCCATATGAATTTTAGGATTTTTTTTCTAGTTCTGTGAAGAATGATGGTGGCATTTTGATGGGAGTTGCAAAAAAATTATTATGAGAAAACAAGTTTAATAAAACAAATGACATGACTCTATCAGTAAGGCAGGTTCATTTGTACTAAATCTCCACATAAAATAAAAATTGAAGAAAATCATTCAACACAAAAAAAGGCTACTTTCCAATAGCAAACACCAAATTAAATGTGGATATGCCCAAACTTACTTTTATTGAAATTAAGCATAAGTTGGAGATGTTAGATATTACATTGTTTTGGGAGGCTTTTGCTAATTCAAAAAGAGTAGATAAGGGATATAAGTGTAAAGATTATAAAATAAAATAATATTTATTCAAGAAATGGATGATTGAAGACTTTAGAAAGAAACTGAAGAAGAAATGAAGGAGGGAAGAAAGGAAGAAAAGCTCTAGGAAAACAAAATTAAGTACTAGAATTAATATAGTAAGTTGATAAGGTTCCTAAATGCAATGAAAATATACAAAATAAACATTTATTTTTCTTATACTAACAATGTCTAGTTAGAAAATATTTTCTTAAAAAAATCAAATAGACACAACCTATAAACAGCTAATAAGCAATTTAAAAACAGAAAAACAAAACCTACATAAAAATAACCAGAGTACTTCTGTTGGACATAAAATAAGGCCAGAACTAAAGAATAGAAACAATTTTCCTGCACAGGAATAACGAGTATCATAAAGATGTCAATATTTCAAAAACTAATGAGCCTATACAATTTTAGTTGGAATGCTATTTTAACTTGAATACAGCAATTTTAAAATTAATATAGCAATGAATATTCTTGAATAACAAGCAAATTTAAAAAATTACAAGAGCAAAATAGATTAGTGAAGGGGGCATATTTTACCCTTTCTGAGATATTAGAAGTTTCCATAAAGCCTGGTAACCAAAACTATGTTGATATTATCTGTGAATAACAAGATCAACCAAAGGCAGGGAATATAAGATAAGGAAATCAATGCAACTTCATGTTTTATATATGGTAAAAATAGCATTTCAATTCCATAGCAAGAGGCTATTTTATTTACAAATAGTGCAAGCATAATGTAAAGAAACAAAATAAAGAATATATTTAAAAATTCCAAATGGGTTAATGTTTAAATATCAAAAGCCTGAAATAGTAGAAGAGATGTTTAGAAAATATTAATAAAACTTTGAGTGAGAGAAAACATCTTAATCAATAAAAAAATTTAGAATTCCTCAAAAACAAATTTGACTATGTGAATTTAGGCTTTTAAAAAGACTAAAGCTACCATAATGGGCTCAAAAGAATATATATAAGAAAGACAAAAGGTTGATATTCTTAAACTGTCAATAGCACCAGGAGACTAATGGTAAGTACATATATAGTCTAATAGAAATATGGGTACAATTTTTTTAAAGGCAGTTTTCAGAAAATGAAAAGCAATTAGTCATAATAAACATAAAAGATCTAGTCAACCTCTCTTTTAGTCACAAAGAGAAACTACTTAGCCCATGGCTATTGCCATTGCTAATGGCGTAAGCCAGAATTGGTGAAAATGTAAAGAAACAAGCCATCCTAAACATTACTGGCTAGACTCTGAATTGGTTACATCAGAAGAGTAGAAGCTTCCTGTGAACCTGAAAGGAGGTTCCTTTTTAAAAGAATTTATGGCTAAGTCTTCAAAAGCAATTGCAGCAAAAATAAAAATTGATAAGTGGAATAGAATTAAACTGAATAGTTTCTGCACAGCAAGAGAAATTATCAAAGGAGTATACAGACAAACTACAGAATGAAAGAATATATTTATAAAGTATGCATTCGACAAAGGCCTAATATCTGGCAGGTATAAGAAACTTAAACAAATCAACAAATAATGCCATTAAAAAATGGTCAAAAGACATGAACAGACAGTTCCCAAAAGAAGACATACAAGTGGCCAGTAAACATGTGAAAAAATGCTCATCTTCACTGATCATCAGAAAAATGCAAATCAAAACCACAATAAGATACCATCTCACACCAGTCATAATGGCCTTTGTTAAAAAGTCTAAAAACAGCAGATACCAGTGAGGTTGCAGAGAAAAAGGAATGCTTATCCACTGTGGGTGGGAATGTAAATTAGTCTATCCACTGTGAAGGGCAGTTTGGAGATATCTCAAAAGAACTAAGAGTTGAAGCCAGCAATCCCATTTCTGGGTATATATCCAAAGAAAATAAGTAATTATACCAAAAAGGCACATGCACTCATATGTTCACTGTAGTGCTATTCAAAATAGCAAAGACATGGAATCAACCAAGGCACCCATCAATAGTGGATTAAATAAAGCAAATGTGGTACATATACACCATGGAATACTATACAGCCATAAAAAAGAACAAAATCGTGTCCTTGGCAGCAACATGGATGCAGCTGGAAGACATTATCCTAAATGAACTAATGCAGAAACAGAAAACCAAATACCACCTGTTATCACTTAAAAGTTGGAGCTAAACATCGAGTATACATGGGCATAAAGATGAAAATAGGTTGGATGCAATGGCTTATGCCTGTAATTCCAACACTTTGGGAGGCCAAGTTAGGAGGATCACTTGAGCCCATAAGTTTGAGACTAGCCTGGGTGACATAGTGAGATGGCATCTCTATTAAAAAATTAAAAAATTAGCCAGGCATAGTAGTGCATGCCTGTAGTCCCAGCTACTCAGGAGGCTGAAGCAGGAGGATCATTTGAACCCAGGAGATCAAGGCTGCAGTGAGCCGTGTTTCTGCCACTGCACTTCAGCCTGGGCAGCAGGGCGAGACATTTTCTCAAAAGAAAAAAATAGAGATGAGAACAATAGACCCCAGGAAATACAAGAGGAAAGAGGGAAGGAGGGAGACAAGGCCTGAAAAACTACCTTTAGTATACCATGCTCGCTAACTGGAAGACAGATTCATTTGCACCCTAAACCTCAGCCTCGTGCAATCTACCTTTGTAACAAACCTGCACATGTACCCCCTGAACATATAATAAAAGTGGAAGAAAATGAATTAATCACTCCTTCCATACCAGATGAGTTTTCTTTCCTGTTGAATAATATATCAGCCATAGTCAGTTGTCTAAATATTTGTTTGTTTATTTCTTTAGAAAGCAATCAAACGTGTGAGTTTCAAGTAAGTATGGGGAACTGGTTTTCAAACACTTCTTAAGTCTGGCAATTATCATATCAACATTTATTAAGTCTGTGATTGCCAGGACTCAGACAGAAGCTGAGGCAAGACTCATAAGCAGAGAGGTGGAGGTCCATGCTGGGCTGAGTTACTTAAGACTTCAAACTTGGCCTGTGTGAAAACATAGATGCACTCTAAAATAAGCATGAATATTTACCATCAGAAAGACCTGAATTGGAGACCCACTTCTGCTCTCAAAATAGAAAATAATAATGATTTCTACTTCCCAGCAATATTTGAAGTTCAAGATATATCAATGTATAGAAAGATAAGCATATGTGATATACATTTAAATATAAATAATCTCATGAATAATAATATGTAATACATACTACATGGAGACCTCGTTCTAAGGGCTTTATGTATATTAACTGGTTTAATTCCTCACAAAATAGGCTGTGAAGTAGTTAATTTTATTATCTCTATTTTACAAATAAGGAAACTGACATATAGGGACATTAAGTAACTTTCCCAAGCTCACACAGCTACCAAAGGCTAAAGCTTGGATTTGGAGGTAGTTCTAGTACCTTAAATTATAAGCTATGTCACTTCACTTGTTGCGCTTATGACAATAGCTTTATAAATAGCTTAGCAAACAGGTTCTAACTAATAATAGCTAGCAAACTGTAGCTTCCTAACTGACATAACTCTACACTCATTGTATATTGTGGAAACTACAATCTGGAAATATTTTATGTTCTTTCTACTGGAAACATTTTGTGTTCTTTCTAGTTCATCATCTTCTGTCTGTCTACTAATTAATATTTTGTTCTTTCTCTAAAATATACCCAACATTCTCACTCAGAGAAGGTTTTCCTTTTTTATAAATCCACATTTTAAAATATATCTTTCCCAAAAATATATCAATTTCAATCTGCACCATCCAAGTGGAAGGCATGGGACTTTGAACCATTATGAGTGCTCCTGGCTGCGTACACTTAATTTCCCTCTGCCACTTTTCTCTGAGAGGACACCTAAGAGCATCGCTTCCATTTGACAGAAGAGGAAATTGGTGCTCTGTGATTCCATAAAGCAACAGAAAGACTGGAGGGAAGAGGTAAAGTTTCAGCACAAGATATTTTGTTGGTTGGTTTTGTTTTGTTGTAAGTCAACTCACCACTGAATAGAAATATACAATTTAATCTATAAATATTTGGCTTGCAAAGAGTCCTTCAGGATCACATCTTTCCAGAGCAAGAGGCGCAACTGCAGAGACATCTTCAGTGACTCCGGAAGCAAATAACCAACTTACAGACCATTGACGCCTTTGCCTTGATGTCTCCCTCCCCCATTTGGCAATTTTTCTGCTCATTAGTCATTTCCTCCAGAGAATGAGTAAGATCAGAAGGAAGATCAAGCTCAAATCAGTCAATTACATCTACTTGTCAGTAACTGAAATGAAAGGATGAAGGCCTGGTGGGCAAGGATTCAGAGACAATTTGAGGGATTATCTGTGAATTTCAATTACCCTCCCACTTCTTTTCTCCATTAGCATGAATAATTAAGAATCCAGAGCCTGGAAAACCAGTGAACTTATGAAATGCTGGAGCCAGACGGCACCGTAAATATAATTTTCCAATCTCCTCTACTTATAGATGAGGAAACTTAGGGCCCAATGCAAGCATCTTGCTAATGGCAGCTCTGGTGGCTCCTTGATGTTCATCCCCTGTACGTTGTAGTTAAACGAAAAAAAAAAAATCTAGCCTCCTGTTAGTAAAAGTGCAATTTTGTCTATGATAATATTTCCAAAATAGGTAAAGTCTCAAAAGGAGCAATGTATGATGGGAAATGACCTAGGAATGAGAATGCTTAGGTCTAATTATGGCTTAATGCTGTGCGATCTTGGGTAAATATCCTAACTTCTTTGGGCTTTGGTTTTTCACCTACAAGGAAGGGATAATTGCCTCTGCACTATCTCACAGGCTTTTGGAGAGGGTCATAGAATATAAAAATAATAATATATTACTGGTAATAGCTGCTTTCTATATGCCAGATAGAGTGTTAAATGGTCAACATGCTCATCTCTTAATCCCTATGACAGCTTTATGATTCAGGTAATGTTGAGGTTTTGCAACCTAAAACCCAGAGAGGTTAAATAATGTGTTCAAGATCACGTGGATAAGCACATGGGAAATATTTTGTTATCTCTAAGGTAGATGGGTGTGTGTGTGCACGTGCGTGTGTGTGCGTGTGTGTGTGTGTGTATGTGTGTGTGCGAGAGAGAGAGAGAGAGAAAGAGAAAGACAGAGTGAGCTATCTTTTCATTATTGCTAAGATAAGTTGGGTTTACTACTGTGAATCCAACATTCACCTTAGATTCTGTTTGACTTGAAGTGGAGGCAGCATTTTGAGAATCTCAAAATAAAGGAAGGAATCAAGAGAGTATGGAAGATCTCTAAGGCTAATATAATGCTTTTAGACTTTAGCCTGAGGAAACAGCTAAGTGTGGAAGAATTTTGGGACGTGAGACCTAAGACACAGTTTAGGAGAGATTAATCAGCTGTCTGAATCTAAGATCCATGGCACAGGGAGGAGGGGTGGTATATGTAAATAATATAATGCTTTTGAAAGTCTTGAACAGGGTTAGGATCCCTTGCATGATTTTTTGGCTGCCTTCAAGCATTGCTCTGGGTGAGTCTTAAGAGAATGAAGAAAAGGACACTGGGAGGGAATTATTTTCTTTATCTAAAGAAGTATTTCCCATTAGTATTTTCCTAGGGGACGATTCACATACCATAGAATATCAGAACTGGGAAAGACTTTAGAAAATCAACCTCTATTATACCGTAGAATAGGGTTTTAAAATGACTCCTCTCCCCTTTACCTAGCCTCACAACCAGGACTCAGATGCCTTTCTCATAAGAATCCAGCCTTTTAACAGGATTTAAGTATTGTGCAATCTTCCACCCTTATATTCATGTATTCATGAATGCTTGTTGGGTGAATATTCATGTATTCATGATGGATGTGTATACAGACAATTGCAATCTAGTGTGTTATGGACTACAGAGTATTCTTTAAAGCAGAGGTTGGCAAGCTTCTACCTGAAAACTAAATCTGTCATGCAGCCTGTTTTTGTAAGTAAAATTTTACTGGAACACAGCAATGCTCATTTGTTTACATATTGTCTATGGTTGCTTTCAAGCTGCAATGACAGAATTGAGTAGTTGTGATGGGGTATGACCCACATAGCTCTTTACAGAGTTTACAGCTCCTGCTGTAGAAGAAAGAGTGCTTTTTGCAGAATTGAGAAGAGGGACAGTAAGGCTATCTACACAAGAGCCCTCAAACCTAGCTGCAGAGTAAAATCACCCAAGGAGCTTTTAAAAACATTGATGCTCGGACTCTATCCCTTTTTATCCCAAGATATTCTAATTCAATGGACCGGTGGTTAGAGCAGCCGTGGTGTTTTCTTAATTGCCTCTAAGGTGATACAAATTTAGGATGCCAGTATGCAACCAGAGTACAGTAAGACTGTTTTAGAAAATATAGCATTTTGACTGAGACCTAACAGAAGAATAGTATGTACCAGGCAAAGAAAAAGAGGAAGAAGACCTTCTGCATGTGCAAAGGTCTGGAGTGGAGAGAATGTACAGTCCATCTGGGGAACTTCAATTGGCTTTATAGAGGAGAAGCTGGCAGGGAAAAGGTAAAGTGGAAGAGAAGATTGGATCTAACCATGAAAGTTCTTGCCTATCCTGTTAAAAATATTCGCAAGTTATTTTAAAGGGAAATGATTGAAATGACTGAAGGGTTTTAAACAGGGAAGGAAACATAGATTTGCATTAGGATAATGTTAGCAGAGCTGTCTGGGGTATAGATTGTATGAGTTGGGGGAGGGCAGGGGACAGGCATGGTGATGCTGCAAGGAACTGGAGGCAGGAAGAAAAAAGAGAAGGCCAATCTCAGACCCCATTAAGACCCTTTACCATGCACCTGCATTGGAATCTAAGAAGTGGTATCCTGACTGCAATTGTACCTATTTGTAATGGCAATATACACCTTCTGTCGCTCAGCAACTTTCTGCATTACTCTCCTTTGTCCCTTAATATTATTTGAGCAAGTTCTACTCCCATGCTCCATAAGCTGCTTGAAAAGGACCCCATGTTATGGTCACATTGTCCCTCATCTCTCTTGGCATGCCCAGAAGAATGCTTTTGCCTATAGGAGTTGCTGAAGAATAATCAGTTAAATTGCATACTTTTTTTGGTGGGGGAGTGAGGAAAGTGACTGGTACAAAATGGGCCAGCTCACCAGCAGCAGAACTCAGAGCAGCACCATCACCTGACTCAGGAATCAGAGACATACCCCAACTATGCTGGGAAGCTGTCTATCTGAGCTAACGCACAGATCAGGACACAGGGATTCCAAACTAGCCTCTGCTGCCTACCTGCTGCATGACCATGACCACTACTCGCAGGTGAGAAGAGCTCCCACAAGGTCACAGAGTTCCCCTTCGACAGCGCTAGGTGCCAGCATATGTCATGAAAAGTGGTGCCCAATGAGGCTCACCTTTCCCTGGGGACAACTTAGCAATAACGCTAGATAATTTCATCTCATTCCTTTGCTTTTTCTTCTTTCTCTCCTAGATCTCATTCCCTACATTATCCCCTACTTTCGGATCTTAAGAACAATAGCCAAGCTGAGTCCCTTTTCTCATTGAGAATTTCACATCCCTTCATTCATCTGCAATGAATCCAACAGGGTGGCATTTGAACACACGATTTTACTTATCTCTTACAAGCTCTAAATCTCCTGGCACAGGAGCCTCTGTGCAAAAAGCAGAACTATTTATGTTATTTTTTTAAACAAAGGAAGTTCAATTTTCTCTTTTGTTGGGGAGGTTTTGAACCATCGTAAACTTCAACTAGTTCTATTGGTCCCCAGCAGTCTTGTTCCTCCTGCCTGTGCACATAACCACTACTTAATTTAGAGTGATTCAAAAGGCAGGGGAGACGAAAATGCAGAGTTCATGCTGTTAGAAGTGATCACTCTGCTTGGAGACATATGTAGCCACAGAAGGCTGAAAGATCAGAGTAGCTTAAAGCACTGAGAGATAAAAGGACCAGCATTGCTGATCGGGACCCCAGAGACCAGAGACGGGCCTGATGCATATATACAGCCCCGGCAGCCTTCATAGCTGCTGCCTTTTCTTTTCTTGCCTGCTTTTTTTTTTTTTGTTTTTATTTTAATTTTCTTAGTAAAACTCTGATGAATTCAGGGCAAGAGAAGGAAATGGGAGCTGTGCAGATGTGTTAATTCAAACCTTACAGATGGAGTTTTCATTTCACATACATGGGGCATGAAGCTAACATATCCTATTCTTGATTTTTAAGGTAAAAAAATCATTAAAAAAAATGTCCATATGAATGCAATACGGTATGTGATTTAATAGAAAGAATTAACACACCAAGTCCACAGACAGACTTAGGTGCAAAGACTGATTCTGGCACTTCTGTAGCTGTGGGTAGTGTGTATCCCAATGGATAATGTATCAGTCAGGGTTCTCTAGAGGGACAGAGCTAATAGGATAAATATATATATAAAGGGAGTGTATTAAGTATTAAGTTACATGATCACAAGGTCCCACAATAGGCTGTCTGCAAGCTTGAGGAGCAAGGAGGGCCAGTCTGAGTCTAAAAACCAAAGAACTTAGAGCCTGATGTTTGAGGGCAGGAAGCATTCAGCACGTGAAAAAGATGTAGGCTGGGAGGCTAGGCCAGTCTCAACTTTTTCACGTTTTTTGCCTGCTTTATATTCACTGGCAGCTGATTAGATTGTGCCCACCAGATTAAGGGTGGGTCTGCCTTCCCCAGCCCACTGACTCAAATGTTAATCTCCTTTGGCAACACCCTCACAGACACACCCCAAATCAACACTTTGTATATTTCAATCCAATCAAGTTGACACTCAGCATTAACCATCACAGATAATAATCCCTAACTTGGTTAAGGGATTGATTAAATCCCAAATTAATCATTGGAAGATTAAATAGCGTCATGAAGATTAGATGCCCAGTGCAGTCATTGCTATAAGTGGATGCTCAGAAAACTTACCTCCCTTCTGTTTCTCATTTGTAGTTATATAACCTTAGGGAAGTCACTTACATATATTGAGTGTCAACTTTAAAACAGAGGTAATAGTGTACATATGATAATACATTAAAGGAATAAAATAAGGTAATAAGTGTTAATGTCAGTATAACTTATAAAGGGTTGCATAAATTTGAGGCATTTAGTTGTTACACACTCTGTTAGTCTAGATAACATGTTAACAAGCAACAGAAAAGCTACTTTGCAGATTGAGTATTCATTTTATGGCACGCGCTGTACTAAAAACTTTAAAAATATGTTCTCTTCAATTATTACGCCATCCTGTATAGTATATAATGTAGAGGTAGCTGACATTTATTCTGCATTTACTACCTGCTTGTCCCTGTTCTAAATGCTTTAGATGTATTACATTTGCATGTTCCTAACCACCCTAAGACGTAAGTAGAGTTATCCTCATTTTACAGATGAGGAAACTGAGGTGCAGGGAGACTAAGTCACTATCCAAGGTCATACAACTAGTAAGTGATAAAATAATATTTGAAGACAGGCAGTCTGTTTCTAAAGCCTATAGTCTTATCCATAATATTATATGACAAAGTAATGACAGTTACAAACATTTATTCTTTGAGCTCATAGCTGTGGTTCTCACTTAAAATTATTAACTTACGAGAATATTTCATAATATATAGCAACGTTTTTGTTTATGGCATTATTTCCAAAGGCAATGAATATATTACTTATTTAAATAAATTCTGTTGAGAAAAATGCTACCATTAGCACAGAGATGACTAATTTGCTACCATCAATAGGTAGCATTCTGAAATTGGGTCTGTAACCTGGGTTGGTATACTTATGCATATATTTATTAATACATATGTACTCCCATAAAGCTGGAATGCCATTTAATAATTCCTCTCTGCAGGATGCAACAATCAGAAGACATATATACCAGTCCAATGTCCAGAAATAATTAAAATGTGATATTAACTCATAACTGCTGTGGGCTTGCATTCACATCTAAAGCATTTAGAGCAGGACAGAATCTCCTGAAATCTTCTTTTTAAGAATTCAGGTAGTTGGAGCACTTCTCTCTCTAACCGTGTCTTCCTACTTTCCAAGATACATTCTCCTTCAGCCCCTAGCAGTACAAATTAATCTTCTCTCTTTTTGTTTTTTTTCCAGCCTTCTGACCAACACAGCAACAGCTGCTAAAGAAAAAGCACAGTAGAACTAAAGCAAGAGCAAGATATGGTAAAAATTTGTGAAAATGCAAGAAAAAGATTTAGTCCATGTGTATATATGCATATGCATATGTAGACACACATACATTTACATAGTGCAATTTATATAATATATATGCAAATATATACACATAAACAATTTAGAATTAGTGTCACTTATAAGAGGGTACAAGGATATACTTATATACTTATGTCATATTATTATTAATTGTATCTTATATAATTATTATACCACTATGTTATTAAACACAAATGCTAAACAATTTTAAGAAGCCATGATTTTTATGATATTTAATATTATATTGTATAATCATAGTGAACTCCCAATTTCTTGAAACTGCATTTAATTTTGTCCCTTTTCTTCATCACCTCTAAGTTCTTTATAGAGTGGAAACCAGCTGTCAGGATCATTTCTGTGTGTTTGCTGACAGACGGAGTCCACAAAAGAAAACAAGCCCTTTCCCCAGTTTGATGGACTCCTCATTCCTCGCCAGCAGTGAATAAGGTGTCCAGGACTGTCTCAATGAGAAATCATGTGTCAGCAAAGGATTATATAAAGCCAGTGGGACATATTTTATTCTGCTTCTCACTTTTGGCTACCACTGTTCTTTTTCCTAAATCAAATTTTCTTCTGGCTTTGAAAGGTACTAATGGAGCATTATTAGTCCAGAAAGAATATTGCAATGGAGAATTGTAATTACTTTACTGCTATGGTGACATCAAACCAGATCACTTAAGAATAATGGGGCTTTAGTTCCCATAGGGAGATTGAGGTTTGGAGGATACGTAGAAATAGGAGTTCCATGACATGTAAGACAGAAAAGGAAGACAGCATTGAAACTTCTTTGGTTGGCATATTTATGTGTGAGACCACCCCCAACCTCTGCTGACATCTGTGTTTGAAGATGGAAATTAAACGTTGAACGAGGGCTTCAACTCTTTTCTCAGGCTACTCTTCCATTGGCCTTAGGAGGTGAAAGATTTCTCAGCCAAAAATCACTCCTCTGTAAATCCAATGCAGTTATCCTTGTACTTATAATCATTTTTTTTCTATAAGTCTTTAACAACTGACAAATATGTAGTTGGCTGGGCATTATGCTGTAATAAAACACAGGCAAAGGAAGCAAGGTTGGCAAAGGGTTGTCTGATGTCCAAAACATGATTATTTGTACAACATAATACAAGTTAAACTATATTTGGAATTCTTAGGACTTTCTTAATTTGACCTATCAAACAGCTGAAGAGCAGTGTGTGGCTTTTAGGGTATGACAGAAAGTGTGCTTTGGTGTATATTCAGAAATCTTTTCTCTGTGTGAATTCCCAGATGAAAAGAGTGCTCAAGCCAATCTCTTTGCTGATACGCGGCGGGGAGCAAGATAAAAACTTCAGATATACCATCCAGATCCTAGAGAAAAAGACAGTCAGAGGAGAAGACAGAGAGGGAGAGAAACAGAAACAGGGGCAGAGAAGAGAGAGAGAGACAAAGAGAGCGAGAGAGAGAGAGAACAAACACACAGGAAATGGCTTTGGAGGGAGAGAGAGGTAGTTTCTATTCAAAACACCACCTCTTTCTCAAGGTTTGATTTTGGTGGTAGGCTGGACACTTGGCACCATGAGCTGGAGTTCCACAGAATCACCACACTTGGAATGGCTGGTGATTTATTTGCTGTGTGATCTTGGCCAAGTCACAAAACATCTCTGAGGTACCATTTTTTAATCCATGAATCTCAGATGCTTTATATGAGGGTTAAAAGGCTAACATTGAAAATAGTGTCTGGCACATGGTAATAAAAAGCAGTATCTGGCATAGGCACTCAACCGTTGGTGCTGAATGAGTATTATGAAACCCTTTGACCTCTTTTAAACCTTTCACATCCACACACATGAAAGTTTGTGGGGTCAGAATTCAACTCTACGTCCATTTGGCTCCAAAGTTTAAGCTCTCACCACCTACAGATGCTGGGTGTGTGTCCCAGACCCACAATCTTCACCGTGTGACCTTTGCAAATATCTGCACCTTGTTGAATCAATTTAATTATCTCTAAATTCAGATACTAAGAGGACGATGTTTATCTTCCTTTTAAAGTGTTGATGAATCTGTCAAATTTCATCTTCTCCATTTTCCTGAGCCTGCATGTTAACCATTTTCTTTCTGATAGTAGACTTTATCTTAAAACAACAAAAAACGAATAATAAAATATTTTAAACATACAGAAAAGAAAAGGAAAATGCATTGTTCTCAACTCCCAGATTTGACATTTTAACTCATGCAACAAATATATGGATTGGGGACAAGACATTCGCCATTCTGAGGACTGAGGACATGTCTGTCTGGGAACCAGATGCCCCTTCCCTTGTGGAGTTTATATTTGACTGACAAATATCAATGTGGCCATATTTGCTTTAGGTAGTCTTTTAAAAACGATCTATTACTGACAGAGCTGGAGGCACCCCACAAGCCCATGTTCTTCCTGCTAAACTTCCCGAGGTGGGTGTCTCTCCTCAACTGATTTATTTCCAGGGGTGGTGTGGAGCCCAGTCCTCCCCCACCTGTCCAGGGAGGGACCTATAATCCCCATGTGTCAAGGGAAGGAGGTGATTGGATCATGGGGGTGGTTTCCCCCATGCTGTTCTCATGATACTGAGTTCTCATGAGATCTGATGGTTGTATAAGTGTTTGACAGTTCCTCTTTCACAGGCTGTCTCTTCTGCCGCTCTGGGAAGAAGGTGCCAGCTTCCTCTTCCTTTATGATTGCAAGTTTCCTGAGGCCTCCCCAGCCATGCAGAACTATGAGTCAATTAAACATCTTTCCTTTATAAATTACCCAGCCTCGGGTATTTATTTATAGCAGTACCAAACTAACACACTGAGAACAGCCTAATATGCTGGACATGAGTCACTTCTGTTTTGTGCTGAAGTCAGCTGAGAAATTGTCACTAATTATAGCAATAGCTACAATGCTGTATTCTCCTTTTCTTTCCAGTTAGAATAAAAATAGAGTAAATAGATTAATAGCCCACCTAACTCCCATCTATCCTTATACGATCATGAAGATTTTCCATTTCCTTGACCTGCTTTATTTGTTTCTGAGTACATTTCGTTGCCATTTCATTATATTCTAATTATTTAGTGTCAGTCTCCCCACTGGAGAGTGAGCTTCATAAGAGTAATTTTCTGCCTCTTTTTGTTTTCTATGGTATTCTCTACACCTAAAATAATTTCTTGCATGGTGGAGATGTTTAGTTTGTTTAACTATTATATGTATAATAGGTGGTATAAATATATTATAAATTTAGTTCATCCAGTTACCCTTCCAATTAGCCACAGTTTACAGATGAGGAAATTGAGGGTCAGAAAGAATAATTGGCATGCCAGTGTTGCAGCTATACTAGATGATGAAGTCCCCAGTATTTCTGCCTTCCTACCCTCCTCTCTATTTGTACAGGTGTTTATTTTCTCCTTTGTCTCTAAATCTCTCTATCGTTGGCCGTCCCATCTTCCTACACCATTAGGGCTATGCCATGACTTACTCTATCCAGACTCCCTTTGCACATGGGCTGGAGTCCTACCCCCAGACCTACTTCAGTGACTGTGACTGTGCTGCCTGGTGACATGCTGCCTCTCTCTGTTACAGTCTGTCCACGCGGGTTCCACCTCCTTGCACCCTCCTGTCTCATGTTATCTCCTTTCAGTCCCACCTGATATCATCCACTTATCTATCCAGAATGATTTTGTGCACTCACAGCAAAGTTCAAGACTCCTGATTCCTTTTAATACAGATCTGACACTGCTGAGCTATTCAAAATAATGGCTAAGGAGGGAAGTCATGAAACATGGTATACAAACGCATGCGTGTTGTGCAGTTAGCATTTTAGTTACACATTTGTCTGTCAATCATTTAGAGGGTAAAGTTTGTTCCTTTGAGCATAGATATTGTGGATGACATTCTGTTAATTTTATCTTGTATAAAATCACACAATGTATCATTTTTAATTTTTAACTTGTATTACTTTCAAGTGGAGTAATATCTTTTACATGATTGCAAATGAATCTGAAGGTAGATCATCTTTATTCTCATGATTATCTTCCAAACTTTAAGTTAATGTGCTCTTACCACATTCAACAGGGATGTTTTTAGTCATCTTTAACAACAGTTTCAACTGAATTTTCAAACACATAACACTTTCTTTTTACATTCTTATACCACTATTTGAGATAATATTTTATTAAATTATGTAACAACACAAGAAGTGCAATTGTCATAACAGTTTAGAAAACAAACACATATAACTTTTAAGAAGCAGACTGTGTAGCAAAAATAATATGGTGCATGAGTCAACTGACTAAATTCTCTGAGCACTTATTGTGCCATGGATATTAATAATACTTTTTAAAAAGATATCAGAACCTTCAAAGTTTCTACTCTACTGAGTTGTGCCCGCCTAACTGTATCTCCTTCCAAGCCCTGTTGATAGGTCTTCTCCCCACTGTTGCGTGTGCGTGCTCCTCTGTTAAAATGTCTACTGTCAGGGTCCACTTCCCTGGGGAGCCCTAACTCCTCGCAGATAAACCAAGATATCACATCCCCACAGTCCTGCTGGACTCTGACATTCCAGGAAGCTCACAACAGTTTTTTTCTCTTTTTTAAAAAATCCCATTTGAAATGTACAAAGAGTGCTGCACATTGACTCCAATCATAGTTAAGGATGCTGAACCTGGAGGAAAGAAAGCACATTTAATTCAAATAAAAGCATAGCTCATTTTCCCAACCCCACCAAATCAGGCAATTATAGCACGGGGCCAGAATTTTCTCCCACATTTCACACGTAAAACATAATTCCGCCACCAGCTGCTCACCAGCATTTTGTTGTCTCCTCAACCGACAACAAAATGACAAAACAGATCAGCAGAGGGTGATCTGCCAGCATCACCAATGAGATGCAACTCCCCTCCAACCAGCTTGTCATTAGGAAACCGTTTTCTGTTTCTAAAATAAACCCTCTGAAATTACTGCCTTCCTACATCTGTGCTTCTACCTAGGAGAGAGAGAGAGATGTTCTCCTAACTCACAACAGGTGCTGAGATATGTCAGCGGAGAAAGAGGAAGAACTACGCATAAGTAATGAGAAGCAGAGGGGCAGTTACTCAGGGTCTGAGACAGAGTCTTTTTGCTCATGATATGTACAGCATCAAGGAAATTTAGAAATTTGGCATTAAGTGTGTGTAAAAATAGGATCCCTGGAAACCTATGTTTCGTCACATCAGCTCCTTACTTTTTCTTTTTATGTTACTCATTTTCCTTCTGATCTTACTATACTCTCTATCCACATCACCCATCTTTCCCCAATTCCTCTCCACCAATACTCATTAAGAACCTACTAAGTAAAAATGTACTAAATGCTTTAAATGCAGGAAAAGAGGGCTAGGAAGAATATTTCAAACCCAAATTGGCAATAGCTGCTTCTGCCCTGCAGGCAGGTGGCATCATAGTAGGAACATAAACTTTAGCTCCCCATTCCTTGGTAGACAGAGGGGCAGAGAGAAGGGAAGAAAATGTGAAAAGTCAGACAGTTCTACTTTGTCTCTAAGGAGAAAGCATATGCCAAGAGGTGCACTGCATACCAGAGTACATTAAGGAATCTTCCCATAAGCAAAAATGGAATGGAGAGCTATGTTGGTTTATTTAAAAATAAAAATTAAAAACAAAAAACAAAAAACACCACAGCCACCACCAACAAAACCCCAAATCCCAAAACAAAACCGAGAGGAATTAAGCTTTCAGGAAGCAGTAGGTGCTAGAAGGGTCAGCGCCTGACAGTGGGAGGCCTAGAGATTTCAGCAGACAGAAGGCAAAAATCCAAGGTTCTGTGTAATTCTCCTGGTGCTGTTACAAAAGTTCAGTAAAATTGGTGACATGCCCACAAGTCTTGATGAGTAACAATTTGGAGGTAGGATCCAAAGGAAAGGAATTGAAGATTAAACATGGGGGAATGTGTCAACATCAATTGATAAGATCATGGGTTGACAGAACTCATTCAGTGGGGCCCCAGGAACAAAGGTAACCAGTGAGCACTTACATCCCTACCCTCAATGCATCCGGCAAAAGTTTCAGAATGGCTGAATTGTGTACAAGTAGTTGTTTCATTGTGCATGCAATAGAGTTCAAGCAGATTTCCTTGGAATATTAAAGATTGGACACTCCAGCTGATATCAAAGCATATTCATGAATCCTCCAGCAGGTGTTAGCATTCCCATTTGACAGGTGATGAAGCTGAGACATAAGAGAAGTTATATTATTTGTTCAAGGTTACATAATTAAAAGCAAAGCTATACAGAAGCCAGTTATTGTTTTTATACCATGCTAAGGTATTTTAGGGACACGTAAATATCAAACATTTTGTAGGTTCTTTAATTTATGTGATCCTTCTTACACCATAGGACTAGTTTCATTTTACTGATGAGGAAAAAAATATGTTATGTGTAATTAAGCAGTTTTTGCTAGATGCCATATTTTGGCCATGATTTTAATCAATTTTTTTTCTCACTGTTAAACTGTGCATGAGGTTAGGACTTTCCTTGAGATCAGGACGCTACTGTTCTATTCTGGTCATTTGGGGCCCATGTTTCAGGGAGAGAAGCCTTTTTAAGGGAGGTTATACAGTTTTTGAAAAAAGAGGGTAGGAAAAATGAACTATATTCTCAGAGAGAGAGGAATGAAATATCAGGAGTCCAAGTTGTCACAAACAACTTGTTCTAAACAAGTCAGGAACATTAGAAAGAAATGCATGACGAAAAGTACTTTGAAGTTTTCTGAGCTTCCATTACTCTCATAAAACTATAAAGTCTGTGTGCTTACTTACATAACTAAAAATATTTATAAGAAAGTGAAAATGGTCCACGTTCTTGTTTTAAGGAGCAATGAGAAATTTTGGATCTTTACAACCTTATTTTATCAATTAACAAGGCTCAGGGGGAAATAAACCACATGGATGAAATGGGTGGTGACAACCTCAAAGAGCCAATAAGAATAAGGTCACCTTGGAAATTATATCATAGGAAAAAGGTAGATATAGTCCTGAGATGGTGGCCCTGAGGCTTAAGGAAGGAGAATATATGGTTTCCTGATATGATTATCTATTCTCTTCTCCCAGCTTTTCTGTAAGTCAATATGGATAACCAAATGTATAAGAATATATTATCCTTATAAGTGATATGGGAGTTCCTCTTGAAGGTAGCTATGCTCACCACTATACCAATGTCATATAAGGTAGGTCCTCTTGAAAGGGAATATTTCTATTTAGAAAATGAGTTGATGGTCAACCATTTACATGTGAATATACATACTCAAGTGTGGAATCTGGAAAGAGACTCCAGAGAACAAAGGAGAGCAAAATTGTTATGCATAAGAAAATGAAAAAGATTTGAAATATTGTTGGATTCCCAGAGTAAAGAGTTGCAGAAAGAGCCAGAAAGACTTCTAGGGATGGGTTGCAGTATTGAGAGGCACACCTCAGCTATGGCAATTCATTGATGGTGGAGATCCAGAAAGAACATTTAAGAAGAATCAGCCCTAAAACACAACATCCTCTGTGAAGCTGGCTTATGAATATCTCTCTCTGGACAAATTTTCAGTAAAGCTAGCTACACACTCAAAGGCCTTCTGAGAGTCACTTTAGTTGCTTTTGTTGGTACTAAAACCCAGAAGCACACTTGCATTCTTTGTTTAGAAAGATTAATATAGGAAAAGCACATGCAAGATGATGAGGAAACACACTAGTAAAAGCCTTCAGGAAGAGCATAAATCCAAAGGCATATATGAACTTGAGAAGTTTAGCACTCTAAGAATTAACAAGTGTCTTGTTGGTAGGGAGGGGCATTGGACTTTGCATAAGTCACATAATGAAGTTTGAGACCAATAATTTTTTAAATCCTAAGAGGTCAGGTCACTGATGCTAGGATCATATATATTTGAAACATGCTTATTAAAACAAACCAAAAGCTTGGGTTAAATGAACAAAACATTGTATTATTAAAATAAATTACAGCATATTTATAAGAAAAGTTCCATTAAAAATACAGGAGAGGCCTTATCATGGTCTTCTCCAAGTCTTAGTTAGATCAGGCATTTATAACAGAATGCCATAGCCTAGGTGGCTTAAGACATTTATTGCTCACAGTTCTGGAAGCTGGAAGTCCAAAATTAGAGTGCCAGCATGATCAGGTTCATGGTGGAGACTTTCTCCCTGATCTGGTCCTCATACAGCTTCTCCTTAGTTTCTACACGAAGAGAGAAAGAAAGATATGTTGCCTCCTTCTTTTTTTATAAGGACACCAATCCCATCATGGTGGTCTCACCTCCATTACATTACCTAAATTTAATCACCTTTTAGAAGCCCCATCTCCAAATGCCATTACATTGGATATTAAGGTGTGAACCCCAAGTATCTGAGATATGTCTCAGATGTAGGAGGTTTACTTTGCCAAGGTTAAGGAAACATTCATGACACAGCCTCAGGAGGTCCTGAGGACATGTGTCCAAGGTGGTTGGGATATAGATTGCTTTTATACATTTTAGGGAGCCATGAGGCATCAATTAATATGTGTAAGATGAACATTGGTGCAGTCCAGTAAGGCAGGAAAATTCAAAGTGGGGGTTTCCAGGTTAGAAACAGATAAGAGAAAAATGGTTGCATTCTTTTGAGTCCTTGATAAGTCTTCCACGGAATACACAGTTTAGTCTGGCTCAGTGATTCTGCATTTTTGCATAAACAATATGGCAGAGGAAGCAATCAGATATACACTTACCTTAGGTGAGTTCTGTCTATCCGTGGTCCACAAGGAATTTTCTTGTGGGCAAACTGTAGGGAGGTATGTAGCTTCTTACCTTTTTAGCTATCTTATTTGGAATAAAATGAAACGCAGGTTTGCCCTAAGCAGTTCCCAACTTGACTTTCCCATTGACTTAGTGATTTGGGGATCCCGATATTTATTTTCCTTTCGCAAAGGTTTTGACATATAAATTTTGGGTGGACACAAACATTTAGTCCATAGCATTGCCTTGGCTTATGGCCCACCAGGAGCAATGACCAGTCCTATCGGTGGATCATGCCCAGTCCTGATTTGACTGTTCCGGGTATGCTGTTTGCCTCACTGTACCATGACATCGGCATATTCAGCAAGAGCAAGCTTCCAGCATCATCTTTGAGCATTTGGGCTAAGTGGGGAGGGCCTTGAACTAAATAAACATGTGTATGTTGAGCTAGAACAGAGTTTACAGAGCCCCAAATATATAGTTATGAAAGTATATTTGTGAACTTATTAAAAATAATTATTTTATGTAGACTGCCTTGAAAGAATTTTGCTTTCTTCCTTTTTTTGGTTACTCTGTATTATTTAGTCTTCCTAATAATTATTTACTACTGCATTTTTAAAAGTATAAGCATGTTATTTTTAGTGTGGTAATTATATAGTTGCAATGTATTATTGAAGGATGACTGAACTTTGGAGGAGACCAGGAACATCACGGGGGTGGTCTAGTGATGTCAGTGTAGGCATCCCTGTGGCCTGCCTGTCACCATTGGCATCTGTCAAACAGAGCCAAGTATACAAACACTTCTTAAAACACTGTTATTCTCGAGACAAATAAATCTGCTGCCAGAAAATCACAGTTGCACTTCCATTTCTGCAAAGAGAAAAGAAATTTTATGCTGAAATATTCAGCCTAGGCATACCAAAGGAAGCCCAGTAAATGAATTATGTGCCATTCCCCATGATACAATGTAACATGAATCCTAAGAAATTTACAGGCTTCAGCAATACTAATGAGTTACATGCTCACTACAACTTACAGAAATAAATAGTTTCATTTCAATGTCTACATTGCCACACTGTCTTCATCATATAGCTGGCCACTTTAGCTACACATTTGACAGTCAATACATTTCTAAAGATTATATGGGTTTCCAACATTTGTTTTGAAAACAACTTCAGCATTTCTTCTTTTTTTTTTTTTCTTTCCTATTTAGGTAGAGTCAAAGGTGTTATTCCTTCTGCAGGAAATGGAGACCAAAATGAAAGTAAATAACTGAGGGCTCATCAGCCCATTCACTCATCCATCTGTCCATTGAGGGATATTTCTGAACACAAATACTACCTCTTTCATTTACTTCTGATAAGACTTACTGCACTTTAAGTAGACCCTCTAAAACTGGCTTATTTATCCGTACAATATGGGAGTTTTTACTCCTATATCTCAGAATATTGGAAAGATTAAAAAGTTATGTATACTGAGTGCCTCTAATAATTCCTTTTTCTCCAGTTGGGGGACAGAGTATAAAAACTGTGATTCTGATGCCAAAATACTGAAATTTTAGAGTACTTCCTTTGACTATTTCTGTGACATACAGGACATGTATAGGGAATTGTGACTGTCCAGCAGGCATGTACAGAGTGGACTGTCCCTAAACTTCAAGAAAGTCTGTAGCACAATATCTCTATAGTTTGTTTGGTTGTATTGAGAATATTCTCTCTTTTTTTGAGATGGAGTTTCGCTCTAGTTGCCCAGGCTGGAGTGCCACGATCCAATCTCAGCTTAGTGCAACATCCGCCTCCCAGGTTTGAGCGATTCTTCTGCTTCGGCCTCCCAAATAGCTGGTATTACAGGTGTGTGCCATCATTCCAGGCTAATTTTTTTGTATTTATTATAAACAGGGTTTCACCATGTTAGGCAGGCTGGTCTCGAACTCCTGACCTCAGGTGGTCCACCCACCTTGGCTTCCCAAAGTGCTGGGATTACAGCCATGAGCCACTGCACCTGGCCAAGAATATTCTCTGTATATGTATTCTTCCGCATTTAAGAAGTTACACTAAGTCATTTTAACTCTTTGCAGCCTTCCCCCCTCACAGAGAGGTGAGCCAGGTTTCTTCCCAATCACTAGAACTAATACTTCATTGAACCTTGACAAGGTATTCTGCTGCACTTAGCGACCCACAAAGCATAGTTACACCTGGGATTTCATCACACTACACACATTCCAATATTTATCAGATTATACGAGATTTTAAAAAAACTGTTTCCATCTTTAAAGGGCTCTAAGGAGACAGCTCAGTTCCCTGTTCCAAAGCAAGCTAAAGCCCTCTAGCTGTGTTAATACCTTGTGGCCCCCTCTTTCCACCACCTGGGTTCTGCTATTTTTACTTTTGTTGGTTGAATGATTCCCAAGTAACCTGCCAAGGTAAATAAGTACCAACTCTACTCATGAATATTTAAGCCCAAGTGGATATACTGGGTAGCTTTGTGGCTAGTATTGGATTTCCATATAAACCATAAGGAAGCTGTTGTGACTATGGTTGAGTGGAGCCTTGAACTCTTCAACAGTGCAGTGATCACTAGCCAAGCTGCAGAGTCTGGAGACTGCATTCTGTGTGCCAGGGTCCACCTGTGGTGTAAATTGCATGGAGCCTTTGTCCCTTCCCTGTTCTGAGACTGCTGGGCTCAGACACTGCCCCATTGTCTCTGCAGCGTCTCTGCCTCCACAACAATAAGAGAGAAGAAACTCCTAGGCTATTTTTCACCCCTACCTGCTACCACCTTTGTTAACAAAAACCAACATGTCTGTTAAGGTTATAAATGGTTTTATATTTGCACCAGAAAATTATTTTCTTTGCTATTATTCTTTTCTGTTGAATGTTTTCTTAGACGTTTTCCAGTGTTCAATGCAGTGGTAGACAAAGAAGTAGGACATGTATTCAACATCCTTTTCACCATTTCTGCATTTTTCTTCTAAAATGTTATGGTTTTTTCTTTCTATTTATATTTTGTGATGGATGTTTGTTGTTAGCCATCTTGACAGTAGTTGTGATGGTTAATTTTTTTACATGTCGACTTGCCTGGACCATAGTACCCAGGTATTTGTTAAGAAAGAACTCTGGATTTGAGGGGTCTTTTTTTTGGATGATTTTCTGGGAGGGTATTTTTGAATGAGATTAATATTTAAATTGGGGGAGTTTAAGTATAGCAGATTACCCTCCATAATGTGGGTGGGTGTTATCCAATTACTTGAAGTCCTAAATAGGACAAAAATACTGACTTCCCCTGAGCAAGAAGAAATTCTCCCAGCAAACATTCTTCTGACTTGAACTGCAACCTCAGTTCTTCCTGAGTCTCCAGACTACCAGCCCACTTTGCAGATTTTGGACTTGTCAGCTTCCATAATTCTGTCAGTCAATTCTTAATATGAATATCTTACTTTCTATATATACATCTTCTTGGTTCTCTTTCTCTGGAAAACCCTGACTATTATGGTGTGTTGGTCCAGTTGAAGGCAGAATGTTACATATTTGTAGATTTCTAGGAGCAGTATGCTGCAATGGTAATGCATTTGGACAATTCCATAGTCTTGAAAACATGTCGGGTACGAAGAAACACATTTTGGAACCAGAGAGGTAGGTTTGGAATTTGTCCTGCCACTTAGCCACTTGTGCTGTAAGTTGTGACCTTAAGCTGTCTAGTCTTTCCAGGGCTCAGTCCCCACATTTATAAAATGGGGATGATACGTGTGTTAGGCTGTTTTTGGATCACTATAAAGAAATGCCTCAGGCATGGTAATTTATAAAGAAAAGAGGTTTAATTAGCTCACAGTTCTGCAGTCTGTGCTGCCAGCATCTGCTTCTGGTGAGGGCCTCAGGAAGCTTCCAATCACTGTGGAAAATGTGGGGGAACCAGTACATCACGTGATGAGAGTGGGGACAAGAGAGAGCGAAGGGGGAGGTGCCACACTCTGTTAAACAACCAGATCTCACAGGAACTCAGAAACAAGAACTCTCATCAACAAGGGGATGGTGCTAAGCCATTCATGAGGGAGTCGCCCCCCTGATTGAAACACCTCCTATCAGATCCCACTTCCAACACTGAAAATAAAATTTCAACATGAGATTTGAAGGGGACAAATATCCAAACCATGTCAATAACTGTTCTCACCACTTAGGTTGTGATGAAAATGAAATGAATTAATAAATACTACACCCTGTAATAGCACCTAGCACTTAGTAAGCTCTCAGTAAATGCAACCTATGTACAAAGAGATTGTTGCATGAAACAGAAAGATCTCTTATCTACTGGATGCTTGCTGGATGTCTGGCACTCTGCTAAGTGCTAATGTATATTTATTCATGTTATCTTCATAGCCATTTTTTATTTTAATGTTGTCACTGAAAGAGATGAAGTAATCTGCCCTCAATGGTGCAATTAATAAGGGATAGAGCCCAGTGCTAAAGCGTTTCCATCTTCCTCTGAATACCATATACTTTTATGACACAGTGCCTGAGCTACATGTGCAAAATACTTAGCCGACACATAGCATACAGCAGGTACTCAATAAATGTAAGCATTGGTATAATAATTAGTGGCCTAGGTTTTTTTTTTTCATTTCTCCTGAGAAAAACTGTCAGTAAATTATGATAAACTATTTGCTTTCCTAAGAACAAATAACATGTGGTTTGACCAAGGTTTATTGCTATTATTATTAATGTTGATAAACATGTTTTATATCAGAAAAATTTTACCAAGTTATAAAAATTAAAATACATTATTATTTTTAGGGGACAAGAACAAAAGAAAAATATAGAATCTAGCAAAAATAAATCAGTTTAATATGGTTTGTGCAATTGGTATTATAATCATAAAAATTTGAAATACAATGACACAAAATAAAAGATGGCTTTGTTCACTGTAAATCAGAAAACATTTATTATCATCAACTCTGTAAGGACCCTGGCCTGAGTAGAATAAGGGAGACAGGTGAACTAAAACAAAGTTGTTCACCTTGCAAACTGTTTGTAAACTAACTGAACCTTTGCCAGGGAGAAGATCACTGATTTCATTGGTTCAGTAAATTGTTGCCTGTGGTAACCAGGAATGATGCTCCTGTGGCAGTTTTAAGCCTGCTGTTGATCCTCTTCCTATTGAGGAAAAGGTCTATGTGTTCGTTTCTGTTATCTGGGGCAAGTTTAGTGACTAACACGCCATCAACAGAAAGCGGTAGAAATGGCACTGTGTGACTTCCAAGACTAGGTCATAAAAGTAATGCAGCTTCTGCTTGGTTCACTGAAACACTTGCTTTTTGGGCCCAAAGCCACCATGTAAGGAGTCTCACAACTCCGAAACTGCCATGCTGTGAAGAAACCCAGGCCACATGGAAAGGCTGAACATACGTGTTCCTGTCTTCAACCCCACTGAGGTCTCAGCTAACCCCAGACCTGTGCTATGTAAAAAACTCCTCCAGGTGATTCCAACCCCAGCCACCAGTCATGCCAGCTATTCCCTGCCCATAATCCTGACCTGGGGAATTGTAGAACACATTAAATGGCTGATTTGAGCTGCTTAGTTTGGAGTAATTTGTTAGACAGGAGTAAGTAACTGGATATCACATTTTAAAGTCCAAGAGATCACAGGCAATGGAGGCAGAATGAGGTGAAGAGAACGGTGAAGTGGAAGTAAGGATGCTCAGAGAAGAGTGCCATAGAATCGTGCTGCACTGCCCTCTCCCAACCACTGTGAAGCAGGTGTGATGACTACACTCCTTCTGAGATGTGGAAGCTGTGGGTGGAGGCTGGAACTGGCTGCTCCAGGTTGAATAGGAAAGAAAGAAAAAGGGCCTTCTTGTTATGGACTGAATGCTGTGCTCCATCCCCCAAAATATAAGTTGAAGTCCTAACCAACATTGTGATGATATGAGGAGGTATGGACTTTGGAAGGTAATTGGGTTTAGATGTGGAATGAGAGTGGGGCCCTCATAATGGGATTAGTGTCCTTAAAATAAGACACTAGAATGCACATTTGCTCACACACTCTATCTCTTTGTCTCTCATGCACATAAGAGGTCATTGAGCACACCATGAGAGCCAGTCATCTACAACCCAAAAGAGACTCAGCACCAGAACCCGAATTGAACTGCTCTGCCCAGACTCCAAAACCTTGAGAAATAAATGTCTATTCATGAAGACACCCTGTCTATAGTAATAGTAATCCAACTAGACTAAAGACAAGATTGTATTTGAACCCAGATCTGTGTGATCCCAATATTTTGCTCTGTCCACTGCTGCACAGAAATGCTTTCCAGAATGGGAGCTCTCAACATTGGGATTCACGGCCTAATCCTAACTCAAATTAGAGCTGTGACATGTTGAGCAGGAGTCTTTATCTTGTGATGCCAGAAAGACATCAAGTAGTCTCTAGAAAGAAAGATTTCTTCTCCACAAGAGAATGATTTCGAGAATTAAGTAGGATGATGTCTTGGGCAAAGGAATAAAAGCTTTGAAAAAAAATAGTACTTTTCTTAACTCATTAGATGGGACATCTGACCTGACCTATATTCATTTTGTAGTAAAATTTGACCTGAACCTAAAGGGAGTAGATTTATAGCCTTAAGTTATGAGTGTAGTGTAAATTCTTATGAGTTTCCCTACAGACAGTTAATGTGTTTGCTTATGTGGTGTTGCCCCAGGCCCCTCTAGCAGAGCTGTATAATATTGGGTACCATAAAATCCAGAAAGCCCCAATGCACATTTGGCTCCTCAAGTTTCACGTAAGAGACTGTGGAAAACTATTGCATTCACTGATACACCATTTCCTTCTCTTTCCCAGCCATGCTGCCACATGTTGTTAAGTGTGAATGGGTATGAGAGGTGAGAGCGTGCTGGCAGCCCTCACAGCCCTTGCTCGCTCTCAGTGCCTCCTCGGCCTTGGCGCCCACTCTGGCCACGCTTGAGGAGCCCTTCAGCCCGCCGCTGCACTGTGGGAGCCCTTTTGTGGGCTGGCCAAGGCCAGACTCGGCTCCCGCAGCTTGCGGGGAGGTGTGGAGGGAGAGGCGGGCTGGAACCAGGGCTGCGCGTGGTGCTTGTGGGCCAGCGCGAGTTCCGGGTGGGCGTGGGCTCCGCTGGCCCCGCACTCGGAGTGGCCGGCCGGCCTTGCCGGCCCCGGGCAGTGAGGGGCTTAGCACCTGGGCCAGCAGCTGCTGTGCTCAATTTCTCGCCAGGCCTTAGCTGCCTTCCCGCAGGGCAGGGCTCGGGACCTGCAGCCCGCCATGCCTGAGCCTCCCCCTCTCTCCGTGGGCTCCAGTGCGGCCCGAGCCTCCCCGACAAGCGCCACCCCCTGCTCCACGGCACCCAGTCCCATCGACCCACTGAGGAGTGCGGGCGCAGGGCAAGGGACTGGCAGGCAGCTCCACCTGCGACCCCATTGCAGGATCCACTGGGTGAAGCCAGCTGGGCTCCTGAGTCTGGTGGGGACTTGGAGAACATTTATGTCTAGCTAAGGGATTGCAAATACACCAATCGGCACTCTGTATCTAGCTGAAGGTTTGTAAACACACCAATCAGCACCCTGTGTCTAGCTCAGTGTTTGTGAATGCACCAATAGACACTCTGTATCTAGTTAATCTAGCGAGGACGTGTGGAACGTTTGTGTCTAGCTCAGGAATTGTAAACGCACCAGTCAGCCCCCTGTCAAAACGGACCAATCAGCTCTCTGTAAAACAGACCAATCAGCAGGATGTGGGTGGGGCCAGATAAGAGAATAAAAGCAAGCTGCCCGAGCCAGCAGTGGCAACCCACTCGGTCCTGTTCCACGTTGTGGAAGCTTTGTTCTTTTGCCATTTGCAATAAATCTTGCTGCTGCTCACTCTTTGGGTCCACACTGCCTTTATGAGCTGTAACACTCACCACGAAGGTCTGCAGCTTCACTGATGAAGCCGGCGAGACCATGAACCCACTGGGAGGAACGAAGAACTCCAGACGCACTGCCTTAAGAGCTGTAACACTCACTACGAAGGTCTGCAGCTTCACTCCTGATCCAGCGAGACCATGAACCCACCAGAAGGAAGAAACTCCGAACATATCTGGACGTCAGACGGAACAAACTCCGGACACGCTGCCTTTAAGAACTGTAACACTCACTGCGAGGGTCTGCAGCTTCATTCTTGAAGTTAGTGAGACCAAGAACCCACCAATTACGAACACAGGTATTTCTTTATATTTCTTAAAACTTTATTTGACTGCGACATTTAACAGGATGTTTGAAAAGGGCATATAACAGCATGCAAAGAGCCTAGACAGATTTGGGTTCAAAATCTTGCTCTGCTCCATGTTCTTGGTTGGGTGTGAGTATTTAGCATCTCTAAATTTGTTTCTCTAGTTTTTAAATGCGGGGAGTGATTTATCTCTCATAAGAATCAGGCCTGGCACTTTAACCACCTTCAGTAGTAGACATCACTTTAATTAAATGCACGTGTTGCTATTATGTTTGCTAGGAAGCCTTGCTGCCACAAGCTGTCTGTGGCAATCACGACCATTGCCCATGAAGCCAATTTGCATCTCTTGCTCATTAAGTTGCTCACAGTGGCTGGAAATTTGACAGCCTTAATGTTTGAACTTCTTGAACAGTAGGTTTAGAACTGCCAGTGATTTTCCAAAGTTGTGTCAAACATCAAGCATTACTGAGGTAGGAGTTTTCCCCAGATGTCTGTGATGAGAGGGAAGTGGTCTCCTCTGGATATAATGATTCATGGGTGCAGGTGTTGGGCTGAATGACACAGGAAGGTAAAATCAGGGCTTCTCTTCAAGGAAACGTTAGCTACAATGTAACTCCTGAGACAGGAAGCCATTTAATACTAATTAAGCAGCAGAGCTTGAGCCTCAGGCTGGGTTTCGGAGATCCTCCCTTCTCCTTTTTTTAATGGACCCTTATTACAGAGGCAGAAGGCATATTAACCTAGGACCCAGAGCCTGCTACCATAAATTCACCATAAAATCTCATTGACATTGGTTGACTGTCAGGGATATAAAACTGTCACTGCCCACGTTTTCAATTATACAGGGCAATTACTCTGTGCATGTCAGTACATGCACACCATAGCCATAGTGTGGGATTTATCCCATTCTAACATGTGTGGGAACAGTGGCAATCTGTCTTCACACAGTGTGTCGGGAGGGGGGGCGGTTGAAAAAGTCCAAGCAATGATCCAAACTCTCTTGTGCATTAATTGTAGGAAAGGAAAAGATATGTTCTGGTTAGTTTCAGTAATGTTCTTGGCCTTCCTCCCATGTAGCATGTCATCATGCATTAGAACGATCATTTTACTTATTGATCTCCACTAGCCATTTGAAGGCTGGAGCCATGTCTATTATTATCATTATTAGTCTTCAGAATCTGTAATAGCACCATCTGTAGAGATGGTACTCCATAACTATATCAACCTCAGTCTGTGGCACACAGTATTGAGCTCAGTACTTAGGACAATTTATATTGAGTGTGTCTCTATAACTACAGCACCTCTGTCCTTCGGAAACTTACCTGTAGCTACTTTAGATGGATATTCTGAATCATTCTGTCTGTGCTCAGAGCCAAATTATCTGACTGTGGCTGAATCACACACCAGCATTCAAGGCAAGTTTTTACCAACTTCCCTGGTCACTTGACAAAAACTTCAAACTACACTCTGCCTGTCTAATCTAAATCCCTGCCCTCCAGGCTGTTAAACATACCTCCAGTGTATTATCTTTCTAACACAGACGCGTGTTCTGCTACGAATGCTACATAAAATGTTGATTTATCAAACATCATGTGAAAGTTCTTTATCTTAGCATTTTGGACTAATTAGCTTATTCTTTCATTGAGTTCAGATGTGTTTTCTGGTATAAACACACTGAGCAAGACAGGTCTGTAGCTTCACTGAAGCTGTGCTATCTGTAAGATTTGAACAGTTAGGCCTTGGTTTGACTGTAAGCTCTGCCACAGTCTTACCTGTGGCAAGATTAGGAAATCTTCATGAGCTTCAGTTTCTTCACCTGTAAAATAGGAATAAATAAGGCTACCTGAAAAGTTGTGGTGAGGATTGCATGAGATGCTGAATGGAAAGTGTCTGATGGATCATGATGTAAAATAAATACTAGTTCTCTTCCTATAAACATAACTGTTCTTTGATTCCACAGGAAATACCTTTTTCTATGATCTCCTACTATTTAGGTTTTACCATCCTTCAGTATGACTGGACATACAGGTATTTGTAGTTTGCAAAGTAGTTTTTGTGTATGTGAGGGCATGGTTCATACCCACAGCGTGAGATAGATGAAGGAAGCATTGGCTTTCCCTTACAAAACAGAAACCAGTGATGTTGAACACAGAGAAGCTAAGGAACTTTGCAGAGTGACAAGAGTCCTAAGCCTCAGAGCTAGATGCCATATCAAGTGTTAATGAATCAAAATCCCTCAAGGCTTAGCATTTTAGTGCCATGCCCACATTTAGACTGCCTGAGTTGTCCTCTTTGCTGTCTTTTCACATCCTTTAGCAGGGTCTCTCTCCTCATTGTACCCAACTCTTGACCTGCATCCCCACTGCCGTAGGGATGGGTTTTCTCAAACCTGTTCAATCTCTTCTTACAGCTAGATTCAGCAATACTAGATGTCAGTTCTCCATAATTTTGATTTTTATGGGAGACATTGAAAGATCTATCACGTGAAACTCCAAACATCAGAGAATGTAGTCTTTTGTAGTGATAAGATTGGCAATGGAGGAAGCTTAGTGATGGAGAGAAGGTATCAGATGCCATGGCAATTGAAGGGCTTTTCTGGCTGGTCAAATGAAAGCACCCACTCTGCTCCCTTTTAAAGACTTCTTTCCTTTTACAAGTACCACAATAATCAATTCCATTGGCATTTACACAATTGTAAATCCAAGTTGTTAAGTATTTTGAGCATGAGTCCGCAATATATGCATGCTTTTAAAAATTTTGAATTGTATATTTGTGCTAAAAGACTAATACATTTTGTATGTTGTAAAAAGGGACATTAAAAGGAGGTGATAAAGATGACATAAGAATATGGTGAAATGTCTGGCTATTCGTGATGGCATTATAGCAACCATATAAAACTTGAACTTTTTTTTTTTTTTTTTTTTTTTTTTTCGAGGCGGAGTCTCGCTCTGTTGCCCAGGCAGGAGTGCAGGTGCAGTGGCGCGATCTCGGCCCACTGCAAGCTCCACCTCCCGGGTTCACACCATTCTCCTGCCTCAGCCTCCCGCGTAGCTGGGACCACAGGCACCCGCCATCATGCCCAGCTAATTTTTTTTTGTATTTTTAGTAGAGACGGGGTTTCACCGTGTTAGCCAGGATGGCTATGATCTCCTGACCTCGTGATCCGCCTGCCTTGGCCTCCCAAAGTGCTGGGATTACAGGCGTGAGCCACGGCGCCCAGCCTAAAACTTGGACTTCTTACATAATTTTTCTGTTCCTGATTACTAAAGTGGGATTATAATGTGTAGTAACTATACGTATTCATTTTATAGGATATGTACATATTTTGTTGGATATTTGTAGCTTTTATAGTTATGATAATACAACATACACAGTAATATATGTATGATAATGTGTGCACCTTGTTAGTATCCACCTTGCATTTTACCTTAACTGTGCCTTATGTTGCAAGATATTAGCTGATGCTGATGAAAGTGATATGGATCAACATTTTAAATGTTCTTCCAGATAATTTCAGAAGTTTTGTTTTCATCTTACTATATGCCGGAATTCTTTGGAACATTATTTTAATTCATTAATGTGGCTGCTGGGGATGACTTGAGTCTTAGAAAAACTGTCAATTCTACCATTTTCTCATTCACATATTCTTGTGCTATTCTCATTGCCTTCAATCAGTCATTTCATTCTATAAACACTGTTAAACCACTTGCTTACACTCCTTGCATTCGCATGGTTGACATAAGATCATGCAACCCATAAATATAATTAACCAGGAACACATAAACTGCAGCACATTAAAATACAAGCGATAGAGGTCCCCAGCTTCCCCTTGAATATCTGTGCTCTCCAATACAAACAAACAAACCAAAAAACAAAAAAACAACGAAACCGAAGTTTTAGGTGGTTGGGAAGATTACATACTACCCTGGTCTCCTTTGCTGCTAATTCAATCATTTGACTAGGTTCCGGATAGTGACATGTGAACAAATTGATGAGTGCGACCTAAATAGAAAAAGAATATGTGCTTCCTAATTTTTTTTTTTTGCAAAAGCTGAAGCTTCCATCTTTTTTTCACAATAGGGAATCCTTATGCTCAGAATGGCTGAACAATACTATTGTAAGTTTGTGAGTGTTCCACACCACAGAGTTACTATTTGAACCCTGGGCTGCTCACACCCATGCTATTAGGGCACTTGGAAATAAACCTCTTATTACTCATTGATATTTTTGTTTTTGTTATAGCAACAAAGTGAACATCCCAACTAATACAATATGCTAAAAGTTAATACATTCGGCCGGGGCGCGGTGGTTCACGTCTGTAATCCCAGTACTTTGGGAGGCCGAGGTGGGTGGATCACAAGGTCAAGAGATAGAGACCATCCTAGCCAACATGGTGAAAACCCGTCTCTACTAAAAATACAAAAATTAGCTGGGCGTGGTGGCGCAAGCCTGTAATCCCAGCTACTCAGGAAGCTGAGGCCGGAGAATTGCTTGAACCCAGGAGGTAGAGGTTGCAGTGAGCTGAGATCACGCCACTGCACTGCAGTCTGGTGACAGTGAGACTCTGTCTCAAAAAATAGAAAACAAAAAACAAACAACAAAAAAATAGTTAATACATTCGTGCGGATACCTATCAGTCCCACTGTGCTGTGTAAGTCTCAGTGACCCCCTCCAGCCTCCAGGATGCCTGGTTAACCATATCAATAATAGTCACACAGCTTAAATTTTTTCTTACCTTTCAGATTAAAAATAAAACAATAAAACAGGATCTTTTTTTTCCCTCGCCCCATACAGAACACTAGACATTTGAATAATTTTCTGGGTTACCATTAATTTTTTCCCATTTTTCTTCTATATACTGTTTTTACCAACCTTGAGCAACATTTTTGAAGGCAAGGAATAGCTTTGTCTGCAACTTTTTTGAAGGCAAAGGTATTCTGTACTTGTAACCATTTCTGTATATCAGTGATTCTCAAAATATGGTCCCTGGAATTAGCATCAACTGGGAATTTGTAGGAAATTCAATTTATTGATCTGTACCCCAGAATTGTTGAATCAAAAATTCTAGGATGGGCCCGAACAACTGTTTTTTTTTCCTTCCTTTTTTCAAGTCTTCCAGGGGACTCTAGGCCCAGCCTAAATACAAGAATCACTACTGTGATAGTTTGCTCTTAAATCTCAAGTGCTTAAGGAAGAGCCATAATTAAATGATAAAAGGTGGTGAAGTGATGGGATTTAAAGTGATGTTAGGCAGGCAGGAAGTGCTGTGGGACTCTCCAAATAAAGGAGAGTGTCCCCAGTGAAGGACAGAATGTTTCCACCAAAAGATTTAACAGCTTGTGATAGAGGGCTGGCTGATCATGGCAGCTGATAAAGAAAAGTTCTTCCTTAAGTAAGTGTGAGAGTACTACAGAGCTGGCAGAAGTGGGTGGGCAGCTCACCAGGCTGGGGCTGCTATTGGGCTCCACAAAGAAGAAGTCTGTGTGGGATTAACTCCCAAGAGAGTACACAGTGGTATAAGAATGATCAAAACTAAGATAGTGGCTCCCAAAGGGTGAAATATTAGCATAGAAGGATACAAATAGATTTTATGAGAAAAATAAACATCTATGAGCAAATCAATGTGGGCCCAACAGTTGACACTTTGTCTACTACAGTACTTGCCGAGCCTTTAATATCCTAATAACCATTTCAAATCTCCAAGAAAGGGCTATAGTAAGCAGCACCTCCGGGAAATTTATGGATCAGCTATTCTTTGAAACATACTTTTAAAACAATGTTAGGAACAGAATGTGTACAAATTCCAACTCAAGTGTTTTGAGTAGAGGGAAATAATTGAAAAAAAAATGAAGACTGAGCTTGAGGCAGGCGGTTCTAGGTAATTTATGTGGATACCAGTGTTTATAGTTCACCTCTGTGACTTGGTTAGGATCTAGTGCAGTTCATTCTCATTCATTCCACAAGGTGGAATGCTAATCATTGGATTTTCATGATGGGTGTTTTGTTGATAATCTGTTAATTTCTGTTGATGATTATGTTAATGATAAAGCTGATATCTAGTGATACTTGCCTCTTCTGATATAGTCCCATTGATGATCCTAACACCAAAAGGCCCACGAATGGAGTGGTTGTGGTGGGTAGAATATGAGATCAATCATTTCCTTGAAATCGACAAGGCTTGAAGGAGATAACTACTGATATAAGGAATCTAGATGGCATGTTGAGTCTGGTTCAGGACACAGTTCATCACTGAGGATATTGAGAGAATCTTGGTCAAAATTATGCATTGAATCAAGGAAATGGCAAATGTGCATTGGGTTCAAAATGAAACTCAGCCGGGCTGCAGATAGAAAGCCAAAGAGAAATCTTGGGGGTGGGGAATGGCAGAGACGTGTGTCTCAAGGAGAAATGGCTGTGGTCTAATGGGCACAAACGCTCAACCAAGCCACTTTGAAGACACTGTTTGGAAAACCAAGATAAGCTCAGAAGAAGCAGCTTGAACACAGGATCTGAGGCCCAGCTCACCGTGTGTGGTAACTATAAGTGGTCAGTACAGCTGGGCAGTGATGAAAAGGGACTAGGAGATGAGGATGGAGAGCTATGCAGAGACAACATCAACAGCTTATACCTTCACACAGCAAAGGGAAATCATCACATTTGCATTTTAGAAATAGTAGGTGGGAAGGAAGTGTGTGAGGAAGACAAGCCTCTAAGCAGAGAGACCAGAGAAGTGGAAAGAGCATGATCTGTTGAGATTGTTGAGAGCCTGGGCTCTGTCATCAGATGGGCTCAGCTTGAAACCTAGTTTTGCCTCCTGTTAATGAGATGAACTTCTATGGCCTACTTAACTTCACTAAATGTCAATTTCATATCTTCAATAGGAAATATAATAATGTATGCCTTGGAGGGATATTGAGAGAATTAAGTAATAAAAGGCATATGTAGCAGGTTCACAACACAGATATACAGAGAAAACAAAAAATTTAAAAAAGTTTTGTCTGGTGTTTCTCATGAGCTCTCAAACACCTGGTAAAAGAAACAACAACAAAACACTTTGTTTTAGTTAACTCTTATTTAAAGAGTTTGTATTAGTTTGCTATTGCTATCCTAACAAATTACCACAAACTTAGTAGCTTACAACAGCACATGCTTGTTATCTAACAGTCTGGGAGGCAGGCGTCCATACAGGTCTCACTGGACGGAAGTGAAGGATTTGGCAGGGCTGTGTTCATTTCTGGAGGCTCTAGGGGCAAATGTGTTTCCTATTCACTCAGGTTGTTGACAGAATTTAATTTCTTGCAATTGGAAAACTGACATTCCTCTTCTCTGGCTGGCTGTCAGCTGAGGGACATACCTAGTATTTAAAGGCCACTGGTCAAGGCTCATTCCTTGGGTCATGGCTTTTTTCCTTCATTTTCGAAGCTGCCAATGGCTAATTAAATCTATGCCATGCCACACTTCTCTGATCCTTCTTCCATTGTCAACTCTCTATCTCTGACCACAGTCTGGAAAGGGTATTTCCTTGTAAGGACTCATGTGATTAGACTGGGCCCAGCTAGATGAATCTGGGATTACCTCCCAATCTCAAAGTCTGTACAGTTAATTGGATCTGTAAAGTCCCTCTTGCCATGTGAGGTAATACATTCACAGGTTCCAGGGATTAGGCTGTGGACGTATTTGGGAGGCCATGATTCTGGATAACACACAATTTCTCCACATAATGTCTGGTTTTATTTGGAAAAAAATAACTCTGTTCTCAGATACCTTTTAACCAATCTACTTTCTGCTTCTCTTTGGCAAAAGCACTGCAATGTGTATACAAGGCGGAAATAGAGGGTTGAGGGCTGAGAGGTGAGGAGGGACATACATGTGACTTTCTCTCTCTCTCCTTGTTAGAGTTTATTTATGATCTGTGATTGATTGATACTCACCTTGATGTCTTTGAAATTAGGAAACCTAGGTTGTTGTAATGGCTTCTAGTGAGTCCCTGGCCCAGGGGATCCCTTCCTACAGGCCTTATTTGGCCTCACTTTGTTCCTATCATGGGTCCCTCTGGCAAGTTCAACAGCCAGAACCCTCAGCCACTATCATCCTCTCTTTTCTGTGTCCCTTAGGCACTTTCCGATCCTTTCCACACCAAACAGGAGTCAAAGGGATTCTGGGGAGCGAAACTCAGGCCTTCTCCTGGGCCCATCTACCTCTCTCAAACATGTGCACCCTGTGTAACTGCCCCTTTCTCTCCTGGAGATTGTGAAATGGGAAAAGTTCCCTTATCCCCCTCACAGGGTGTGCGATGGGGGTGTGGCCCACTTCTTAGGTGCCCTGCTGCTCAAACCCCTAGGGGAAGCATGCAGACAGGCAGGTCATGGGATTCCAACCCCATGGCAGCATCTAGGGTTGAGTGTTTACAACTCTCAAAGCCCCAGTGGGCGTGTGTTACAGTGTGTTCTTTCTGCGTAGTAGACCACAGACAACTTGTGTTAATCAGCTCAATTAGACCCTCTTCCTTATGGCAAGGACAGAGGGCTTTCAGTATCCTGGGGTTTTTGCCCTAGTGTACCAGAAAAACCAGATCACACATGGGCTTGGAGAATGAGTGCAAGGTTCTATTGAGTGTAAGTAGCTCTCAGCAGATGGATGGAGAGCCAGAAGGGGGATGGAGTGGGAAACTGGTCTTCCCCTGGAGTTGGGCTGCTCAGCAGCCAGGCTCTCTTCTGACCGTTTTTGGCAGATTTCCCCTTGGCGTCTGAGTCGTTCTGTTGTTGATGGCCTGCCAGTATCTGTCAGCATCTGTCAGTGTGTTCTGCTGGTGTGTTCTTCTGCTGATGTGTTCCTCTCAGTGTTCAGCCACTTGTGTCTGCCCACTAGGGTCTTGAGATTTTTATATGCACAGGATGAGCATGTGGCAGGTCAGAGTGGTCTTGAAAAATGCAACAGGAGTGCCTGTCCTCACTTAGGTCCATGGGCACAGGCCCGAGGATAGAGCCCTCACCAGGGACCCTGCCCTTCTCTACCTACCTTCTCTGCCCTTCTCTGCTCCCCTCCCATATCAATTGGAGTGAAGGCAGAGGGGACAGCCTGCCAAAAGTCTTCCCCCACTCAATGGAGGAAGGAGGAAAGTACATTTTTCTTCCTGAAGTGTTCACCTAAAATAGTACAGTGCACCTACTTCCTTTTCATGGCTTTGGGACCTGGGAGTGGAAAAATCAAAGCAGCTGGCATCTTTTACCTTTCTCTTAGTGCCCCCCCATGTCTAGTCTTATCTTCCTTTCTAGGCGTATGAGAGATTATTATTCCCACTCTTTTTTATGTAGAATGGGCCTTGTTACTATTTTTGAACAGCAGAATGGGAACAGAAGTGATTGAGGTCACCTTTTGGCTGTAGAGGGGAAACACCCATGTAGGATTCTTCAATGTCTCTCTCCTCCTATATGGATGATCATGGAGAACTTATGGGAATGATAAAACCATGAGATAGAAACATCCTGGTTCATGAAGCTTCTTGAGAAAGGACAGTGGCCTGAAAAATCACCAGACATTAGGAGACTCTGTAGTCTAGGAATTAGATGGAGACATTTGAGGTTATATGTTACCATCCTAGATTATGATGCATGCTGGTTACTTCCCTCTTTCTCTTTTCACTTTCCCCAGAGCCAGAACAGGCTTGCTGCCTCCCTCTTGATATTTTTACATGTATAAAAGAGGCTCTATGGTATATGGATTGAACAGGTAGAGCCTTAAGCAACCACCTGCCCTTGGGTAAGTCACTAACCTCTTCTGTACTTCAATTTTCCCATCTGAAAATAAAAATATTGGATTCTTTATCTCATTAGTTTGTTAAAAGGGTCCACGGATTATACTTGAAAAGTGTTTGGAATAGTGCTTTGTACATGAAATGGGTTAATTGTAACTATTACTACTTTCTTAATGTGGAAATATTTAATCTGGTCTTCCAAGTCTGGCTTTCAAGCTTATTACCTCTCTCAGAAGGTCAAATCTTGGCCATTTCCTGTTTGGGGAAAATAAGACTTTAGGACTGCAGAAAACAAGAAAATTAAAAACACTGGTTTTGATATTTTAAAAATATCATTATTCATGTAAAAGCGTCTGGCATATAAATGTAGTAAATAAATACCAGATATTATTAATATTATTTTAGATTTCATCTGCTATTGAGTCTAGGGTTCCCCATGTTTTATGAGGATTGGCTCAGACATTGGTGGGGCTGAGTCTCTATGTGATAAACCTCTCTACAAATACTGCAGAGATAAAAGTTCAGGCAACTCAGAGGTTTCATGATGTCCCTAGGTCCCCCTGCCTCATATGAGTTGAATCTGGAAACATTCCTATCTTCCAATTTGCTTTCCACCAGGAAGGACCAGGACATGGCTAAGAAGAAGCTAATGTGGCGTTCATCTCAGACAAAAAATCTAAGAGATCTCAAAAACAAATGAAAAAACCCCAGTAATCAGGAAAAATAATATTATATAAATATATATTTAAAAAGTAATGCAAAATATTTCCATGATGATCAAAATATTGAAAGCTTAAATAAAAACTTGACCTACTAAGCAAACACTGTAGCCTGAGGCAAAAAGAAAAATCAGCAATACTCATCTCATTTTTTGTTTAAAATGTTGATGTTTTGCTCATCATGGATGATTGGCCTCAGTTTTTATTTTTTTCAAATATTGCATTGAAATATTATTTACTTTGATCACACACACACACATATATATATCCCTTTAATTTTGTGCCCAAGACGAATGCCACATTCACCCTGACCTTAGTCCTTGCTCTTCCACTAAATCATCCTTTTACTATGAAAATGTAAATTTATGCCTCTAAGTAATCATGCTGGCTTTAAACAAAGTAGAAAAAAACAAACAAAACAACAACAACAAAACATGTTCTAGTCCTCAAGTCATGCAGTTGGAAAGAAAAGTAGAAAGCAAAGAAGAATAAACTCTCTGTCTTATCTCACTGTTATTTTGGCACACACCATGCAAGTTTTCAGGACAATGGATTATTTTCTCTTTTGAGCTTTCAGACAGCTCAGATAGCAGGGTGCCTATTCTCTATCAGAGGAAAAGAAGAAAATACAGCTCTTCTTGCATTTGGAGAAGTGCAGTAAAAACTAACAGTCATGATAGATTTCTCTCAACATCCACTGTTGTGAACTGAATTATGCAGCCTCATAAGCTGTAACTGAGTTATAAATTAACTCCTGGAGCCATGAGGATGTTCATTTAACGTCTATAATGTTTGGGTTTTTCCGTAGGAGGAATTCGGGGCTAGACTACAGGTTCTACTTTTCAGCTCTAGTGTGGAAAAGAAAGAAAATGGAAAATAGGGAAAAAGCCTCAATAAGGAGGTAATTTCAGACCCCCTTATAATTGAAATTGCAATGATTAATTCAGCTCAGCACTTAAACACGGTCTATAGCTGAAGTGCCCCCACGCTGGCCAAGCTAATTATCTCTGCCCACGTGGTGGCTGTAAGAGTGGGTACAGTGGAAGCTGACAGTGAATTCATTTTTGAGCATCAACCCAGGAGCACAGATTGGAATCAGTTAGACTTATGGGCCCAGGAAGAAATAAAGGGAAAGAAGGGACCTTAAAAGAGGCCATAAAGAAATGGCCTCTAAATTACAATTTGAATCAAATGACTGTTTTGTATTTCACATGTGTAAATGTATTTATGTATTCAAAACACATTTGCTGAGAGCACACTCTCACCTAGGCACGGTGCAGGATACTGAGCACGTGATGCTCAGCAAAGGCCCCTGGAAGCCCTGCCTTCACAAAGCTTACAGGATATTAGAGATGGCAAATGATGATAAAATAACAAAAAGTAGGAGAAGAATTATAAAACAGAGAAGATGCAAGAGGAAAGGTATAAGATGTTATGAGAGTAGATAATGGGCCCCGTCCTAGGCCAAGGGGCTGGGAAAGGTTTCTCTGAAAAAGTGGCATTTGAGTTGTGATATAAGTATTAAGTAGAAAAGAAAATGGGGATTATTTTCTAGGCAAAAGAATGAGCATGCACCTAACATAGTGGCTAATATTAAGTACTTTTGAGGAAAACTATGTGGATCATTTCTGAAATCATTTCTGAAAGAAGACAAGTAAAATCAGTGAGGTTAAATACTTGTTTGGTGAGTAAGTGGTATAGATCTGCTTCATTCAAAAGCCAATGGTTCTATATACAAGTGAGATGATATAATATTTGTTTTTCTGTGTCTGGTTAATTTCACTTAGCATGATGTCTTTCAGTTTTATCCATGTTTTTACAAGTGCTAGAATTTCCTTTTTATGGCTAAGTAATATTCCTCTTTGTATACATATATATTCAAACACACACAAACACACACATCGTGTTTTCCATCTTTGCTATTCTGAATAATGCTGTAATGAAAACAGAAGTCCAGATACCTTTTTGAGATACTCATTTCATTTCCTTTGGATATATACCCAGCAGTGCAATCGCTGTATCATAAAGTAGGTCTAATTTTGTTTTTTTGAGGAGCTGCCACGTTATTTTCCATAATGGCTATACCAATTTACATTGTTGCTAACAGTGTAAAAAGGCTCCAGTTTCTTTCCACCCTCATGGACAGTTGTTATCACTTGTCTTTTTGATAATAGCCATCCTAAGCCGTGTGAATGATCTCACTCATCTGTGAAATGTAAAAATGTCCAGCTCATAGAAGCCAAATGTAGAATGATGGTTACCCTGGGGCACCACCCGGGGACATGTTGGTCAAAGGTTGGACATGGTTCGGCTCTGCGTCCCCACCAAAATCTCACCTTGAATTGTAATCTCCATAATCCCCACATGTCAAGGGTGGGACCAGGTGGAGGTAACTGAATCATGGGGGCAGTGTCCCCCACGCTGTTCTCATGATAATGAGTGAGTCAGGCATTTCCCCTGCTTGCGCTCATTTCTCTCTCCTGCTACTGTGAGACAAGGTGCCTTCCACCATGATTGTAAGTTTCCTGTGGCCTCCTCAGCCACGTGGAACTGCAAGTCAATTAAACTTCCTTTTCTTATAAATTACCCAGTCTCAGGTATTTCTTCACAGAAGCATGAGAATGGATTAATACTGGGCACAGACTTTCAGTTATAAGATGAGCAAGTTCTGGAGTTCTAATGGACAGTATGAAGTGATGGATGTGTTCATTTGATTGCAGTAACCATTACAGTATGTATACATATATCAAATCATCACATTGTAAGCTTGAATATATTCAAGATGTAGTTGACCATTAAATATTTTGCTTTTTTTTTTTTTAAGGCCAATGTTTTCTCCATGCCTTTTCTTCATGAACAATGGGTCATTAGGAAAATGTTCTAACTGGAAAATTTGATGTCAGTGTTCTCTGCTGAGGAAGAGGACATCTACCTCATGGCCTTGTTACTTTATTTAATCATGTTTCTGTGAAAATCTGCAAAGAAAGCCCTGCCCTCACAGTTGATTCTGTAATAATCTCAATATCAAATAAGGTTGGCGTTCTGAATATCTCTCTCCTACCTGACTCTACAATATTGAAATAAGATAATGTTCTCTTCTGTATTGACACCAACAGTTCTTGTTATTAAAATTAGAAAAATGTTTTGTAACTCAAAATAGTCTCCACCTGCATTAAATCTTGGCCTCTGACTGGGTCTTTAACTCTGCTTTATCCACTGTTCTGGGCTTGGGGGCCTCATCCCCTATGATGCGTCTTTGGATAGAGTGTGCATTTCTATGTCCAGATAGCAAGTATCGCCTTGAATCTGTTTTTACTTTTTCAAAATCCTTTTCTGGGGCAACTGCTGACTTCCCAACAAAATGAACAGTGAGCACTGTCACACTGAAATACTTTATTAATGGGATTTATATCAGATATTTAAAGCAAGTACTGGAGCAAATGGCTCTTTTACAAATGCAAAATAAGCAGGTTGGCATGGTGTGGTTGGATCATCTAATCCAATATTATTTGAGTCATATCTGAATTCTCTCTTAAATGTCTTACGCTGGGAGGCATAGGACTTCTTCCCTTGCAATAAATCCTATGTAGCTCTGACCATTCATTACTTATTATGAATAATTGAAGCTTTTTCTTTGTCATTTAAACACATTGTTCCTAATTTTGCTTCTTTGGTTTCCTCAAAACAAGTGTCTTTCCATGTGACACTCCATCAGATCTTTAAAGAACAACTATTGTATCTTCTACCATCTTCTCTTTTCTAGGCTAAATACTTCTAGTTTTTTTCAACATAATTCTCTCCAAGCACACCAATCAATACTCACTTTCCTTATACCCATAAGATTAAAGGGGGAATATAAGAGACAGCTCTTCAATTAAATAATAGCCACATCCTCTCTATCTCAGAGAAAAGGGTTAAGTTTTCATAGAAAGCTACTCTTATTGTTCCTTCACAATCCAACCTCCTTATTAATGAGGTCTCATTAATGGTTTAAAAATGTCTCATTTGGACAATTTCTTTCATTAAGTGCAATAATTAAATGCACTCATTAATGTCATTAAGAGTATGAGGGTATTTCTTATAATAAATTTGTATGGACCCAGGACATAATGTGCCTGAGTTTAGGATAAATGGAAATAAGAGACAACATCAATCTTCAAATCCCTGAATAAAAAGTAATTTATCTTGCAAATGCTGTAGTGTCTGTTTAATCAGAAAAATTAATTTAGACCAGGTCTGGGATCCAGCCTTAGGTTGTACAACTTTACTTTAGGTAGGACTTAGGCAAACTAGTGCCTATTCAGAGAAAATCACTTGGGCTATCCAAGAGATTTGAGCATGGAGCCTTTTTCTGTTTGGTTCAATGTTGTTCACCTTGTGTCTATCATATTGTCCAACACATAGTAGGTAGTCAAAGGTAAAAGTCAATGAATTAAAGACACTTAGTTCCTACATGTGGGAATAATCAAACATGTCAAGAAAATTATCTTTGGGAAGAGATGATTCAGACAGAACATGGTAATGACCTTTAAGTGTCTGAAGTGCTGTCTTTTGGGAAAGAATTTATTTTGGTCAAAATTTCCTCAAGAAATGTTTTAACAAAATCTTTCACATGAAAAAAAAACTATAATTCGTGAAATATATGTGTGTATATAAACATACATAATGTTATACATAATATTCTTATATATATGAATATAGAGCAGAAAAAAAGACACTTTGTTTTCTGTCCTCCAAAGGTAATGAAGAGTTGAAAGTTTATCTTGTTACTCAACTAATGGATACCAGATTAATGAGTAGAAGCTAGAAAAAAATTAAGCATTGACTTCATGAAAAAACAAACAAACAAACAAAACCTTCGTCATTTCCCCATAACTTTCTTTTGTTTGTCTAGGAAGATTTTCATGGTCACCTTCTTTTCTCAAACTAGCCATATCTCATCAGTCTGTCTGTAAAACTGTTACTCATCCTTTAAGACTCAATTTAGGCTGGTGCAGTGGCTCATATCTGTAATCCCAGCATTTTGGGAGGCAAAAAGGGAGGATTGCTTGAGCCCAGGAGGTCAAGACAAGCCTGGGCACATACCAAGACCCTCATCTCTACAAAAAAAAATTAGCTGGGCATGGGGGTGCATGCCTGTAGTCCCAGCTACTTGGGAGGCTGAGGTGGGAGAATCACCTGAGCACAGGAGTTGGAGTCTACAACAAACTATGATTGTGCCACTGCACTATAGCCTGGGCGATAGTGTAAGATTCCATTTCTATTTAAAAAAAAACTCAATTTAATGATCACCTCTTCTGAGAAGCCCTCCCTGACTTTCCAGAAGGACTCCTGCTGGTGTCCCTCTATATTGTCCATGCTGTGTTCCACAACACCATCTTGTGTCATAATTGTTTGCAATTCTGTTTCCCATACCAGACAGAGCTTCAGGTACCTGGTTGTACTTCCTGAGCCTCTCAAGGTTCTGGGTAAAAAAAGGTGCTCAATAATATGACTGTTGCCCGAATGAATAACTGAATGAATGGTTGCTTGAAGAAAGATACTGGTGGAAAATCGAAAGCAAGGTGTGTGTGGAGTTGGGGGGTGGGGGGCAGAAGATGGGTGTTACTGGCAAAAACTGCAAGGCTTTCTATGACTTAGCCCTGGAAACCACATATGGCCACACTCACTTGTGCACGGCATTCTATTGCTCACAAATTAGTCACAGGGCCAGCCAGATACGAGAGGAGAGGACTACAGAAGAGTTCAATCACTGGAAGGCATGAATCACTGGAGAGTTGTCTTTGGAGACAAGTTATCATGGTTTCCTCTTCTACATACAATAATGTGTTTAAGAAGATTATAACAAATTATCTGATATTATTTTTTATTGCTTCAAAAATTGTCTGTTTTAAATTATTTAAAGAATTATGGAACTTTTCACTTTTATCTATATCTTGAATTTGATCTTATGTGGACAATCTTCCTTTTTTCTCTCCTTGGCACAAAACTATCTATCCAGAGGTCACCAAACTTGTTTTTGTAAAGGGCCAAATAGACAGAAAATATATTAGGCTTTGTGGGTGATGAGGTCTTGGTTGCACCTCCTCAATTCTGTACTTGTAGCAGCCATAGATAATACTTGGAAGAACAAGTGTGGCTGTATTTCAATGAAACTGTATATATAAAAACAGGTGGTGGGCTGGATTTGCCCCCTGGCCTTTAAGTTGCTGATCCCTGAAATAACCTACAATATAGTAACTTTCACTCAAATGCCAAGAGGTATACTTTTCTATCTGTAATAACAACAACAATGACAAAACCCTGTGGAGAAAAAACAGCAATAACAACAAAACTTTCCCAGGGCCAACTGAAGCCAATCACGATTTTAAAACATGACTTCTATAACAAAATCTAAACAGTTATAAGCACATCATGAGAGACACTGTTAATAACGGATATTTTGTGCTGAGCAGCACTATAAATAATAGACTAATGATGACCTTATTTTATATCTACAATTTCTCCAGTATTTCTGTTTCTAATTTATCTTCCATAAGAGTTGAAGATAGAGCCAAAGTATTACCTGAAAGTGACATGATTGTAGGAGTGTTGCCAGCATGGAAAGCTGAAAATGCCTTCTGAGCAACCGAGAGCCCCAGATTGTGAGGGTATGTCCAAAGGTTATTTTTTACGAAATGGGAGCTCAACACTCTATAAATCAATTTTAATGAAATAAACATTTATTTTCTTCAGGTTCTAATCTTGAAATAGGTTCAGATTCTGGGCCTGGAGAAAGACAGATTGCATACACCAACAGCACAAGGTCAGAGTGAAATCTTCTCCATTTGAGTCTCTCCCTGAAGCTTGATGACTTGAGGATTTTGATATTACGTTTACCCTTTCATATCGCCTGGCTAGGTCCTGGAGGTTCAGGTTTGAACAAGCCTCAGTGAAGGCCAATGATTTTCTGAGGACATTTGCAAAGTAACAAGTATTTCGTGATATGGATGCAGAAAGAAACTGATATTATTTCTTAAATATATAAATAATATACCCAGTTCTTAGAATGATATATTGAGTACCGTAAACCTCTTTGATGAAAAATTAAAAGAATAAAGTGTTGAATTTTGGAAAGGCTGGATTATCTATCTCTATTTATTTATTGTCATACTCCATGTCTAATGATATTTTTTCCTCTTTTTCATTTGTCTGGATGGCCATATCTACACACCATGTGTGAATCACTATCCTGCATGAATACTGAACATAGGAAGTCTTAGATTTAGATGCTTACAGGTACCATACAGGCAAATATATGTTTATATATATATATATATATAAAATATATATATGTTTATATTTATATTATCGTATTAGGGTTCTCTAGAGGGACAGAACTAATAGGATATACATATATATCCTATTAGTGTGTGTGTGTGTATAGGATATATATATATATACACACACACACACACATATGTGTGTATATATCCGATATATGTATCCTATATATATCCTATACACACACACACACACACAAATATATATGAGTTTATTAAGGAATATTAAACTCATACAATCAGAAGGTCCCATAGTAGGCCTTCTGAAAACTGAGGAGCAAGGAAGCCAGTCCAAGTCCCAAAGCTGAAGAACTTGGAGTTTGATGTTTGAGCCCAGGAAGCATCCAGCACTGGAGAAAGATGTAGACTGGGAGGCTAAGCCAGTCTAGCCTTTTCACGTTTTTCTGCCTGCTTTATATTCTAGCCACACTGGCAGCTGATTAGATGGTGCTCACCAAGATTAAGGGTGTGTCTGCCTTTTTCAGCCCACTGACTCAAATGGTAACCTCCTTTGGTAACACCCTCACAGACACACCCAGAATCAATACTTTGCATCCTTCAAGTTGCATCCAATCAAGTTGACATTCAGTATTAACCATTACAATTTTACATATATATATCTCCCAGGCAAAAAAAAGTCTATTTGGAGGTCACCAAACTTGTTTTGACACTAGTCTTTATTCAACACTAGTCCTTAGATTAATGAAGAACTGAAGAATACAGAAAATGCTGGAGATGGTGGGCCCTAGAGAGACTGTGCCTAATCTGAGGGATGGGCTGCTGCTAGTTAACTCAGCTAATTATATCTTGTGGGGCTGAAGACCAGAGATTTTGTTTCTTTTTAGTGTGAAAAAGAAACTGTATTTCCCAATTATAAAGAAAAAATTATTAATTTTTGAATAAATATTTTAAAATAACCCCTCATTGGCCAAATATGACATGTTTGCACCATGGGACATTGCACCAGACTTGCACCATGGGACATTGATTGGTGACCACTGTTGGAATCTTCATGTGGAGAAGCATCTCACCTGCTTTATTCACTGCTGCATTATTGCAATTAACAGAGTGAGTAGAACATGGAAGGTGCTCAGCAAATAATTGCTGAATGAATGAACAAATGAGTAAATTATGATTGTGAAGGGACTCTTGTATAAAGCTTAATCTTAAGTGGAGTCAGAATATTAATTTATGTATCAGTTAGCATTGCTGCATAACAAACCACCCCAAAATTTGGTGGCTGAAAGCAGCAACCAGTTATTCGCTCATGATTCTGTGATATGGTAAATTAGGCATGTGCTATGGTCTGAATGCATCCCCCAAAATGTCTTGAAACTTAATGGCCAGTGGGACACTATTAAGAGCTCAGGCCTTTGAGGAGGTAATTAAGTCATGAGGGCAAAGCCCTCATGGATAGGATTAGAGTTCTTATAAAAGGCCTTGAGGGAGTGGGTTAGCAATCTTCTGCTCTTCCTCCATGTGAGAACAAGGAATTGGAGGCACTATCTTGGAAGCACAGAGCCAAGTCCTTCACCAGACACCAAACTTCCTGGTGCCATGACCTTGGATTTCCCAGCCTCCAGAACTGTGAAAAAATAAACTGTTGTTCTTTATAAATAACCCAATCTCAGGCATTTTGTTTTAGCAGCACAAATGGACTGAGACAGCATGACTCAGCTGGAACAGCTTATGGCAGTGTTGTTTGGTATTTGATGGGATTATTGCTGCATTTATCATCAGATGGCAGATTGTCTGAGAGCTGGCTGGCTACTCTTGGATACCCTATTCACAGCACTGAGGCAATCAGCTAAAAGGCTGCCACATGACCTCTCCATCATAATAGAATTTACATGGCAACTGAGCTTTAAAAGGGCGTACAAGCACTTACCAAGCCTCTATTTGCATCACATTTGATACCTTCTCCATGGGCCAAAGCAAGTCATATGGCAGACCACTGATTCAGTGTGGAAGGGGGTTGCACAAGGTTGTGAATATCAAAAAATGTGATTTGTTGAGGGTGATTTATGTATTAATCCACTATACGGGTAATAGTATCTTTAAAAAAAGAAAACATACTACCATATATGCAATAAATACAGTTTTTAAGGAATTAGGAACAGAATTTCTTCCTAGGCTAAAAAGACACATAATTTCAGTGTCAGTTTCCTCTCTCTCTGGAATAACTCAATCGTAATGGATGGAAAGCAATGTTTGGTCCATCTATTGCTCTTTTCCAAATAGACTATAAACACTTCTTACCTTTTTATTGCAGGTTGTCATATGGCACCAAGCTTTGTTTTGATGCTGATGTCAATGTTGATTTTTATTTATTCTGAGACATTGTTCCTCTATGCAAGGAAATAAGACCTCTAACTCATTTTGCATAGGTTGCTGAACAGCCAGCAGACAGTAATGACCCTCTATTGACCTCATCAGGGAGGATTTGAACTGATAAACTATGGGTGAAGGATTATTTATCCTATTAGTCTGGGGATACTTATTTCCTATGTCTAAAGAGCATATTTCACCCCATATGAGCTACATTAAATACATGTACTTTTTTGTAGACATAATGGAAAGACTTTGTGTTTTCTCTTCCCAGTATAATGAACAATTTAAGGCCAAACTAAATAAGGGGGGGGCGGAAATTAACCCTGGAGCAGGTTTTTGATAGGTAAGGACACCAATTGCCACATATTTATAGCTGGTCATTTATTCAATACATGTTGATTGACTGAGTTGGGCACTAATAATATATAAATAAGAATGCTTTGTTCACATCTTCAATTATGTGGAATCGCCACTTACATGAAGAAGCAGTCAGTGGACTAGAGGATAGATAAGTGTTCTGGGGTTTGGAATCTGTTTTCTATATACTGACTTTTAAAGCAAAATCACTGATCTTGAGTAATTAATTTCACTTTTTGAGAAGACTGGCTTTTAACTGCAAGAGAACATTTATTGTATGCCTATCATATTTTTCATGTGTTCTAATTTAATTTTCACAATACTCTTACAAGAATGACAGTTTTATTTCTGCCTTGTAGATAAATGTATTGGGGCTTAGAAATATTTAAAATGCTGAAGAATAGCACTCAGCTGATAAGTAGCAAAGCTGGCATTTGAAACCCAGTTTGGTCTGGCTTTAGTGGCTGTCTGCTGTTTATACAACCATGCTTCTTCCCATTGACTGCAGAGATTCTAAGATACTATTAAAAATTCATCTGGGCCAGGCATGGTGGCTCATGCCTATAATCCCAGAACTTTGAGAGGCCACAGCAGGTGGATTGCCTGAGGTCAGGAGTTCAAGACCAGCCTGGCCAAAACAGGGAAACCCCATCCCTAGTAAAAATACAAAAATTATCTGGGTGTAGGGGTGGACACCTGCAATCCCAGCGACTTGGGAGGCTGAGACAGGAGAATCACTTGAACCTGGGAAGCAGAGGTTGCAGTGAGCCTAGATCCCACCATTGCACTCCAGTCTGGGCGACAGAGTGAGACTCTGTCTAAAAACAAACAAACTCTTGCCTGATTTAGTCTCATCAACACTGGAACTTGTTCCAGGGTTAGTGCAAGTAAATGTACCTGATCTAGCTCTGCCTTGGAATCACTGGCTACCAAACAAAAGGTAATAGGATTAGATATTTTTTATTTTATATTAGTACCCCAATATTAGTTACAGTAGGCTAAGTAATGCTGCAGTATCATCAATATATACCCCCAAATTTTAGTGTCTTAACACTACAAAAGTTGATTTTTTTTTTTTTTGCTCGCATTACATGACTCGCATGGGTTGATGATGTGTCTCATTCAGACAGTTACAAAAGCACCATCTTCTAACCGCCCCATGCACAATCCATGGTTTTCTTTCAGAGAAAGAGGAGATGATACAAGTGCATTTCTAGGTGACTGCTTCAAAGTGATACATGCCATTTATGATTATATTTTATCAACTAAAACTGGTTTCAGGTTTTAACCAACTGCGGGATAACAGAGAATTACCATCATTTGTGTGCTTGGAAAGGGAAAAGAAAAAAAATACTGGTGAATATTAGTTATGCCTGACTGCCAAAAATCCAAAACATAACCAAAAATAGACTTCTTTTGCTACTTTCCAGAAAGCTAGGAATACAGCAGCCCTTCTTTATCCACTGTTTCACTTTCCATAGTTTCAGTCACTCATGGTCAATCGTGGTCCAAACATAGGTGAGCACAGTACAATAAAATATATTCAGAGAGAGACAGAGAAGGAAGGAGACAGACCACATTTAAATAACTTTTATTACAGTATATTGTTTTAATTGTTCTATTTTATTATTAGTTATTGTTGTTAATCTTCTAACATGCCTAATTTAGAAATTAAACATTATCATAAGTAATTATTTATAGGGGCACACATAGTATATACAGGGTTTGGTACTATCCTTGGCTTCAAAGATTCACTGGAGATCTTTGGACGTAACCCCACAGATAAGGAGGGACTACTGTATATTCTTTGGTTAGAATGGTGTTCTCAGTCTCTTCTGGGTTAAGATAACAGTTCTCAGTGTTTTTAGAGTTCTAGTCCATTCATTCATTTGAGACTAGGACTTTAATGGGTCTGGGTGCTCTAGGTGGAAACATTAGCCTGCCTACTAGCTTCCTTTCTAATCATAATTGTTCCATGTACCAACCTAGCTATCTTCCTTACAAATCAGATCTGCTTCTGTTTACTATGGCTTATTTTTTAGATGAAATTATTGGAATCATTATGCTATTCTTGGCTCTAACACTATGTTTTACTCTGTATCTCAATTGGAAATTTGAAGACCTGAGGCCTCTTTCTCTTTTAATAAAATGAAAAATTTCTGGTTAAGAAGATTTCTTTGGATAAAGGGGACAGTTGGAAAGCCTTAATTTTTAAAAATGATATATCAACGTATGTAGTCAAATATTTAAAAAGTAGATGTGGCTTCAAATGTAGCTGGATAAAGGGAATTGAAAAACTTAGTTCTGGATTTGTTACAGCCTCTCCATTTCTTAGCTCCATGTCTCCTTTGTTGACAGGCTTTCCTTTTGAGATTGCAAGAAGCCTGCCAGAAGCACTCAGGGCTATGTGCTTCCAAGTTCAGCCCCAGTGGGAAATAGTAGAACTTTTCTCAGCTTGCTCCCTTGAAGACCCTGGGATTAATTCTCTTTGGAGGACATGTGTCATGTTCTAAGAAAGGAACTCTATTTGGCATATCAGCCCACATTCTTCTGCTTTCACCTTTCATCATTTGCTTTTTTTTTTTTCTTTTTTTACAGTAGAGGCTGAAAAACCAAATTTTGTATTTACTAGATGTGTTGGCTATATAGAACTGGCACTCAGCATTTATTCTTATTTTCTTCTATTCTTTTTAAAAAATCCATAGACTGACAAAGTAAAAACTACATTTCTAATTCCTTCACAGCTTGATTTTTAAATGCAAATGAGAGTTTTGCCAATTACATGCACCTACCTAACATTTGGAAGGCAGAAGTAAGTTGGAGGTGATTTTCCTGCTGCTCTAGGCTGTTTTGTGGACTCATATGTCCCCCCGCTGCAGTATGCTTGTTTTAAGTATCCTGCCTTGGAGCTATCACTGAGAATTTGCAACAAGAAGCAATGGTCAGACTCCACAGTCTGAGGCCCCATATAACCAACTTTCTAGATGGAAGAAGGCAATTGTGATGACAGTTATGGTGGTAATTGTTTTTCTAATCCTGGCTTCCCGACTCCTGCTTTACAAACCTACCTACAACCAGGGTGATCTTTGCTTTAAACTTAGAGCTCCAGCAGACATATCTAAGTTCTGCATAGAACATTATATAATCTGTATAGACACAGGTAAGAGCAAACAAATGGGCCAAAAAATGACCATACAGAAGAAGGGCAGCTTTTTCTCACATAGCATAGTGACTAAGTATACAGGCTTAGCAATGCACATTAAAGTTCAAATTCTACGTCTACCATTAAGTTGTATAAATGTAGACAAGTTGTGAAAAAACTTATCAATTTTAATTTTCTTTTCTGAAAAATTAGCATAACATTATGAGGTTTGAAAGTTGTAGAAAAGTTTACATAAAACAATGTATGCAATATTTTGCCCTCTCCATCCACTGAAAAACACCCACTAGCATCCTCTTATCTTCCTCAATGGTTTCTCACCTGTGGTCAGTTAACACAAGGTACTGATCTTCAGCTACAAGGCAGGGCTTCCTCTTGTCATTTTCTGTTTCCCTGCCCACTTTATGGTGGTTCTCCTTCCTCTTTAGCCCTATATGGCCGCCGTTCCAAGGTCTAGAGGCTCATTTTGATTGTGGTTTTCTTGTAAATGCTCCATGAAATCAGAATACCTTTCTTTTAAAGTAACATTTTCAGGAATATAATCACTACGAGGTGTTCAGTCCATAATTTGGACAGTCATCGAATTTGGAGCTATTCTTGCCCTTCAGGGAATGGTGTGCTATTATCAAAGCAGGTAATTTTCAAAGGGAGAAACCTTCATAACCTGAAGATTTAAGAGCACCCTGGCTTGCTGTTTCTGAGGATAATTCTTTTCTGATCAGCTCCTCTCTAGCCTTTAGCTTTGAGTGAGGCAATCACATTTTGTTGCCTTTATTCATTTGGAAGGTTCTTGCTATTTCAATTTATGTGAACCCATTTAAACAACAGTAAAAATGGAAACTCATCCAAATAAATTTAATTCCAATTACTCTGACTCTTTTGCATCTTCTGGCTGTAATTTAAAGCATTTTTCCAAACAGGCATATTTAAAAGGTGATAATTCACTTGACAGCTGGAGAAACTAGGATCATTAAAAGGAAACATAATTAACGTTATTTCCAATTCAACCTATCTTTTCTCTGTGTTTTCAGAACACTAGCACTGTTCTTGGCTGTTTTGTAGGATCCTTTTCTTGCTGCATAACAAAAGATTCAATTTATTCATTTAGTCAATAAACAGTTACTGAGCATCTGCTATCTTTCAGGCCCATGCTAAGTCTTGGTGACAGAAATATTGAAAAGATATGGTCTCACCTCCCATCTCTCTTTATGTAATCAGATTTGATGTAAGAAAACAAAAGGAAGGAATGAAATGAGAAAAGGAAGTTATACAATGAGAAGAAAAGGAAAGGAAAGACGGCAAAATAATACAAATGAAATCAACCGGGTTTGGAGATGCAGAGGGGAAAAAATGAGAAGAGATGAAGGAGAAAAAAGGCAAGTACAAGAATGGGAGCAGAAAAAGACATAAAAATTTAGAAATATGGTAGTATTGAAATTTATATACTGCTATGCTCATATGCATGCATATAATTTTATGTATTTTCTAGAACTCAAATAACTTGGTAAAAAGCCCTCTCTTCAGTTCCACTGATGTCAGCAAAAACATTTAATCTTGCCACTTATCAGATTTTCTATCTCTTCTAGTTTAAGTAAAAGACTTTCCCCAGGTTAATGCTGGCTATTTGTAACTTTTTTTTTTTTTAACTTCCCTCATCCTTTTTCTTCTCCCAGAGTGTTATGTGGGATACTTACGTGACATTGCAGATGCAGATCTCTCATCTGAACCCTGTTTCTGGGTACTTGCTGTTCCTGCTGGTGATAGAAGTGATCTTTCATGTATCAGTAATGGCCTCTGGCCTTGAAGTCCTCTGTGGCAGACAGAACAGTGGCCTTTTGAAGATGTCCATGTCTATTTCCTAGAAACTGTGATTACAGTACATTACATGGCAAACGGGAATTAAGGTTGCAAATGGAATCAAGGCTGCTAATCAGTTGACCTTGAGATGGGAAGATTATCATGGAGTATCAAGATGGGCCTGATATAATCATAAGCATCCTTAAAAGTGGAAGAAGAAGACAGAAGGGAGAGTCTAAGATGTGGTTATATAAGGATGGCAAGAGTAATGTCATGTTGCTGGCTTTAAAGATGTTAGAAGGAGGCCACTAATCAAGAAATGTGGTAGGGATACTGAAAAGGGTAAGAACACAGATGTGTTCTTAGAGGAAGAAGTACAGTCTTATGGATGTCTTGATTTTAGCCCCATAAGTCCATTGTCACCTGCATAACCACTCATTGGGGTGCATAGGAAGTCTTGGGTGTTGTGTACACATGAGGAACTAGGAAAGAAACTTCAACCCTCTTTCAGCCCAAACAAGTCATTGCACCATTTCAACTTTCCAGGGGTCAGTCTATGTGGGTATAGAACTCCTGAAAAGTGTTTCCCAGAGGATTCCAAAAGGAAAGAAGGCAGAATCCTCCCTCTTGTTGTAGGCTGTATCTTTAAGTAAGGCTTAATGAAGCCCTGCCCCTAACTCTGGAAAAGGCTGAGTTTAGCTTTTCTGGTTCCATCTCAGTGAATGTCTTAGTTCATCTTATATTGCTGTAACAGAATACCACAGACTGGGTAATTTATAAAGACTAAAAACTTATTCAGCTCACAGTTCTGGAGGCTGGGAAGTTCAAAAGCATAGTGCTGGCATCTGGCAACGGCGATCCTACGGTGGAAGACAGAAGGCAGAAGTGAGCCCATGAGACAGAGAGAGTATAAGGCATATATTTAATTTTATAACAAACTGCTCTTATGATAACTAACCCACTCCCATGATAATGACATTAATTTATTCATGTGGGTCTACACTTGTGACCTAATCACCTCTTAATTAGACCCCATCTTCCAACAATATAGCATGGGGATTAAATTTCCAACATGAATTTGAGGGGCACATTCAAACCATTGGAGGGAGTCAGGCAGCAACTTCACTCCACTGTGTGCCCTAAGACTCTCTAAACATTTCCACCCAAGCCCAGAAATGGCTTTTGTCTATCTTGTGTAAAGGAAACTTGCCTCAGGTCTTATCCTCCATCCTCCCTCTTCTAAAGTTCATAGTAACATGCTCCTACCTTAATTAGCTGACCTGTGTTCCTTGAAGTTTAAAAGAAAGCTTTTGAATTTTAGAAAACTAGTTTCTCAAAAGAGTCTGACTCTAACAAGCAAAAGCCTCTGCCTGCATAGTGTTGGCTTTTGAATGCATTTCAAGAGCCTGTTTTTAAAAGGAAGAGACTGAATAACTTTCCCTTTTTCAATCTTGGTTTTCCACATCCCCTGGAGCAATAGGTGCCTCAGCTTCAAGAGGCTCTCTTGCCCTTGTATGATTTTGTACTCCCTCTTCTTTTTTTCTAGAAGGTTCCCTTTCCTTTTTCACAGAGCTACTTGTTCCTCAAGTTCCTCAAGACTTAGTTGATTCTTTGTGTTGTGAGGAAAGAACTTTCTGTCTCCTGCCATGACTTGAGCTGAGCCAGGAAACCCACCTGTGCAGTTTACACCTGGTACTTCCTGCAATTGTAGCACGTATTCCATGATACTCTAACATTCTGCTACCAGCTAATTTCCTTGCCTTTCCCATGACTCAGATTTTCTATGAAATGGACTTGTTAATGGTAAATTTCAGTCTTTATGAACAGGCCTGCAAATGCTATCACATTTATCTTCCCCACTCAGTTTAGAACTGAAATGCATGAGCATTCATAGATAATAGCAAGTGTCACACTGCTCTCCCTCCTGGCCATAAAACCTGGGCTCCAAACTTTCAACTCTACTTCTGTTCCTTCATTACAAACACTTCAGGAAAAAAAAAAAAAAGCTGCTAAACTGTCCCAGGTTAATAGCATGCTAGGGTTAATAGACTAATGTGACTAACTGAGCCCTCCAGTTTTTCCTGCTAGAAAGAGTTGCACAACACCATTCTCCTTTCCATTTCTTCTGCATTTCAACTGAAATAATTTTACACAGTTTTTCACCAAGGGTGCACATACACACAGATTCTCTTTCTCTCTCTCCAATGCTCATTCTTTCTTCTGTATAAACACACTCAAATATTTTCACGAACATGCACTAATTCTCAAATACTGTATTACCTACAACTTTCATTTCTTCTCTTGATCAAATATAAAAGGAAATTTGCACATGTCTCTCTATGCCTCTTTTCAAACCTCTTCTCTTTATTTAGGTTCCTCCAATTTTTTCGTTTCTTCTGCATTTCCTTCTCCTCTGACTTGACCCTGCTTCCATGTCTGAGACTCACCAAGAATAATGAGAGATGTGGACGGTTATTGTTGTATTGCAGGTGTAAATGATTGGAAACAGACATTTGAGAACAGCAGCTATGAATGCTGGACTTTACCCTAGGGCTTGAGGAGGTTCTATAAATAGGATTTGAAGGAGGAAATTGTTCAGATTTGAGTTTTATGAAATCATTTTGACAGTTGGTTGGGTCATGAACTAGAGGGAGGGATATTATTGGAATCAAGGACACAAAGCTTGAGACAAGAATCACAGAGACTTATCTCAAGTGTGGACAGTGGCTGTGGAAAGGAGAGAAAGGTTTGAGACTGAGTTAGGGGATACAATGGACATAATTATTTCCTTTCCATAATGGTGACAAAATGAGACACAGTGTGTAAGCGTGGACTGTATGTAATTTTAACTATGAGAAAGTCTTCATTAAGTGTTATGTGTTCCAAGAAGCAGTTGGCTTCCTAGAACAATAGCCGGCAAGGCTAAAAATTAGATTTTTGTACTTGACAAATTCATAAAAGAGAAATGATAGATTGTGAATTTGGATTTTCAATGCATCTGTGAAGAATTTTCTTTTCCTTTTTTTTTTTTAATGTCTGACTAAAATTATTCATTATTCTGAAGATGAAAAACATCTTGTCAGCGTGTGGAGGAAAATTACCTCCCAGAGAATTCTGGAACATTCTTAGACAAATTTTCTTAAGATCAACTCCATATGCACTATAACTTCATGTGATGGAAGAGCACAGTACAGGAGAAAAGTAGAGGTCATGTTATTTAAGAGTCATAGAAACAATGGCTGACATGACAATTCCCATTGAGCTAACAGGTGAATATTTTTTAACTTCAGCTGCTGGATCCACAGAGGTGTTTTACTAGGAAACCAGAAGCAGGTATTTTACCTCCTAAATAATAAAGTAGAAACTTTAAAAGCAGCCTTCTGCCTGGATGATGACTTTGCTCTGCATATAACAAGAAAGAACTCTAGGTTCACACTCACGATCTGGGATAGGACACTTTCAGAGATTTAGCTAAGGAGATCTCTGTCTTCCAAACCTCTCTGTCTTGCACAGGTTTATGTAATAACAATGATTAATAAAAATAGTAGATTCTGAATTTTGTTTTGGAATAAAATTAATAAGGCTGTGTGCTTCCGAGAGAGAAATTTGTAAAGTGGCAGACAGGGACATCAAGAACTCTAATTACCACATGCCCTAGAACCCATCTGAGGAGAAAACATATGGTCTCAGACAAGATAGTTCCTCCTCAAGATGCCCAATTAATGTCCCCTGACTAATTTTCCCCAGTGCCCAAGTGAGAAAGGGTTAGAAGTTAACCAGTCCTCCCTATTATAGTCACACATGTGCCTCATATTATTATTACACATGTGAGATATGTTATTTTAGATATGTGGGATTAAGGGAACTATATTTATATCTATACATTATTAATATTGGCTTAAGTGTATGTATTTTAAAGTAGAATGTTAGCACATGCCCATTAGCTGTAGTAGGCTACAGTATGCTTGCTTTGGCCAGCAAGAGCCAATTGCACACCTCTCTACTCAACTTCCAGTTAGGTGAAGTCAAACTGGTAACTTGAAATTGGCCATGAAGGGATTATTTCACCACTGAATTCTGCAAATGAATCAAGGCTTATATATACATATATATGGGTGTGTATATATATATATGTATATATGTGTGTGTATATATATGTATATATATGTGTATATATATGTGTGTGTGTGTATATATATATATATATATTTGAGTTTCAGTCATTAAACACTTACCAGTACATCACTGCATGCTGATGTTTCTCAACATAATGTCTCTGAATCCCTTTCACCCAGCACAAGGCCTGGTCTAACATGTGTGATACATGTCTGTTAAATGAATGCACAGAGAAAGAGGAGAGATCTTTGGAAGAACAAAAAGAGAGTCTTCAAGACAATGTTTTAAGCAGAGAAACTTGAGTTTTGAGGCATGTGTAGGAAAAAAAAGGTATGCCTGGGAACAGATAGTGGGAAGGTCTTTCAGAGAGATAGGAGGCTCAGGAAAGTGAAAAATATGAGGAATTAGAAGAATTATTACAGAGTTGAAAATGAGGTGAAAACAGATTTGAACAATGGCAGAAGATTAAGGCCCAAGGTTTGATGACAGATGGATCTGAAAAAGCCATCACTGATAATCCCCAGTTCTAGTCAATGCCTTAAATCATCAAAGGTGAACAGAGAGGCGACAAAGTAGGGCTCCCTGCTTCACAGTGATGCTGTCAGAAGTGAGGATGTTACTATCACCTCTCATATTAACTTCAGAGAAACTTTTCTTTTTTGAGAAAACACAGACTAATTTTAGAAGTCTTTTGTTTCTGATTTAATGTTAACACAGTGACCTGATACTGTGCAAACTCTTGTGAGTTACAAAGATCCAGTGAGCAATTTTCCTTATGTTCCATGTTGTCAAGTGAGCTACAGTGAGGACTGCCTCCGGAGACTTGCAACTGACCTGCAGCCATTCCCAGGCACATGACTAGGTGGAAGCATGCACCTGCTATTCTTGTGTTTCACTCGAAAAGAACCATGGATGCTGTGCCAGCTTCCATAAAACTGGTAAAGAAATGGTACGCCAAACACCTATCCCCAAAATTTTATGGGTGATGAAAGCTTCTGGGATAAGGAGGAGAAATAAAAAAAAATATTCCAGTCTAACACAGCTTTAGGACCAGAACACTAGAGATCTCCTTCAACATTCTTTCTATACAGTGAAGAAAAATGAGGATAAGACAGACAATTTTATTTGAAAATATTGCCCAAAATGAGGTCTCCTGCTCTTCCCTCAAGCCACACACATAATTATGATGTTATTATTTACACCCTTAATGGGATGCAGTGAAATCAGCTGCATAGTGGTTGGTGCCTGGCCTTTGGAGTCATAATTACCTGAATCTGAGTACCAACTCCACGTTCTCTCTGGGCAACACTGCAGACATTGTATAACCTCATTGAGCCTTAGTTTCCTCTCTTAAAATCTGGGGATTTCAGGGTCTACTTGACAGTGTTATTTTGAGGATTAAATGAGATGAATAAGCAGAGTGCTTAGCGCAATCCAGAGCATGTGATGAGAGGAGCTCGGTGTATGTTAACTATTGATTTTGTTGCTGTGATGTGATGATGATTATTATTTTATTTTAACTTAATCTTTGGATGATAATATTTTAACAGTTCAAACATTTTCACAAATGGCAAAGATTGTGTGTGTATGTGTGTGTGTACATGTGCACATATTAAAATTTATAAGATCACAGGAGATAATATGCTTTCAATGTATTTCAACTGATGTTTGACAGTCTTGACACTCCAAGACATTAGCTTCCCTCTGTGGAAATATTGTAATTTAATGAATAGCTTACGATTTTTAACCAGGTCTGCTCTGTCATTGGACCCAGGCGAAGTTTTATAGGAGAGAATGTTACTAAGAGTTGTAATAAAATCTAACAAGTGTCACCTAATAATTAAACAGATTAATCACTTTGACCACCAAAGTAGTTGACCACCATGACTGCAGAGCATTAAGACTTAGCAATTCATGATTAAAATCAGGAGGGCTGTAAAAATCAGTGTCTGTGAATGTTCTAAAGAGGACTCACTCAGCTCTGTAATATGGGCCTCCCAATGGGTTCTGGACCATAGTCATCCATCATGGGCTCCTCATGCACTGCAGGAAGCAGCCACCAGAAAGGAGATGCAAAGCTCCAGTGGTTGCAAAGGCACCATCTGAATGACAAATGTCTCCTGGTGACAACCTCCAGCTCTTGGGGTTGCTATTCACTGCTCACTAAATGATCTCCTCATTCTCACTCTTGGCCATCTCCAATTCATCCTCCACACAGGAGCCAGAGTGGTCTTTTAAAAAGGTGACTGGATCTTGCTATTCCTTTGCTTGAAGCCATCTGATGAACTTCCACCGTGCTTTGAAGTAAATCTAAATCCTTTACATTGGCCTTCAAGGCCCAGCATGCTCTGTCTCTGCTTACCTCTCCAGCCTCATCTCAGACCTCTCTTCCCTTATCTCTGCCCTCCAGACATCGATTGTTCTTTCAGAGCCTCAGACACTACTCTCTCTTTCTACCTTCGAATCTCACAGCCTTTGTACTCGCTGCTCCTTGGGCCTGGATCGCTCTGCTCTGGCTCTTTGTGTGCCTGGCCCCTGCTCCTTCTTCAGATCTCAGCTTAAATGTCATCTCCGCAGTGAGGGGTAGCAGCTGTTCCTCTGGGTATTCTGCGTTCCTGTTTCTTTCCTTCATAGCAGCTCACATTAAAAAAAAAATATTTGTTTACTTGTTTATCACCTGCTTATGACAGCTCTAAGAGGAAGGGACTTGTTCTGTTTTGTTTGTCACCCTACATCCAAGGTATTTCAACACCTGATACTTGCTAGGTAATCCACAAACTAATAACTGTCAGCCCTGATGATATAATGAATATGTATTGAGCACATACGATGAGTCAGGTCCTGAGCTGAGTGCTGCACATACATTTTCTTGTTTATTCCTTATACCAAGGTGATAATAGCTGCTAATATGATGTTTGTTTATAGATAGGGAGACAGGCAAAGGATGTTTATGTATTGAATCTGACGTCACACAGCCGCTGATGACAGAACAGGATTCAAACTCAGGTAGGGTTTAGCCTCTTAATCTTTACCTTGTGATTGTGTAAATGATTAAAAGGTTCTTTGCCACACTCGATCATCTGACTCCTGCTGGTTCTCTGAGACTTGTTCAAGCCTCAGTCATTCAGTGTCAGACCCCTCCACTCCATCTGAAATGGTGTCTCTGTTGTCATTCTTGTCACTCTAAATTTACTTCAAACAGAGCATTTGCCACACTACTTTGAGATCGAAAACTTCCTTGTCTCCCCCACTATATCTAGAATTCCTTTGTGGTAGAGACTGGGTCAGTTTTATTCACTTTCTCTTCTATCCATCTTCTATATAATAAATAAATATTAAATACATACTGTATCCCAATCTTTTTCTATAGGCTGAGAATATGGCAAACAAGACAGATGAATTCCTTCCTTCATGGATCTTCTCATTTATTGGGCAGGAAGTAAGACACTAATAATGTAAATAATTTAACAAATATAAAATGTTACACATAGTGATAAATTGCATGAAAGCAAATAAAACAGAGGAATAAGAAGAAGAGGGCTTAGGAGACAAGACAGGGACTTACTGCAGACAGCGTGGTCAGGGAGGGCTTTTCTGCAGACGTGATATTTGAGCAAAGACCTGAATTTAAGAAGATCTGGGAGAAAGTGTTCCCAGAAGAGGACACAGCTAGTATCCCAGGTGTAGGACACAGCATTGAGAATCTAAGAAGAGAATGAACTAGACTTATTCCAAAGGCAGAAAGCAAGTGTACCAGGCCCAGGTTGTGTGTTAATCAGATCTGTTCAGCCCTGCATGTCCATGGCCTCAGCCACCTACCTGCCTGGCATCTCAGCCCCTAAAATGGTTTCTGTGGTCCTCAGTCACCAAGCCCTGTGGGGTGAACCTGTGCCAGCATGCCTCATTTCTTTATACCAGCAGACGTTGAGTCTCCCTGAGCAAGGTCTCCTTTGAGCCAGCTGAAACAGAGCTGCTGAAGTCCCCGCAATGAAACCAGTAAAGCCAAAAGAGACTCAGTTTCCTCACTGGCTATTCAAGGTAGCTGAATTACACAATCCAGAAGCTAATGGGAGTCAATACTCTGCAAGGAAGACTCTGACCTATTAGAGACAGAAGACAAGAGGGAACTAGCCAGTTACTCATTCACCCTTTCTTTTTTAAACAAACTCTAAGACAGGCCTTTGTTTTCGTATGAGATGTCCAAGGGCCTAAGTAAGGAGCAACATTTATTGTATTGCTGTGGGCAGTGGGCAGCTTGAGTTGCTCTCCTTTCTTCCCCACTGCATGTCCTGTGTTTTTCTTACTCTTGTTTCCCTGGGATGAAATGCTCAAATAAAGCATTGATGTATAAGATTTCGCCTCTGACTCTATTTTCTAAGGAGCTAGAGCCAATACAAAAAATCAGTCTACCCGGAACATAACAAATGAGAGGAGGTAGGAGATAACACTGAAAAGATGAATAGGTTGTGTCCTATAGGGTCTTATAGGTCAGAACAAGAGGTTTAGACTTTATTCTAACGCAGTCCATGGGGAGGGGAATAACATAATATAATTTACATATATATGCAAATTATATAAGATATAATTTACATATATTTGTAATAGTCTGTCACTAACAGAGCCTCTGCTGTGTATTAAGCAATTGATATATGTTTGTTGATTGATTGCATGGATGCAGGTACCCTCTAACAGGTTTTATTCTAGTCAGTCTGGCTCAAACCGTTGATCTTAGACTATTGGCCCACCACCCATTAATAAATGCTTGTGGTAGGCTCAAACAGCATATGCACATTTTTATTTCACCTTCTGGATTTTTCTTCTCATAGACTTCCTTTTGTCTTGTAACCCCCATCTCCTCCCCTTGGGCATCATTTTTTTAATTGAATTTGAGTTAAAAATCTGAACTGTTAACTGTGATTTAAGAGGTGATTCAGAAAGATTTAGCATTTCTGAAATTATCTGCAGCTGAATTGAATAGAGAAATGTTCTTTTTGTCAAAGTAATTCAACTTTGAATATTTTGGAGGTAGTTTCTTGCATTATCTCTGCTCACAAGCACTGTGAAGTAGAATTGTGGCCACTTCAATGGTAGAGCTAAGAATTTAAGCCTTTCTGCACAAGGCTTCAGGCCTTTTTCCATTGAGGATAATTGCACATGCTGGAAATTGTCAATCTCAAGGAAGGGTATTATTAATCTTCTATGAGAACCAGAGTTCAGCCTTGGGTTTGTGGAGGATAGTGAAGAGTAGTTGGCAAGTGGAAGGCAGGACACCATTGCTCCTTCCCTGCAAAGGATGTACCATTCTTATATTCATGGTGAAGTCTCTTATAAATACTCAGAGCTAAAAGAATGAACAGCAGAAAGAATATACAATTTAATAAATTTTATACTATTATATGTCCTAGCCTATTTAATGCATAAAATCTTGCATAATTTTGAACATTTTTTTCTATCTTTTCCTCTACCTGTCTAAAAACCCCATTTTACTCCTCCCTCAACAATGAAACATGAGGCTGGCAAGATGGAAACGGGCCAGCATCTGAGACTGCAGTGCTTATTAGTATGGTTCTTAAAACACAGCCAATGTAAGCCAAGTCCAAGTTGGAGACAAAAGTTAGTAGGTGAAAAGACCAGAAGCAAATCTCAAGACCAAAGTCTTAAAACGAAGAATGTTAATGAAAGCAAGAATGGAGAAGCTAGGGGTGAAATTAATCCAAATAAGTGTGGGTAGAGTCAATGAGTAGTGAGTCGGCACAGTTGCCTCAAGCATCTTCGAGGCATCTAGGTCTTGCCTGTATCAGTCACTGGTTTCACTTTGGGTACAAAATGGGTACTGGTTCACTTGGGTACAAAAACCCTCCAATCCACTCTTGCACCTGAATTCCAGCTTAACAAAACTACTCCCACTTCCTTAAAATGACAATCAATGTCCTTATGGGAACACTGTTTCTGTCTCTCTCTCTCTCTTTCCACCTAAATACATCTTCCTCTAAGCATAAACAGGGTTCTTCCTGCTAGTCTAGTCCTGGTATATTGTCATCAATATGAATTTTCTAATAAATGTGTGCTGAATTCAATGGTATAAAATGAAACATAATTTATATTTATTTTGTATATAAGTACATATGCATGTATTTATATCTCATCCTCTATCACAATTTGAATCAGTTAAAGTAAATAAATTTGCTTTCCCCAAAATCTTCATCCCTATACTCTACTCTTCATTGCTTGATTTACTTAGGGTAATGTTATTTTGCAGACCACCCGAAATATATTACCGAACCTGAAAGATGAGTAGTATTTTCAGTATCTGTGAAATACACATATATCACCATTTTCCACACTTATGTGGTTACAAGAATTAAAGCAAATATACAACTTCAATAAAATAGATCAATAGATCATGGATAGAACTCTGATTTAATTCATTTTGTAACTTTAAATCTTTGCATGGTCAACATCATTTCTGAGACTGACACTTCCTTGTTGGACTCCTTCATACTCTGTCATTCATCTTGATGCCCAAAATAGACACTCCGTGAGATCAGGCAGTGTCATTAATGCATCTTATTTGAAACTCAACATGAGATATTTGAAAGAAATTATATAAATCCAAATAAGGGATTTGTGTAAGACCTGAGTTTAAGTCTTGGCTAGAATACTCACTGGCTGTGAAACACTTCTTTCTTGTATTGATTTTTAAAATGCTCGTTGAACAGTATTTTATGTCCAAGATCCTGGGGACCCGGCATTGAATGATTGTATGAGTCATATTTGGCCAGAGAAATGGAAATGACTGTAGGTGTATCAAACAAGATAAATTTAATATGAAGAGATAGTTGGCAGACTTGTTGGGAGGGCTGGAGGATTTTTTTTTTTTTAAGGTGAGGATTACTCTTACCCAGAGCTAGAGAATTTAAGGAAGCTACCACCAGGACTTCAGTATGCTGAATCTAGTTTGCTACTACTACTCAAGAACCCACATAGCTGTGTCTCTGCTGCAGTGCTGACGGTCTTCTGATGCTACTGCAACAGCTGCCACTGTTGCTGCAGAAAACTTGCACGCACAAGACTGCATTAGTCCACTGTGTCTACTCTTCTTCAAACAACTTATGACTCTCTCCTATCTTTTAATAACATATCCTTGCCTTCCCATTAGTAGTACCAAAGCCAGAACCGTGCTGGCAAGAAAGCCTGGGGCATGTAGTTTCTACTGTTTCAGCCATAATGATATGAGAGAGTCTAGAAAGAGAGTCACAAGTGGTTCTGAATTGTTAGCAGAAAATATGACATCATTATGGCACCATAATAGTGACAAAATGTTAGACTTCACAGAGATCAACTTAGAATGGCCTGGATAGACAAATAAATAGAGTTATCCCTAACTAATTTTTCATAGTCTTATTATCCAAATGGTTATGACAATTTGCAGAATTTCTATGTGAATGTTGCTATTCAACATGAAACAACAAGCCAAACCCTGAATTTGTGTGCTAGTGAAAACATCCAAGTTATTTGCAAATCCTGTCAATAGAATGCCGATTGTACTGCAGTCATATCTCAAATGTTCTCTTAAAAGGATCCCATTCAGTGCTCATGTTTTGTAAACATACCATGAAGTTATTGCTACCATCTTCACAATAGTATTAAGTGAAAATATCTTCCAAGAAGGTGTAAGAGGAAGGAAAGCAACAAAATACACAATGCCAATGCTTTACAAAAAATTATAAATCATGCCGACAAAATGACTTGTTGTGAGTGAACATCATCATGACATAGGCAAAGATACCATGTTTTAAAATGCAGTTGTAAGTTTCATAACATGTTATCATTAGTTGTATAACTAAGCAAAAGGCACAAGGGTAGGTTTCTCATTCTCATTGTTTTCTCTATGCCTTTGGATATCGATGCATATGCATCTACTTTTTTTTATTTTTTATTTTTATTTAGTATTATACTTTAAGTTTTAGGGTACGTGTACACAACGTGCAGGTTTGTTACATATGTATACATGTGCCATGTTGGTGTGCTGCACCCAGTAACTTGTCATTTAGCATTAGGTATATCTCCTAATGCTATCCCTCCCCCCTACCCCCACCCCACAACAGTCCCTGCTGTGTGATGTTCCCCTTCCTGTGTCCATGTGTTCTCATTGTTCAATTCCCACCTATGAGTGAGAACATGCGGTGTTTGGTTTTTTGTCCTTGCAATAGTTTGCTCAGAATGATGGTTTCCAGCTTCATCCATGTCCCTACAAAGGACATGAACTCATCATTTTTTTATGGCTGCATAGTATTCCATGGTGTATATGTGCCACATTTTCTTAATCCAATCTATCATTGTTGGACATTTGGGTTGGTTCCAAGTCTTTGCTATTGTGAATAGTGCCGCAATAAACGTACGTGTGCATGTGTCTTTATAGCAGCATGATTTATAATCCTTTGGGTATGTACCCAGTAATGGGATGGCTGGGTCAAATGGTATTTCTAGTTCTAGATCCCTGAGGAATCGCCACACTGACTTCCACAATGGTTGAACTAGTTTACAGTCCCACCAACAGTGTAAAAGTGTTCCTATTTCTCCACATCCTCTCCAGCACCTGTTGTTTCCTGACTTTTTAATGATCGCCATTCTAACTGGTGTGAGATGGTATCTCATTGTGGTTTTGATTTGCATTTCTCTGATGGCCAGTGATGGTGAGCATTTTTTCATGTGTTTTTTGGCTGCATAAATGTCTTTTGAGAAGTGTCTGTTCATATCCTTCGCCCACTTTTTGATGAGGTTGTTTGTTTTTTTCTTGTATCTACTTCTTGAATCTAAAACTCCAAGAACTGAAGACTCTTCCGGCTCTGCAAATTTGCATATAGACAAACCAAAGACACTTACTATTTCAGCCATCCTTTCACCGCTGCTTCTCCCTCCTTTATAACATAATATAATAGCCACAGTAACTACACGCTCTCTCTACCGTATTTCACCACCAAACCTTTCTCAGGCAGCTCTCCAATTGGCAGATAACAATTTTAATTATGTTTTAATTGATTTTATTTTGCTAAGCACTATTTTAACTCATCATGTATTTTTAACTTATTTTTGTTTCTATTACAGTATTCAGAGGAGGAAAATGTACTTTGTATCAATATGTACAGTATCAATACAAATTACATTTGTATGTATACAATGTATACTGCACCTGCATTAGTAAATGATAGGCCGGGCACCCACAACATCTTTCATGAAAGGGAAGGCAAGGACTCTTCTCCCAATTTAAAGAAAACACAATGTGGGTTTAAACTATCCCTAAATTTGCCATCCAACACAATTTTAGGTACCAATTACATTTGGAAATTGAAGGATGTTTTTAGTAACAAAAATGATCATGAGCTATTTAGATGGAGAAACACAAGCTATGAAGAATGGGATCAAACTATCTGAACTAAGACCTGAAAAATAAATAGAGTAGAAAAGGCAAAAGACGGAGGGGGCTCAGAGTCAAGGGCAGTCAAGGATGAGCCAAAAAATAGCAGATGCTAAACCATAATCAAGGGAAAATGTTTTCTGCTCCAAGTCCTTGGAAAGGGTAACTATAAGACTGTAGAATAGGAGTGGAAGAGTAGCAGGAGGAAAACTGCCAAGGTAGATACTTAGGAAATAGCTTATAAATCATGTTGAAAAATTCAAGCTTCATCTTAGGGGCAAGGGAATACTCCAACAGATTTAAGTAGGTGAGTAATGTGGCTGTATTTGGATTCTGTGACTATTTTTTGTGCTCTGTGTAATCTGGATGAAGGGTACAGTGTTGCAATTGTGAAGAACCATTAGCAGGCCATTGCAATAGCTTTGCCAAACCTTTATTTTCCCTAATGGGAAAGTTATATTACTACCGTAAGTATCATTTGTATTCATCACCTTTCCATCTCTGGTCTTTGCTAAATTTAATATTATTTATTTTTATCTATGTTTGATATGTGAACTAAGTCACTGATATTTCATCCCTACATATATTTATTCTTTTGCATAAACATAGATGTGCAATTTTCTGAAGTTTTAGATTAGCTGGCCTAAAATTATGTGTGCTAATAACATCCAATTTACATTGACCACTTACTATGTACAGAGCCCTGGGCTAAGTGCTTAAAATGCAGTTTCTCACTGAATTCTCATAAAACCCTTTGGATTGTCATTATGGTTTTTTTGTGGATGGACAGGCTGGGGCTTAGAGAGGTTGCAGCACTTATTCAAGGATATGGAATTAGTTACTCATGGACATGAGACACAACCCAAATTTTTTAGACCTTAGGGTCAGAGCTTTATTCACCAGTTGCACATGATTGAGATCTGTTCTTTGTGAGTCACAAAACACAGGGACATCACAACACAGGGGAAGAAAGTACCAGAAAAAGCCCAGGCTGGGGAAGAAATTAGAGACTTTGTGAGGACTCTCAGTTCCTCCAACAATGATGGAATAGCAGGTAACATTCTATTCAGTGCAGATCTTCATTTTTCCCTCTGTTAATTCACCATTTACAGATAGAGAAACTGAGATATAGAGAGCTGACTAGATTGGCTCAAGATTATTCCACTAGTCTGTGGTAACATGACACTCAAGTTCACAAATATTCAACTAAAAATCCAGTACTATTTCTACTACATTCATTTGTAGATGGAAAAGCTCAAGTGTTTCAGAGGGTTGGCAGTTCTTAGAACCACAGGGGCTGGTCCTGCAGTATTAAGATGCATAAGAAGAGGTCTTCAACTTCATGACCTCACAGTTCTGCCACTTCTGTCTGCACTCCACTTCCTGTTCTTCTTTTGTTTGTTCACTTCCTTTTTCTTTGCTCTTTGCAGCAATCACTGCTCTTGGTGATGTAGGTTGTGAGGCTTTCAGGAAATAGGATCTCAGAGCCTTTGAAAATTATTCACATTATGCTATTTGGGATCTGAGTCATCTTCCATGGAGGTATATTGAAAATGGATTAAAAGCACATCATTTTATTCAAAGAACAGAATTGCTGATGTCTCCTAAAGAATACAAGACCAAACAAGAATTTACTTTGCATAAGAACCCAAAATGAAAAGATAATCCTCTAAATGCCCTGATGAGCCTTTGGAAAGGACAGAGTTTTTTTGAAGGACTCGAAGGACTTTCGCACAGATTACCATGTTTTTCCCCTCATGAATTTGCTTCTTATTTCATAAAGGAAGACATAAATATTCTAAATCATGAGCAAAAAAAGAAACTATATCCAATTCTAATTCTGCATTCTTTTATTCTCTAACTTATAGCTCTGGCTCTCAAACATTAAATCCTGTATCAGTAGACAGAGCTGCAGGTGTTAACAACCATTCCTGTAATCTTAAGTGAACTTAATGTGACTCTTAAATGCCCTCTAGTACAGATGGTATGTTTCCTTTATTTGGTATTTTAATGTGGTAGTATATTTAAAACAAAGAACTATTTTTAGACTTGTTGGTCATGTTTTTACATCCAGGTATTTAGAAGAAATGTTAATGTGAAAAGGATCGTTATCAATCATCAGTTTTTTTGTTGTTGTTATTGAGTGTGTGCCAAACAGGAGGTGCTGGTATTCATGACTTTATTAGTTACACAATGCCAAGTATGGATTGCTGGATTTATCTATGGAAAATAGATAATATTTGTACCTTCTCAATACTTATAAAATAAATGATACAGTTATAAATTTTACATTTATCATATAAACAGATGCCAAGTGGGTAAATTGGTCCATGAAGAAACTTTTCAAAGGAGTTAGGTAAGTTAAAAATTAGCTTATTGAATATAATACAACTAATAGAAATAATAGCAGCCATAATAACCATTTTTGTTTTCTATGTGTAAGGCAATGACCTAGTAATTGCACATATATTATCATAAATTTTTCATTCATGCTACAAAGTAACTATTAAACTTACTTAACATATAGGTAAATCAAACCTCAGGGACGCCAGGACACTTGCTCAAAATCACACTCCAGTCAAGCCAAGATGGCACCAGGTCTCTATGACTTTGAAACCAACATTCTTTCAACAGACTATTGCTGCTATAGTGCTGCATAGGCTGCTCAGTTGATTCTCTTTCTCTTTCACACACACAAACACACACACACACACACACACAGACACACACCACTACTTATTTAGTGAGACTTTCTCACTTGACAGAAATAAAATGGAAGACTCAGAAAGGAGAAAGAAGACCATAAGGCTGGTTGGTGGTAGTACTAAAATTAGAACCCAGCTGTATACCTGAGCTCTTTCTTGTCTACCTGTCTCTCACCTATGATATATATAAATCCAAGCTGATTTCCCAGAAATCTAACCTGGAATGACTCTGTTTCCTCAATGGTTAGTTTTTTCTTATTCCAAGAATCCTAAGGCTGAGGAGAGGAGACAGAAACACTCCAATGCTGCTGAAGCAGAAGGAAAAGGGGAAGCAGAGCCCAGGGACTACAGTTCTGGCTCCAGCTCTTTAACCATCTGAACACCTGGGGAGGCACTCAGCCCCATGTGGTTCATCCCTTGTCTAAAAGTCAGGAAGAGAGAACATTCTTACCTACTTATGGGGTTGTTAGAGAGGTCAAATGAGGAGATAAATGGGTAAGTGCTTTGCAAATTCTGAAGTGCTATTGGGACTGTAACATTCCACAAGCTCAGGATCATATAAGAGTAACCCTATAAGAACAGTAAACACATTCTGTGCCCCCAACCCGTTATATTGGCCCATGTGAATTAAGCGAAACTATGGTGTATATTTTAATTGTGTCTGCTACACTCGCCTCTCCTTTTATTGCCATAGAGTTTATTTTAATATCTGTAGCACTTCTTAGACCAGGAGCAGGTGCAGCCTGTGAAAATGAGGGTAATAATCGCCCCTTTCTATAGTGGGTAGAAGTGAAAGAATATATGCCCAGTTTCCTATGCTTCAGAGGGACAATTGTGAAGCATACTCTACAAGATTCTTCAGTGAGTATGTGTAGGGTTGAACCACAGCTACTCACCTCAGTTTCCAACTTAACACCATAATCTTTCTTGACTGTTCCTTTTCTGTTGTCTCAATTATTGTCTCCCTATCTGTGTTTCATGGGATCTCTATCTGTGACAGTTAATTTTATATGTCAACTTGACTGGATAATGGGGTGCCCAGCTGTTTGGTTAAGCATGATTTCTCATTGTGTCTGTGAGGATTGTAAACCAAAAAGTATCTCAGACAGGTCTCAATCAATTCAGAGTTTTATTTTATCAAGATTAAAGGCCATGGCCCATGACTCAGCCTCAGTAAGTCCTGAGAACATGTGCCCATGGTGGCTGGGTTACAGATTGATATTTCACATTTTAGGGAGACAGAAGTTACAGGCAAAGAGACAAACCAACACATGTAAGGTATACATTGACTTGGCTCAGAAAGATAGAACATCTCAAAGGGGAGGGTTGGGGTGAGGGGTGGCTTCCAAGCCATAGGTGGGCTCAGAGATTTTCTAATTGGCAAGTGGTTGAAAGAGTTAAACTTTGCCTGAAGAGTTGAAGTCAGCTTGAGTTAAGATAAGCGGGAGTTGTAGAAGCCAAGGTTCTTGTTATGTATATGAAGCCCATAGGTAGCAGACTTCAGAGATAATAGATGCATAATGGTTCTTATGGGACCTTGAAAGGTGTCAGACTCTCCAGAAAAGACCTAGTAGGAGAAGATTCTCCACAGAATGCAATTTTCTCACTCAAGAGACAGCTGTATTAGTCTCTTCTCACATTGCCATAAAAAACTACCTGAGACTGGGTAATTTACCAAAAAAAAAAAAAAGAGGTTTAATTGGCTCACATTCCACAGGCTGTACAGGAGGCATGGCTGGGTAGGCCTCAGGAGACTTACCATCATGGCAGAAGGGCAAAGGGGAAGCAAGCACATCTTCACATGGCAGCAGGAGAGAGAGAGAGAGAGTAAAGGAGGAAGTGCTATACACCTTCATACAGCCAGATCTCATGAGAACTTCCTCACTATCATGAGAACAGCAAGGGGAAAATCGAACTCTTTGGTCCAATCACTTCCCACCAGGTTCCTTCCCCAACACTGGGGATTACAGTTCAACATGAGAGTTGGGTGGGGAGCCAAATCATAATAACAGCTTTGCTGGGGCATCACAAAATAAGTAAAAATAATATATTTGGGGTTAAACATTCTGATTTCCTTCAGAGCTTGCTATCTGTAATGTAATGCTGTACCAGAGTCAGTTTGGAAATGGGTGTCTTATTGCTACAGTCTGTTTTTCAGTCTTAACATGTTTTAATGTTAATGCTGGTCAGTTGTGTCTAAATTCCAAAGGGAGGAGGGAATAATGAGGTGTGTCTGACCTCCTCTTCTCTTCATGGCCTGAATTAGTTTTTCAGGTTTCATTGGGATCCCCTTGGCCAAGAAGGGTTCTGTTTAGTCAGTTGGGGGGTTAAAATTTTATTCTTGGTATACAGCCTGTTTCTGGATAACATTAATATTTGAATTAGAAGACTGAGTAAAGCAAATTGCTGTCTCCCCATGTGAGTATACCTTATCTAAACTTGTCTAACCCATTGAATGCCTAAATAGAATAAAAGGCTGAGTAAGAAAAAATTTCCCTCTCTACCTGACTCACCTGGGGTATAGTTATTCTCCTGCCTTTCGACTCTAACTCAGACTGAAACTACCCAGTTAGCTCTCCTGATTCTCAGGCTTTTAGACTTGGACTGGAACTACACCATTTGCTTTTCTGGGTCTCCAGCTTGCTGACTGCAGATCTTGGAATTCTCAGCCTCTGTCATCACATAAACCAAGCCATTAACTAAGACATATGAGTTGATGTTAAGCCCCTTATATTCTATCATCTTTGATTTCTTTTGTTTTAGGAAAAATTTTTCATAACTTGTACCATGTGCTAGGCACTATAGTGGAGGATGCTGGAATATGACAGGCTTCTCCCCTTAAAGCCCTTGAAGACTAGAAAGGAAGACAGACATAGAAATAGACAATTGCAGTACAGTGTAGTGAGGGCCACAGAAAAGGCAAATCTCCTTGGTCTCTGCAGCAGTGTCCATAACTGGATTCAGCTCCCATTATTAAATTTCTGGTCATGCTTCCTCAGCACAATCCCCCTCCCCCAGGCTTGGCACAGACTTCCAGCCAAGACATCTTTCCTAATGATATTTCTGGGCTCTTACACTGACGCAATGACAGCTGTGAAGAATGCTTCATCCCAGAAAGGTCAGGGAACAGCGTAATCCACAGACTAGCAGCCACTTTGCACAAAGCCCATTGCCGAAACACAGATTTTAACCTTTTGGATTTCTCTAAAGTTGGCTTCAGTTTCTGCACCCTGCCCAAGGCTGGCAGTGCTGAAGGAAAGGCGAAAATGGGAATTATGATGGGGCGGTCCCAATAACAGACTTCTTATCCTGTCCTGCCAACCTCTGCAAATGTTGCACTGGGTGCTTTGGACCTGTGTTTATTGGACAACGAATGTCTGATTAAAAGTGGCAATGCTGCAGCTCACACTACAACAAATGCATAAAAGTGAAGCATGGATATGCTAACCAGTGTCTTCCTTCATGCTGTGGGAACAGACAAAAGGATTCAGCTAGGTACCTAACCTGTCTAGGCAGACAAATCACTTTTCTTTTGGCTCTTCCACAAGTGAGTGTTAAATGACTGCTCTGAGGCAGACACTTCAATGGGCACTGAGCATGTGAAGGTAATGAGACTAAATCCACTTTCCTGGGGCTCCCATAGTCTGCTGAAGAAGTTGGATGCAACATCAGGTTGCAGGGCACCATGGCGTTCCTCTGTGAACAGCCTCTTAGGAAGGAACTGGGTCAAATGGTTTAGAGAAGAAGGTTTAGGTTTAGGTATATCCACATTTGAATTCCAATTTCAACACATACTAGCTTCTCAGTGTAGACAGTGATTTCACCTCACTGAGCTTTAATCCTTCATCTGACAATGGGACAGCAGTGTGTTTACACAGTATGGTTATGGGATGATCTGTGGAAAGAGCTGGCACATGGTGTATCCAAGAGGAGGGGCATGTTGCTATCTCCATTTTGTACCTCCACCCTCCCTGCCCAAGGGTCCTGAGCTGCCCTCTCTGTGCCGCTCCTCTGCATCATAGCCACATCTGAGACTCTGTTTTGCCCTCAGCATTTCAGATTGTGATTGTCAACAGAAATTAAGTCATTTAACCCTCTAAGTCTCAGTTTCTCATCGGCAAAATGGAAATAAATAATCGTATTGAATTGCTATGAATGCTTAATAAGGCAATGGTTGAGAGAGTACTTTGTAAACTATGAAGCCCCCTAAATAGTTGTTCATTACCTATGTGAAGAGGCCCTCAGGAGGGAAGTAAAAGTGCTGAGGGAATTTTCCTGGGTTATAGGTGCAGCTGCTCCCTCTGGTCTGAGTTTTGTATTTTAGGGTTATATTGCATATGTTTTGTTTTAAAAGATGTATTATTTTTTCATAATATGAAAGCAATGCATCCTTATAGTATTGCATTTAAAAACAGTTTATTGCAGCACTACTCACAATAGCAAAGATATGGAATCAACCTAAATGCCCATCAAGGATAGACTGGATAAAGGAAATATGGTACATACACACCGTAGAATGCTATGCAACCATAAGAAAGAATGAGATCATGTCCTTTACAGGGTCATAGATGGAGCTGGAGGCCATTATCCTTAGCAAACTAACATAGGAACAGAAAACCAAATACCATATGTTCTCATTTATAAGTGGGAGCTAAATGATGAGAACACATGGACACATAGAGGGGAACAACCCACACTGGGGCCTATTGAAGGGTGGAGGCTGGGAAGAGGGAGAAGATCAGGAAAAATAACTAATGGGTACTAGGCTTAATACCTGGGTGATGAAATAATCTGTACAACAAACCCCGTGAACCAAGTTCACCTATGTAACAAACCTGCACATGTATCCCTGAACTTAAAAGTTAAAAAGAGAAAAAAAAGAAAAGTTAAGAAAACCAAAGCCTTCTTTTATTCCACTCTACCCATCACATCCTGATAACAGCTTTGTATATTTCTTTCCATAAGCACTGTATGTTTGGGTTTGATCTGTCTTGGTTATCAGGTTGAATAGTGCTCTACTGGCCTGATTTAGAAAGCCCTGAAACCAGATGAGAGAGAACAGGAGAGAGAAGAGTGAAGTCAATGAAAGGAAGTGGGTAAACAGACAGCTCCTGGTCTTCAGTAAAGTGTAACTAATACTTATGTTTGAGATGTTTGAGCCCTTAATCTGAATATTAAAGGAGAAAGCACCAAGGAGGTGAGTGGTATGTCCTCCCTCCTGATAAAGAAGGTCCCTCCTCTACATGTTGCATCATCTGTTGTTATCTGGGCTCTGGGATGACACAGCTCGTCTCAGCATCAAAAAGTTGAAATGGTGCCTTTAGATTCTTTGTGCATGTCCTGCTTCTATAGTGGAGCAGACACCATTCTGCATTTCTGTGTCTTTCTGCAGGAAATGCTTCTTCACAAACACACACACACACACATGCACACACACACACCACACACACGTTTATTCCTGAAAATAAAATAGATAATCCATGGCCTGAAGGAGCAATGTGGATCTTTGCACCAACGTCCACACTGTCCCACCCCACCCTGTTTCCCTACTCAGGAAGCCCACCCTGCTCTTGAGATATAAATAACTGACTACCCAAACAGTGAGAGAAGAAAGAGAAGATGGTGATTCTAGGGAAAATTCAAAATGGCACTTGCATCAGGCAGCAAGAAAAATAGTCACAGGAGTCACAGAAGAAACCATGCTGTTTCCTGCTAAGAGTGCTGAGGGTATGGAGAGTAAATCGGCAACTGTTGATGGAGTAATAATGGCAGCATCTTCTAGGAACAGGTGGTGGCTCACAGTCGCCATGGAGGGGCCCCTGAAACCACCCCCAACCAACACACATACACATACGTGAGCTTCTACTTTCCATCTTCTCTTCAGAGTGAGAGATTAGGATGCTGCACATAATCCACAAAGGAATGAGCTGCATGTGGTGTTGACCTTGACATGTTAGTCACCCATTGTCTCTGTTAATTCAATCTTTCTCTGTACCTGTATTGTCCTGTTTCTATCTGTTCTTGTTACCCCAGTGTGAGAGAGGAGGGATGAGCAGGTATGTTCTGTGCAACACATATTCCTGATATAGTAATATCAGATAATATGATAGTTTCTGAAGCTACTTGCCTTGGAAGCGATCAGCAGGCAAGCCCAAAGAAGTAGTTCCATCTATTGCAAGCAAGGCTGGGATTCCCTGGACTACAGCAGATGACCACACTTTTGATTGTTATCTTTAAAAAACAATAACAACCACAGTTTGGAATTCTTCTCTCTTTGGAAGGCTAACTTCTTATAGTATGAGGAATAACCACTGCAGGGTATGACTAGGCATAGATTCTGGGCTAATGCTGCTACTGAGTTAAATGTGGAAACAAGTGACCCATTCGTATATCAAGACATTCAGGAAAGCAAGTGAGTTATGGAAAATATTTGTCTTTGAGTGAATGGGTTTAATATGCATATTTCGAAAGTCCCCCAAATCCACCCCCAACTTGCCTCCTCATGAGTGTTCAGGAATGACCCCTCACAGTGTTCAGTGTTGGGCCCAGCATCATCTTACCACCCTACAGCGTCTACTGCTGATGTCCATCGTGGGACTCTATCCTGCTGAACACAGCTATTCTGCCCTGGTGATCACTGTTTTATCTCTACCCAGCCCTGGGGAAGAGGGTGAGAGCTCTAATATGTCCACTCATAAAAATATACAGAAGTGACTTCATCTTCCTGGGTCTTTGTCTTCGCATCCTCCACGCTAAAATACAGAAAATATCAATGAGTGGCATTTATTGAACATTCATTCTGTACAGGCTCTTTCCCAAGCATTTGCAAGTATTAACTCATTTAATCCTTTTCTTAGAGTTGTGGTAAAGATTAAGTGAATCAATACATGTAAGTGCTTAGGACATTGCACAGAATACAGTAAATGCTCGTTTTCTGCTATGACTGCTACTCTAACTACTATAACTTCTTTTGTGGTTTTTGTATTAGCTTACTAGAGATGGCATAACAAAGTACCACAGATGGGGTAGCTTAAAAAACACATGTTCATTTTCTCACAGTTCTGGAGGCTGAAAGGTCCTGGATAGGGATGTTGGTAGGGTTGATTTCTTCTAAGGCCTCTCTGCTTGTAGATGGCTACCCTCTCCTTCCTGTGTCTTTACAGGATCTTCCCTCTGTCTGTGCCCAAATTACATCTTCTTATAAGAACACCAGTCATATGGTGTTAGGGCCCACCCCAATGACCTCATATTAATTTAATTACCTCTTTAAAGGCACCATTTCCAAATATGGTAACATTCTGAGGTGATGGAATTTAGGGCTTCAACACAGCAATTTTGTGAGGACACAATTCAGCTCTTAACAGACGCGGTATATGCCTTTGCCCTTAAGTTCTTACTGTGAGACTCTAGAGCTTACTTTACATTGAGATTGCAATGAAAGTTGAGATGGCAAATGATAGATAAAGAAAGGGAATATAGAAAATGACTTAAAACTTAACATGGACCAGGCACAGTGGCTCACGCCTGTAATCCCAGCACTTTGGGAGGCCGAGGTGGGCAGATCACCTGAGGTCAGGAGTTTGAGACCAGCCTGGCCAACATGGCAAAACCTTGTGTCTACTAAAAATACAAAAAAATTAACCGGGTATGGTGGCAGGTATCTGCAATTCCAGCTTCTCAGGAGGTCGAGGCAAGAGAATCGCTTGAACCCAGAAGGTGGAGGTTGCAGTGAGCTGAGATTGCGCCACTGCACTCCAGCCTGAGTGACAGAGCAGGGACTCCATCTCAAAAAAAAAACCAAAAACCAAAAAACAAAACAACAACAAAAAAACTTAAAACAACTTAAAAACCATGTAGCTATGTTTAACATCCCCAGACCACCTTGAGGAGGTCCCTAAAGACTGACTCCATTTTATCCCTGCAGCCTATTACCTTCTTATCTTTTGTCTTCTAGTTAGTTGGTACTAATATATGTCCATGAGGCTGCAGAGAAAAAGAAAAAATACTGTTTTCTCATAGTATCTTATAGTCATCTTCCCCAGTTGTGATTCTTCAACTCAGACAATACAACTTCCCAGAATGATGAAGAGGATGAGTGTCCATTTCCTTCATGAAAAATCCATCTGGATTTTATTCTTTGGCCCCAACAATGCTATCCTAGTAAAACTTAGATCATTCTGAATTATTCTTTAATTCAACATAACTATCAATGTGAAACATACTTCTACATGTAGTTCATATTCCATTCCTATCTTCGGAAAATTGTTTTATATTACTATTTTTTATTTTCTGCATCTGAGTTCTTTTTCTTCAAACCTGTTTTCCTGTTCCTAAAAATGTTTTCAGTCATGCTATGTAACTTTTTTTAGTATTGCTCTTGTTGCTTCAAATGTGGCTGTCATTTTTTGCAGCAGTTTTATATTTCTCATTCATTTTTAAATATCTATTCTCTCTCACTCTTTAACCTCCTTCTATTACATTGTCAGTTTCTTTTTCCTTAAATCTCTAAGATTTATTCTTTGGGATATTCTTTTTTAAGGAAACTGTTTTCAAATGATTCTGGTGACTGATTCTTTGCTGTTTTCTGGAGTAATTCTGAGAAGTTTCAGATGTATTATTTTGCTTACATTCCTTTCATCAATATTATTATTATTTTAATTTCATATTTGATACATATGCTCTTAGCCACTTATTTTCTATTACATATGTTTGAAACGTGTAGAGAACAGTTTCTTCTGAGCCAGTTATTTGCTCTCAGCAAGTGGGAAAGCTGGCAGAAGGCAAAGGGCTGAGAAAGTCAACAGCTTACATTTTGATTAATGGTCTCAGCCATTATTCAAACAATGCCCTTTGGCCTGAGGGCATGTGTTTCCCCAGTTTGAACATTCAAAAGTTTTTGGAGCTCACAGTGAAGTTCTGGAAGTCACAGTTTTTCTCTGTTATCTGATTTTCTACCCTCTTCCAGATTGTCTCTAGGTGGCTACTTCAACAATACTATTGCTAATGAAGTTGGCATATTTTCTGGCTTCCTTCTGCTTCATTTCCCAAGCTTCTCTGTGGTCTCTTCTATCCATTCAGCCTTCTTATACATCTTCATCTTGTATGCTAATGAAAAGATAATTGGAGGGGTCTTTCCACACTATAGCATTTATTTCAGAGAAATTTACCCCTACCCATATGCTTGAAAAGTCTCTCATTGTCCCCCATTTTCACATGCTTTCTTTCAGGTATCATTTATAGTTTGTTATCTGTAGCTGTGGTTAGTGTATTGTGCTATTAAACAGGAGATGATATTCTCATTTTTTATTTTTTTAAATTATTTTGTCGAGTGTCCAGGGAGGACAGTGGCCACAGATGTCTTTAATTCACCATATTTAATTAGCCCAAACCAGTCATTCTTACACATAATTCCTTTGTTTTAAAATAACATGACTCTCAAATAAGTTTATTTCTATTGAGGTGTTTATGTAATGCCACATTTCTTCCCATCAAGGCACTTAGTCTATTCAAAATGAATGGCTTCATAAATGATAACACTAGACATGAAAAATCAATGGCCATGTCTATTTAGAGGAACATGAAGAGAAGGTGCTATTTTTTCCTCAGTCTTTCATGGTATAATGAAAACTATAAACTTAAAGAAAGCAGGAGCTTTCTTTTTTTTATTTGCCATAAAACCAGTCCTTAAGTTAATGCATGTGACATAGTAAGTTCTTAATAAATTTATGTTGAATTTGTGAATTACATCCATGCCTATAGGTCTTTACTGACATCTTAGCTCTACATTGACTGCAAACAACTTCTCAAAGAAAAAACAACAAATACAGTACTACAATGTACAAGAGAAATTATAAGATTAGATTAATCTAAAATCTCTCTCTCTCACACACACACACACACAAATCAGCTTTTGGTCCAAAGAAGCAACTTGGTTTCCGAAGTCTGAGTTCTGCAAAACAAAGAAATAGTTTGGTCCAAGGTTCAACTTAATTTATGTCCAATCAGAGAACAGATAGTGCTTACCACTTTTAGGTAATACATTTTTTCAGCTTTTATTTCCATTAATATTAAAGAAAAAACTTGCAGAATACGTATCTTATCACAAGCATTTTTAAAACAAATAACTGGCCGGGTGCGGTGCCTCATGCCTGTAATCCCAGCACTTTGGGAGGCCAAGGCAGGTGGATCACAAGGTCAGGAGTTTCGGACCTGCCTGGCCAATATGGTGAAACCCCATCTCTACTAAAAATATAAAGATTAGCGGGCGTGATGGCGGGCGGCTGTAGTCCCAGCTACTTGGGAGGCTGAGGCAGGAGAATAGCTTGTACCAGGGAGGCGGAAGTTGCAGTGAGCCGAGATGGCGCCACTGCACTCCAGCCTGGGCAACAAGAGTTGAAACTCTGTCTCAAAACAAACAAACAAACACCACAAATAACTGTTGGAGTTGCAGTCAACATAGGTTCTGATGATTGGGGGAATAGTAAATAAACCATGTATGCTATGAACCATGGAATACTGTATAGCACTTAGAAGCAACATGCTGGAGATGTTCATAGCAACATGACCACATTTTCAAAACGTAGTGCCCGGTAAGAAAATGGAAAAAAAGAGCCGGACCCGGTGGCTCATGCCTGTAATCCCAGCCCTTTGGGAGGCTGAGGTGGGAGGATCACCTGGGGTCAGGAGTTTGAGACCAGCCTCGCCAACATGATGAGACCCTGTCTCTACTAAAAATGCAAAAGTTAGCTGGGCATGGTGGCACACACCTGTAGTCGCAGTTACTTGGGAGGCTGAGGCAGGATAATTGCTTGAACCCAGGAGACAAAGGTTGCAGTAAGCCAAGATCACACCATTGCACTTCAGCCTGGGCGACAGAGCGAGACTCTGTCAAAAAAAAAAAAAAAAAAAAAAAAGGAAAAGAAAATGGAAAAAAGAACAAAATAAGATCTATAGCTTACTATCATATAATGTAAGGAAAATGTTAAACATATAGAACAACAACAATATCCACCACAATCTGTAAGAACCCATACACATGAAAGGACAGAAGTAAAATAAGACTAGAATGGTTGGTTTTGTAAAAGGAGGAGATAAGAATGGACAATGATGCTCAGCAAACTAACACAGGAACAGAAAACCAAACACTACATGTTCTCACTCATAAGTGGGAGTTGTGAACAATAAGAACACACGGACACAGGGAGGGAAACATCACACACTGGGGCCTGTTAGGGTGTGGGGGGGCAAGGGGAGGGAGAGCAACAGGACAAATACCTAATGAATGTGGGGCTTAAAACCTAGATGACAGGTTGATGGGTGCAGCAAACCACCATGGCACATGTATACCTATGTAACAAATCTGCACGTTCTGCACATGTATCCCAGAACCTAAAGTAAAAAAAAAAAAAAAATAGAGAACGATAAAATGTAATAAATAAATAAATACAGCCAGATTGTATTTATCAATGGAATCAACAATAATCTGAGGAGTATGACAGATTCAACGTAATGCAATGTGAGGTTAAAAAATACATAAATTAATAGGATGCGGGAAGGTATATTATGAAAACTAACAGGATCAGAGGCTGCAAAGAAAGGACCTACAATATTTCATAGGAAATGTGATACAGACGATGATGGAGAATGAAGGGTAAAAATAACCTCAACAATTATACCTGCAGAGGTGTATAAAAAGAAAAACAACTTCCAAGTTATTCTTTTATTCACCAAGTGTTGTTATACATTAGAAAGAACTACATGGATGTCTATATTGTTCTAAACAAATCTGAAATACTAGGTTTGTAAACTGTGACCTGTGTGGGCAGAAGTACAAATACAGTAACGTAGGGGAGTAGATATCAGGAGTATCAGCTTTATCTCTCGGGACGCTAAGGCAAGACTGCAGCCTTGAGGGAGAGGAGGAAAAGCAGAGAAAGCTATCCAGAGCAGAGATATCTAGGGACCCAGTCACAGATAATAAAGTGAAAGATAAGGAAGGGCTTACCATGGGAGCCAGGTGGTGGGGTTGCGGTTTCACAATATTCATAGACCCAAAGACAGGCAGGAAGTGGGGTCTTTGTTTCTTTTCCACATTTCTTTCTAGGTGATAAAAATTCTATTGAATGTAGTAAAATATTATTTTTTGTTTAAATATTTATTATGAGAGTAATATTTGTTTATTACGTGACATTTTAAAAGTAAAGAAATGCAGAGAGAAGAAAAAAACTGTTCATAATCCAATGAACTACCATTATCATTTCAATATGTGTTTTTTTTCCTGGTCTTTTCCAGGTATAAAGCTACTTTACAAAGTTATAAAATATGCTTGCATGCTATTTTTTTCTGATTTAACATGATAATTTCAGCATTTTGTCAAATAACAATGCACTTTTCACAAACATCTATTTTACAATCTAAATAACATTGCATTGAAGTAGATAAACAAAATTTACATAACTCTTCTCATTTTATTGTCTTAGGATATTTTTTCTCCTCATAATATAAACTAATGACTATTCTCTGTACTTAGAGATTTATTTTTTCCATATTTCATAATATTTCCTTAGGAGAGATTTCCAGAAGTAAAATTGTTAAGAACAAAGATGATAAACATTTTAAGGATATTGACATATGTAGTAAAGTTACTTCTAAGAAAGGCTGGGCCAGTGTATACCATCACCAGCAAAGGATGTAGGTGCCTGAGGACATGTTTGAGCAGTTGCTATATTAGGTCAGAAATTCCCAAACTTTTTTGTTTGTAAAAAATCATATGAGCAGCTTGTTAAACCCCAGGTTTCAGACACAACTCATATACAACCTGATTCAGTATATCTCATGTTTGCAGCTTTAACAAGTAACCCAATGTGACTAATGTAAGAATTACAAAGAATACATGTTAAAAATTCCATTTTGAGATATTACTGGGGAGCCTTTTATGTAGTATTTGTTTCTATAGCTAATGAGATGTTATGAATCCAGAAATACCCTGTTTTCAATAAAACATGTAAACTTTAAGATTCAGATCACTCTACCTTGTGTTTTACCCTGAACCTGCGCAGTTAATTTTTCCTGGATGAGCCCAAATCACATAGCTCTTAATTAAATGCTGATTTCATGAATATAATGTAGAATTTTAAAAAATTGTTACATTACTAGCTAAGCAAAAATGCTAGTGAAAGTTTGTCAAGGGCCAACATTTTTTGGTAGGAGAAAAAATATCCATAGAAGAAAAAGAAATGACACTTGAAGCATCTGGGACTTCAACATGTTCTGCATTTTGGAGCCACTTCTCTCCAAATATGTCTCCCTGTCTCCTCTCCTGGCCCTATTTAATAACAATACACAGGGGTTCCAGGAGTGAGTGGGGTACCTGTGTCTAGTGACCTATGTGAGTCTTCCTCCTGTACAGCAGAACAGTTTCTTTTCTTCCATTTTCTTAGCAAAGTCGCCCACTTAGGGTCCTTACTAGTTGCTAGTGGTTGGGAGCTGTCTATGGTCCTGTCTGGATTGAAGCTGGCATACAGCGAAGAAGCAGGATTAGGAAATGGAGAAGCAGCTCTAAAGGTATTTAAGTCCTTTGTTCTGGATTTTTCTTATATCCATCTGTTTTCTTGTCTTTCCATCAGCTTAGAGCTATTCTACGGGGTACCCTAATATCAATAAATAATTTCTTTTTAATTTGTAAGCTTATTAGAGTTGGGTTTTTATGACTTGCAGGTGGGATACTTTTAATTCACTCATCAACACAGTCACACTTGCTTCCAGAGCCTGTTGGCCACACTACTGGGCTTTGTGGAAAATGAGAGTAGAGGGTGTTTGGGGTGAAAGTGGGTGTTTGCTGTTGTTCGTAAGCCCTGTGACAGAGCGGAAAGTGCTAAGTTTTTTTGAGTCATACAGGTAGGGATTAAATCCTAATTCTCCTACCTCATAGTTGTGTGGACTTCAGTGAGTTGTTAACTTCTCTAAGCCTCCATTTCCTTCCTATATAAAATTGGGATATTTTATCTTACATGACTTTACAGTTTTAGTGAGATTTTATGTACAAGTGCCGACGATGGAGCCCTTGGTATAGCAGGTGCTTCATATGACCCACTCTGAGTTGTAGCTCTAGCATCTTTCTTAAAATGATGACTTTGAAGTCTGTATTTCTTCTGCTTCTATAAAGTTTGCCTTACCTAGCACCTCTGAAACCAAACATTCTTTATTTCTTCCTTTCATAACCAAAACTAGATTTATTGAAGTGAAGGCAGGAATAATCAAGTTTTTAAATTGGCTTTGGAAAATTCATTATCTAATAATCATTTTCCTAGGGTGTGATTCTCTCTGAATAGTCAAGTTCACTTATGGAATAGAATGATTATGGGTAATCCCATGAGAAAAAAAATCTCTTGTTTTCTACCACATTTTAATTCTACACACTTTTCTGTGCATTATCTCATTCAAGCTTCATAACATCCCTCCAAGATAGTTAATGAGAATATTATCATACTAATAAATAGAAGTCAAAACTGAGGCTCTCCCACTCGTTAATTTTCTCAGAATTAATATTGCTTTGTTGGGCCGGCACTATCTTAGGTATTGGGGATCGACGAAAAGAATACTAAGTTGTGGTCTCAGCCTTCCAAAACCAGGGTGGAGGAGAGAAAAATAAATAGAAAGTATAGCTTGCAGTTATGGGGGAGTTAGGGGCACACCCGGGGTTCACATTACCAAGAGCTCACACTGCAGAAGAGAAAGGAAGCCAGATTTGAAATAAATGACTTTGCTTCAGGATCAGAACTAAAGCTAAAGATGAAAAGTGATGGCTCTGATATTTAATATTTGTTGTGCCATGGGAGACAGATTTGATACTGTGTGTTCTGGTTAATCTAATATTCCACGTAATTGTGAATTCTGCAGACTATATGATAATTAAAGTTTTGAAAAAATCAAATAAAAAAATGTAACAAACCACTTTTGGTTCTGGCCTTTAGAGATGTTTTTCCGAACATCAATTTGCATCATAATGTAAACTAGAAAGTCAGTAAGGTCTAGGGTGGTAATTAAAAGTAAGGGCTGTGAGATCACGCTGCCTGTATTAAAATCCTGGCTCTGTCCCATGCTGGGAAAAACTATTTAACAACTCTGTGCCTCGGTTTTCTCATTTTAAATGGAGATAGTGATGATATCTACTTCATAGAGTTTTTGTGAGCATAAAGGAGGTAATTAATCCACAGCCTTTGGCATAGTGCCTGGAACATGGAAGACACTCAATAATGTGTTAGTGCTTGAAGAAGTGGTGGTTCATGATGGAAAAAAGGGTTCGTAGGGCCCAGCACAAAGTGATCTTGGTTCTGATTGTGCTTCCCTGGAACCTTCCTTAGTCCTATTATTCCAAGGGTTAGGAAGAGTCCTAAAGCCTGGCTTACTGCACTGGTAGTACAGGCAGAAAACAGTAAGATGACAAGGGTGTAGCAATTCCTCCCATTCTCACCATCTTCCTTACGAAATAAGGCTCTCTGGCTGTAAGAGTGAGCAGTTAGCCTACCTAATCCTGCAAGTGGGAGCTTCACAGCCTAGCACAGTGGCCCAGATGTGGTTCCAGAGGGTTTCATTACATCCTTATCTCCTTAGGAATAGATAACCAAGCAGACCATCGAAAAAGTTTTGGAAAACCTTAGTCATTTTAAGGAGTAACTTAAGAGTCAATTCATTCACATTAATAGCTCATAGTTATTAATTAGTAGGACCAATTAGTAGGCAAATTTAATGACCCAAGATGGAAGAAGTTAAAATTCAGCTTTTTGAGTTAGGTACTGCTTAAATGACTTATGTCTATTACACAAAGAAAAAGAGTCTTAACCCCTTGAAAAAATTAATTGTGCACTACTAATCTCCTTTATCCATATCAATTTCCTAATCTAATGCTGTTTACATTATTGAACACTTCATGAAGGCTAGCAGTGCAAAGTCTACTCATAGAAAGCTTTCCCACCATGATGCTTATCTCAGAGTACTCAAGACCACATAAATCTGCTTGAGCCTTAATTATGAAGCCAATGGCAATTAGAGATACTTCAGAATGTTATTTTTTTTGGGTTCAATTTATTTATCTTTCATAGGGACAAAAATAAATGTTACTTTTTTTTTTCAGATGGAGCCTCACTCTGTTGCCAGGCTGGAGTGCGGTGGCACAATCTTGGGTTAAGTCACATGCTCAAAGGCCACTTAGCTGGTTAGTGACTGTGCTGGGACTTGCCTACCACCAAAGTTTCTGCTCCTTTTACACTGTGGCTTAGTTCCCTGCTGCATGTGTTGTGTTCTGGTGCCTAAGACATTGCCTAGAAAATGGCAGGCACTCAACAAGCATCTGTCAAGTGGACAATGTACAGCACCCACACCAGCTTCATCCTCCCTTTGTTGTCACTAGCTCTCACTGGAACAGGGTTGACAGGTGGTCATCCCTGCTCACCTGTCCACATTTGCTCTGTTTCTGCATCAATCTTAAACAGATAAAGAAAAGGTCCTTAATCTCAGCCCTATCAGCTGATAAGGGCTGGATATTTCTTCACACAAAAACAAAGATTTCCCTATCACAGAAAAGGACTCTAGAAACCGTAAAACCCCAGAATTGTAGTGTTTCAAATTCATTTCCCAGTGGGACACTCAAAACAAGACTCATGCTTCCTCTCTGGTTTTCCTTTCCAAAGAGGCACACGTGTGCTCTGAAGTGCTCTTCTACATGACAAACACAAAAATAATTGACATCAACTGGGCCTGAGTTTGCATTCTGGTTCTCCACTTGGGGCTTATTAGTGTGAGCAAAGAAATCAAATTTTTGGAATGTTTTTCCCATCTGTAAATTTTCTGATTGTGTCTAGCATATAGGGCTAAAGATTTTTTTTTTTTTTTTTTTTGAGATGGAGTCTAGCTGTGTTGCCAGGCTGGAGTGCGGTAGTGTGATCTCGGCTCACTGCAACCTCTGCCTCCTGGGTTCAAGCAATTCTCCTGCCTCAGCCTCCCGAGTAGCTGGGACTACAGGCGTGCGCCACCATGCCCAGCTAAATTCTGTATTTTTAGTAGAGACAGGGTTTCACCATGTTGGCAAGGATGGTCTCGATCTCTTGACTTCGTGATCCACCAGCCGCAGCCTCCCAAAGTGCTGGGATTACAGGTGTGAGCCACTGCACCTGGCCTACTTTTTTTTTTTTTTCTAATTTAACTGTTTACATTAAATCTATTTGTAACTATAATGTTCAATTTTTTAAATTTTGTTTTTGTTGGCAGATATATAACATTGTCTTTACTGGAAAACATACCATGGCACTTGCATTTCCAATCAAAATAATCTCCCTTTTCTTGAAAACCAAGTAAAAATATCACTTTTCCTTGATATTCATGGCTTTATCAGTAGTACAAGCTTGTATGTTTTCACTTCCTGATAAAATATTTGTGACGAGGAGAGATACCCTTATCTATGAAATTATATATTGTAATTCAGCAGATACTTTATCTTCTGGAACATGAGTTTAATTGGCATATTTAGGCTTGGGCAATTCTTGCTAGATTAATTCAGATTAAGATCTCCAAGGTTTTGCTTTTATGCCAATCTCTTGAAGGAAAAAAAAATCTGTTCTAACTTCTCCCAAAGTGTTTTGACTTTTTGCAAGCTGTATAACAATGGTTTTATTCAAATTGATGCAAATTTGAAAAGCCCTTGACATTTTCCCTTAACCATGCATTAAAAAGAATCCAAGCAGCAGGTGCTGGGCTTTATGCAACCAGCCATCAAATGAGCTTCCTATTTTCTTTTTTTTAAGTTTCCAGCAAACTCTGAACTCACTTTACAGTCTGGAGAAATAGGCCATTGATTCAGCAGTACATAAAACCAACTGAGTTTTTGCCCTGAAGTAGAGTGTTTGGCAGATGTTTCTGTGGCGATTGGAGGAGCATCCTAAAGCAGATTGTCAAGGACACTCTGGAATAACAGCTGCTATAAATCAAATTCTTCCCTCTCCTGCTCAACTTCATCTATTAACTGTAAAATAATGACAACTGAAACTCTTCAACGAGTACCATGAGTACTACAAGGACTTGCGTTTACTGCAAAGCCTGTAAAACTCCAATCTAGTGTTTAATAAGGTGGGAGGAGAAGCGGGGGAGAATTCCCACAAAGTTAGAAGTTTATGGAATTCATTACTGGAAAGTTTCACTGTGTGAAGTTTATAGACTTGTGATTTGATGCCTGCTAACGTTAAGCTCCTGGTGCTTTTTGTTATTGTATTTGATTTTTTGTTTTGCGATAAGGTTGGAATGTTTATCCCCTCTAAAACTCATGTTGAAATTTAATTTCTATTGTAACAGTGTTAAGAAGTGAGACCTTTAAGAGGTCATTAGGTCATCAGGGCTCTACTCTCCTGGGTGGGATTGGCGACTTTATAAAAGGGCTAGTTTCATCCACCCTTGCCCTCTTACCTTCTACCATGTGATGATGCACCAACAAGGCCCTTGCCAGACGCTGGCACCTTGTTCTTAGACTTCCCAGCCTCCAGAACTGTGAGTCAATAAATGTATATTCGCTGTAAATAATGCAGTACCAGGTATTTTGCTATAGTAGCACAAAATGAACTAAGAATATTTTATTTTTAGTGTTTTGGGTGGTACTACTGATTTCTTTTTCCTTTGTGATCTTTTTTTTATTTTATTATACTTTAAGTTTTAGGGTACATGTGCAAAATGTGCAGGTTTGTTACATGTGTATACATGTGCCATGTTGGTGTGCTACACCCATTAACTTGTCACTTAGCATTAGGTATATCTCCTAATGCTATTCCTCCCCCATCCCCCGACCCCACAACAGTCCCCGGTGTGTGATGTTCCCCTTCCTGTGTCCATGTGTTCTCATTGTTCAATTCCCACCTATAAGTGAGAACATGCAGTGTTTGGTTTTTTGTCCTTGCGATAGTTTGTTGAGAATGATGGTTTCCAGCTTCACCCATGTCCCCACAAAGGACATGAACTCATCATTTTTTATGGCTGCATAGTATTCCATGGTGTATATGTGCCACATTTTCTTAATCCAGTTTATCATTGTTGGACATTTGGGTTGGTTCCAAGTCTTTGCTATTGTAAATAGTGCCGCAATAAACATACGTGTGCATGTGTCTTTATAGCAGCATGATTTATATCCTTTGGGCATATACCCAGTAATGGGATGGCTGGGTCAAATGGTATTTCTAGTTCTAGATCCCTGAGGAATCGCCACACTGACTTCCACAATGGTTGAACTAGTTTACAGTCCCACCAACAGTGTCAAAGTGTTCCTATTTTTCCACATCCTCTCCAGCACCTGTTGTTTCCTGACTTTTTAATGATCGCCATTCTAACTGGTGTGAGATGGTATCTCATTGTGGTTTTGATTTGCATTTCTCAATGGCCAGTGATGATGAGCATTTTTTCATGTGTTTTTTGGCTGCATAAATGTCTTCTGAGAAGTGTCTGTTCATGTCCTTCGCCCACTTATTGATGGGGTTGTTTTTTTCTTGTAAATTTCTTTGAGTTCATTGTAGATTCTGGATATTAGCCCTTTGTCAGATGAGTAGGTTGCAAAAATTTTCTCCCATTCCTTAGGTTGCCTGTTCACTCTGATGGTGGTTTCTTTTGCTGTGCAGAAGCTCTTTAGTTTAATGAGATCTCATTTGTTGATTTTGGCTTTTGTTGCCATTGCTTTTGGTGTTTTAAACATGAAGTCCTTGCCCATGCCTGTGTCCTGAATGGTATTGTCTGGGTTTTTGTCTAGGGTTTTTATGGTTTTAGGTCTAACATGTAAGTCTTTAATCCATCTTGAATTAATTTTTGTATAAGGTGTAAGGAAGGGATCCAATTTCAGCTTTCTACATATGGCTAGCCAGTTTTCCCAGCACTATTTATTAAATAGGGAATCCTTTCCCCATTTCTTGTTTTTGTCAGGTTTGTCAAAGATCAGATAGTTGTAGATAATGTGGCATTTTTTCTGAGGGCTCTGTTCTGTTCCATTGTTCTATATCTCTGTTTTGGTACCAGTACCATGCTGTTTTGGTTACTGTAGCCTTGTAGTATAGTTTGAAGTTAGGTAGCATTTGTTCTTTTGGCTTAGGATTGAGTTGGCAATGCAGGATCTTTTTTGGTTCCATATGAACTTTAAAGTACTTTTTTCCAATTCTGTGAAGAAAGTCATTGGTAGCTTGATGGGGATGGCATTGAATCTATAAATTATCTTGGGCAGTATGGCCATTTTCACGATATTGATTCTTCCTATCCATGAGCATGGAATGTTCTTGCATTTGTATCCTCTTTTATTTCATTGAGCAGTGGTTTGTAGTTCTCCTTGAAGGGGTCCTTCATCTCCCTTGTAAGTTGGATTCCTAGGTATTTTCTTCTCTTTGAAGCAGTTGTGAATAGGAGTTCACTCATGATTTGGCTCTCTGTTTGTCTGTTATTGGTGTATAGGAATGCTTGTGATTTTTGCACATTGATTTTGTATCCTGAGACTTTGCTGAAGTTGCTTATCAGCTTAAGGAGATTTTGGGCTGAGACAATGGGGTTTTCTAGATATACAATCATGTCATCTGCAAACAGGGACAATTTGACTTCCTCTTTTCCTAATTGAATACCTTTTATTCCCTTCTCCTGCCTGATTGCCCTGGCCAGAACTTCCAACACTATGTTGAATAGGAGTGGTGAGAGAGGGCATCCCTGTCTTGTGCCAGTTTTCAAAGGGAATGCTTCCAGTTTTTGTCCATTCAGTATGATATGGCTGTGGGTTTGTCATAGATAGCTCTTATTATTTTGAGATACGTTCCATCAATACCTAATTTATTGAGAGTTTTTAGCATGAAGAGTTGTTGAATTTTGTCAAAGGCCTTTTCTGGATCTATTGAGACAATCATGTGGTTTTTGTCTTTGGTTCTGTTTATATGCTGGATTATGTTTATTGATTTTCATATGTTGAACCAGCCTTGCATCCCAGGGATGAAGCCCACTTGATCATGGTGGATAAGCTTTCTGATGTGTTGCTGGATTTGGTTTGCCAGTATTTTATTGAGGATTTTTGCATCAATGTTCATCAAGGATATTGGTCTAAAATTCTCTTTTTTGGTTGTGTGTCTGCCAGCCTTTGGTATCAGGATGATGCTGGCCTCATAAAATGAGTTAGGGAGGATTCCCTCTTTTTCTATTGATTGGAATAGTTTCAGAAGGAATGGTACCAGTTCCTCCTTGTACCTCTAGTAGAATTCAGCTGTGAATCCATCTGGTCCTGGACTTTTTTTGGTTGGTAAGCTATTAATTATTGCCTCATTTTCAGATCCTGTCATTGATGTATTCAGAGATTCAACTTCTTCGTGGTTTAGTGTTGGGAGAGTGTGTGTGTCCAGGTATTTATCCATTTCTTCTAGATTTCCTAGTTTATTTGTGTAGAGGTGTTTATAGTATTTTCTGATGGTAGTTTGTATTTCTGTGGGATTGGTGGTGATATCCCCTTTATCATTTTTTATTGCATCTATTTGATTCTTCTCTCTTTTCTTCTTCATTAGTCTTGCTAGCGGTCTATCAATTTTGTTGATCTTTTCAAGAAACCAGCGCTTGGATTCATTGATTTTTTGAAGGGTTTTTGTGTCTCTGTTTCCTTCAGTTCTGCTCTGATCTTAGTTATTTCTTGCCTTCTGCTAGCTTTTGAATGTGTTTGTTCTTGCTTCTCTAGTTCTTTTAATTGTGATGTTAGGGTGTCAATTTTAGAACTTTCCTGCTTTCTCTTGTGGGCATTTAGTGCTATAAATTTCCCTCTACACACTGCTTTGAATGTGTCCCAGAGATTCTGGTATGTTGTGTGTTTGTTCTCGTTGGTTTCAAAGAACATCTTTATTTCTGCCTTCATTTCGTTATGTACCCAGTAGTCATTCAGGAGCAGGTTGTTCAGTTTCCATGTAGTTGAGCGGTTTTGAGTGAGTTTCTTAATCCTGAGTTCTAGTTTGATTGCAATGTGGTCCGAGAGACAGTTTGTTATAATTTCTATTCTTTTACATTTGCTGAGGAGTGCTTTACTTCCAACTATGTGGTCAATTTTGGAGTATGTGTGGTGTGGTGCTGAAAAGAATGCATATTCTGTTGATTTGTGGTGGAGAGTTCTGTAGATGTCTATTAGGTCTGCTTGGTGCAGAGCTGAGTTCAATTCCTGGGTATTCTTGTTAGCTTTCTGTCTTGTTGATCTGTCTAATGTTGACAGTGGGGTGTTAAAGTCTCCCATTATTATTGTGTGGGAGTCTAAGTCTCTTTGTAGGTCACTAAGGACTTGCTTTATGAATCTGGGTGCTCCTGTATTGGGTGCATATATATTTAGGATAGTTAGTTCTTCTTGTTGAATTGATCCCTTTCCCATTATGTAATGGCTTTCTTTGTCTCTTTTAATCTTTGATGGTTTAATGTCTGTTTTATCAGAGACTAGGATTGCAACCCCTGCCTTTTTTTGTTTTCCATTTGCTTGGTAGATCTTCCTCCATCCCTTTATTTTGAGCCTTTGTATGTCTCTGCATGTGAGATGGGTTTCCTGAATACAGCACACTGATGGGTCTTGACTCTTTATCCAATTTGCCAGTCTGTGCCTTTTAATTGGAGCATTTAGCCCATTTACATTTAAGGTTAGTATTGTTATGTGTGAATTTGATCCTGTCATTATGATGTTAGCTGGTTATTTTGCTCATTAGTTGATGCAGTTTCTTCCTAGCCTTGATGGTCTTTACATTTTGGCATGTTTTTGCAGTGGCTGGTACCGGTTGTTCCTTTCCATGTTTAGAGCTTCCTTCAGGAGCTCTTTTAGGGCAGGCCTGGTGGTGACAAAATCTCTCAGCATTTGCTTGTCTGTAAAGCATTTTATTTCTCCTTCACTTATGAAGCTTAGTTTGGCTGGGTATGAAATTCTGGGTTGAAAATTCTTTTCTTTAAGAATATTGAATATTGGCCCCCACTCTCTTCTGGCTTATAGAGTTTCTGCTGAGAGATCAGCTCTTAGTCTGATGGGCTTCCCTTTATGGGTAACCTGACCTTTCTCTCTGGCTGCCCTTAACATTTTTTCCTTCATTTCAACTTTGGTGAATCTGACACTTATGTGTCTTGGAGTTGGTCTTCTCGAGGAGTATCTTTGTGGCATTCTCTGTATTTCCTGAATATGAATGTTGGCCTGCCTTGCTAGATTGGGGAAGTTCTCCTGGATAATATCCTGCAGAGTGTTTTCCAACTTGGTTCCATTCTTCCCGTCACTTTTAGGTACAGCAATTAGACGTAGATTTGGTCTTCTCACATAGTCCCATATTTCTTGGAGGCTTTGTTCATTTCTTTTTATTCTTTTTTCTCTAAACTTCTCTTCATGCTTCATTTCATTCATTTCGTTTTCCATCGCTGATACCCTTTCATCCAGTTGATCGCATCGGTTACTGAGGCTTGTGCCTTCGTCACATAGTTCTCGTGCCATGGTTTTCAGCTCAATCAGGTCCTTTAAGGACTTCTGTGCATTGATTATTCTAGTTATCCATTCATCTAATTTTTTTTTAAGTTTTTAACTTTTCTGCCATTTGTTCGAACTTCCTCCTTTAGCTCAGAGTAGTGTGATCTTCTGAAGCCTTCCTCTCTCAACTTGTCAAAGTCATTCTTCATCCAGCTTTGTTCCATTGCTGGTGAGGAGCTATATTCCTTTGGAGGAGGAGAGGTGCTCTGATTTTTAGAGCTTCCAGTTTTTTTGCTCTGTTTTTTCCCCATCTTTGTGGTTTTATCTACCTTTGGTCTTTGATGGTGGTGATGTACAGATGGGTTTTTGGTGTGGATGTCCTTTCTGTTTGTTAGTTTTCCTTCTAACAGACAGGACCCTCAGCTGCAGGTCTGTTGGAGTTTACTGGAGGTCCACTCCAGACCCTGTTTGCCTGGGTAACAGCAGCGGTGGCTGCGGAACAGCAGATATTGGTGAACTGCAAATGCTGCTGCCTGATCGTTCCTCTGGAAGTTTTGTCTCAGAGGAGTACCTGGCTGTATGAGTTGTCAGTCTGTCCCTACTGGGGGTTGCCTCCCAGTTGGGCTACCCAGGACCCACTTGAAGAGGCAGTCTGCCCATTCTCAGATCTCCAGCTGCGTGCTGGGAGAACGACTGCTCTCTTCAAAGCTGTCAGAATGGGACATTTAAGTCTGCAGAGGTTATTGCTGTCTTTTGTTTGTCTGTGCCCTGCCCCCAGAGGTGGAGCCTACAGAGGCAGGCAGGCCTCCTTGAGCTGTGGTGGGTTCCACCCAGTTTGAGCTTCCTGGCTGCTTTGTTTACCTACTCAAGCCTGAGCAATGGCAGGCGCCCCTCCCCCAGCCTCGCTGCCGCCTTGCAGTTTGATCTCAGACGGCTGTGCTAGAAATGAGCGAGGCTCTGTGGGCATAGGACCCTTTGAGCCAGGTGCAGGATATAATCCCCTGGTGTGCCTTTTGTGAAGCCCATTGGAAAAGCGCAGTATTAGGGTGGGAGTGACCCGATTTTCCAGGTGCCGTCTGTCACCCCTTTGTTTGATTAGGAAAGGGAATTTCCTGAGCCCTTGCACTTCCCGCGTGACGCGGTGCCTCGCCCTCCTTCAGCTCACGCACGGTACGCTACACCCACTGTCCGGCACTCCCCTGTGAGATGAACCTCGTACCTCAGTTGGAAATGCAGAAATCACCCATCTTCTGCGTTGCTCAAGCTGGGAGCTGTAGACTGGAGCTGTTCCTATTCCACCATCTTGGCTCCCGTGATCTTTTTATTGAATATTTTGATTTACTTTCTGCCTTTCCTTATAATTGAAGGCCAAAAAAAAAAAAAGGACCCCTTCTCACCTTTCTATGCAATTTCCTCAAAAACTTTCAACACTGTCTTCTTTTGTCCTGGTCTTTGGGAACTGGGAGAACACCAACAATCTAGTTTTAGGAGGTGGTATTTGCTTTGGCTTAATGTTTTGTGCCAAGTCATTATTTTTTTCAGTTTCAGAAATGACTCTACCTTCTTGCAGGCCTTTGAGTCATTCCAAAAATTAACCTCACAGTGTCCTGGCCATATTTTTCTCCACCCACTTTTTATGGTTCCCATTGAACTCTACACGGCTTTGCCACCTTGATTATCTGGTGCCATAATTACCTGGGAGGCAGTCATGGGCAGTTGGTGAGGTTTAGGATTTTTCTATCAAGCAGTCTCTAACTCTGACTTTCTGAACATCATGACTTCACACTTGGAAAGGGTTGGTAATCACAATGCCAGCTTCCTGGGGATATTGTGAGAATTAATAAAAATTCACCATAAAACACCACACATAGGATGTACTCATGGAATGGTCACATTTAGCAGAGCTCTTGATTATCTTTTCAGGTAACCAAAACCTCCTCCGGAATAAAGGCAGCATCTTAACTCTTCTACCTTTTCAGCCCAGAAGAGTACCTTTCATATAATTCAAACTCAATAAAGAAATGTTGAATAATCACATGACTGAACCAAAGACCAGTCTGAACTGGTTTCCTTAATGACTGCCTGGCTCAGTAACACAATTTGTATTTAATTTAGCCAAATGTAATTTCCCTTAACAGGTGTTTTACACACCCTTTAAGACTCATCTCCTCCAGACCAATTGCCTTGACTGTTCTTACCTCTGAACTTTGCATTCCTTTGTCTGTTGTCCATACTATTTTAGATCTCTTTCTCTATGAGGAATAGATGTAATATTTCCCAGATCAGAAGCCTTTGGTAGGTTCCTAGTATCCTCAGGATGGAGTTGTTAACCCTCACTGTGGCACGTAAAGTCTCTATTCTCTAGCCACTCTCCATCTCTCCAGCCAAGTGCCGTGACACTGTCATGCTTTTTCAAGCCTCTTCTATTTAAAAACTTCGATTTACTTTTCTCTCCCTCTCTGTAATACTGACACAGAATTTTAATTGTTGAATTACTCCTCACTAGCCCTTATTCCACCATAATGGTAAAACCTATTTTTTTTGTCCTGCTTGCAAACCCATTTCCTGACACATAGTTAGATATTTAAAAATGGTGATTGAATAAAGAATTCTCATATCTTTGGAATACCATTCCCTGTACGTGGAATGCAGTTTTACCCTGTGCCACCTTAAAATAAATGTTCGTGGTTAAAATCCTATTTAGTCTCCATCTTCAGGCTTTCCTGACAACACCCAGGGGAAATGATTCATGCTCTCACCTTATACGTTCCTTTTTAAATTGCATGTTTTACTCAGAATTGCTTGTTTACATGTGCATCTCTCTTCTACTAGGATGTGAGTTTGTGGTGTGCAGGGACAATATCAGCACACTTTCTGGTACTCGAAACTACAACAGACTTGGCATTTCAGAGATGCTCAGCCAATGTGTTGATTCATTGCTCTGATTTCCAAATAGTGGCAGGTTTCCCATTCATCTAGCAATTCAATCTTCAGCTATTCCACAGCACTGTAAAGGGTAATCCCATCATCTTTAAGCTATTATTGAGCAATTCATGAAAATGTGCTGATTAATAAGCCACCAAACTGGAAGAGATTGCTATTGCTAAAACCCTTGTTAGGGAGAGGATTTTACAGCCTGGTGGCCAAAAAGACATGTGCCTGGAATATCTGAGAGAGACAGAGAGTCTTTTAAAGTGTGAATGACGGAATGACAAGCATTAGGAATGTGCTTAAGTTTCTTTGAAAGATATAAATTCAGGTAGGAATTGGCACTGAGCAGAACCCACACCACCTTAAGATTCTAGAAGCATGATCCCAGGCTGCAAAACTACTCCATGAGACAAGCATGCATGGAAAATACCCTGGGACTGAAGAGGAGGGAGCATTCTAAGGTAGTGTTGTATAGTGGAAAGAACACTAACAAGCTGTGTGATCTTGGGCAAGTCTGTTGACCTTCTCTGGCTCCATTTCCTTTATTTGTAACATGAAGGCATTAGAACAATTAGCAGTATCCAAATATTTAAGTAGATACAAGCCATATATAAACAGCAATGTGTGACATAGTTAAAACTGGTGTTGCTCTGATTGATGCTGGAATGGATCCTGGAAACCGCTTTTCAATCCCTTTCAGAAATGGCCGCTAAGGTACCTCTAAGGGACTTTAAGACACCTGGGAACACAGTTTGCAAACCAGTGGTCTAGATTAAGTCAAGTCCACATGTACATCTGGCGTGCTCAAATTTTGTGATTCAGTAATTTAATGCCACCTCTCTGTAATAATAGGTATAACATTAACAATAGCTACACACATTCACATACACACGAAGGCATACATATGTGCACACACACACACAAATATTTTTGTGTTTACACACTTATTTATACAATTACACACAATTGTATAATCACAATTATACAATTACCATTTACACAATTATTTATATCTATTATTGCTTTCAGTTTCACTTCTGAACTTAGAGGAAGGTATGGCAGGAATTGATAGTCTCATTTTACAAAAGAAGATGCAGCAACGGATTGGTGTTGTGAAGTTGGTGATTGTGGGTCTTGGCATGGCTTCTGATAGGCATTAAGTGGATGGCAGTCTTTTAAGAGTTGCATGATATTGAACACCTTAGGTGTGCTAAGACTATATTCAGCATTGGTCGCACAGAGAAAGTAAAAGAGTCCCTGATGTTTAGGTAGTTATGGTCTAATGGGTGATAAATGCACATAGTTGAATTTCAATATAACATATTATAAGATAAAGTTCAGCTCAAGGTCCACAAATAAAAAGAAAGTCACTTAGTATAGTGTAGGTTTAAGTAGTCACTTTCTGGGGGAGTTGTTGGTTGGCCTGAGAATTAAGAAGAACATTTCAAGCAGAGGGAACATCATGAGCAAAGACACCACATCTTAAACAGCATGGTATCCTGAGGGTATAAGGTAGGAGATGAAGAAAGGCAGGATAGGGACTGGAGTGGTAGATGGGGACCAGATGTCAGGGACCAGGATGCCATGCTATGACTTTGCACATTAAATCTGATGAAAAATTTTAATTGGAAAGTTAAAAGTTTGGATTTTTATCTTAGAAAGATCACCTTGGCTTTAAGGGATTGCAGAAGGGATTGGAGTTGGAAAAGATTGGAAGTGCAGAGAGAAAATGAGGTTGTGGTTGTAACAATCCAGGAATGAGATGATAAGGAACTAGTAGAGAACAATAATTATTATTTAAAACAAAACAGGTGAAACAAAACTAACCACCCCCCCCCAACTAGGGACTCAAAGAAATGAAACAGTGTTAGACACTTTTGCTTCTTTCCTAATTGTTTAATGCCACCTTGTATGTGATCTCCTGCCTATCTCTCTAGCATCTCTCACCTGAAATTTCTACCTCATCACCACATGTCAAAAATACAGCACAAAAGTATTTTAACATAGAGATGGCTATTTGAATGATCTCGGGATGAAAGTATATCTTAAGAACTGTAGAGAAAATCACAAAGGAGACTTGTGAAGGATTTGAATGCCTACATATTTTAAATGTCAAAGATACCATGTGCAAAATTAAAATAACTTCATAGAGTATTTGACATTAAAGCACAAGAAGAAAATATCGTTAGCGTTCAAACAGTTTATACAAATCAATGGAAAAAGCACTTACAATTAAGAATATCAATGGCTGAAGGACTTGAACAGAACATTATAGACGAATTAAAAAATAGCCAATAAATATAAGGACAATATTCAACCTTACCAGTGTAACAGAAGTGAAAACAGAAGGAATGATGAAACAATTTTTCTATGGCAAATTCTCATAGCTATTTTACAAGTCTACTGCTTCATCCTGTTGCTGGTGAGGAGGAACCTACTACACCTCCACATGGGCTTGGTGTGGGTTTGGGAGTATTTATTCAACTGTTCTGAAAAGTAGTTCAATTTTCTATTCATATCTCTATATAGCTCTGTTTCTATCTAAATATCTCTATGTCTGCATATCTGAGTTTTTTTTTTTAAAGTTATACCTTTTGGGACTTTTAATTTCTTTACTAGGAATTTATCCTTAGGAGATACTAAAGATGAAGTAAATATTTATTCACAACAATGTGCGTTACAACAGTATATATGGTGGCCAAAATCTGAAGCAGTCACAATATCTACCAAGAGAGGGTTGCATAAGTACTTTTGTTAAGAAAACTGTTTCACTATAATGACAAGAAAAGATACAAAACTGCATAATATGTAATGTTTCTTAAAGTGACTTAGAAAACGTATTTTGCAAAGCCTATTAAACCTAGCTGACATTTCTGATTTGATATCACAAAGTTTTGCTGTTGTCAATGTATTGTGCAAGGAAGTGACTTTTGAAAAGTAAAAATGACTTTATTTCTTTGAAAAAGACAAGTCATTTTCCAGTGACATATAAAAGTTCAATGACACTTGAACAGGTGGCTAAATTTGTCCTGTCCTGAGGAGACATCTGTGAAATATGTGACTCTTGGCAGAAAAGTGATTGTGGAAAACCCCAAGAACCTTGATTCACAAAGTTGGGGTCTACAGATTATGCATGTTAAGTAAACTGAAACAAAAACATGGAAACATTAACAGTGGAGATATATGTGTTGGGTGACAGAAAATGTTTTTTAAAATTTTTTGATGTTGAATTTTCTTTGAGGATGCACTGCCTTGAAAATAGGAAAGAAATACAGTGCTGAAGTTATAAAAATTAAAGTCACACTCTACTGATTTTTTCACACCTTCAGAGCTTCTCAAAAGAGACAAGGGAAATGCAGGGCCACATAATTTTGTTCACAACCTCGTTGGGTTTTACTATCTAGACTGCATCATCAGAAAGCCTGGAATAGATCTCATTTTCAAATTAAAAGAGCTAGGTATGTTATTCTTCCTTCTATTAAAAACTTGCCATTTCCTGCTGCTACTTCTCCCACTGCCTCTCCAACTGCAAACAACCTCCTATCCCAACCCCTCAATAGGTGACCAATGATCTCAAGAATCCCCTACTTCCGGGAACAGATTCTATCCTCCAGCTCTCTAAGCAGGGCTGGTCTCACTGCACAGCTCTTCAATTGAACCAGCTCCCAGAGCCTGGTATCTCTGTCTGCAGGCCCTGATTATGCAGCACTTCATGAATAACCTGCACCACGATGTCCTCCCCGCAGTAGCCCAGCCTGGCCTGTGATATTACTTGATCCTTCCTCACAGCAAATCTGTAAAAGTTTCAAATTTGCAAGCAATAATCCACCAGCCAGGGTGAACTGAGGACATTCTGACTCCAGGGTGGCTATAAAAAAAACAAAAAACACTCTCCCCATACAAATCAGAGGATCCCTCCCTTGGAAAAGAAAAATAACCCAAAGAAAAATCATCCATGAATTTATATTTACTCAAAGCCTACTACGTGCCAGTAACTAATTACTAGAACATCACTGAATAGAAATGATCACATTTAATTCTCACGACAGAGCAGATACAATTAGGCCTCTGCTTTATTGGTTAAAATACTGAGGTACACAGAGTTTAAATAGCTTAGCCGAGGTCATAGAACTGGGACTTGCAGTCAGGGACCCGGTCACAAAGGCACGTTTGCTCCTTGTAGTGAAATTCTATAGGCAGACAGCAAGGCCTTGAGTTAATGAAACACAGAACACTGAGCTTGATTTTTTTAAAAAAGACTTATGCACACATATGTTTATTACACCACTGTTTACAGTAGCAAAGACTTGGAACCAACCCAAATGCCCATCAATGATAGACTGGATAAAGAAAACGTGGCACATATACACCACAGAATACTATGCAACCATGAAAAAGAATGAGTTCATGTCCTTTGCAGGGACATGGATGAAGCTGGAAAACATCATTCTCAGCAAACTAACACAGGAACAGAAAACCAACCACTGCATGTTCTCACTCATAAGTGGGAGCTGAGTAGTGAGAACACATGGACACAGGGAGGGGAATATCACACACCAGGCCCTGTCAGGGCTGGGGGGCAAGAAGAGGGAGAGCATTAGGACAAATACCAAATGCATGTGGGGCTTAAAACCTAGATGACGAGTTGATAGGTGCAGTAAACCACCATGGCACATGTATACCTATGTAACAAACCTGCACATTCTGCACATGTATTCCAGAACTTAGAGTAATATAAATTTTATAAAAAGGACAAACAGCTATTTAGAAAGGACAGCCACTGGTCCTCTGCAGCAGAGGCAAAAAGAGGTGTGAGACTAGAGAAAGGGTCAGGAACACACACAGGGACTATTAGGCTGATGGACCATTCAGCCAAACATCATGAGACTGATCCTCTGGCTCTGAAGAGTTCAAGAGAGCTTAGGTGAGTCCTTTCTCCTGGGTCCCGGTAGCTGTCCTAATGTCAAATTCAAATGTGTGTTCCTTTATTCTTCTGGCGGTTGAGTGGGGCTCCTCCTGTAACAAAAGAACCTGTAGACTATTCTATTTTCCAAATATAACCAGATTCTGACTCGTCTTCACCACCTCACTGCGTTCACTCTGATCCAAATCACTGCCCTCTGCCTAGATTGTCACAGTGGTTCTTAACTGGCCCCTCTTAGACATGTCCCCTTACTTCTCTAGAGCCCCTTCTCACCAGAAATCAGTGTGATTTTTAATGAAGTCTGTCATATGATGGAATTCCTCCACTTCCATTAGAATAAAAGAGAAAAGTCTTCAATAACTTAGAAGATCCTATTTCAGAGGTTGGCAAGCGTTTTTCTGTATAGGATCAAAGAGTACGTGTTTTAGGCCTTGTGAGCCATTATGATCTATCACAGCTACTCAGTTAGACAACTGCGGTGTGAAATTGGCCATAGACAATACATAAACAAATGAATATGGGTGTTTTCTGATACAACTTTATTTATAAAAGCAGAATCTAACCTGTTTTCTTATTCTTGTTCCTGACTTTATTTCCTGGAACTCTTTTCCTTGCTCACTGCACCTCAGCCACACCAGCTTTCTTCTTGTGCCCCAAACATGTCATGTGATCTCCTGCCTCCTGGCCTTCTGTTACCCTAGAACACTCCAGGTGTCCAGGTATCTCCACGACTCACTCTCTCACCTCCAATCTCAGATAAAGATTACCTTCTCAGGGAAGCCTAAGCCAGCCCTCTTTTGTCTCATCACCCCAATGCCTCTTTCTCTGCTCTAGTTTTTTTTTTCTTTTTCCACATTTATCACCTTTAAACAAAATATAATTGTTTATTGTATCTATCATACATTACCTTTCTCCGCCACTAGAATGTTGTCTCCACGTGGGCAGGTAGTTGATAGTTTTATTCACTCATATAATCCAACTACGTAGAAGAGTATCTGGGGGCATAATAGACACTCAGTACACATTTGTGGAATTCAAAGATGAAAACAAATTTAAAGCTGCAGACGTTACAAAAACGTACAGAACATCTTGCTGATATCACCTAATCTCTCCCTTGGGTCAAAGAAATAGAACACTAGAAATGCAAATAGATTGCATTAGGCCAAGGATTTGTCCATTAAGGAGAACAACATGACATTTTTCCTCTTCTCATTATGTTTACCCCACAAAAACTAAGTAAGGATTGTTCAAAGAAACTCCAGTAGAAATTAAGGATATGTTTGAGTTTTTGCAAAAATGTACCAATTGACCTCCCCTGGTCCCTTAATCTATGCCCTTTGCAATGTGACTTAGCAGCTTCCATCAAGTGGTGAAACTTACTCTCCAGCCCTTGAATCTTGGCTGGGCTTGTGACTCGTCTTGGCCAGTAGAATCTGATGGAATGCCATTGTGTCAGGTCTCACTTAAACCCTTGCCGATGCCATGTGAATTACTTCAAGCTAGTCTGCTGGAGAATGAGACACACACAACAGAGCTGAACTAGTACAGTAGTTCCAGTAAGACATGTGGAAAGTCTCAGACAAGATCAGCCAAACCTTTTAGTCCACTGATAGCTGATCACAGACGCATGAAGGAGCTTAACTAATATCAGAAGAAGGGCCTAGCTGCATTTATTCAATATTGCCCACCTGAAGAATTGTGACTTAATTATTTATTTATTTAACCAAAGGTTGGAGTTATTACCTGTCAATAGCCAACTGATACAGGTGTGTCTGCAGGAAAGAGATATTGGCCTTTCACTCATTGGTTGGTTGGTTATAAGCAGAACTGAAGAAATCCAGCAGCCAAGTCAGGTTTTGCTGGTGGAAAAGAGCACATGAGCACATTCTTGGGAAAGTCTGACACACATTCCAGCAATTTAGGGATGAGATGTGGAAACTGGATGAGGAAATTGTGTTCTGTGGCCAATAAAAAACACCAGCCTAGGAGGAGCAGAACATCTGTTAAACGAAAGTGGGACATGAAGATTCCAGCGGTGAGGATTCCCTAGATTATCTGGGAGGTAATCAATAGATAACATAAAAAGCCCTGGCTATTGGTGCCAGTGTTCATGAAAGAAGGTCCCGGAGGATATAAGAGTAAAGGGGCTGGGAGTGATGGCTGGCATCCGTAATTCCAGTGTTTTGGGAGACTTAAGTAAGAGAATTTCTTGAGTACAGGAGTTTGAGATCAGCCTCAGAAACATAGTAAAACCCCATCTCTACAAAAAAAATGAAAGAATTAGCCAAGTGTGATGGTGCATGCCTGTAGTCCTAGCTACTCAGGAAGCTGAGATGGGAGGATTAACTAAGCCCAGGAGTCTGAGGCTACAGTGAGCTATGATCATGCCACTGCACTCCAGCCTGGATGACAGAGGAAGATCCTGTCTCTAAATACTACTACTACTACTACTACTACTAATAAGAGTAAATTCGCTGGAGAGCCCACGTGAAAGGATCAGTGGTGCATGGTGGAGGGGACATCTGTGTTTGAATCAGAGGTGAGGAAGGGAAGATGGATAGAAAGGCAGGTGATTGTGTGCTTAGGTGCGGAGGACAAGGAGGATGAGGATGTTTAATGGCTTTAATTATTTTAATAAACTAGGAAGAAGAGCATTTTACATGGGAGCACTGATGATTAACTGAGTCAATAACTTAAAAAAAAAGTAGTGGTGATGCTTCAGAAGAGTTGCTGGGAGTAGAAGTTGACCATAAGCAGTAAAATGATTGACAGGCAAGACTGAGGACTTTGTCCGTTGTGTCCTTTTTACTATCATGCTTTCTGCTGCACTTAGCGTTTTCTTTCACTTGCCCAAGTTTAAGAAGAAGAAACACTGGTGAAAATGTAGACTGCAGGTGCTGCCAGGCAGGTGTGGTAGAAAACAGGAATGTGATGAAGTTGAGGTGGTTAAAAACAAAAACAAAACAAAAAAACAGGCCGGGCGCGGTGGCTCAAGCCTGTCATCCCAGCACTTTGGGGAGGCTGAGGCAGGCCTATCACAAGGTCAGGAGATCGAGACCATCCTGGCTAACACAGTGAAACCTTGTCTGTACTGAAAATACAAAAAAAAAAAAAAAAAAAAAATCAAAAAAATCAAAAAAATTAGGGAGTGGTGGCAGGTACATGTAATCCCAGCTACTCGGGAAGCTGAGGCAGGAGAATCACTTGAATCTGGGAGGAAAAGTTTGCAGTGAGCGAAGGTCGCGTCACTGCATTCCAGCCTGGGCTACAGAGTGAGACTTCATCTCAAAATAAAAAAATAAAATAAAAAAGCAATTTATGTAACCAAAAATGAGTACCAGCTGATGAGGGAATTGCTTGAGATGAGCAGGGCATGATGAACTGATCAAGGTGGGAGCTACTGCAAGGAAGTTGGATCTAAACTTCAATTAAGGTGGGAAGGTCAAGATACCTAAATTCTAAGGTGTTTCGATGGAAGTCTGGTAGAATGACAGGTGGACAAGAGAATGGAAGGGAAGTTATAATGTGCTATTCTTATGACCCTGATAAAACCCTCCCCTCTTGGATTGTAGGCGATGCAATCTAACAGCACTGAGCCCATGGAAAATTTTCTATAGATACATGTCAAATGGCTGCAGGGACCTCCTTTTCCTCTGTTTGGCTTCTCAGTGGCAACAGAGTATAATGAAATAGTCGTCTGGTAAGTTCTGAGGAGGAGAGGAAGAAGGGCTGTGAGAGTCTGGGTGCCTCAAAAGCAAACCTCAGGATAACAACAACAACAAAAAGGCACAAACACCTTTGGACAGGAGTTTGCCATTTCTGGATAAGCACTGGACAAGCATAAGATTTTCTTCTCTGCCTCTCTCAGCCCTCCAACTGCCTCAGGTCCAAGGAAGCTGCTTAATATAATATACTTTTCTAGACAGAAGAACCCAGGGTGAAGTGGGGGTTTGAGAAAGCAGCTTCCCTCCCCAGTAAAAATAAACATCCACAAAGCACTCTGTGTAGTGTGGAAGCAGAACACTGGTCTGTTTCATGCTGTTTTAAATGCCCAGGCACAAATGATCTAAGCTACCCTCATTTCTGAGACAAGAAAATTGAGAGTCCTAGTTCTGTAATCAGATAGGTTGTGAGTCTCAGCTCTGACACTTCATGGCTATGAGACCTTGGGCAAGTCACTTTTTCTCCTAACGTCATTCTCATCCACAAACTGAAAATAATGCTATTAAACTCAGATGTATATGGAGGATTAAATGAGATAAAGTACAACCCAGCACAGAGTTGGGACTCAACTATTTTTAGCTTTGTATATATGCATATATATTGATATCAACACATCATTAATACTATTGTCATTACATATAATTCCACAGACTGCTAATTGTACAACAAGGATGGGGATAGAAGCTAAACCCTTTACATTCAGGTTGGCTATCCTCCCTCCCAGTCACCGAGAAGTTGGGAATCATTAACATGATTTTCAATGACTGCATAATGTCACATATTTTGTCGTGACAGTGTAAAGGCAAAACAAGCTCAATCTGATGTGAAAGCCTAAATTCATTTTTCCTCCCACATATAAAAAATTCAGTTGCTACAGGGATTTGGCAATATGCTGAAAATTTCTGATTCTGTATGACCAGCAGGCATATGTGATAGAGTTTCATCTTCCTATGCATATTGGTTCGGAGTGCCAGTTATTTCAATATTTGGTGCCTCATGTGAGAACTGTTCCCAAGTCGTGAGATAAAGAAATAGGTACACCATCATCAGTACCAGTATTGAATTCAAGCCCTGATGTATAAGCTGTTATGACAGTAAAGCTCCATTATGGTCATGTTCTTTTGCTAAAGTGACTGTTCTGGCTTTTTTTTTTTTTTTTTTTTTTTTGGCTCTCCTTTTAAAAGCTGATGTAATGTTTTTTAAGAAGTTGTTTAATAGATGATGTCAGTTGAGCTTTTTGTCTGTTTTCATGGACTAGGCAGCATCAGAAATACATTAAACCGCAGCATAATCAATGCCCAGGAATTTATTTATTTATTGCCCATTTTATATTGAGGGAAGTGCGAAAGTACAGAGAAAGACGAGATACCCTCGTCAGAATTAGAAATATGGCAACCCATCTCAAATAAAGCTATCACTTTGGCTTTAGGGAAAGGCATTATTACTTAGCTGTGAGGGTTGATCTCAGTGGAGGTAAAATAGATTTTAAATTGACAAATGGTATCTCCCAGAAAAAACATAAGAATTGTTCTAGCGTTTGTACCTAATAGCTTAACATTAAAGGCCCCATAAAATTAATGGAATGTGATTTTGTGTCTCCTGGAAAGAACTGCATGACCTTGGTCAAGTCTGGTAAAGTTTCTGAGCCTTAATTTCCTTATTTATAAAATGGGGTTCATAATAACAATTTCGAAAGATCATAAAGGCTTTAAATGACAAAACATTGTCTATCAATGTGCCTGAGACCTGATAGATGTTTTCTTAAATGATAATTTCTTAACTAGAAGTGCAGAGAAATTCACCTAGCAGACTTCCTGCTTCCACATAGACACAAGGCCTAGAAGAACCAAATAATTTTTTAGTGATACCCATGACAATGTAATACACCACTTTGTTTTCCCAGACATAATGGAAGATGAAATGTTCGTAGGGTTAATAGATGAGAATATATACCGGATGTGAATGTTCAATGAAGACTGTAAGACACTATGTACTAAATTTAATTTACTCTTGTTTTTATTTACTTATTCCTCCAGTAAACACTTTTGAGTTCCTGCTGTGGGCCAGTTACCAGAACAGATGTTGAGGGAGCAAAATCTTGAGCATGATTCTTGCCATCCTGGAATCAGGGTATAAAACATGAAATGATTGCACAAACAGAAATAAAGTTTTAACTGGGCAAAGTGCAGTGAAATGGAAGAGTGCTATGCTATGGAGTTGGGAGAAGTTGGCCTCATCAGAGAGGCCCAGAAAAATTTCCCAGAAGTGATGTCTGAGATGAAATCTGAAACAGAAGCAGTTTTATGTAGAAAAACAAGGAAGGAGGAGAGAACAAAGAACACACATGATTTGTATCAAGGGCAGCAGGCAGGTAAGGGGACTGAGACAATGCTGGTGTTTTTGGTGTCCAAAGATGGTGGAAGATGAGCTTTAGGCAGGAAGCGTTGCCATATAAGTCATGGTATGGAGTTCTCTTGTTATTTTCTAAGTTCTGAGATCTGTCTGAAGTTCTTTAACTGGGCAGTAAAGATACCTGAGCAGATATACGTTTTGAAAAGGTTACTCTGGCTACAGTGGGATTTTTAGGAATGCATATATCTTGGTAAAGCAGTTAGGAGGCAATTCGTAATAGATGGTAGTAAAGGAGAACCACTAGGATGATTTGTGCAATGTTTAGAAAAACAATGAACAGTCCTTCATGATGGGTTATCTATAACCACTAGAGAGAGAAGGGTATATCTGAAGGATGTCTAAATTTCTGGCTTTCTTTACTAAGTAGATGATTTAATCTTTTAGTGAAATAAAGAGAAGTAAAAGAAGCCTACATTGGCTGGGGAATAATGAAGTCGTCAGTTTGTCACCTTAGCACTGTGGTACACTTAACAAATACAAAAGTAGATGTCAGATAGACATTTAGATATGTGGGCCTTGATTTGAAAAGGAGGCTGTGAGCTTTGAAATCGATTTATTAGTGAATTACCTGACTATTGCTGGAGGCAAGGGGATGGAGGGATACTAAGGGTGTTAGAGTGAACAACAGTGCCTAAAACTGAATATTGAGAAGCAATTGGTGAAGTAGAGGAAGAAATAACAAGCAAGAAGACAGAGAAGAGACAGAAAAAAAGTGGTTAGTTACCCCTGAGAATAGCACAAAAACCAAGAAATGAGATGATTTTCCATAGAAGGCACAGTCAACAAGGTCAAATGATGTTGAGGTTAGGTAGATGAAAGACTCTAAAGGGGTACTGTTTTATTTCCTGAAGGTAAATGGTAATCTACATTTGGATATACAAGAACTGAAACCAGAACTAATTTTATTAACCACCCCCCCATATAAAACTCCACTTCTATCACATACACACATTAAATGACCCACCATTCATCAAATCATATGGAGAGTACCTAGCAATAGGATCCATAAAACATTTCAGATTAAATTCTTTCTGGAACACTGTTGTATTACTCTTATAAGAGTTACTGTATGCCACTAAAATAATCCTTGAGCCAGAATATTTCTTGAAAAACTAATCGGTGGAAGAAAAGAGAAGAGGATAGGCACAGGTCAGCACTCATAATCAGCAGTGGATACAACTCCATGCTGAAGAAGACCAGAGCCTTGTTGATGACCAGTTGCCTCCTCAGGTCTCATCCAAGCTCAGGTCTCATCCAAGCTCTCTTCCCTTGCTAGTAGACAGGGACGTGCTTAAAAATTCAGAGGTATATTTTTCTCATTTCCCTCCACCAAAACTGCATTGGAAAAACTGCAATTTCTTCTATTTGCTTTATCTGTTTTTCTCTTATTAACTCCTAAATCCTTTTTTTCCTCCTAATTCTTACTAATAATCGTTAAAACTCATTTGACCCTCATATGAGGCATTATCATTGGTAAAACTGCCTCAACACCAGACCTCATAGACTAAGCAGCTGATCTGAATTTGAATTCATATCTCTCAAATATCACTAATTATAATGGAATTACATGCCCCAAGGTGGCAGCTCGTGAAATTTTCACATAATTAAAAATTGCACGTAATTCTTCTGACTTTTAGACTCACAATGTCACAGCTATTATGCATCCAATGGAGCTGCGGTTAGAAAAGAGGAGGAGGAAACCCTGGTGGTTTTGCAGGTACTCTGTCTGTCTTGAGGATCAAAGAAAGCTGGACACTGAAGGAAAATACTAAGAGAAAAAGATAAAGCACAATGGAAAAAGATCTGTAGGAGATATAAAGATGACAGTAAAGTCCAAAGCAAAATTAAATTATGCTTTGGGTACCAAAATGAATAGAACTGCCATTGCACAATGTTAAATTAATGTTGGGCAGTAAAAAATGAAAATAATATCTGAAAATAATGAAAATGAAAAAAAGAATAAAATAGAAGAACAAAGAGGTAAAACTTATGGTAAATACAATTAGAAGTTAGGAGAGACAGAAGAGAATCCTGACAAAAAAGGAATATTATCTGAATTTTGGAAGATGCTTTGAGATCAGTTAAAAAATTGAAGTTTTCTAGAGGAAAGAATATCTGAAAATAGGTAAAAACATCTCATTACATTCTAAGGAAATTCAAAAAATTGAACAATTTTTGGACACATTAAAAATAAGTTTTGATGTAGTTTGGATGTTTGCCTCTGCCTGAATCTCATTTTGAATTTTAATCCCCAATGCTGGAGGGGGTGCCTCATGGGAGGTGTTTGGGTCATCGAGGTAGATCTCTCAGGTCTTAGTGCTGTCCACATCATAGCGAGTGAGTTCTCACGAGATCTTGTTTAAAAGTATGCGGTACCTCCTCTACCACTGGCTCGCTCTCTTGCTCCTACCTTCCCTGCATGAGGTGCCTGCTCCCACTGTGCCTTTCACCAACATTAAAAGCTCCCTGAGGCCTCCCCAGAAGCAGATGCTTCTATGCTACCTGTACAGCCTGCAGAACTGTGAGCCAATTGAACTTCTTTTCTTATAAATTACAGTCTTTGGTGTTTCTCTATAGCAATGCAAGAATAGCCTTATATAATTTTAAAAATCAGGAAAAAATTTTTACAACTCTCCAGACAGGGAAATGTAGGTTACTTCTAGAGAAATAAAATCAATGTCTCAGACTTATCATCTGCAATGGTAGAGAATGTTTACAAAAAATGGCCATGAACCAAGAATTGTTTATCTTGACAAGTATAAGACAAGCATAAAATATCAGTTTCCCATATGAAGGGGCTAAAACATGGTCCTCTGGACCATTCTTTATTTTAAGCAGTACTCTTGACAACCAAAACAACAAACAAAATTACTAAGCCAAGAAAGAGAAAGTTGTATAAAATGATTGGTGTTCACTTTTTCATTATAAAAAGTATAAAAAGTCAGATATTCAAACATTTACCTCTGCCCAAAATGATGCTTTTATAATAGCATGGAAATAAAAATAATCTGTCATATTAGGGAAATTTCTAGGAGTAGAATTGAATAGTCATTAAACATAATGTTTGGAAAGGATTCTAATAACATGGAAACATGCATATGATGATATTATAAGAAAATATAAATACACAGCATTTAAGCCTTTATAAACAGCTTGACTTTTACAACGGTAAGAAAGAGGAACAGATAAGACAGGAAGCAATATGTTTCTGTGATGCAGTTACAAAAAAAAAAAAAAAACAAGCTAGGTGTGGTGGCTCACACCTGTAATCCTGGCATGTTGGGAAGCCAAGGCAGGTAGATCACTTCAGGTCAGGAGCTAGAGACCAGCCTGGCAAACATGGTGAAACCCCATCTCCACTAAAAATACAAAAATTAGCTGGGCGTGGTGGCACACACCTGTAATCCCAGCTACTCGGGAGGCCAAGGCATGAGTATCACTTGAACATGGGAGGCGGAGGTTGCAGTGAGCCAAGATTGCACCACTGCACTCCAGCCTGGGCAACACAGCAAGAGTCTATCTCAAAAAAATAAAAAATAAAAGAGTATGGCAAAGTAGATGAAAAATAGAAAATGAGGTAGAAAAGAGATACCAGGTAAGAGCAAGCAAGGATGAGACTCTTGAGGGAAAGACAGACCAGGCCAACTATTTAGTATTTTCTTCTAAGAAATTATGAGATGAGTTCTAAAGATTTTGCAAAGACAAGCTAAAATTTGATTTTTTAAAATATGCTGATGGCGATGTGAAACATCAGTGGAGAAGGTTATGAATGAGAGAGAAACAATCAGTTACAAGGCAAAAGAAGAGTGGATGGTGGTTTAAAAAGAATGGGAGAGTGAAGACACTGAGAATTATAGCAATGCAAGAGTTATTTGGAAAGTACAATAATTAATACTTGGCAAATGAGAAAAGAGGAGAAAATGATTGTCAGGTGGACATCGATGATATTTGCTGAAATGAGAAACATCTGAAAGGAAGCAAGTTGGAGTGGGAGTTGACTAGTGCACAAATCTAGAATCAGTCAGGACAGGAGAGCCAAGGTCTGAGTTTTTGGAGAGAGCCAAGATGAGTATCAAATATGGAGGGATCAAAAGTGTCACAGAAGCAGAGGTTCAGACCTGGAAGACACAATTTAACCAACGCAGATTAGGACTTCTTGCTCTGGTGATATGGTTTGGCTCTGTGTCCCCACCCAAATCTCATCTCAAATTATCTCAAACTGTAATCTCCATGTGTCAAGTGAGAGACCTGTAATCTCTATGTGTCAAGGGAGAGAGGTGATTGGATCATGGGAGTGGTTTCTCCCATGCTGTTCTTGTGATAGTGAGTTCTCACTACATCTGATGGTTTTATAAGTGTTTGACAGTTCCTCCTTCACATTCTCTCTATCCTGCCGCCTTGTGTAGAAGACATCTGCTTCCCCTTCAGCCATGATTGCAAGTTTCCCAAGGCCTCCCATCCATGCAGAACTGTGAGTCAATTAAACTTCTTTCCTTTAAAAATTACCCTGTCTCAGAGAAGTTCTTTATAGCAGTGTGAAAATGGACTAATACATCTGGGTAGTATGCACACCTGTTGTATGTCACCTCTCTGTCTCCTTCCAGAGACACCATAAAAATGCTAGCATAAGAATACAGCAAAACAAATAATGATATTTGAAAGAATCAATAGAAAATAGGTTTAAAAAAATTTCTGGGAAATACCCAACGGAAGGAAGGTGATTGATGAAACAGGGAAGATAAGCCAAAGCCTGGATTTCAATACATGATTAGGGCTACAGATGAAAAGGGAACCGATATGTAGGACCCTGCAGAACCCCGTGGTGATTTCAGACTTGGAAATATGAAGTACAACAAAGAACAGAAGGGAGAAGAGGGTCTGACAAGAGGCATTAACTTAAAACCTGTATATGGGACAGTTGCCTGACTCTTCAGTCCCATCCTCAGGCATAGAACACCAAGAAGCCTAGCAAAACAAACAAACCAACAGAGAAAACAAAATCAGAGATTCTCCTCTTAAAAATTAGAATGAGCATTCTGTGGATAATCATGGCAGCAAAAGAGCAAACCAGAATCCCAAAGCTAAACCACACTTATTCTTGTATCTAGTCGTGCCACGCCAGCTTCCTAAAATGAGACCTGTTACTTTACAGGCTGTACCCATTATCACAGAGCTCAAAGTCAGCTTTTCTACTGTTCATTCTTAAATATGAATGTACCACTAGAAGTCAGACACTTGAACCTACGACATCGTGGTGGATAGTGTCCAAAGATGTCTCCATTGATACCTGTCTTCCTGTGGGCTCATGCTAGTCTTTTAATCAAGAAGTGGAGTCCCATTCCCTTCCCTTTTAATCTGGGCTGGACTTCATGGCCTGTTTGACCAATAGAGTGCTGCAAAAGTGTCATTCTGGTACTTCTGAGTTACAGAGAATCTGTAACTTGGGGCTTGGGGCTCTTGACACACTCACTTTGGGGTAAGCCATCCACCAGGTAAGAAGTTTAATTATTCTGATAATCCAGTCTGCCATGCTGTGAGGGAACTCAAAGTAGCCATGTAGAGGGTCTGTGTGGAGATTAATTCCTGAATTCCTGGCCATAGTCAGGTGTTCCAGCTATCCCAGCTCAGGACTCAGATATGGGGAGGAAGAAACCAGGCTTAACTTCATAACCAGCAAATTCTTTATAGGACCCCAGCTGTTATAAAATTGCAATTGTATGAAAGTCACCAGGCAATCATTGTGCAAATGAGCCCAGTTAACCCACAGCTCCATAGGAGGAGACGCATTATTTTAAGCTACTAGTTTTAGGGTTGTTTATTATGTAAAGTACTCATTGTTAACCTTTAGAATCAACATAAAAACAGAGCAAGGAAGGTAGTTACAGACTAGGGTGCAGAAACACCTATTTTTGATTTTGGAACAAAAAAGACGATGACATTTGGAATGTGAAAGCAGGAAGACAGCTGAAGGAAAGAAAAGGGGCATTAATATTCTTATCATACAGGTGGGAGTCAAGAGATACATTCATATTTGATGAGTAAGAAAATGAAGTTGCAAATATATTCATAAAGTGACAAAGAAAACCAATAGACAAGCTGAAAATTGAGTAGATGGGGTGAGAGAAGTGAAGAGGGGGTTAAACGAACCAGACCAACATCAATCACAGCAGAATATATCTAAAATTTTAAAATTATGAAAGAGCAATACAAAAAACACCCAACTAACTACCTTTGTTCTTCTGAGGGGTGGGCCTAGAAGCAGAAAGGAGTAAGGTAGGGAGTTGCTGCATTTTATTTCTATTTTACTTCTTTTGTCTTCATTTTAAGCCAAATGCATGAAAAATTAAACACATTCAGCAAGTGGAGATAATTCAGGTTCCGTGGGGTCACGGGTATATCTGGGTTGGAGGCAAGGTGGAGGCTGTGAGAGCTGCCCAGTGCTACAGGCTGAAGATGAGGGAAGGGAGAGTGCAGTATTCAAGACACCACCTCCGTTGAACAGGGGAGAGGTGAAAGGATACAGAAAGAAGCAAGAATCACAGAGAATGAATAAAATGTACAAGGATTTGGGGTGCTGTTAATATTGAAGCACCCTTTCTTTTGGAACACCTCCGTGGGCCTGTCATTTATGAGTCATGGAAAGAGAAATTTCAAGATCATCAAGGGAGCTCTAGGGTGAGGAAGACAATCCCAAGAAACTCACTGGTTGAGACATGCTTTGTCAATCTGCCAAGGGAATCTAAGTGCTCCCAATACTCCCAGTGCTCCAGAATCTGAAGACGGTAAGGACATACCTTGGCCAGGTTATCTAATTCAGCAACACCAGGGGCAGGTTTGAGCAGGTCACAGTCATTAGTATGTCAATTGGTAAAGCCAAGTTTTCCTCCCAATTCTACTGAAACCCAGTCCGTGGCTCTGCCCATAGATATTTCATCTTCAGTGTTTCTCTAGTTCCTCTGATCTTTCTTGGGAAATAGTAAGGTGACCAACTGTCCCAGTTTTCTTGGAACTGTTCTAGTTCCAGCACTGAAAGCCCTGTGTCCAGGGAAATTCCTTAGGTTTAGGAAAATGAGAACAGTTAGCACATGCAGGAAGAACTCGTGAATTCATCATTTGAGAAATAATGTCACATGGCGAACATTTATGTCTTAGAAAGTGCTTTTTGTTCCTTGTGGTTTGACTTGTTCTCCACAAGCCTGTGCAGTAGGCACAGCGTGGTTTATGTGCCTCCCCATTTGACATGTGACTAATCAAAGATGTTTAGTCATCTGTGAATAATCAGAGTCAGAAATTAGTTGATGCTGCATTTTAATTTTATCACTTGACTCCAGATCCTGTCCTCTGTTCCATGTGTAAAGTTGCTGGGTTGACATTTGTTTCCTCATAAATAATGAGAATAATACCTCATTATCTCGTCTCATTAGTAGGTGCTAGTATTAGCCTTTTGTTAAAGATTAGAAAATTGAGGATCAGAGAAATTAAGCAACTCACCGGAGAACACACAGCAAGTCAGCAGTAACCACCATTCAAACCCAGATTCCTCTGATACTATGCCCTTGCTGCCCGAGCAGACAATTTGCAGTTCTCCTAATCTTCAGGGATTCCTAATACACCTTCTTAAGAATCCCAGCCTACTTTCACAATTTTATCCCCCACTAGTTCTTTTTCATGGAACATACGTGCTGGCTGAGCTGAACTGCTATCTGGTTCTGGAGTATGTTAATGGCTTCTCTCACTCTGGCTTTTGTTCTGGACAAGCTCCTGACTAGACTTTGTTTATCCAGGCTCTCATTGTAGGGTGAAGGAAAAAAAAAAAAAAAACCACAGGTTATGTAATCGGACTTGGACTTCATTCACAAAAGTGCTACCTTTTCAGCATGGGAGATCTTTGGTGAATGTCCCAAACTTCCCAGAGTCTTCATTTCATCATCTGTAGATTGAAGATGATCATGTGAAATCATGTTGGGCAGTTAAGAATTCATGAGCATGTGCTCCTAAATTGTCCAGCACTGCACATGGCAGGCAGTCTGTGTGCTCCACCTCCTAGCTGCGGGCATAACAGAGAAGACCGTTTGCAGTTCTTACCATCGTATACTTTGGAAATGGCATGCCAAGAAAAATTGCACATTCTATTTGCAGATCTGTATTTTGTGTATATGTGTGTGCTTGGCGACAATTATCCGTGCTTTTCGTAAGCAGCCCTCTGCCTCTTAGGCAGTTATGTATGAAGCATTGTGAACCCTTGAATACAGTTATGAATCATTGGCTGTGGACTGAGTAGAGAGTGCCACATGCTATATCCAGTGCATTTGAAAATACCTAAGTGTATGTGCGTTTTAGGGGGGATGGTGGTGGTGGTGGTGGGGTGTGTGTGTGTGTGTGTGTGTGTGTGTGTGTTTTAGGGGATGGTGGTAGAGCCACACATCGCGTGGACAGCAGTGGATAGGCAACCATGCATGTTGAAAACAGTGTTTCATTTGGAACCCATCTGGTGAGAGGAGCTTTAATATCACTCTGGTTGTAAACACATCTTCAATGCCCTGTTGGTTACCAATTTGTCTTCTAAACTCATTCAGTTTTCTCTTTCGGTTTAAAGATATAGCCATGAATTTAAGTTTGGACTTGGGCTCAAAAATCTACTAAAATTCTCCTATTAATCCTTTTTATGTTAGTCTGAACCCTATATATACACAAATGTGTGCATGTGTGTATATAATCTTCCTTTAGGAAACATAGAAATTAAGGCTTTAAATGGTTTATTTTCAAAATCCTTTTCAGAATTTAGCTTCCACTAATTTCTTACTAATCCCCCCTCAGCAGAAATGTCACTTATTAGAAGAAAAAAAAAATGCAACAGAGAAGATGGAATCATTAGATCCAAATTAAAATCTTGAATCTCTTACATATTAAAATCTTGAAAAAAGACAATCTCTGCAGTGCAGGAGCATTAGCAATGTAGCAAAGACTGAGACATGTCTTTATTTTTTCTTTCTGGGCACAGAGCTAGACTACATTCTTTGTCCTCACTTAGAAATCTAAGCTGGGGCCACATGCCTGAGTTCTGGCCCAAGCCAGGATCCACACTGAGCCAACCACCCAAGATCCATTAGCTCAAGTAATCTTCATGATTCCCCTGTGAGAGGCATATTGGCCCCATTTTGAAAATAAAGAATCAAAGTCTCAAAAAGGCTAAGTAATTTTAAAAGATCTCCAAACCAGTGTCTAGGATATCAAGGAATTTATCTCAGTCTCAATAGATTATTTGATTGTCAATATAGAAAATGTAAAGTATCTACAGATGATCTACTCAATATAACTGGAGAGTCTGGAAATGTTTCTGGAAATAATTTCACTATATACCAAGAACACCAACTAGAGAAAATATACCACTTTCAATAGCAATACAAATTATAAATCTAAAACAGTATTGCGACTTCTGTAGAAAAAAAATGAAAGTATTATTGATATGAACAAAATAAATAATTTTATCTTGGGCAAGACTAACCCCAGCGCCCAAGTTCTTCACTACACATTGAGACAGAGAGAGAAAACAAGAGGCCAAAACAGACACAAAGAGTGGGAGGAGGGGACTGAGAGGCAGGCAGAAACATACTCTCTATACGTTTGTCCAATTTTGATAGTCAGGGAATAGGCCAGTTACTAAAAGGCTCTATCCTCGCACTCTCAGACCAGAAGGGGGAAAGAACAGAGTATAGGATACATTTACTTGTCTGTATATGTTGCTGTTTCTTAGACTGCAAGGGCCCTTTTCAGAACCCAACGGGCAAGCAGAGAATAAGTGCAAATAAGTGAATCATAAAAAGGAGGCTTCTGGCCAGGCACAGTGTCTCATGCCTGTAATCCCAGCACTTTGGGAGGCTGAGGCGGGTGGATCATTTGAGGTCAAGAGTTTGAGAGCCGCCTGGGCAGCATGGGAAAACCTTGTCTCTGCAAAAATATACAAAAATTAACCGAGTGTGGTGGTGCACGCCTGTGGTCCCAGCTACTCAGTAGGCTGAGGTGGGAGGATCCCTTGATCCCAGGAAGTGGAGGCTGTACTCCAGCCTGGGTGACAGAGTGAGATCCTCTCTCAGAAAAAAATAAAAAATGGAGGCTTGGCAGCCTTGTGCTGGGGCTGAGCACAGAGCCCTTCATTCCTCTCTAGCCAGGACTCTTCAAGGTTGATTGGCACATGGGACAGACCCAAGGCCTAAAATTTCCACAGCCAGCCAGAGAGCAGGCTTCTGACTCCACAGCTATACCTTATACTCATTTCAGGTGCTCTTCCTGGGAAATTAGGTTCATTTTTTAGATAAATCTTAGAAATTCAGCTAACAAAAGTGTCCTCTTTGCCAGTGGGGACTTCTCTGAATGCCCTTTCCAGCTCGGCTCCTCTGAAGCTATGCTCCTACCTTGTTCCATGTGGAAAGGCTCTTCCATTTTGCAGAGAACATGCACACTGGACTTTGCACAGGTGAACTTCATGGGCTCATCTGAGGTCTATTGGGTTGACTCATGAACCTTCTGTGTCCAAGAGCATTATGGTCAAAGACATTCAGAATTGGCAGCCTGGGGAATCCAGTTGCCACTTCGCCTGATGCCTTCATCAGGGTCCTTATTAAGGCTGAGGCTCTGTGGGACTGCCTACAATGCCCTGCTGTGACCACAGTGGCATTCTCTCATATAGACAAATTCTACTCATGAATTCTTTTGACTTTTTTCTGATTTTCAATAAGAAAATGCTGTGGCCCCATGGACTATCGAAGCCTCTAGGGGCAGAAAACCCTGGATTCACCCTCGGGCTCGGGCTCTGGCTCGGGCTCTGGCTCTGGCTCTCCTAGGTTGGGAGACAAAGGGAAGCTGCCTGATTCTTATAGCATCAATGCCATAATTTCAAAAGGAAATTATTGGTTTTATCTAAAGAGATTGTTGTCATGAGGATGTGAGGTACAATATGTAGAAGGACTGCATGGCACAACTTCGCTCTCTAATCTTCAGACTATTTGCTCATATTTTGGCAAATTTAATTCTGGATTCTTCAGCATGCCATTTCTCCTGTCTGAGGCTGGATTTTTCGTCTTAAAAAAGCTGATGAATGTCATGTATGTCATAGTGATTAATGTAAAAATAAATTCAAGTCATGCTATATAAAGAAGTGAAAACAAGCGTCATTGTTATCAGAATTTGATTATTGATTTATTTTTCACAATCTCTTCATGATTACCTAGTCATCTTCTGAATCTATATAAAATAGTTACAAAGACGTAAAGTTGCCCTATTTCCCACCTTGAGTTTTAGCAAGAAAAAAGAAATTGAGGCCTGGAGACTCCAATGTTTAACAGAAAAGTCTGATATTTTCTAGTTTTCTTAAATGAGATGCAACAAGGTCAGCCTTTAAAAATTAAAGCTTTTCCTCTGGCTTCTTCACAGTGGAGAAACTGTAATGAAATCCGACTAAATTGCTTTTTAATTGGCAAAGCAATAAATCAGTGAAAATGTATTCTTTCTGTATTTCAGGATGACTCTGTTGGATCTGGAAATAAATCACTTCATGTGGTATTGTTTCATCTTTATTGGTTCTTCTTTTTCACAAATTTATAGAAGTACCAACACCTAAGGGTGAAGAAAAATATAAAGTCACATATGACTCCTGGCATAATGATTTGCCTTTTGGATCAGGTGAGAAAATTATTGAAATTTTTAATTCAATCTAGGAATGAAGCATTTTGGAAGTGTTTTTCAATGTCCTAAGAAGATTATTACAGGAACTGATGGTACTTTAGTGATAGTTAAGTGCCTGAAAGGTCCAATCAAGGATTATGGACAGATTTGGTCTGTGCTTGGATTAAGAGACACAAAAATGATGATGGCAAGATGATGTCCTATTTATTCTGTACATTTACAGAGCATGTTCTATGTTAGAAAGCACCTTCTCATTCATTGTCTAATCTGATTTTTCTAACAACCCTCGGAGGCAGACAGGAAAAAGATCTTCATTCTCTTTTCACTCTATTTTTTTTTTTTTTTTTTTTTGAGATGGAGTCTTGCTCTGTTGCCCAGGCTGGAGTGCAGTGGCACAATCTTGGCTCACTGCAACCTCCGCCCCCCGGGTCCTGGTGATTCTTCTGCCTCAGCCTCCTGAGTAGCTAGGATTATAGCCACTCACCACCACACTTGGCTAATTTTTTTTTTTTTTTTTGTATTTTTATTAGAAATGGGGTTTAGCCATGTTGGCCAGGCTGGTCTTGAACGCCTGACCTCTGGTGATCCACCTGCCTCGGCCTCCCAAGGTGCTAGGATTACAGACTTGAGCCACCATGCCTGGCCTCTTACTCTATTTTTTCTGGAAACTGAGGCACAAACAGTTTTAATGACTTAAGTCATTGGCACAATTGAGATTGAAATTAGGCTCTGTCTGATGTCAAAGCCTAAGACAGAAAACTATTACCAAGTTAATAGACTATTCCAAAATGGATGATAATATCAACTTTAAAAGAGTCACGGAGAAGAAGATCATAACAAATGATCAGAATGCCAGTTTGAACATCAAGCAAAAACAAACAGTTTGGTCCAGCACAAAACACTTCAAGAAAAGTTTGGTTGGGAAGCAGAAACACAACAGTCAGTCATTAAAGCATAGACTTTGCAAGACAACTGCAGAGACTGGCTCGGACACTTACTGCCCAAAGCGATGCTTTGGGCACATCACTTAACTCCTCTGTGATAAACAAAGGATAGTGACTCCTACCTTATCTGTAAAAAGAGGAAAGCAATTTCTCCCTCATGGAGCTGCCGCGAGGATTATAGGTGATAATGTGCGGATGTGTTTGGGACAAGAAGCATTCGCACAAAGTAAGCCGGGATGAGCCGTCTCTTCTCAGCACATAACGGCGTGTGAAGCCCTTGGCCCAGTCTGCGGACCCTGCTTCTCAGTGTATTCGAGTGACAGAGAGCAGTGGTATCTGCCTACACAAGGGAGAGAATTATAGACTCCAGAGCCTGAGACATCTTACAGGGAATATGGAGAATCCAAATGGCATGTTCAGTTTGTGCTGCATGGTGGAGGTCTTGGAACCAGAGCCAGGAATTTGGGCTCTACTCCGCAGGCAGCAGCAAACCACAGAAGGGGTTGCAGTAAGTGGGTGGCACTCTCCAAGCTGTTCTTCAAAAACATCCATCAGACAGCCACTGTCAGAGGTAGGGGGACAGGTCAGAAACTTGTTTTAGGACTCCACCCTTAGGAAGAGAAGAAGAAGTTAGCCATAAAAGAATTACCATTCTCAGGGCAACTAGTGGCCACGGGCCACTCAAGGGCTGGACATATCTCACTTTTAAAATTTTATTTATTTTTTGAAATTTGCAACTCGGCGCATCCGACTGGGTGCTATACACAGTCGTCTGCAGCTTCACACAAGTTTGTGGTTGCTTTTAAATACCAACTTTCAACATTTGCTCTTGTCCTTTGTGCTCATCTCCAGGTGATTAAAATCCTATCTGTTTTTTTCAGGACTCGAACATCAATACCTTATCAACGCCGCTCTCTGCTGGCGTCCCTGGCTCTTCATTGACCTTGTCTTCCTTTTGTGCCTGAAATGCTTTCATGATGGACTGGATCTTCTCTCACCCCTGAGCACTCTGCCTTTTATCCTGAAATCCATGCCGTTAGCCATTTTTTCCACTCCCTTAGCTCAAGACCTGTCTTTTTGTATCCTGTTTGGCTTTCTCGCTATTCCTTGATTTCTTTTCACTCCTCTGTATTCATGCTGACCTTTTTTTTTTTCTTGCTTATTTATTGCTTGATGGCATTCATCACCTCTGGATATAGAATCATTTATCCACTATGTCTCCTTTCTTCCCGCTTGAACTTCACTCAATGTTACCTTTATTTCCCCCTGATTCTACTCTGCTGTAATCTGACTTTCCATTATTATTCTTATCAGCAGTCTGTTATTTATAGAGCGGAGAAATAAGATAAGCTCCTTCTAATATAGATGGGGCACAGGCAATGTAGCTGGGAATAAGAAATGTAAAAAGGAAGGCAGAGCTGCAAAAAGCAGAGCTCCAGGGGCATTGCTGATGGCTGGATGAAAAGGTAACTGCAGAAAGGATTTAGGGTAGAAAAGTGAGATCGCAGCAAAGGTAGTTATCTTCCAGGAAAGGTGAAGAGAGAACAGTTGCTGATCATCTGCTTTTTGCTGAGTACTGTGTTAAATCCAGTGAATGCACCTTCTCCTTTAATCTGCACTCTAGACTATGAGGTAGTATTAGTCCTTACCTTATAGGTGAAGAAACTGAGGCTTACAGAGGTTATTTTCCAAGATAATGCAGATACTCTGGAGCAGAGCCTGCACACAATCCCAAATTGTTTAAAGATGGAAAACACTCGTAGATGGGTTACTTGGCTGTATCTCAAAAGGGCTCAGAGTCTGTGTCTTTGAATTCAGTTTTCCTGGGTCTGAGACTCTATTGAAAGAGAATATTCTGAGATCCAGATAAAGATTTAGGCACACACTGCTCATGGTATTCCTACTTGACACTATCATCAGCCGTATGTCTAATAAAAGGGAAATGACAAATTAAATAATAGCATACCCACAAAGAGAAATTCTCAAAAAACACTCCAAGTGACATTTTAGTGATTGTAATAAAAATGGAAAACTCCTCATGTAAGAGAAGTATAAAAAATGAACATCCAGAAGTATGTGCAATTGAAAAATATAAAATTATGCAAATTAAATATTTGTATTTTTATCTCATTTTCTTTTTTAAGATATAGTATATAAGATATTATCTCTTATTTTATAGGAACTTGGAAAAGATTTCAAAATAAAAAGGTGAAGAAAAATGATAGCCCTGAACTTTCTGCTGCTTAGCTTTTTTTATCTTCATACTATGAGATAGACAAATGTTTGTATATATACTTATTTGATTTCCTTGTTCTCACTTTAAACATTTTGAACAAGACATACAAAAGAGAAAATAAAGGAAACAAAAAGCTCGTAATTTTGCCAACTAGAAATGACCACCACTAATATTTTAGAGTGTTTCTTACAGCTTTTCATTGCATTATATTTTCATGGTTGAAATCAGGCTCCGTATACCGTTATTTTAACAACAACATAAAATGTCAACACAAGATTAGTTATAGGAGATACGTTATCTAAAAACACTTGTGATTACCTTCAATAATTACTATTGCCAATGTATTTATCTGTATCACCCACACCCACTAGACTATAAAGTTCCTCATACAGGTATCATATATATTTTGCTCACAGATATAGTCTTAAAGTCTAGAATAATCCCTGGCATTTGCAGGCACTCAGAACATGCAGCGAACAAGTGAGTAATACAGGAGAATTTTTTCCTGTCTGCTTTATTTACCTGATTTTTTAAAATGACTTTAATTAATTCAAAGGTGTTTTAGAGTTGCAGAAAATAATATTTTCATTCCCTTGATTATAAAAATGGCCATATGTAGCTCAATGATACCTGCTTTATTTGGTGAGAGAGAAAAGCAAAAATAACACATAATTTGTCTGACAATTTTTCTGGCAGTGTGTCTCAAACATTTGGTCATAGTTAAATGGAGGAAACAAGCAATATCAATAATGGTTTTAAGTGATATGAAACACATCAAGAGTAAAGCTTGCCTATTAAGAAGGACAGTTGTAAATACTACCAAAAGACAAAAGTAAAACAGGGCCAAGTTTCTTCCCCATGGACAGAGTACTCTGAAAAACATATGGCCTTTATTATTATAGAATTTGGGGTACAAACGAAGAAAGAGAAGACCTAAAAGTTTTTGAAAACCCCAAGTTTTCTATTATAATTTTTCTAGTTTGTATTTGTCTCTCCACCAATTGAAACATATCATTAAGTGATTTTTTGAGGTAATTTAATATATATATGTTAGTATTTGCATATTATTTACTTTTAACTTATTTTCAGATATAAATGACAACTTGGCTGGTATAACATTCTTTGACTACTTTATATTTTTCTTCTGATTTTGAAGTATTCTTCCTTTATCTTTGAACATTTAGTGATACACAGAAGTCTGATAATAACTCTATTATTTCTAGACGTAGCTATTTATTAACAGGTTTTTTTTTTTTTTTTTTTTGAGACAGAGTCTCACTCTGTTGCCCAGGCTAAAGTGCAGTGGCGAGATCTCAGCTCACCACAACCTCCACCTCCCGGGTTCAAGCGATTCTCCTGCCTCAGCCTCCCCAGTAGCTGGGACTACAGATGCATGCCACCATGCCTGGCTAATTTTTGTATTTTTAGTAGAGACGGGGTTTCACTATGTTGGCCACGCTGATCTCAAACTCAGCCTCCCAAAGTGCTGGGATTACAGGCGTAAGCCACTGTGCCTGGCCTAATAGTTTTCTTAATAGTTGTAAATTTTTTTTTCTGCTTTAAATTCCACTTCACATCTCTCTCAGAATATGCTCAGATGTATTTCCTCTTATTTGTTATTTTTTCTTTGTTTTATTTTTAATGAGTGTTTTTAAGCAATACATTAGGTCCATTTCAACCTCAGGATCTTGGAAAAACAAATATATCGTTAAATTTTATTCTCTTCTAAGTATTCTTATACTATCCCAAAACAAACAAACAAACAGACAAACAAGCAAAACCCCTCAACTTTTAGGTCAGATTTTGATTTTCTAAACTTAGAATTTTATCTCTCTCTTATTGTTATTCTCCATATACAAATAAAACACTTTCATATCCTAGCTATCATTGTTATTAGTCCATTTGCATTGCTATAAAGAAATGTCTGATGCTGGGTAATTCATGAGAAAAGAGGTTTAATTGGCAAATGGTTCTGCAGGCTGTACAGGAAGCATAGAGACATCTGCTTCCGGAGAGGCCTCGGGAGGCTGATAATCATGGCGGAAGGCAAAGGGTGAGCAGGCACCTCACATGGCAAAAGCAGGAGCAAGAGAGAGAGGGGGGAGGTGCCACACACTTTTAAATGTCCAGATCTTGTGTGAACTCAGAGCAGGAGCTCACTTATTATCAAGGGGATGGCACAGGTCATTCATGAGGAGTCACCCCCATGATCTAAACACCTCCCACCAGGTCCCCCACCTCCAGCAATGGGGATTACAATTTAACATAGGATTTAGGTTCGGATAAATATCCATACTATATCAATCATCTTTTCAATGTCATTGTATTGTCTTTTTATCTCTTATGTTTGGCATTCTTTCAGAGAATGCCTTCTTGTAGAAATCTGCTTGACTGAGCTCTAAAAGTAATAACATAAAAATAGTTCCCTTTATAAATAATTTTCAGAAGTGAGTCATCCACAAGCATTAAAGTACCCAGTCTTTTACTTTTGTCTGCAGTACATTTTCATGACCCTCAAGTTGTTGCAATTATTGCACATTTCACATTTTATTACAATTGCCCATTTATTTGAAAATTGCATTTTACTCATTTTTGAAATTTGGTGTCTACCCAGAACCAGCATTTGTCAAATGACACACCGTATATCTTGTCTTGGGTTCCATCCCATCCCTGGTTGGCTGAAAATCACTTTCCCTTTGTGGATCAAAAGGAGGTCATCTTCTCATCTCATAGCCCACTGAACAGAAACTAAAGAATTTTCACTTAGAAGGTCTTCTTAGATAATGTGTAATCTTCTTCTACCCTACCTCTCTTCTTATCATAGAATATACCACTGCCGGCCACATGCAAATCCCTATCCCAATGTCTAAATTAGTTGTTTCTCATTTTGCATTTTCTGAATTTGGAGGCACCAATTGGAGAACACGATAAGAAGCCAAGAAAAAGTGACAATAACTCAGTTTTCTATTACAAAACAAATTGTACCTTTGAAATCTAGGAAAAGGTGACAAAAAGTCTTCCTAGCTATTTTAAGGGGCCTGTTATAAAACATTTTTTTCTACCTGATTTCTGAATCAGTTGATGATCGGCATAGAATCCAGGAATATTGAGATTAAAATTCACTTCATTAATAATAAAATTGGTGGAGAACTTGGATTAAGATCTGCAGCCAAGTGGAATTACTGTTATTGTACCCTGAACTAGATAGACCTACGTTCTCATGTGGAGCAAAACAAGCTCAGGCCTTCACCTGGTGGTGCTGTCTGTATGACCTAAGCCTGAACGAGGAAGAGAGCATATGTTTCCTACACGGAGGAGTGAATAAGGGATGTCGACAGTATAACACTCCCAGAAACAGGAAAGGAGGATAAGAGCATCCACCCTAACAAATAATTGCTCCCTTTCTTTTCAGCTGGAACCACTAGAGTAGATGGGCCACCAATTGCAGATTAAATTATGTTAAATAGGATAGATGTTTGATTAAACTTTCTCTTAGATTCTGCGATTGGTTTGGTAAACTTTCAAAACTGTTTGTTAATTTTTTTTGGTGCCTTGGAGATTTTAATAAGAATTTAGAATGTTTATTATGAGATAAGCTAGCCTAGCCTACTTTTTTTACTTTTTATTCCTGTCTTTTCCAGATTTTCTACAAAGAACATATTTAGAATCAGAAAACAATAGCAATGAATAAGCAATTAACAAATCAATGTTGACTTTAAGAATAAGGCTCACTGTTAAAAAAAATGCACTGTGCCAGCTGGGTACAGTGGCTCGGGCCTGTAATCCCAGCACTTTGGGAGGCCAAGGCAGGTGGAGCATGAGGTCAAGAGATCAGGACCATCCTAGCTAACACGGTGAAACCCCATCTCTATTAAAAATACAAAAAATTAGCCGGGCATCGTGGCGGGCACCTGTAGTCCCAGCTACTCTGGAGGCTGAGGCAGGAGAATGGCATGAACCCAGGAGGCAGAGCTTGCAGTGAGCCGAGATCACACCACTGCACTCCAGCCTGGGTGACAGAGCGAGACTCCATCTCAAAACAAACAAAAGAAGTGCATGGTGACTCCCTGCTCTCTAAATGCTATTTTGCATACATTAATCTGCTCAGGCTGCTATAACAAAAACACAGGATGGGTGGTATAAACAACAGACTTTATTTTCTTACAGTTCTGGAGGCTAGAGTTCATGGTCGAGGTGCTGTCAAATTTGGTTTCCACTGAGGGCTTGCTTCTGGCCTTATAGGGAACTATGTTCTCATATGACCTTTCCTCTGTAATAGCATAAAGGAAGACAGATCTCTGGTGTCTGTTCCTTTTCTTATAAAGACGCTCAAGCTTAGGTTAGTTAGGGCCACACCTTTATGACTATATTTAACTTTAGTTCCTCTTCAAAGTTTCTATCTCCAAGTACCATCGCACTGGGGGCAAGGGCTTTGGCTTTAACATATGACTTTTGAAGGAACACACTCCAGTTCATAACACTGCAGTTCTAATTTACTATAATTTACCTTGAGATCAGTATGAAGAAAAAGTTTGATCAAGTAAGGATTCTGCCCAGTATTGTGTAAGTGAGCATAAATTACCCCAAACATAATTTGAATTAATGTTTCTCTTGAGTGCATAAATACCATGACCAAAACCCAATTTGTTCAAAGAGTCAGATACACGGTGGAGAAAATCCTGTGTCCTTCACCAGCTCTGCTCTATAGAGCAAAAGAATCAGGTTGTCTATACCACCAATGACTGGTGACTATCACTATCAAATATGTCACTAACTTGCATTTAAGTTTGACAAGTATTTTTCAATTAGCTAGGGGCAAACGGTTGCTATAGCACACATAAAAATAGATAAGACATCTTAAAGACTTGAAGACATGATATTGTGGAGCTATAACACATTTCTGTAAATAATTTTAACAAAAGCAACTATTATATGTGATACAATAAGGAGTACATGAAGTATTTGGGGAGTTTAGGAATGGTAATTAATTGAGCATCTGGTACCATGATGGTAGGCACTCAATATTTGTACACTGACTAAACAAGGAAGGAGTAAATGGATGATTCAAAAGACAGTAGAATGCAATTTTTAGGGACATGGTCTCTGGAGTTTCACACCTATAAACATCATGACTTCTAAGGAAGCTAGACTTCTGCAATCCCCTTGGACAAAATATTATGTGTACAGACAGGTAGAGAAAAGACCCCTTTCCCAACCACCAACCAAGATGGACTTAACACGACGTTTGTTTTTTTTTAAACTTTTACCTTAAGCTCAAGGGTACATGTACAGGTTTATTCCATAGGTGAACTTTTGTCATGGGAGTTTGTTGTACAGATTATTTCATCATCCAGGTATTAAGCCTAGTCCCCATTAGTTATTTTTCCTGTTCCTCTCCCTCCTCCTACCCTCCACCTTTATGATAGGCCCCACAGTGTGTTGTTTCCCTCTATGTGTCCTTATCATTTAGCTCCAAATTACAAGTGAAAATGTGTGGTATTTGATTTTCAGATCCTGCATTAATTTGCTAAGAATAATGGCCTCCAACTCCATCCACATCCCTGCAAAAGACATGATTTCATTCCTTTTTGTGGTTGCATAGTATCCCATGGTGTATATGTATGATATTTTCACTATACAGTCTATCATTGATAGGCATTTAGGTTGATTACATGTCTTTGCTATTGTGAATAGTGCTACAATGAATATATGTGTGCATGTGTCTTTATAAGAGAAAGATTTGTATTCCTTTGTATGTACACAGTCATGAGGTTGCTGGGTCGAATGTTCCATGTTTAGGTGTTTGAGGAATCTCCACACTGTTTTTCACAATGGTTGAACTAATTTACACATATAATGAACAGTATATGAGCATTCCTTTTTCTCCACAACCTTGCCAGCATCTGTTATTTCTTGACTTTTTATTAATAGCCATTCTGACTGGTGTGAGATGGTATCTCATTGTGGTTTTGATTTGCATTTCCGTAATGACCAGTGATGAGCTTTTTTTCATATAATTGTTGGCCACATGTATGTCTTCTTTTGAAAAGTGTCTGTTCATGTCCTTTGCCCACTTTTTAATGGGATTTTTTTAAAAATTATGAATTTGTTTAAGTTTCTTACAGATGTTGGTATTAGAACTTCCTTGAATGCATAGTTTGCAAAAATTTTCTCCCATTCTGTGGGTTGTCTGTTTACTCTCTTGATAGTTTCCTTGGCTGTTCAGAAGCTCTTTAGTTTTATTAGATCTCATTTGTCAATTTTTGCTTTTGTCGTGATTGCTTTTGGCACCTTCATCATCATGAAATCTTTGTCCTTGCCTGTGTCTTCAATGGTATTTCCTAGGTTGTCTTCCAGGGTTTTTATAGTTTTGGGTTTTACATGTAAGTCTTTAATCCTTCTTGAGTGGATCAGCACTTTCTATCCATGAGCATGGAATATTTTGCCATTTGTTTGTGTCATCTCTGACTTTTTGAGCAGTGGTTTGTAGTTCTTCTTGTAAAGAGCTTTGAAACAATGCCTCTTTGGAGGTGAAAGGGCCAGGGAAGGAATTAATAATTTTGTTTTCAGTTACTGCTGAATGATCCAGAGGAGGTAATGAGAAATTGGTTGGAAATACGTATCTGTAGCTGAGAAGAGAGTTTTAAAGTTGTAGATTAATGTAATAATAAACACATTGAGGGTAGATAATATGGTCAAATGAGAGAGAAGAATGTGGCAGAGAGAGAGAGAATGAACGGACTAATCTGGGAACATCATGAGAATGAACAAATAAAGAAATAAGTAAACTTGACAGAGATTGAGAAGAAATAATTTCAAATGTATAAGGAGAAGTAGACAAAAGCAGTATCATTAATGCCCCCCAGAAGGAATAACTTTTGAAGGAACTTGTAAAACTGGAAAATAACTGGCTGAGGCAATTGCTAAAGGATGAAAAAACCTTCTGAGGAAAAGTTTCTACAGAATGGAGGGGGAAAAAAAGTCTCATACAAGAGTTTAAAACTGTGTCAGGGGAAGCTGAGGCCATAAGTTTATAATGCTTTTCTAAAAACTTTGTTAATTAAGGAAAGGAGCAAGAAAGGAACAAATAGCAAATTTATGACTTGATGAAAATAATTGCACCTGAGTATGTTGAAGCTTGGATTTCCCATTAAAAAGCCATTTGTATTTTCTGCATTAGTATTTTCTGATACAATTTGTTGGTATTTTCTTTGAGAAAATTGTCACAAGAGTATAATGAAGGGCAAACTATGTACCCAGTCAAAATAATGAAAAATTGATGCTCTATTTGTAGACTCGATGATTCAGTGAATTCGGTACTCATCAACACAATTACCTGCCAGCAGTTTCACAAATCCACAAAAGGCTCATTTCTTACAGAGATAAGCCCTTTCCTGTTTTTAATGCATTATTTTAAAAATTTTATTTCCACATTTTCTGCTATGGTCCAATAAGGAGAGTTGGTGCATGTATGGCACAGGGTGACTTCTCTTGGTCTCTCTTTTGAACCAAATTATTTTGAACCATAAAGATTAGAGCTCCATTTTATTTTACCTCCATTTTATTTTAGGGATGAACAAAGAAAATGAGTTTTGTTTGATAGAGAGTAAGGAGATAAGACACAAACAGAAAGAGCCACATTGAGGAGGGATATTAGCCATTTTATTGATCTCTTTTTACATGAGTCTTAGTAGATGTAGCAGAACAATAAAATTGCAGAGTGTGCACCAGAATTTGGAACTCAGAAATGGAATGATTATGGCTACTGTTTACTGAGCATGTACACTGTAACAGGTGTTTTCCACGCATTCCTTGTCACTGAATATTCTCAGCACCACCATTTCCTTCATTTTGTGGTGAAGTTTAAGTAAAATAGTCAAGAAATGAAAGTAGTCATAGAAGAATTAGGATTTGAGGTTTCATTTGTACAAAACTAATGCCTGTTTATTACATCTTGCTTTTTCTCCAGAAAGAAAACACTTTTTAAAGGGTTTATGGATCATTTAAGCATTTTCCAAAACAGTTGTGGAAATAATTTGTGTTGTGTTAACAAATTTTCCAGGGTATTTTTAGGAGGAGCCATGGAAGAGTTTTATAAAAATAAAAAGTTTCATTATAATTTAAAACATACCTTTAAGCCACAAGGAAAATACTTTCTCAGACCCTTAAGAACTATAGAGGACCTATTTCTGAATTGAATATAATAGTATTCTATTATTTTTGTTCATTTAGTTTTGTGATTGCTAAACTTTTTAGCATCTTATATTCAGAAATTGAAAATTCTCAGCAAGTTGTATAAAATAATATTTTATTATCACTCTATTGAAAAGTGGGCAGTGTCCTAACTGATGGTGGCTTTCACATATTGGGAATCTTGTTTAGATGGTATACTTGGTTGGCAAAGAAAAATTAATTTCTTAGCACTCCATTCATATTGTAACTTTTTTCTTGAGTCTGTAGTCTAGTCATGATGTTTATTTAATCCAGTAAAATTCTCTGATTACGATAGTGTAGATTCCTGGAGTTACCCATAACTGCATCTGTCTCAGATCCCAACTCCAGCCTCTCAGGGCCACCTGCACCATGATGCCTGATGGATTGCATGGCAAGTGGGTAATAGATATTCAATAAATGTCTCTGAATAGAAGTGAATTGAAACAATGTAATGTTTAAAGAGCCAACTACGTATAAAAATCCATCCAACAAATAGGTGGCCTTGATGTTAATTTCTGGTTCACTATTTAGAAACACTATTTGTTTTACATTTTTGTCTATGATTTCATGTTTTGCACTGTTTCCTTTTACATTTTATTTTTTTCTTTTTAAATTTCTTTCTTCCTTCCTTTTTTCATCTCTTCATTTCACCCTTATGTAATGTAAAATCTTCTACCTTTTATCGAACACTCATTCTATTCATGTTTTCTAATTATCATTATATCTTTGAAATACAGGAATTTCCCACCCTCAATGATGAAGGTAACTTGCTTAAAAATTTAAGTAGCTTTGTCAATATCGCACAGCTCATAAGAAGCAGAGTCATGCAAATCCTGGTTCAAATTTTTATTTCCATAGATATAAAACAGCATAAAAGTTGCTTCTTATGAGGCTGGCTAAATTGTGAACTCTGCCAATGTGGGCTCTTGAAGCTTCCATGTGACTTCAGGCCATTCTTTCTTTCTTTTTCTATTTAGTTGAGTGACACCGCTAGGCTATAGATTGAAAATTTCCCTCTGGCTCATTAGGTATGAAAAAGTTGAAGAAGAGATCATGGATGTTTTTATTCCCCTTGGCAAAATACATCAATGCAAACATTATCCTGTAGAAATACCAATGACCAGTAGTTAAATAATCAATAGGAATATTGTTTTGTCTTTTCTTCATCATCATTCTTCTATCAGACATTTCTTGGGTTGAATTGGGTTAATTCTGCAGGCCAATTGGCAGATATGCTGAACTTTAAGTTGATCTCTAAGTCTCTGGGATAGAAGTGGGCTTCATGAGTAATTATCTAATATTTATTATGAATAATTAATCCAATAAATATTTATTATGCACTATACTTTTTGTTTGTTTGTTTTTTAGACAGAGTCTTGCTCTGTTGCCCAGGTTGGAGTGCAGTGGTCCGATCTCGGCCACTGCAATCTCCACCTCCTGGGTTCAAGCGATTCTCCTGCCTCAGCCTCCCAAGTATCTGAGACTACAGGCATACATGACCATGCCCAGCTAATTTTTTTTTTTTGTATAATTATTAGAGACTGGGTTTCACTGCCTTATCCAGGATGGTCTCAGTCTCCTGACCTCAGGATTTGCCCACCTTGGCCTCCCCAGGTGCTGGGATTACAGGCATGAGCCACCGCACCCAGCCCTGCACTATACAATTTTTGTCTTTTTTTCATTTGATGCCACTAACACTTTATGGAAGAAGATTAAGCTTTGCCAAGTAATATGTAAATGTATATGTAAAATTTCTGATTCCAATGCCCTCAACTATTTCAATGGTTTTATATGCCCCTAAATCTCTGTATTGTATAATATTTTGTTCAAAATTTATTGAGTGGTATTTTCCTAATACAAATCTGATTACTTGAATATATGGTGTCAGAAATAGGGAGTTCCCTAAGATATTTCTCTCTGAGATTTTGGCCTAGTGGATGGCAAGGAAAAGGATGTTATAGGGTGGAAAGACAGTAAGCATGTTACATTGTGACTAAACAATTTGTGTTTCTGAGGAAGAAGTGGTAACACAGAATGTTAGTTATATGTGCTGGTCGTTATTGACTCTACCAAGGTATGTAAGAGAGAAATTAATTCAGGAAAGAATCAACAGGTTTTCAAGCATAAATGAAAAGGAATGGTTTAGACATCTCAGACTTTAAATTGGAAGAAAAGCCAACTTCTAGGCTTAAACTGTAGGGAAGGACATTGAAAAAGCCTTTGGGAAACAAAGGCCAATCAGAATCCAGGATTGCAATAGAGACTGGATTAAGGGTATAGCCTTCTCATTCAATCTTGATAGCTTAAAGTTGCCATTAAGCTAAGAGGAAAAGTGAGAGGCGGGGGAATAGAGCTGTGGGTAGAGTAAGAAAGGTAAAGGTACAAAGAAAAACTATGCCTGGGGAAATAATCTAGGTGTAGTTCCCAATATGTGGAGCCAACTGGAAGCCAATAGATCAGAAGCCTAGTAAGGTATCAAAGGAAAAGTGTTTTTGAAGATAATCCTCTTGACTAGTTGAGACCAAAAGAAACTTTTAGACCTTGGTTTATCATCCAAGGGATCCCTCAAGATAACCCATGTCTTTATTCAATGTGTCCAAGAGAGCTTTGAAAAAGGAAGCAGGCAGAGCCAGAGGAAAGAAAGCATTACAGCCTAGGATGCCCCTCTCCTGCCTAGAGGTCAGAAGCAGTGCCTAGCTGAGTGAATATCCCACTCCCAGGACAACCAGTCTTCAATGCATGCCCAGCAAGATTCTATAATTGTGACTGACCTCTGTCTTCTGTGGATCTTTCAGTCTTCTGTTATTTGAAGGAAATATTTTACTGGGGTCACCCTAAACCCATTTAATCTTGTATCTGAGCTATATGTGTTAGTGGGTGTGAGCAGTTAACTTATATTTTTAGTTCATACGTTGCTGGATGCAGGGCAGCCACACCCCAGTCTGATGACAAGGACTACGCTTAAATAAAAAAAATCCTTAACTTTAAACTAAACACAGTGACTGAAGGGAATGTTTGATTTTCTTCACTGGGGAAGAGCTGAGTGTATTCTGTAATTAGAGGAAATATGTTTTGGTTGCTCCCATGGTACTCACCGCCTGATAATAACACCCTTGTATAATCTCCTTCCCTGGCAGGTTGGCAGGACCTGTGACTTGATTCTAGGCAACAGACCAATAGTAATCACCAACCACCAATAGCAAAGGTGATGAAACGTTTCTCCTGTGATTATACTAAATGTGAATAGTGATGGGACGTTGCTTTTGTGATTATGTTACATTACATAAAACTGTCTGCTAGCAGACCCACTCTAAAGTCTCTCTCTGTCCATTGCTGGCTTTGAAAAAGCAAGTTTTTGCGAATCCTACAGCCACACGAAATAAATTCTACTACTAGTGTCCTGAGAGAGAACTAGGAAATGCTCCCACAACCCCTCAACTTGAGCTTGCAGACGAAAATCCAGCCGTGGCCCATGCTTGATTGTAGGTTTGTGAGACTCCTAGTGAATGACCCAGCTAATCCTTGGTTGAATTTCTGATCCACAGAAAATGTGGTTTTAAAGATCTAAGTATGTTTTAATTTATTATGCATTACAGTAGTCTCCCCTTATCTGTGGAGTCTATGTTCCAAGACTCCCAGTGGATGCCTGAAACCATGAATGGTACACCCTATATATTGTTAGCCTTTAATGCCTTTTTTATCTTAACTGAGAACTGCAGCTGTAACTTTTGCAGTTTGATGTATGACAGCAAAACTACCATAAATTAATTTTTCCTTCTTCAGAATTTCAGAGTTAGAAGATCTGTTTTTACCTTAGACCTTGACAACTTCAGCATGTGATTTTTTTTCTTTCCTTATTAAGACAAGAACTTTCACCTTTTCAATTAAAGAAAGCACTTTACGGCTGCTCTTTGGCATATTACAATTGCCAATATTGCTATTTTTGCACTTTGGGGTCATTATTAAGTAAGGTTCACTTGAACACAAGGACTGATACTTCCACAGTTGATCTGATAACTGAGGTCGCTGCAAAGAGACTAATGGATGGGTAGCAAATACAGCATAAATACGCAGAATAAAGGGATGATTCTCCTCCAACGCAGGATGGAATGGGACAGTGTGGGCTTTCAGCACATTCATAGGAATGGTGTGCAATTTAAAACTTAGAAATTATTTCTGGGATTTTGCATTTAATATTTTCAGGCTGTGGTTGAGCATAGATAACTGAAACCATGGAAAGCAAAACCACAGGTAAGGGAGGACTACTGTAATAGAAGCCTAATACAGATGTGCTTGGATATGTGATGACCAGAAGGATACACAGTGAAAAAGATTGTTTGCAGACCACCAGAAATTATTTGCCTCTTTCCCCATGGTTTAGAATCGCTATTAGGAAAATATCACAGTAAGGAACATATTCCCCTACCCTTTTATCAAGGTAGGGCCATATGACCAGCTCTGGTTAATGTATACTGGAATAATATGTTCCACTTCTGAGTGAAGGTTTCTACGTGCCCTGTATGCATGACACATAGTCTCTTTCTATTGGATCATATATACTGAAGACAGTCGAAGCCCATGAAGAAAGGGGCTTGGATCCTTAAAAAATTGCATGGGACAGAAGACCTTCCCCTCCCATGTTTTCATCAATGATTTAAGCTGTAAAATGAGAGAAGGATAAACTCGTACTGTGTTAATTCATCAACACTTGGGATTTTTCATAATATAACTTCACCTATTCTGACTAACACCATAAAAGCAAAGTATTTTTATTGTCATTTTATTTTAATAAAGACCATTTCTTGAATTAATTTTATAATATTTAAATGACAAATGTTAGTATATATACCAGTGCATTTTATTTCTGAAGTGAAACAAAAAGAAAACTAGCATTGCTTCCAACGAAGTTTATGAATACCTCAATGAAACAAATCAATCAAGCAAGTCATTTTTATATCAGTTTTCTAGAACTATATATGCATATTCCAAGATGAGAGTAATATATCCATTGGCTAATCACAATATGCAATTGAAATTGTGTAAAGATCATGGACTTTGACAAGTTAGAGATTTGAACTTAAAGCCTGGTTTCAAAAAGTACAAGGTGTTTGATCTTGGCAAAGTAATTTAACCGGTTTCTCATTTTTGTCATCTTGTAAATGTTCATAGTATTTATAATATAAAACCATCAGGAAAACGTAATGATGAAAAATATCAAGCAAGCACAGTTCTTGTCACTTAGTAGGTGGTCAAACACTGCTAGATCTCTTCTCTTTCCCCCTTTGTCTTTGTGTATCATAGGATGTCAAACAGATAATGAATAGCATCAATTATAGCTATGACATCTCCAGGACATTACTAATGAGAGTCATACATCAAAACATTAGGATTATGTGTTATGCAACTATTTGCTGAAGCTGTTCCTACTTTAATTTTTAAGACAGTAATTTCAGAGCTTTCTAACATAACAAAATTTATATTTACTTTGAAAGCTATGCAGTGCTTTGAGTATAAAAGCAAACTGACAAAACTGTGCATTTGGAATCACTACATCTTCACAAAATCCTCCAAAGCCTTTTATGTCCACATATTTCTAACTAAACTAAAAAGTAAAAATTCTGTGAAGGTTAGTAACAGCTGTGTGTGTGTGTGCATGCACACGCACACATGTATGTATTTGGAACTAACTCGAGAACTAAAGAAAGACTGAAGACACATTTGTGGTGTGGCAACCTTGGAATTTAGTGAACAATATTTTGCTTCTTACTTTCCTTGTACACATCAGAGCCATTCACCTTTATTCTTTTAATTTTGCTCTCTCCTCTTTTCACTACCAGTGTCCCTCCTCTTATCTCACCCATTCTTCAGAACCCAGCTTAGGTTTCTCCTGTGCTAGAAGCCTCTCCTTAAGATTTGTCTCTTCATTAGCTGATTTGGGTCCTATTTGTTTTTATAGCAGAGGTCACAACTGGCCCAGAAAATGGCACTTGGATTCTGAGGATCCAAGTCCAAAGCAGAAAATTCCAATGCTAAAGGGGATATTGGTGGGGAGAGGTGATCTAAAATATCAAGGAAAGTGTCTACACACACCAGTTCTGGAGGGGTCAAATGTGAGTTTGAACTTGAAATCCCAAGAGATGAGACCATAATAGGTGGAGAAACATGCAGTATCTTTATGTAAAGCTAGATGATGAAAAGTTTCCAAGAGGGCAAATTTCCCCAGACTGTTCTACAGAGGATATCTTACCTTTGTGATCATAAGACTTTATTGTTTATATTCATAGATTAATTAGGATGTCAGCCTACAGGGCCTGAAGTACTATGTCTTGGTAGGTAAATAACAGTGTTCTAGATATGGCTTCACAATTTATTAACTGCATTATCTTAGCTATGATGCTGAACTGCTCCTGAGTCTTGGTTTAATAAAATACAGGAGGTCAAGTAATGCCCAGCTCATGGAAGGATTGGAAATTCAATGAGATAATGCATGGAAAAAATGTTTGCAAATTCGAAGTCTGGAGATATACTAAAGAATGTTTTTAATCTGTGGATCTGAGTCCATTTGGTGTTCCTATAACAGAACATCTGAGGCTGGATAATTTATAAAGAAAGAGGTTTATTTGGTTCACGATTTGGGTGACTGAAAGTCCAAGAGCATGGCATCAGCATCTGCTTGGCTTCCAGAGACAGTGTTTTTCTGTGTCACAATGTGGTGAACAGGCAGAAAGAAAAGTAGGTGGGAGCAAAGTGGCCAAACATGAGACGCAACCTCAATTTGCAACAACACACTTTCACCAGGACTAATCCATTCCTGAGAAAACTAATCCAGTCTCATAAAAAGACAGTAATCTGTCTTTATGACCTAATCATCTCTGTAGAGTATCACCTCCCAGCATTGCCACAATGGAAATTAAGGTTCCTGCATGAGCTTTGGTGGGGAACACTCAAACCATAGCACTGTGCAATAAAATTGAGCACTCATTGAATGCTGTTTATTAACTCCACTATAGACATAAAATACTCATTTTTTAACTTACAGTGAAAGCTTTTTGATGGGAGAAATCCAAATATCATTATTACTAAGTTATGCTTTAAAATATAGGTCTAAGAGTACATTTGATATTCAACACATTTGTTTAGTGTTCAGTGAATGATTACTATTCTCTCTCCACAACACTTTCTAATCTTCTGCTCTCTTATGTTTTTTATTACAAAAAGAAATTTACATAAATAATCACTTCTCAGAATTAAATTGACAGTATAAATGACATGATTTATTACTGCATAAAATATCTGAATTCAAATCCTGGCTTTGCCACTCACACAATTTTTGAGTAAATTGCTTAGCTTCTCTTTATCTCTTTCTTAATTTAAAACTATTCTTTTCTCCATTACTCAACTGTAGAATGGAGGTATGAATAGTTTTCTCAGGGAGTTTTCAAATGGCCAAATGACTTAAGGTATGTGAAATACATAACACAGCGCTTTGCTTAGCGCAAAATATTTGAAAAATAAATTCTTCTTCCCCTTATCTCCCTTCTGCCAATGTTGTCTCTTCCCTTGAAGGATGCAAGAGCATGGATGATCTCACTACCTGATTATTGATGGCCTGCTTTCCTGTAACCATCTCTGATGTTAAGGATTATAGATATAGAGGAGGTATGTCACAATGAGACTAGAAGGTTTTCTTTTTAGAGTTAATATATTGTTATAAAAAATAGCCTTGGTTGTCCCTGCTTGATAATTCCCACAGCATCCTCCTAGCTACAGATAAAAGGACTTTCTACTTCATAACAAGAAGAAGGTTGTTTGATGTCATTTGGAAATTTTTAAAGAAGCCTATGGAAGGAAATCTACAAATAAAATAACAGTGGCTGACTCTCAGGAGTTTCAGAGTGAAACAATACTTTATTTCTGTTCACAGGAAACTTTACCATTCAAATGAATTCACTTTTCATACAGCAACTCCTCAATTTCAGACCGAATGTTGAAAACTGGCCGCACTAAATCAGAAGGAAAACACTTTTGAAATCATCTTTGCAAAAGTACAATTTTGACACAAAAAGAAGAGGATCAAGAAGGTGAACAAAATCAAAATGGAATTCAGTTCAAGGGAGACAAGTTCTCAGGTGGTTAGTTATTTGTGAAACTTGCAAAGTACCAATCAAAGGGGGAGACTATACCCATCAGCACATATTGTTCCATGATAATGCTGATTGACTCTTTCAAACATTTAGAGTCAAGCAATTATAGGGGCCAAGGATCATATTTTATAGAAAAGGGAGGACATAGAATTGATCGTAGCAAACATATTTATCAGAAGTCTTTCTTCATTCCTCTCTATTCTTTCAAATCCTTTCTTCTTCATGGCCTCTTTCCACGCCCCACTGCATCTACAAAGCATTCCCTGACCACTAGGCCTAACCATGTTTCCTTACTCTTTCAAAATCTGTGAAGACAGATTCTCTGCTCTGTTTAGGGCTGTTCCATGTAGTAAAGTATTGGCTCTGGATGTCAGACTCCCTGGATTGAATCCCCAGCACTTGCTAATTGTAAAAAATCTTAGGTGACATTATTTAAATTTTTGCTTTTTTTCTTTTTAGATTCCTATTATTATTGTTATTATTATACTTTAAGTTTTAGGGTACATGTGCACAACGTGCAGGTTTGTTACATATGTATACATGTGCCATGTTGGTGTGCTACACCCATTAACTCGTCGTTTAGCATTAGGTATATCTCCTAATGCTATCCCTCCCCCCTCCCCCCACCCCACAACAGTCCCCAGAGTGTGATGTTCCCCGTCCTGTGTCCATGTGTTCTCATCGTTCAATTCCCACCTATGAGTGAGAACATGCAGTGTTTGGTTTTTTGTCCTTGCGATAGTTTGTTGAGAATGATGGTTTCCAGCTTCATCCATGTCCCTACAGAGGACATGAACTCATCAATTTTTATGGCTGCATAGTATTCCATGGTGTATGTGTGCCACATTTTCTTAATCCAGTCTATCATTGTTGGACATTTGGGTTGGTTCCAAGTCTTTGCTATTGTGAATAATGCCGCAATAAACATACATGTGCATGTGTCTTTATAGCAGCATGATTTATAGTCCTTTGGGTATATACCCAGTAATGGGATGGCTGGGTCAAATGGTATTTCTAGTTCTAGATCCCTGAGGAATCACCACACCAACTTCCACAATGGTTGAACTAGTTTACAGTCCCACCAACAGTGTAAAAGTGTTCCTATTTTTCCACATCCTCTCCAGCACCTGTTGTTTCCTGACTTTTTAATGATTGCCATTCTAACTGGTGTGAGATGGTATCTCATTGTGGTTTCGATTTGCATTTCTCTGATGGCCAGTGATGATGAGCATTTTTTCATGTGGTTTTTGCCTGCATAAATTTCTTCTTTTGAGAAGTGTGTGTTCATATCATTCACCCACTTTTTGATGGGGTTGTTTGTTTTTTTCTTGTAAATTTGAGTTCACTGTAGATTCTGGATATTAGCCCTTTTTCAGATGAGTAGGTTGCAAAAATTTTCTCCCATTTTGTAGGTTGCCTGTTCACTCTGATTGTGGTTTCTTTTGCTGTGCAGAAGCTCTTTAATTAGATCCCATTTGTCAATTTTGTCTTTTGTTGCCATTGCTTTTGGTGTTTTAGACATGAAGTGCTTGCCCATGCCTATGTCCTGAATGGCCTAGGTTTTCTTCTAGGGTTTTTATGGTTTTAGGTCTAACATGTAAGTCTTTAATCCATCTTGAATTAATTTTTGTATAAGGTGTAAGAAGGGATCCAGTTTCAGCTTTCTACATATGGCTAGCCAGTTTTCCCAGCACCATTTATTAAATAGGGAATCCTTTCCCCATTTCTTGTTTTTCTCAGGTTTGTCAAAGATCAGATAGTTGTAGATATGTGGCATTATTTCTGAGGGCTCTGTTCTGTTCCTTTGATCTATATCTCTGTTTTGGTACCAGTACCATGCTGTTTTTGTTACTGTAGCCTTGTAGTATAGTTTGAAGTCAGGTAGTGTGATGCCTCCAGCTTTGTTCTTTTGGCTTAGGGTTGACTTGGTAATGTGGGATCTTTATTGGTTGCATATGAACTTTAAAGTACTTTTTTCCAATTGTGTGAAGAAAGGCATTGGTAGCTTGATGGGGATGGCATTGAATCTATAAATTACCTTGGGCAGTATGGCCATTTTCACGATATTGATTCTTCCTGTCCATGAGCATGGAATGTTCTTCCATTTGTTTGTATCTTCTTTTATTTCATTGAGCAGTGGTTTGTAGTTCTCCTTGAAGAGGTCCTTCACGTCCCTTGTAAGTTGGATTCCTAGGTATTTTATTCTCTTTGAAGCAATTGTGAATGAGAGTTCACTCATGATTTGGCTCTCTGTTTGTCTGTTAGTTATTGGTGTATAGGAATGCTTGTGATTTTTGCACATTGATTTTGTATCCTGAGACTTTGCTGAAGTTGCTTATCAGCTTAAGGAGATTTTGGGCTGAGACAATGGGGTTTTCTAGATATACAGTCACGTCATCTGCAAACAGGGACAATTTGACTTCCTCTTTTCCTAATTGAATGCCCTTTATTTCCTTCTCCTGCCTGATTGCTGTGGCCAGAACTTCCAACACTATGTTGAATAGCAGTGGTAAGACAGGGCATCCCTGTGTTGTGCCAGTTTTCAAAGGGAATGCTTCCAGTTTTTGACCATTCAGTATGATATTGCCTGTGGGTTTGTCATAGATAGCTCTTATTATTTTGAAATAGGTCCCATCAATACCTAATTTATTGAGAGTTTTTAGCATGAAGGGTTGCTGAATTTTGTCAAAGGCCTTTTCTGCATCTATTGAGATAATCATGTGGTTTTTGTCTTTGGTTCTGTTTATATGCTGGATTATGTTTATTGATTCTCGTATGTTGAACCAGCCTTGCATCCCAGGGATGAAGCCCACTTAATTATGGTGGATAAGCTTTTTGATGTGTTGCTGGATTTGGTTTGCCAGTATTTTATTGAGGATTTTTGCATCAATGTTCATCAAGGATATTGGTCTAAAATTCTCTTTTTTGGTTGTGTCTCTGCCAGCCTTTGGTATCAGGATGATGCTGGCCTCATAAAATGAATTAGGGAGGATTCCCTCTTTTTCTATTGATTGGAATAGTTTCAGAAGGAATGGTACCAGCTCCTCCTTGTACCTCTGGTAGAATTTGGCTGTGAATCCATCTGGTCCTGGACTTTTTTTCGTTGGTAAGCTATTAATTATTGCCTCAATTTCAGAGCTTGTTTTTGGTGTATTCAGAGATTCAACTTCTTCCTGGTTTAGTCTTGGAAGAGTGTGTGTGTCGAGGAATTTATCCATTTCTTCTAGATTTTCTAGTTTATTTGCGTAGAGGTGTTTATAGTATTCTCTGGTGGTAGTTTGTATTTCTGAGGGATTGGTGGTGATATCCCCTTTGTCATTTTTTATTGCATCTATTTGATTCTTCTCTCTTTTCTTCTTTATTAATCTTGCTAGCGGTCTATCAATTTTATTGATCTTTTCAAAAAACCAGCCCCCAGATTCATTGATTTTTTGAAGGGTTCTTGTGTGTCTCTATTTCCTTCAGTTCTGCTCTGATTTTAGTTATTTCTTGCCTTCTGCTAGCTTTTGAATGTGTTTCTTCTCTAGTTCTTTTAATTGTGATGTTAGGGTGTCAGTTTTAGATCTTTCCTGCTTTCTCTTGTGGGCATTTAATGCTATAAAGATCTTTCCTGCTTTCTCTTGTGGGCATTTAATGCTATAAATTTCCCTCTACACACTGCTTTGAATGTGTCCCAGAGATTCTGGTGTGTTGTGTCTTTGTTCTCGTTGGTTTCAAAGAACATCTTTATTTCTGCCTTCATTTCGTTGTGTACCCAGTAGTCATTCAGGAGCAGGTTGTTCAGTTTCCATGTAGTTGAGCAGTTTTGAGTGAGTTTCTTAATCCTGAGTTCTAGTATGATCGCACTGTCATCGTACATATATTTTTTCACCTATAGAATGGGAATATTGTTAGTATAATAAATTTAACTGATAAAGGTTAAATGAGTTAAGGATTGCAACACACATCAAAAAAGTACCAGAAGTGTGGTTAATAGTACATGCTGCATTAGTTATTTTTAGTTAATATGACCATTCTACGTTCATTGGTTTCAGACCTAGAGCTTTGCAATCTTTCTAAAAGCAAATTTGTCTTAGACACCTTATGCTGCAACTCCTTCAATGATTTTACTAATCTTTAGAAGGAAGCCCAGACTTCTTAACATGATGTTATGGTGAGCAATGCACACCCACCCCCCCACCCAAAAACCATTCACACCCTAACACTGGAACCTGTGAATATGTCACATTCCGTGGCAACAGGGAATACTTTGCATGTATACTATGGGTATGAAGCTTGATATTATCCTGGATTATTCAGTACAAGCAAGTGTTTCCTTAAAAGTGGATAATCTTTCCTGCCTATGGTTATGAGACAGAGACTGATGACGGCTAAGCGTCAGAGAGATGGAGGAAATGAGGCCACATACCAAGGAGTATAGGCAGTATCTAAAAGATGCGAAAGGGAAGGAAAGGGATTCTCCCACAGAGCCTCGAGAAGAGAATGTAACCCTGCAGATACCTTGCTTATTAGTCCAGGTAAATCCATGCCAAACTTCTGATCTAATGTACTGTCAGATAATATATTTGTGTTGTTTTAAGCCATTAAGTTTATGTTAATTTATTAGAGCAGCCATAGGAAACCAATACACGTGATATACAAAGCCTTTGAGGTTTCATGTTTGTCTTCATCTCAGCCTACTTTCAGGGCCCTGGAGAACAAGATGAGAGAGAAGGTCTGCGGCTAATGGCCAAGCTTGTTTGTGTATAGACAGTATTCACATGGGTCTGCTGGTGTATTTCCAGGAAAGAGACAATGTAATTATAAGGATAATGAATACATATCTGGCGCGTAACTTCTCTAAGCCTGAGTCTGCACACATGGCTGTGAGGAGGATTAAATGAGATGATTCACATAATAGATTTTTCCTGATTCCTGGTGCACAAAAAGAGTTTGGTCAAAGGTAGTTATGATAGGTCTTCTTCCTCGTCTTCTTATCATCGTTTCCCTATCTCCCCTTTCTTTCTGTTGAAACTTCCCAGTATAATTGGAAAAGAGTAGCAGTCAATCCTCTGGGAAGATGAAAAGGAGCAGGTTGCAAAGATTCTTGAATGCAAAGCTAAAAAAATTTACTCTATTCATTAGGCAATAGAAAAATCAGTCACTTATTTTAAGAGTAATTATTTTTTAGTTATTTATTTATAAATTAATAACTAGAAAGGCCTCACTGTGTAGTCCAGGCTTGAGTGTAGTGGCATGATCATAGCTCACTGCATCTTTGAACTCCTGGGCTCAAGTGATCCTCCCACCTTAGCCTCCAGAGTAGCTGGGACTACAGTTATGTGCCACCGTACCCAGCTAAAGAGAAATTACTTTGAAGTTTCATTACGTATACTGCAAGAGCTATGTGATCTCTACATGTTTTGTTTTCTCAACTATAACATTAGAAATATATGAAGGCCTGCCTACCTCATACAACTGAGTAAATTAATACAAGAAAAGTGCATGGAAGAGTATCTTAGATAGTAAAGATTCAATAAGTGGAATTTTAATATACTTATTTACTTATCCATCATCCAATATTTATTAAGTGCCTACTGGTGTCAGAAAATGTTCTAGGAGTTGAGGATATATTAGGAGAAATAAACAAACTTCATGAATCTGACAATATGGTGGTGGTATTCAAACAATGAATTTAAAAGTAGTTTTTAAAGTGTGTGTGTGTCTGTGTGTTTAGCATGTTAAGTGGTGATAAATGCTCCAGAGAAAAGAAGAAAAAAATTATAAAAGGGAATCAAGAATGTCAGGGCAGGAGCAGGGCAGACAGGCTTCAAGAATAAATGGATTATTCAGGAAGTTCTTACTGGGAGAATGACATTTAACCAAGACTGAATGGAAGAGGGACCGTGCAAGCTATGAGACTTTCAAGGGGAAGAGCATTGCAGGCAGAGAGAAGAGCTAGAGCCGAAGTTCCAGTTCTAACTAGGAGCCCACCAGCCATGTCTAAGGAACAGCAAGGAAGCCAATAGGGCTGAAGTAGATGTGGCCAAAGGGCAGAGGAAGGCCAAAGGAGAAGAAGCCATTGAATTAGAAGATTTTGTAGGTACCTCATTGCCACTGTGTTAGAATTTGGGCTCTGAGTCTGCTGGATGAGGAGCTGTTCATCATTGCTAAGCAGAGGAGGAGCACAGACTGGCCTATATTTTGACAGCATCAGGCTGGATGCTGTGCTACAAATCGATGCAGGAGGATGAGATCTGAACCATTGAGACAAGTTAAAAGAATTGAGTAGTATATCAAATAGTACTATAAACGTTTAAACTTCAACTACAGGTTTTAAACAAAATGTTTGTTTTGGAAATCAAAATCTGCTTTCCCCAATGAATAATTTAATACATTTTGTGTAGCTGAATGTCTTTTTTTTTTCTCTCTCTCTTGAAATAATACAGGTAATAGATCTTTCTTATTCACAGCTCTTTGTAAATTATCTGAAATTCTGCCAGCATTTAAAGCTGGATTAAAATGCTGGCTGCCTCGTCCTCCGTTAACATTTGCTTTGTTCAGAACGTGACTACTGGATAGATGAAGGATCAGGATGATTCAGAAAAGAAATATATAGCATTTGCAAAGGACTTGAATGATAAATTACTGAGCATTCCCCAAATGCCAGCATCACATCACAGATCTCCTTACCTAGACCGAGGCAGCCTCCAGGGTTAATCATTTCTTCTTTTGGTGTCTGGGTAGTAAAGTCTGAAATACAGAAATATCCAAGACATCTGTGGTTCTTGAGACTTTCTTTCAGCTGTGAAGTTTAGGGAAGAAGAGATTTGTTACTCTGACTCACTCCATCATTGATGGCAACACCAAATAAAGTATTTATCATTTCTCTTGTTAAATGTAAACATTTAAACATTAAGCATTTCTTGAGACTCTGTTATACATTAAGCACAATGCTAGGCATTGTGGTAATTTGTATTTGAATTTTAATCCTGTTTTTTAAAAGCTTATGAGTCCTTAGGAAAACCATAATTCAGCCTAGCCTCAATTTTCTTATTATTTAAAGTCAGTAGAGGCAATTTCTGACAATATGGCAGAGAAAACTTGAATAGATTCCCCTTCAACAGTCCTGTGATAAATTTATAAAAATTCTGGCAAAATATTTTCAATATTTTGAAAACATTAAACAATTTTAGATTAAAAATATTTTTAAATATAAACCAATTTATATGTAAATATATGTTTATATCCAAGTTCGAAATAAAGCAAAATATACATGTGAAAAAAATGTAGATAGAACTCAAAGTCATAATAATAAGGACCATCTGATACCATGGCAAAACCTAGAGGTGTTGGTCTCATTTAAAAGACAGAATGAGACAAAGGATTAAGATGTGGAAGCAGGACTAGCTTGCAGTTCCCACTTGGATGGACAGAGCAGTGTATGGAGACACAGTGAACTTTTGCTCCAAGAACTACCTCAGGAACATAACAGGAAACCCGAGAGAATTCATAGACCCCTGGAATGAACTGGATCACCACTGCAGGCTCCCTGAGATGCCAAAAATCTGTAAATCTGCTTGCTTTCTCACTGGGGAGGCTTGTGGTCTGGGGCAAGTTCTCAGCCCTGGTCACTGACTGCCTGGAGATGGTGCTCTTGGAGGGGCACGGTTGGAGTGAGACCAGCCTTTAGGACTGCCAGCTGCATGGGAGCAGGGTGAAGCCAGTGACTGCCAGCTTCCCCCCACTTCCCTGGTGACCTGTATGACTCAGCAGAGGCAGCCATAATCCCCCTGGGAATATAACTCCACTGGACTGGGAACTATACCCCTGTCCCCCACACCAGCCACAGCAAGCCCCATCCAAGGAGAGGTTGACCTCAAACTTGCCTATCTCTGCCCCTACCTGGTGGTCTTTCTCTACGTGCCCTGGCAGCCAAAAACAAAGGTCATAATCTCTTGGGAGCCCTATGGTCCTGCCCACTACCTGAGAATCCTGAATACTTTACCAGGTGTCCCTACAGCAAGTTTGTATCCTCCCTGTAGGACCACAGTTTTGATACACTCTTGAAAGTGCCACCTTTTGGCTGGCAGCTAACCAACACAAAAGCAGTGCACTAAACAAAAACACAACCAAGGACCCTCACAGAGTCCACTTCACTCCCCTGTTATCTCTGCTGGAGCAGGTGCCCGTATCCATAGCTGCAAGACCTGAAGACAGATCACATCGCAGAACTCTTTGCAGACACTCCCCAGTACCAGCCCGGAGGACAGTAGCTCCACTGGGTGGCTAGACCCAGAAGAGCAAAATCAATTACTACAATTTGGCTCTCAGGAAGCCCCATTCCTAGGAAAAGGGGGAAACTACCACATCAAGGGACCACCCCATGGGACAAAAGAATCTGAACAGTAGTGCTTGAATCCCAGATGATCCCTCTGATGTAGTCTACCCAAATGAGAAAGAACCAGAAAAACAATTCTGGTAATATGACAAAATAAGGTTATAAATGAGAAAGAACCAGAAAAACAATTCTGGTAATATGACAAAATAAGGTTATTTAACACCCCCCAAAATTTCATACCAGCTCACCAGCAATGGATCCAAACCAAGATAAAATCTCTGAATTGCCAGAAAAAAGAATTCAGAAGGTCAAATATTAAGGTAATCAAGGAGGCACCAGACAAAGGTGAAGTCCAACTTAAAGAAACCAAAAACATGATATAGGATATGAAACGAACATTTTTCAGTGAAATAGCATGAATAAAAAATAATAACAACTTATAGAAATCAAGAGCACAGAGAAATGCAAAATGTACTGAAAACCTCAGCAATAGAATCAAACAAGCAGAACAAAGAACTTCAGAGCTCAAAGACAAGGCTTTTGAATTAACCCAATCCATCGAAAACAAAGAAAAAAGAATTAGAAAAATGAACAAAGCCTCCGAGAAGTTTAGGACTATGTTAAATGTCCATATCTAAGAATAATTGGTGCTCTTGAGGAAGAAGAGAAATCTAAAAGTTTGGAAAACGTATTTGGGGGAAAAATCAAGGAAAATTTCCCCAGCCTTGGTACAGATCTAGACATCCAAATACAAGAAGCTCAAAAAATACCTGGGAAATTCATTATAAAAGATCGTCATCTAGGCACATAGTCATCAGGTTATTACAGTTCAGCTATAAGGAAGCCCCAGATTATCTAAAATCAAGACAAAAGAGAGAATTTTAAGAGCTGTGAGACAAAAGCATCCGGTAGCCTATAAAGAAAAACCTATCAGATTAACAGCAGATTTCTCAGCAGAAACCATACAAGCTAGAAGGGATTGGGGTCCGATTTTTAACGTCCTTAAACAAAACAATTATCAGCCAATAATTTTATATCCAGTGAAGCTAAGCTTCATAAATGAAGGAAAGATATAGTCTTTTCCACACAAACATGTGCTGAGAGGATTCAACACTATCAAGCCAGAACTACAAGAATTGCTAAAAGGAGCTCTAAATTTTGAAACAAATCATAAAATACATCAAAATAGAATCTCCTTAAAGCATAAACTTCAGAGGACCTATATAACAATAACACAAGGGGGGAAAAACAAGGTATTCTGGAAAAAAAATAGCATGATGAATAGAATAGTACCTCATATCTCATTACTACCATTGAATGTAAATGGCCTAAAGGCTCCACTTGAAAGGTACAGAATGGCAGAACGAATAAGAATTCACCAACCAAGTGTCTATTGTCTTCAGAAGATCCACCTAACACATAAGGACTCCCATAAACTTAAGGTAAAGGGGTAGATAAAGATATTCCATGCAATGGACACCAAAAGCAAGCAGGAGTAGCTATTCTTATATCAGACAAAACAAACTTTAAAGCAATAGCAGTTAAAAAAAAAAAGACAGAGACATTAATGATAAAAGGACTAATCTAACAGGAAAATATCACAATTCTAAATATATATGCACCTATCACTGGAGCTCACAAATTTTTAAAGCAATTAGTACTAGACCTAAGGAATGAGATAGATGGCAACACAATAATAGTGGGGGACTTTAATACTCCACTGACAGCACTAGACAGGATCAAGACAGAAAGTCAACAAAGAAACAATGAACTCGGGAGGAGCCAAGATGGCCGAATAGGAACAGCTCCGGTCTACAGCTCCCAGCGTGAGCGACGCAGAAGAAGGGTGATTTCTGCATTTCCATCTGAGGTACCAGGTTCATCTCACTAGGGAGTGCCAGACAGTGGGCGCAGGTCAGTGGGTGCATGCACCCTGTGCGAGCTGAAGCAGGGTGAGGCATTGCCTCACTTGGGAAGCGCAAGGGGTCAGGGAGTTCCCTTTTTGAGTCAAAGAAAGGGGTGACAGACAGCACCTGGAAAATCGGGTCACTCCCACCCGAATACTGCACTTTTCCGACCAGCTTAAAAAATGGCGCACCATGAGATTATATCCCACACCTGGCTTGGAGGGTCCTACACCCACGGAGTCTCCCTGATTGCTAGCACAGCAGTCTGAGATCAAACTGCAAGGTGGCAGCGAGGCTGGGGGAGGGGCGCCCACCATTGCCCAGGCTTGCTTAGCTAAACAAAGCAGCCAGGAAGCTCCAACTGGGTGGAGCCCACCACAGCTCAAGGAGGCCTGCCTGCCTCTGTAGGCTCCACCTCTGGGGGCAAGGCACAGACAAAAAGACAGCAGTAACCTCTGCAGGCTTAAATGTCCCTGTCTGACAGCTTTGAAGAGAGCAGTGGTTCTCCCAGCACGCAGCTGGAGATCTGAGAACTGGCAGACTGCCTCCTCAAGTGGGTCCCTGACCCCTGACCCCTGAGCAGCCTAACTGGGAGGCACCCCCCCAGCAGGGCACACTGACACCTCACACAGCAGGGTATTCCAACAGACCTGCAGCTGAGGGTCCTGTCTGTTAGAAGGAAAACTAACAAACAGAAAGGACATCCACACCAAAAACCCATCTGTACATCACCATCATCAAAGACCAAAAGTAGATAAAACCACAAAGATGGGGAAAAAACAGAACAGAAAAACTGGAAACTCTAAAAAGCAGAGCACCTCTCCTCCTCCAAAGGAACTCAGTTCCTCACCAGCAACGGAACAAAGCTGGATGGAGAATGACTTTGACGAGCTGAGAGAAGAAGGCTTCAGACAATCAAATTACTCTGAGCTACAGGAGGACATTCAGACCAAAGGCAAAGAAGCTGAAAACTTTGAAAAACATTGAGAAGAATTTATAACTAGAATAACCAATACAGAGAAGTGCTTAAAGGAGCTGATGGAGCTGAAAACCAAGGCTTGAGAACTACGTGAAGAATGCAGAAGCCTCAGGAGCCGATGAGATCAACTGGAAGAAAGGGTATCAGCGATGGAAGATGAAGTGAATGAAATGAAGCAAGAAGGGAAGTTTAGAGAAAAAAGAATGAAAAGAAATGAGCAAAGCCTCCAAGAAATATGGGACTATGTGAAAAGACCAAATCTATGTCTGATTGGTGTACCTGAGAGTGATGGGTAGAATGGAACCAAGTTGGAAAACACTCTGCAGGATATTATACAGGAGAACTTCCCCAATCTAGCAAGGTAGGCCAACATTCAGATTCAGGAAATACAGAGAACACCACAAAGTTACTCCTCGAGAAGAGCAACTCCAAGACACATAATTGTCAGATTCACCAAAGTAGAAATGAAGGCAAAAATGTTAAGGGCAGCCAGACAGAAAGGTCGGGTTACCCTCAAAGGGAAACCCATCAGAATAACAGCGGATCTCTCGGCAGAAACCCTACAAGCCAGAAGAGAGTGGGCGCCAATATTCAACATTCTTAAAGAAAAGAATTTTCAACCCAGAATTTCATATCCAGCCAAACTAAGCTTCATAAGTGAAGGAGAAATAAAATCCTTTACAGACAAGCAAATGCTGAGAGATTTTGTCACCACCAGGCCTGCCCTAAAAGAGCTCCTGAAGGAAGCACTAAACATGGAAAGGAACAACCAGTACCAGCCACTGCAAAATCATGCCAAAATGTAAAGACCATCAAGATTAGGAAGAAACTGCATCAACTAATGAGCAAAATAATCAGCTAACATCATAATGACAGGATCAGATTCACACATACCAATATTAACTTTAAATATAAATGGACTAAATGCTCCAATTAAAAGACAGACTGGCAAACTGGATAAAGAGTCAAGACCCATCAGTGTGCTGTATTCAGGAAACCCATCTCACATGCAGAGACACACATAGGCTCAAAATAAAAGGATGGAGGAAGATCTACCAAGCAAATGGAAAACAAAAAAAGGCAGGGGTTGCAATCCTAGTCTCTGATAAAACAGACTTTAAACCAACAAAGATCAAAAGAGACAAAGAAGGCCATTACCTAATGGTAAAGGGATCAACTCAACAAGAAGAGCTAACTATCCTAAATATATATGCACCCAATACAGGAGCACCCAGATTCATAAAGCAAGTCCTGAGTGACCTACAAAGAGACTTAGACTCCCACACATTAATAATGGGAGACTTTAACACCCCACTGTCAACATTAGACAGATCAACGAGACAGAAAGTCAATAAGGATACCCAGGAATTGAACTCAGCTCTGCACCAAGAGGACCTAATAGACATCTACAGAACTCTCCACCCCAAATCAACAGGATATACATTTTTTTCAGCACCACACCACACCTATTCCAAAATTGACCACATACTTGGAAGTAAAGCTCTCCTCAGCAAATGTAAAAGAACAGAGATTATAACAAACTATCTCTCAGACCACAGTGCAATCAAACTAGAACTCAGGATTAAGAATCTCACTCAAAACTGCTCAAATACATGGAAACTGAACAACCTGCTTCTGAATGACTACTGGGTACATAACGAAATGAAGGCAGAAATAAATATGTTCTTTGAAACCAACGAGAACAAAGACACAACATACCAGAATCTCTGGGACGCATTCAAAGCAGTGTGTAGAGGGAAATTTATAGCACAAAATGCCCACAAGAGAAAGCAGGAAAGATCCAAAATTGACACCCTAACATCACAATTAAAAGAACTAGAAAAGCAAGAGCAAATACATTCAAAAGCTAGCAGAAGGCAAGAAATAACTAAAATCAGAGCAGAACTGAAGGAAATAGAGACACAAAAAACCCTTCAAAAAATTAATGAATCCAGGAGCTGGTTTTTTGAAAGGATCAACAAAACTGATAGACCACTAGCAAGACTAATAAAGAAAAAAGAGAAGAATCAAATAGACACAATAAAAAATGATAAAGGGGATATCACCACCGATCCCACAGAAATACAAACTACCATCAGAGAATACTACAAACACCTCTACGCAAATAAACTAGAAAATCTAGCAGAAATGGATAAATTCCTCGACACATACACTCTCCCAAGACTAAACCAGGAAGAAGTTGAATCTCTGAATAGACCAATAACAGGATCTGAAATTGTGGCAATAATCAAGAGTTTACCAACCAAAAAGAGTCCAGGACCGGATGGATTCACAGCCGAATTCTACCAGAGGTACAAGGAGGAACTGGTACCATTCCTTCTGAAACTATTCCAATCAACAGAAAAAGAGGGAATCCTCCCTAACTCATTTTATGAGGCCAGCATCATTCTGATACCAAAGCCGGGCAGAGACACAACCAAAAAACAGAATTTTAGACCAATATCCTTGATGAACATTGATGCAAAAATCCTCAATAAAATACTGGCAAAATGAATCCAGCAGCACATCAAAAAGCTTATCCACCATGATCAAGTGGGCTTCATCCCTGGGATGCAAGGCTGGTTCAATATACGCAAATCAATAAATGTAACCCAGCATATAAACAGAGCCAAAGACAAAAACCATATGATTATCTCAATAGATGCAGAAAAAGCCTTTGACAAAATTCAACAATGCTTCATGCTAAAAACTCTCAATAAATTAGGTATTGATGGGACCTATTTCAAACTAATAAGAGCTATCTATGAAAAACCCACAGCTAATATCATACTGAATGGGCAAAAACTGGAAGCATTCCCTTTGAAAACTGGCACAAGACAGGGATGCCCTCTCTCACCACTCCTATTCAACATAGTGTTGGAAGTTCTGGCCAGGGCAATTAGGCAGGAGAAGGAAATAAAGGGTATTCAATTAGGAAAAGAGGAAGTCAAATTGTCCCTGTTTGCAGACGACATGATTGTATATCTAGAAAAGCCCATTGTCTCAGCCCAAAATCTCCTTAAGCTGATAAGCAACTTCAGCAAAGTCTCAGGATACAATATCAATGTACAAAAATCACAAGCATTCTTATACACCAACTCAGGATACAAAATCAGTGTACAAAAATCACAAGCATTCTTATACACCAAGAACAGACAAACAGAGAGCCAAATCATGAGTGAACTCCCATTCACAATTGCTTCAAAGAGAATGAAATACCTAGGAATACAACTTACAAGGGATGTGAAGGACCTCTTCCAGGAGAACTACAAACCACTGCTCAATGAAATAAAAGAGGATACAAACAAATGGAAGAACATTCCATGCTCATGTGTAGGAAGAATCAATATCGTGAAAATGGCCATACTGCCCAAGGTAATTTACAGATTCAATGCCATCCCCATCAAGCTACCAATGCCTTTCTTCACAGAATTAGAAAAAACTACTTTAAAGTTCATATGGAACCCAAAAAGAGCCCACATCACCAAGTCAATCCTAAGCCAAAAGAACAAAGCTGGAGGCATCACACTACCTGACTTCAAACTACAGTACAAGGCTACAGTAACCAAAACAACATGGTATTGGTACCAAAACAGAGATATAGATCAATGGAACAGAACAGAGCCCTCAGAAATAACACCGCATATCTACAATTATCTGATCTTTGACAAACCTGAGAAAAACAAGAAATGGGGAAAGGATTCCCTATTTAATAAATGGTGCTGGGAAAACTGGCTAGCCATATGTAGAAAGCTGAAACTGGATCCCTTCCTTACACCTTATACAAAAATCTATTCAAGATGGATTAAAGACTTAAACATTAAACCTAAAACCATAAAAACCCTAGAAGAAAACCTAGGCATTACCATTCAGGACATAGGCATGGGCAAGGACTTCATGTCTAAAACACCAAAAGCAATGGCAACAAAAGCCAGAATTGACAAATGGGATCTACTTAAACTAAAGAGCTTCTGCACAGCAAAAGAAACTACCGTCAGAGTGAACAGGCAACCTACAAAATGGGAGAAAATTTTTGCAACCTACTCATCTGACAAAGGGCTAATATCCAGAATCTACAATGAACTCAAACAAATTTACAAGAAAAAAACAAACAACCCCATCAAAAAGTGGGCAAAGGCCATGAACAGACACTTCTCAAAAGAAGACAGACATTTATGCAGCCAAAAAACACATGAAAAAATGCTCACCATCACTGGCCATCAGAGAAATGCAAATCAAAACCACTATGAGATACCATCTCACACCAGTTAGAATGGCAATCATTAAAAAGTCAGGAAACAACAGGTGCTGGAGAGGATGTGGAGAAATAGGAACACTTTTACACTGTTGGTGGGACTGTAAACTAGTTCAACCATTGTGGAAGTCAGTGTGGCGATTCCTCAGGGATCTAGAACTAGAAATACCATTTGACCCAGCCATCCCATTACTTGGTATACACCCAAAGAACTCTAAGTCATGCTGCTATAAAGACACATGCACACGTATGTTTATTGCGGCATTATTCACAATAGCAAAGACTTGGAACCAACCCAAATGCCCAACAATGATAGACTGGATCAAGAAAATGTGGCACATATACACCATGGAATACTATGCAGCCATAAAAAATGATGAGTTCATGTCCTTTGTAGGGACATGGATGAAATTGGAAAGCATCATTCTCAGTAAACTATCGCAAGAACAAAAAACCAAACACTGCATATTCTCACTCATAGGTGGGAATTGCACAATGAGATCACATGGACACAGGAAGGGGAATATCACACTCTGGGGACTGTGGTGGGGTGGGGGGAGGGGGGAGGGATAGCATTGGGAGATATACCTAATGCTAGATGACTAGTTAGTGGGTGCAGCGCACCAGCATGGCACATGTATACATATGTAACTAACCTGCACAATGTGCACATGTACCCTAAAACTTAAAGTATAATTAAAGAAAGAAAAAAAAAGAAACAATGAACTCACCGGGCACAGTGGCACAAAGAAACAATGAACTCGCCTGTAATCCCAGCACTTTGGGAGGCCAAGGTGGGGGATCACGAGGTCAGGAGTTTGAGACCAGCCTGACCAACATGGTGAAACTCCATCTCTACTAAAGATAAAAAAATTAGCTGGGCATGGTGGCCGGCACCTGTAATCCCAGCTACTCAGGAGGCTGAGGCAGGAGAATTGCTTGAATCCGGGAGGCGAAGGTTGCAGTGGATGAAGGTTGCAGTGAGCCGAGATCATACCATTGCACTCCAGCCTGGATGACAGAGCAAGACTCTGTCTCAAAAAAAAAAAAAAAAAAAAGAAACAATGAACTTAAACTATACCCTACAACAAATGGACTTAACAGATATTTACAGAACATTCTACCCAATAACTGCAGAATATACATTCTACTTACCAGCACAGGGAACAGTCCCCAAGATAGGCCATATGATAGGCCCCAAAACAAGTCTCAATAAATTTAAGAAAATCAAAATTATATCAAGGAAATTAAAATTATGTCACTCTCAGACCACAGTGGAATACAATTGAATACCCACTCCAAAAGGAATTCTCAAATCCATGCAAATACATGGAAATTAAATAACCTGCTCCTGAATGACTGTTGAGTCAACAATGAAATCAAGATGGAAATTTAAAAATTATTTGAACTGAACTATAATCGGGACACAACCCATCAAAACCTCTGGCATATGGCAAAAGCGGGGCTAAGAGGAAAGTTCACAGCATTAAATGTCTACATCAAAAAATCTAAAAGACCACAAATAAACAATCTCTGGTCACACCTCATGGAACTGGAGAAACAAGAACAATTCAAACCCAAACCCAGCAGAAGAAAAGAAATAAAGATCAGAGAAGAAATAAATGAAATTGAAACAAAATCTACAAAATATAAATGAAAAAAACAAAGCTGGTTCTTTGTAAAGATAAATAAAATTGATAGACCGTTAACAAGATTAACCAAAAAGACAAGAGAGAAGATCCAAATAAGCTCAATTGGATATGAAACGAGGGATATTACAGCTTGAGAACAGAACTACAAAAGATTATTCAAGGCTCCTATGAATACCTTTATATGCACAAACTAGAAAACCTAAAGGAGAGGGATAAATAGAAATATACAGCCCCCTAGATTAAACCAGCAAGTTATAGAATCTTTGAACAGATGAATAACAATCAGTGAGTTTGAAATGGTATTAAAAAAAAAAGTCAACAGAAAAAAATCCAGGACCAGATGGATTCACAGCTGAATTATATCAGACATTCAAATAAGAATTAGTACCAACCCTATTGACATTATTCCACAGGATAGAGAAAGAGGAAATCCTCCCTAAATCGTTCTATGAAGCCAATATCACCCTAATATCAAAACCAGGAAAAAGACATAACAAAGAAGGAAAACTACAGACCAATATCCCTGATAAATATAGATGCAAAAATCCTCAACAAAATACTAGTGAACCAAATCCAACAGAACATCAAAAAGATTACCTACCATGATCAAGTGGGTTTCATACCAGAGATGCAGGGATGGTTTTACATATGTAAGTCAATAAGTGTGATACAGTACACAAACAAAATTAAAAACAAAAATCACATGTTCATCTCAATAGATGCAGAAAAAGCATTTGACAAAATCCAGAATCCTTTTTTTTGATTAAGACTCCCAGCAAAATCAGCATAGAAGGGACATTCCTTAAGGTAATAAAAGCCATCTATGACAAACCCACATCCAACATTATACTGAATGGGGAAAAGTTGAAAACACTTCCTCTGAGAACTGGAACAAGACAAGGATGTCCACTTTCACCACTTCTCTTCATTATAGTAGTGGAAGTCCTAGCCAGTTCCATGAGACAAGAGAAAGAAATAAAGGGCATCCAAATTGGTAAAAAGGAAGTCAAACTGCTACTGTTTGCTGATGATATGATTGTATACTTAGAAAACCCTAAAGAATCATTCAAAAAGCTCCTAGAACTGGTAAATGAATTAAGCAAAGTTTCAGGATACAAAATTGTCGTACACATATCAGTAACTTGTTACACACCAACAGTAACTAAGCTGAGAATCAAATAAAAAACTCAATCCCTTTTACAATAGCTGAAAAAAAAAATACCTAGGGATATACTTAACCAAGGACATGAAAAGCTTCTCCAAGGCAAACTACAAAACACTGCTGAAAGAAATTATGGATGACACAAGCAAATGGAAACACATCTAATGCTCTTGGATGGGTAGAATCAATATTGCAAAAATGACTATACTGCCAAAAGCAGTCTACAAATTCAATGCAATTTCCAGAAAAATACCACCATCATTCTTCACAGAACTAGAAAAAGCAATCCTAAAATTCATATGGAACCAAAAAAGAGCCCACAGAGCCAAAGCAAGACTATGCAAAAAGAGCGAATATGGAGGCATCACATTATCCAACTTCAAATTGTAGTATAAGGCATAGACATCAAAACACCATGGTAGTGGTATAAAAATAGGCACATAGACCAATGAAACAGAACAGAGAACCCAGAAATAAAGCCAAATCCAGTCACCTGATCTTCAACAAAGCAAACAGAAACATGAAATAGGAAAAGGACACCCTATTCAAAAAATGGTGCTGGGATAATTGGTAAGTCACATGTAGGAGAATAAAACTGGATCCTCATCTCTCACCTTATGCAAAAATCAACTCAAGATGGATCAAAGACTTAAGTCTGAGATCTGAAGCCATGAAGATTCTATAAGATAACATCAGAAAAACCCTTCTAGACACTGGCTTAAGCAAGGATTTCATGACCAAGAACCCCACAGCAAATGTAACAAAAATAAAGATAAATAGGTGGGACTTAATTAAACTAAAAAGCTTCTGCACAGCAATAGAAATAATCAGAAGAGTTAACAGAACCCACAACCCACAGAATGGGAGAAAAATCTTCACAGTCTATACATCTAACAAAGTACTAATATCCCAAATCTACAAAGAACACAAACAAATCAGTAAGAAAAAAAAATCTCATCAAAAAGTGGGCTAAAGATATGAATAGACAATTCTCCAAAGAAGGTATACAAATGACAAAAAAGGATATGGAAAAATACTGAATATCACTAATTATCAGGGAAATGCAAATGAAAATCACAATGCAATACCACCTCATCTCTGCAAGAATGGCCGTAATCAAAAAATCAAAAAATAATATGGTAAGGTGAAAAGGGAACACTTTTACACTGTTGGTGGGAGTGTAAACTAGTACAACCACTGTGGAAAACAGTGTGGAGATTCCTTAAAGAACTAAAAGTAGATCTATTGTTTGATTCTGCCATCCCACTACTAGGTATCTACCCAGAGGAAAATAAGTCATTATACCATAAAAATACTTGCACACACGTTTATAGCAGCACAATTTGCAATTGCAAAAATATGGGACCACCCCAAATGCCTATCAATGAACGAGTGGATACAGAAAATGTGGTATATATGTACCAAGGAATACTACTTAGCCATAAAAAGGAATGAAATAATGGCATTTGCAGCAACCTGGGTGGAATTGGGGACTATTATTCTAAGTGAAATAAGTCAGGAATGAAACGTCAAACATTTTATGTTCTCACTCATATGTGGGAGCTAAACTATGAGGACATAAAAGTATAAGAATGATTCACTGGACTTTTGTGACTCAGGGGAAAGGGTGAGGGGTGGTGAGAAATAAAAGACTACACATTGCATACAGGGTACGCTGCTTGGGTGATGGGTGCGCCAAAATCTCAGAAATCACCACTAAAGAGCTTATTCATGTAACCAAACACCACCTGTTCCCCAAAATCCTATTGAAATTTAAAAAAATTAATAATAATAAACAGAATGGCTGGGGGCCTAGAGTTCTAAAGCCTTCACAGGAGTAAAATCAAAGACTCTAGCCCACTAGAACCTAGATCCTAAACATTAAAGTAGTACCTTCTCGTCAAATATAGATACTGACAAATGCTTCTACAAGTTTATGGATGCAGTGAAGAATCTTGCCTATGTTCTAGGCTTTGGATAGTTTAAATAAAAAAAAGATAAGTCACCATTGAGAAAATGAAATTCTAGGGCTGTGCCACCTGAGATTATGGGATCTGAATTTATTAGCCATATTTGGGGCTAGAAGCCCAAACCAAGAAAATCACAAATAGGAAAAGACCTTTGAAATCCACAGAAACTCTTCAGAGACAACACAAAACTGTTCCATAGGTTAATTCACAGGATTCTTGTGAATCCTGCAAGTTTCCTGGAAATGAGCTCACATTCAAAAAGTACACAAGTGACGGCAACCATGCAAAAGGAAGAGTCAGGCCAGGTGTGGTAGCTCACACCTGTAATTCCAGCACTTCGGGAGGCCGAGGCAGGAGGATTGCTTGAGCCCAAGAGTTTGAGACCAGTCTGAGCAACATAATGAAACCCCATCTACGCAAAGAATAAAAATATTATCCAGGCATCGTGGTATGTGCTGGTAGTACTTGTTATTTGGGAGGCTGAGGTTGGAGGGTCACTCTAACTCAGGAATTTGAGGCTACAGTGAGCCATGATCATGCCATTGCACTTTAGCCTGGGCAACAGCGCAAGATGCTGTCTATTAAAAAATAAATAAGAGAGAGAGGGAAAAAAATGAAGAGTCAATGAATAAAAATGAAGATACAATACATAGAATCAGTGGTCTAAGAATTAAGATAATCATATATATATTTGGTTTATATATTTATATTATATATAGATTTATATATAAATGTATTTATATTATATATGTATTTATATTTATATATACATTTATATATATTTATAAATATAAAATGTATTTATATTCACATATAAATACATTTATGTATATAAATACATTTATAGATGAATATATTTATATTCATATATAAACCAAATATATATATACCAAATATATTTTGAGGAATAAAATAACCAAAGTTGTAGAGTGAATTTTCAAGTCATGCATTTTTCTAAATTTACCAAATTTCCTGAAAAATATTTGGAAAATCCTTATAGACCAATTAGTCTAAAAGTAATAAGCAAGTTGTCAAAAAGCTATTTCCCACTTCCTGAAAACAATATGGCCAGATAGTTTTACAGGGGAATTCTGCAAAGTTTTATATAATAAAATATTTCAATAATAGTTAAGCAGTTCTACAACATAAACAGAAGCTTCAAAAATTAATTTTATAAAGTTAGCATAAAATTGGTACCAAAACTTAACAAAGATTGCCTTGATTGACTTAATATTTCAATTTAAGTGAGATACTACATGTTAAAATTTTGAGGTAACCATTAAAACAATAACAATGAAATCTATAACTTCCAGCTAAACAAAGAACAAACACTCGTTTAAAGATATCTGCTAACAATGATTCTCAGATTAAATGTATGCATTCCAACTTTATGCTATTTATGAGATTTCTCTAAGTTAATGAAATAGAGTGGTTTAAAGTAAAACAGAGAGAAGACTATTTCAATATTGTAATAATAGTAATATCTGATTATATATATTTTAAGATAAAATTTCTATTAAGTATGAATAGTATATTTTATGATTAAAATTTTCCTTTTATTTATATATACATCTGCAGAGAGAAATAGAATTATAGAAAAAATTTAACTAAAATAGTGGCTATTAAAAATATACCTGCCTCAGAATTTACATATACATTAACAAATGATGATCATATAGATTTTTTTTTTCAACTTTTATGTTCTGAGGTACTTGTGCAGGAGGTGCAGGTTTGTTACACAGGTAAATGTATGCCATGGTGATTTGCGGCACAGATCAACCTACATATTAATCCCAACATCTGTTAGCTGTTGTTCCTGATGCTCTCCTTCCCCCCGACACCCTGACAGGCCCTAGTGTGTTTTGTTCCCCTTCATGTGTCCATGTGTTCTCATGGTTCAGCTCCCACTTATAAGTGAGAACATTCAGCATTTGGTTTCTTGTTCTTGCATTAGTTTGATGAGGATAATGGCTTCCAGCTCCATCCATGTTCCTGCAAAGGACATGATCGTGTTCCATTTTATGGCTGCATGGTATCTTATAGACTATTTGAAAGGAGCCATTAGCAAGAGAAAATTAATGAAGTCATAAAAAACACTCTATCAATCTTTGCAGTCACAGGGTAATTTTAACAAATATTAAATAATTGATCATTTATAGTACACCTTGCCTAAATATAATGCAATTAAGTTAGATATAATACCCCAATAAAACACCTGTCAAGAAAGAGCAGGTTTTGACTAAATCTGTTTTTATTTAGAATATATATTATGAGATAGTCAACTGGGGCCACAAGAGGAGGCAGAGAAAAGGCTCAGGAAGACAAAGTTCATTACACTCAAAGGTCCTAGAGACAAGAGGCACAGCTACTGAAGAGGGTCCGGTGGGCCAGGTGAAACCATAAATACAGAGCCTGGCCTGGGGGTTTCACATGCTGTGGTCTGAAAGTTTGTGCTCTTCCAAAATGCATATGTTGAAACCTAACCCCAAAGGTGATGGTATTGCAAGGTGAGGCCTTTGGGAAATGATTAGGTCATGTGTCTGGAGTCCCCGTGAATGGGATTCACACCCCTACAAGGGGCTATGTAGACCAGAGTTCTCTTCTGCCAGGTGAGAACACAGATAAAAAGTGCTATCTATGAACCAGAAAGCCAGCTCTCACCAGACAGGGAACCTGCCAGCACCTTGATCTTGAACGTCCCATCCTCCAGAATTGTATGAAATAAATTTCTGTTGTTTATAAGCCATCCAGGTTACCATAATTTGTTTCAGCAGCCCGAATGGATGGAGATATCAAGGGAAAAGCAATGCAGGGTAGGATGAACAGTTTAGAATCGGCTAGTTGGGATAGTTCTAGCATGCTCTGGGATATGGGGGTGGTCTCTTGTTGCCTGGTATCTGATGCTGGAGGCAGAAGAATATTGCCTGCTGGGGTACATAGGTTTAGTTTACATATCGAAGGCATGCTCCTTGCTGGACCATTTGTTATCTCTGAAAATTGGCTAGGTATAGGGGAAGAGGAGGTAGTCTCTCTCCCACCCCTCCAAAGGTTTTTTTAAGATCATAATATATAGAGAATTTTAAACACACACACATATATAATATTTTAAAATGCTTTGCTTTTAAAAAATGCTTTTGCTATTGTGCTATTGTGCTTAGCAAAAGCAAAACATTTAAAAATAATTCTTGAGTCAAAGAGAAAATAATATAATTGTGAAATATTTAGGAATAAATGGCAAAGAAAACACCACATATAAAAAAGTTGAGGAATGCAGTGAATGCTATACATGTAGGGGAGGGCACAGTTAGACAGAATTTGTAGTCATAGATATTCATACAAGAAAAGAAGAAAAATTAAAATTATAAATGGCATTCTTCAACTCAAGAACTTAAAATAATGATAAAACAAAGAACCATGCACATCAAAAAAAAAAGGAGATGAAAGCAATAAAAACAAGAGGATAAATAAAAGAGTGAGCAAAGATACCATTAAAAAGAGCCATGCAACTCCAAAAAGAGCTGATGCCCAATAAATAGTAGCTTCTGCCTTCACCATCACAATTGCCTACCTTTGGTTTTGTCAGACTGATGGGAACTAGTTTTCTATCACATTCTGCTATAACATATGAAAGTTTCAGCTGGATGTTAAAAAAGTACAAAGCTGCAGAGTGTGTCATTTTCATACCAACTCAACTGGTGGAAAATGCAGGGAAAGGAGTAGGCTCTGCTTCAAATGTTTTGCCTCCAAATCTCATTTAATCCTTCTAACATCTTGTATCATTTAACTGTGGCCACAATAATGCTATGTAACAACCATCCTCAAAAATCTCAGAAGCATGTAATGAGCATTTATTTAGCTTATATGTCCCTAGGTCTGTTGGGGATTGGCCAGTCCAACAGGGCTCAGCTGTAGGTAGCTCTGTCTCAGTTGTCTCTCATTCTAAGCTTAGGAGCAGTCGTGGTTCTGAGCAAGCTCTTGCCATGGTGATACCAATGATGCCAAAGAGTAAGCCCAAGTATACTAGTTATTTCAGGACTTCTGCTTATGAAGGTGAAAGCAAGTCCTATTTCTGATTCCAAAATTCAGGGTGGAAAAAGTTACTCTGGCTTCCTAATGAGAGGAACAATAAAGTCACATGGAAAAGTGGATGCAGGTAGACACGAAAATTGGGACCACTAATAATACATTCTATACAGTCCAGGATAGTAGATATTGTTGATATGCATCTCAGTAAATTTCTGAAAAAAATAGAAAAAAAAAGAAAACTTAGAGTGCTGTAGCACTGGGCACCTATAAATTGATTTTCAGAGCCCAGTGGGGGAAATAAGACTTCCATAAATATGAGTGGAAGAAGGTTTCATAGTTTTTGTAGTTCAGTACTTACTATACTAAAGGAACCATGCTAGGCACTAGGGAACGCAGTAATGAGTATAAGCTGACATAGATTCTGTTCTCTGTACTGTCCTACCAGTACATAGCCAGAAAACAAGAAAATATTAGGTAAGTTAATGTATAATGTCATACTTTTTATTGTGATGAGTGGCCTGAAGGAAATGTCCATGTAGTTAATGCATAAAGGAGATGTGACTTAATCTGGGTGTCAGGTAGGATCCCTGAGGAAATCATGATGAAACTGAGACGTGAAGAATTAGCAGACATTTTGAAGCCTTAGACAGGAGGGAAAAGCATTACCAGCAGAAGGAAGATTATTTACCAAAACTCTGTCGTGGGGAGGAACGTATGAGTGGCCAGGGTAAAGAGAGTGGAATAAGATGAGGCTGGAGATATGGCCAGAGCTAGGGCCTTTGTGGAGTCATGTGGGACAGGTGGAGGACTTGGGTCTTTATCCCATGAAAAATGGAAAGTCATTTAAAAGCTTTCACAGGGGCATAACATCATCAGGCTTTCACTTTGGAAATATTATTCTGGCTACAACGTGTAATAAAATGGGCATGATGCAGGAGTGAACGGGTGGGAGGGCACAGTGAGGAGTTGCTTTCAATGCACCTGCTGATGAGAGATGACAGTAGCTGGAGAAGAATGAACCTGCACAGGAGGTGGAGGAAAAGCTAGAATGTTGGAACAAGCAATTAAGAGGTACTACTTCATTATAGTGGAGAAAATTCTTATTTACCAGAACAGAAAGAAAGAAGGATTGATGAACGATACTCTGAGAGATCAGGTACTGCTGGAGGTCACTGGTAATCTTAACGTGAATTGTTTCCAGGGAGTGGAGGGGAGGTGGCTAAATCTTGACTGCAGTGGGCTGAGGGATGAATGGAAGATCACTTTTGAGAAGTCAATTGTTAAAGGAAAGTGAGAGAGAGCGGGAGTTAGAGGCATGATTCTGATATAATTTTTGAGGTTATTTGTTTATTCTGTTCATGATTAGAGACTTAAGACAGTTTAAATGCAGACATAAAGGATCCAGTTGAGAAGGAGAGATTTAAAATGTTTAGAAAATAGGGATCATCAATAATTTAAAATTTAAGGAAATACTTAAGCAAAGATAAAAATAAAGGCAATAAAGCAGTCTAGCCATTTTAACAGAACAAATTGTCAGGCAAGAATAGCAAAAGCCGTAAAAAAGAAAATACAGACTGGTCTAGCACAGAGGCCATTCCCTGAGCCACATTTGCAAATACTATCAAGAATTACTTCATGAAAATGAACAAGTTAATGGGAACCTTCTCTGTATAATTTATAGTATATGCTTATGTGTGTTTACAGTAAAAAATAAAGGATTCTCATTATAGAATGCACACTCAGTCATTTCTACAAATAACAGTCTTGAGTTTAATAATACTTTTAGCAGTATCATAAATGGGAAACTACTTTGGATACAGCTACTTGGATATTAGAGAAAAAGTTCATATGCCCAACATTAGTAAGGCCAGGTAAAATCCCCTCAGAGTCTATAATAAAAAAAAAAATTCAGTTTGAGAATGGTGCTCATTTCAGATGAGTGACAAGAAAAATCTAGAATTTAGAATATTACACTGAATAAGTCCCTAATGAAGAGAGAAAGCATACACATTTAATTTTATCTTAATCTCATGATTTTATAATGTAGCTCATAACAGTAAGATTTTTGTGCCTACTATTTGCCCTTCCTCCCCAAGCTGATCTGCACAAACCTCCCTTGGCAGTCTCTCATGTTTCATCTCCTTGACAATATAAGTCAGCCTCAGGTGTCAGTGCATTCAGCATGTATAGACTTTTTAAATTTTTGTTTTGACATTCTAATGATCTCTCTATAGATTTACACTGAAATCATGTTGCCATTTTCTTGGCACTTTACAGTGGGTATTTTTGGCTTTGTGTTGTTATTAATGGATGGGTGTGTGTGTGTGTGTTGTTTCTAGTGGTCTTCTGTTGGATGGAGAAGAGCAGACTAAAGCTAAAGGAGATCAATTTCACTTTCAGATTATCTGAAATTGTAATAACTCAAAAATATCTTGGACAATTGATAATTTGGTGACTTGAGGTTTCCTAAACAATGCAAATAGTAATATTAATAGATACAGACATTTTGGAATGTAATAGAACAATATATGTTACATTTAACATATACAAACGCTTTGACCCAGTAAGTCTACAGTGCCAAGTCTTTTTCTATATGTGTATGCACACACACATATACATATATACATATACACACGTACACTATATGTAGGCATTATTATGACAAAAGCGTGAACATAAACTAATTGACCTTCAACAGGAAAGTAATTAGAAAAATTATGATATGGCTATACTACATAACACTATACAAACCTTCAAAACAGTGACTTATGTCCCCATGCAAGGACCTGGAGGGGTGTTCACTAACCAAAGGCTGGAACTTCAAATATAAGAAAATAGGAGATGTCTCAATTTAAAATGTGCAATCAATTTGAATAGATATTTCGCAAGAGAAATTTCAATAAACATATGGAAAGCCATTCATTCTCAGAACGTCAGAAATATCTTGATAAAAGTCACAGTTAGATACCACACACCCACTTTCAAAAACACTGACAATATCACTGCTGTTGATGATAAGGAGCTCCTGGAACTCATAGATTGCTGGCAGAAATGAAAATCTAGAATTATAGATTAAAACTGAATATAAAAATACCATAATTCAGCACTTTTCCTCTTAGGTATATGCTAAGCATATATGTGTATATATGTGTTTAAAAGGTCATGTAAAATAACATACATAGCAAGCATTATTCATAGCACCTTCAAACTGTTAACAATCCTCATATTCATAAGCAGAGTGAAGACACAGGTTAGGGTATATTCATACCATGGAATACTATACAGCAATATAAATAAGCCAATTCCTATTGCATACACTGATATGGATAAACATCACAAACATAATTTGGAGTAAAATAAGTCAATGCAAAGGAATATATACTCAATGGATGTATTTACATAAAGTTCAAACACAGGTAGAACTAATTTATGGTGAATAGCATAATTTTTCTAAAATAAAAGGGTAGGTCATTTCAACCCATACCTCAAGGAAAAGTATTCAAACTAGCAATAATAATATTGTAATATTATTACTGTATAAAAATTGTGTTGAAATACTATAACACATGGCTAAAAGAAGCAAATGTTCTAAATTATAATAAACAGTTTTGTTGTTTTAGTGATAATACAAATGTTAACATAAGAATGTTATAATAGTTACATAAAAAATTTCAAAATCTTGCTCTTATTGAGAGATACAACAGTCTTAAACTAAAAGAATGAGGTTTGCGTTCTCTTACTTTACTTCCTAAAACATCATTTTCCTTGTTTGTAAAATGCATTGCTAAATAATATCTACCTCACAAAGTTGTTATAAAGATTCAATGAAATTATGTAAGCACATGCATTTCAAAAGCCTAAAAATTACTAATAAATGCAACTTCTTGTTCATATAAATGGCTCTAACAATTTTGGAGCGGTTTTGTATGCTGATGTACAAGTAAACATTTTTCAGATCTTATTTTTGTTTTTTTCTTCTTCCAAGCAAATTGCATACTAAAATTCATCTGCTATAAATATGTGTCATTATAAAGTATTTACACACAATTTGGTTCTATTTTAAAAGTTTCTACCTCACTTGAGTACCAGTACCTTTCAAAAATAACTTATATTACTACAGTGTCTACGTCAGTGTTTCTCATCTTTTAGGTTTATTATTTTTAATTAACACCAACTAATGAACCTTTCTAGATATCATTTTTCTAATTGATACCCATGAAATTTCCATACTACAGATAAACACTCCATGTTTGTATAGTGTATGTAGATTTGTACTTTGAAAAGAGTAAAATCCCCTCCTCTTCTGCCAAGAACGAATTTTCACTTCTTTGGATGTAGTTGAGAATGTATGATCTAGAATAAAGCTCATTTTAAACTTATATTTCTATTCATATTGCACAAGTCAATATTTGGAAAGTTCTTAGAACAGTGTCTGGTACAAGTTAGGTTTTATCTAGGTGTCTATTCATTAAATTCTGTGGGCAGTTCAGGTAGAAACACACAATTAATGCTAATTACAGTTTGAAATCATGCTCTCTGAGCTTTCTTGTTTGTGAATCCCATAAGAAAAAAAAATTCTTAACATGCACCACAAATGCCTGCATAGTTTGTTAATTGACAAGTTATATACAATATGCTTTGTAAAATAAACATAAAAACAGGAACTACAGAAGAGGTAAAACTTATTTAGAAAGAGAAATTCTAGTATTTTCCTCCCACATCCCAATCACATCTGTATCAGTGAGAGGACTCTGATTTAAACACTTAATGCTGTCAATGTTCATGTAAGAACGAACTTTTTTCATGTACCACTTTACATTGTCAAGGCCCTTTTGCATTAAATGTCATACTTGACCCACATGACTGCTCTGTGAGACTGAGATGAGCCAAGCAAGTAATAGTCCCCCTACAGTCAAATGAAGCTGAGAATCAGAGAAGTCAACGTGTCTTGAGCAAGCTGTGTGAGTACACAGTCAGAATCATTGCTGAATGTCATATCTGCCTCTTTGACTGCTAAGAGTTGCCTTAGCATAATTCTTAAGGGTCCTAGGATTTTTGAAATGGTCACTGAGCCTTGGCCTCAACTTAAAGTCCCCAGCTCCATTAGCCCCTAACAAGAGAGTCTGTCTGTCCTCTGCAGCTTTGAAGGAAGACATTGACTTCTCCTCTGTAGCTATAAAAGTCCTAAATGGCATCTTCTTCCAATAGGACACCATTATGTCTACATCAAAAATCTGTTGTTGACTTCACCAATAATTGTAGATCGATCTTCTTGATAATTTGCTGCAACTAGTGCATCAGAACTTTCAGCTTCACCTTGCACTTTTATGTTAAGGATAGTGTCTTTCCTTAAACCTCATGAACCTACCTCTGTTAGTTTCAGACTTTTCTTCTGCAGCTCTCTCACCTTTCTCAGTCTTTACAGAATTGAAGAGAGTTAGGGCCTTGCTCTGCATTAGGCCTTGCATTAAGGAAATATTGTGGCTGGTTTGATCTTCTATATAGACCATATCAGCAATAGGCTTTTTGAATTTCCTTCAAGAACGTTTTCTTTTCACTTATAACTTGGCTGTTTGGCACAAGAAGCCCAACTTTCAGCCTATCTCAGCATTCAGCACGCTTCCTCCATATTTAAAGTGAGAGACATGCAACTCTTTCACTTGAATACTTAGAGTCCATTGTAGGATTTGGTTGGCCAAATTTTAATATTCCTTTGTCTCAGGTAATAGGGCAGCCCACGTTGAAAGAAAGAGATGGAAAATGGTCAGTCAGTGAATGGAGCAGTCAGAAAATGTACAATATTTATCCATTAAGCTTGCCATCTTATCTGGGCACCGCTTGTGACATCTCAAAACAATTTCACTAGTAACATCAAAGATCACTGATCACAGATCACCATAACAGACAAAATAATGATGAAATAATTTGAAATATTGTGAGAATTACCAAACTGTGACACAGAGACATGAAGTTGGCACATGCTGTTGAAAATACAGGCTTGCTCAACACAGGGTTGCTACAAACCTTCAATTTGAAAGAGAACAACAACACTATCTGCAAAGTGCAATAAGGCAAAGCACAATAAAACAAGGTATGCTTTATGAGGAGGATGCTTGGGGAAAAACCACTGAATGTGGTATATTTTGTGCAGACCTTGATTCACAGAGTGAATCATGTGGATTTCTGAAGGAAGAGCATCCCATGCTAAAAATACATCAACTTGAGGACTGGACTTAATGTATTCAAGGAAAGTAAGGAGGCCAGTGTGGTTTGAACCATTGGAAAGAGAGCCTTTAATTTCAAAGCAATGGGAGCGGAAAAGGAAGGATGCAGAAAGACACAAGGGGCAGTGAGCCTGCATGCTTTCCCATAATCAAGCTCATTTTCTCTTTTTCTAATGTTGGAAGAGGGATTTAAAAGACTAATCTAAGAGACTGTTCTAAAGCTTCTCAGTTAAACAACCCCAGAGTCGATATTCATATCCAGGCCAGACCAAAACCCCAGAGGATTTCCCCACTACTCCTGATGTGCACCCACTGCTCGCTGGCTTTACACAAGAGAGGTGTTTATGGAAACCTTAGCCATGCTTCTAAGCTCTACCTTCTTGCTTCCTGAATTGTTTGCAAGTTTTCCATTCAACAGGACAACACAAACAGACTTTCAGCGACGGATTTACTTTTCTTTGCAAATTTTATTTTAGGTTCGGCAGGTACATGTGCAGGTTTGTTATATGTGTAAATTAAGTGTTTTTGAAGTTTGGTGTACAGATTGTTTTGTCACCTATGTAATAAGAATAGTGCTTGATAGGTAGTTTTTTGAACCTCACCCTCCTCACACCCTCCACCTTTAAGTGGGACTCAGGATCTGTTTTCTTCTTTGTGTACATGTGTACTCAATGTTTAGCTCCCACTTATTAGTGAGAATGTATATATTTGGTTTTTTATTCCTGTATTCGCTTAGGAAAATGGCCTTCAATTGCAACCATGTTGCTGCAAAGGACATGATCTTGTTCTTTTTATGGCTGTGTAGTACTCCATGGTGTATATGTACCATGTTGTCTTTGTTGTCATGGTGTATATGTACCATGGTTGTCTCCATGTCTTTGCTATTGTAAATGGGGTGCTGTGATTAACATACACGTGCATGTGCCTTTATGGTAGAACAATTTATATTCCTTTGGGAACATACCCAAAAATGGGATTGCTAAGTTGAATGGTAGCTCTACTTTAAGTTCTTTGAGAAAGCTCCAAACTGCTTTCCGCAGTGGCTAAACTAATTTACAATCCCAATAGCAGTGTAAAAGTGTTCCCTTTTTTCTGCAACCTCATCAGCATCTGTTATTTTTTGACTTTTTAATAATAGCCATTCTGACTGGTGTGAGATGGCATGCTCTTGTGGTTTTTATTTGCATTTCTCTAATCATTAGTGATGTTGAACATTTTTTTCATATTCTTGTTGGCCATGTGTATGTCTTCTTTGAAGAAGTCTCTGTTCTTGTCCTTTGCCCATTTTTTAAAATGCGGTTGTTTGGTTTTTGCTTGTTAATTTGTTTAAGTTCCCTATAGACTTTGATATTAGACCTTTGTCATGTAAATAGTTTGAAAATATTTTCTCTCATTCTGTGTGTTGTCTGTTTACTTTGTTGATAGTTTCTTTTGCTATGCAGAAGGCCTTTAGCTTAATTAAACCCCATTTGTCAATTTTTGTTTTTACTGCAATTGCTTTTGGCAATTTCATCATGAAATCTTAGCCAGGGCTTAAGTGCAGAGTGATATTTCCTAGGTTTTCTTCTAGGGCTTTCATAGTTTTAAATTATATATTTAAGTCTTTAATCCATTTTAAGTTTTTTTTAATATGGTGAAAGAAAGGAGTCCAGTTTCAATCTTCTGCATATGGCTAGCCTGTTATCCCAGCACCATTTATTGAGTATGGAGTCTTTCCCCCTTGCTTATCTTTGTCAACTTTACTGAAAATCAGATGGTTGTAGGTGTGCAGCTTTATTTCTGTGTTCTCTATTCTGTTACATTAGTCTATGTGTCTGTTTTGGTGTCAGAAACATGTTTTGGTTACTGTAGCCCTGTAGTACAGTTTGATATCAGGTAATGTGATTCCTCTGGCTTTTTTTTTTTTTCCTTATGATTGCTTTGGCTATTTGAGCTTTATTTTGTTTCCATATAATTTAAAAAAAAATTTTTTTCTAATGCTGTGAAAAATGTCATTGGTAGTTTGATAGGACTAGCATTGAATCCATAAATTGCTTTGGGCAGCATGGCTATTTTAACAATAATAATTCTATCCATGAGCATGGAAAGGTTTTCATTTGTTTGTGTCATCTCTGATTTCTTTCAACAGTGTTTTGTAATTCTCATTGTACAGATCTTTCACCTCCCTGGTTAGCTATACTTGTAGGTGTGTAGAAATGCTACTGATTCTTGTATCTTGAAAGTTTGCTGAAGTTGTTTATCAGATCTAGGAGCTTTGGAGAAGACACTATGGAGTTTTCTAAGTATAAAATCATATAATCAGCAAAGAGAGATAGTTTGACTTCCTCTCTTCTTATTTGGATGCCTTTTATTTCTTTATTTTGCCTGATTGCTCTGACCAGGACTTCCAGTACAATGGTGAATAAGAGTACTGAGAGTCTTGTTTTGGTCCTCAAGGGGAACACTTTGGGCTTTTGCCAGTTTAGTACAAAGTTGAGTGTGAGTTTTGATTCTTTCTATCCATGAACATGGAAAGTTTTTCCATTTGTTTATGTCATCTCTGATTTCTTTCAGTAGTGTACTTTAATTCTCATTGTAGAGATATTTCACCTTTCTGGTTAGCTGTATTCCTACGTAACTTATCAATATAGATGGCTCTTATTATTTTGAGCTATGTTCCTTCAATTCCTAGTTTTTTGAGGATTTTCAACATGAAGGGATGTTGAGTTTTATCCAACGTGTTTTCCGCATGTATTGAGATGATCGTGTGATTTTTGTTTTTAATTCTGTTGATGTGATGAATCACATTTATTGACGTGTGTATATTGAACCAATCTTGTATCCCAGTAATAAAGCCTACTTGATCATGGTGGATTAGCTTTTTGATGTGTTGCTGGATTCATTTTGCTAGTATATTGCCGATGATTTTTGCATCTATGTTTATCAGGGATATTGACCTGAAGTTTTTTTTCTTTTTTCTTTCTTTTTTGTTTTGTCTCTGCTAGGTTTTGGTATCAGAATTACGCTGGGTTAGGGACGAGTTTCTCCTCTTCAATTTTTTTGTAATAGTTGCAGTAGAATTGATACCAGCTTTACTTAGGACATCTGGTAGAATTCAGATGTGAATTTTTCTGGTCCTGGGCTTTTTCTGGTTGGTAGGTTTTTTATTTTTGATTCAGTTTCAGAACTCATTGTTGGTCTGTTCATGGTTTCATTTTTTCCTGGTGCAATCTTGAGAGGTTGTAAGTTTTCTACATTTTATCTATTTATTGTAGGTTTTCTAGTTTGTATGCATAGAGGTGTTCATAATAGTCTCTGAGGATTTTTTGTATTTCTTTAGCATTGGTGGTAATGTTCCCTTTGACTTTTCTGATTGTGTTTCTTTGGATGTTCTCTCTTTTTTCCTTTGTTAGCCTAGCTAGTGCTGTATAAATCTTATTTATTCTTTTAACATACTGACTTTTGGTTTTGGTGACCTTTTGTATGGTTTTTCACAACTCCATTTCACTCTGATTTTGGTGATTTATTTTCTTCTGCTAGCTTTAGGATGTGTTTGCTCTTTTTTTTTCTATTTTCTCTAGGCTTAATGTTAGATTCTTAATTTGAAATCCTTCTAACTTTTTGATGTGGGCATTTGGTGCTATAAAATTTCTTCTTAACACTGCTTTAGCTGTGCCCCTGAAATTCTGGTATGTTTTATCATTGTTTTCATTACTTTCAAATAATTTGTTAATTTCTCCCTTAACTTGTTTACCCAAAGGTCATTCAGAAGCAGGTTGTTTAATTTTCATGTAATTATATGGTTTAGTGAGATTTTCTTAGTATTGATTTCTATTTTTATTATGCTGTGATCTGACAGTGTGGTTGGTATGAGTTTGGTTTTTATGAATTTGTTGGGAATTGTTTTATGACAGATTGTGTGGTTAATTTTAGAGTATGTGCCATATGCAGATGAAAAGAATGTATATTTCGTTGTTGTTGAGTGGAGTGTTCTGTAGATGCCTGTTAGATCCATTTGGTCAAGTGCTGAGTTCAGGTCTTTAATATCATCGTTAGTTTTCTGACTCACTAATCTGTCTAATACTGTCAATGAGGTCTTGAAGTCTCCCAATATTGTTGTGTGTTTATCTAAGTCTCTTTGTAGTCTTTAAGATCTTATTTAATCAACTTGGGTAATCCAGTGTTGGGCGCATACATATTCATACATATTGTACTTTTTATCATTATGTAATGCTCTTCCCTGTCTTCTTACATTGTTGATTTAAAGTCTGTTTTGTCTGAAATTAGTATAGCAACCCCTGTTCTTTTTTTTTTGTTTTCCATTTGCTTGGTAGATTTATCTCCATCCATTTACTTTAAGCCTATCAATGTCATTCCATGTGAGATAATCTCTTGAAGACAGAATACAGCTGGGTCTTGCTCCTTTCTCCATTTGACCACTATGTGTGCCTTTTAAGTGGGGCATTTAGCCCAGTTATGTTTAAGGTTAATATTGATATGTGCAGATTTGATCCTGTCATCATGTTGTTAGCTGGTTGCTATGCAGATTTTATTGTATAGCTGATCATAGTGTCAATGATCTATATACTTAAGTGTGTTTTTGTGGTGGCCAGTAACAGTTTTTTATTTCCATGTTTAGCACTCCTTTAAAACATTTTATAAGGCAGGTCTTTCCCCAGTGATAGCAGAATAGATGGGATCAGGGGTGTTAATCAGGTTAAGTTGTTTCAGGTGTGAGATAGTAATAGGGTTGTAGTGCTTGAGTTTAGGTTGAGTACTAGGAATGCAGTAGTTGTTAGAATAAAATAGATGGCTAGGTTAAAAATGGTAATATTTGGGTTGTATATTAGCACTGCTATTATTCAGCCTATGTGAGTGATTGAGGAGTATGCTAGGATTTTACGTAGTTGTGTTTGATTAAGTCCAGCCTGCCATGATAGATAAAATTGAAAGGGTAAGAATAATATTTATGTTTACTAATGGGGAGATTTGATATGTAATTGAAATGGGGTTAGTTTTTGTCATGTGAGGAGGAGTAGGCTGGGTATTAGGGGGGGTTCCTTGAGTAACTTCTGGGACTCAGAAGTGGAAGGGGGCTATTCCTAATTTTATTACAAGGGCTATTATTATTATTAAAGATGAATATTTGTTAGTGGTGTTGATTGTGGTTCACTGTCTGGAAAGCAGGTTATTAGAGAGAATGGCTATTATGAGGATTATGGATGCAGTTGCTTGTGCGAGGAAATATTTAATAGTGGCCTCTGTGGAATGGGGGTTTTGGTGGTAACGAATTCCCTTAGCATCTGCTTATCTGAAAAGGATCTCATTTCCTCTTTTGCCTATGAAGCTTAGTTTGGCTGGATATGAAATTCTTAGTTGGGAATTCCTTTTTTTAAAGAATGCTGAATATAGGCTCTCAATCTCTTCTGGTTTGTATGGTTTCTGCTGAAAGGTCTACTGTTAACCTAAAGATGTTCTCTCTGTAAGCAACCTCCCCCTTCTGTCTAGCTACATTTAATATTGTCTTTCACTTTGCCCTTGGAGAATCTGATGACTATGTTTCTTCAGGATAATCATCTTGTATAGTATCTCACGGGAGTTCTCTGCATTTCCTGAATATGAATGTTGACCTCTTTAGTGAGGTTGAGAAAATTTTCACGGATAATATCTTCAAATATGTTTTCCAAGTTGCTTGTTCTCTCTCCCTCTCTTTCAGGGATGCCAATGAATCATATGTTTGGTCTTTTTACATAATCCTGTATTTCTTGGAGGTTTTATTATTTTTTATTCTTTCTGTTTTTTTTTTTTTTTTAATTTTCTGACTGAGTTGATTTGAAGAACTGGTCTTCAGGCTGTAAGAATTCTTTCCTCAACTTGGTCTATTCTTCTATTGATACTTCCAATTGTATTATAAAATTATTTTAATGAGTTATTTGGCTCTATCAGAACAGTTTTGTTCTTTCTTTAAAAATGGCTGTTTAGTATTTCAGCTCTTGAAATTATTTTATTGGATTCCTTAGATTTCTTGGGTTGGATTTTGACTTTTTCCTGAATCTCAATGATCTTGATTCCTATCTAGATTCTGAATCCTATGTCTGTCACTTCAGCTATTTCAGCCTAATTAAGAACCATTTCTGGAAAACTAAGTGTGGTAATTTGAATTTGAAGGTAGGAAAATACTGTGACCTTGAGTCGTCAGAGTTCTTACACTGGTCCTTTCCCATCTGTGTAAGCTGGTGTTCATTTAATCTTTGAAGTTGCTTTCCTTTAGATAAGGTTTTTATTTTTTTTCTTGTATATTCTTTGATGCACTTGGAGGCTTGACTGTGGCATAAGGTGGGTTTAGTAAACTGGCTTCTTTTCTGGATAACTTCAGCAGGACAAGGCTTAGCTCATCACTTCTGGTCTGCATGCTCTCACCCTGGGGGACTGGTATCAGGTCCATGGCTTTGTTCTCTGGCCCCTCAAGGTTCAGCACCTGCTGTGCTGCAGGGCCCAAGGTGTTCCCAGTCCATTTGCAACACCACTCTGATGGGGGATGCTGGTCAAAGTACTTCATATGGACAGTGGTAGTGGGATTTGCTCTCATATACATGTGTCATCAGTGATGGCAGTGCAGCAGGATGTGTGCACATTAGTGAGGGCAAGGCACCAGTGGGGGCTTGACTGTCACTTTTTTTTTTTTTTGTAGATGCAAGGTCTCACTCTGTCACCCAGGCTGGTCTCAAATTCCTGGCCTCAAGCAGTCTTCCCACCCTAGCCTCCCCAGGTGATGAGATTACAGATGTGAGCCACCACTCCCAGTGCTTCAGCAGACTAATTTTCATTCTTAACTCCTTAAACACAGTTTTCACTGTGGAGACACTATCTGATGACTTTCAAGCAATTTCTTATTAATGGGTAGAATCGAACTAAACTAGAGTTAGTTAAGGTAGTCCAGTTCATAGTCCCCCACCTAGAGGGAGAGGTATGCTATATTCTAAAATCTCAGCTATCCAGAGCCAAGCTGAGTATGCCTAAGAGAACAAACACTGGCCTTAAAATTAGAGTTAGAATCCATGTGACAACATTTATTAATTACATTTTTTGAGGAGGTTATCAGGCTCATATTCAAATTCTATTCACTCATTCTTTACCAAGATGTATAACATGCTAGACTGTCAGTGTTGCAGGATGACAGCTTGCAAGTAGAGGGACCAATTGCCCCTAATGTCCCTAATTGAAGGGTTCCACAGGAGTTGGGGACTGTAGAATGAAAACTAGGAAAGCCTGGGGCAAGCAGAAGCCAGCCACCCTATTTCAAACCATCTTCAAGACTAACAGCAGTTGATAGATGTGGACAGAGAAAGATGCTACAACAGAACAAGCCAAAAACTGATCTTCCAGAAAGAGTCAACAAAACAAGTAAAGTTAAGGACATGATAATTTCAAGCACTGCAATTGGGTCATTTAGCGCAAGAGAAAATAAGCTTTCATGCTTCACACCCATGAGGATATCTAAAATTATAGCACAGCACAAAAATGGATATGATTTTAGTTTAAAAAGTAGAGAAATATGAAGTTTATTTATAAAGTTTTCATTTCAATAACTAACCAAATGTAGTTGCTTTATTAAAAGGACAGCTTTTAGTTATTTGCAAAATTGTCTCTTAGGAAATAGCACATTTTCCAGTGTTGTTGGACAAATGAGATGCAACTGTAATATAATATGCTAGAGGCCATCTGCACCTAAACTGCTATTCTAAGCTTTGAAGAAAGTGGTAATTTGTTCAGGCTTCTACTAATTTGGGCACTAGAGGGATAATTGGTTAAGTAATATCCTTGTAGTAGAAAAAAGAAAGAAAAATATATCTCTGCGCTTTCAAGAATGTCTTATGGGCAATTCAGGTGTCATTTGCTCATCAATAAAATCTACACCAGCATATGACTTAAAAGCAAAAAATGGTGATTCGATCTGGTGGAAGATAGGCACAGATCTTTACTGTGAGAATATGTAATCTGTAGGTTCTAAAATTAGGGCAGAGTCTAATTTTAATTTTTTACAACAAATTTATTTTTGTCAAAATAAATTTTTTAAACATGTCTTAAATAAAGTCTTTAGAATATTTGGAATAAAATATTTTCAGCTCTATTAATAATTTCACATGTAATAATGACATTCCAATATCAATTTATAATTTAAAAGACACATCAGATACATCACTTCAAACCCAATAATGCTACAATAGAAATATTAACTCTGTTGTATAAATGCAGACAATTACTCTTAGAAAGAGGAATAAATTATTTAGTACCTACTGCATTTTACAATGCATTATTTTATTTAATCCTTTTAGTAACCTGACACGGAAGGAATCACTAATGCCATTTACAAATGAGGAAACTCACGCTTAGGTAAATTTGTTTCTTGGCTTTTCAAAGTCCAAAATCTATCTTTCCCCTCTGCATTTCTATATTTCCAAATAACTTGCTAAGAAACATTCAGCAAACCAGTAGATTTCAAACAGCTCCATCACTCAGCCTGGGGTTCTTTCTGATAAATTAAAAAAAACTAACTTATTACTTTTTAATGATAATGAGCAAGCATTGATTTCTAATGAAACTAAACAATAAAAATTCTTGAATTTGGTTCTATACAGTAAAATTTACAGTTGAATAAACTGGCTTATGTAAGCTGTAAATTAATATGTAATAAACAGTTTACCAGAATAGCCTGGTTTCTCAAATGTATCACCCTTAAATTAGTCAAAATGGCTATTAGAGTTGCATTTTATCTGTTATCATGTAATAACATGCAAATATTTATTTTATCCTCTTAATAAATACATATTGAGTATCAACTATATGCCAGGATTATCTAAAACTGAGATTTGAAGGTGAGCAAACATAGCCCAGCGCCAAAAGCTCTCACAATTTAGGTGAGTGTGGTTCCAAATTGCTGGCTCCATCTGTTTATGTTAAGAATCATTGAATTTTAAAAGTGACCACATATGCAGCCCTAGCTAAATACAGATGATGGTCAAACGCAGGGGAGCAGATCTACAATTTGGAGACAGTCATGACAAAATTTAGCTACAGCCGGTTTTATGTGAAACAACAATAATAAAAAAGATGGCTATGTGATAATTCTGCTGGGCACTTTATGCATCATTTCATGGTTGCAAATCTGTAAAATACATATTATCACCATGTTACAGGAGACAGAGATTGCACAGATGCTAAGTAGTGGAGATAGGTTTTGAATGACAGACATTGACAAGAGATTATTATAATACCATGGGATAAGACTTATGATAAAGTTATGCAAAAATTGGTGTGAGTGTAGAATACAGGATACATGATTAATTCAATAAAAGGCCTATTTCCAGAAGACTTATACTGTCTATGGTAGAGACCAAATTTTGCTCATAGGTCAAATGTGGAGATATGTCAGTGAGCAAATTAGTATAGCCATTGTTAAATCACTGTACTGTTGATTGATAAAACTGTCTGTTACAATGGCAGAATTACCTAAAGTTTAAACTGAGGACATCTCTCTATAGTTCACTGATAAATAATCCCAATCTGGGTTTAGTCCTAAACACCAAACCAGGAGCACATTAGACAATAATTATTAGTACTTAGGTCTTGAGAACTATACTTCATGACTTTGGTCAATATCAAAAATTTACTTTTTCTGTTAAAATAAACTCAGTAAGCTGTGTGTGGTGGTGCACTCCTATAGTCCCAGCTATTCTAGAGGCTGAGGTAAGAAGATTGCTTGAGCCCAGGAGTTAAAGGCTGCAGCAAGCTACGATGGTACCACTGCATTCCAGCCCAGGTGACATAGCAAACCCTCATCTCTTAAAAAAATTTAAAAGTCTCAAATCAGTACTGACAGTCTTATTAGTTTGAAATAATTCTGAATTATACTTTGAGTCTGGGAAATCTAATTCTAGCCATCCCAGAGATTAAATCAACTCATTGGAATTTGGACTGTGCATACTGAACACCTAAATTGAGAAGCTAATGCTACTTAGTTGGGGGATTGTGTTTCATTAAAAATGCTATTCCGGTCAATGTTGTTACATAGTGGCCTCTCAAAAATATGGTGCAAATGAATGACTATTAATGTTACTACTTTATGTTACTACTTTTGCTGTAATGTTACTATTTTTCTATGGCTATGGAAAATTATTCCAGCACCTTGAATTTTTGTTGAAGAGTTTATGATTTGTCAAGTACTTTTTTTTTTTTTTTTTTTTTTGAGACGGAGTCTCGCTCTGTCACCCAGGCTGGAGTGCAGTGGCGCAGTCTCGGCTCACTGCAAGCCCCGCCTCCCAGGTTCACGCCATTCTCCTGCCTCAGCCTCTCCGAGTAGCTGGGACTACAGGCGCCCGCCACCACGCCCGGCTAATTTTTTTTGTATTTTTAGTAGAGAGGGGGTTTCACCGTGGTCTCGCTCTCCTGACCTCGTGATCCACCCGCCTCGGCCTCCCAAAGTGCTGGGATTACATGCGTGAGCTACCGCGCCCGGCCTGATTTGTCAAGTACTTTTAAGCCCCTAAAGCATATATGCTCAATGAAGACAGGGACTTGTACGCTTTGTCAATGCTTATATTTCCAATACCTAGAACACAGAAGGCATTTACTGAATATTTATTACTTACCTAATATAGAACATAGAAAGCACTTACCTAATATTTATTACTGCACTATGCACATAATAGATGCCCCATTAATATTTGCTAAATGAATTACCATATGTCCTTGGAATGCACTTCTTTCAATTTATAAATTTGGGTCAAGTGGATTTTTTTTTCTAATTTCCCTCTCTTTACTAATTATCACAAGAGGACAAGGAGAGAGCTGTGGAAATGTTCATTTTATGAATTCACCTTAAAGGCTAGAACTTTCAGATGATTTTAATCAACACTGTTTATTCTTTAAAATAACAATTTTTATTTTCACAATGTAAATAAAATTTCTCTCCACATTGAGTGTAATATATGAATGAGACATCTGAGAAGAAATGGAAATAACATATTTGCTGGAACCCAGGTTGATTAAAGTTAGGTGAGTGCAAAAGTAATTGCAATTTTTGCATTGTTAGAATTTGCCATTTGATATTGTTGTACATTCTTAAACAAATGTGGTTATGTTATATATCATTTTAATGGGCATTTCTTGTTTTATGTTTTTTTGTGAATGACTTAGTACTTGCTTTTTATTTTATGTTTATTTTAGACTATGGAAATGATGTTAGACAAAAAGGAAATTCAAGCGATTTTCTTATTCTGGTTCAAAATGGGTAGTGAAGCAGCTGAGACAACTCACATCAACAACGCATTTGGCCCAGGAACTGCTAACAAATGTACGGTGCAGTGGTGTGGTGGTTCAAGACATTTTGCAAAGGAGACAACAGTCTCAAAGATGAGGAGTGAGTGGCCGGCCATCGGAAGTTGACAACAACCAATTGAGAGCAATCACAGAAACTGATCCTCTTACAACTACACGAGAAGTTGCCAAAGAACTCAACAATGACCATTCTGCAGTCGTTCGGCATTTGAAGCAAATTGGAAAGGTTTTGAAAAAGCTCCATAAGTGGGTGCCTCATGAACTGAGCAAAACTAAAAAAAAAAAAAAATCACTTTGAAGTGTCATCTTTTTTTATTCTACACAACAAAGAGCCATTTCTCCATCCAGTTGTGATGTGCAGCAAAAAGTGGACTTTATACAACAACTGGCGACTACCAACTCAGTGGTTGGGCCGGGAAGAAGCCCCAAAGCCCTTTCTAAAGCTAAACTTGCACCAAAAAAAAGTGATAGTCACTGTTTGGTGGTCTGCTGCCAGTCCGATCCACTACAGATTTCTGAATCCTGGCGAAACCATTACATCTGAGAAGTATGCTCAGTAAATCGAGGAGATGCACCAAAAACTGCAACACCTGAAGCCAACATTGGTCAACAGAAAGGGCCCAATTCTTCTCCATGGCAACACCTGACCGCACATCAGTTCTTCTTCAAAAGTTGCACGAATTGGGCTACGAAGTTTTGCTTCATCTGTCATATTCACCTGACCTGTCACCAACTGACTACCACTCTTCAAGAATCTCGACAACTTTTTTTTAGGGAAAATGCTTCCACAACCAGCAGGGTGCAGAAAATGCTTTCCAAGAGTTTGTCAAATCCCAGAGCATGGATTTTTACCCTAAAGCATTAAACAAACTTATTTCTCATCGGCAAAAGTATGTTGATTGTAATGGTTCCTACTTTGATTAATGAAGATGTGTTTGAGCCTAGTTATAATGATTTAAAATTCATGGTGTGAAACCACAATTACTTTTGCACCAACCTAATATTACTTTTTTTTAAGAAGTATTTACTTAGGTGTGATTTTTTTGTTATTTGTTTTGTTTTGTTTTTGACAGCCTCTGTTGCCCACACTGGAATGCAATGCTGTGATGCAAGCTCACCGCAGTCTCGAACTCTTGGACTCAAGCCATCAGCTCGCCTCTGCCTCTTGTGTAGCTAGGACCACAAGCATGAATGAGTACAACTTGCCCCTACATTTATTACTTGAATGATTTTCTCAAGCTAGCCATGCCAACAGGCTTTGTTAGTACCATTTTATAGAAAAACATGGGATTCAGTGTTTTGCTCAGAGTAATTGATGAAATTGGTGGAAAAGCTACCTGGGCTCAATCTAGCTTAAAGTTCTATGCCCTTTGCATTATGTTCCTATTCTTTCTACAAATAACGTTTTGATTCTAAAAAGTTCAGGGAGATGGGCAAATAGGATTTGCCTTAATCTTAAGAACCTGCTACATGCTGGTGGTCCATCAGTGAACAAAATGGACAAAGGTTGTGCTCTTTTAATCAAGTTATAGATGAAACAAACTTAAAAGCCAGTGCTGGAGATAAGAGATGATTAAGCAAACACAAAAATAAACATATCATTAACCTTGGGTGGATCACAATGGAGGAAATGACCAATGCAAGAATAGAAAACAACACAGGGGCCTGCTTAGACAATGAGCATCCTGTCAGTCATAGTCCCTGTACAACTCTGAACAAGCAAAATGTGAGAATTAAACATTGTATCCACTTCCTGCTCTCGTTAGTTACATTTTGAAAAAATTATCAAGATTCTTTCATATTCAGTTTCTTTATCAGAAAGATAGAATTCATCTTTTGAAGATATTTTGAGGTTAGATAATTTTGGTTGTGAAAATGCTACACACTCAGACACATATTAGGGCTTTATTATAAATTACTAAAACACGACCTACAGAAACTAGGCAAAGTACTCAAAATATAAAGATAAATAAGTTGAAATTCTTACTCTTGGTTAAAGGATAAAACATATCCATAATTAGAAAATTACATTCTGCCAAGTAAAATATAGATAAACATAGAGGAGAAACATCTAACACATTAAACCTTACTGGAGGATATGACATTCCTCCAACGTGGCAAAAAGATTCCTGGTAGAACAGCAGAGACAGAAAGATGGAGATGGGACACAGCATTGGTTTCTGGAAGTTAAGTGTGGACCAGTGCTGGAAGTACTTGGAAGAAGTAAAAGGGATGGATAATGGACAACTTTTCATGCTTCCCTGTTATCTCATTTAATTTTCTCCACTTATAAGAAGACCAGCTTCACATGTTATCATGGCTATTTCACAGATTAGAAAACTTTTGAGCAACAGTAACAATAATAAAAAAGAACACTAGATTCTAAGAAGATAGATCTGAATACTTCAGATTAAAGAGTAAATAACTGGAGGTGAGGTTAAGAATGGGAAGAAAGCAGAAATACAAAATAATAGAGTGATGATCACATCCCATGGAAAAGGAGAGAGACGGGGCTGATGGCCGGAGAGGTATATGGTCAAGGGAGATATTTTGCTTTATTTCGTTTACATATGTCTTTATACTGAAGCTTAAAGCAAGGAGGAAATAGAAGGTACTGAAGAAAAATAATGATTAGGAGAAGAGACTAGAAAATAAGAGAGGTAAGGAGCAGAGGTGAAGTTATTACCCTTAATGCTAATAAGTTCGTCAGTGTGTATTAAGTATTTACTATGTATGAGAATCTGTTGTAAGTGCATTAACATGTTTATGAGGTATATACCATTTTTACACAACTTTAAAAAAGAGAAAACTAATGTACAGTAAAGGTAAAATAATTGTCTCAATATTACTGAGCTGGTTAATGCTGTAAATGGGACTCAATCACACACCACTAAGCTCTATGAAAGTAAAGGAAGAAAAATATTACTCAGTTTGTAATTTGTGACATTGCCATGACCACACACTATATATAATATTCGTTCATCAAATCTAGATACTATAGTGACATAGTTTAGATCTAATTAACAAGAGTGTGTTGAAAGCAAAATCTTACTTCCTAAAGTACAATCCCTGTTAATTTTTGTTTTCCTAGCAGAATGAGACAAAGGAAAAGCTAAGATGATTTTTTAAGCACTTCAATTCTTTCCTCCCAATATATGACTATTTCTATCAAATGCAAAGATGTTACGCAATTTGAAAAATATTTTTCAGTTTTGGCATATATCTGCAAAAAGGATGTTATCTTCAAGAATCATATGTCTTTTGAAAAATGTTTCCAAGTGATTGTTCCTGATGCTGCTCTGATCAAAAATCAGGTTTGGATGAATGAAAAGGTTGGTTTCTTTAAACTCAATAAATGTATCCAAATGTTCTGCTCTCTGTCTCTTACTCATGAGGAATCTCGCTAATTTGAGTCCATCTGAATATTTAGAAACTGGAAGTTATCTGTTAGTGTACTGAATTATTTTCAGAAGACTGCTGAATTAAATTATTTAGTAAACCTGATATTATATCAATTAACTATTCAACTAGAATATTAATCCAATCCTTGCTATTTTATTAGTGAGTGCTTATAATTTATTGATCACTAATAATATCATCATGAAATTGTTTTTAAGCACAATTAGGATAAGTTGAAACATATAGGACCTCTTTTCTGGCCATAATAGAATAACGCAGTCCAAATTTTTTCATTTCACATGTTCTGCTAGAAAGTATATAAAACAATCATTTTCAGACATTTTGCAATAGGCAGCAAGGTTCTGTGGTTGCTCAGAGAAGGAAAACAACAAGGTAGTCCTTTAGATCACCTGGCATTCTGACTGGAGGCCCACCTTGGACCACAGAGCAATAGGAAATAAGGCAAGCATAGCATTCGGGCCTCACTGAATTTAAAGTTACAGAATTTAAAGTTTAAGGAGACCAAAGTTGCTGAGTGCTGCAGTTTTAGAAACAAAAGAGTTAAACAGAAAAAGAGCTCCAGAAATCTATAGAGAAATACTTGCTTGTTGGACACCAAGGGCAAGATTCCATGAAGTAGGGCAAACAGCATGGAGGAACCGTGAGCAAAGTGGTTTCCATAGTCAATTCAGTGCTAGAAAATGTTTGGGTGTCGACCAGCCTGAGTAACAAGTATTCACTGATTACTCAGGACATTCATGAGAGACCCCAGAAGAACCAGGCCTTTTCAGTGAAAGTAAACAACTTACGGAATAAAGACGAGTGTAGATCTGCTCTGACAATGATTAAAGGTAAGCCTAAAAAGATCACACTAAACTGGAGCTAATTAAGAGTCTGCCAGAACAAAGCCCAATCCTCATACAATAAAAACAATAAATTTCAGACAATTCACAACAAAATATCACAATATCCAGAGTCCAGTCAAAATTACTAGACATGTAAAGAAGCAAAATTAAGTAAATCACGACAAGGAGAAAAAAAAACAATAGAAGCAGACAAGGAACTGAGGAAGAACATGAATTCAGAGATAAAGATTTTTAAATAGCTATAAAGTTTTGTTACTATATTATGTTAATTAAAGAAGAGGGAGGAACAAGAAAACACCAAAAAAAAAAAAAAAAAAAAAAAACCCAAATACAACTGCTAGAAATGAAAATATATAATGTATGAGATAAATAGTGGGATTTAAAAAAGTAAGAAGGGACTAATATGAGATCAGGCATGGCAGAAGAAAATATTAGTAAACTTGAAAAAAATAGCAATACAAATTATGTTAAAAAGACCACAGGGAGAGTAAAAGGTTTTAAAATATCAACAGGGCATCTGTTAGCAATAGAATAATATCAAATACCCTTATATACAATAAAACTGGAGTTCGAAAAGAAGGGGATGTGAAATAGAATTATTTTAAAATAAATAGCCAACTATTTTCCTAATTTAATGGAATTTATAAACCAACGCTTCTATGAGAAACTCAATGAACCTCAACTGGGATAAATACAAAGAAAATCATACCAATTCATAGTGATCAAATTGCACAAAATTGTTCACAGAAATAAAATTTTATGAGAAGCCAGATACATAATCTGTATTTGCATAAAATACAAATAAGCAGTCATAAGAAACTATGAAAGCCAGAAAAAATGACAAGATAGCTTTAAATTGGTGTGTGAAATATTTTCAAGTTAGAATTCTGTATTCAGTTTGTGTGCTGAAGATTAAAGACCCCCACCCACACCCCAGCACACACATATATTGCTGAGAAGACATCCCCATAAAAAGATTAAATAAAAAATTTCAGAAATAACTGAAATGTATATCGTCAATTTATTGTTGACAAAAATATCAAGTAGAAAAATGAAATAAGAATGAGACTTTTTTCAATACATGGTGTTGAAACAACTGAATATGCATCCATGTGTAGGGAAAAACACCTACCCATCCACACTCATGTGACATATAAAGAAATCTCAATAGATGCTAGTTATCTTCATTATTTTTTCTAACATGTACAATTGGAATAATGGTATTAGTTCAACTGATCAGTCTAACTTAAGTGATGGCAGGCAGGATGTGGCTAAGCGGGTCAGTGAGGAAGGGGAGAGAATTGTTTATGAGATGAATACTGGGAATGCCATTGTAATGCTGTTTATTTTTTAATTTAGGAAAGAAGACATATTGATCTACTTTTAGCTCAGAATTCATGCAAGAAATCAGTTTTTGTACTAAAATGGTTTTAAAGTGCCCCTCTCTCTGCTAGAGTGAACAGAGAATGCCGAAAGCCACAAGAAAAGGCATTCACCAAAGAGAACAGAGCCAGGAGAGAGCCTCTGGGAAAGAGAAGGCTTTAGAGACATCGTTTTAACTTGGCAGTAAAGCAAACAAGCAACATAGCCACAGGACTGTTGGAGTGCGACAATGTTTTCTCTAGAAATAAACACTCAAGTCTTAAGGATTTGTTTTGAGCAAATGCATGAGAAATAAAACTTTTATTTGAAAAGTAATATGCATGTGTATGTGTGTATAGAGTGTGCCAGGACACTAGGGAGAAAAACAGCATCATGAAACACTCTAAGGGTAAATACAAAAAATAAAAAATGATTTTGTTACTTTTATTATGACATCTGAAACATCACTTTCAAACCTTTCAACATAGGTGATGTATCCATCCTACAGTGTCCATGAGCCTTATTTTATTCCTTAGTAAAATAAATCCATCGGATAAAAGGGTCTCTTTAGTTCATCCTAGATTTAGTGGTCGCTATAGCATCTCCCCTTTACTCTGGAAAAAATATATACATGATCCATTTTCTTTGGAAAGCTTAACCCAATCTCTACAGCACCCTTGACATGAAAAAGAAATGCTATATTGGTTATTTTTGCTTAAAAAAAAGAGTTTGTTTAGCATGGAAAAATATTTGCAGCTTGTGGGGCGATGATCAAGAGAGACAAAATTTTATAATCTCCCTTACAGAGCTCTTCATGGCTGCTATGACCACATATTAAAAGTCCCCCTTACAAAGGCATCTGCCAGATGTTTCATGTGACCCTGACTTTCCTAAGGAAAGAGTGAGGCCATATGAGCTAGATGCCAACCTCATCTAATTCGTTGAAACATAATTCATTTCCAATGAGGATATTAGATGAGAGAGGAAAGAGTGTTTTTATAGACTGCAGAGAAGTAATAGTGGAGGAAATAACTTGAAATAGACTGAGAATTATTTTTGGTCCTAGGAGACTTGGAAGTGAAATATGAGTTCCTTGAAACTGCCCTCAGGTCTTTAGGCTTCTTTAAAGTGTTCTATGGTTCACCAGAAATCCCACTCCTTTTCTTACAACAACTACTAACAATACTACTAGGGTCGGCTTTAGGGCTTTTAGATGTGTTTATAAACACCTGTTAACTGTTGTTCACATGGGGAAACATGGTTCTTTACTGGCTAGCAATAATACTTGTTCATCAAAAAGGGCACGTGTTGCATAAGGCACTGTGGCTACTCATGTGTATTGGTGAACCATCTTCTGGAGCAAAATGCCCTGGTTATCATAGATACCCAGGTAGACTTAGAGCAGTTTACTCCAGACCATGACAACAACTTCTCCCATATTCCTTTTAATTTTTTCTAAACTGACTGGGTTTCTTCTGCCTTGAAACCTGATCAGACCTCCCACCTTTTGAAAAGTATGAGATTTCTTTAATAGAATTACCCTTCAGGATTTTATTCTGAAAGAAAATTACACTGTGCCAACTTCTCTCATTTTGTATTGTAAAATTAGGTTAACACACTCTTTGTTATTAGCCTCAAAGAAGAAATAAGTCACAGGTGGATCTTAAACAGAAAACTAGGGTGGGGAGAGTCAATCCTTTCCCTATATTCCACTCACGGCCCTGGAAATAAATGTGTTTTTACAAGCCACGAGCTTCCAAATGGAGAATAGAGACACTAAAGGGGCATCTAAAGGTTGCTATTCCAATTGAGCTGTGGGCAAATGTCACAGAAGGTCTAGGAATCAGGGTCAGGGGCAGGAATTGAGGGCAACTCAGTTTCTAGATGTCAGGACATAAGCCACGAAGAACCTAGTACAGAAGACAGCAGAGTTAGAGTCATGGATGAAAGTCAAGGTCCAAATCTGGTAATATAAAGAAAGATAAAGTAAGAATCAGGCCTGGAACAGTCAGCCAGTCTTGGCTGGGAAGGAAGAAGTAAATTTTGGTCTAAATTAATTTAGGAAAAAAGTTTCAATTGACAAGGAATTTATTTAAAGGTCCAGGCACCCAGATGCTTGGATAAGCATCAGATTATCTCAAAATGCGCTGTCTTTGGCTCACACTAGATCTGTTACAGGGCTTGCTTTCAGAATCACTATCTTCCCATCAAGAGGGTGTTTTCCTGACTCATGACTCAGCTCCTCCACTAGTCTTAACTAGCTGTTTTGCAAAGTGAGTATACACAACTACAGAGTTCCTTCCTCATCAACTGATATAATTGTACTCGTATCTGCAAATGGTCCATCAATTCACATGCCAGTGTATTCTGTGAATGTCCCTAGCTCAGAGACTTTTAGAAAAATATAGAAACACAACGTGATTTTCACATCTTTGCTCCTACCTGAAGAATGACTGGTAACACAGATATCTTCAGATTCCTCACAACTGCATCAGAATGATTTCAAGAAGTGTTTGAGACCTTTTTGCATCTCAGTTCTGTGTTCAGTCATTACAGGAGACATTCAATGCTTTCCGTTAGGTCAGGCCCCTGGGCCCCTCATCTATAACACTGAAGTTAAACAGGAATTTTTCTTGCTAAAGACTTAACATAGATTTTAGTGAGAATGATCTGTGGTTTTCATCACATTTTCTTCCCAGATCAGAGGTTTCCAGAATGCGAATATGGTAAAAAGTAAAGGGTTGTTGGGGGTGGATGAGAATCATGACAAGCTCCTACTCTTTGTTCACTGGCCTCCTATGTTAGACTCTGCTTTCACAAATCCAATTTCCTCCTCCCTTAGTAAAGTTATATCTGTGCAAATCTCAGATCTCCTACATACAGACTCACAGCAAGAATTGCCAGTGGCAAGCCAAGAGATGCCTCAATTCCAGAATAAATGGAGTTTTATGAAAAAGTATCATAGAACCTATGGTATATAGAATCATTGGTGTTCTCAAGTATCACAATAGACATACAAATATAAATTTTTTTTAAGGTTTGGAAAGGCTGAAGCACTAAATCTTGTTTTCAAAATTCACTTAAAGTCTTAAAATTGCCAAATTTTTATTCATAGAGTAAGCAGCAACAAAATATCTTGAGGCTTTCTGGGACATAGATGTCTTTTCTAAACTGTTTATCTCTCCACACACCAGGGTGGCCTTAAGCTCCCTTAATCCTGTCATAACATTTCCCCTAGAAACCGTTAAATAAATCAAGCATCACTTATTTATTCTATGAAGACATATTCCTTATCTTCCTTTTGTTGAATTTTCAGTTTCATTTATCTATTATACATTTATATATTTATCTACCTATCATCTATTCATCATCTATACTCTGTGCTGGGAAACCCAAAAATGAATCCCAGCACTAATACTGCAGCCTGACACTCATAGTGCCACAAGGTTTTGAGCTCCTGCCATGTACATGTGTTGGTTGGTTCTCACAACATTCTGAGATGGATATTACTATCCTCATTTTGCTATGAGAAAACAGAAGCTCAGAAAGGTTAAGCAACTTGTCCAAGACCACACAGCTTTCAAGAAGCACAGGCAAATTTTGAAGCCAGGTTTGTCTCCAAAGCTAGTGCCTTTTCCATTATTACACTGCCACTTAGCTCTTTGCGCCTCCCTTTACCTTTCCTTGGGGCAAATAATGCTAATATCATAGGATGGTTGTGTGAATTAATTACAAAATGTGAATGTACCTGGTACAAAGTCTTAGGAGCCTTAGGTACATTAGGGCCCAAATACTATCTTCACTTTAATTTATCCCATTGTTTTTAAAGTTTACCTTTTTTTTCAGTTGAAATTAATCTATTAAAGTCTGCAGGGAGCTTATCCTCTAGAAGCGCTTAGGATACTGTGGGGAAAGGGAAAGGCATTGTTGTTTCTCAGAGCCCTCAAAAAGATGCTGAAGATGATAAAAACAAGGAGGCGGGATTCTGAAGGAAGAACTAAGGAGAAGAGAAGTTTGTAAATGAGACTGAAAAATGTGGACGAAACTAGGGGGAAAAACATTAGATAAAATATTACAAAAACAAGGAAGAAAATATTTTGAAAAAGACCTCAAATCATTTAAAAGCAGTATATCATAGATAATTATAAGAGCTAAGATTATATGACTCTTTATGTGCCAGCCCTATTGTGATATATGTACACACACATAATATATAAATATATATTATAAATATAATTAAATTAAATTATATATAATATAGCATTATATAGAATATATATCATTTATGTATTTTATATATAATACTATAATATATATACATGTATTTAAAATCATCACATTGCTCACAACAATGTACAAAATAGATACTATTGTTATTCCCATTTTACAGAATAGGGATTTGAATATTAGAAAGATTGGCACCCAAAGTCATTATATCAGTTTTCTATGCTATGTAACAATATTACTACAATCTTAGCAGCTCAAATAAAACATGATCTTACCATTTTTGAGGGCCAGAAGTTTAGCCATAGCCTAGATGGATCCTTTGCTTACAGCTTCACCAGGCTATATTCACAGTTTAGGCGGGGCTGTATTCTCATCTGGAGGTTCGAGTGAGGAAGACAGCTTCCCAGCTCACTCAGTTCCTTGATGGTTATTGGCTGTGGGCTGCCTGCAGTTTCTAGAGTCCATCCACAGTTCCTTGCCATATGGACATTCTCAAAATGGTCATTTACTTCATCAAACCCACTAGAATAATCTCTGGAGTGAGTCTGCTAGCAAGCCAGTCTTATACAATGTAATGTCATCTTGGGAGTGACAAATCATAATCTTTGACATATTACATTGGTTAGAAATAAATCACAGGTTCTACTCACACTCAAGAGAAGATTACATAGGGGCATGAATAGCAGAAGGCAGGAATCATTGGTGGTGGCTTGAGGGTCTGCATACTAGTCACCCAGCTATCGAGTGACAAACAGTTTAACTCCAGGGACTTCTCTTAAGCATTTTTCCACTGGGATTAGCAACATGGATATCAATAGAGATTTGAGGGAGAGCAATTTTACTGGAGCTATGAGTGAAAAACCCAACTGCTAGGACAACAGGCATATTTCAATTATTCCTAAATTTTTGCTTCTTTTATTCCTTCCTTTCTTGTCTTTTCTTTCTTTTCATTTTCACTTCCCTTCCTTTTATTTTTCTTCTTCTTCTTATCCTGATCCTCTTTCTCTTTAGCACTCAATTGCTGATAAATTCAATCACAAATTTCGTTTACTCCAATAACATTTACTCGTAACAGGTACTAAGTCAGGTGTTTAGGGCCCAGTTCTGAATTAGAAGCATATTTATTTGCTCCAAGAGCTTGTCATCTTCCCAAGATTCTGAGACAAACTTTTATCTTGAAAATTACTCAGACTGACCCTCTGAATTATTCAGTAGGCACAATTCATCTCTCTTGTCACTGGTCCTTCTAGTCTGACTTTTTCCCAGAAGTGAAAGAAGTATAACTGGAAATTCATGGGGACTGTGAAGTTAATCCAACCTGTGTTTGAAATTGGCTGGTACCAGGTCACATTCATCAACCTTGCTGCTGAAAATCTTAACTTTTCAGAAATTGTATATAATTCAAAAAGGCAATGTATAAAAGCACTGATTTAAGTCCTGCCATTGTTCTAATTGAGAACGTGATGACTTCTACCTAATGTAAAGTACTTTTACAATGATCTCCAAAAGGTAAATATTTAGTTCTTTTAACCATGTATTTTTACCAAAAATGAGCAAACATAAAAGGGGCCTATAAACTAGGTAAATTTAATTTTGTATTTTTCTGTTTAATCCTTGGACTTATACATAGAATCAATAAAGACATGTAAGAAATGGTCACATTTGTTAGATTATTTTATGAAAAAAGACAGAACAAATAATAGAATGAACCAGCAAAAGAGAAGTGAATGAATAAATAAGTAAATAATGAATCAACTACCTACCTAGTAAGAACAACCTTGTATAGGCCAAAGATGATAAACTAATTTTTGAAGACATATTTCTTTTGTATTTTCCCATTTTGCTTTTTTCCACTTGAGCTGTCCATAGCAAAATGTTAAGGAGTGAATGAGGAAGTCTTACTAAACCACAATGGTGAGACTTATGTAGAGTAGTCTTAGCCTCAGGAATTTCCATAGTCTGACAGAGGTAACTGGTGATGTGGAAAAACAACAACAACAACAGACAGACAAAAAATCATTCTGGGTTTCAGATAACCTCCAGCCAAGATAGCATTTGCTAAAGGAGAAAAGAGACTTGATCCAAAGCCAAGTGTCTAACAACCAGCCAGCCAAGAAGATGCAGGGGTGCTAGCCTTTAGTGAGTTAGAGCCAAAAGAATGCCTTGTGAATTAGGGCTACCACCTCTTAAGTACTTTCTATAAGCCAGAGATGTTGCACGCTGTCTTCTTCAAGCCCCAGCAGTTCTCAGTGCAGGAACAAGGCCATGGGACTTCAATTAAAGTTCCTGAGGCCTGCTGGCTTTCAACATTCAGAAGTATAGGACTCTAGAAAGCATAATACTCTATATATGCTTCATACTACATAACATCCTCAGCTTAATCACATTAATACATCTATATCCAAAAATTGGGAATATTAAGTGTGATAAGGGAGGACTTAAATAGTTGTATGTCAATTCAGAAGATATTTTACTGCCAAAGGATCTTTCTCAATTAATTAAATTTTTTTAGATTCAGGGCTTTAGAATTTCAGAATTGTGTAAAAGAAATTATGAACATGAATTTGTATAGTCATGTTATAGATAAAGAAACTGAGACCCAGAGAAGTAAAATGACTCGCCAATATTTGCAGAGCTGAGGAGCATGGAATCAGGATGTGAACATCAAAGTGATGCTCAATGTTCCGAGAGAATATAGGCCCAGAGGAAGAAGCTTGAGTCTTGCTGGTCCAAGAGTCTGTTAAACACATCCTTTGTATTTAATGTACAATGAAACTGTGGATATAGGGCCTCTCAGTGACCCAGGCTTTGCTCAATTTTTGAGTCTTCCAGGATATTAAATGATGAAGAAATACTAAGATTCAGTTGTGAAAAATATACATTTTCACTTAATCTTTCACTTTTTAAAAACACACACAGTGATCTTTATTTGGAAGTAACATTTTTAAAAATCTAAAATTAAGACCTTTTATGAGCATGCAGTGGTTAAATGAGTCTGTCAGTCCCATTTGCCATAATTTTAGCCCTAGAGAAATGTCAGTGGAACATATCATATCTCAACAGTCTTAGGATCAAGAGAATTGATTATTGAGAAGGTGCTGTGTGAATTGTAAAACATAATATGCACATGTACAATCATCATTATTCATAAACAACTGTATTATTTGCATCTACCACTTTGGCCATGAAAGCTTCTGAATTTGAATTTCCCTGCCTTTTTTTTCTTGAGGCTATAAGCTATGCTAGACTATGTCTAGGGATATCTAATGCTGTCAACTCAGCAATGTCCATTTTTAATCGCTTTTTTGGGGTATACTTCATACATAAGTACGTACTGTTTTTGGCACAGTGATAAGCACTGAGTATACTTGGGACTAACCAGATAATCTCTTAACATAATAGGAATTTAAATTTAGTTCAAGAGGTGGATAATGAGCAACAAATTGCTAGATAAGTGTTTTTAGTTTACAATTATGTAAGTGCTATGAAAAAATAAAATACTATCTGAGAATATGAAAAAGGAGGACAGAATGAAAGCTGGCCCAGAGCTTGATTTAATCTGAGACCTAACAAGAAGTAGGGGACATCAAATCAACATCATGAAAATGGTCATAGAGCCCAAAGTAATTTACAGATTCAATGATATTCCCATTAAATTACCCTTTGCATTTTTCACAGAATTAGAAAAACTGCTTTAAAATTTATATGAAACCAAAAAAGAGCCCACATAGCCAAGACAATACTAAGCAAAAATAAACAAAGCTGGAGGCATCATGCTACCTAACTTCAAACTATGATACAAGGCTACAGTAACCAAAACAGCATGGTACTAGCACAAAACAGATACAGAGACCAATGGAACAGAATAAGAACTCAGAAATAATCCCTCACATCTACAACGATCTGATCTTTGTCAAACCTGACAAAAACAAGCAATGGGGAAAAGATTCCCTGTCTAATAAATGATGCTGGGAGAACTGGTTAGCCATATACAGAAAATTGAAACTGGACCCATTCCTTACACCTTATACAAAAATTAACTCAATATGGATTAAAGACTTAAATGTAAAACCCAACACTATAAAAACCCTAAAAGAAAACCTAGGTAATATTATTCAGGACATAGACAAGGATAAAGATTTCATGAAGGAAACGTCAAACACAATTGCAAAAAAAGCAAAAATTGATAAATGGGATCTAGTTAAATTAAAGAGCTTCTGCACAGCAAAAGAAACTATCATCAGAGTGAACAGACAACCTATAGAATGAGAGAAATTTTTTTCAATCTATCCATCTGACAGAAGTCTAATATCCAAAATCTGCAAGGAACTTAAACAAATTTACAAGAAAAAAAACAACCCCATCAAAAAGTGAGCAAACTATATGCACAGAAACTTCTCAAAAGAAGACATTTATGTGGCCAACAAACATGAAAAAGAGCTCAATATCACTTATTATTAGATAAATGCAAATCAAAACCATTTGAGATACCATCTTATGCCAGTCAGAATGGCGATCATTAAAACAAGAAACAAATGTTGGCAAGGCTGTGGAGAAATAGGAACACTTTTACACGGTTGGTGGGAATAGAAATCAATTCAACCATTGCAGAAGACAGTGTGGCAATTCCTCAAAGACCTAGAACCAGAAATACAATTTGGCCCAGCAATCCCATTGCTGGGTATATACCCAAAGTAATATAAATTACTGTATTATAAAGATACATGCACGCATATGTTCATTGCAGCACTATTCACAATAGCAAAAACATGGAATCAACCCAAATGTCCATCAGTGATAGACTGGAAAAAGAAAATATGGTACATATACACCAAGGAATACTATGCAGCCATAAGAAGGAAGATCATATCCTTTACAGGGACATGGATGAAACTGGAAGCCATTATCCTTAGCAAACTAATGCAGGAACAGAAAACCAAACACTGCATGTTTTCACTTATAAGTGGGAGCTGAACAATAAGAACATATGGACACAGGGAGGGGAAAAACACTCACTGTGGCCTGTTTGGGGAGGGTGGCAGGGAGAGCATTAGGGAAAAGAGATAATGCCTGCTGGGCTTAATACCTAAGTGATAGGTTGATAGGTGTGGCAAACCACCATAACACGTGTTTCCCTATGAACAAACTGCACATCCTGCACATGTATCCCGAAACTTAAAATCAAATCAAATCAAATCAATTTTTTTAAAAAAATAACAATTATAGTAAAAAGAAGTAGGAGACATCCAGTAGAAACCATGGGGTTAATCTGAAATAAGGATGCACAGAGAGGCAGTAGCCAGATCCCAGATGACCCTTGCATGTTGTATTATGGCACACGGTGGGGCACTGCCCAGGGAGACAGTGGTTCAACTCTTTTGGAATTTTCATTGTCACATGTTATGGCAGGGACTGAAATATACAATGCAGCATAAATGATCAATATAGTGTCAGCTCAGTATAATCCCAGGATGATTTGGTTGGCATACCAAGCAACGTAGTTGGTTTGGGGTGTAGAAAAAATAACGAAGGCTAGCCTATGATGTGGGAGATTACGTTTGGATCATGATCCTGAACACTATAATCCTGAGTGTTGAAATCTCAAAAAGATAAAAATCCCTAATGTCCAAAACTCTGAAAATCACAATCATAGGATGGTTGCATCATGTTAGGCAGAACTATTACCTTGTTTTTGTTATTATTATTATTGTCTTTATTTGGAATTCAAGTATGCTTTAAGGACATGAACTGAGAATTAAATATGGTTAAGGAGATGTTTTTGGGTGCCAAGTCGACAAGGGGTGGACTTGTGGACTTAAGTTTATGTTTCAACTTGAATGGATTAAGGAATACCTAGAACCCTGGTAAAGCATTATCTGGATATGTCTATGAGGGTGTTTCCATAGATTAGTTTATGAGTCTGAGTAGATTAGGTGGCAAACATCTGCCCTCAATATTGGTGGTCACCATCCAACTGGCCAAGGGCTCAGAGAGAACAAATACAGAAAGGGAATGGCACTCTATCTGAGGGCTAGGACAGACTTTTCTTCTAGCGGCCTCAGAACACCAGGCTCTCTGGCCTTTAGACTCTAGGATTTACACTATTCTGCCTTCATAAAATGCTCTTTGTCAGAGAATAAAAAGAATTCAACAAGCTCAGTGACCTGTTGAACCAAAGACACTTGCTAACTTCCTTCAGTGTTAGAAAACACATTACATGGTGAAATAATTTGATTAGGGATTTGACTGTTGAAGAAGATAGACTTCCTATATTTACCACTAAATCTAACACAGAAAAACCAGCACATGCTTCAGTTTGGCTAATAGATAGCACTTTCAAAACTCTTTGTACTGTTTATGTACAATTCATGACCCTGTTGGATCTGAAAATTCTAGAACTCTAGAATTAGAATTCTGGAATTCTACCTTCTCATTTATGTATTAATGGATGGAAAAAGTGAAGCATTTTATAAACACTTATTTGAAGATTTGGTGGACTTTGCAGAAGAAAATGAATTTCAATCAAATCCTCAATCCATAATGACAGATTTGAAATTGGGTATGAACAAAGCTTCTAAAAGTGAATTTCAAGGTATTACCTACCAATAATGTTTGTTTTATCCATTAGGCTCAGTGCATTTGGTGGAAAATTCAGATGAGCGCATTGGTCACCTGATAGGGCAATGACAAAAACTGTAGTTCAAAAATGTGTCATTTGCCCGCATTGGCATTCCTTCCAGCTGATGACATTCCAGGAGTTTTTAAAGAATTAAAGCCACATTTTTCTGAAGAAGCCAGCAAAGCTACTGACTGGTTCAAAAATAATTATGTGCATGGTAGGATAAAAAGACACACAACAATATTGCTGTTTGATCTCCAATCTTGTTTCTGCCAAATTTGTTGCCTGTAAATGTAGGCATGCAGAATGTATTTCTGCATACCCAAAACAACAAATAAATAAATATCTTTCAAATAATTTGAATTATAGCTTTAGAATTATATTTTCAGGATTTTGATCTTTCAGCATTTCAACATCTGGGATGACGGCGTGATTGTGTCTTTCAGGATTATAATCAGCTCCCTGGTAGATTATGTTCACTTTTCTAATACTTCTTACATTGTATTATGGTCATTTTTCACAAGTCTTTCTCCCACTGTAGGCTTGAAACTCAGGGAGTGGGCAAATTTATATCTACCTCTACATCTTGTTTCAAAGATGAAAGCAAACTTTAAAAATAAAAATGAATAGGGCCTATAATTTGAGAAACGTACATCTTTCAGTGCAAAGGAATCTGTAGATTTAGCAGTGGGAAAGCATGCTGACAAGAGAACAGTGCCCCTTGCAAAGAGCCTTGTGAAAAACACCCAAGATTAAGGGCTTTATCTTGCCTGTGATGGTGAGTCATCGAGGGCTTTAAAAATGGCATGGTCAAATTTACTTTTGAAAAGATGACTCTGAGTGCACTAGAGACAAATGCGTCTGGCAGCAGGAAGTCCAGTTAGGTGGCTGTGGCAACAATACAGAGGGGAAAAAGGAGACCTAAATCAAGGACGTGGCAGAAGAGAGGTAGGGGAGAAGGCATATTAGAGAAGCAACCAGGAGGATTTTGCAACTTCAATTGCTCAACTGACTATTATCGGTTATTTACTATTTACTAGGTAGGATAGGGAGAAATAGTCCCCAGCCCTGCTTCTGAGGAACTCAATTATTTTAGGGGGAATGAAAAAAGTCAGGTGTTTTCTATTATAAAATGAGAAGAAATGTACTTTATTGGCAAGTATTTGGAAAAATCTAGTGAATACTGCTTATGACAGTACTCTTTAAATTATTTATTCATAGGTATTCTTAAAAGCAAAAATAGTGCCAGGTACTATTCTTTACATTTGTTAATCCATTCAGTCCTCAGAACAGCTCTATGTGGTAGGTTCCAATATTAGCTCCATTTTACAGATGAAGAAACCAAAGTATTGTTGTTATTGAACTACACCAAGTAGCTTATCTGATTATCATAAAAATATGCCATGCCTTTAGAATGCAACCTTAGACAGCAGACAATAAGATGGAGCTAATAACATAGTACAAACTGATTGACCTTTTCCTAAGTTTAGGGGTGTGTGCTGCATGAATGTAGGTGAACAAAGCTGGGCCAAGAGTCACTCTGATCCATTCCTGCAATCCAAATTGCTAAACTAAATGAGTGGTTGGATATATGAAAGCATGGATGGGTGGTTGGCTAGTGGATGAAAGATAGATCCATCTCAGCATGTGATTTTTAAAACAGGTGAAGCCAGTTGATCTCATATAACATATATGTGATAGCTCTTAAAGAGAAGTCAAGGCCAGGCATGGTGGCTCACGCCTGTAATCCCAGCACTTTGGGAGGCCGAAGCGTGTGGATCACCTGAGGTCAGGAGTTTGAGACCAGCCTGGCCAACATGGCAAAACCCCATCTCTACTAAAAATAACAAAAATTCGCTGGACATGGTGGCAGGTGCCTGTAATTCCAGCGATTTGGGAGGCTGAGGCAGGAGAATCGTTTGAACCCAGGAGGCGGAGGTTGCAGTGAGCCAAGATTGCACCATTGCTCTCCAACCTAGGCAACAAGAGCGAAACTCTCAAGAAAAAGAAAAGAAAAGAAAAAAAAAAGACAAGCCAGACACCTATGGGTATTTGGATGCATTTCCTGACACCTATGGGTATTTGGATACACTTCCTGGGGGACTTCATTATCATGTTGCATTTTCTCCTTTAAACTGATGTTTGATGAAGCCCCTGGCTTTTAAATTTGGTTTCCCTTGCTTGGACCATCTGGGGACATTTGTATTCCTCATTCAGAATTTTGAATTCCCAATCCAGGGGTCAGTGCCCTGTGCTATTTGGCCAATCCTCCACGAACAGGGGAATTCAGACTAGATGGATGGAAGAATGGATATATCATCACCTGGACCTCATAAATTACTAGATTAGAGATAACAGTTGGGCCCAGAAATGTATGCCTTATTCTTCAACACTTTATTTTTGTTTCCACTTTCTACAGCTTGTCTTGGCAGAATAATTTTTAGCAGAATTATTCTTGATTGACTGTCATCTTTATTTTAAGCCAGTATCTTATCCATGCCTAGAGCAAAAGTTATATAATGTTTCGCTAGGATAACTGGGAGTTCAGCTATTGGAATTCAACAATTAATAATGAAAGTATCAAGTCATGAGATTTTCCATTCTCTATAGGGTCTCCTGTTTGTCTGACTTTGAACTTTGAAGATTTTTTAGGAGACACCAGATTTCACACTTGAGTGGGTTCCTGCCCTCAGGTTTAACCAATATGCTTTTTCTCTCAGCTGTAGCAGATACTGTTCTATTTTACTTGAATTCAAGTAAAATAGGGTTTGGTTGGGTGTACACATTCATCCTATGGGCCTTTTGTTCTTTTTCTACTATTTTTAAAGGAATATCCATATTTTTGTCCAGTTTTATCACAGAGACAACTGCTTAAGAGTAAGGATTAGAGCATGAATCAAGGGAAAGCCACAGGTTCTATGAAAACTGAACCACCAAACATGATTCTAGGATATCCTTTGGCTTCCAAGCGCAATTGCATTTAACTCCTTTATATGCATGATATCTCCAAAAGAGATTTAATTCATCAGAGTTATGGTATGATATAGCAGAAAGTCTATTAGCTTTGTTAGGACAAAAGTAGACAGTTATGAGCTAACCTGAAATTTACTTATTTTAACATCTTCCTTCCTTCCTTTTTTCCTTTGTTTACTTCTCTTCTTCTTCCTTTCCTTAAACATGTATTTACTGTGCACCTGCTATGGAGCAGGCCCTGTGTTCGCATCTGGAGTAAAACCACATATTCTCTATCATGGATTCTATAAACTTAAGACTGAGATGTTAATACTTCTGTCCTGGGGCTCACATCTATCCAAAAATCAGGTAAGTTTGCTCGTGAATGTTGAGCTCTGCTGACTAAGTACAAACAAGTGCAGTAGATCTGAAACAGTAGAGGAGGGCTCCTGGGAGAGGAATTTGCTAGGGTAGAGGTTCTGTGGAAAGAATAGGACAGCAGTTGCAGCTGGGGTGCTGAGACTGAGGGGATATGGTGAGAGATAAGTCCTAAAAGGCAAGTCATGGTCAGAGAAGGAAGGACCTATGTCATTCTAAAGAGGAGAAGAGGTATATTTGCAGTGACTAGCCTGGTGTGTTGAAAATACTCTTGTGGTTACAGAGTGAAGAGCAGGTTGAAGAGGGGCATGAACAGATGTGAGCGGATCAGTTAGAAGGATATGGCAGCAAGCCAAAGGTAAGACAATGATAGCTTCTACTTGGATGGGGTGATGGAGATGGAAAGAAATAGACTTATCCTAGACAAAATTGGAGGGAAAAGGCTTTCTTTAAGCTCCTCCAAGCTAAATTCTATTCTTTCAGAAAGCTTCTCTCATTTTTGAGATGAACAGAGTGTGTTTTTAGACTCTTATCTTCTTGTTCCCCTTTATAACCAGGTTTGGCTTTATAAAGCTCTTCATTTTACATGTTTGTTTGTTTTTTTGTACAAAGTAATAAATGAAAAGCAGCAATTAAGGCCATTTCAATTGACCTTTATGTGTTTAGTGGTTTAGTGTGAATTCATTCCATCATCATAGAAGAAATCATTCTTGAAAAAGATCTATTGTTAGGGCCTGGGAAATTCAGAAATAAATAAGCCACTCTCCTTATTTGCCCTCAAGAAATCCCCTTTATCAGGGGAGAAGGACATGCAAATAGATCATTGCAAGGATATGATGTGAACAAGATCAAAAGCATGCACCAAATGCAGAAAAGATCTCAGAGAGGAATTGGATGATTCTGATGATAGGTTATAAGAGGATTAAGACGGTCACAAGTCACCCAATATTTGAGACAGAGCAGTGGTTTTCAAACTAAAGCTAAACACATGATTACCAGGCAGAGCTTGGATGAGTAGCTGAATATACAAGGGAAAATAAAGCAGTTTTGAAATACTCTAGAAGCATATTGCTTTGGACATGTCTTTGAGAGCTATCCTGTTTAACTGGATCTCCAACAGCAATAACTGGCAAGACAGAACAGGAAAGGGAGAAACATTCCCCAGACTCCATGGTGCCAGCATGTTGTTCAACATGAGGGACTTCCTGGGACTTCAGTCTACTTATAAGTCTAGAAGAAAAGAGTGGTGGTGTGGGGGTGGGTCCTGAGGACAATATGTATTGTATTGCAAAACAATAATCTCAAGAGAGGCTGTTAAAATTTCCTCAAGTAAGGCAGGATTCCCTCCTTCAAACAGGAATGAAGAGATGCCTTCTACTAAGCTGGGAAGGTTGCTTCCACTGGTAAAGGAGACTCATCAGAATTTAGAGGCTCATTATCCCCAGCTTTATTGAGGTCTTCTCACACATCCCTCTTCAAATTTTTGGTATCCTATTCTTTCGCAATCAATGCCCTCACTTTAACGTTAGACACCCTGTAAGGTGGGAATTCAACTTGCATTGTAACTCAGCCAGTCACTAAATGAGATTCTGGGTTTGGTTTTCAGGAATCTCAGCCCTGTGGCTGTAGGAGAAAAGGATCTTCTTCAGGGTACACATAGAAGATTTCAGATCATTTATGGGCCACTTGAGTTGGGAATTTGAGTTTCTGAGCTCATTCTTCTTTTCCAACACTTTGTCCAATGACCATAGGAGCAATCATCTAGCCTCGTTACAGTTGTTAGTTTGATTAAAAAAAGTTTAAAAATATCATGTATACCATCATTCACATCCTTGCCTCTCATAAGTGGTTATTAGGAATGTCCAATGGTGATATGTTGCATATTTCTATTGCCAGATGACATCATGGACTATTAGTTTTCTGCTTACTATAAAAATAGAGTAATTTATGTCTTTAAATGTAATCACATTAGACAGCCAATTTCAGAAATGGAAAACCAATTCTAAAAACTCATTCTTAAAATTTTTTTTAAGGATAAGTTTTTCACTCTCAGTATCAAAAATCTATATTTGTCAGATTATCTATCAAAATAGAGAGCAATATTTATTATAAGAAACTGACTCATATGATTATTGAGGCTGGAAAGTCCCAAAATTTGCAGAAGGAGTAGACAAGCTGGAGACCCTACAGAGTTGATGATTTAGTTCCAGTTGAATTTCAAAGTCTGAAAACTAGATTATTTGATAGTGTATTTCCAGTTTGAATCTGAAGACCTGAGAACCAGGACAGCCAATGATGTAGTTCCAGTCTGAAGGCCAGCAGGCTGGAGACCCAGAAAGATTTGATGTTTCAGTTCAAGTTAAAAGGCAGGAGCAAAGTTAATGTTCTAGTTCAAAGACCATCAAGCAGGGAGAATTTCCTCTGAGGAGACAGTTAGTTTTTTATTCTATTCAGACCTTCAGCTGATTAGATGAAGTCCACCCACATTATGGAGGACAATCTGTTTTATTCATTCTACTGATTCAAATGTTAATCTCCTCCAAAAATGCCCTCATGGACATACCCAGAATCAAATATGACCAAATATCTGGACCTCTTTTGACCTAATCAAATTGACATACAAAATTGATCAGCATTTAGGATGTCTTTCTTTATAGCTTAGATAGGATGGTGGGAAACCAGCTCACTTGGAATATATCTGTCTCACATAAACTTATAAGTAAATATATATCATATATAGTAAATAATCTTCATGTAGGAAACTTTACAAAGTTTTGATAAACACACAGCACCCTGTCAATCCCCTGTAATTTTATCTCCAACCTACCATTCATAGCCCATAGATCAGACCATCATCTTCCTCTCCTCATAAAGCAAATTCTTCTTTAATTATCATAACAGCATGGTTTTAAAATATATAGTTATTTAATGTTTTAAAAAATACAAGTTTGAATGTTTTGGATGCTTTCATCAGAATTGAGGAAAGGGATAAATTGGGAAGTTATACAGTAACAACACATGCTTTATCCAGTCATGGTGGGGGTAAGTGGCTCTGGAACTAAAATAGGTCTACAGAATTATCCTGAACTTTGATATGGAGGCAGGGCCTTTATAACCCAGCATTGGACCAGTCATTAAGTGTGCTATGTGCCTTGGAAAGAGTTCTGATCGCATGTTAAGTCTATTACTTCAGCCAAGAGGTACATCAGGAGGGATGAGCTACAAGCCATCAATAATCCCTGGAGCTTAGGTGAATGAGCTTTTCAGTCTTGAGTAGGAGTGGGAAAGCTGATAGTATAGCAGCTCATCCTCCACTCCCTATTGCAGTTCTTTGCCAATCATAGCAAGATATGAATGGGATGCAAATGTGTGGTTCAGTTCATAATTATGCATCAAATAATCTGGTAGAAGTTCCAACCTGGAGAGCAATGCCACAGTGTTGGCTAAAACAGCCTTGGAGCTGTGATTATGGTCACCTTCTCCTGATGTTTGACTGAAAGAGCTAAAGGAGGCCTGTTTCCATATAGTCACAAAAACATGACACAGAGTTCAGTGAGAGGGCAGGATAAGGTACGGCTTGGGGAAGAGTCTGAGCTCCATAAAGTCATTCAAGGGTCTAAACGCCTTCCATCTTGTGACTCCATCCTGTTCAAGATCATTAGAGTTTTCTTTTGTCCACTACTGGAAAGAAATAGGTCATCTTAATGAACAGGACTGCACATGGCTTTTATCACTTCTGCTCATATTTTATTGGGCATAAGTAAGTCTCCTGGGCTTACTGAGCTAAATAAGGAAGTCTGTAAAACATACTCCAGCTGTTTGTTCAGGAAGTAAAGAACACTAATATTGACTGGGCACGGTGGCTCATGCCTGTATCCCCAGCACTTTGGGAGACCAAGGCAGGTGGATCGCAAAGTCAGGAGATCGAGACCGGCCTGGCCAACATGGTGAAATCCCGTCTCTACTAAAAAAAAAAAAAAAAAAAAAAAAATTAGCTGGGCATGATGGTGCATGCCTGTAGTCCCAACTATTTGGGAGGCTGAGGCAGGGGAATCGCTTGAACTCAGGAGGCAGAAGTTGGAGTGAGGTCAGATCGCACCACTGCACTCCAGCCTGGCAACAGAGCGAGACTCCATCTCAAAAAAAAGAAAGAAAAAAGAACACTAATATTTGCACTCAGCAGTGGTCTCTGCCACACAATAGAAAGACCTTAGGCAGAATTACGTTCAAATTCCAGTTGTGCCATCATGTGCCATCACATCCGTAGCTGTGCCTCATGGGGCCAATTGTCAACCTTTCTGACTCATTTTTATCATCTCTAAAATGTGACTATTATGTGTTTCTGCATGGCTTGTGGAAAAATTAATTGTGGTGAATTTGATTTCACAGAAAGTCTTACCTAGTTTTTCTTTCTCTTTTCTTTTTCTAGCTCGTTATAAGTATGATCTTTCTAGTATTTGGAGCTGTCCAAAGAGGTGTGAAATTTGGTGGCCTGAAAGTTAGTTGCCCTGGGAGGAATTTTCATGAAGTGGCAAATGGGCCGTATTGACTTCCAAAGTTCTTCAATCCCATAGAAACAGCTGAGATAGTCATTAAACTCACACCAAGTTAAGCCAGAATCAGACTGGGCATTCACACTGGAACCAATCTGGAAAGTGCTCAGTAACCATAGCTTTTCTTTTCTTCTGGAACTAAGTCTTCTCAGCAGAATATCGACATCTATAAAGCTTTCAGACTCGACTTTTCATTTCTCCTCTTTGCAGAGCTGTGCTTGTCTTGGCCTTTTCATCTCGGCATTTAAGTGAGAAGAATTTCAATTGTTTGCAGTCAATCCCACAGTGCTTTTTCAATTTCCTTTTGTTTTCTTTGGGATTTTCAGAAAACCTCATGTGCCTTATATAATGCAGTTGTGATTCCAAGAGTCTGGTGCCTCAAAGTCACTGACAGATGCTTAAAAATATTTCAACTCCTCTGTATGAGAAGGAGCATTGAATTAGGCATTAGAAGGCCAGTGCCACACTCCAGCCCTGCCATTAATTAGCTGTGTGACCTTCAAGAAGTACTTTTTTTTTTCCTTTCTAGGTTTTAGTTTTTCAATTGAATAAGGAGAGTAAGTTGAATCCATGGTTTGTAAACCATGTTTTGTGGAATCCTGGGGTTTCTTGGAGATATTTCCAGGATGGTGGGTATTTCCAGGGGTGATGAAAGGCAGTCTTTTCCCCATATGACTCAATTTTTTACTTAATGTGTATATTTGGAGTTCTAGTAATGTCTTATTACTTGATGTTTCATTAATTTTTGTTTAAACCACTAAATTCTGATGACCCCTAAGGGCCAATCATGCTTCTACTTTCTCTAGCATGATAAGTTGACCAACATACGTATGTTTTTTCAAATGTAGGATAAAATGAAGAACTGACAAAATACTCAATTTTAGAGGAAATCAAATTAAGCCAGTTGTATCATAAAATAGCACAGAAGCAAGCTCAAATAGAAGCTCTGCCTTCAACTGCCTTTGGGTAAATCATTTGAATTTTCGAGCTTTAAGTTACTCATTGTAAGATGTGGAATAAAGTGCTCACCTTGCAGATTACGATTGAAGTTAATGCTGTACAGTGTCAAGCATAGAGGCAGCAAATGTGCACAATGGCTGGTTTTCACTCCCACACCCACTGCCCACCAATTAATGCCAGATTTTCTTCCCACCCTAGATGTGGCTCTGGAATCCTTCCCATACTGGGCAGTAGGCAACCACTACTATAAGAGGAAATCTCCATTTGGGATAAAGTGCAGCTGACATCCTGTTACACTCCCATTTTCTGTCTGTATAATAAGAATAGCTGTAGACTGAATTGTGTCCGCCCCCCCCAAAAAAAAATTCATATATAGAAGCAATAACTTCCAATGTGACTATTTGGAGACAGGACCTATATGGCAGTAATTAAGGTTAAATGAGAATTGGGCCCTGATCTAATAGGAATAGTGTTTTGTGAGATACCAGAGAGCTCACTTTCTCTGCTATGTCATGAGACAGTGAGAAGGCAGCTATCACCAAGCCAGAAAGAGGGTCCTCATCAGAACTCAATCTTGTTGTCACCTTGATCTTGAACTTCCAGCCCCCAGAACTGTGTGAAAATAAATTTCTGTTGGTTAAGCCAACCAGCCTATGGTATTTTCTTACAACTTAAAGGAATGCCAGTGCCTTTTTAGATATGTATTATGATGATTAAAGAGGGCACCAGGCATTCAACATTATGCATGTCTACTATCCATGGGACTCTATTATAGGTGTAGGGCATTTAAAGGCACATGTGCCATGTATCAATTCTCATGGAAGTGACTGTTTTAAAGAAAGTGCTAACATACTGCCATTGCATAAAATAACCTAGAAAGTGCATGCTACCTTGGAGATATGCATACACAGTTAAAAAAACATAAATGCCAGTTAGATGCAGATTTAGTTGTAAATAATATTAACTGAAGACTTTGTATAATAGTTTAATTTGGAAAGGAACTACAATTTGTTTTTGACTCTGAGCATACCACGTGCCTTTTACCTTTTAACACATTCTCTCCACTAACCACAGTGGCCAGAATAGAATAGGAGATTGTACCTGTTTGTGGAATAAGCACATGAATTAATGTTAATATGTAATATATTATACATAATATATATAACCATATCTCATATCAAAGAGAGGGGAAAGGAAAAATATACACTAAATTGTTAGTAGATTATCTTCACTTTTCATGAATCCATGTTTATATATAATAAAAATAAACATTTACATTTCTTTTGTGGTCAAAAAAGGAATTCTATCATTGATGTTTAGCTAGGAAAACAGAAGCCACTCTAGATGACCTGATATCGACTAAATGATTATCCCCCACAAATTCATATTTTGAAGCCTTAACCCCCAGTATGATGGTATTTGCAGGTGGGGTCTTTAGGCAGTAATTAAGGTTAGATAAGGTTATAAAGGTGGGAGACTCCTGATAGAATTAGTGTTGGCTGCTGGTTGTGGCAGACTGTGGCCAGAGTGCCTCCTCAGACCTGACCCTGACTCATCCTTCCTCACTGGGTGGGGCTTCCCTGCAGGAACTCCAACAACTCCAGCCAGAGGCTCAGGGACAGATCCCAGATCTCCCTGGGCCTGAGGCCCTTAAGGAGTAGAATGGCTGCAGACTCTGTGGACCAGCAGACTTAGCCTTTCCCATTGGTTGTTCTGAGGAATCCCGGCAGCCCAGATGAGCGCGTTTCCCCTTAGTGAAGCACACCCCCCTCCACCAAGGAACAAAGTGCTTTGCTAAATGGGTCTTGTTCCCTGTGCCACCCAACTGGTTGAGACCCTCCAACAGGGATTGTCAGACACCCTATACAGGAGCCTCCTTGAGTGACATCTTCAGGCACGGGAGCAAACCAGATGAACAGGGCCTGAAGTGAACCACCCCAGCAAACTGCAGTAGCCCTACGAAAAAGAAACCTGACCATTGAAAGAAAAACAAACAAAGAGAAAGCAACAACAACAGCATTATCAACAACAAAAACAGTCCCCACAAGAACCATATCCAAGGGTCAGCAGCCTCAAAGATCGAAACTAGACAAAGATTAGAAAGAATCAATGAAAAAAAACACTGAAAACCCAAAAGGCCAGAGTGTCTCTTCTCCTCCACATGATTGCAATATCTCTCCAGCAAAGGTGTAGAACTGGACAAACGAAGAGATGGACAAATTGATAGAAGTAGGCTTCAGAAGATGGGTAATAAAAAACTACACTGAGCTAAAGGAGCATGTTCTAACCCAATGCACAGAAGCTAATAAATTTGATAAGAGGTGAGAGGAGCTGCTAACTAGAATAACCAATTTAGAGAGAAACATAAATGACCTGATGGAGCTGAAAAACACAGCACAAGAACTTCGCAAAGCATACACAAGTATCAACAGCCAAATCGACCAAGTAGAAGAAAGTATATCAGAGTTTGAAGACCACCTTGCTGAAATAAGGCATGCAGATAAGACTAGATGAAAAAGAATAAAAAGGAACAAACAAAGCCTCCAAGAAATAATAGAGTTTCATGAAAAGACCAAACCTTCGATTGACTGAAGTACCTGAAAGAGACTAGGAGAATGGAAATGAGCTGGAAAACACACTTCAGGATATTATCCAGGAGAACTGCCTCAACCTAGAAAGACAGATCAACATGCAAATTCAGGAAATACAGAGAACATCACTAAGATACTGCACAAGAAGATCAACCCCAAGACACATAATCATCAGATTGTCCAAGGTCAAAATGAAGGAAAAAATGTTAAAGGCAGCCAGAGGGAAAGGCCAGGTCACCTACAAAGGGAAGCCCATCAAACTACCAGTGGAGCTTTCAGCAGAAACTCTACAAGTCAGAAAAGATTGGGAGCCAATATTCAACATTCTTAGAGAAAAGAATCTTCAACCCAGAATTTCATATCCAGATAAACTAAGCTTCATAAATGAAGAAGAAATAAAATCCTTTCCAGACAAGCAAATGCTGAGGGATTTTGTTACCACCAGGCCTGCCTTGTAAGAGCTTCTGAAAGAAGCATTAATTATGGAAAGAAAAAACCAGTACCAGCCACTGCAAAAACACACCAAAATATAAAGACCAATGACACTATGAAGAAACTGAATCAACTGGTGTGCAAAATAACCTGATAACATAATGATGACAGGATCAAATTCACACATAACAATACTAACCTTAAATATAAATGGGCTAAATGCCCCTACTAAAAGACACAGACTGGCACATTGGATAAAGGCTGAAGTCCCATCGGTGTCCTATTTTCAGGAGATTCATCTCACGTGCAAAGGCACACACAGGATCAAAATAAAGGGATGGAGGAAAACCAAGCAAATGGAAAGCCAAAAAAAGCAGGAGTTGCAATTCTAGTCTCTCATAAAACAGACTTTAAACCAATAAGGATCAAAAAAGACAAACAAGGGCATTAAATAATGGTAAATGGAACAATTCAACAAGAAGAGCTAACTATACTAAGTATATATGCACCCAATACAGAACACCCAGATTCATAAAGCAAGTTCTTAGAGACCTACAAAGAGACTTAGACTCCCATACAATAATAGTGAGAGACTTTAACACCCCACTGTCAATATTAGATCAATGAGACAGAAAATTAACAAGGATATTCAGGACTCGAACTCAGCTCTGGATCAAGTAGACCTAATAGGTATCTTCAGAACTCTCCACCTCAGATCAACAGAACATACATTCTTCTCAGCACCACATAGTACTTATTCTAAAATTGACCATATAATTGGAAGTTAAAGACTCCTCAGCAACTGCAAAAGAACTAAAATCTAACAAACAGTCTCTCAGACCACACTGCCATCAAATTAGAGCTCACTCAAAACCACACAATTATGTGGAAATTGAACAACCTGCTGCTGAATGACTTTGGGTAAATAATGAAATTAAGACAGAAATCAAGAAGTTCTTTGAAACCAATGAGAACCAAGAGATACCGTACCAGAATCTCTGGGACACAACTAAAGCAGGGTTAAGAGGGAAACTTGCAGCACTAAGTGCTCACATGAGAAAGCTAGAAAGATCTCAAATTGACACCCTTACATCACAATTAAAAGAGCTAGAGAGAGGCAAGAGCAAATTAATTCAAAAGCTAGCAGAAGACAAGAAATAACTAAGATCAGAGCAGAATTGAAGGAGATAGAGACACAAAAGACCCTCCAAACAACCATTGAATTCAACAGCTGGTTTTTTGAAAAAATTAACAAAATAGATAGACCAATAGCTAGACTAATGAAGAAAAAAAGAGAGAAGAATCAAATAGACACAATAAAAAATGATAAAAGGGATATCACCACTGACCCCACAGAAATACAAATTACCATCAGAGAATACTATAAACACCTCTACGCAAATAAACTAGAAAATCTAAAAGAAATGGATACATTCCTGGACACATACACTCTTCCAAGACTAAACCAGGAAGAAGTCGAATCTCTGAATAGACCAATAGCAGTTCTGAAATTGAGGTAGTAATTAAGAGCCTACCGACCGAAAAAAGCCCAGGACTAGATGGATTCACAGCCGAATTCTACCAGAGGTACAAAGAGGAACTGGTACCATTCTTTCTGAAACTATTCCAAACAACTGAAAAGGAAAGTCTCCATCCTAACTCATTTTGTGAAGCCAGCATTATCCTGTTACCAAAACCTGGCAGAGACACACACACAAAAGAAAACCAATATCCCTGATGAACACTGATGCAAAAATCCTCAATAAAATATTGCCAAACCAATTCCAGCATCAAAAAACTTATCCACCATGATCAAGTCGGCTTCAACCTTGGGATGCAAGGCTGGTTCAAAATACACAAATCAATAAACATAATCCATCATATAAACAGAGCCAAAGACAAAAACCACATGATTATCTCAATAGATGCAGAAAAAGCGTTTGATAAAAGTCAACATCTCTTCATGTTAAAAACTCTCAATAAACTGGATATTGATGGAATATATCTCAAAATAATAAAAGTTATTTATGACAGACTCACAGCCAATATCACATTGGGCAAAAACTGGAAGCATTCTCTGTGAAAACTGGCACAAGGCAAGGATGCCCTCTCTCACCTCTTACTCAACATAGTATTGGAAGTTCTGACGAGGGTGATCAGTAAGAGAAAGAAATAAAGAGTATTCAAATAAGAAGAGAGGAAGTCAAATTGTCTCTGTTTGCAGACGACATGATTTTATATTTAGAAACCCTCATCATATTTACCCCAAACCTCCTTAAGCTGCTAAGCAACTTTAGCAAAGTCTCAGGATACAAAATCAATGTGCAAAAATCACAAGCATTCCTTTACACCAACAATAGACAAGGAAAGAGCCAAATCATGAATGAACTCCCATTCACAATCACTACAAAGAGAATAAAATACCTAGGAATACAGCTAACAAGGGAGGTGAAGGACCTCTTTAAGGAGAACTACAAACCACTGCTCAAGAAAACAAGAGAAGACACAAACAAATGGAAAAACATTCCATCCTCATGAATAGGAAAAATCAATATCCTGAAAATAGCCATACCACCCAAAGTAATTTATAGATTCAATGCTATTCCCATCAAACTACCATTGATATTTTTCACAGAATTAGAAAATACTACTTTAAACTTCATATGGAAACAAAGAAGACCCCATATAGCCAAGACAATTGTAAGCAAAAAGAACAAAACCGGAGGGATCACACTACCTGACTTCAAACTATACTACAAGGCTACAGTAACTAAAAGGGCACGGTACTGGTACCAAAATAGATATGTAGACCAATGGAACTGAAGAGAGACCTCAGAAATGACACAACACATCTACAACCATCTGATCTTTGACAAACCTGACAAAAACAACCAATGAGGAAAGGATCTCCTATTCAATAAGTGGTGCTGGGAAAACTGGCTAGCCATATGCAGAAAACTGAAACTAGACGCCTCCTTACACCTTACATAAAAAAATAACTAAAGATGTATTTAAAACATAAATGTTAAACCCCAAACCATAAAAACCTTAGAAGAAAGCCTGGACAATACCATTCAGGACATAGGCATGGGCAAAGAATTCATGACAAAAACACCAAAAGCAATTGTAACAAAAGCCAAAATTGACAGGATCTAATTAAACTAAAGAGCTTCTGCACAGAAAAAGAAACTATCATCAGAGTGAACAGGCAACCTACAGAATGGGAGAAACTTTTTGCAATCCACCCATTTGAAAAAGGCCTAATATTCAGAATTTACAAGAAATTCAAACAAATTTACAAGAAAAAAACCATCAAAAAGTGAGCAAAGGATATAAACAGATACTTTTCAAAAGAAGACATGTATGCAGCCAAGAAACATATGAAAAAAAAGCTCAACATCACTGATCACTAGAGAAATGCAAATCAAAACCACAATGAGATACCATCTTATGCCAGTCAGAATGGTGATTATTAAAAAGTCAAGAAACATTAGATGCTGGTGAGGCTGGGGAGAAATAGGAATGCTTTTACACTGTTGTTGGGAATGTAAATTAGTTCAACCATTGTGGAAGACAGTACGGCAATTCCTCAAGGATCTAGAACCAGAAATACGATTTGACCTAGCAATCCCATTACGGGGTATATACCCAAAGGAATATAAACCATTCTACTATCAGGCAAGAGAAAGAAATAAAGAGTATTCAAATAGGAAGAGAGGAAATCAAATTGTCTCTGTTTGCAGACGACATGATTTTATATTTAGAAACCCTCATCATCTTTGCCCCAAAACTCCTTAAGCTGCTAAGCAACTTTAGCAAAGTCTCAGGATACAAAATCAACGTGCTAAAATCACAAGCACTGGGAATGTAAATTAGTTCAAATCATTCTACTATAAAGACACATGCACATGTATGTTTATTGCAGCACTATTTCCAATAGCAAAATCATAGAACCAACCCAAATGCCCATCAGTGATAGGCTGGATAAAGAAAATGTGAATGTGGTATGTGTACATTATAGAATACTATGCAGCCATAAAAAGGAATGAGATCATGTCTTTTGCAGGGACATGGATGAAGCTGGAAGGCATCATCCTCAGCAAACTAGCACAGGAACAAAAAACAAACCACCACATATTCTCACTCATAAGTGGGAGTTAAACAATGAGAGTACATGGACACAGGGAGGGAAACAACACACGCCAGGGGCTATTTGGGGGTGGGAGGTGACAGGAGGTAACTTAGAGGACTGGTCAGTAAGTGCAGCAAACCACCATGGCACACGTATACCTATGTAATAAACCTGTACATTCTGCACATGTATCCCAGAACGTGAAGTAAAATAAAACAAAAAAAAAAGGACCAACAACTACGTGTGTGTGTGTGTTTGTGTGTGTGTGTGTGTGTGTGTGTTAAGGCAAGTCTGGAGTACTTTATCATAGCAGACTGGGAAGACTAATACATTATTCATCAGGAAAGTTTTCAGCACGGAGATTCAGAGGCCCACACATCCTAGTATTTGCTGGAAAGTGAGGTCAGTGGAAGTGAAAAAATTAGAGGATTAGAGGATACCACAAATAGTCTCATTTGCTAGGTTCACCACCAAATAGGTGTTTCTCAGGAGCCTCCTGGAAACTGGTACCAACTTCACATCTGTTCTCTGCCCACACACCATCTACCATTCACAGTTTATTCATCTGGAATGCAGAAATCCTATTTTATTCATCTCTTACACACAACACCTAGTAGAATGCCTGAAACATAGAAAACATAAATGTTTATGGAGTAAACAGGGTCTTCTTCCATCCTCACAACTGATCAGATAATCCCAATGATACAAATTAGGAAGTTTCTGAAATTCATCAAAACTGCCTTAAGATAAAAAGTTATGCAATAGTTTTCAAAATTTTAATGACACGAGAGAATGCTAATAATAAAATATTATCTTTACAAACACAAACACACACACACACACACAAACATGCTGAGGTATTAGCAGTGATTATTTCTAAATCGGGGAATGAGGCTTTCCTGTATTCCTCACTACTGAGGTGGGAGGATTGCTTGAGCCCAGAAGTTTGCAATTGCAGTGAGCTATAATAGCACCACTGCACTGCAGCCTGTGTGACAGAGTGAGACTTTGTCTCTAAAAAGAAAAAAGAAATTTTGTTGCCATTCCAGTCAGTCCCCACACCCTTTAGTCACTATTCAAATTTCTATCACCATAAACTAACTTTGCCTTCATATAATAGAATTACAGTTTGTACCCTTCCATGTCTGGCTTCTGAGCATAATATTTTTGAGATTCATCCATAATGCAGGCATCAGTAAGTTTGCTCCATTTTGTTAAGGAATAGTTTTCCTTTGTATACACATACAACAGTTTGTTTAGTTATTGAAGTACTGACAGGCATTTTAATTGTGGCTAGCATAAGTAAAGCTGCTATAAACATTCTTTCAAAATCTTTGTGTGAAAATAACTTTTCATTTATTTAGGTAAATTACTAGGTGTAGAAATTTCTGGATCTTTAGGTAGATGGATGTTCAAATGCCAAATAGTGTTCCAAATTGGTTGTAGTATTCTACAAATCTCCCCCAAACCTTCAGGACCATATGAGAATCCCACCTGCTACACATCGTCACCAATGTTTTTTTGTCAGCGTTTCTAATTTGAGCTCTTCTGGAGAATGTATGCTCTATTTAAGTTTATAATTTGTATTTCTCTGATGATTAATGATCTCAAGCAGTTTCTTTCAAATTTTTACTGGTCATTTATATATCTTCTCATTGAAGTGTATGCAAAAAAAATTGTCCATTTTTAAATTGAGGAATTAGTCTTGCTATTGATTTGTAAAAGTTTATTACATATTCTGAATGAAGTCCTTCCAGATATATTTACTATATATTAATGATATATTATATATTATCAAATATATACACATAAACATTTAAGAAGAGGTTAAAAAAGAAAAAGTAGATATAAAATAGTCTAAAAATGTTTAAAACTCTGAGTCATTGATCAGAGTTGACATATCAGCCTCTTTCAAAACTTACCAATAAGAAATTTAAAAAGACTTACATGTATTTAGCAACACCACTAGGCAAAGTACTGTGAAGTTTGCTATATAAAGAAGATTGCATCTCATTTCACAAGAATGAGAACTTCCTAGGAACATGTGTTACGTGCTTATATTATCATTTGATTTAGCATTAAAACTGGCATATTGAAGATTGTCGAATACATTTGTGGAGAGATTGAGATAATAAGTTAATTGGCTAATTGTATCATTTAATTATCATAAAATAGAATCAATCACTAAGCTTTGGGGAAAAATCCAAACCACTGCAAATAAAAGCAATGTGTATGTTATGTATTGATGATGTTTGGCTTCATCCAAGTGAGAAATGAGCACAGTATGAAAACAAGATAAATGGGATGGAGCACCCATCCACAGTTCCTAGATGTCCATAAATCCCATTTAGCCTAAGGCTAAGAATCAAATAATGCACTAATGTTTCTGGACATAATCAATTTCTTTCTCATGTACCATGACTCTTACTTTCTCCTGGATCAATCCTATCAGCATTCACACACGGTTTTTGTCTCCTTTCACTAACCCTCCTTTGACCTCATATACACCTCAAGGCTTCTCAGAGGTGGAAAAAAAAAGGAAAAAAAAATTTGGAAAAGTTGTTGACACCTGCTGTCTGTGCTTCCCAGTCTCCAATTTATTTTTCCAGTCTTTCCTATCTGGTTTCTGCCAACCACATGCCATGGATATTACTCTTGTTAAGTCTGCAGAATGCAAAATCAATGAGCAGTTCTGTGTCCTAGCCTTACGTGGGCGTCTGTGCAGCACTTATCAGGACTGGGTCAATATAACAAAGTGGTTTATGTGGGAGCAGGAAACCACACTGCACGGATTGGGATGTCAGCTCTGCTACTTATTCAGACATCCTCCTCTGGCAGTCATATTATCTTTGTCATTCCTTGAAAGTTGATTTTTTTCTTCCCCACTTGGAGCCTTTGCATTCGTTCTTTTTGCTTAGAATGTTCCTTTCCATTTTGTCTCAATGAGATGAGCCAGGTACCTCAGTTGGAAATGCAGAAATCACCCGCCTTCTGCATTGATCTCACTAGGAGCTGCAGACCACAGCTGTTCCTATGCGGCCAAAAACATATGAAAAAAGTAATAAAACTAAAGAGCTTCTGCGCAGTAAAAGAAACTATCATCAGAGTGAACAGGCAACCTACAGAATGGGAGAAAATTTCTTCAATCTATCCATCTGACAAAGGGCTAATATCCAGAATCTACAAAGAACTTAAATGAATCTACAAAGAACTTAAACAAATTTACAAGGAAAAACAAACAACTCCATCAAAAAGTGGGCAAAGGATATGAACAGATACTTCTCAAAAGAAGACATTATGCAGCCAACAAACACATGAAAAAATGTTCATCATCACTGGTCATTAGAGAAATATAAATCAAAACCACAATGAGAAATATAAATCAAAACCACAATTCTATCTCATGCCAGATAGAATGGTGATCATTAAAAAGTCAGGAAACAATATGTGCTGGAGAGGACGTGAAGAAATATGAACACTTTTACACTGTTGGTGGGACTGTAAACTAGTTCAACCATTGTGGAAGACAGTGTGGCGATTCCTCAAGGATCTGGAACTAGAAATACCATTTGACCCAGCAATCCCATTACTGGATGTATACCCAAAGGATTATAAATCATTCTACTATAAAGACACATGCACATGTATGTTTATTGTAGCACTATTCACAATAGCAAAGACTTGGAACTAACCCAAATACCCATCAATGATAGGCTGGATAAAGAAAATGTGGCACATATACACCATGGAATACTATGAAGCCATAAAAAAGGAAGAGTTCATGCCCTTTTTAGGGACATGGATGAAGCTGGAAACCATCATTCTCAGCAAACTAACACAAGAACAGAAAACCAAACACCACATATTCTCACTCATAAGTGGGAGTTGAACAATGAGAACACATGGACACAGGGACGGGAACATCACACACTGGGGCGTATCAGGGGAGGGAGGTGAGGGGGCTAAGGGAGGGATAGCATTCAGAGAAATACCTAATGTAGAAGATGGGTTGATGGGTGCAGCAAACCACCATGGCACATGTATACCTACATAACAAACCTCCACATTCTGCACATGTACCCCAGAACTTAAAGTAAAAGAAAAAAAACCCCACAACCCCCCACCAAAAAAAAAAAGAAAAGCTCATCATCACTGGTCATTAGAGAAATGCAAAGCAAAACCGCAATGAGATACCATCTCATGCCAGTTAGAATGGTAATCATTAAAAAGTCAGGAAACAACAGATGCTGGAGAGGATGTGGAGAAATAGGAATGCTTTTACACTCTTGGTGGGAATGTAAATCAGTTCGACTATTGTGGAAGACAGCATAGCGATTCCTCAAGGATCTAGAAGCAGAATTACCATTTGACCCTGAAATCCCATTAATGGGTATATACCCAAAGAATTATAAATCATTCTACTATAAAGACACATGCACACTATTCACAATAGCAAAGACTTGGAACCAATCCAAATGCCTATCAATGATAGACTGGATAAAGAAAATGTGGCACATATACACCATGGAATACTATGCAGCCATAAAAAGGATGAGTTCATGTCCATCGCAGGACATGGATGAAGCTGGAAACCATCATTCTCAGCAAACTAGCCCAGGAACAGAAACCAAACACCGCATGTTCTCACTCATAAGTGGGAGTTGAACAATGAGAGCATATGGACACAGAGAGGGGAACATCACACACTGGGGCCTGTCGGTGGGTGGGGAGCTAGGGAAGGGATAGTGTTAGGAGAAATACCTAATGTAGATGATGGGTTGATGGTTGCAGCAAACCACCACAGCACCTGTATACCTATGTAACAAACCTGCATGTTCCGCACATGTACCCCAGAACTTAAAGTAAAATAATAATTTTACTTTAAGTATAAAGAAAGCTCCTTTCCCAGGCCCTCCCTATCCTTCATTTCTCTGCTCACGTTAATCCCCTTCAGACAGGGCTTCCCTGTCCTCCCTTGTACATTAATGTTATTTCCCCCATAATTTCCATATCTGTCTCTGAAGCAAGGCCCATGGGAATAACGGCTTGGCCACACTCTGACTCCATGACCCGGGCCAAGTGTAGAACTTCTTCACACTGCATTTTTCTCTTGTTTTCATTACCATGACGCCCACCGCAACAGACTGCTGTAAGCACCCAGTGAGTTAATGCAGGTAAACTGCTTGTTACAGGGCTTGCCACATAATCAGCTATTGTTATGAGAAAAGTCCACACTCGCTTTTCCCTTCCCAGGTATGACTGAAAAATCTGCTATGGTTAAAATTGCCTACTTGTCTCTTCTAGAGAAAGATCTCCAATAACTGAAACAGACTGCCATACCTGTTGGGAAAATAAACTTATTCTTTTTAGAGATGGTCACTCTAGAGAAAGAAAAAGGGTAAATAGGTCTCAAAACAAAATAGAAATGAGCCTTCCCCATGCCTTTTAATAGAAGTGTTATTTAACTTTTATGGGTGTGTCATAGAGAAGACACTACTTTCTGCATGGCGAACTTACAAACAAAATAAAATAAACAAATAAGGGAGGCAGCGGGCCATTTGATGAACCTCCTCAGAAGACTCACAGTAACTGGAGAATCAAAATTAACCAGCTGTGCCTATTCACTTTTAATTTCTATCTGGGTTGAGGTTTAATTTCTGCCTGAACACATGCTATCTTTTTTATTATGAATTTTTCCCTGAAGAAACATGTGTCCTAGTCTTCTGTCTCCTGCATTTTCTCATAGAACTTGTGATCCCAGCATATGAAGAGGTGTGTGCAAGGCAGTGTGGCATTATGGCTAAGCATAAAGCTGTTATCAGACCATTCTAGACAATCATTTGAACAATGCCTGACCCAGAGAGATTTTCCTAATGTGTTAAGCCTCATTTTGAAACTGAGGAAAGTATTGTCACTCATCCCATAGAGTTGTGGAAAAGTTTAAACTAGATGATTCATGTAAAGCCCTTGAAGCTTACCTGGTCTGGAATAAGCAATGGTTCAATATTTGATTGCTTTCCTCTGCCCCCATATCATTAGGATGAGTCTGACTGTGATGTTTACCACTACTAGAAGGAGCATCCAGGAGGGCTCTCTCCTCTCCAGTCTTGTCACTTAGCGTTCCAGTTTCTGACTCTTCCTGAAACTTGGATGACCATACTTCATGGAAGACATCCAGGGAGAGACTGGGCTGCCCTTCTTGGGGAGGTGGAAGAATAGAGAGTGAACCATGTACATATGTTTGAAGGTCTCTTCCACCTTTGCGACTCAAAGACAACAAAAATCTGAACAATGGTGATTAATATATCAGCTGTTTAAAAATCTACTTCATGTCTTGATTTCTTCCTCCTTGCAAAGTTCGAACTACTCCTAACTAACCAAATGACTCTAGGTTGGTTGGGAAGAGCTTGGTGTCTTCCCATCATAGAAGGGACATGTGAAGTCAGAATACATCAGCTCTAAAACTCATTAGAGCACCAAGGAACCATGATCCTTCTTCCCTTGCTACAAACAAACAAAGAAACAAAAGAACAAGACAATGTGCTCGTGTATTTTTTTAGTCCTCTAACTAAACTCTTAAACTGTGGTTAATCACACTCTGTTTTTTGTTTTTTTTTTTTAATCCATCATTCTCTGATTATTCCCTTCATGAAAGAGTCCCTCCCTGGTCCCCTCCTCTCAAGAATGAAGGGAGTGAGGCCTCCCTGCAGCCTATCACTCTGCCCATTGAATGCATGAAGTCCCAGGGTCTTTGGTTGATAACTGTCACTTGCAGACCAAGCTGAAGCAAGAGTCCAACCCTATATTACAAGTGAAGACCCTTGTCAGAGGATGAGTTCTCTAGGCAGAGCCTTGTTTGAAAAAGAGAAATATCCCTCTTCAACTGATTGAACTCTTTCCTGATTAATACTGGATAAATATGGAGACTATTACTTAGATACCACACGCTGGGAAGAAAATGTGATAATTATATCTGTCAATCTGCAGAACCTCATGCCCACCCCCAAGCCCAGTCTCAACTCCAGTGAAATGCTACCATTTCAATCTCATCTGCAAGAGAGGCAAATGGAGGGAGGACAATGACTATGGAGAAAGCTGAGAGCACCCCAGCTGTCAAAGCGTGTGTGGGAGGCAGTGGATGGTTTGGGTGTCATCACATTAGCAATCTCTTGAATGAAGGGAAAAATGAAAAGGAAGTCTGGCTGCTTTGCGCCTTGAAAAGGAGCGGCAGTTGAAAGCATTAAAATTAGATGCCATTTTGCTGAAGATCATGATTATTTAAAATGTCAGTTGTTTTCCCTAAAACTATCATTTATGATGGAACACAGTGAAGGATATCAACATAACCAGAGATTGAGTCTTTTCTATATGTCACAGAGTGATGAAAAAATGCACTATTTCAGATGGTACTGAGGGCTCACAATGGTGGCGGGTGTGTGTTCGGATGTGAACATGTACGCATTTCCAATGCTGCTCTGAATTCCCCTCTCCTTATTAGGAGAGCTGGTCTTCAGCCCACCACACAGGCTGGAGAAAACAGGGGGAGACTTTCCATGGGTAGAGAGGAAGGAGAGATTCAGCAAGACACAGTGAAACGCCAAAAGACACGGTCCCAAAGGGATACCAGGAGCCCATGTATAAAGGTGATGATGTTGATGGTAATAATAATAGCTAACATTTACATACTGTTGACTGTAGTTCTAATTTTATTTATGTGAATCCATTGCATGCTTATAATACCCTCGTGAGTTAGAAAACTTTTTTTTTTTTTTTGAGAGGGATTTTCGCTCTTGTTGCCCAGGCTGGAGTGCAGTGGCATGATGTTGGCTCACTGCAACTTCTACCTCCTGGGTTCAAGCGATTATCCTGCCTCAGCCTCCTGAGTAGCTGGGACTACATGCGTAAGCCACCACACCCGGCTAATTTTGTATTTTTAGTAGAGGTGGGCTTTCACCATGTTGGTCAGGCTAGTCTTGAACTCCTGACCTCATATGGTCCACCACCTCGGCCTCCCAAAGTGCTGGGATTACAGGTGTGAGCCACTGAGCACGGCCCAGAAAACATTTTTAATCCCCTGTTTACAGATGAGTAATCTAAAGATCAGGGAGATAACTAGCCCAAGGTCAAGTGATGGTGGGGACTGGCTCTGGGAGTTGGCTCCAGAGTTTATACCCTTATCTTCCTAGTTGGATGCTTCTCAGAGTAATGGTCTGGATAAGCACAAGGATTTGTGTGAAATAGCAGTTGGCTCATAAACAGGGAACGGTCAGGGCAATTACCACAGAAATACCCAGGTGTAATGAGGGGTGCAGCGTGGGGCTGCAGCATGGAAAAGGCCAGGTGGGCTCTTACAATATGAAACCCAGCAGGCAACGGGGCCAAACTGCATGTGGCCCTGAGGAGCCAGCTACAGTATGCCTAGCATGTGCACATAGCACAAAGTCCTAGGATGCATCTGTTCATCAAGAATATGTTGTTCATTTTTATTTATTCAACACTGTCATTTCCTTCCAACCACAGGACCTTTGCACATTCTGCAGTCTCCTCCTGGAATGCTTTTACCAGAGGATCTTTCCCTGACCATCCAAAATACTAGTTGAGCAGGCCCTTTCCCCTTCTTAGCGCTCAATACCATGTAAAAGTAATTTATATCTAGTCATTGTCTTTTTTGTCTCTTCCAATAAAATTCAAGCTTCTAGAAAACATGTGCTATATCGATTTTTTTAATATCAATTATCCAAATTCTAGCACAAATAGAATTACTAGTAATAATAGTTGTGAATACTTCTTTACTGCAGCATACTCTGTTCTAAACTTTATATATATTATGTTTGAAATCCCCACAATAGTTCTATAAGAGAGGTATTTTATGATTTCTCTTTACAGCTGGGAAAGCTAAGTCATGAAATTTTTAAGTCCTATTGATATAAGTAGTACAGCCAAAATCTGAATACAAGCATTTAGGCCCCAGTGTCTACTCGTTTAATTTCATTTAAGTAAACTGTCCTTTCTATAAATCCTCAGGTAAAATTTATTAAATGGAGCCATGAAGGAATGAATTAATGTCTTCATAATGGGCCAAAATAATGTCATGTGAGGTTCAGTGCCTATGGCAGAACCCAACCTGGGAGGAAAACTCTGAAGAATTCTAAGTGCAGTGACTGTCCATAGAGAAAGGAAGCTGACTCTACTCCTTAGGTAGGACTTGGCCTTCGGAGAGTCTGAGGTAAATCTAAACATAAACCAGACAGAAGTCTCAAGGACCACTCTTCAGACAGATCATAGGGTGATTTCACTGCACTGCTTTTTTGTTCCTTTGCAATTTCCAGATGTTTTTCAGCATCTTTTTTTTTTTTCTTTTTTGAGACGGAGTCTTGCTCTGTCACCCAGGCTGAAGTGCAGTGGTGTTACCTCAGCTCACTACAACCTCCGCCTCCCGGGTTCAAGCGATTCTCCTGCCTCAGCCTCCTGAGTAGCTGGGATTACAGGCGCCCGCCACCACACCTGGCTAATTTTTGTATTTTAAGTAGACACAGGGTTTCACCGTATTGGCCAGGCTGGTCTCGAACTCCTGATATCGTGATCCGCCTGCCTCGGCTTCCCAAAGTGCTAGGATTACAGGCGTGAGCCACCGCACCTGGCCTTCAGCATCAATTATTAAGGAACAAATGGAGACCCCTCACATGACTAATACCTGAGTACGAATATTTTCATCAAATTAAGCAGAGCTGTGATCATGTTGATTAATTCATCCACCCATCAGTCACTGAGAAACCCATCTGTATCAAGCCCTCTGTGAAGCAGACAAGAAGACAGGACTAGATGTATAAAATATTTATTGGGGAAATAAATCTCTTCACAGGAACACCTGTAAAGCAGAAAGGGGAGGGTGAGCAGGAATAAGTTGGAAGATGATTCAGACTATGATGTAGGGTCTTCACCTTTGAAAAGGAAGGGGAACATCACACTCTGGGGACTGTTGTGGGGTGGGGGGAGGGGGGAGGGATAGCACTGGGAGATATACCTAATGCTAGATGACGAGTTAGTGGGTGCAGCGCACCAGCATGGCACATGTATACATATGTAACTAACCTGCACAATGTGCACATGTACCCTAGAACTTAAAGTATAATTAAAAAAAAAAAAAAAGAAAGGAGGAAGAAAGAAAATGGGGTACGAAGAGGCTTGGACCACAGAGCAACTCTGAGAAAGTCTCAACCAGGTCTATGGGGAGTCCGTGAGCAGGAGTTGCCCATTAGAGGGGTCCCGACGATAGTAGCCCCACTATGCTCCAATAGTCACTGGGAACAGCCTAGGTAAGTGAACATGGCCTCAGGTGACTGCTGCAGTGGGTTTGAAGATAAGGTTCGGCAGCTGGAGGCTGTCAATCCATTGTGCTTTTGGTAGCAGGTCCTCTTGCGGGGAGCTCTGAGTGACACAACTCCATGGCCTCTTAACTGCGTTCTTTAATGCTTCATTCATGTGCCACCCCCTCTTCAAAGCTCTCCCTATTCACCCAACCTGGCAATAAACTCTCCCTCTAAAACTTTTGGCACTTTCATCTTGTGTTTTGCCTTTTCACGTATCATATTAAATTTTAGTTTAATTGTGTATGAGAATGTTCATGATGGGGCTGGGGCACTCTGACCTGCATGCTTATATTGGCTATTCTCAAATTTCGGAACTCACAATGACCTCTGGACACCCATGGCCTTTGCAAAGAAAATGCAATGAGAACTTTGACAAAGAGATCATTGAAATGCTTTTGGTGCCATCCCAACGAATACTGCTCTTGGTGTCCTGAGTAGGCATACTGAGTAAAGGCAAAACATATATCCCTCCATGTACGGTGTTCAGGATTGGTTGGGAAGGATATTTTTAAGTGGCACATAGTGTGTGGCCACTTGCTGTCCCTTGAGGAACTTGTTCTTAATCCTTGGCAGACAGGATATCACACTGGAAGGACCAGCTTATCTTTGTGTTCTATAATGAAACAGCTACTTATCAACCAGACCCTCAAAAGCTGACCAAAAGAGTCCACACAGCTTAACCCTTTCCTGCCTCAAACCTGGATTGATTAAGAACTACCTATATGTATCCTGCTGAGTAAAAGTAGAAAAAGCTAGGTGGGAGGCTGAAGGAGTCCTCAGGGATGGGAAAGTCATATGTACTAGCTGGTATTAATCCATAGGCTTCAAGTTCAGCTTTAGGTAGAAAATTTCTCCTTCTAGTCACTGGTTCCCTGCTCAAATATCATGCTCCTGAGAATAAATACCATTCCTCTCCGCTCTCTTCAGTGATGTGTGCTGTGCTTTCAAGTACCAGCTCTGCTGGTTTCTCAATTGTCTCTCCTCATCAGAGAATACAGTGTTGCCTCTGATCAGCTAAAGCATTAGGCTTGCTACCCCCAAAAGACCATACAGGAACCATCAACTTATCTTTCTTTATTTCTGAAGGAAATTTCATACCCTCATTCCCTATCACCAGCATATAGCCTCTGACTCTTCCACCCATTTGTGGACCTCTGCTCTTTTGGATCATGACTGGCATTGAGATGCTTCTTGTGTACCATGTCTATTCCATGGAAGCACTGCTGTCTTTTTACAACAGCCAGTTATAGGGGAAAATTGAATTTTAGGGTGGAAAAGCCTGGTCATAGGACGCTATAATTAACTCTAGAATTGACCACCTTTCCTGTTATGTATTTTCGTATTATCATGCCCAGTCCTTGTAATGCAGTTGTCACAATTTTAATTATTGTTGTAATTACGGAGTAACGCTTCCCTCCACTTTAGTGGCTTCCTAAGATCTTGCTGTCTTGTTCATTGCTGTATTCCCAGCCACTGGCATAGGCCATGGCACATAAAAATAAGCAATTAATATTTGTTCAATAAATGGATGAATAAGTTAATGAATGAATGTCAAAGGATCTACTGAGTAAGGTTAAACTCACACTTTGTAATTAGAAATCTCTACTTCTATATAGGTTTTAGTACCAACTTATATACAAATTCTGGAGACTGTTCAGTGTGTCCTGGTAGCCTCTGAGTTCTCCTCTCTAAAAAAGCTTTTGAAATCATCTAGCTATGGCGTTTATCACCCCAATAGAGGCTAGGGTTTACTTAGTCTATTGAACCAATTTGTTTTGTGTAAGAGTCTGGTGCGTGTGTGTGTGTGCATGTGTGTGTGTGTGTGCATGTGTGTCCCTTTCTAATATTTTACAAGTTTGGAAGCAGTTTACAGAAAATGACCTCTAAGTCAGCTAAAATTATGTTTGTATTAGAACTTAGGCTTGCCATGTTTCTGGCTTTGTTCAGCTTTGTTTCTATCCTAGATCATGTTCAATTTGTCCCACACTATAGGTGTGAAAACAACTGCTTCTTGTTTTAGAAAGCTATTAGGCTAAACATATGTGTTTGCTCAAAATATATGTTTTAAATAGTAAGCCTCTATCAGTTAATTTCTTCTTTAAAAAAGCTTTACTTCCTTCTAACATGCTGGTTGTTGATCTATCTGTTAATGAAAATGAAGATAGTGCTACTGCTCACTGCTGTGCTGGTCAGAGAGTTGTGCCTGAGTTCTCTATATAATTAATTGTTTAGCCTTTGTTATGGCATCAGAAGTATTTTAGCTAGCTCCTCAACTTTTATAAATTTTTTTATTCTGAAATAATTTTAGATGAACATAGAAGTTGCAAGAATAGTGCAGAAAGTTCCCATGTCCACTTCATTTGGTTTTCTCCAATGATAGCATCTTTCATTGCCATGGAAACCATTGGCAGTATACCAATAACAAAACTACAGATCATATTCTGAATTCACCAGTTTTCATGTAAACTCATTTGTATGTGTGTATAGTTCTGACATTTTACTGCCTGTATGGATTCATGTAACTGCTAGCACAATGAATACTATCTCTTGATAGTTACATATTCCTCGAACACTTGAAAACCTCCCAATCTGTTCTCCATCTCTATAATTTTGTCATTTTGAGAATGTTGTCATATAATATGCAACCTTTAGAGATTGGTATCTTATTTCTGAGTTTACTGCCCTTGAGAATAGTCCAAGCTGTTTTATATATCAGTAATTTTTTCCTTTTCACTGCTTACTAGTATTCCATTGTATGAATGTATGTGTTTGTTCAGCCATTCATCCCTTGAGGGGCGTTTAGGTTTTTCCAAGTTTGAGGCTAGCACAAATGAAGCTGCGGTTTTTAATTTTTATGAATGAAGCTGGACATTTGTGACAATATTTACGTGCAAAATGTTTTCATTTCTGTATTGTTAATCCCGGGAGTTGAGTTGGTAGCTCATATAAAATGCATTTTTTAACTTTATAAAACACTGCCAAACTTTGTTCCAGGATAGCGATACCATTTTGCATTCTCAACAGCAAAGTCTGAAAGATCCAGTAGCTCTACATCTTTAATAGCACCTGGTATGGTCAGTATACACATTTTTAATTTTAACTATTTTAGCAGGAATGTACCCTATTTATAAATAGTTATTTTTTGCAAGAATCTGAGATAAAATGCATTTCTCCATTGGACAGAGCCACAACAGACCCAGTGTAATATAGTTAAACATTCCTTCCATAGCTATGGCAGAGCGAGTTAATGTTTTTGCACCAAATGTCAAATGGGTATTACAGAATTCTGTAATTTATAAAATATTGTGTACATGAATTATTTTCTTGTATTATCGCTCATAAGAAACATGTGGGGAGAAATTAGAGGGTAACTGGATTAACTAGACATAAGACTTTTTGAGTGACAGGAAAGATATTTTCCTAACTGTAGAAATTGAGAAGTCATCAGACAAGTAATAAAACCAAAGCTAGTTTTCTGGAAGATCCGTGTAGTTTCACTGTGGTAGTTGGAGTAAATGGAAAGGATGGTAGAGTGGACACTGAACAAGCAGCCTTAGAGAAACTTCATAAAAATGTATACAAGGCCAGTGGTAGAAAAAAAAAGATACAGGAAGAACATGTTATAAAAGAAAAACTTATGTATCAAGGGAGTCATGAGATTTAGGATGACTCTAGGCTTATTAAAAGAGAAATAAGAAAGTCAGAATTAAAAGCTGGTATAAACGGAGTGTTAGTGATAACCAAATCAACCAGCACTACCAACACCTGGCTGTGCTAAGTGCTTTATCTGGCAATCTTTACCATAGTCCTACAAAACAACAACAATCAGCTCCAACTACAGATGAGGAAACTGAACCTCACAGATGTCAATAATTTGTCTGAGATCAAACAATGAATAGATTACTCTATTTGTGTAATGAGACAGTAGTGCTATCAATATGATTATTGAAATATTAAAATAAGATATCTACAAATTTTAAGGGCCATATAAATATTATCTAGTATTGTTTCGGTAATAATTCTTCTCTAAAGATTGAATGTACCAAAGGTTTCCAGGATTTAAATAATGGGCACATTTTTTCTTCAGAAAAAAGACGTTACCACACAATAAACATTTTCTATTTCAAAGTAAAAGCTCTTTGGGTTTAATTCCAAGATCTCCCATGAGAGACCATAATTTAAAAATGAATATGACAGGGAACTCAGAATTCTTTTAATTTTCCATCAATTATGTATAATATAAATGTGCATATAGGCAAGTATTGCAGTAGAAAAATAATACTTTATCCTCATTTTTCTAGAGTGTCAAAAATGATAAATTTGAATATTTGTGGTAAACACTCAGCGAAAATGTCAGAAACATTACTTCCGCAAGCCAGCATCTCATTGTCAGCTTTTTGTAATCAGTTTAATTTTCATTGAGGAAAAGGAACAATCACAAATCAGCCTTCTTGTGTCCTTTGAATTCTTATGGCTGCAAATGAGGCTTCCAGCTGCGTCAATTTCATTTTGCAAAGGCACCATGTTGAATCATTAATTACCTAAGAAGGTACTGGATCCTTATCTCCTCCTGGTAACAAAAAATTTTATATATTATATGTATATACACAAATCAGATTGGAACCTGGAGCTATAAAGTCATCTTTTCTTAAAATGCCATCTGCCAGATTTCACTTCAGAACATCAGAAATCTTTAAAGATGAGGGAAGGAGAGACAAGTGAGGGTAGTGAAGCATCAGAGTGCTAGGCTGTCTTGTCATCACAGCCTGTGCTGTTCCCTCCTCCCCAGTCTCTCCACCTCCAACCCCCCTTGGATTATTGACACAGCCTGCTATCTCATCCCCTCACCATCAGCAGCCCTGTCTGCCCATAAATCTGAGCGGCCAGAACAGTCACTCCATAATGCCTATCCGGCCACGTTTCTTTCCTGCTCATAATCTCCCAAAGGCCTTCCATGCCTGTAATGTCAGGGCTCCTTAAAAGGCCAGCAAGGTGCTTTCTACTCAACCCCCACATATCTTGTCAGCATCCTCTGTCACTATCAACTATCTGATAAACCATGCTCCTGCCATGTGTAATTATGTAAAGTCACTTTAACTCTAGGCTTATTATTTTAGTAATCTCTGCCTGAGGCAAAATTCATGGCTCAGTTTATGTTTTACCTCTTCTAAGTCTTCCATAACCTCTCCAACTACCAATCACAATTTTTTATCCACCTCAATCATGAGACTGAACATGGTGCCCTGCAAATTGGTTTCAGCAACCTTTGATAGTGATTGCATGTTGTTATAATTGTCCTTTGTCTTTTTTCCACCTTCCAATAGTTTGTAAGATGCATGTAACAAGGCACAAAAAAGCAAAGATGATGTCATATTTGACAGCATAAATGTAGTCCCAGTGTTACATATGTAGTTGACAGGGAAACAAATGTCATATATGAAGGTATTTGAAATAAAAGAGAGGAAGAAAGAAAGGAAAGAAGGGAGGGGGGCAAAGAGAAAAGAAGGGAGGGAGGGAAGAAGGAAGGAAGGAAGGAAGGAAGGAAGGAAGGAAGGAAGGAAGGAAGGAAGGAAGGAAGGAAAGGTAATAAAAAATTATGGTAAAGACTAAGGTGTAGTGGGTGGGCTGGATGTCCATTCTAGTCCTGATTCTTCTCTCATCAACAAGTTGAGAGTCCTAATAAATGTTTATACTATTTGAGCATAAGTTTTGCATCTTCAAAATAAGATAGAAAGAATTCCTAGGGTTCATTTAAACTTGAAAATTCTGATTCTGTAACTCATTATCGGCATCCTCAAGGTGATTTTAGCAGCAGAAAAAGGCAGGACTTCTGGTGAAGTTGGACATGCCTATCTCACCGTTGGAGCCCAGGAGCTGCCTCATCACAAAGTCTTCATTTAGCTCTATGGTGGCACAAAAATCTCTCTCTCTTTTGTTTTTTTTTTTTTTTTTTTGAGATGGAGTCTCACCCTGTTGCCCAGGCTGGAGTGCAGTGGCGTGATCTCGGTTCACTGCAACCTCTGCCTCCCGGGTTCAAGTGATTCTCCTGCCTCAGCCTCCCAAGTAGCTGGGACTACAGGTGCCCACCACCACGCCCAGCTAATTTTTTGTATTTTTAGTAGAGATGGGGTTTCACCGTGTTAGCCAGGATGGTCTCGATCTCTTGACCTCGTGATCCGCCCGCCTCAGCCTCCCAAAGTACTGGGATTACAGGCGTGAGCCACCACGCCCAGCCTCTACATATTTATTAAAAAAAAAAAAAAAAAAAACACCTGCACACTAATGCTGGCATTCTGAATGTTCTGCATTTCTCACCATTCTGAAACACGACCAAGCCTTGTCCAGGTCTTTCCAATACTCCAAAAAGTCTGATAACTGGGACTACATCTGTAGAAGACCAAGCCTCTCCTTAGAGTTTGACATTATACCACATTTGTACATTCAACCCATACTTATTAAGGGCTTGTTCTATGACTAATACTATACTAGGCACTAGTGGTATGATTAAAAATTAGACATAATTCTTTCTTTCATAAAGCTTTAAGTCTAGTTGGAAGACTAAACAATGGTATCTATCTTAACAATTTTTTTATTATAAGAGGAAGCCCAACTCAACATGGATAGGAAAAAGAAATGTATTGGCTGTAACTGAAGAGACTGTCTGTGGGTCCAATTCAGACAGAGATTGATCAAGGTTCTCAAATGATAATCACAATGAAAGGACACACACAAACACACATGCACACTCACAAACACACATTTATTTTCCTTTCTCTTTCTTCACTACATGATGGCTACTTCAGCTTCGGCTCCTACATTTTTCCTGATTTATGTCGACAGGAAAGAGAAAGCTACATCCCCAGCAACTTTTTTTATGGCCCAGAATTGAGTTTCACTATGCTACACTGTCCTGATTTGAAGTCAGAGACCCATCCTGGAAGCAGTTACCATGAGCAGAGGGGAGGATGCAATGACTGCTTTAGTCTCAGTCATGTGAGCCCTGGAGCTCTGGGCTGAAGTCAGCTTCATTTAAAGCTTATGGGCTCTCAAAAACTAAATTGTGCTTCTCTTTCCCCAATAAGTAAGAGGGGATATGGGCAGCAAAAACCCAAAATTTGCTTTAATATAACTTAAATGTTGGCAAATGATATGAGAGAAAAGAATAATGAGAAAATTGGAGAAAATGTCTATCTTAGAGAGCATGCCCTGGGAAACTCACCCTGAAGAAGTGATCATTCCACAAAACGGGATCTTTCAAAGGACAATAAGGAAACAGCCATAAGGCCATCCATGGGAACAGTATTTCATACATGGAAAAGAGTACAAATGCCTGAGTCTCAGAGGAGGTTGGCCGCTTCTGGGCAGCATGAGATCAGGTGGCTGCATTGTGGTGGGATAGGAAGAAAAGGGTAAGGTGGATGGCGGGGAGGGGTAAGCAATGTCAACTGCATTCTAAATATTATAAGAAGCCACTAATGGATTTATTCCTCTCAGTCCTCAATATCGCTAAGCTAATTATTCAGCAAATCTTCATGTTATTTATTCAATAAATAAACATATTGCAGGTGTCAAGAAGTAGGCAGGCTTCCAGCTTTCAAGAACCTCACAGTCTAAGGAGTGGGAGGAAGAAAAGACAACAATACTACAGCAAGATAGAAGAAAAGCAGCCACACATGAGCATCTGCCAAAGCCGCCTGAAACTGCACTAGGTATGTCGTCTACATGCTCACTAATTCCCCTACAAGCAATTTACCAGATAAGTGGCATTTTGCAGAAAGAGGACACCCACGTATCCCAAGCTTGCCTGATGTCTCACCCATAGATTAATTGGTAGAGATAGGGTTTGAATTTAAACCTGGCTGACTTCCAATAATATTTACAAGACCTTCTTAAATGTAATAACAAAGCAGTCATTTACATTTAGTTTCTGCTAGTTTTCAAAACAGTCCAATATTAGATAATATCCTCACTCTAATAATAAAAGCAACATGGCCTTAAATAAATAAACCCATTTCCAAGGTCACAGAGCAAGAGCATAGCATGGAAACCAGGATCATCTGGGTCCCAAGCCAGTGTTCTCTGTCCTGCCATGCTGCCTCCAAGACCCTGAAATACGAAGTACTTTGCTGATTCAGAAAAAGGAGGGTGCAAGTCCAGCTGAAGAATTATGGAAGCCTTCTTGTTTGGGCAGCATCTTGCTGCTGAGGCATTGACTGAACCTGGGCAATCAGATTAGGGGAGATTTTAACTATGGAAGCTCTAGCAGTTCCCACCGTCCCTCTCTCCCCATTCAAAGAACTCCTCAGGGGGTCCTGGAGTAGGGATTAAACACATGTCTCTGACAGGCAAGCCCTTGAGGACGGACCTAGGTTAGCTGGGACCCCCACACTGTTGACAGCCACCTCTCTTTCCCTCTTGGCTTTCAAAGAAAATTAGCTCCTGACAAGCAGAGGAGACAGTTTTGGCTTCTCTACCTAAAGGCTAACCCAGTTCTCACAGTGTAGTGCTAGGCTGCCCCCTCAGCTGGCATCCTCCATGCCAGAGACACCCATGGGTACCCCAGGGGAAAGAAGCTGTGTCAGGACCCGTGATGGCTTGTGTCATCTCTTCTGGATTAGTCCTTGAGGGTTGCACATCTTAGTCTTGCTTCCCCATAACATATGTCAATTAACTTGCTTTCAGCATGCAATATGGTCCAAGCACTGGACTGGTAGGCTCAGTAAGTAACACAATAGTACTTGCCTGGCTTCATGGTGCTTTTAGTCATTAAACACATATCTCTGACAGGCAAGCCCTTCAGGATTGGCCCAGGTTGGCTGGGGCCCCCACCTTGTTGCAAACCTCCTCGCCTTCCCTGCTGGCCTCCAGGAAAAATTAGCCGAAAATTAGCTGTCGGGGAGAGGAAACCCCAGGAATTACAGTTTGGTGCGAATTATGTACTTATTTATTTATTGAAGGAGGTGTATTAGATTCCTCAGTTGCTCCTAGGGGAGTCTATAACGCACAAGAGCTCTCTCCTGTGGACTATAAGGGCTGCAAATTTAGGCTAAACTCCTGGGCTTTCGCTTCCATCTAAACCTCACAGGAAACATGTCTTCCTTTATGTTTGCTGACAATGCAAATTTCATAAAAATCTTTTCAATACATATTTCTTACTTTGAATTATAAAATAATCTGTTTAAAGGGCACATATTAAGGGATAGTGCATTTTGGGAAACAGAAAGAGCCGGTGCCTGTCACACAGGCATGCCCCTCTCCCTTGGAAGTCACTCTAGTGTCCGCAGGAAAAACTTCCAACTCCTTGGTCTGGATACAAGACCTTCCATGTTCTTGAATCTTGGTCTGTATTTCTAGCATCACTTGCCACCATTTGTCCAGGCTTCTGGGCAGCTCCCACACCATCTTCAGTGCTGTTCTCCCTATCATGACTGCCTTATCCTACCCTTCTCAAAAATGGGTTGTTCTATGATCCCACTTAATAGCAACCACTATGTAAACTGTGCCCTGAATCCTTCAGGCAAAATTCGTGGGTCTTGTTCTGATCCTGAATCAGCCCTTCATGGTGCTAATAGGACACTTATCACAATACAGCCCAGGTAGGTGCATATGTGCCCATCATCATCTGTGACTCCCCCATCCTCTATAGGGCCTCTACAGGGCCTCGCCTTGCTCATGGAAGGTACATGACTCAATGATTACATTCATGGTAAAATGTAAGATGGTGGATTTCACAGAGCTTAAGTTGCAGGGCAGCAGCTGACAAAAGCACAAGGGAGAGAAAAGAAAAGGGGATTGGTATGGGACATTTGTTGAACTAAATACAATTGTGTTGGAAAATCCCTATAGGAAGCCTCCGGGTCTTTCTTTCCCATCTACACATGGCTGGAGGTCAATTTCTTAGAAAAAAAGTGAACAACAATAGTGAAAAAATAATAATACCGGCCAGCATAAAAATTTAGCTGTATGGTTTTTGTATTAATAACATTTTTATCACAGATGTAACAAATGCCCATTATAGAAAATTTAGAAAACACTAACAAGCAAAGAGGAAAAAAAAGATAGTATTAATTCCACCACAGAGAAAGAGCCACTATTAATTATTTAGCATGTACTTTTCATATTTTTGTTTTCATATGGTGTCTAAAATATATATTCTATTCTTTCTCCCTATCCTTCTGATATGGTTTGGCTGTGTCCCCACCCAAATCTCATCTTGAATTATAGCTCCCATAATCCACACGTGTCTGGGAGGGACCTGGTGGAAGGTAATTGAATCATGAGGGTGGGTTTTTCCCATGCTGTTCTCATGATAGTGAATACGTCTAACAAGAGCCCATGGTTTTATACAGAGCAGTACCTCTGCACATGCTCTGTTGCCTGCTGCCATGTAAGATGTGCCTTTGCTCCTCCTTCTCCTTCCACCATGATTTTGAGGTCTCCCCAGCTATATGGAACTGTGAGTCCACTGAACTTCTTTTTCTTTACAAATTATCCAGTCTCAGGTATTTCTTCAAAGCAATATGAAAATGGATAAATACGCCTTCCTTCATTTTTCTCTTCTTTCTCTGCTGTTCCTTCTTTTCCTGCTTTCCATCACCTTTTCATTCTTTATCCATATTAATATAGGCAGTTATTCAAAATATAAGATTCTAAATAGTGTTTGCAGAATGCCACCTTTTATGTAAAATCCAGGGAGAATAAGAATATATACATTTGATTTTGCTTATATTTCTATCAAGGTTCTAGAAAGACACATAATAAAGAAATAAAAGTGGTTGCTGATTGGAGTGAGCTGGGGCAAACTAGCTGGATGAGAGCAAAAGTAGAAGGAAGAATTCTTACTTTTCACCAAGTATCATTCTATGGTACAGATGCTCCTTGACTTACACTGGGGTTACACCCTGAGAAACCCATCGTAAGTTGAAAATATAGCTAAGTAGAAAATGCAATTAATACACCTAACCTTCCAAACATCATAGCTTATCTAACCTACCTTAAATGTACTCAGAACACTGTCTGTACTTTGATTTTACATCAGAAGAACATAATTCCTTGTAAATAAAAATAATAGCATTGCAGGTCACACATGCTTTCCTGTACTATGCCTTTGCTACGCCCTCAACTAGTGTCCTCTTGAATCTAGGTGGCATCTCAGACTGTTTGTCCAATAGAATGTGGTAGGAGTGGTGCTGTGTCAGTTCTGGATGCCATGGATTGGTCTAGATGCTTTCTGGGAAGCTAGTTACCATACAAGGAGTGTGACTACCTGTGTACCATCATCCTCTGGGAGCCCCAGTTTTGCACAGAGGCCAACAAATATCAAAGCACTAGTCATATGCATAAAGAAACCACCAGGCATTCTGCTCAGTCACTCCTCCAGATGTCACCAGCCTCAGCAACAATCTCACTGCAACCACATCATGAGATACCCCCAACTAGGCCCCATCCAGTCAAACCACAGAAACCTGTGAGTCACAGTAATGTATTTTATTAAATAAAAAAATATTTCAGGGTGGTTTGGCATGCAACAATAGACAACCTGACCAGAAATACTAAAATGTAGGTTGACAAATACTTACCATGTGCTTGCTCTGCAGCACAGGGGTAAAAAACTCAGATTTTAGGTTCAGGTTGCCTGTATTCAAATCCTGGCTCTAACACAACTATCTGTGTGACCTTGACCAACTTTATTCACCTTTCTGTGTCCCAATTTTCCATATAATAGAGGTAATACTACCTACCTCAAAAGAGTGTTATGAGGATTTAATAATATTTAGAATACTACCTGGCACACAGCAAATGCTCAGTATTAGCTATTATTATTATATACCAAGAGTTATACAGAATTGTCAATATTTTTAATATGAAAATATTCCTCAAGTAAATAATAGGCATTATTCCTGAAAATACTGTGATGGATTTTTTTGTAATTTTTTTTTAAATTGAACCTCTATGTTCAAATTTAGACTGGATTTTTTGTTTTTTTCTGTCTGTGCTCTTTTATAAGTTATCAAGGTTATGTTTGCCTCATAAAAAGCTCTGATTTTGGAATGGTTTACATAACATATAACCTATCTTTTTCTTAGAAGTTGGAATCATGTTGGAAAATGCTTGGAAATTTTGACTTTGAATTTGTCACATTGAAAAGATGCAACAAGTTTGTAATTTATTCTGACTTTACTGGAAAGCACTAGAAATAGTTTTAAAAGATGGTGTCATGCTCAAACCATTGTGAGAACATGATGGTCTTTTGCTACGTGGTGTGGCACTCTGAAGGAGAAGTTGAGCAACAGCTTAACAGTTTTTGCCACTATAGGTCTGGCTCCTTTTTATTTGCCTGCCTGAATTACAGATTCTTTTTTATTATTCCTTGTTATTGTGAATGTCGCAAAGCTATATCTAAGAATGATAGTCATGAACCTCATGGCATTCGTTTGATTGGTGAGCCTCTCTGATTTGAATATTAATTATTCAACCTTATTTCATTATTTCTTTCATTTGTCATCTATTCTATGTATCATTTATGTTCTCTTTGTTATTTTTCTGTTATTGTTCTTGAACAATGGAAGTATATTTGAACCAACTTCTCAAATACTGATGTATTTACTTTTCCTGCAGAATCCAGTTTTATCCACTGTCTCCATAACTTTTTTTTCCTTAATTCTAAATTCTTTCAATTGTCTAAAATTTTCTGGTCTTAAATCATTTTATTTCATAAACATCTTGCTTCTTTAATGATTTGAAATTTCCTCAAATCTTGTTGAGAATATGAATGAATATATCCTAAACATATCTCATGGTTTGTTTTTATCTTTTTTGTCCAGTATTCTTTTTTAGCCCTTCTCTTGAGTTTTTCAACCTACTCTTTTCATAATCTTAGATTCCAGAAGATCAATTCACTTACTATTGGGAGGTGGCACTGCTTCTATCAAAAATAGCACATATCTCTGTTCATAAGGCCCTGATCCTGACACTTGAAGTCACAGGTGACAAGGGAAAATGCAGCAGTTGAAACTTTCAAGGCCTGAATTTGTGTAATAGAGGGAAGAGAAATAAAAAGAGAAAAGAAAACAATTTAAGGAATCTAGGAGGCAAGGAACTGAGGGAATTAAAGAAGGCTTTTGCGGCCGGGCGCTGTGGCTCATGCCTGTAATTCCAGAACTTTGGATCTGCTCCAATTTTGTGTACATTATATTGAAGTTTTCTGCCAAAGCTCATGTTCTTTTCCTTTTAAAGTTTGTCATGTGATTGTTTCCCTATAAAAATAAATATTGGAGACATGATAGTTTGTAGGAAAGAACATTAGACTAGGAATAAATACCTAAGTTTAAATCATTTTACACTATATTATTTTATGATTGAAAGCAAGAGAACAACTTGGTCAGCATTTAGAAAGATCACTCTGGACACCATTTGAAGAAGAGATTGGAGAGGAAGAAACTTCAGGCATTGAGAGAGCTATGGAAATAATTCAATTCAGCAAATGTAAGACGAGATTTTCCTTTATCTTCGATAATGCTGAATTCTGTGCCTAGAATTTACTATTCCATATCAGTCCATTTAGGCAGATAGATAGATAGGTAGATAGATAGATAGATAGATAGATAGATAGATAGATAGATAGATAGATACATACATACATAGATGAATCAGGCACTGTTGGTTGCCTACCCAACAAGAATATCTGATTTTGTTTCACCTCTTCCCAACATGACTCAGAGATCAATCCTGATTTATTTCACTTAAACATGACAATCATTTTGCCATTAAAAATAATGCATTTGAAGGTGTCCTTTGACCCAGTTTTCATCATTGAATTGTGAGGACAGGTTTGCTGGAAGATCTTTCATGAAAGTTCTAGAACTTACATAAACAATAGGAAGAAACAGTGCCTTCTCTTGCACTGAACATGACTAAAAGTGACTATGCAAGAGTCTCACCAAGGACAAAAGTCTAATGAAGGTGGTAAAATTGAAAGATGGAAAGAACTGGGTACTTGTTAACATTTCTGAGACACTGAATGACCAACCCAAAAACACATTATCCCTAGCCATTAACAAAGCTATGATAACATGCTTATTACTACTATTATTAACTTTTATTTTAGGTTCAGGGGTACATGTGCAGACTTGTAATATAGGTAAACTTGTGTCATGGGGATTTGTTGTACAGATTATTTCATCACCCATACACTAAGCATAGTACCCAGTAGTTATTTTTTCTGTTTCTGTCCCTCCTCCCAGCCTCCACCTCCACATAGGCTCCAGTGTCTTTTCCCTTCTTTGTATCCATGTTTTCTCATCATTTAGCTCCCACTTATAAGTAAGAACATACAGTATTTGGTTTTCTGCTTTTGCATTAGTTTGCTAAGGATGATGGCCTCCAGGCCAATCTATGTTCCTGCAAGGACATGATCTTGTTCTTTTTTTTATGCCCCTTATTTTCGAAGCCAATTAAATTGAGTCTTCTGTTAGTTGCAGCCAAAAGCATTGTAGCTGATGTAAACAACTACTAAGAACCAGACACAGTGCTATGGGTAAGAAACCAAAGTGAGGTCATCACAGGCCTTGCGTTCTAGGAGCTTATCGTCTTTCGTAAGAGTTTTCAATCTGTATGTGAAGTGTTGGAAACAATAGTTTTTTTCTAGGCTGTGGTAAAATTCCTCTACATTTTATAAGGCCTACCCAAATTCATTTCATTTTTTTCATGGATTCTTAATGCTTCTCTCATAGCACTTATTCTACTTTTTTGTATCTTGCCATTAATATATATCCTCTCCCCAGCACTGTAGGAGAATGAAGCTATCTTGGAGTACTGCACTGCTTCTACTTTATATTATTTAATTGTGAGGCTAAGAATTCAGATGACAAAATCATGTATAGCCCACACATAATTGCATCCCTGACTATAACCATGATCAGATGACTTAATCTTCTAGCACTGACCACAAGCCTACAAATATCACAAATAAATATTTAATGGAGGAAAATCTAACTACTCACTGAACAACTGACATTTAAGCTCTTGTTTTATTTCTCTCTGATGTCAATGCCACAAGGTCATCTTCAAAACATCCCTTTTATCCCTATGCATGTTTATTTGGCACCAGGTCTTTGGTAAATGGAAATGGACACTGTGTAGCCAATTATCAGAAATTTACATTTTATGCTGTTGAGTCATTAGAGAAACAGCATTTGATACTGGTTACTTTTTGTTTTATCCCCTGGATTATTCCATCACACATAAATCGACATATTTGAGTTTAAGGAAGACCCATAGGTATGTAATTGTGGAGTATGATCATGGCATCTGTTGGCATGTAAATCCCTTAGGTTTGGTCCTCATAATGAACTTTGCAGTCCCAAACTACCAAATTAAAATGGAAATCTTTTCTGCTCTTCAGGTACAGAAGCAATTGCTACATCTTAAATTGAGGGCAGACCACCTAGATAAAATAAAATGCTGGGGAAAATAAAATTCTATGCAAGTTCTCTACACAAGTAATGGTGGTCTGAACATATATCTTTTTTTCATCAACTTTTAAGTTCCGGGGTACATGTGCAGGATGTGCAGGTTAGTTACATAGGTAAATGTGTGCCATGGTGATTTGCTGCACAGATCAACCCATCACCCAGGTATTAAGCCTAGCATCCATTAGCTATTCAGGACTGAACCAGGAAGAAATTGAATGCCTAAATAGAACAATAACAAGTTATGAAATTGAGGCAGTAATAAATACCCTACCAACCAAAAAAAAAAAAAAAAGTCCAGGACCAGACAGATTTACAGCTGAAATCTACCAGAAGTACAAAGGGGAGCTGGACCCATTTCTACTGAAACTATTCCAAACAATTGAAAAGGAGGGACTCCTCTCTAACTCATTTTATGAAGCCAGTGTCATCCTGATACTAAAACCTGGCAGAGGTACCACAAAAAAATAAAATTTCATACCAATATCCCTGATGAACACTGAGGCAAAAATTCTGAGTAAAATACTGGCAAACCAAATCCAGCAGCACATCAAAAAGCTTATTCACCACGATCAAGTTGGCTTCATCTCCAGGATGCAAGGTTGGCACTTGAATTTATATCTTTTAAGTAGAGATTAAATTAGAGATTTTGATATTATACAGTCAACTTGTTCTTTGCAAAGAGGAAGGTTTTAAGTCTGGATGAACTCATTGGTTGTCCTAAGGTGATCGACATAAGCAAAACATTACCTTATTCTCTCTTATTCTGTGGTGCTGATAATCATACAAATCTTACTCCTGTGAGTCACCTAATAATTTTTCTCACACATGATCCTATCCCCTGTGAGCTTAGGAATACGTATTTTTGCAGAAATATATTCTATAGTTTCAAAGGCATATCTTCTAATCAGTAACAGTAGGGTGATCCACTCTGCAAAATGTGTTAAACTTATCCACAATCCTCAATCTTACAATGTTTCTGTGACATTTCCTGCAGCTGAGCCAACACTTGGAGGCCACAGATGATCAATTATCAAAGTCCCTGCATCATTTTCTCTGCATGGAGTCTGAGGCCAGGCCCTCCAAGCTAATTGGATTTTCCCACCTTTCCTCAGTGTCTGTGCTAGGAAGGATGACAGTGAAAACCAGAGAGTGGAGGAAAAATCAGCCCCTAGCCTTTTTTCTCCCAGTTTGAATCTAGTCCCATCCTTTGAAACTGATGTATAATCTTGATCCCCTCAGCTTCATCATGGAAATCTCTAAATACCTTGGCCAGAGTTCCCATTGGATTCCTCCACTCCTGGATTTCTCAGATAGGAGAGATTATCTTCACTCTTGTTTGTGGACACAAACATGGCCTGATTTTCCTGAGGAAAACATTTAAATGGAGAGAGAATTGATAAGAGGCAAAGAAATAAGGTGATGAAAAATTACAAGAGGAGGCTTCATCCTGAGGTCATTGGAGGTCATCTTCCTGGGAGTGGATCAGTCAGGCTAGTTATGTGAACAGGCTCTAGTAGACATTAGGATAGCAAAGAGCAGAAGCAGCAGCGACCACTTGTGCAAATGCATCTTAATCCCACTTCTTCTCCGATATCCTAGCCTGTCTGCTTCATACTTCTCTCATGTCCACCACCTGACACAAGCCAAGTTGTGTCTCTAAGTGATGTTAAGGATCTTTTTGGGTTTATGGCCAGATACCCAAACTCTAATTTTTGGAGTGAAGGGGCATAAAGAGCAGGTTGTGTAGTTTTTCCTATCTGTATGTTATATAGATCTAGGGATTGGTTCTTGGGGCCAGAAATGGATTATAAGTCCTACCTAAGGCATCCAAGAAAAAATATTTACAAAGGGTCAGTTGGAGACAAAGTCCTTAGATTATGTCATGAAAATTAGCAATAGGTATCTAGCCCAAAGAAGAGCATGGCTTGGATTACCTATTGCTGCATAACAACCCATACCAAATGTAATGGTTTAAACCAACAACAGCCACTTATTTTCCTTGTGAATCAGCAATTTGTTAAGAGTCATGTATTATGGGAGCTAGAGAATAAGCTGCCTCTATAATTGTATGAGCCATCTTTCAGAAATAACATCTATCCATCAATCTATCTTACCTATATTTAAACGTACTATTGGTTCTGTTTCTCTGAAGAACACTGATTAATACAGCATTTGATTGAGTCACTGTTTAATTCCAGGCCATAAATCATACTTTGGATGTCACTGAATATTCTGCCTATGGGTCAGATGCCCACACATCTTGACATGACTGGCGAGTAAGTGCTGGTGTTACGGGTTTAACTGTATCCCCCCAAAATTCATATGTTGAAGTCCTATCCTCCCCAGTACTTCAAAAAGTGACTTTTGATGATCAAGTTTTTATAGAGGTAATCAAGTTAAAATAAAGTCATTAGGGTGGGTCCTAATCCCATATGTCTGGTATCCTTATATGAAGGGAAAATTTGAAAACAGACAAGTCCGGAGGAAAGACTGTGAAGACACAGGAGGAGGATGGCCATTGAGAAGCCAAGGAGCTTCTCAAGCCTGGATCAGATGCTTTCTTCACGGTCCTCACAAGGAGCCAACACTCACCAAGCCTTGATCTCAAACTTCTAGCCTCCAGAACTGTGAGGCAAATTTGTGTTGTCTGACCTACCCAATTTGTGCTACTTTATTTCGGCAGTTGTATCAAACTAGCAGAGCTAGCTATTAGCGTCTCTGAACATGGGTCACTCCTAGGGTGACTTTAGCTTCCTCGTAGCATGGTGGCTGTGTTTCAAAAATGAGCATTCCAAGAGCAAGGAAATGGAAACTGCCATTTCCTTTCACCTTGAGCCTGGAAACTGGCATGGTGTCATTTCCTTTGAGTTCTATTAGTCAAAAATCAAAAGACTGGATTCTACGGGAAGGAATATAAAGTGTACTTTTTAACAGAAGAAGCATCAGATAATTTTGAGGACATGGGCAAAAACCATCTCCAGAATTGAGACCAAGAGACAAAAGATGGAGCACTTGGAATATTCCTCGTAAAAAATAATAACTAACTCTTGTTGAATATTTACCATGCCCAAGGCTCTAGAAGCTTAAGTGCATTATTTCTTTCTACTCTCAGCATGATCCTAAATAATCCTAATATAGATATTGTTGTTGTTATTCTCAAGCTGGAATCAGAAAGATTAAGAAACTTACTCAGGGCCACACAGCTAAGTAATTGTCAGAACTGTCATTTGAACCCAAAATATCTGATTTCTGCACCTGCGCTTTTAATGACTGCAATACTGTTGTATAGGTCTTTCAGGATTGATAGTGTAGAAGTTTCTGTGTTGGAGATAACTCCTACCTCAGCCCTTTAAACATGCACCTACTGGTTTTTAAGCTTCTCTTCCAAAACATGCTGCCCAGATTATCTAGTTTAAAAAGAAAATGCAACCCTCTTTTCATTTTTAAATAAAGGGTAAGAATAAAATCTAGCAATTTCTATAAAACAGCCATAGATTTAAAAAGGATAGATATAGGCCAGATAAAAAAAGTTTGTTACTCTGAGAATAAACTCAAGTGCATTAAGTTTATAGGCACAAGCAGGAGAATAAATCAATTTAACTCTATATCCCATCATTCTTTACAGGTTTGTAACAAGGTGTACTTTGTTAGATTTTAATCTGCCTACATTTGAGACAGCAAAGCTCTCCACAATCATCTTTTAATGGCATTGCAATTTATAGACAGTAACTAATTTCAAACTTCATAGCACTTGGCTTTTATGATTATTTCAAATCATTTAAATGCAAATGAATTTCCAGAGAGAGAAAACATCAAATGCCCTTGAGTGGCACCATGTAATAGAACCATGCACGGAAGCCACTGTAGGAATCTGAAGCAGTTGGATAGGGTTGGGTGGTAAGACTGTATAAAAGTGTTTGACTAAATCCAATTTACATTTCATTCCACATTATATTCTATTTACCCATTTTGTCATTTTAATACGACTTATTTACTTAATCCTCCTCTGAAATCCTATCCATTCTCCATTGCAAACGTAATATTTGAGTTAGGAAAAAGGAATGGCAATGCAACATTCCAAAACAAAAATTGGGGGCTGGGCACGGTGGCTCACCCCTGTAATCCCAGCACTTTGGGAGGCTGAGGTGGGTAGATCACCTGAGGTCAGGAGTTCAAGACCAAACTGGCCAACATGGTGAAACCCCGTCTCTACTAAAAAATACAAAAAATTAGCCAAGCATGGTGGCACTCGCCTGTAATCCCAGCTACTTGGGAGGCTGAGGCAGGAGAACTGCTTGAAGCTGGGAGGCAGAGGTTGCAGTGAGCCGAGATCACACCACTGCACTCCAGCCTGGGCAAAAAGAGTGAAACTCAGTCTCAAAAACAAACAAACAAAAACAAAACAAGAATGGACGACTCTCAGATACCTCTTGCTTCTCCACCCCTCTTTGTAGTTAATGATGCCACTGTCTGATGCAGCCCCATGCATAAATGTGTAAATTATACTATTGCTCTTCTTTCAAACAGAGCTTGTGTTTGCCTGAAGACAAAGTAACATTTCCACCACAAAATTGCTAAGCAACAATATATACACAGTATCAGGACAAAGAAGGCTGGCCCCTATATGAACTCATTCTACCCTGATAGTTCACGAAAGCATTGGCAATACACTTAGAGAAAAGCTGTGAGTAGCAATGTGCTCTTTAAAAAGGAGGAAAGATGATCATTCACTCCCTCACTCTGCCCAGTATATGCCAAGCTCTGGGTTCAGCACTAGGAATACAGGTATCATCCTTGGTCTCTATAAGTTTAAACACAGTAGAAGAGAAAGATGCAGTTGAACAGCCATACACCAAGACTACACGGCATTGCAGGGCAGTGACTATCTCTAAGCATTAAAGAAAGTGGAGGTAAAGGAGACGGTAGGTAGTGTGGCAGATATTTCAGAGAACAGCTTGATTGGATTGCCTGTTTTCACTTCCAGTTTTGGGGGCTTTTGCTTCATGATGCTCATGTCATCTAAGTTTTAATCATTTATAATTAGTGGTTCTCTTGTAGAGTAGCGAATCAGCCCTGCAAACCCTGTATCTTGCAGTTTATCACAGGGCCCCACATATAGTAAGAACTTCATATAATTTGTTGAACAAAGGAATCAAAGTTACTGTTTCTTTTCAAACATTTTAATCACCATGATAAGAATTGGCTTTCATGCCAGTCACGTGATCACCTATGCAATCACCACTTCTCTACATTTGAAGGTGCTGGACTTTCTGTTGGGGTCTCTGCTCCCATTCTTTTCTATGTGGTCCATAAAAGCCTAGTTCAAAACTTTGGTTTTATCATAAGAACTGACCTGACAATGATGTAATGATCTCCCTACCTCTGAATTTGTACAACATGAGTTATCATTTTCATGGATTTCAATGCAAAATTGGTGTGCCATTCTTGGCTTCAAGAAGTGTGTGTTTGTGTATCTGTGCAAGTGTATGTGTGTATGATTGGCATGGAATTCTTTATGAAACTGTTTAAAATACACACTATGTCTTTTATGCCATGTTCTCCACTGTGTAGCATATAGTGCAAACCTCAAAGAATAGAACTTCCGAGCCTTTATATTCTAGACGATAATATGATCCCCTGAACATGAGCCATTGTTTTGCATTTTCAGGGGAGCTAAATAAGCATGAAGTACCACGCCCAGCACCAAACAGCAGGTGCATAGAGGAAGACCCAGAATTTGTTTTCCTCACTTCTAGTCTCTTCTTGTTTTCCTGCTTCCATGTTGGTGTTCTAAAATGCACAATAAAGAGTCATATAAAAGATGAGAATTTGAAGCAATCGAAATCCATAGCTGATACCCTAGCTCTTCAAGACCAGTTCTTTTCCTGATCTGGGCCTCCATCTTCTCCCCTCCGAGATAAAAAGTCTGGATTAGGGGCTTTCTCAATCCTCTTACCACCCAAAAGTTTCAGTATCCATTTTCTGAGTTGATGGTTTTTGCTGCCTGGGAGAATTTGGAAATTGAACATTGTGATAAATATATAACAAACTTTTATTCCTCATATTACAGTGTAATGACCTTTTTACATCAATTTATGACAAAAAATGAACTAGGCAAGAAATACAGTATGCAGATATCACTCCCAATCTTTCCTAAGAAGCTTAGAATTCAATTAGATAGAATGACAAGTGAAACCAAAATTACAGGGAGAAAATGAATCACCAATCAAGGAACATAGAGCCCACAGGCAGATTCATTGAGTGCTATGTGAGTATTAGCACAAATCTCTCCATTAATTTGATAAGAATTTCAGAAGAGTTTCCAGCATAATATTTGAAAAAATTATGAGAGAAAATTAGTTAGATACCAAAAGTGATTCATTTGGGGCCACAGGACATAAAGGGTGGAAAAGAATAACGGTTAAGTGCATCGACTTTGGAGTCATTGAGATCTGAGTTTAAATCTTAACTCTACAACTTTGATGTGAAACTTGGATCAAGTTATTAAACATTTGTAAGCCTCAATACAATTATATGCAGGCAAAGGTAAATAAAAATATTTTTTCTCAAGTTCTTTGTGTCTGGTTTCAATGATGTAATTTGTGTAGCCTCCAGGGAATAGTAAGTGTTCAATAAAGTCAATATCGCAGGAGATCAATATTTATTAAATTGAGTTCACACAGTTTTAGGAAGCTATATTGCCAAGGTAATTATGTTAATAAGCCAAGAATATTGGAGATAGAATGAAGCCAGAAAAAAATTTTGAATAGTAATTGTCATTAATATTTGCAGGGACATGATCGGAGCCAGAGGCCATTATCCTTAGCAAACTAACACAGGAACAGAAAACCAAACACTCTATGTTCTCACTCATAAGTGGGAGCTAAGTGATGAGAACACACGGACACAGACAGGGGAACAACACATACTGGGGCCTTTTGGAGGGTGGAGGGTTGGAGGAGGGAGAGGAGCAGGAAAAATAACTAATGGGTATTAGGCTTCATACCTGGGTGATGAAATAATCTGTACAACAAACTTCCATGACACAAGTTTACGTATGTAACAAACCTGCACTTGTACCCCTGAACTTAAAATAAAAGTTAAAGAAATGCAAAGTGCTTAGGAAACTCTCTTTAGTGCTTATCTCATTGAATAGTATTAGAAGCTCTTTAAGTGACCAGAGAAGGGCTTGTGCTTCTTATTTTAGAGATGAGGAAATTAAGTAACTTGTTCACAGTCACCTACTTACAGAGAAGTGGAGCTGGTTCTCATACACATAAAATTCTAAGTACCCAAATCATAAAAAAAAAAAATGCCTCACACTTTGTGTCAGGATACTTCAAGTAAAAAGCAAGGGTTAGATTTAAATATGAGGCCAATAAGGGTCATATAGAAGACCTAGAAGAGAGGAGATGTTAAGTTATTAGATGATAAGCATGGGACAAGTTGACACAAAGTACAGGTCTAAAGTAGAGACTAGAACAGAATGGAAAAGAAAGACATGTTAAGAAGCCCTTCCCATGGAAAGGAACACTTGGTTGTGATCTCAATGTGGGGACTGGAACTTTTTATTCTTTATCTGGAGTATGGCTGTACAGATGTTCTGGAGGATAGCTATACATGTGTCTGAAGTATGGCTGTACAAATGCTCGGGAGTATGGCTGTACCTATGTTGGAGCACCTGCTTTATCCCTGCTCCAGAATAAAGGTTCTTATCCTGATTTGGGATAGAAAAAGGACAGTCCCAATCCCTTGCCTCCTTCTTATGGGGTATCCTACTACAGGCTAGACACTGGCTTAGGAGCTAGAAGTGCAGTAATGACAGGTTAACCCTGTTCAGGTTGTCAGGACATAGTAGAGTCAAATAAGGAAAAAGGCAAATCTAATAAAATGGCAAAATATTAGAACAGAGGAAAGCACAGGGTTATCTGAGATTGAAATGGAAGGCTTCTGCATAGGGATAGAAGTAGAGAAAACCATCCTTGACCAGTGAGGAAAGAACTGGGTCTCAAGATGAGCACGAGATCAGCATGGGAGGAAAATGAAAGAAGTAGCTGTGAGAAGAAAGGGTGCTCCAGTAAGTAATCCAGTAAGTAAGATTGCACAGCCCATGCCAGAGCATCACAGTGTTGAGGGGTGGGCATATCAAGATTATCCACCCATCCCCCTGGCCTGTACCAGGAAAGCCACCTAATTAGGGATGTAATTGTTCCCTCTCCACCCTTCCCTTTTTCTAAATATACTTTCTCCATCTGTGGTGAGAAACAGCCACTGTATTTGGTACCACATAGCTTGATCTCAGCTAGCCACAGCCATGTAGACAAGCGTGCACATCTGACCCACAGGCAGAATATTCAATGACATCGAAAGTATGACTTATGGCCTGGAATTTTAAAAATTATTCAATCAAATGCTGTATTAATCAGTGTTCTTCAGATAAACAGAACCAATAGTACATTTAAATACAGGTAGGATAGATTGATGGACAGATGTTAATTCTGAAAGATGGCTCACACAATTACAGAGGCAGAGAAGTCCCACCATATGCTGTCTGCACTCTGAAGGTTCAGAAAAGCTGGTGATGTAGTTCCAGTTCAAATCCAAAGCCTGAGAATCAGAGCAGACAGTGATGTCAGTCCCAGTTCAAATCCAAAGCCTGAGAATCAGAGCAGACAGTGATGTCAGTCCCAGTTCAAGTCTGGAGGCCCTGGAACTGGGACACTGGTGTCCAAGGACAGAAGAAGATGGATATCCCAGCTCAAGAAGAAACAGAAGATTTCTCCTTCCTTTATCTTTTTGTTCTATTAGAGCCTTCATTGGATTGAATGATGCCCCTTACATTGGTGAAGGTGGATCTTTTTCACTCAGTTTACTGATTCAAATGCTAATCTCTTCCAGAAACATTCTCACAGACATACCCAGAAATAACGTTCTACCAGTTACCAGAGCATCCCTTAGCCCAGTCAAGTTGACATCTAAAATTAACAACATAGGTGATCCACTTATTAATTATAATGGGAAAAAAGAGACACAAATGTAAATGGTAATATGAGAAAAAGCAAAAAAAAAAAAAAAGACTATCTAGAATTACCAGTAGAAAGCATAAGAGATGTAGGTAGACAAGTAGACAAAGCCATAGGTCAGACATAGTTAGCAGGGAGAAAGGAACACAAACAATTAAAGAAACTAAGCTGGTAGAGAGATGAAAGTAAAAATATAAGCAATGACAGATGTCAAAGCTTCATGCAAGAGAGAGGTCTACTTTCTCGGTCCCTGTTATTATTTTTTGGCATTATATGCTATTTGACATGTAGTAAAAAAAAGGATGATAACAGCAGGTAATTCTGAGTCAGCATTTTTGACAGTCTTCTAATCAGAATCCATATTTTGAATGTAGACTAAACCACCTCAAAAAGGGTATTTATCTAGTGATGTGAAAAAAAACAAATAAATGAATAGGAAGCAAATAATTTAAGTAAAAAGATTAATATCTAATTTGTCTCCAACCTTTCCGGCAGCCAGAGCAAAAAGAAAAACCATGGTGAGTTACTAAATTTTATTGTCACAGTAAGAAAAGTCTCAATGGCCCAGAGGAGTTGAGACAGGATAGGAAAAGTCTCATTTCAAACTTCAAAATCAATTTCCACATGGGTCATTCTACTAGGGTTACTCTTCAGTGCAGCAGCCACTGTCCTCCATGATAATTTCAGAGTAAATTCAAAAATGGTTTTCAAATGATGCATAGTCTTAGGTCATAATTAATTGAAAGAGGCCCTGCAACGGCTTCATGTGATCTGGCTTTGCAACCCTCTGTGGCCATATCTGGAACCCAGTGCACTCTGAATACCAGGCAAACTCTCACTTCATCTCTTCCATGCTTCCTCTCATTTTCCACAACCCAGGGACATGTGAACAATAGAATATAACTTTCAAGGGTGCAAGACATTTTGTCTGCTTTGTTAACTGCTGAATGACCGTCACCTAGAATAGAACATTGTACATAGTTGGAACTGAGTAGATACGTGTTTATTTAGTGTGGACTGACTCATTTCAATCTCAATCTATAAATTATAATAGGTTCCCTTTACTAAATATGCTATCGAATGTTTTTCACTTGTTGTTGAAACCACATCCTTGAAGCTGGCCTTCCTAGAAGACTATAAACTCATTGAGGGTAGTACTTCTTACTGTCTTATGGTATCCCCAGACTTGGTGCAGGATCCTGCATTTAGAAGATGTTCAATACATCGATGGTGAATGATTGATGATAGGAAGGAATGACTCATGAGTCATAAGTTGTATCATGTAATGCACGTCTAAATGCAATGTTTTTAGGGAACTTAAAGAGGATGGAAGGATTGCAGAATGATTGAAAGTAAGAGGAGAGAAATAGTAAATGATGGAGGAAGAGGGTAACAAGGACAGGTAAAACAGGTTAAGAACCAGAGCATGGCTGCTGATGCTGAGAAGGAGGGTGATCCCATACATATCATCTCATTTGATCTTCCTAACAGGAAGAGTTATAGCTGGAGCTTGCAGGTAAAGAGACTAATAATTTAAGGGTCTAAGTAGGATATATTCAACGGATTAAATTGAAGATATGATTTTAACTATGATTGTTAAACTTTATGCCAAAGAGCCTCTGAGTCTTCCCACTGGTATGGCTAGCTCAGGGCCACCTGGCCCACCCACCCATTCTGCAGATAAGGGAGAAGGTGCAGCGAGATCTCATGAGTTATCCAAATTTTTCCAAATGGCTGTTAAGTGTTGCAAGAAACTGCAAAACAGTGACACTAAAGAGGGCTCCTCAATTTTCTCAAATGAAATCCTTTAAATGTGTGTGGTATCACAGCAGGGACTGATCAGGGTGAGAGTAAGGGAAGCAAAGGAGTTTGCTGTTTCCACTATCTGCACTTTCTCTTCAGAGTGGCCGTGCCAATCCTGGGGGACATGCTGAAGCCAAGGGCTTGGTGAGTGTGATTATCCTCTCCCTCTGCTAATTAACCCCTGCAACTGACCCCAAAGAAAAGGCCCGAGGGAAGCCAAGGGTCAGATCAGCCAAAGGCCAAGATAATAAGGCTGACCTTTGAAGAGGCAATCAGACTTGCATAGTGATTTGTAAAGAGGGTAGACCTGTCTTACAAAGGTCAGCTACCTCTTCTGAGCAGAAATGGCACCCTAAGCATCTAACGAGTGAAGGCTGCAGGGGCCCTAACAGGTGGGTCCATGTGACACTGGTGAGCCAGGTGGTTGTCGTACACTGACACCCTGCTGGAGCCCCATATAGGAATCTGACAGAATGAACCTTCCCCCAATAAAAAGACTTAGAAACTTCCTCCAGGTAAATATATACACTGGATTCAAGAAGATAAACACAAAGGTGCTATGCCTAGAAACAGTGGCACCTCCTGAAAAATACAATTATTCTATCACATAGCACATTACTCATTTTCGTAAATGTAGAGTGTAGCAGTCTTGGCTTTCTGTGTGTAATAAAGTTTATCTTCCAAGGAAAAGCTTACTACAAACACCAATCTATCAAACAAAATCTGAGTGCTATTAATTGAAACAGGATGGGGACAAGACATTTCCTTCAAGCCCCTTTTGCCCACAGCTGCCTCAGAAGCACCTCGAATGGACTGAATTTAAAACTAAAAACAAAAACTACTGGTGTAATAAAAAGGATTTCAATTGCATACTTGCTTAAGGGATGATTTGCTTAATGTCTGTCTGTCCCACTGTACTATTACCTTCCCAAGGGCATAAATTGATCTGCTTTTCTCAATGTCGCATTGCCACCACCTAGCATAGAGGTCAAAACAAGGCTTGAGATGGTGTGTGGGAAAGTGCTTTGTAAATTCTAAAAAACTAAAAGGCTACAGCTAGAAAGGAGTAGTCTCAATTCACTCATCAGAATCTATTTCAGGAAGCAATTATGTTCAGTCGAGTTGAAAGTGTTCTCTCGGTAAGTTCACTGGCTCCCAACAAACAAACAGAGAATTATTGTTTGACTGATGCCTGACAGACACTTGAAATGACTCCCAAGCCTATTGTTGCTTGTTATCTTTTTAAAAATGCCCATCCCTCTCTCACTAGCTCCACGTCCCACAACTCATTGTTTGCGAGGCATCCACTGTCTCCAAGTTTCTATCTCGAACACCTGCATTAGCTCCTTTCAAATGGCCGCACAACAGCAGAATATAATTGCACTTTCATCTTCCTTAGGTATCATGTCTAAAGAAAAATCTGTGGTGGGCCTATTCTTTTGATTAGATGGGCATGCCAACAAAAAAATAAATTGAACCTCTGTCTTTCTGTGAAATCCAATATTTCACAATATACTATTTGACACAGCTCTGATTGCATTGATCTGAAAGGGAGCATTGTAGCACACTGAGAGAATGTTCACCTTTTACTATGTTACATGGATAAAGAGTGGTTTAAAGGCCCCAAATATAAACAATGTATTGAGCCTTCCTTGCTGATAAGTTGACATACTAGGTGTCAAGTAAATATTAAGAAAATGTTTTGCTCAAAGTTACATAATGAGGATGACCTATAATGCTTGCAAAGTGCCTCATAGGTTATGAGTCATGAGGTGTGGACTGGGGAATCCAGCAAACAGGACTCCCTGCGTAGTGGGGAGAACTACACTCCCACCAATTCAGCCTGTGGTCATTCTTTTCATAGCAGCACCTTCTACCCAGAGATAACAAGGAAGTCTTCATACGGAAGAAAATGCTTAAGGGTAGACTTGCAGGACCAGCTGACTTCACCTGGTAGCACCTGGAAAAGACCTTCCAAGCAGAAGGACTAGCACTCAAATGAGCAAGCACAGACCTCTCTGGCCTCTGGTTTTCCTATAATCCTCCGAAAGGAGCACAAGGATGGAATATTTTACCAAAACCTGTCTACCGCACAAAAACATGGGACTATAGTGGTTGGAACCAGCAGTGCTGGTTTCAACCCTTCACTCTTTTGCTGCTAGGTGGAAAGCACATGATCAGCTAAATCCTCAGCTATTTTTAAGTGAACAGCTGCCCGGTCAGGAGTCTCTTCTTGCACTTACGAAATGAGTTTGTAACCTTTTCTCATGCGCAATTTCACTTTTACTGTTTTTTTTGTTTTTGTTTCGTTTGGTTTGGTTTTTGCCTCAGTGTCCATACCTCTGAATATTATTTTAATCTCATATCCTTTGTTAATCATATGAGCTACGAATCCCTCCCTATTATGCCTGTTAGCAAACTTCACAAGCAACCTGCTTTTATCTTTGTGTATATCCTTTATAAAAATGTTGGTCAAAAAGAGATCAGGACATTCCCATGATGATACAGGAGAGGACTCACTTGGGGATCATGCAGACTCGTTCATTAGAGGTGTCTACATAGGATTGATCTACCATCTTTGACTATGATTTTAATCATTACTCTTTAGTCGCAAGATTTTTGCCAACACAATGCAGCACAGTGAAAAAAATCATTGAAGAATGAGACAAGATCTAAATTTGAATTTTTACTCTGTTACTCTCTGTACAAATATAGCATGGCATTTTTCTGCAATCTCAGCTTTCTAGTCTCTAAAATGGGGGTAAAAATGCCTTCCTCTGATACGTGGTCTGAAAATGTAATTCACTGACTCTGAATACCTGGAGTCTAACAGGTCCGCAAGCACATAAATGGCTGATGATGCTCATGCTGATGCCCTTAATGGTTCAGGCCTAAAAATAAACATTGCTTCTTTCTATTTCCAGGTTTTGGATAAATGAGAATATTTTCTTCTAGCACTTGCTTATTCCCACTGGGAATTGTCTCAGTGACTCTTTTCACAACATCTTCTATCTTGCAGTAACAGAGGTTCAAGCTCAGTTCCACTTATGAATCATATGCAACCTTGGACAAATTGTTTCCCCTTCTTTAAACTTTATTTTTCTTATCTGGAGAGTGAACATAATATTATCTACTTTGCAGCATGGTTAGGTGTTATTTGTTCATGCTGCTGTAACAAAGCACCATAGACTGAGTGGCTTATAACAGAAATGTATTTCTCACGGTTCTGGAGGCTAGAAGTCCAACATCAAGTTTCTAGCATGGCTGGGTTCTGCTGAGGGCCCTCTGCTGACTTCCCCTTTTATACTCACATGGCAGAAAAAAATAGTGAGCTAGCCCTCTGGTCACTTCTTACAAGGATACTAATCTCATTGACCAGGGCTCTACCCTTATGACCTAATTGCCTTTCAAAGGCTCCACCTTCAAACAATATCACATTGGAAATTAAGATTTCAATAAATTTTAAGGGGACATGGACTTTCAGTCCATAACGGGAGGACAATATGAGACAGTCCAGACAGGACACATACAAAGTAGTAGCTTCTACTAAGAAAATGGCCTCTGAACCAATGGCTCTTCTAGTGTCTTCTGCCAAATCAGTGAAGCCCTTTTTAAACATGTAACTAATAAATTGAACTGATTCTTACTGATCATTTGCTGTGTGCAAGGTATTGTAGAGAAAAACAAAATGGAAACTATGCCCTTAAGGAATAGCTATTCTCCTATATGGTGATGTTTGCCACTGTAAGTATACTTCAGTCAAGGTATGAGAGGTGATTGCCATGAGAGAGGTAAAGGCAAGAGACTGCGAGATCACAGAGGATGGGAGAGAAGCCCTCTAGTTGGATAAGGACATGAAGTTGCCTTGTACAGAAAGACTTTAAACCTGCCCTTAAAAAGCAAGCAAGTAAATTAATTCAAATATTGTGGAAGACAGTGTGGAGATTCCTCAAAAATCTAAAGACAAACTACCATTTGACCCAGCAATCCCATTACTGGGTATATAACCAAAAGAATATAAATTATTCTATTATAAAGACACATGCGCACATATGTTCATTGCAGCACTATTCACAATAGCAAAGACATGAAATCAACCTAAATGCTCATTAATGATAGACTGGATTAAAAAATGTGGTACATAGACACTGTGGAATACTATGCAGCCATAAAAAAGAATGAGATCATGTCCTTTGAGAGATATGGATAGAGCTGGAGGCCATTATCCTCGGCAAACTAACACAGGAACAGAAAACCAAATACCACATGTTCTCACTTGCAAGTGGGAGCTAAATGATGAGAACACATGGACACAGAGAGGGAAACAACACACACTGGGGCCTTTCAGTGGAAGGAAGGAGAAGATCAGGAAAAATAACTAATGGGTACTAAGCTTAATACTTGGGAGATGAAATCATCTGTACAACAACCCCTGTGATACATATTTACCCATGTAACAAACCTCACTTGTACACTTGAACTCAAAAATAAAAATAAAACATAAATAAGTGAATAAAACTTAAAAAAAAAAAGCAAGCAAAGATGGACCTGAGGAGATGGGATTTAAGTTAGATTAAAACTCCTTGGTGGCATGTACCTGAAAGCAGGGAAAATAAAAACACTTTTTAATGGTTCTGTTAAGGAAAAGGTAAGATTTGTTAGAAAGATTCATAAAGCGGAATTTCATTATCAAGCTTGAGGAAATTCAGGAACCAGCACCTCTCTGAAAATGCTAGCAAAAGGAGCATATAACTCTTCTCTCTAGGATGCAACCAAGAAATAACTGATTTTCAGCTGCATTTTACAAATAGACATCTCTGTTCCTTCGTTCAAATTATCAGGAGAGAGAATAAAATTGGCACAGTGTGTATCAGTAAAAAGTGGCCAGTGTAGGGATGGCATAGTCATTGGGAATGCCTTTGTAAGCAGAGCAACTACCCCAATTTGTGTTGATTATAGAACAGAATGAGGAAACGCATTCTAGGGGACAATAGCATGGAGTTAAAGCGCTCAAGATGTGCACAGACAATAGCAGGCTGCATGGCCAGACTGTACACGGTGTGCAGGAGAGGAACAAGATGAAAGCTGGAACCTGTTTCTGTTCCATCAATGTCTTCAAAATCCCATGAATAAAGGATGAGTGAGAGATGAGAGGTCAGAAAGGAACGAGTGACATTTGGCTAAATTACTGTAGAGAAATTGTACTGTGTAGGATCTGCTGGGTTGTTACTGAACACCAGGACAAAACTTACTCTGGAAACATATGGCAGAATCAAAGTGTGTTCAGTTTAATTTCACAGACTGCTCAAAATAAAAAACAAAGCACTTCAAGTAGATTGAAAAATATTACTGGAACCGAATTAAATTTATCGTAACCTGGAAAATCTTGTTTTGATTTTGCTATCTAAATTGATTATCCTCTCTATTGGGAGTTTCCAAATTATGTCTAAGTCTCACTCATTCGTTCAACTAATTCTTTGGAGAATCTGAACATTCATTTATTTCTCAATAGGTAAATTCTGCCTGGTTGAATATGGAGACTCAATTCCTAAAACATAGGGACTGAGTTCCTAATGTCTCTCCTGAAACCCCACCTCATGTCTCTACAAACACCCCACCAAAATAAAATTCAAGAAGTACAAAAAGGAATACATTTATATGAGAAAACAGAGAAATATTTTTTAAAGAAGAAAGAAAAAAGGAAAGAAAAATAAAATGTGAAAAAGGTTTCCAGAGCATAGAGCAAAAACACAAATAAACATAAAATTAAGGTAATAGAAAACAAATGTGAATGCTCATTACATAAATGTCTTGGGGGGGGTACTAGTATGATAAGAGGAGAAGAAATTAAGAAAAATCGAAGTAATTCAGAATAATCTCAGACTTAATGAACAACCGCTCAAATTCAAACAGCTAATAAGTGAGCACAATTAATTAAACAAAAAGGCCCACATATTAACATGTCTTCATACGTGCACAACATCAATGATTACTTTTCTAAAGAAAAGGGTAATTCACATACAAAAGAACCAAAATGAGAGCATCACCATTCTAGCATCAACACCAAGCATCAGAAAACTTCAGAACAATAGACTCAAAGTTCTGGAGGAAAAATTTTCAACTCTTTAATCTCAAAAAAAAAAAAATTAAAAGATAGCCTTTGTCCTTTAAAATGGGAACATAACTAGTATATTTTATAATGATTACATTTGTTTTATTTTATTTCTGCCATTTTAGTTTTGTTTGCTCTTCAACTTTTTTTCATGATTTCTGTTAGACTATATTTTTTATTTTATTTTCTTATATTGGCTCCTGCATGAAGAGGCCCTATTAATTTATATTCCAAGAGCCATTTTTAAGAATACTCTTATCCTCTCTCTAACATCCTCACTAGGTAGCTTCAGGTTTTTGGCCACATTTTTGACAAGCTGACAGTAAAAAAAAAAAAAAAAAAAAAAAAAAAATCAATTTATTGACTACTAACTAAAAAAGATTCATGCTAATCATTGTGTTTATTTTTGGTAAGTGGTTCGCATATCTTTTCCATTTCTAATTTGTTTCTTCAATACTGAATTACAAGTATTACATATTGTAGATATTACTTTATATTATTTTAAATATTTTTTTCTCATGATATTACTTGTTTTTTAACATTGTGTTTCATGGCACTTGAATAATAGAAGTTTTTAATTTTTTTTTTTTTTTTTTTGAGATAGAGTCTCACCCTGTTGCCCAGGCTGGAGTGCAGTGGCACGATCTCAGCTCACTGCAACCTCCACCTCCTGGGTTCAAGAGATTCTCGTGCTTCAGCCTCCCAAGTAGCTGAGATTACAGGTGAGTGCCACTACACCTGGCTAATTTTTGTATTTTTCGTAGAGACGGGGTTTCACCATGTTGGCCAGGCTGGTCTCGAACTCCTGACCTCAGGTGATCCACCTGCCTTGGCCTCACAATATGCTGGGATTATAGGCGTGAGCCACCGTGCCCTGCAGAAATTTTTAATTTTTAAGAGATCTCACTTATAATGCTGTTTGTTATTGTTTGTCTTTGAAGACTTTACAATCCCAAAATTATAAACATATTACCCTATATGTTTGTAATATTTTTGTCTTAATAGTTATTTTTATCATACTCTAAGATATCTGAGGATGTATAGTCCTGAGTTAATTTTTAATATTAACCAAATTTTCTAAAGTCATATATAAACAAGTCCATCTTTTCACTAGTGAGTTGCAATGATTTTTTTTAATTCTCCAACACATCTGAATGAAATAATTTTATCACACATGGATTTCCATATATATACATGAGTGTGGATTCTCTATTCTGTCTCATTGATGTATTTATCTATTGTATGCAAATACCATATTGTATTTATTATTACAGTTTTGTGTATGTGTTTTAATCTCTGGTTGAACAATTGCTTTGTCTTAAGTTATCATTTACAGATTAATTTTAGAAACACCTTATTTCAGATATTATCCTAGAAGGTATTGTGCCACAGGATAGAAGGTCAATACACAAAAATTAATCACAATTTTCATACTGTCAGTAATCTATCAAAAACAAAAATTTAAGGTACATACCATTTACGAGCACTTGAAAAAAAATACGTAGATATAAATCTAACAAAACACAAAAACAGGATCTACATGTAGAAAAACTGTAAAGTCTTGTTGAAAGAAAGCAAAGAATGTCTAGATAAATGGAGATAAATACCATGTAGGTGGATTACAAGGCTTTACATAGAAAACACATCAATGCCACCAAAATTGATACATAGATTAAAAACAATATCAAAACTTCACCAAAATTTTTATAGTTATAAACAAGATCACTGTAAATTTTATATGGAAAGGCAAAGAATGGCTGAAATTATTTTGAAGAGAAAGAGTGAAGTGGATGGAGTTACATTAGCCAATTTTTTTTTTCTTTTTTTTGAGACAGAGTCTCGCTCTGTCGCCCAGGCTGGAATGCAGTGGCGCGATCTCGGCTCACTGCAAGCTCTGCCTCCCGGGTTCACGCCATTCTCCTTCCTCAACTGGGACTGCAGGCGCCCGCCACCACGCCCGGCTAATTTTTTGTATTTTTTTTTTTTTTTAGTAGAGACAGGGTTTCACCGTGTTGGCCAGGATGGTCTCAACCTCCTGTCTTACAATATAACTGCAGTATTTAAAACAATGTGTATTGGTGGAAGTATCAACACAGAGAACAATGCCACGGAATAAGAAACCCAGAAAAATATCTACAAATATATATTCAACCGATTTTTGGCAAAAGTGCGAAGACAATTCAATGGAGAAAGGATAGTATTTTTAAACAAATGATGTTGAAACAATTGCATATGCATAGGTCAAAAAAAAACAACAAAAAAACTCAACCTAAACCTCAGGCCTTCTAAAAAATTAATTCAAAGTGTATCAGAAATCTAAAAGTAAACTGATAAAAACAATATATATATTGTACATTTTAAAATATAAGAGAGATTTAGAATGTTCCCAACACAAAGAAATGATACATTTTTGAGATGATGGATATCTTAATTACCCACATTTGATCATTGCACATTGTATGCTTGTATCAAAATTTCACATGTACTCTTAAATATATACAACCATTATGTATCCATAATTTAAAAAAAATATATTCTTTGAAACAGTTAGAGCCTTTATGTTCACAAAACATAATTAATTCCAGATAGTAATGGAAGATGAAGCTAAAATTACAAGAGCCTACTTTAGAATTAAAAATCATGTAGACACATAAGACCATATATGTTATAATTTCATTCATATGAAATATCCAGAACAGGTGAATTCTTAGAAACTGAAAGCAAATTAGTACTAGCCAGGGGATATGGGGAGAGAGTCATGAGTAATGACTGTTTAAGTTGTATGAGATTTCCTTTGGAGTGATGAACATGTTCTGAAAGTAGACAGGGGTGGTGTTTACATAACATTGTAAATGTACTAAATGCCATTGATGCTAAATTTTGGGTTCAGTGTTTAAAATGTTTAAAATATTTAGAAATAAAAGAATACCTAAGCAGAAAATAAATAAAAGTAAAAAAAAACCATAAAACTATAAACCTTTTGGAGGAAAGCTTTAAAAAAGAGAATTTTTGGGCAAATAATCTTTAAACATAAAGTTCTATAAAAGATCTTTGAAAAAGTAGATAAATTGAATTAATCAAAATTTTAAAAAAGGTTTTCTTTGTGAAAGACCCCTGTTAAGAAGACAAAAAGACAAGCCACTGAGTTGGAGGGCAGGGAGGATCCTATTTGCTAAGCACATATATGACAAAGGACTTTCCTCCAGAATATTTAAAAATACTCTAAGCTCAATAATAAGAAAACACAGAATTCAATTAGAAAATGAGAAAAATACTTAAACAGGCACTTTGCTAAAGAAGATAAATGAATAGTGAATAAGTATGTAAAAGGATGCTGCAAATCACTAGCTATGAAGGAAAAATTAAAATTATGAAGATACATCATTAAAAACCTATCAAAATGGCTGAAATAATACTGTTAGTACCAAATGCTGGAGGAGATATGAAGAGACTGGGTATCTTACACGTGCTATCGGGAATGTGAAATGGTACTGCTACTCTGGGAAACAGTTTAGCACTTTCTTTTGACGTTAAACATACATTCGCCATGTGACCCAGCAATGCCACTCCAAGAAAACTGAAATGTATGTTTACACTAAAACCTATACACAAATGCTCACAGCAGCTTCGCACCTTCATTTGTAATAATCTCAAACTGCATACAATCTAAATATCCCTCAATGCGTGAAAAGTAAAATAAACTCTAGTACATCTATACTACTCACCAATATGACTCAACAAATTATTTGATGGTTAGATCTCAATAGCATTGTGCTGGATATTTTTAAAGCCAGTCTCAAAAGGATGCATATTCCATTATTCCATTCATTTATTTATTTATTTTAAATTATTTATATATATATATATATATATATATAGAGAGAGAGAGAGAGAGAGAGAGAGAGAGATGGAGTCTCGCTCTGTCACCCAGGCTGGAGGGCAGTGGCGTGATCTCAGTTCATTGCAACCTCCACCTCCAGGGTTTAAGCAATTCTCGTGCCTCAGCCTCCTGAGTAGCTGGGATTACAGGCGTGGGCCAGTACACCCAGTTAATTTTTGTACTTTTAGTAATGATAGGGTTTCACCACTTTAGCCAGGCTGGTCTTGAACTCCTGACTTCAAGTGATCTGCCCGTCTCAGCCTCCCAAAGTTCTGGGATTACAGGCATGAGCCACCGCACCCGGCCTGATTCCATTTATGTAGCATCCTCAAAATGACAAAATTGTATAGATGGAGACTAGATTAGTGATGATCATGGTTTAGAAGAAGAGTGACACAAGTTTACCTATGTAACAAACCTGCACTTGTATCCCTGAACTTAACAGTTTTTTAAAGAGTGTGATTATAAAAGAATAACATGCAATTTCCATGTAGTGAAGAAATAATTCTGTATCTTTATCATGGTGGTAGTTATATAAATTTATACATGTGATAAAATGTCATAGAATTTATATGTATAACCCATAGACACACCAAAAACATGAGTGTATGTAAAACCTGATGAAGTCTGATTAAGTTACAGTCTATTTAGTTGTATTATACCAATGTCAATTTCCTAGCTTTATTAAAAAATTACTATACATTAGTAATTATGTAAGATGCTACTATTGAAGGGACCCAAGTAATAGGTACATTGGATCTCACTGTACTCTTTTGAAACTTTTTGTCAGTTTATATCAAAATAAGCTAAAAATGTACATAAAGGGAATCGTATTATATGTATTCTTTTGTGACTTTTTTGGGGTCCTCTCAACATCATTTATAAACTTCATCTAGAAGATTACCCATAATTCTTACTTATTTTCACTGCTGTACAGTAGTTTTATTATGAGTACTCTATACTTTTTATCCTCCCTATGATATACATTTAGGTTGTTTCTAATCTAATTGTTGTATTTTTGTTGTTTTGTTAGTGACAACAGCAATGTTATGAACAACCTGGCGCCCAGATGAGATTATTTTTGGGAGGCATATACCTAGGAGGAAAAGCCCTAGATTGTACAGGGTGGACATTATGAAATTTGCAGAAAAGCTCATTGCTCTCCAAAGTAGTTATACCAGTGTGCACTACAACAGGTAGTTATAAGCAATCTCTTTTTCAGCCAGTGGTATTTGTCAGACTTTTAATTTTTGCCAGTCTGATGATGGTATTTGATATCTCACTGCTGTTTTCTTTTGCATTGCTCTCATTATGAGTGTCGTTTCTAATATTTGGTGGTTGTCTCTGCCTCCCTCCTCAAAGTCATCCCCTACCACCCAACCCCATTACTAATTGTGCCTCAGCAACCCTGTCCTTCTTTAATCTCCTTGTTGAGTCATAGACGGTTCCTGCCTTAGGGTTTTTTTATTTTATATTCCCTCTACTCACCCTCTCTGTTTGAATTAGTCTGTCCTCCAGCAGTCATAGAACTGGCCTTTCTCATCCTTTGGGTTTCACTATATCCTCAAAGAGGCATTTTATAATTGTCTTCATGTCACCTTTTTACACTTGTAAAATATGGTTTATTTCTCTCTGAAACAGCAGAAAATATCTTGATGACTTTGTGTTTAATAACCTTGTTGAGTCACTCCCCTTCTACAATATTATAATCTCCATGAGAGGAGCAGTTTTGTCTTTATCACAGTCTTCGCTACACCTGGAATAGTGAAGAAGTAACAGGATGTTGTGGGAAGCTTCTGAGGCTTGGAGCAAGTTGGAATGTTTCAAGAATGGAGCATGTAAGACCTTGTAGGCCACACTAAAGAGTGTGAATTTATTTTTAAACATGATGATAACATTTAAGGAACATGAAAAGGGAACAGGGCAATCCTACTTATATAGTAAAATTTATGTAATTCTCCTGCACAAGCCATAAACACTAGCCTTATCATAAACCTGTTCTCCAGGTTGGTTGACCTGTAGAGATGTTGCACAGTGGCATTCTGAGACTCCCTAATTTGAAATCTCCATGAGATTCAACATAATCTTCTATGTTGTTTTATTTCTTATTTTTCTGAAGTTTGTTTTCATGCAACTTCTGTGAAAATAAAAATTTTCAGACTCCTTGCATGTACAGTGTGCTCTAAATTGATAGTTTGGCAAGGTATCAAATAATAAGCTAAATTTGTTTTTAATAGAAAATCAAAGTAAAAAGCTATTGATATTTGAATCAAAAAGACAACCTTAAATACTAAATTGTTGAGATGGTCTTCAATTCATGTATTAGGTAACAGGAAAGAGAATTAATGGTTCAACTCTCCAATATACTAGAAGAATAAGACAATAAATAACAGAAGTAGAAATATATGGATAAAACCAGAAACTCTTAAAATTTAAAATACACATGGATACATAAAAACAAAAAAAGGAAATAAAATATAAGTTGAATTTGTTTTTAAGTCAAAAAGTCTAACCATGTAAGAAAGAGAAAAAAAAACACCAAATAAATATTTGGATAGGCAAAAAGTGTTCTAACTACCAAGAAAAATATTTTTAAATTGCTTAAAATACAAATAATCAGATTGATTGAAAACTGTATAAATTTTAACATTAAAACTTGAATATATTTTTAAAAGACTGTAGAATAATTATAAAAATCTATTACTTATAAGCTACAATGAAACTATTAATTCAAATAAAAAGAAATTATGTTATATTCCCTAATGATTATGTTGTAAACTTGTTATATATAGATATACATAATAAATTAGACATGTATATGACAAGACATATATATTGATAGAGAATTTTTAAAACATATTTTCTAAATAACACACCTAAAACCATATACAACTTTATACCAGTTAATTTTGAAATCTAGATGACACAGATAGTTTTCCCAAAACAACTAAATATTTCTGAAAATTCTTAGAAGAAAATAAACTCAAAAATATTTAAACAGCTCAGACTAGTCAATTGTATGAAAGCTTTAAATTTCTCAGTGTCACAGTCTGAGATCTCCAGAAACTGGCACCCTTATGAGACAAAACAAAGGAAGTTTCATTGTGTACTTCAAAGTGACACTTTTAAAGATTCGATTTGTAAATAACCAATCCCTTTGGATTGTTTTCAGCCAAGAATATGTCTGTCCATTCTCCTTCACTTCTTTGTGTTATAGGGCAAGCCATTCTTCCTTACTTTTTATACTTCATTCTGTTTGCACAAATGAATAGGAAAGCCTGTATAATTTGGAGTTTAACGAATCCCACATTCTCACAGATGCATGCCACTATTTCAAATATCACCTTTATCAAGAATAAAAATAATATTTTGATTGTTCATCTCCTTTACTTTCCTTGTTTCATTTTAATATAAAGGCACAAAACTTGAAGAGAAAAGAGAGATGTTGTTTATTGAGGTCTTTGGAATCCTCAACACTGGCTCCAGCCATAAAAGCAAAAAAGGAGGAGCTGTCAATTCCCCTCTGTCTATAAAAGGTAATTGCATCTTTAAGGCCCCCAGGTTGAGAAAGGCCAGTACACCAGGGCTTCTGCCCATGGATTATCTACCCACAAGGGATTAAAATGGGAGCAAAACCAGGTGAACTGTTATCTTAAAAAAAGAATAGTTTTTCTATTTATTTAAGTCACTGGACTTTTAAAATTATATATACCAGAAACTAAATCTCAGTCCTGACAAATGTGTTCCATGAATTAAATAATTTTTTGTTGAGAATTACAATGTAGTAAAGGTGTAAAGAATTCCCAGAATTTCTTGTAGAAAGCCAAGGAAGCAGTTGTGTAGATTATTTTATGACAGGTACGTGAAAAAGTATTTGATTATATTTATGATAATGTTGATATTTAAAAGCATATAGAGCTTTTAAGAGAACATGAAAAGTTTTTAAAAAGCTTAAAAAATGCAATTTTAAGAAAGATGATCCAGCAAATAGGGTACAATGCCACTTCTCTGAGGGAGACAATGAAAAAGTATTTTAGCAAATGAAAGGTTCCATTTCTGAAATAATTAGCACTTCTCAATGTCAAGTTTGCTCATCTTATGAACAGTTCTATTATTAACATACAGAGAGCTAATATGAAAAGCACATTCTTATGTTAATTATCTAATTAACTAATCCAGGCACAATTAAGCCACTAAATTCACACAGTATTAATTTTTCTTATGTTGGTCTCATGGATACTAAATTTCTTGACAAGTTAACATTTTTGCTGGTCTTCCTGACACTTTGATGTTTGATAAGGCCACTCCAGTGGACTTCTTAGGATGCACGAACTCAAGAAAAGTTAGAGGTCTCTCATTTAGTTTCACAGGTCTGTTTTCTAGAGAATTTTGCCCAACTTCACCTGAAGAACTCAAAAAAATATTACCCAGCAAGTAACGTTTCACTTCAAATGACAGTATTAAGCCCTTCCTTTTTTAGCAATTAATCATGTGATGATGAGAGGAGAAGGAAGTAGAATGTGTTGAGTGAATGGGGATATGAGGAGGCCCTGGTTTGAAGATTGAAAATTTGAAAGCAGAAGAGACAAGTGTCCCTGTTTTTTTTTCCTGTAGCCATTGAGAGTGGGAAGACCACTGTTCTATCCCACATAGCCAAGATGCTGGACATGGGATTATGATCTGACTGGACACAACTATTTCTTGAGGCAGCCCACATCATCTTCTCCTGAGTTTCCCTAGAAGCCTAGAGGAGATAAAAAAGATGACAGTGGCTAAGCATGAGAGCTTTTATCTCTGCCAGATAATTACCCCAGGAAGGAAACAGAGTTAGAGACAGCTAAAATCTCAGAGTAGCAGCAGCTGCAGCCATATCAAAGGTGAGAATTGGGCCAACAAAGGAAAAGCAGCCAAATACTCCAGTGAGTATCAGAGGATACCGTAGAACATTCTGATGTCAAGGGCAGAATTATGCTTTTTGATGGACACTTCCCATCAGCAACCTTGGCTGCTATAACCCATGATCTATGCATCACATAATGGACAACATACTATGATGCCTACTGGGAAATCTGAGTCAAAACTGAGTTTTAAAATAACAAGTGATTGAATTAAAGGCTTATATGAGTTGGAGAACAACTGGATTGGTCTGACAGTTTTCCAGAGTTGGTGAGGCTTAATTGGATGCTCACAGAGCTACAATCTCAGCTTATATTGATTCTGATGTTATCCACATCTATTGAGCTAAGATAATAAAATATATTCCACTACTCAGAAGAGAGAGTGCCCATGAAGAGTCTAGATTTTGCAAATAGGGAAACGTGGGTGTAAATTCAATCTCTGCCACTAGGCTGACTGAGTACACCTCAGCAAGCTTTTCCCTTCCTTAAGACTCACTGCCTTTTGCCTATGTCAGGTTGGAGGCTAATAAAATACCAGGCAGCATTGGTGCGAGCATAGGTGTGTGACTGACTCAGAAGCAAGTCTCCTCTGAAATCCTTTGAATAACTGAGTCTCTCATCCCACATCCTGTGCAAAATCCTTCACCAGAGTTCCGGAAATTCCTGAGAGTTTGTGTCTCTACCAGTCACCTTTAGCTTTAATGCCTATCTTCTGCTAAAATTTCAGTCTTTACTTTGCATTTTGTGGCTATCTGCTCATTGAAAATCCAAATTTAAAATGTATCCTTCTCTTGGTTTCTCAGCTGCCTCAAGTAGATTGTTACTATTCTTTTAGGGGCTCCACACTGCAATAACATATGATAAATACATTTACACTGAGTATTTAGGAACCATATTTTTAAGGCCCTTTTCTGATTCCAGCAAGTCAATTTTAGTAGCCTCCTCTCTATTTTTCTCAGCTCTCTATTTTCTCTACCCTTCTTTCTTCTCTGTGCTCTGCACTCACACATCTCCCTTTTACTCCATTACTTCTAAATGACCTATATGTGTAATGTTTTACTTATTTATATATGTATATTTTATATATATATTATGTTATATATATGTTGTATGTATTTTTATATATGATGTAAAATTCTAGAAATTAAAGAAACAATCACCATAACAATTTTATTACCTAGAGCCATTCATGTTTGTAATTGAAAACTATCCAGGTTAGCATCCAGGCTTTACCTATGTTGGCTTGGGTAATTCTCCAAACCTGCCTGTGTCTCAATTCCATCATCTCAACAGTGAGGAGAATAATGGTAGTTGCCTCTTAGTGTGGTTGGTTATGAGACGTAGTGAAGTATCACGTGCACAGTGCTCAGGAGACTTCCTGCATTCAGTAAACACTCAGTAAGAGGTGCTGGACTGCTCTTAGTATAATTGTTTGGCATTATAATTTCAGCCATCAATTTATCATATACAGAGTGAGAAAGGTAAAGACAAATGAATAGATAGAAATAATGTCTAAAGGAAGAAATCATTCTGGCAAGTATTTTTATTAATTGTTAATTTTTTTCTGTATGGTATTTTAATAAACAAATAAAATTGAAATTGTTAACTATCTGGTAAGAATTTTTCAGAAAAATAAATACTAAATATTATTATTTCTCTACAGTTAATAAAAATGATTGTGCAAACAGCATTATAAGGTTAGACTCATTACTTCCTTAACAACACTCTTTAATTTCAGAGGGTTTAAATTTATTATTTACTATAAAAGAGGTGAGATCAGGTAGTCAAACTACCCTGTCTCCAATTTCTCAACTCTCTCCTTTTCCCACTTCTAATTTGTGTAAGGTAAATTATGATGTTTATATTACTGAGAATTATAATATTTATGTACTCTTTTGTGTATAATTACCCAAGTCTTAACTATATATCAAATAAATGCAATATTCAACCCAGATTTTTACATAGCTTTTTTTTAATTTTAAAATTTTGTGTGTTCTTCTTTAATTGGCCATTTTGTTTGTTTTGTTGTAAGAAAGGCATATGGTTATTGTATTTTTTTAATATTCTGTATCTGACAATATAGATGTTCCTTAACTTATGATGAGGTTACGTCCAGATAAACCCATCATAACTTGAAAATATTGTAAGTAAAAATACATTTAATACACCTAACCCAGCAAACACCATAATTTAGTCTAAGCTACATTTAAGGTGCTTAGAATATTTACTTTAGCCAAATCATCTAACCCAAAGCCTGTTTTATAATAAAGTATTGAATATCTCATGTAATTGATTGAATACTACACTGAAAGTGAATAACAGAAAGGTTGTATAGGTACTTGAAGTATGGTTTCTCCTGAAGGCATTATTGCTTTCATACCATTTTAAAGCCAAGCAATTGTAAACCAAACCATTGTAAATCAGGGACTGCTGTGGTCTGGATATTTTCCCCTCCAAAGCTCAGATTGAAATTTGACCCCAAATGTTGGAGGTGGGACCCAATGGGAGATGTTTTCGTCCTGGAGTCAGATGCCTCATGTTTGTGCCATCCTCGCAATAATGTGTGAGTTCTCATTCTCTTAATTATCCCACGAGGTGGTGGTTTAAAAGAGTCTGGCACCTCCCTCTCTCTTGCTTCCACTCTTGCCATGTGACCTCCACACTCCAGCTCCCCTTTGCCTGCCACCAAGAGCGGAAGCAGCCTGAGGCTCTCACCAGAATCCCACCAGATTCCAGCACCATGCTTCTTGAGCAGTCTACTGAACCATGAGCCAAATAAACCTTTTTCTCTTTATAAGTTACCCAGCCTCAGGTATTCCTTGATAGCAACACAAATGGAGTAAGAAAGGAACCATCTGTACCATAACCTCTATCCGTGCCACCCGAACTGCATTGAAATTTATCCACCATTTCTTGGCATTAAGTATTACTGTCAAGAAGTAGAAGTCCAGACTACTCTTTCCCCATGTAGGTGGCTCACTATTTCTGCAAGGGTATCAGAAATATGCTTTTCTATTTCTACCAAACAATCGGTAATTTTATTAGGACATGACCCAATGTAGATCAATCAGAATTTTATTTCTAACTATGAATTTACTTCTTTCTTGCTTTCAGGAAACTTTCCTGTATTATACCTTTAAATATGTTTTGTTCTGCATATTGAATTTACTAATAAGGACACCATTTATCCTTATGTTTTCTACCCTTTACATTTACCCTCTCCTATTTGCTTAATCTCTTCATCTTTTTTTCTGTGCATTCTTTTGTGATTATCCCAAAACTCTGTTCCATGACAAAAAAAAAATCAATTTTCAGCCATTTAATCTCTCACTCTTTGTCATTTATTATTTGTCCTGTGGTGTCTGCTTTAATAATTGACAAATGTATTATCATCTTTCGTTCTGACTTTCTGTTTCCCATCACACCCCCTCTCACCCCTCCGCTTTTCATATTAGAGCTGAATGAGTCTCTCCCAGAACTGCCTCTGATCATGATCATGCTCATCACCCACCTTTCTAACCCCTGGCTCAAAAAATCTTCAAGGATACCCTGACTCTTCCACTATCTCTCTGAGACCTGAGAAAGTTGCTGGCATCAGGGTCCTAGTATCCTCACGTTTGTTTTTATGGATTTCAAAGGAGAAACTTAAAGGGGAACCTTTCATAACAATGATGATGATGATAATGACCATGACAATAGATGATACATATTGAGTCCTTGCTATCTGCTAAGAAGTGTTCCAGCTAATTTTTAATAATTGCCTCATTTAATCTATGTAACAGCTCCATAAGGAGGGTGCTAGTACTATTCTTATTCTCATTTTGTCAATGAGGCACAATGAGAAAATGAAGGCACAGAGCAATTAAGGAAATCACCCTGAATCAGACAGCAATTTAAAAGTGGTTGCTTCACTGCAAAGTGTTTTCCAATACTTTTTAGAATTAGTGTGTCTTTAGGAGTAAAAAGTCATCTGCCTAACAAAAAGGTGCTCCCCAACCTACCCTGTGTTTTAAATTGCTTTAGTAGCAAAAAGCATCATTCATTTTACAGTCCTGTTTCAAGCCAACTCCTGCCTGACTGTCATAGTCTCTAACTGGTCTCCTGTGTCCAGCCACACCACCTACCAATCCATTCTGCTCACATTTGCTCATGTGGTTTCTTCAGAATACAGACTTAAGCCCACTATCCTTCAAGGGTCTCCTGGGTGTTAGAATAAGTCCCTAACGCTTTCATGTGATTCCTAAGATTCTCTATAATCCGGCCTTTACCAAATCCCTTTCTGGACTCATCTGCTGCTGATCCCCTTCCTGAATTTTTTATTGCAGGACCATGGACTCTATTCTTTTAAAGTAATATTGGTATAAATGTATGAGTTACAAGCACGATTTTGTTACACACATAGGTTACATAGTGATGAAGTCAGGGCATCCATCATCCAAATAATGCATGTTGTACCCATTGCTCTACGGCTGCTTGAACCTTTGCTCTTCCTCTCAAATCCCGATTTCTGACTCTCTGCATTGAGTAAATGTCACACATTTTACTTGTCTCAACTTTACCGTTGTTTTACACAGGCTTTTGCTGACCCTATACAGGTGTCATTTCATAAAGTCCCACAACTTTAAATATTCATCAACCACATTTCATTGAGATTAATTTATACATAGGTTTGTTCACTTTGGTTTCCCCGGCACTTAACCCTGCATCCAGAAACGAGTAGGCTTGAAGTAAATATTGGTTTGTGGATGAATAAATAAATGCCATTGGAGAAAATAAAAACTGAGAAGGCACCCTAAATGTGGACTCTTGCTCTGAGGGAGAAATTAGATTAAGAGATGAAAATGTGCTTAATAATTTTTCTGTGCCCTGGAAATATACTGCATATTATTTATTTGGGGGACCATTTTCCTCACTAGGTTGTGGGCTACTTGAGGAGAGGGACCCCATGTTATTTATGTCATATATCCACTGAATAGAAACATATTTGGCCCGGGGATTGATCATACTTTTTTTTCCCCAGGCATGGTGGCTCATACCTGTAATCTCCGCACTTTGGGAGGCTGAGGCAGGCAGATCACTTGAGATCAGCAGTTCAAGACCAGCCTGGCCAACATGGCAAAACCGTGTCTCTACTAAAAATACAAAAATTAGCCGGGAGTGGTGGTACACACCTGTAGTCCCAGCTACGTGGGATCCTGAGGCAGGAGGATCCCTTGAACCCAGGAGGCAGAGGTTGCAGTGAGCTGAGATCACGCCACTGTACTCTAGCTTGGGTGATGGAATAAGATTCTGTTTCAACAATAAAAATAATAATAATTTTTGTTTCCTTAAGTGTCAGTGTATACCCACTACCCACGGAAAACTACCAAACTAATCACACAGTCAACCGGATGTTATTGTCTTTTCAAAAGGAAAAGTCACACTGATTTTTCAGTGAGACACACATCGCACAGTGAGACCTACTTGCATGCCTCTGTTTAAGGTTGGTTGAGTTATTTTCCATTTCCAAGGCAGTTGAGTTTCAACCACTTTTAAAGAGTAACATTCTTTCTGTAGTTTAGAGTATTCTTTGTTTGCTAATAAAGTTCCCCTTAAAGAAGGTGATAATCAGGTTTCCTTCCATTATGCATAGCACAAAGCACATGATTTATAAAGCCCATTGTACCATAACAATGTAAAAACGTCCTGTCAGATCTCTGGGAAGAAACTCTATATCCCAGTTCAATAACAAAGACACTGGAAATGCAACCAGCCCCTGGTTCTTCTGTGCACAGTAGCCTCTCAAAGAAAGAGAGAGAACAATAGACCTACAAGTTGAATTCTCAAAGCCAGCCACTCAGACAACCCACTGGGATGATGAATGAGCTGTCAAGTACATAAATAAACAGTAACTCTGCCATCGCATTCAATACTTTATTTTGATCAAATAAATGTCATTATAGAGATACATCATTTGAGAATCATTGTGTTGGAGAGGACCTTAGACATGTTATTAATAAGAGTATCTAATATTCATTCACTATTATCTGGGGGTAGGCAATTTATATGGATTACCATATATAGCCCTCAGAACAACCCTATACGATAGTTAAATTAGTCCCATTGCTACAGACGGGATTCTTGATGCATAGAGAAAAGAAGTAACTCTCCCAAATTCTTGTAACTATAAAATGGGAGAACAAGGATTTGAATTGGGACTATGCAGTTCCAGAACCTGTGACCTAAACTATAGCTAATCCCTTTATCATAGAGATGAAGACAACAAACAGTGTAAGCAAAGCTACAATGTATTAAATCGTTAACATGAGTATTTCTCTGAGAAACCCTATACATTGTGTTATTTACTAATGAAAATAACACTATAAATCTGAACATATTGTCCCCATTTTACTAGTGAAGAAAGGGAGGTTCAGAAATATTTAATGACTTCCCCAAGTTCACACAAATAGTAAGTGCAAGGTCCATGATTCAAACTAAGGTGTGTAGACCTTGAAACTGAATCATGACTCATTATTAGTCTGTGTGGCTTCAAAAGATAATGAAGGCAATTAGTGCAAAACTATAAGTGATAACTCAAAAATGATACAGTGGTAAGAAGGGTACTGGGACATAAGATAGTTGGGTTCAAATCGTAGTACCATCACATTTACTTTGTGATCTTAGGAAAGTTATCTCCTCCCTTCTACTCCTTTTGAATTTCCATTTTCTCAAGTTTAAAATTAAATAAAAATCTCTTAATGAAATATTACTGTCAAAGTCAAATAAAGCAATGTAGGCAAGGGGGCTGACATATGATAGAAATTCAAAAAATATTAGTATATACCAATTAAACATGGCAGCAGATGTGTGTATTTGTCTCTCCCTTCCCACACAATGCTGAAATAAAAGTAAAGAAGTAAAAGGGTAGGATCCCTCAAACACACACAAAAAAGAGGAAATAAATATGGATGATAGATTTCAATAGATTTTTGAAGGATGGGAAGCCAGCAGAGGAAGTTAAAACCTAAACACCTGGGAGGTGAGTAATTATTAGAAACAATTCAGTTAAATCCAAAGAATCTCAGAAATGTTCAAAATTGTTGGTACTATGAACTATGAAAAGTGTGGATGATATGTAGAATTTAAATGCAGATTTGATTCTCGTCTTCCCTCTTTCACCCAATGAAGAGGTAGCTGGCTATATTTTCCTGCTGCTGTAGGACACTAGAGTTTATTCTTTGGAGAAACAAAAAACAAAGAGGTCCTGAAAGCAGATTCACCATGTCTGGAAATTGTTAGAAGTGACACACTAAAATACATGGAAGCCTGCAGAGTGAACGAGGCAAGCCCAAGTGTCATCCTTTATTTCCAAACACTAGCAGGAGGGAAGGTATGAGATGGCTTCAGTCACATGTCTGGTACCTTCCTCAGATTGGCTTGAAAGCTGAACTTAGCAGGAGCCTTCTTTTTCTCCATGTTCTTTCGGGGCCTCTTCACATCTGTGTTGTTTAATAGTGTGGATCCTATGCTCCAAAAGACTAGGGTGGAAGCCTTGCAGTCTTCCTAAATGCCAGGCCCAGAAAATCACGGCATCATTTTCTCTATGTTCCATTAGCCAATGCAGTTACAGGTCAGCCCTTGTTCAAGAGGACAGAAACAGAATCCTCTCGAAGCGAGGAGTGTCATAGAATCTGCAGCCATCTTTAATCAACCACAGTTCACCCTTTCATCAAAAATTATTTGCACTCCACATAAATCTAAAATATACTCACTCTCTTCGAAGGTTTCTTGAGTAGCATCCCATTTCATTGCAACATTAGCTCACAACCAGGAGTGGTGGAGGCTCTTCAGATATGGTTCCTTCAGTAAAGTTCCTCTTAATCTAAAAACCTGGAACTGAAGACATAGCTATGTGGACTCTTCACATCCAATATGTAATGCTGGAACAAAGACAGGGTACTACCATTGACAGTCCTGTTTCAAAAGGGAGAAATGAAGAGCTATATTGCTGTTGGTAGTGTAGAGAAATTTTGAAGTCTTGAAAGACATATGTTGCCAATTCCTTTATTTCATTCCAGTCCTACTTTTTGGAAAAATTTTCTGTGGCTCTAAGCTCTGCCCTCTGGGTTTTGGGTTCTGCCATGAATCACCTTTCCTTTTGCATAGTAAATGAACTGGATAGCCCATATTTCAGCCCAATTCCTATTGAGAGTTTGGAGGTCTTGAGAGCTCTCATGCCAGCTGGTGGCATATATGCCAATCACCTTATATTTAAAGCTTCATGGATTTCATTTGGATCTTATTGAGGTTCACTATAATAAACCATATTTATACCCATAATAACATTTTCCCACAAAATAAAATATTTGTATTTCATCTTCACAACATTTGTGTCATTTCATTGAGCAGGCATTATTATTGTCTTCATTTTCCAGAAGAAGATATGCCTTTCTGACAAAGGCTCTTCTCTGTCTTAGTTTGGCTGGGAGTTTGCTGTGGGGCAGCTTATAAGATTCTTCAAAGTTCTCTTGTTTAGCAACGACAGGCAACAAATATGCCTTTAAATCTTTCTGAGATATTAATAAATTGTCTTGTAGCCACATCCCACTTTTTTGCCCTGAAATTATGCATTATTGCCATGGATTTGATCTTTGCCCTGTGACATTTCTTTGAGTATCTTTTGGTTGATGGACATACCTACATTATTTAGGTTTTTAAAAATAGATGCCAGATTCTATTGCAGCTGTATATCGCTATATAACAATCTTCCCCTAAATTTAGTGTAATAAAAAAACAAATGTTTTGTAATAATTTGTGATTTTGTGGGTCAGGGATTCAGGCAGGAATAGGCTGTGTTATTCTTCTGACATTGTATAATTTAGTAGCATTCAGCTAATAGCTAGGCTGGTCTAGGGAATCCAAGATGGCTTCCCCCAGGAAGCCCAGTACCTTGGTGGAGATGGCAGGAAGGCTGAAGTCAGCTGCCTTCCTGCTCCCCCATGCAATCTGAAGGTCTCTTTGCATGATCTTGTCAGCAAAGGAGCTGTAGTTCTTAAATGGTAGCTCAGGACTGAAAAATGATAAAGGCAGAAGCTACCAGTTCTCCTAAATTCTCAACCTAGAACTGGCACAGTATCACTTATGCCACACTCCAGTGACCAAAGCAGTCACATTCTAGCCCATGTTCAAGGGCTGGAGAGCAGATACCACCTCTCAATGAAAGGCATGTCACAGAACTTGCAGCCTTCTTCAATCCACCACAATTATTTCAGAGAATGCAGGAAGAGAATAGAGCTCTAGGTGTAAGAGAGCTAAATGTTAAATTACTATAATAAAGAGTCAATAGATAATATTTATAATTATTATCAAGACCAAGAAGTACAAACATATTACTTACAGCTTTTGAGATAAATTCTAGAAATAACGGCTTTAAGAAAAGAAAGTAGGTACTTCTTGGGGAGGACTTGTTGGCAGAAAGGGATAAACAAAGCTCTTCTTACATTTTATTTGTAGCCTTTGAAATAATATTTGATTCATTTCACTATGCACATGAATCACTTGACAAAAATTAAAATTAATTTCCAAAGGGTAGTTTCTCATTATTTTTTTCAAGTGTGATAATTGTACCCCACTAGCCTAAGATGAAGTTGAATGAATTTTGCAATGTTATTATTCTGAAATAAGCAACTAAAGAATTATTCAGAAGTTCCTCTCTGTCTCTGACTCAGGATAAGCTCAATAAGTCAAATAATAATAACATTTCAGGAGAGCCAATACCATAGTTCCTACAAGAAAAAGGACTGAGACTACAAGTTTACAAATCTTTTAAATAAATCCAATGTTTGTTACACTTTAAAAGTGTGTTAAAGGCCGGGTGTGGTGGCTCACATCTGTAATCCCAGCATTTTGGGAGGCTGAGGCGGGTGGATCACAGCTCAGGAGTTTAAGACCAGCCTGGCCAAGATAGTGAAAACCCATCTCTATTAAAAATACAAAAAATTAGTCGGGCGTGGTGGCAGCTGCCTGTAATGCCAGCTACTTGGGAGGCTGAAGCAGGAGAATCACTTGAGGGAAGAGGTTGCCGGGAAGCCAAAATCACACCACTGCACCCTAGCCTGGGCAACAGAATGAGACTCCGTCTCAAAAAACAAAAGTGTGTTAAAATGCATGCCAATTTTACAATTAAACTCCAAAATAAAACCATTGGTAATATTTGTGTAGTGTTGTGCCTTTGATAGAGGATTTTCCTATACATATTTTTTTTATTTCATGTCCACAATACTTCTGTTGTTTTATTGAGCAAGGATTACTATTATCTTCCTTGTCCAAAGGAAGAAAGTGAGGTCTTCAGATATGGTTCCTTCAGTACAGTTCCTCTTAATCTAAAAACCTGGAACTGAAGACACAGCTATGTGGCCTCCTCACATCCAATATGTAATGCTGGAACAAAGATAGGGTACTACCATTGACAGTCCTGTTTAAAAAGGGAGAAGACCTTGAAACTTAATCATGACTCATTATTAGCCTGAATGATGATGATGACGGTTTGACTCTGAGTCTCTACCCAAATCTCATCTTGAATTGTGATCCCCACATGTCAAGGGAGGGACCTGTAATCTCCACCTGTCGAAGGAGGGAAGTGATTGGATCATGGGGGTGGTTTCCCCCATGCTTTTCTCTTGATAGTGAGTGAGTTCTCATGAGATCTGATGGTTTTATAAGTGTCTGGCATTTCCATTTCCCCTGCTTGCACTTATCTCCTCTGCCACCATATGAAGAAAGTTATTGCTTCCCCTTCACTTCCACTATAATTTAAGTTTCCTGAGGCATCCCCAGGCATTCGGAACTGTGAGTCAATTAAACCTCTTTCCTTTATAAATTTAAATTACCCAGTCTCGGGTATTTCTTTATAGCAGTGAGAAAACAAACTAACACAAATGTGCTAAGTACATTATCAAAGCTGATTTTTCTTTTCCAAACCCTGAGCTCTTTCACTACACTTAGTAATGGTCTGCCAAACCCTTATAAGACTATGACCAGAGTGTGTAAGGGAAACAGAACTGTGAATGTTCATCTGAATCTGAAAAATACTACTACACTTGAACATTCCACAAGAATGAGTATAATCTTGACATGTGTAGTAGTGGTAGTATATTTATGGATTATTGCAACATCAAGAAGCAAACAGTGTCTTTCTTGATGCAAACAATGAAGAGAAAAGGATTCCAACTCAGCAACATTTCAGTGAGAATGTTGAAAACTTTCCTCTATTAAGATAGAGACATTATCCAGAACACTTTCTTCTGGACAGTGCCAAAATGTATGTAACTTGAACAACCAACCAACCATTTAAAGTCCGGTTTGCAGAAATTCTGGTGTGATTTTTAATAGGAAGGAAAATGTGGGACTGGCATGAAGAGTTTTCACAGCTACATTTCACAACACGGGGTACTCAGCTGCTCCTCTTGAATGGACTAGCATGACAATGCACACTTATTCTGTAAACAGGTTTCACTTAGGGACCTGCAGCTGTGGCTTTGAAGGATAGAGCTGCCATCTTGTATAGTGTGATGAGCCACTGGGAGGTGTGGTTTTCCACTTGGCTAAGAATTGTTGTGTGACCAAGGGCACATAATACCTGAGTCTCAGTACTCTTATTTAAGTGTAAATAAATAGCGTTTTCCAAAGTGTTGTGCCCATACCACTGACAGCACACATGTCAGTCTTAGTTGGGACAGAGCTGAAAGCTTTAAATTGTGATCATAATTTGTTTATTTTAATAGGGATTAGAATAACAAAGTATCTTACCTTCTCTAAGATTTTATCAACATTATTGCTTGGTTTGAGACTAGAGTAGGTATTAAAATTGTTGAAGGTAGTCAAATTAAAGGAAAAAAAACAATTAAATAATAATAAAAGTATATGTGTGGGGAAGCAACTAAAAAGCACTGGACCAGAAGAATCCTTTCTGCTTGAAAAATGTTGTGATTTTTTTTTCCTTAAAAGACAGGAACATCAACAAGAAGTAGTATTTTTTTCTATATTAATAAGAACACTGTTAATGATAACTACTGCTAACAGCTATAATATGAAGAAACTGTTATTTTCCCTGTTAAATAAGGAAACGACAGTTCAAGGAGACTAATTTGTAAAGAACCACACATCTAACTTGTGGCAGTGCCAGGATTCAAAGCAGTTTCACAATAATTGCAAAGTCCATACTTTTCCATGGACTATGGAAGAACATAATAGCTGGAGTAAAGTGGCTGGGGCTCTGGAATCAGACTGCTCAAACTGGCAACTTGGCTCCACCATTTTCTCTTTTATTAACTTTTATTTTAGGTTCAGGGGTACATGTGCTGGTTTGTTATACAGGTAAACTGTGTGTGATGGTGGTTTGGTGTATAGATTATTTTGCCATCCAGGTAATAGGCAACTTCCCAAGACTGAGCCAGAAAGAAATTGAATACCTTAATAGATCAATAATGAGTTCTGACATTTAATCAGTAATAAAAAGCCTACCAAGAACAACAACAACAAAAAAATGACCAAGAAACAGAAGGATTCACAGCCAAATTCTACCAGATGTATAAAGAACAGCTGGTACCATTCCTACTGAAACTACTCTAAAAACTTGAGGAGAAGGGATTCCTCCATAACTCACTCTCTAAAGCCAGCATCGTTCTGATATTAAAATCTGGCAGAGACACAGCAAAAAAAAGAAAACTTCAGTCTGATATCCTCAATGAGCGTAGATGCAAAAATAGTCAACAAAAACCGAATCCAGCAGCATATCAAAAAGCTTATCCACCATGGTCAAATAGACTTTGTCACTGGGCTGAAAGATTAGTTCAACATACATAAATCAATAAATGTGATTCATCAAACCAGAACTAATGACAAAAACCACATGATTATTTCAATAGATGCAGAAAAGGGTTTTGATAAAATCCAACACCACTTCATGTTTAAAAACCTTAAGAAATCAGGCATTGAAACCATATACTTCAAAATAATAAGACCCATCAAAGAAAAACCCATAGCCAACAACACAGTGAATGAGGAAAAGCTGGAAGCATTTCTCATGAAAGCAGCACAAGACAAGGACGCCCTCTCTCACCACTACTATTCAACACAGTATTGGAAGTCCTCGCCAGAGCAATCAGTCAAGAGAAAGAAATAAAAGCCATTCAAATAGGAAGAGGGGAAGTCAAACTATCCCTGTTTGTAAACAATATGATGCTATACCTAGAAAGCTCCATAGTCTCTGCCCAACAGCTCTTTGATCTGATAAACAACTTCAGCAAAATTTCAGGATACAAAATCAATGCACAAAAATCAATAGTGTTCCTATACACCAACAATATTTAAGCTAAAGGCCAAATCAAGAATGCAATTCCATTCACAATAGCCATAAAAAGAGTGAAATACAGCTAACTAGGGAAGTGAAAGATCTCTACGATGAAAATTATAAAACACTGCTCAAATAAATCAGATGACACAAACAAATGAAATAGCATTCTATGCTCATGGATAGGAAGAATTATTAAAATGCCCATACTGCCAAAAGCAATTTACAGATTCAATGATATTCCTATCAAACTATCAATGACATTCTTCACAGAATTAATTTATAAAAAACTGTTCTGAAATTCATACTGAACCCACAAAAGAGCCTGAATAGCCAATGAAATGCTAAGCAAAAAGAGCAAAGCTGGAGGTACCATGCTATCCCACTTCAAACTATACTACAGTATAGTGACTTGCCCACTCTTTTGCAGATGGATTGTGGCAGAACCAGTATTCACCCCTATTTCCATGCAATTCTGTAATGCACAGCCTCAACTGGTCACTTATCATTTACTATGACTTGAATTTCTGCTGGTCTTGGACCTTCCAAGGGTTTGCTCAGAAGCTGTCAAGTTCGTTTATGGATGATTCCCATACTACCTTTTTTTTTTTTTTTTTTTTTTGCTGAAGACATTTTTAGTTTGGGGCTCAAGAAACATGACTCCCATATTTACACAAATCTGGAAGAGTGTCCTCCCAGGACATCATCTGGACGACGACAAAAAAAAAAAAATTTGTTTGCCTTGTTTAAAAGTGATGTCCTTAGTCAAGATGAACACATACTCTTTTTGAGTAGTTTAATCATTTTTCTAATTCAGACGAAATGTTTGGAATTGTTTGGTATCTATTGGCTTATTGTGATGGTCACAAATCGTCAAGAAGGACCTTGAAAACTCTCTGAGTCTTAATCCGCAATGTTCATTTCAGCCATCCCCAACACTTCGGAGGAGGATTCACTTTATAGGAACTAAAATTTTTAATGTATCTTGTAGTGTTAAGGCTCTAAAAGAAACTTGGTACATTGGGGTAGCATCAATCCCTGGAACAAAATATTTGATTTCATATGGCCTTTCTTAGGCTCTTATGGTTCAGCTCAGTGAAGGAAATTTCCAGGCAAAGGAGAATTCTGAATTATATTTGTTTCTATTATGGTTTTGCTGGTGATTGGCTTTTCTTAGTTTGCCAATGGCACTAATGACCATAGTGAGTTTGAGCCTTAAAATATCAATATTTCTTACAAATAACACATGTGGGCTATTGATACTACGTCTTACAGTAAAAGATCTATCACTAAAGCAGCATCTACCTGAAAACTCAGTCTCTTTTATTCCTCACTCTCTCTGAGTCTTCTGCTTTTGTAAACTTTTCTCATATGCCTCATTCATGTGTGAACAGCCAGTGATATCTGCAATGAGGGAAAAGGATAGACTATAATTGAAATTGAGAGACAGATGTAGGAAAAGAGGAGACAGGGAGGAATATTGGGAACATATCACTTATGTGCCTGCATTGTTTTGAATTCTTGTGTAGATTCAATATGCATCATTATTTAGTCCTCACATTAACTTTATATTTATTTATCTCTGTATCTATCTCAATATGGAGCCATCAGACCACCCTATCTGGGCTCAAACACAGAGGGAAGCCTGAGATAAGGTTTAGCTAACACAAATGCTGATCCTTACTGGGTGTGAACATTTGGATAATTGTACTCTTATTTTCTCTTTTTACATCTTCTTGTCACATGAATGTTTTTAATTTTAAAAAATGCATTTTTTTCAAGGTTCTTATTATTAACAAAAATAATAAATACCCAAAGAGTCCTGTCCCAGCTTGGGCTCTTTAGAAATAGACTCTGAGACAGAGTTTAGTGTGCAGGGGGTCCCTTGGGAGCAACACCCATGGAGGAGGTGGTGAAGCAGAACTGGGTGAAGTAAGCTCATAAACTGTGATGCAGACCTGAGAGCCTCAGTGGACCCACAAGAAGGTCTGGAGTTGAAATGACCCATCAAGCTGTTGCACATGGGGCTAAAAGGAGCAGTCCTTTTTCTCCATGCCAATCAGTTGGATATGATCCTCCCTAAAGTTCCCATCCAAAGTTGGGTGACCTTGAGCAAGCTGGCTTTACTGAAGCTAGTCCTTATGGGCTGATAGCTGAAGGCTGATCCCTAACAGCATTTCTTGAAGCTGAAGCAACAAATTCTTCCATTGAAGGGGGAATCTGAGTGGCACCTGCTTCACTGGCACATGATCTCTGCCATCACACATGGTCCTGGGCTTAGAGGGGATCATGTTTGGTTCAATGCTCTGCTGTTGCTGCTGACCTCAAATTTAAATTTTAAAATAAGAGTTCCTGTACTTTCATTTTGCACTGAGCCCTATAAATTAGGCAGCCAATGTGTTCTGGGTACACAGCTCAATATCCTACTCCTTCCCTATGGGAAGTAGGAAACATAGTTACTACTCCCTATGATTCTGATGTATCCTTATAGAGTAAGCCAGCCTTCAAAAATGCACTTCCAGAGTAAAACAAGATTAGTACATGCTACCCCTCAGCTGTGCTGATGTAGAATAAAAACCTTGAGATCTTCTGAAATGGAATTAAACATCTACATAATTTAGCTAGTTAGGTCTAAGTAAATGCCATTAGAGGTCCCTAAATGAAATTAGGCAACTGAGTTAAAATAAAGAATAATAAATCTTTTTCCTCCATTTTGTTGCAACTTTTAAAAAATGTTTTATTACAGTGATGAGTGTTGCATATCTGGAAACTGAATATAACATACCCAGAGATGTGAACTTTCAACTTTCAAAAAAATTCAGAGGGCAAAACTGATTTTGTTTCATAGACAAAATGTGTTTATGGGAGGTTGATGGTTTCAAACAAAGCCAAGAAGCAAAACTATGTCAAGTATCATTTTTATTGGGGTTAGTTGAAAAATAAAATATTTGGGCCAAATATTCTTTTCTAAAAGCAAAAATAATTCTGGAACAATGGAATGTAATCTTGGATAGGGACTAGAAGTGCTCATAGAGCTTTGACTATTCAATAAAAAGTCACAGTGAACTCTTGTCTGTAGCATTTCAAATCGCCAGCAAACTCAGGCAATTTGGTGTATTGTTTTCCTGGTATGTTAAACCTGAGTTTGTCCATGCATTTTATCTTGACTGCTGCAGCTACCTCTGTTTGCCTCCATCTTAAACTAGGAGAAATAGAAAGAAAACTAATTTCTGCCTGTCATCAGCATTCTTGCAAAATAAGAATTAGATCAATTAAATTGATGGATAAATCACAGTGGGTATTTCTTAGTCACCTTCCCTATGTCCTTTCCACTTTTTTACTTTTGAGAATTCATCCTCATCCAATTTTAGCCAATGCATTTAAGGTGGATTGAATTTATTTCAAGAAATCAATGCCTATTGGCCTGAACCAATCAGCCTATCTCATGTCTGATTCAGACACGGATTTATGAGCAGGTTAGAACCTCAGACACGGATTTATGACCAGGTTAGAACCTCTGAAACGCTGTGGCTACTCCAAGAAAACAGTTCTTCTCTCTTCCAGTCCTAGCGGTAATAGGATACAAGGCTTAGAGCCATCTCACCACCATTAGATGAGGCAAGTTTTGAGGAAACCAGTATAAAAGGAGGCAGAAGGCAAACATGATAAAATAAGCACTAATAACATAGTCTGAGCCGTCTAGATCAAGCCATGCCTTTGCCCTTGTCTGTTACTTTACTCCCCAAATTCCCCATTTGATTTGAGTATGTGCTTATCCTTATGGCATAAAAAATAAAGATCATTAAATTATCCATCCCATTACACTTTGCATAAACCCAACCTGCACACCATATTATCCCAGTAATAATTCAGAATGTCCTGGCCTCAGGACTTGACCCCATCTTGAGGTATTTGTCCAGACTTTGCCTACCCAGCCCTTCCACACTGTTGTTCTTTTTTCTTCCTCTACGCACATCCCCTCTTCAATAACCATCATGATTACTGACCACAGAGTTCACTACTTACCCCGAGACCCCAAGCTGTGACAATCCATTTGGGTGTGCCTCTCCAAGATCACACCAACAAATTCCCCTTGGGCACAGTGTCAGGATGGGGACTTTGTAAACACACTACACGGCTGGATGGAAGGGGGACTCACAATTTCTTCTCATGCTCAATGAGAGCTGAGAAGATTGGATACCTCTGGCTCCTAGCCTCCCTAAAGAAGGAAGAATTAGATCACACTGATGGATGTGTTGCTGTGATTGAAGGTCAGTCCTGGAAAGAGCATGGCAAGGAGAGAACATATTTCTTTCCAATAAAAAGAAAGTGATAAGCAAAGTGGGAAGTGGAACTCACCTGGAAGCAAAAAATAGAGTTGCAGGCTGGGCGCAGTGGCTCACGCCTGTAATCCCAGCACTTTGGGAGGCTGAGGCAGGTGGATCACAAGGTCAGGAGATCGAGACCATCCTGGCGAACACAGTGAAACCCCGTCTCTGTTAAAAATACAAAAAAATTAGCTGGGCGTGGTGGCGGGCACCTGTAGTCCCAGCTACTCGGGAGGCTGAGGCCGGAGAATGGCGTGAACCCGGGAGGCGGCGCTTGCAGTGAGCCAAGTTTGCGCCACTGCACTCCAGAGCCTGGGCGACAGAGCGAGACTCCGTCTCAACAAACAAACAAACAAACAAACAAAAAAACAGAGCTGCTTCTGCGGTGGTTTTTCCCAACTGCATCATCTTTCCCTAAAAAGAGAGGTCTTTAGCTTAGAAATCTTGGCTACCATAAAGTTAATGTCTTCAAAATTTGTGAAACTCTAAGTTGTTTGGGGTGGGAGGTAAAATCTTCAATTCTCCCTACTCTACTCTCTGGGGAAAAAAACAAATAAATAGACAAAACTTAGTAAGACACTTAGAAAACAGGAAAGCAGTGCTCATCTGCTCATTCCATTAACTGACATAGAACCCTTGCCTTGGAGAGTGTGAGGAACTTCAGAAGCAGACTCCAACTCCCACCTTAGAAAATGAGAAAGCTGAGGCTCGGGAGCCTCCTTACTCTTGCCTGAGATTAGGCTAAGACTTAGCCTAGCGCCAGATGGAGCCAAAATAGCCTGGTTTCCACCCAGTGTTCCTGCATTGCAAATACTAAGTCATTCATAGTACAGTAACCACCCATGTGCCAAAACCTGATTGAATATTTGCTATGTGTAGGACACTATGCTAGTCACTCTCAATGTAAATCAATAAGTCAATTCCGTATCTGAAGGACATCAACCTGCTTCACTAGCAACATGAATAAAATTCATTGCATTCCAGGCTAAAAGGGTTGCAATTTCACAACTTTACAAGGCAGAATCTAGTATGAGGGGTTTCCAAATACAAAGTTTGGGGAGGTCCAAGACTATTGTTTAATACCTCCATGTAGAATAAATTGCAATTACTTATCTATAATCATAGTTTATCTTCATAGATGGATATATTGATATTAAAAGCTGCACTTGTTTTCCTCTTCAGAGCTGTACTAAAGGTGATTTAGAAGCAATGGTGGGCATAAAGTTTACAATTTTAATTCAGGACTTTTTCTTCAATTGATCCATCCTGGAACTTGTCAGCTTATCAAGCTAAACTCTCACTATGATCTGTGATTTCAACTCTCTTTCATATTTTTGTGATTTCCAAATCTATATCTACATCAAAGGCCCCCTTCCTAGCTTTAAACCCTTATTGTCCAAACATATATCAGATTCATCCAGCTGGATGTCACACTGAGGCAACTCAACAGTTCCAAACCAGAACCCTTCATCTTTCTTGCAAAGTTTTTGCTTCCCTCTCCCTGTGTAATTATGATGTGTAGTTGCTTAAGACAGAAATAACATATTTATCAGTAGCTTCCCCAAATCCCTTGCCCTTATACCCAATTGGTTACTAAGGCTTATCAAGTTTTTCTTCATTGTAATATTAATTCGCTTCCTCATTTCAATTCTCACTGCTCTACTTGAGACATTTATTGCTTCCTCATTGAACTTCCACTTGACTGTCCTTTAATTCACCCACAACATCACCGTCAGGATTCTATTTCTTCATATTAGAAGATCAACGATGATGTTTCTCTACCTAAAATATTTTAACACTTAACCATTGCCTACTGAATAAATTTCAAATTCCTAAGTTTGATATTCTAACTTCTCTACAGATTCCAGCTTACATTTATAACTTGATGTCGGCCACTCATCTTAAAGTACAATATTATCTGATGAAACCAAATACTAGCCATTCCTGTAAGATGATATATACTTCCACTGCTGTCTTTTACTAGACTCTCTTTCCCCAAATCTTTATCTGTCAAAATTTTATCCATCAATGTCCACTGAAGTCTAACATTTACTGTCATCTCCTCTGCCAAGTCTTTTCCTACCATCCTTCCAAATGGAACTAAGTCCAGTTTCTATTTCAGTAAAATAGTTTTTTCTTGATAACTATTCTATAGCATTTTTCACGTTCTACTATCATTTATTACATACCTGTTCATATCCTTAATTAATATGCATAATCTAAGAAAGTTGAAGTCATGCTTTGTATCCTCTCTGTTATTCCAAATGTCTACCAAGTTCCCCTGCATAGAAAAGGCAGTTTGATAACTATTAAGTAAAGGAACACATAAATAAAACTCAAGAATACTGAAAGAGAAGTTTTGTAATTAGAAACACACATGTTAGCTCTGCATATGTTTAGTCAAACTGCCTGTGGTCTCAACTACTTGGGAGGCTAAGGCAGGAGTATTGCTTGAACCCAGGAGGTCCAGGCTGCAGTGACCCATATTTGTACCATTGCACTTCAGCCTTGCTAACAGAGCGAGATCCTATCACACACAAAAAATTAAATTTTAAATTAAAGTTGATAAAAATGGAGGCCCAGAATATCAGGATCTGATTAAAAAAAAGAAAAGAAAGGAAAAGAAAGGAAAGGAAAGGAAAGGAAAGGAAAGGAAAGGAAAGGAAAGGAAAGGAAAGGAAAGGAAAGGAAAGAGGACTCCCATAGTTAGCTGGGAGTAGAGGAGACACAATAGTTAGAGAGTAGTACTCTAACTTCTAGTAAAGATCTCTCCACTCAGCTAATTTTTTTTTATAGCTTTGAGTCCCCCAAAATTATGATTATACCATTCAAACAACTGATTTTGGATACATGTGAAACCAATATTGACTTTAATTGTCAGTAAAAAATAAGAAAATTTTTACTTGCTTGAGATTCAGTATAACTAGGTCCTAATGCTAGGTTCTGGTCCTAGGAGCTAGAAAAGAACCATGCAATATTGGAAAAAGTATGCTAGAAGCTGGAAAATAACATTTGCTGGTAAATTTCCCATGATGAAGTGAGCATGATAAGGGCATAAATTTTTATACTATTCACCTCTGCATTCACAGTGCTTGGAATAATACCCAGTTGTACAGTAAGACCTTGGGGAAACATTTAGTTTATACAATAATAGATAAATTTCTATATGCTATAAATTTTATTTTGTATTTTATATGCACTACTTCACTTAAATTTTATAATCACCCTATAGAATAATAAGTCTTATTAGCTCCACTTTCCAGATTTTAACACCAAGGCTCAGAGAGTAAAAATGTTGTTAAGAAACTCAGAATTATTTAGTGCTAGAGCAGGTACTAACACTCGGGTGTGTATATCTCATTGTTCTTTTTCCATCTGTAAAATCATAATGTTGGAAAAGTTTAAAGGCAAAAAATATATTATATATACACATACATATGTACATACATACATACATACATACATACATATGGTGAGGGAAGAAATACATTAATACTTTCCAGATCAAAAGGCATATTATTGGTTTAATATTTAAAATTACATCATGCATTGCTTAGTTTGCTGATAAAATTGTCATGACTGACATATTTAGATTTTTATGGATGAGAAAAATAATAGAACATTTCTGGAATTTAGGAATGCTGAGTTATTTTAAAAGAATGTTTGTTCAACAAACCTGCACGTTGTGCACATGTACTCCAGAACTTAAAGTATAATTTTTTTAAATAAAGAATTTTTTGTACCCTTCCCCCTATCCCCTAGAATAACCAAAAAGTCCTTAAGATATATTTTCAAAATAACCCCAAATTTTTCCTTCTGGGCTTTTACATCTCTAGGACTAGGTTACTACCAAGGTCTAATCAAGTAATAAAAATTTTATTATTGTAATAAAGTGCAGAATGGAATATTCAAAAGCCAAAAATGTATGCTTCAGAGACCAAGTATGAAGAAGAGTGGAAGACAAAAGATAATTATGGCCTGAAGTCATAGAGGCAGGCCTCATGGAAGACTGGAGGATGAGGGAGATGAGCTGTATCTTTATGATGGATATCTGGGTGGATTTTCTCATTTTGCTTTGTTTTGCTTTTGCCTTCTCAGTATCCGTTTCCTAATTCTGTTTTTCTTTTTGGAACTTGCCCCAATCCCACTTTGTTCATTTGGTTTGGAGGGAAACTAACCCCCAACCTACTACCCCAATCCATGGGGTGAGTTCTGGTCTGAGGTTTGGCCAACCAGAATTACATTGGTTTGTTCAAGGTGTATAATAAGTTCAGGTCAATAAAAGAAAATATGAGACTTTTGCTAAATGATTTAGCGAAAAGAAATCCTCTTTCTATTGGAGGAGCTAAGCTGGTAGGATGAAGTCTAGATCTGTGATGATCATTTCGGCAATTCATGGGAGAAGCCTAGGGATGGAGACCCAAGATGCAAATTCCTGGTGTGGTTTCATGAGCTCTTGAATTCATGCCTGAAAGAACTAGACATCTCCACAGAATTTTCACCTTCACTATTCATAAATTCCTTTTTATGAATCAAGCCAGTTTGAAGTGTTTATATCCCATGCAGCCAAGAGCATCCAAACTAATAAAAGCATGGATATGACTTGGATTAGGATGGGTAGAGAAAAACAATAAAAGTGTTTCCAATGAACCATTATCTCTCATGAACAAAGGTCAGATGTAGGAACAGGTGATAAAATGGAAAGAAGACTAGAGATAATATATTGGGGCAGACCATGATATAAATGCTTTTACTGGTCAGTTGGGGACAATGGATGCAAGACTTTAAACACATTGATGGAAGTTCTTATACTAATGATGTCAGAGAATCACTGAAGGTTTTTGAGCAGTAGCCATAGTGATAAGATTAATTTATATCTGAATAGCACTTTACAGCTTTCAGAGTGATTATTCATGACCTTACTTGATCGTCTTTCAAAGACATTAATATTATACAGTTTTATAATAATAAATGTTGTTTTACAGATAGTGAAACTAGGATTTAGAGAGGTGATATAAAACAAGCATTCTATCAAACCCTTCAGTGTTTTCTCATTGTTTTTAGAATAAATTCAAACTGTTTACCACAAACTATAATTTCCTACATGGTCTGGCCTCTCATTTTCTCTTTAGTTTTATCCCATTACATTCCCTGCCATGTTTACAGTGCACCAAGATATTGTCTTGACTTTCATTTCTTCAAAAGCACCCAGCTTTTCAGGACTTAGGGCCTTAACACATGACGTTCCTCTGCCTGGAATTATCTCTCTGATTTTATTCCTTCAACTAATACTGCATGTGCCTCAGTTCTTAGCTTTGCCTAGGAGGGCTTTTCCTGACTAATCCTACTCCACATAAAGCAGGAGCCTTTGTTATACTTTCTAGTAAAACCATGAGTATTTCTTTCAAAGTATTTTAATAATTTCTAATTATGAATTAATTAGTATTATTTTTAATGTATGTTATTCTATTAGACTATAGTTCCGTGAAGTATGAGAACTAGAGTCATTTCTTTTTGGTTCCTGTCTATCAAGGACTGAAGACATTAATTTCCTCAGTATTCAGTATCCATTTCCTAATTCTGTTTTTCTCTTTGGAATTTGCCCCAACTACTTTGTTCATTTGTTTTGGAGGGGAACGAACTCCACAATCCATGGGGTGAGTTCTGGTCTGAGGTCTAGCCAACCAGAATTACATAGGTTTGTTCAAGGTGTATAGTAAGTTTAGGTCAATAGAACACAACGTGAGACTTTTGCTAATTTCCTCAGTGGCCCTGAATCAGAATTGTTGAGTGATTAAAGAATAAATGAATGAATAACTTTCTACTTTCTGAACTATAAAACATGAATACAAATAAAAATGTTTATGGCTTAGTTTATAAGATTCTGTAACAATTAAATTAGATAATGTTTGTTAAAGGTGGGTGATGTTTTCACCCAAGCACCTGCATTGGCCCCTTTAAATTGGGTTTTGCTATAGCCAAGTGTTGTGGAGAAAGGATATTTGCTAAATCCCTTTATCTCTATGTTCTAATCAAAGAAGGGGTCTCCCATAATGTAGAGAAAATCACCTTTCTACTCAAGGCAGACAGTGAGGCCACGAGGTTTACTGCTCAATGATAGAAAACAAAACCAAGATTAGCATCATTATTGTCATTATTACCACTACCATTATCTTAGTGCTTATAATGTGTCACTCATGCTTTGACTGCATCTATTGGGTTAATTGTCACAATAACCCTGTAGCAGAAGTTGCTATTATTGTCTACATTTTCAGATGAAGAGGTAGATGCAGAGATGGTAATAAATATGCCCTATATCACATGGTCAGAGGCACAGCCAGGACCAATCCAAGCAATCTAGTTTCTGAAGCTGTGTACTTAACCATTGCAAATACTGCCAATTTCATCACCATTTGGCTACACTGGTAGGGGCAGCACAGAAAGACTTGCTATGTATCTCTGCCAGCTGGGCACAGCCGCCTCCAGGTATCAGACAGGGCAGAGTAGTCACACAGAGGGACATCAGCTGCATAGTTCCTTGAGCCTCCCTTATTCCTCAAGGGGCCTATGCCAAGGGAAGATCCTGTGGCTATCAAGGTTCCTGTCAGGAAAGGTGACAGAGATCCATCAACAGAGTGGTGGACAGGACCCCCAGGCCAGTGAACTGCATGGGGATGGTGCAAAGAGTCAGGATTTGCAGCCAGTGGGTACCAAAGTGAAGCCAAATAAGCCAGAAACCCCCTCAGAGTTCCAGCCAGAGACAAAGTCGAGATTAGCATCTGTAAGAGTCACAAGCTTCAGCCACTACAGGGATCTTGTGTGGCTCATTAAATTGCATCTGTTTTCTTTCTTTCTTTTCTTTTTTGAATACTAAACCAAATTATAAATAACACGAAAGAATCAGTGATAAAAAAAAACCATACTTTAGCTTCTATTATTCTACAACTAGCACTAGATTGGAGGCACAGATCAGTGTGAGAAATCAAAATGAGCCTGCTAAAAATCTTCCTTGATGGATATTTAAGTCACTGACTCTCACTGATTTATCCAATGAAGAAATGTGAAGAAAAAGGTAGTCATTTCCCAACCTGGCAATTCTCTCCTGCAGAGTGAAGAGTTGAAATTGAGAAGAGAAACACTGAGAACACCTCAGGAGTGGGACAGAAACATCAGATGAATAGATACATAGTTTTACATTTTCTCATAGCCACATTAAATAAAAGTAAAAAGAAACAATGAAGTTAATTTAAACAATATGTTTTAACCTATATTGTCAAAATACTATTTCAACATGCAATGAACATAACAATTACTAGATTTATGTTCTTTTTTCATACAAAGTCATTGAAATCTGATGTGTATTTTGTATTTACAGCCTATGTCAATTTTGATTAGCCAAATTTTAAAAGTCCTCAAAGAGGAGTATGTGTCTAGTGGCTATATTATTGGACAGCCCAGATTAAAAGTACTGAGTTGGCTAAATTTAGACTGTGCTAAATACTATTTTATTTTCTAGGAACCAGTGCATGAAGCTTAACAGGAAAGCTAGAACAAACACGGAAAAAATAAACTACATTCTGACTGCCTAGCTGAGTTTCCTTGTGAGTTAGGATTTCAACCTCTTCAACCTTTCAGTATTTATAAATCACTTAACGTAGTGTCTGACACAATGCAAGAGTACAGGAGTGGGAACTGTTTTTATTACTGGCATTATTAATAGCAGGGACAGAACGAAGGACCAGGTCTCCTGACTTCTAACCAAACGCCCTTTCCAGAATCTCAGGGGCCTCTCATGTTAGCAATACATTTGTGCTAAGAAGACAAAGTCATGATTGGCCATCAATGTTATTAAAACTTGTACACTGGATTCCTGGTGCTGTAAGATCTGAGATACTTCAAATGAACTGCTTGCAAAACAAAGTACTGAAAAACAAATCTTCTCATTTTCCTGAACTGACCTTTAAATCCACACATACTGCCTCTACCATGCAGCCCTGGCTGCTAAGCACCCTGATGTTCTTATTAAAGATGCAAGATCCAGCTTGCTAGCAGGAAGCACCAGAGGCCTGTCATGGTTGAAAGTCAGTGTTGGGAGGCTGTGTTTTTATGTGAATATATTCTCATCAATGAAAAAACTTACTGAGGCCACACTTGAACTACATTCTTACTAATGAATCAACTAAGAAAATGAAAGTTAAAAATGCTTCATAACTATCTTTTTGCAACATCCTCAGAACTGACAATGAAAGAAAATGCATTTTCTTAAGACAGCAGCTCTTGGGGACAACCATAGCAACCAAATCAAAGCCAGAGTATTACTTAGAGGAGAGAAGCCAACTGTGAATGGGTAAGTACCAAATTAAGTCTCTTTTCTAGAAATGTATCCTCAGGATCCATTTGTTGTTCCTAGTCACTAAATATTTTCTAAAGGTTACCTAGTCTCTTAGGAAACTTGTCCTTATATTAATACTTTTTTAAACCCCCAGGGACAGATTAAAATGCTTATGACCACAAGTGTGAAAGAATCACATACAGCCAAAGGAGGAACCTCAACTACACCCCCTTTACAGGTAATATGGAAAAATCAAGCTTCCTCACTCTGAGTGGCAAACGTTTAGGGAGTGGATCAGAGAGCTGTCTGCAGCAGCAAAATATTGTGATTACACTTATTCCTTTTTCACTCTGTCGTCGTTCATCTACCATGGGCAGGTACTGTGCTAGGTCCTGAGGATAGACAAGAAATGTAGTTCTGCCTTGATGGAACCCACAGTCTCGTGGAGGGGAAGAAAAACATTAATTAACAAATTATGTAGACACTTAATAATTTAAATTGATTGAACATTTTGTACCAGGACCTGCAATCAATATTAAATATATATTATTTCTAGGAATCATCGTACTGCAAATGAACATCAAGCTACAAGTAAAGTATATGCTACAAAGGAGGGGAGCATGGGGTTATGGTATCACAAAACAGGAGGCTTGACCCAATTTGAGAGACTAGGAAATGACAAATGAGCAAGGGTATGCTGGTAAACGGTTAACAACAAGTTCTCCAGAGTAAAAGTGTGATGTGTAGTGTTTGCTCATTTCCAGAATGTAAATACTTCTGCAATGTCTGATTTTATGCTACTACTGTGATGTCACTGAAGGTGGAATTGGAAAAAGATGTGCATGATCAGATCTTTTCATGAGCAGAGGTAATCTTGCTCCAACTAGATATTAGGACAATAAGCTATTGTCTAGAGAAGAAAAGATAGGCAGCAAGTTGAATGAGTCTTGAATTCATCTGCTAGGACTGCCATAACAAAATGAAACAAACTGGGTGAATTAAACAACAGAAATTTATTTTCTAGTTTTTTTAAAATTTTACTTTAAGTTCTAGGGTACATGTGCACAACGCGCAGGTTTGTTACATAGGTATACATGTGCCATGTTGATTTGTTGCATCCATTAACTCGTCATTTACATTAGGTATTTCTCCTAATGCTATCCCTCCCCCAGCCCCCCAACCCCCAAAATGTCCATCAATGATAGACTGGATTAAGAAAATGTGTCACATATATACCATGGAATACTATGCAGCCATAAAAAAGGATGAGTTCATGTCCTTTGCGGGGACATGGATGAATCTGGAAACCATCATTCTCAGCAAACTATCACAAGGACAGAAAACCAGACACCGCATGTTCTCACTCATAGGTGGGAATTGAACAATGAGAACACTTGGACACAGGGCAGGGAACATTTTCTCAGTTTTGGAGGCTTGGCATCTAAGATCAAGATGCCAGCAAGGTTGGTTTTGGCTGAGGGCCCTTTTCCTGGTGTGTAGACAACCATATTTTCACTGTGTCCTCTCATGACGTTACCTCTATGTTTGCAGGTAGGAAAAGATATATGGTATCTCTTCCTTTTCTCATAAAGACACCAATCCTTAGGTTGTTTATGGCCCCATCTTTATGACCTCATTTAACCTTATTAACATCCCTAACAGCCCTGTCTCCAAAAACCATCACATTGGGGGTGATATTAACTATAGGCTTTGTGTCCCTACCCAAATCTCATCTTGAATTTTAATCCCCTTAACTCCCATGTTTGGTCAAGGGAGAGAACAGGTGGAGGTGATTGGATCATGGAGGCGGTTTCCCCCATGGTAGTTTCGTGATAGTGAGTGAGTTCTCCTGAGGTCTGATGGTTTTTTAAGGGGCTCTTCCCCTTTGCTCAGCACTTCTCCTTCCCACTGCCTTGTGAAGAAGATTTCTTGCTTCCCCTTCACCTTCCACCATGATTGTAAGTTTCCTGAGGCTTCCCCAGCCATGCTGAACTGTGAGTCAATTAAACCTCTTTCCTTTATAAATGACCAAGTCTCAGGTGATTATTTACAGTGGTATGAAAATGGATTAATACAGAGGGTTAGGGCTTCAACATATACATTTTGTGGGTTCATAATTCAGTCTATAACAGTTCCTACCCTCTCCATTTGCACAGTGAATGCATATGTCATTTCTCTGACTCTGGGGTTTCCAAACTGCAAGCTACAGGTAGGAATACGGTGTCCTTGGAGCCATGATAAGGGATTTAGGCAGGCATAAATGCATACCCAGAATCTGCCTGTAGAATGAGTAGATATCTTACCTATATAAATAAACTGAAATTCTCATAAGCAATTACATATTCTTTTTTTTTTTTTTTTTAATTGAGAGGGAGTCTCACTCTGTCTCCCCTGCTGGAGTGCAGTGGCGCCATGTCTGGTCACTGCAAGCTCCGCCTCCCAGGTTCACGCCATTCTCCTGCCTCAGCCTCTCGAGCAGCTGGGACTACAGATGCTTGTCACCACGCCTGGCTAAATTTTTTGTATTTTTAGTAGAGATGGGGTTTCACCGTGTTAGCCAGGATGGTCTCGATCTCCTGACCTCGTGATCCACCCGCCTCAGCCTCCCAAAGTGCTGGGATTACAGGCGTGAGCCACCGTGCCCAACAGCAATTACATAGTCTTATGATAAATAAAATAATAATACACTAAAGATATTGGTAAGTTCCTTGTAGCTTTTTTTCATATAGTATTTTGTCAGTAAGAAAACACGACTGATTTAAATCTGGAAAATGAGTTACTGAAGCTGGATGTTAAAAATAATTAAGGGTTTACCCAGTTGTAAAGGGCAGAAGACATGCCAGAGGTAGGTTCTATCTGGAGCAGACTCAGAATGGTCCATGGTGTGGGCAGGTAGAGCACAATATTATTGGAGAAGACACTGAGGTGACAGTAAAAGACTAGGAGCAGATGTGGAGGGTTATTTTACTTTGCTAGGTAGTGTGGGCATCCCCCTGGTTATACTGGGCTTTTCACAAAGAGCTTTAATGCGGAATACAATTTGAGAAGACCTGTGTTGCAGAGGAATATTTTGTTAATATGGAAGATGGATTGCAGAAGCCAGGATCTGGGAGCATGAAGATCAGATACAAGGCTGTGGCAGTAGTTCTGAAACATGAAGAGGGCTGTGTCAGAGGAGGTTCAAAACACAGGATGGCACTGATGCAGTTCTTACCATACTTTTCCTCCGCACACATGTGGACTCTATCTTTTCTCATCAGACTACTGATGACACAAAGATGATGAACGTCAAACAGATATACTAATTTTCTACCAACAAAAATTGGTTAATAATAAATCAATGTTTATAAGCACACATTATAATTAAGATTCTATTTACAATTTTTACCAAATAGTCTTTGGAGGAACCTATACATTGTTTCACTTATTTATGCCAGAGAGCTTCAATGTAATGTCTTTGGTTTAGAGAACTACAAGGGAGAAAATCCTGTGTGCAAATAACGGATTTAAAACAGATAGATTTTGTCATACCCTCAAGGTGAACAAGGTTTTCTCATTTCTAGAAGTTTAGAATTGGTTTTCTTAAAGTTGGAATTTAAATCTTGACAGCTAGAAATAAAGTCAAAAGAATAGAGTAAATTCAGATTGTTGAGATCCTAATTGATTTCGGTGTTTGATTTTTGCATAATGTTTAGCACACCTAGGAAAAGTCAAGCCCTGGTAAGACAGGGCTTATGTAAAGAGACTCGCTTACATAATTTTGTCCTCACCAGGCACTGTGGCATACTTCTCTTTTTATGCCCATATATTTAATGTAGAGCATTATGAAAATGGTGGGAGGTTTCTCTGAGAATGATTGGGCCCACACAGACAAAAAAAATACATAGCTCTTAAGTGCTTACATACATTACTTTATTAAATTCTTTTTTTTTTTTTTTTTAGACAGTCTTGCTCTGTCGGCCAGGCTGGAGGCTGGAGTACAGTGGCACGATCTCAGCTCACTGCAACCTCCGTCTCCCCAGCTCAAGCAATTCTCCTGCCTCAGCCTCTCGAGTAGCTAGGATTACAGGTGTGTGCCACCATGCCTGGCTAATTTTTGTATTTTTAGTAGAGATGGGGTTTCACCATGTTGGCCAGGCTGGTCTCGAACTCCTGACCTCAGGTAATCTGCCCGCTTTGGCCTCCCAAAGTGCTGGGCCACTTTGTACAGGCATGAGCCACCATGCCCGGCCTACTTTATTAAGTTCTTTCATCAGCTCTACAAAGTGCTGTTATTATTCCCATTCCATAGACGACGGAGCTGAAGCTTTACTTGCCTAAATACACAAAACTCAAAAGTAGATGCCACCTTTTCTGTCTGACTGCAGGGGCTGGGCTTTAACCATGCCACCACACATGTTTTCTTCTTCATTGCTTTCTGTATCCAGTCAAATCCCAGGTACTGCTGAGTCTTTCCTGGATTGTTCTCAAATATTTGCTCCTGTCCCCCCCCTTCATCAGACCTACTATCCAGCTCATACCAAGACATGGCAAGCACCACCTAACCCTCTGGCTCCAAACCAGACTTTTCAAATACAAATCTGATTGGACCATTGCCCAGGCTTTAAACCCTTCAATAGTATCCCACTGCCCTCATGATAAAATCAAGAATAACGAAATTAGAAATCCATATTAGATTTAGGAGACTTGATGTGAGCATAGCCCTACATGATTCTACAGCCCCTACTTCACAATCTATGTTCTAAGTACAGAAACTACCTATATCTAATCATCTAACAGATATGCAGCGCTCTTTCGTGCCTCTGGCACTTACGTGTGATGTTTTCTCAAGGACCCCAGAGAACTGAAAGGCCTTGAGCTCAAGTTGGAGCCCAGATTTTCAACCCAACATAACAACACTGGCAAATAACCATCCTGAGATATATTTGTATAATGTGAAAAAGACAGGGAGCCCACTCTTTTGTAAAGCAGACCAGTTCTTTGCAAAAGTTAGTTATATATATAGCTACAGGTACCAGCATCTTGTGTCTCATGATGTCCATCCATTGCCCTCTAAGTTCTGCCCTCTGGAGTTACTTAAGAGCAATCTAATTATTTTGTACACAATGTTATATTGCCAAATATTAAAGTCAATTATCATATATTTTTATTCTAATGTTTATACTTAGACATAATTTTGTGTATGCGTATATATGCTATTTTCTTTTCGTTTATTTTCTTTCCTTTTCTTTTGAGACAGAGTCTTGCTCTGTATCCCAGGCTGGAGTGCAGTGGCATGATCCTAACTCACTGTAACGTCCGCCTCCTGGGTTCAAGATATTCTTGTGCCTTAGCCTCCTGAGTAGCTGGGATTACAGGCATGCACCACCATGCCCAGCTAATTTTTGTATTTTTAGTAGAGATGGGGTTTTGCCTTGTTGGCCAGGCTGGTCTTGGACTCCTGGCTTCAAGTGATCTGCCTGCCTTGGCTTCCCAAAGTGCTGAGGTTGCAGGCGTGAGCCACCATGCCCAGCTGTGTATGCTGACTTCATAAGAAGATAAGAGAGTGCATAAAACACAAGGGAGACAAAGGTGAGAATAAGTCGTCAATCCTATACTCCTTAGATATATCTTCTAAAACAATAGTTCCCAAGCTTCTTGTATTGTTACCCCATCAAAAAAGTGCATTTCACATTATGGCCCACTATACTCATGCATACACACACACGCATTTAGTCATGTGCCATATAAAGACGTTTCAGCCAACCATGGACTGCACTTATGATGATGTTGTAGCCTAGGAGCAACAGGCTGTACCATATAGCCTGGGTGTGTAGCAGACTATACCAGTGAGATTCCTCTAAGAAGCTCTATGATGTTCATACACTCACAAAATCACCTGACAACATCAGAATATATCCCCATCGTTAAGTGATGCATGACTATGTATCATAGACATTTGACCCTTGAGCAACTCACGGTTTAGGGGCACTAACCTCCATGCAATCACAACTTTTGAGTTCCCAATAACTTAACTACTAATGGCCTGCTCTTGACCAAAACCTTACCAATAACATATAGTTGATTAACAGGTTTTGTATGATATATGTATTATATACAATATTCTTACAATAAAGGAGGGTAGAGAAAAGAAAATATTATTAAAAGTCATATGGAAGAAAAATATGTTTCGAGTACAGTATCGTATTTATTGATTCTGTAAGTTTACAAGATGAACAGTCAGTCTAAAATGGCAGCAACTGCAGCTGCAGACCTCAATCAATGGCCCATATCAAGCAATTCAACTTTTTCTTATATATCACGTCGTGAATTTTCCCTGCTTCTTGGGGACACTTCCAGCATGACTAGTGGCGCTGCCTTTGTATAAGTCCCATGTCACTTGGTATTGCACTAAACACAATGAAAAACACATAAGAGCTATAAGAAATTACTTTTCACTGTGATACAAAATTTACTGGAGACATGAACTGCTCATGTAGAGATAATTAGCATCACTCGGCATCTTAAATGTATATTCCCAAAACTTGAGCTCACCAGAATGGCAACAGAAGGTGACTACAAAATTATTACAGTGGTACAGTATTATTACAGTTAATTGTATGCAGTTATAATTTAATATTGCATTTTTGCATTTGTTTACATTTGTCTCAACTGTGAGGGGCACCATAATAGATTTATGTACATTTAAGATGGCAAATGATAAAATACACTAGTATCTACTATTCTAGATCTACTATCTACTACTCTCTACTAGTAGCTACTATTTTAGATCTACTATTTTAGAATAGTATCTACTATTTTATGAATTTGTCATATACTTAACTTTTTTTTACTTTTTTGGTATTTCTAGGATACTCAGTTCATCTGCTAGTTTTCCAAATTGTAGCAAGTCTCAAAAGTTCTTTCAATATATTTTTTGAAAACAATCCACATCTAAACAGACCTGCACAGCAAGAGTCAACTGTATACATACTAACCATCTACACACACACACACACACACACACACACACACACATACATCATTTATTCTGTCCAATGGACTCTCATTTTATTTTCTATTTTTCTTTTTTAGATTCTGGTCATGACTCACACATTTATTTCAGAATCTGCTAATGTGCAACAACCAGCAATTTGAAAGACATTGTTCTAGATGAACTCTATCTCAAACATGGTCCTCTTAACACACAGATTCATGAACTACATCAAAGATTCCCACACACTCTACTGCTAATAAAAAATGTTAATTCCATGTGTTCAAGTACTATATGACAAAATTCTAAAGCACAATGAAGTTGCCAAAATATCACAAATATCAGCACAGGGGGCCAGGATTTGGCTGCATGAGAACAAAGTCAACAGCTTGGCCAGCAAGGATTTAGGAGTCATAGTAGACTGAACAGTTAAGCCTCTGAAAATAGATAAAAGGATGTGTTATCAAAAATGACCTAAGAAATATTCTCCATGCCTCCTTTCCATGTAGTAAAAAGAAGAACCCAAAGGAGAATGTCTCAATTCCTTATGCCTGGACTCTAGGCCTATATCTTCCAGGAGTGAACTAAGAGATATTGAATACGTCCTTTTATTTCAATAGGCCTTAATCTAGTTTTAATATTTAGGAGTTTGCCTTAGAGTAGATTAATGGTCCTCAGTCCTGGCTATTAGCTAGGGAGCTACTACAAATCCTAGAACAGGGGCCTTCTTCCAGCAATCCTAGTTTAATCGATCTACCAAAGTACCTGGGAATGGGGTAATTCTAATGGTGAGCTACTGATGGGCATTGTTGCCTCAGGTAATTTCTAAGGTCCTTATAGCACATTCTGCAATGCTACAGCAGAAAAAAAGAAAGCTGTGTATCCTAAGTGGAGACAAATTTGCAAGCGGCAATATGGCAGGCTGTGCACAGCAAAGGCTCTGGGGTCAAGTCAACATCCTTCATTTCCTAGCCTCAGTTCTCTCATAGGTAAAATAGAGACAGAAGTAGTCCCTGTCTTAGGAAGTAGGTACAGGGATTAAAGAAGAGCATAAGGATAGTGTCCTTTGCATATCACTGTACACACACGTGCACATATAAATATAAAGCTTTAGGTAAATGTGAGCAATCACAGTTATCAATGTATTGATTAAATAACTGAGGTCACTTAAAAATATAATTGAAAGTGAGCTATGTTTACTCTCCTACCCAAAGTTTAAAATAAATTTTTGTTGGCCCAAATAAAAGTAAACGTTTGTAGTATGCTGAAGTAGGGGTGAAATGACATGATGTCTGAATTGCTTTGAAATTCATCAGAAAGCAAAAAGAAAAGAAAAATGGGTATAACGTAAATATGACAAAGTCTTGGCAACTGTAAAATATAGTGAATATATAAAGGTTTGTTGTACTATTTTTTCCACTTTCTGGCATTTTAAAAAGATTTCATGCTAAAATGTTTTTTCTTTTAATCCAAAAACAAAAGAAATAAAGTCTTGGCTGTGGCATGCTCAGATCTGTAGACAACATACCTCCCCCAACAAAAGAAGAAGACTAGATCCATGATAATCCAGAAACCTTTCAGAAGAGTTAAGAGAAGGATGCGTGCACAGAAGTCACGACAAGGGAAAAAACGAAGACACTAAGTACATTCAGTTTTTGTCTATTTTGTTTTGCTCTACAGTTGGTATTTTCTTGAAAAAGAATGCAAGCCAAAGTATCCAATTCTTAAACCTATTATATAACACGATGTGAAAAACAGTGATGCAGAATTCTGTACTTGTGGAAATTAGTTTGTCTGGAAACATCTGAGGTCCTTGTATGTAAAGGAACATTCAGAAAAATCTCTGTATTAGATCTGAACTCTTACGAGAGGTTTTAGTTTCCCAGAAAAGTGGCCTCCTAGAACCACAGGGAAGCTTCAGACCTGTTGATTCAATGGTCTCTTTACTGTGCCCCAAAGAATCCATAAAAGAGTCTTATTCATTCAACAAGCATATAATGAGTACCCGCTATGTGGCAGACACTGTTCTAGTACTCAGTGATAAAAACAAACAATTCTTACCTTGCCCTAGAATGGAAAAGGTAGGTTGCTGGTGATCTAATTGTTAAGTGCCTGCTGTAAGATTTGCTTCATGAGTTAATGGTCTGTTGTGAGACTTCTTTAAAAGAAAAGGTTTTAATAAAAATGAACTAACACTATTTAAAAATAGCTAGTCTACTCTAAACCTTCATTTTATATTAAAATTTTATGGCCCAAAAAGGGAAACCAAATCTCCTGAGGTTGTGTGGAGCTGGTGGCAGGGCCAGGACTAGCACACCACATTCTAGGCTCCAAGTGAAGGCTTTTCCCTCTCTCCCACACTGTTTTTTGGCTCTTCTCCCACCCCACCCCACTTGACAGACTAGTCTAGTAGGAGCTCACAAATATGGAATAAAAAGGTTAGAGTCTAAATCCCAGATAAATCAATTACATTTTCCTGGAACTCAGTTTTCCTGGATCTTAAAGGATACATGTGGTTTGGGGAATCAAATCAGCCCAAATATTTTGTACATAATCTGTAAACTGTAAAATACTATACAGATGTCAGTAATTATAGTCTGAGTTCCTGTGTCTTCTCATTGGTACTCCTCAAAGCAAAATAATTGAAAGATGGAGTAATAATAGTGAAATGAAAGGAAAATAAAATGTGTCCACTGGCCAAATTGTTATAGTTAAAACCAAAAAAAATGAAATCTAAACAATCTTAGTTAGATGCTGGCCCTGCTGCTTCCTATGCAATGTCAGTCAGTGCAGGGAGGCCCTGTGGGCAATGGTGAGGCTTGAGCACTAGAAAGTCAGACAGGCTCTGAAGTAATCTCCCTGTCTCCAATTTGTCAACTGTAAAGTGGAGAAGATGACACTAGTGCCTATTTCATTTGGCTACTCTTTGAGATGGTGCTTTAAAAGCCTTTAGCATAATATTTAGGACACACTCAATGCTCAATGATGATTATCTATTATTTTTAATTCTAAAATATGGACAATAACTCCTACCTCATAGGATATTTATGAGGATTGAATGAACGAAAGTAAACTGTACATCCAATAAGTGAGTGATGTCTCTGAAAGGTTAAAAATATGTTCTTTACCTTTTCCTTCATTTTTTACTGATTTATGAAATTGGTTGCAAAAAAATTTACTTACTGGAGAATTGTAATTTAAGGGGCATGTGATAAGCCAATTTCTCTATGTCAGTAGCTCCAAAATTTTAGTATATGTCAGAATTTTATGCCAAACCAGGAAGGCAATCCCATTCACAATTGCCACAAAAAATAATAAAATAAGGAATTCAGCCAACTAGGGCTGTAAAAAATCTCTACAATGAGAACTACAAAACACTGCTCAAAGAAATCACGGTTGATACAGACAAATGGAAAAACATGCCACGCTCATGAATAAGAAGAGTAAATATCATTAAAAATGGCCATACTGCCCAAAGCAATTTGTAGATTCAATGCAATTTGTATGAAACTTCCAACAACATGTGTCACAGAACTAGAAAAAGCTACTTTGAAATACATATGGAAACAAAAAAGATCCCAAATAACCAAGGGAATTCAAGTAAACAGAACAAAGCTGGAAGCCTCATGCCACCCAATTTCAAACTATACTGCAGGGCTGTGGTAATCAAAACAGCATGGTACTGGTATGAAAAAAGATATTCATTTTTTTAAAAAGGCAGCAGTATCCATGGACCCTCCTCCTATGGAGAGGGAGCTCAGAAATCTGATTTTTAACAAATAATTTCAACACTATAACACAAACGATGGTGATATGGTTTGGATGTGTCCCCACCCAAATCTCATCTTGAATTGTAGCTCCCACAATTCCCACTTGTCACGGGAGGGACCTGGTGGGAGGTAGTGAAATTGTTGAGTGCATGTCTTTCCTGTGCTGTTCTCATGATAGCGAATAAGTATCAAGAGATCTAATGTTTTTTTAAAGGGGAGTTTCCCTGCACAAGCTCTCTTCTCTTGTCTGCCACCATGTGAGACATGCCTTTCACCTTCCACCATGATTGTGAGGCCTCCCCAGCTATGTGGAACTGTGAGTCCATTAAACCTCTTTCTTTTGTAAACTGCCCAGTCTCAAGTAGGTCTTTATCAGCAGCAAGAAAACAGACTAACATGGATGGGTAAACACTTCTTGAGTGGTGTAAGCCCTTGTTACTCAAACTGTGTGTTCTGGCAGCAAAAGCAACTCCCTGGGGATTTGCTAGAATCACAGAATCTCAGCTGCACCCTGACCTGCTAAATCAGAGACAGCATTTTAACAAGATCCCTGGGTGACGTGTGTGTGTGTGTGTGTGTGTGTCTAAGCTCTGTCTCTTGGGAGTTAGCTAACTGACTGTGTTCCTGGATCTCATAGCTTCTTTTTCTGTTAAAAAAAAAAAAAGGTCATTGCTCTTCCTTATAAATGAGAGCTTTATAAAAGCTTAATAGAAAAAAAGAACATATTAAGATATCTCGATATTTCTGCTGAATTATTATCAGAAGTTTTTCCCATTATATTGGTCAGTGTCTTTCATTTAAAAGGCTGTATGATAAATGGATTTTAGAACGATAAAATCTCTTTTAAAGTATTTATCTTCTGACCATTTTTATTTTATTTTTAAAAAGGGAATGAAAATCATTTGGAAGTTTTTCATTGGCTACTACCTCAAAGTTAAATTTGATATTCAGTTACAGTAACTTTAATAGCCCAGGTTTGGATATGTTAATCCCCGTACCTATTTGTAGAGCTTTTTGCAATTCTACTGCTTCTTAAAGATTTTTTAAACATAGATACAATTAATATACTATAGGCCAGGTGCTATGGCTCATGCTTGTAATCCCAGCATTTTGGGAGGCCGAGGTAGGTGGAACACTTGAGGTCAGGAGTTTGAGACCAGCCTGGCCAACATGGTGAAACCCCATCTCTACTAAAAATATAAAAATTAACTGGGTGTGGTGGTGCATGCCTGTAATCCCAGCTACCTGGGGGCCTGAGGTGGGACAATCGTTTGAACCCAGGAGGCAGAAGTTGCAGTGAGCTGAGATTGCACCACTGTACTCCAGCCTGGGTGACAGAGTGAGACTCCATCTCAAATAATAATAATAATAATAATAAATATACTCTAAAGCTCAAAGCCAGATTATTTTCACATATCCATGCACCCATGTAAAAATAGTTACGTCGTACCCCTTCCCAGTCAATAGCTCCCAATTCCACCCCAACTATTCCAACTTCTATCACTATAGATTAGTTTTGGCCATTCTTGAACTTCATGTAAATGAAATCATATAGTATGTAATCCTCTGTGTCTGCTTTCTCTTACTTAAGATCTTCAGAATACATCCATGTTATTGTATGTGCTAGTAGTTCATCCTTCATTGCTGTGTAGTATTCCACTGTATGAATACATTGCAACTTTTTATCCATGCTTCTGTTGTGGGCATATCAGTAATTTCCAGTTGGGAGTATTACAAATAAAACTGATGTGAAGATTCATGTCTAATTATTTTGGTGGCTATCAACACTTATTTATATTGGGTATGTACTTAGGAATGAGTTGCCCTTTTAACAGTTTTCTGTGTACATGAATAAATCCTTTCTGGTTATCAGTAGTTTATAGATTAGGGCTGAATGGAAAGAAAAAAAGTGTAAAAGGGAAAAAAAGAAACAAGCATAAGAGAAAATGGAATACAGAGAAAACATAACAGCACTTCAAGATCAGAGGTGGACCCTCCTATGAGGGAAAATGCTGGTTGAGCAACCCAGAACCCTGGAATTCTTTAGGTAAATCATTTATTCTTGTTAGTGGTTAGTTTACTTATCCAAAAGTTGTGGATAGACTAGATGTCCTGAATGATCCTTTCCAGCTTGATAATCTAGAAATTTAACAAGTGAATTATGCAGTCACTTGAAAAGGAAATGCATTGAAGAGTCCTTTCTGATTAATAGGTTGTGGAGGAGGAAATTTCTACCACTTTTCTCTCATGCTAGGCTCACCTCTTTCTACTTCTTCCTGAATCCCTCTCTCAGAAGGAGGCATCATTAAGCTTACTGAACAGAGCCCAAGCATTCATTGGGCCACATTTCCTGGAGGGCAGGTCACTGTGTCTTGTTGGGCAGGAACTCAGGTTGCCCCATCGCTTTATCACCCTGTCTCCTGGTACAATAAACTCTCCTGGGCAGACCCTGAGCTCTAGGGAAGGTTGATCCTCCTGTTAGCTTCCTTCTTCCCACCCATGTGTTCATCAGGGTGAATATGCTCAGAAAATATGGCACCCATCTAAATGTTCCTTCCTGTATATGCATGTTTTAGTCCCTGAGCCCCAATATTTGAGTTTGAAGAAGACGAGACACCACAATTCATCCAGACTTTATCACACACTAACTCAAAATTCCCGGAGATCTATATATTAGTAGGTATTGGAATCTTGGCTGACTACTGATAAAGCATTTTCTTCCAGTTGAGGATTTGTTTTTATTCCCTTTGTGCCTAGTACTCCCTTAGTCCAAAACCTCAGAAGGGAAAGATGGCCGAATTATTCAGACTCCCTTAAAGCCTTCTGAGACACTGCAGAAATCCTACACCCAGGGCAGCCAAAGGTGGTATCAAGAAAAGTACATTGTTCAAACAAGGAGCCAGGGTGCCATGCCACACAAACATCCAAACCACAAACCCGCAGCCACAGATCATGAGGGTTGCTTGTATTAGGAGGACAAAGAAAATTAGACATAAAGGAGACATAGGAGCTCTAGGAACACAAGCTACCTGCAAAAGGACTGGAGAATATTGTGGGAATGCTGATCTGAGCAGCTGTCATGTGCCCAACCTGAGTTTGTGTCTTTATAGAACGCATTTACTGCTCCCCAACAGCTTTTGTTATCATAGGGTTTATATGTCCATACCAGATGTGAAATACAGATGTTTAGAAGAATTAAATCACCTGTCCTAGAACACACATCATGTGGCAAAACCAACTTTAAACTTTGTCTGCCTGCAAAACCCATGATATTTTTGCCATGACCAGCTATCTCCATCTATCATTCTAAACTGAAGAAGTTGTAGCCCAGATGACCTTTGCAAATTAGTTGTCAGAGTCAGGACAGGAGACTGACTCATTACTGGGTCAACTCCAGTCATACTGTCCTGCCTGTTAATGCCAAAACAAAGTGAAGCCCTATTTGGCTTTCAAAACATTGTCTGAAATGTCATGATGGGATTGTTTTGCCATCTCACTTTTAAAGACATGAGCCCTGGAGTCCTACTGACTTGATTTAAAGCATAGCTCTATTATTTGTACTGTGCTACTGGCAAGCTACTTAGCCTTTCTGTGCTTTAGAGTTTGTTATCTATGAAATGGGTAAAATAATAGTGCCTTCCTATCAGGTCTTAGGAAGACTAAATGAGATAATCCATGTAATTAGTTTACCATCTATTAGACATGATGACTACTACAGAAGTAATAATAATGGCTACTATATATGGTGCGGTGATTTATCAGTGCACCATAGACGTAGGTTGTTTTCCTGGAGCTCCTGCTTCTTTTTCATGTCTAATTATCATTTCTGTGCTATTTCTCACTCATTAGCAATAAATGCGGTTCCCCTGAAGACCAGAGGCTTGAGGATAAGGAGAGTGATTATTTTGTCTTCATGATATTCACGGGTCTGTGAAGATACACTTTCCCAGGGCCTTGGATCAGACCTATGTCTTAGATCAAAGCAAAGGACCAGCCTGTGTCTCATGTTCATGATTATTCAACAGATTAGTTCAATATAATATGCCAGGCCCTAGGCTGGGCTCCAAGACTCCAAGGATGAAAATAACAGAGTTCCTTCCTCACAGTTCAGCCAGGGAAAAAAACATCAACAAATGAGGACAATATAGTGGAACAGGTTCTGCTACATTGAGAAAGGGATAAGAGGTAATCTGTTTGCTGATTTAGGGTCCGTGCACAGCCAGAGCAGCTCATCAGAAAGCCTCCTGGCTTGAGGACCTGATGAATCTTCTGGGGCAAACAGAAGAGAATGCTCTGGAGCTGAAAATCAGCCTGGAACACTGGGAATAGGACTGAGAAACAGGAAGAGGTTTCCCTGGCTCTGAGCAAGTCTCTCTTCTTCTCTGAGCCTCTGATCCCTCAACTCCCTCAATGGGTAGATTTAACTCTCTCTCTATATATAGTAGATTTAACTATATATATATAGTAGATTTAACTATATATATATAGTAGATTTAACTATATATATATAGTAGATTTAACTATATATATATATATATATTTTTTTTTTTTTTTTGAGACAGAGTCTCACTCTGTCGCCTAGGCTGGAGTGCAGTGGTGCAATCTCAGCTCACTGCAAGCTCCGCCTCCCGGGTTCACGCCATTCTCCCGCCTCAGCCTCCCGAGTAGCTGGGACTACAGGTGCCCACCACCACGCCCGGCTAATTTTTTTTTGTATTTTTGGTAGAGACAGGGTTTCACTGTGGTCTCGATCTCCTGATCTCGTGATCCACCCACCTCGGCCTCCCAAAGTGCTGAGATTACAGGTGTGAGCCACTAAGCCTGGCTGATTTAACTATTAATGTTACTATAAACATTAAGCAGGAACCATTTTTGTCATGTAGCAAGTACATAATAAATCGTAATTTGATGAGGATAATGATGATAACAATATAGTTCAGGGTACAAAAAAAAGAGTAATTTCATTAAAATACTATCTGAATCAGGTCTGGGTTAGTTTCAAGACTCTGATTTTGCTTAAAGTCCATTTAAAAAAATGAAAGGTAAATCAGAGAAAAAGAGCAGAAAAGCCTTCCAGACACAGGTTTACAGGACCCAGGGCACACCCTCTTCCTCTTCAGAGTTCAGTTATCCTGTGTTGAGAAAACTAAAGAGAGTTCTAACCCCAGGAAAATGACCCCTTCCCACTCCAAAAAGAGCTGCAGGGCTGTAATAGGAGTCAGAGTCCAGGGCCTTGGCTGTATCCAGCGCAGAATCAGCAGCTCTGGCTATGGCCACAAGGCAGACAGCAGAAATCAGTCCTGGAATTACCAGCAGAACATTTTACTAATCACTAGAGAGAATATGTGAATCTTCAGGGACCCTGAAAGGGGAAGGAGGAAAGTAAAGGGATTGGAGTTATAGGAATTCTTCTGAGTGTGAGCACAGATTAAAAGGCAACTTTCCCTTATTGTTCTAACATCATCCTTCCCCCTCCCTGGTGTGGCTTATAGAAGTAGCTGTGCATGTGTATGTGTGTAAAGAACATATTAGATAAAGCGTCGGGAGTAAGAATGGTAAAAAGATGTGCTCAGCTACATGAGGCAGGGGTGGGATGGGAGTGAAATGAGGGAAGACTTTACAAGAGAGTCACTTTGGACCTGCAAACACCAGCAGACCAGAGGCCACGTAGAGCTGATCCATGGATGTATCTCCAGCACCTAGTACAATGATTGGCACCAGCAGGCAGTCAGTGAATATTAACTGAAAAGCAGATCTCTGAAAAAGAGCAGAAGAGCATTCCAGACACAGGTGTACAAGACCCAGGACATCACCCTCCTCTTCTCCTGTGTCTAACTAACAGACAGGAGAATCAATTACCTAAAAGGAGATGAAATTATCTGCTTTTTGCTTTTTGAACGCTCAGAAAGAATCCAAACATTTGCAAAGGCAAATCTCTTGACTGAAAAACATGTTGGAATATTTTACCTCATATCTCACCTGTGATTTTTAACCCAGTCACAGGTGGGCTGCCTTCTCAGGGAAAGCACTAGCCTTGTTGTATGGACCACAAGTGATAAGGCAAAAAAGGGGAAGCTTCTCTCTCTCTCTTTCTTTTTTCTCTTCTCTTCTCTTCTCTTCTCCTCTCTTCTCTTCTCCTCTCCTCCCCTCCCCTCCTTTCCCTTTCCCTCTTTCTTTCTTTCTTTCCTTCCTTCCTTTCTTTCTTTCTTTTCTTTCTTTCTTTCTCTTTCCCTTCCTTCCTTCTTTCTTTCCTCTTTTCTTTTCTTTTCAGACAGAGTCTCACTCTGTCACCAGGCTAAGGGAGGCTTCTCTTTTCAGGGATACAGGTACAAGAGAACACTGACCCTTTACTTGGGAATCCCACATATAAGCGACAAGTCCAAGGGATGCTCAGCTTTGTCCAAGAATATGGTCACTTCTTTTGGGGGTAGAAACTAGCAAGAAGGTAGTGAAAAAGAGGGACATCTTTTACTCCAGGATGGGCCAAAGCAGAAATATGGAAGTTGGGGCAGGATCCCTTTCCACAGGCTGAACTTGGGCAAAGACACAGGAGAGAGGAAGGTAAAGTAGCTTGGCACAATGCAGCACAGGGGTTGTGTGAATGGGGATTGTTGACATGAACCTCAAAGACAGGCATGGGCTGGACCATACTATGCTAACAAATCTGGAATTTATCCTAAAGATCAGGGGATGCAATAGGAGGTCTCAGAAGCTAGAGAGGGGCACAATCAAATTTGATGCTAGAAGGCAAGTTTTCATTCAGATTCTTATGTGTGGTAGATGGCAAAAATGGCCACGAATTCTTCCCATTCCTGCATACATACATCTTGCTATGTGGTATGGTATAATCTTCCCCCTCAACTCCCTTGAATGGGGGCTTGGCCATTTTATTTTCTTTGGCCAATGGACCATTAGCAAACATGATGCAAACAAAGATTGACAAGTGCTTGCACATTCAGGCTTTATCTTTCTTGATGCTCTGAGAATCCTGAGATTACTGTGGAAAGGAGCCTGAACTGCTAGAGGATGAGAAGTCATGCAAGGGAGACTGTGGCACTGATGTGAATGGTCTACCAACGTCACCCATGTGAGTGTGATCATCCCATATCACCCAGCTACCAGCTAACCTACCAGCTGACCACAGGTGTATGGTCAGGCCCAGAAGTGATCAGCAAGGTGATCCAGACTGGAAGAGCTTCCCAGCCAATACAGAAGCAATGATTTTATTTTTAGGGTTGCCACTAAGCAGTGATAGCTCACTGGTACAGAATGTTCCTTGAATGTGTCAGCTCCTTTGTCTTCATATCAATATAGTGTTGGATGGCAATAAACAGAGAAAAGTAACAAATAACTCAGAAATCAATCTCAGTATTTATTTAAAAAGCAATATATGGCATAGGTGGTCTTTCAAAATGTTGGAAAAGGATGTACAACCAGCACAATTGCTTATGCTTCCAAAGAAAATAAGGCTGGATTCCTATCTCACACTAAATGTAAAAAAAAAAGTAAATAGATAAACTATAAAACAGAGAAAATCAAATAAAAAAATCAAGGAACCTTATACAGGCACAGCCTAGGGGTTGAGGAGACCCCAATGAACACAGAAAACCCAGGTGCGATAAAAAAATAATATTGATATAATTGACCATTGTGATGGTTAACTTTATGTGTCTACTTGACTGGATCACTACATGCTTGAATATTTGGTTAAACATCATTCTGGGTGCAAATGTGAGGCATTTTTTATGAGATTAACATTTGGATCCATAGACTGAGTGCAGCAGATTGCTCTCCCTAATGAAGGAGGACCTCATCCCATCAATTAAAGACCTGAATAGAAAAGAAAGAAGAAAAGAAAAAAAAGGAAAGGAAAGAAGGGAAGGGAAGGGAAGGGGAGGGGAGGGGAGGGGAGGGGAGGGGAGGGGAGGGAAGGGAAGGGAAGGCAAGGGAAGGGAAGGGAAGGGAAAGAAAAGAAAAAAGAAAAGAAAAAAAGAAAAGGGCTAACTCTACCAAGAGGAAAAGGATGCTTCTCCTACCTGACTGCTTGAGCTGTTGATCTTTGGACTGAGACTGAAACATTGACCCTTCCTAGTTCTTGAGAGTGCTGGCTTTTGGACAGGAACTACGTCATTGGTTCTTCAGGGTCTCCCACTTGGTGACCACAGATATTGAGACATTTCAGCCTCCACAATCATGGGAGCCCATTCCTTACAGCAAATCTCTCTCTCTCTCTCTCTCTCTCTCTCTATATATATATATATATATATATGTGTGTGTGTGTGTGTGTGTGTGTGTGTGTGTATGTATGTGTGTGTATATTATAGACATAGTCTACATATATGTATACATACATACATATATATGTGTGTGTATATATATATATAGTACGTGTGTGTGTGTGTGGAGAGAGGTGTATACAGAACATATATGTATACACACACACCACATCCTGTTGGTTTTCTCTGAAGAGCTTTGATTAATATAGCCATCAAAAATAAAAAATACTTGCTTGGTGTGGTGATATGTACATATAGTCCTAATTACTGGAAAGTTTGAGGCAGGAAGATGCGTGAGTCCATGAGTTTGAGGTTACAGTGAGCTATAATCACACCACTGCCTTCCGGCCTGGGTAACAGACGAAGGCCCTGGAGATAGGAAGGAAGGAAGGAAGGAAGGAAGGAAGGAAGGAAGGAAGGAAGGAAGGAAGGAAGGAAGGAAGGAAAGAAGGAAGGAAGGAAGGAAGAAAGGAAGGAAGGAAGGAAGGAAGGAAGGAAGGAAGGAAGGAAGGGAGGGAGGGAGGGAGGGAGGGAGGAAGGGAGGAGGGGGATTGGAGGGGAGGGAAAGAATGGGGTAGTATAGGAAGGAGGCAAAGAGGGAGGAAGGAAAGAAAGAAAAAAAAGTATATGCCAAAATATAACATAAAGCTAATAAAAAAATAAGATTGGGGAAAATAGCAATGAAGATAACAGATAAAAGACTAGTATCTACAATATGTAGGGTGATAATATGTTATCACAAATAAAATAATGAGGTCTATATATGTGTACGTTACAGAAGAGAAAATTCATGTGGACAGCAAACATATGAAAAGATGTTCAAGTTCACTTATAAACAGGGAACAACAAGGTATTACCTTATATGCCCATCTGCTGGCAAGAGTTAAAAAGGGCAAAACACTGATTGCTGGCAATGATGGGGGATGTGGTCGCATATATCACTGGTAGAAATGTTGCTTATTATAACCATTTTGGAATCAAAACGGGCAAAACCTATTCAAATAAAAAAAATGCACTTTTGTCCCAGGAATCTCTTCCAACCTAGAAATCTCACTTTTGTAAATCTACCCTACAGAAACAAAAGAAAAATTATATAAGGTGTATTTTGCAGCATTGTTTCACCAGGGCAAGAAAATCGGAAACCAAAGTCATATGCAATGGTACGATATGATGGAATAAATATTAGTGCATCCACCTCATAGAATACTGAGCATTCATTAAAAATGAGTTTGAGGAATAACAGTTAACTTGATATAATTTCTATTAAATATTGATAAGAACACTAAGATACAGAGAATTATATAAAAATTTATGATATAATGATGTTTTTCTAAAGTAAACAATTAACTCTGTATGTATTTAGAGATGAATACATCTCTATTTGTTTGTAAATTGTTATATAAGCATTAGTAAAGTATGTATAAAAAGATGCCCTTCTGTTTATTAGCATAGCTTGAGGCAGGGGGCACATGTTTAGCAACAAAAACAGCAGAAATTGGAAATAGAAATAGAAGAAAATGGAAAAACAGATGGCACTTAATAAAATAGCATATATAGTCCAATTCAATTTATGTAAAATTATCTGTTTATCTATAAAATTAGAACAAAACATACACACACACATGTGTTTATACATAAATATCTATGTGTGTGTCTGTCTGCTGATTTGTAGGAATATCCATCCATCAACTGACTATTTTTCCTTGAGGACCTACTAGATGCCATGTATTTTTCTGAGGGTATAGCAGTAAAAGGAATAGGTACAAAGTCCCAGCAATCATGGAGTAGACAGAGTAATGAAAACATTCTATTTTACTATGTACTTATAATAAGTATTCTATACAGATATAATTACTAATATAAATCAATAAAGGCTATGGAGAAAAATCAGTCTTGGAAAAGGGGTACAGAATGTCATGGGTACAGATTATTTTGCAGTTATAAATAGAGTATCTAGAAAGATGCTGTCTGAGAAGGTGACATATGAATAAAGACTTGAGAGAGCTGCGTAAACGAGGAAGCAGGGAGGTCAGTGAAGAGGCTGTAGCAACAAGGCGAGTGAGAAAACATAGTGGCTTAAACCAGAATGGAGATAGGAAAGGAGGTCAGAAGTGATTGGACTCTGAATACGTTCTGAAGAAAGAGCAAAAGGGATTTGAAAGATTAAGTGTGGCATAACAGAGAAAGAGAGGATTCACAAGATTTTAGAAGGCTGAGCCAGAGGAATGATGGCATTTTCATAAACTAAGATGAGGCAGAGTCCAGGGATAGCCAGCTTGGTGGGGACAGGAGTGGTGAGAACACTAGGAGCTCCACGGTGAACAGGTTAACTTTTAAAAATCTATGAGACAGGCAAAGAGTAACAATGATTAGGCAGTTGAATACACAAGTCTGAAATTCAGGCAAAGGTCCTGTTGGGAGGTAGAAATTTGGAATCAGCAATCTAGAGATTTCTAACGTCTTGGTACTAAATGATATCATGAAGAGAATAAGTGCACTAAGGAAAACAAAAAGTCTGAAAACTAAATGCCAGATAATATCCATGATCTGTGTGCTATATTCACATTGCCAAATGAAAAATGCAGATTTCAAAGTAATATGTGTAATATTCCATTTGGTTAAAAAGTAATTAGACTAAACCCTTACATTATTTCATGTTGGCATATGAATATCAGAACAAGGGGGAAAATGGGAGAGTGCACATGAGGCTATTAACACTGGCTACGCCAAAGGTTTGGAAGTGGAGCAGTCACTATGGAGAGGGTCATTAACTGCGCCTTTATATATCTTCACTTTCTTGTTTATTTTTGCTTGTCACAGCAGGAAATTAATGTAATTTGTAAAACCTCAAATGAAGAACAAAAATATCAGTTTGCTGCACCCCAAAATAGTAATTTCTGACTTCTCTGCAAGTAGAAGGAATAATAACACAAGTTCTCTGTAAAGTACTGTACAAACACTAAGGCCATATGGGAAGGGCAGAATGGCCTCTTGTGGCTCTGCAGATAAGCAGCATATGAGCCAGAGATTCTGAGGGGGAAACTGGCATTGAACATTCGCCTTGAGCAACAGCGCAGCTCCAGGGAAAGGTTCAGCTGTCTTTGGCTGTGGCTCACTGAGCTGTAGAAAAGCAGCATCGTCCTGAGATGAAAATTGGGGAATATATACCCATAGGGGCAGGAAATTTCAAATAGAAAACCTGTGAAGGAGGCAGCAGCAAAAGAAGGTCCCCACATGCTAGAATGTAACTGGAGAAATAATCTATACTTATATTGGCTTCAGGAACAATTACCTCATTGAAAACCGATACCAACTACACAGGATATTGGAAGAAACCATTGGCTCTGGGTTCAACACTGACTTTTTTCTGTTCTAGCTCTGCCAGTTCATTGTCTCACCTATGACAAGTTGCTATACTTCTTTATTTCTTAGTCTCCTCATATGAAACAGTACGATGATAATTATGGTGATAACAGGACTTGCTTTATAGGAGTGTTGTGATTAAATAAGACAATAGTTAACTCAATGCCTGGTGAATAGCAAGCACATAATAAATATCTGCTATTATCTTACTATAAATATCTTAGTAGAATTAATTTGATTAATGCTGTGGGTTGAATTGTGTCTGAAGACATGTTGAAGTTAGAATCCTCAGGCTCTGTGAGTATGGCCTTATTTGAAAGTAGAATCTTTGCAGATATAATCAAGTTAAGAGAAGGTCATACTAGATTAAGGTGAGCCTTAAACCAATGGCTGGTGTCCTTGTAAGAAGAGGGAAATCTGGACACAGACACACAGGAAGAATGTCATGGGAAGACAAAGGTAGATATTGGAATAATGCAGCTACATGCCAAAGAAGTCTAGCAACCCCAGAAGCTAGGAGAGGGACAGGAAACATACTCTCCCTTGGAGTTCCCAGAAGGAACCAACCCTGTCAGCACTTTGATTTCAGATTTATAGCCTCTAGAACTGTTAAACAGTAATTTTATCTTGCTTAAGCTATCAAATTTATAATAATTTGTTATGGCAGCCATAGGACATTAATACAGTTAAATATATGAGAACACTTGATAAGCTTTTCGAGCAGTAACTCTGACACCACAGAAACCACTTTGGTCTGAGGATTGATCAGTCTCATGAATTTGGACAAGCTGATGACTGAACAAAAAGTGGAATATTCCTTCATCCTTTCTATTCAGTGGAGCCTTAGATAGCTTAGTGTATTTCATAATAGGTTAAAGAAGACAGAGACTGCCACAGTCCTAACTGGGAAACAAACTCTTCAGATGCATAAGCATTAAATAAACTTCAATGGGACCAAATAAACTGCATTGAATACCAACATAGAGCAGGGTTTTATTGGAGTTCACTATTCTCTATTCTAAACAGTTTGCATTTCTTAACCTATTCATTCATATTATAATTCTTTTCAATAGGAAGAAAGAGCAGTTGATATTATAGTTTTGTTTACTTGTAGTAAAATGGTATTATGTCATGAACTTTGGAAAGTTTCCAACACACAAACAGATCACAAAAATCAAAGAGCCACGTTCCCTTTCTATGATATAGAGCTGTTATTGGGAAGTAGTTGCCAAGCCAGGGATTATGTTTCCCAACTCCTTTGCATCTAATCCAAGTGAGGTCTTGTTTCTGGCCATTGAAATATGAATAAAACTGACATGTGTCAAAGCGGGACCAAGGAATTTACATATACGGTAAACTTTTACCATGTTCTCTCTTTGCCTTCTTCATGAACTCTAGAAGATGGGCGATGTGTATGGAACATCACAAGCTAGAAGCCTGTATCTCTGAATTATTTGCTACAGTTAGCCCCAGAAGGGCTGCCCCACAGAAAGGAACATTCCTAAACCATCCTGGGATTCTTTTTTATAGCTTTTGGCCTACTCTTGTTATCATTGTTTTTGCCATCATTATAATTATTGTCATATAACTTTCATATTTAAGAAAAAAGGAACGGACACCGGAAACTCCACTGTTATACTGAAGCCATCCCCTAAAAATACTTCACAGATTGGAAACTCATTACAATGTGTCTAATGTTTGAAGTTTGGGTCAAGAGAAAAATCTTTTTTAAAGCATTTGTTCATTTTCTTTCCAGGCCCCCTCCAAGTAAAGTGCCTATTTTTCCCAAAGTGCTTGAAAATGATGTTTTTGTTGAAGATTACTGGGTTTCAGATTATGACTTCAAGCTGTAGAGAGAGAGATAAGGATGGTAGCTAGACCTGGTTGATCAAGCTCACCCAGCCCTTCTGTCTGGGCAACTAATGAGTCATAAACCATTTGGGGGAAATGTCTACATTACTGAGTGGCTAAGCAAATGAAAAATCTGTCTTCCTCACAACCACAATTTTCTCCAAAAGAGAGAAATAGAGAAATTATTAGTCACAGTGTTGGGTACCATTTTGAAGCTGATCCTTAAAAGCCAATCATCCCTCTCCTAATTTTAACTGATTGAAGCTGATAAGGTAATATTTCCTCAACATTTCACACTCCATTTTCTCCAAGGTAATATCTTGGCTCATATTCGAATAAGTTTTTTTTTTCCATGGATCTATCAGCTTGCCATTTGTAGACTCAATGTTTGCATCTAAGTCTAGAGAGTTGGAGCAAAGCACTCAGCACAATTCATTGCATGATTAACTGTAACTACTCTATAAAGACTATTGCCTTTTCTCCTTATCAATTACCATCCACTGTCACAATTACTTAGTTCTGCCACTGGAACATGACAACAGCCATGGGCAACATGTAAATGAACAGGCATTGTTATGTTGCAATAAAACTTTATTTACAAAACAGGCATTCTGAGCAGCATTTCAAAGAGAGAGAAAAGCAAGTGCCACAAGCTGAAGGCATTAATGTGTGTGGCATTGGCATGTTCAGAGAAAAGAAAGACCAGCTGACCAAAGATTAGTGAGCAAGAAGGAAAATAAATGTATACTAAGAAGTCCAAGAGATATCAGGAACCAGGTAAAGCAGGGATCTGTAGGCAATGATCTAGCTTTAAGTCTACATGTTTTTGATGGATTAGATACACAGTAAGGGAAAGTGATAAATCAAAGCAGATTACTAAATATTTTACTTGACAAACAGGATCACCTACAGTGGGGAACAGAGAATTTGGGAAATTGAACTCAAAAATTATATTTTGGACACCATATGGTAGGCAAACCATTTTTCCTACAAAATGCTGCAATGGCAATTAGTGATTCATTTGTTTAGTCTTAAATTCTGGGTCTCATCGTTCTTGGCCTATATCACAGCTTGGTGCCATAGAAGAGCGGACTTTTAGGGAAGACAGAATTGGGTTGAAATGTCGCCTCTCACAAGGTCTGGCTGGGTGAACCAGGAAAGTCATCCTCTCTGAGCCTCTGTTTCAACATCTGGGATATAAGTTTACTATTGTCCACCTCAGAGTTATTTTGAAGAAAAGATTTTAATTAAGAATACGGCATAAGAAACCGGGCATGGTGACAGGTGCCTGTAGTCCCAGCTACTTGGAAGCCTGAGGCAGGAAAATCACTTTGGAGGGTGCAGTGAGCCGAGATTGCACCATTGCACTCCAATCTGGACAAAAAGAACAAAACTCCGTCTCAAAATAAATAAATAAATAAATAAATAGAAGACTATGGCATAAAGTACATGCGCTATAAAAAATATTTCCCTTCCTTTCATTTATTTATTCATTCAGCACATTTTTATTTTATTTCATTTCATTGTGAGACAGGGTATCACTCTGTCATCTAGGCTGGAGTGCAGTGGCATGGTCATGGCTCACTGCAACCTGGACCTTCTGGGTTCAAGCGATACTCCCATCTAAGCTTCCCTAGTAGCTGGGACCGCAAGTGCACACCACCATGCCTGGGAAATTTTTTGATTTTTTTGTAGAAATGAGGTCTTGTTATGTTGCCCAGTCTGGTATCAAACTCCTGGGCTCAAGTGATCCTCCTGCCTCAGCCTCCCAAAGTTCTGGGATTACAAGGTGAGCCACTGCGCCCAGCCTATCTATTGCATTTTGTGCTAAGTATAAGCCAGACACTGTTCTGAGCACTGGTATAAGATGTGAGCAAGACTAACAAATCTTAGTCCTCATAAACCACAGATACAGATCTGTGAATAGATCTGAATATGGGTGTGGATATGGATGGATATAGATATAGACCATTAGTTCTCAACTAGGGATGGGTTTCCTCCCAAGAGGACATTTGACAATGTCTGGGATGATTTTTAGTTGTTACACTAGCAGGAAAATCCTATTGGCATCTAGTAGGTAAAGGCCGAGGATGCTGCTAAACTTGCTGCTAAGTACTGAACGGCCCCATCCACAACAAATGATTATTAAGCTCAAAATGTCAATAGCGTGTTAAGAATTTGATATTGTTTGTGTGTGTGTGTGGTGTGTGTGTGTGTGTGTATGTATGTATGAGACAGAGAGAGAGACAGAAAGAGAGTTAAAAACTATGAAGAAAAGTACAAAAAACAAAGTAATAGAGTACTATGGGGGCTACTTTATGTACAAATATCAGGTAAGTTTTCCTTGAAGAGGTAAGCCCTGAATAAAATGAAGGTTCTCTTTGTAATATCTGAGACAAGATTTTTCCAGAGAGAAACTAGGACTTGTAAACTGTCTCTCATGATAAGTCTTAAAAAAAAAAAAAGAATAGTCTGGATTCCAGCCATAAATGTGAATTAAGTTTATCATTAATTTTTGCTTTAATCTCCAAGGATTTATGTGGTTCTTTATTTCTCATACTGTGAGCTATAATGATAAAGACAAGGATATTACAGCTGAATAGACTTAGGACCAAAAGAACAATCCTAGGTTCATAATTTTTTTAATTTTAATTTTTTTGAGACAGGATCTTGGTCTTTCACCCAGACTGGAGTACAATGGCATTATCATAGCTCACTGCAGCCTTGACATCCTGGGCTTAAGAGATCCTCTCACCTCAGCCTCCTTAATAGCTGGAACTATAGGTGGACATCACCACACTCAGATAATTTTTATTTTTATTTTTAATGTTTTTTATTTTTATGTTTCCCAGGCTGGTCTTAAACTCTTGAGCTCAAGTGATCCTCCTGCCTTGGTCTCTCAAAGTGCTGAGATTATAGGCATGAGCCACCACACCCAGCCCATAATTCATTTTATAACCTTAAAAACTCTCACTTAATATCTTGCAACCCTGGTTTCTTTACCTGGAAAAAAAAGAACTGATAACAGAAAACACATAAAACATGGTTGCTTTGAAAACTAAATAAAATAGCCCATGAAAAGCACCTATGTCATTGTCTGACACACAGTAGGAATTCAATAAACAACCATCCTTCTACCCAATTGTCTTGAGAATGGAGACATTTTGTCTCTTTTAATTACCACTTGTAAGTACGTGAGCTGAAAATCTCAGAATCATTTTTGACTTTTCTCTTTTTTTGAGAAAAGTCCCCTCTAACATTCTCCCTTTGAATTAGTTCCAAAGTCATACAGATTTAGCCTTCTTGGTAAAAGTAGATCAGTTTGGAATTTGACAATTTAGGCCTACCAGGAGCTCACCCAGGGAGCTGTCCAGCAGGGAGTTAGAAATCCAGGATAAGAATATTGAAGACAAGCTAATTCCCATGTCAGCATTATAGGAAGCATCCACCTTGCAGCAATATTGGAAAGGACAAAATCTTCAAGGAGAGTAAAGATGATTGAACCTTAGGGAAAGCTTTCATGTGAAGGAGAATGCCTATCAAGTTGGTGGGATAACCCAGCCAATGAAGCTTCACAAAAGCCAAAAGAATGTAGGTAGTCAGCAGAATGAGATGTGTCGGAGGGGGATGAGGATAGAATAAAAACCACTAGATTTCCTTATTGCAAAGGCACTTCCAACTCTCTAGTTAGCCAGTTTAATAGAGCTGTGTGAATGGAATCCAGATTACAAGGGAATCCATTGGAACATAATGTCATATAGGCCATATATATCTATATGATGTTTTCAAGAAGCTCATAGCAAAAGTAAGTAGAGAGATGGGACACATCTTAAAAAGGAGGTGGAATGGTGACCTAAAGCAGAAGTGAAAGTATTCGTTTGGGCAAGCAGTGGAGGAGGAGCAATGGAAGAGAAGTGCAGATATGGACGAACTATGAGAACTCTCACCATATCTCATCTTCTTTTTCCAATGAGGCAGCAGGTGAAGATGATCAATGATTAGCAAGCAGCTGAAGAGTTTGGATGGCAATTTAAAAGATTTGCAATGGTTGCTTTGAGAATATGTCAGAACCCTTCAGAGATCAATCAAGGGTTGCTAAGCTGTGGGCAGAGCCCACAGAGCTTACAGAGAATCAACTTGTCATGAATTTGACTACCACACTGTAGCTATCATCAGCAGCAGTGGTTGGCACAGAGCATAGCAGAAGCCAGTATACCAGAGAGTGGATGACCTGGATTAGTATATTGAAAGAAAGAATGTAAATTAAGAAGGTTAAAGTTGAAAGGAAAAATATCAAAATGGTAGCAGGCCACAGAGTTGGTCTGCTCTTTACTGTTCGGGTTGACTGGGAAGGCATGAGCAAAGAAAAGAATTAAAAGAGGAGGGTAAACTTTAGTCAGTTACTCACCAAACACATTTTACATCTACCATATATGGGCTGTAAGTGAGGCAAGGCATTTAGGGCCACAACTTTGAGTAGAACACAATCTCTGCCTTTTACAGATCTCTCTGTAAATAGAAAAGAGTACTAATCATGACGTGGGCTATCTTAGAGAGCATCCAATTCCAAGGGAAAGAAAGCCTTTGAAAACTCAGTAGGGGATTTGTTATCAGGATAATGATACATTTCATAGAACCAAAGGGCTGGGAGTACAATTGGTCTTCAGTAAGAATTAGATACTTCCTAGGAAGTTCCAAGGAATCAGAGCATCTACCCTTTCAATTTCTATTTTGAGTCTTATTATCTCTCGTATCTTTGAATCTTCTTTACCTGGAGATCTGAAATCTGGCTTTCTCTACTGTCTTGTATCTTCTTAATGCTGCTTTAGCAATCAATGCTTTGCCAAGTTAAGAACCCAACCAAAAGAGTATATGCATATGTACTAATACATATGTTTATGTATTAGTATATGGGTCACCATATACTAACATCAGATTCTAGGGAGCCAACATGATTGCTCAACCTTACCAAGAAAGTGTCTCCCTCTGAGTCAGATGTTCACCCTTCACTGAGCTATGCAAGGGTGACAGGATTATCTTGTTCAAAACATGAGAGAATGTAGATGCGGCAGAGGCTCAAGAGAAAAAGAAACATTCAACAGGTCAGACACTCACAGGGGAAATGTTGAAACTTTTACTTTTTCTCAATACAGAACAGCAAAGGCATCAAAAAAAGTACTACACCTGCCAGGTATTAGAGATGTATTACATGCCAAGCAGTAATGTGCTTTAATGAGGTAAGGGCTCAGCCTGAGGTTCTTGGAATTGGAGACTAAGGCAAAGGCTTGCATGGAGAGTTCATTTAGGAATGTGATCCTAGGGAGGAAGAGCGAGGTTGGGACATAAAATAAGGAAGGAAAAGCCACGTGGCCATCAATCCTGAGAGACATCTGAATGATCCTCATGACATAGTTCTCAAAACTGTCTGCTTGGAAAATAAATGGGTAGAGCACTTATTCACCTGTTCCTGCCCTCATTAGTCAAAAATTGCCCCACATTGTTACTCCCCTGAAACTTCCAGGTAACACATGCACAGTGCATCCCAATCTTCAGCGTCAGAGAAAATACAGGGCAGGAAGAGGGAAGTATTCAGTGCAGGGCTGGATGAGATGCTGTCAGGTTGCATCTGGTGAAATGGGTCCAACCTGCATAAAACTGTGTTCTGTCTAGAAGTGGTTGCATAAAAGATGGGGCCAAGAGAATAAGCAGCTGTTTGCAAGTGGATTCCTGGATAAGTAATGTCGAAATGTAAACAGAATATGAGATCAGGCTGCCCTTGTCATCTGTACTGGATCTTTCATCAATGGTTTCCTCATATGCTGACCACTTATGAAGCAGGGTGCTGGAAAGTAGGTGTGGGAGAGAGGGATAGAAAGAGGGAGAGGGAGAGGGAAAGGGAGAGGGGGAGAGAGAGGGGGAGGGGGGAGGGGGGAGAGGGGGAGAGAGAGGGGGAGAGGGGGAGAGGGAGAGAGAGAGGGAGAGAGAGAGAGAGAGACTGACCAACCAAAAGGGAAGAAAACAACTATTTACTGATTCTCTATTTGGTAGCACACAAATTTTATGCAGAATCACATTCATTTCTCTCAACAGTGAACAGCTCTTGGATTTAAATATTCAAGTCTCCAATTAAAGATAAACAGAATGACACTCAGGTTAGTTGAGTAATGTGTACAAGGTCACACAACTAGAATTAAAATCTAGGTGAACTCCTCCATGATTTTTTGTCCAAGGTTAGTTAGACATAGTCTCTACCTTCAGGAAGCTTGCATTCCCATAGAAAGGAAAACAACATGCAGATGTTAGCAGTCACAACGTCCTGCAGGATCATTGACCACTGACCAGGAGAAAGCCAGTACCTAGACTTAGAGTTTTCAAAGATTGGATAGATGTGCTTCAAAATAATGATTATGCCTTAATGCTAGATGTCTTTAGGAAATCTAGGGTACAAAGCACACCAGACATATATAACTTTGTTTTCCTTTTTTTGCTACTATAGAACATATTTATTAATATTTTGAACAGGTTCAGCTACCGGTAATTTTAGAAAGGGAAGTGAGGAGGAGAGCACATGTTCACCTGATGAGCCCAGCTAAGTTGCTGCCAGGCCGGAAACCTTGGCAGAGTGTCCAGATTAGGACCCTGGAGGCAATGAAAACAGCAGAGAACTTAGGACAGAGAGTTCTGTGTCTGTTAATAGGGCACTTAGTCACTTACAAGGTTAAAATAGCCTACTGGGATTCTCTGTTTTCATCTAGAAATTTAATATTTGTAACCCACTTTTCATGTTATTAATAGTAAAATAGCTTCTTACTATATTGTCTTCAGAGGATACACAAATGAAAACTATTGGGGCCACTCAGGACTGTAACTATTGCTGGTTTTTGAGGTGGAGTCATGCCAAAGCAACGTGAATTATGATAAAGCCCAGGGATATTCTGCTGTGTCAGAGCTCACAGTTGAGGTTAGAGAGTATTGCCCCGTCATGGACCCAACCATCATATTGTGTGATCTTCTCCGGCAATAGAGTCTGGCAAGGAGCAAAGCAGAAACTAGTAAACTTGAAAAAGAAAGATGCTGGGCAAGATCATTGGGAAGTTAGATTGAAGAATCCAATCTGAGCCTTCGTGGCCATACGTGGTTCCATACCTATATGGTGAGATCTATTTGTCAAACACTTTCATTTCCCTCCATTCCTCCAACTATAAACACATGTATATGCATACACACACACACAGGGATGAACACATTTAAATAACACTGCTGGTGGGAATGTAAATTCATTCAGCCACTGTGGAAAGCCACCAAAATTTGTCTGGTGTTTTCTGAAAGAACTTAAGACAGAATTGCCATTCAACCCAGCAATCCCATTATTGACTATATACCCAAATGAATATAAATCATTCTACTGTAAAGATACATGCATATGTTCACCACAGCAGTATTCCCATTAGCAAAGCTAAAGAATCAACCTAAATGCCATCAGTGATGGACCAGATAAAGAAAATGTGGTACGTGTATGCCATGGAATACTACGCAGCCATATAAAGGAACAAGATCATGTTTTTTGCAGCAACATGGGTGGAGCTGGAGGCCATTATCCTAAGTGAGTTAACACAGGAACAGAAAACCAAATACCACATGTCCTCACTTATAGGTAGGAGCTAAACAACAAGCACATACGAACACAAAGCAAGGAACAGTAGACACTGGGGCCCACTTGAGGGTGGAGGGTGGGAGGAGGGAGAGAATCAAAAAACTACCCATCAGGTACTATGTTTATTACTTGAGTGGTAAAATAATCTGTACTCCAAAACCCAGCAACATGCAATTTACCCATGTAGCAAAGCTGCACATGTACCCCTGAATTTAAAAGTTTTTAAAAAATCCAAATTTATGCTATAAAATAATTATTCATTAAACTCCCATTTTAAGAGAAGAAAAAAGAATGTAGGAAAACATAAAAGATCAGAACAATAGGAGATGGAAATCCTCAGTTGGAAGTCATTTCTTGTTCTGGAGACAGCTCCCTGAGGCTAACTATGAGAGCTACCATTTATTCTTTGCTAAGATGAACCAGGTTTCTCCTCTTTAATGTTCAAAATAGCTCTTTGAGGTGAATATTTATTATGCTTATTTTACAGATGAAGAAACTCCAGCACAGGGAGATTAAATAACTTGCCCAAAGTCTTTAGCTGGTGAATGATGAGGCTGAGATTCAATTCCATGTTTCCCTGATTAGGAATTCAGATCTCCCTCATGTATACACAGTGCAATCCCCATTCTTGCCAAATCTTAAGATTCTTTTACTGAAGAGATTTAAAATTGCCCTACCCTTCCTCTCTGTTCTGTGTCACCAGACACTGGTAAAAAAAACACTACTTCAAACACTAACACTGGATCGAGACTAAGAAGCAGATCTTTACATATTTTCCACCGACTTTTTACTTCCTTGTATTTTTACGTATTTATGGCTTATCGATAAAGGATTGCAAGTTGAGTTTTTGAATGATGGGCCATAAACCCTCAGCCCTAAAATTTTTATTCATTTATCCCACAAACAATTATTGTAGCAAACATTGTGCCAGATACTTGATATACACAATGAATGGGTTCCTGGCTTCAAAGAATTGAAAACACAACTTATATGAAAAGAAAAGGAGACATAGACAAAGGTGAAAACTAGGAAGAGCGAGGTAAATATCGCATTGAGAGTCCACACAGTGTACTGTGAGGGCACAAAAATCTGCGCCAACACCAAATAAGATATCCTGGTGGTGTGACTAGGAAATGTTTTTAGACTTTGCAAATGGAAGAAAGGATTTGTCATCATTTGAGATGGGGGGTGGAGGAGTGGAGCAGGTTGTGATGGTGGGCAGGGTGGGAGGTTAATGAAAGGTCCAATTTGAATTGTCTACTAGACTCCCAAATAGAGAGGCAACATAAAATAGTTGAATGTTGAATCTGGAGTTTGGCAGAGAGGTCTGGACCCTTTGGCATACTGATAGTGTTTAAAGCCCGATGCTGGGTAAGATCATCAAAGGGAGGAATTTGTAAGGGAAGAGATGGAGAACAAGCACTGAGCCTAGGGAGACTCCAGATGAAAAGATCAGGAAGCCAAGACACCAATAAACAAAAGTGAGAAAGAACCACCAGTAAAATAGAAATAAAATCAAGACACGTTACGTTATTTTGCTGTTGTTGTTATTGTGGTAAAAGCCACATAACATAATGTTTATCATTTTAATTATTGATAAGTGTACTATTCAGTGGCATTAAATATATTTACAACATTGTGCAACTATCACACTGTCTACACTCAAACTTTCAAAATCATCCTCAATAAGAAAGCTGCACCCAATTAAAAGTAATTACCCTTTTCCCTACTTCTCACAACCTCTGGTATACTCCATTCTACATTTTGTCTCTGAATTTGCCTATTCTCAGTGCCTCATATAAGTAGAATCATATAACATTTTTTTCTACTGTACCTAGCTTATTTATCTAAGGATGTTTTCAAGGTCTAGTCATGTCATGGCACATACAAAAATTTTATTTTTTGTCTGAATAATATTCCATTGTATGTATATATCACATCTTTTTTATTCTTTCCTCTCTTGATGAAAGCTTGGGTTGTCTCTACCTTTCAGATATTGTGAATAATGGAACTATGAACATTGGTGTGCAAGTATGTGTTCAGGTCCCTGCTTTTAATTATTTTGGATATATGAGTGAAATTTCTGCATCATATGGTAATTCTATGTTTAACCCTATGAGAACCCACAAATCTGTTTTCTACAGTAGCTCCACCATTTTACACTCCCACCAGAAATACAAAAGTTTTTCAATTTCTCTGCATCCTCATTAACACTTTTTATTGCCTTTTTTCTTTTTAAAATTATAGTTATCCTAGTTGGTATAAAATGGTTTTGGTTTATGTTTCTCTACTAATTAATGATGTTAAATATCTTTTCATATGCTTATTGCTCCTTTGTATATCTTCTTCGGAGAAATGACTATTCTAGTCTTTTGCCTATTTTTGAATTGGATTGTTTCATTTTTGTTCTTGAAAGGTGCCAAGACCATTCTACAGGGAAAAAGACAGTCTTTTCAACAAACAGTGCTGGAAAACTGGATATCTACATGCAAAAGTATGAAAGCAAATTATGTAACCACATACACTAACTCAAAATGGATAAAATGCCTAAACTTAAGGGCTAAGGCTATAAAACTCTTTTTTTTTTTTTTTTGAGATGGAGTCTTACTCTGTCTCCAGCCAGGCTGGGGTGCAGCTATAAAACTCTTAGAAAATACTGGGGGAAATCTATTGATATGCTTTGGATATCTGTCCCCTCAAAATCTCACATTAAAATGACTCCCAGTGTCAGAGGTGTGGCCTGGTGGGAGGCAATGGAATCATGGGAGTCAATCCTTCATGCATGGTTTAGAACCATCCCCTTGATAGTGATAAGTGAGTTCTTGCTCAGTTAGTCACATGGGATCTGGTTGTTTAAAAGTCTAGGACCTCCCCCTCCTCACTCCCTTTCTCACCATGTGACACCACCTGTTCTCCCTTCACCTTCCGCCATGATTGTAAGCTTCCTGAGTCCCTCCCCAGAGCCACATGCTGGAGCCCTGCTTGCAGAGCCTGCAGAACTGTAATACAAGTAAACTTCTCTATTTTTAATAAATTATCTAAGCTCAGGTATTTATAGTGATGCAAGTACGAACCAACACATCTGTGTAACATTAGATTTCACAATGATTTCATAGGTATGATACCAAAAGCACAGACAACAAAAGAAAAAGAAAATCAAAGTGAACAAAATTTCATAAAAATTAAGAATTATTGTACAACAAAGGATCCTGTCAAGAAAGTGAAAAGACACCCTACCAAACTGAAAAAATGCATTTGTGAATTGTGTATCTGGGTTTAATAGCCAGAATATATTAAGAGGCTTTAGAGTTCTGCAAATCTTAAAGAAAGAATACCAAATGCTGCTGATAAATCAAGCGAGATCAGGACCAAGAACTGACCACTGGATTTTGCAATTTGGAGGTCAGTGGAGACCTTGAAGTGAGTAGTCTCCACAGAGGTATACGGAAGAAAGCCTACTTGGAGTGGTTTTAAAGGAAAAGAGGAGAGAAACTGGAAACAGAATAGACAGGTCTTTCAAGGTTTGCAGTAAAAGGAAGCATATGAATGGATAAAGACTCACAGGAAGAGTGGGTTCTAGAGGTTATTTCTAAGACAGAAATAGCACATGATTGAATGCTGATTACAATGACCTAACAGAGAGAAATGTCTATTGAGGAGGTAAGAGAGAGGGAAGAATTGGTAAAGCAAAGTCCCCAATGGAAGATAACTATATAGGGGAATGATACAAAGATTTTGTTTATTTTATTAAATGTGGGGAGGCAAGCTAGTTTATTTGGTGTCTGCCATATACTAGGCACCATGCTTTGAATTCCCTATTCTACATAATTTCTCAAAAAATGTCTTTTCCCAACAGCTTTTTAGGCTGCTCCCAAGGCTCAAAAAGATAAAATACCTTGAGCTAGTGAACATCAGAGCCGGAGCTTTAATCTTCACCTACCTCCGTCCAAAGACCATCCTCCTACCTCAACAAATGCTACCTTCTCTAAAGGAGGAACAAACAAAAAAACAATAAGCTTCTAGCAGGTGTGAAAGATGGGACAAATTAGGAGGCAGGAAGCCAATTAGGAAGCTCCTTTAATCATCAGAATGAGCAGTGGTGACTGCAAGGGCCTTAGCTGAGATCAGGCAGTGGTACTGAGTGGCAAACCCAGCAGGGAGAACTTTATGAGGTGGTCTTCTCTGATATAGGGAGATGTAAGGGGTGAAAGTGAAGTCAAGAGAGGTATGGAGGAGGGGAATAATCTAAGACACCTCCCAGCTTTCTCATGAGAGTAGACAACAGAGGAGAACAGGTAATTCTATGGTTAATAAATGAGGATAGGAAATAAAGAATTCTCAAGGTGGGGTGCAGTGGCTCATGCCTGTAATCCCAGCACTTTGGGAGGCCAAGGCAGATGGATCACCTGAGGTAAGGAGTTCAAGACCAGCCTGATCAATATGGTGAAACCCCAACTCTACTAAAAATACAAACACTAGATGGGCATGGTGGTGTGTGCCTGTAATCCCAGCTACTCAGGAGGCTGAGACAGGAGAATTGCTTAAAGCCAGGAGGTGGAGGTTACAGTGAACCGAGATCATGCCATTGCCCAACAGCCTGGGTGACAGAGTGAGACTCCATCTCAGAAAAAAAAAAAAAAGGAATTCTCAAAGGAAAAGAACATATTAATGTGTGTGGATTCACGGTTTTCCTTCCATACTTCTTGTGTGTTCCACAATTCTGCACTAAAAAACCTTAGACAAATTAAATGTAACACTTTAAATGAGGAAAGAGCAATTTAAGTGTCGGCAGCCCCCAAACCATTATAGGTTCAGAGAGACTCCAGGACGGCTGCTTGGTGGAAGAAAATTTATGGGCAGAGAACGTGATGTGCAGAGAATGGAAGTGAAGTAAAAAAAAATAGCTGGATCTGTTCCAGCATGGTATTTGCTTATTTGAACATGGTTTGAACAGTTGGCCTTCCTTGATTGACCAAAACGTGGTGTCGGCACCAGAGTAGGTTACAGTCTATTTGTACATCCAGTTAGGTTTCAGTTCACTGTGCACGAAGAAACTTTCAGACTGAACTGAAAATATGGACAGGGGATGCTTTAGGCTAAACTTAACAACCCTCTCCTCTGTCTTCCATCTCCCACTTTCGCCCCCTACTCTCTGAGGAAGCATAAAGGTCCCCTCAGGAAAAAAAGTGATAACAGGAGAAGGACTATGTTATCATAAGGCTTAAGGTGCTGAGAAGAAGGGCAACTCTGAGAAAAGGGCAGCAGAACAGGAGGAATGACAGAGGTGAATGTGCACAGCCCCTAGGAATCTGGCAGAGAAGAGAAAAGGCAAGGTTTTATAAAACATTAGTCATCTTTATTATGTATTGACCATTTATCATATGCAAAATACTATTCTGTGTGCATGTGTGTATATGTGTGTGTGCATGTGCATATGCATGTGAGTGTGTGTGTTGGGAGAGAACATCTTTAATCCTCCCAGTGTGGTAGGTGATTTCATTAGGCCCATTCTACCCTTGAAGATACCATGGGAGGCTGAAAAACTAGCTTCGCAAAAGACGATCATATTTTAATTTCTAGAACTTCTGAATGTTACTTTATGTGGCAAAAAAGTTTTTTACAGATGTGATTAAGTTAAGGACCTTGGGGAGAATTATCCTGGATTATCCAGGTGAGTACTAAATGCAATAAATCATATGTTTTCTTTTTCTTTTTTTTTTTTATTAACTTTAAGTTTTAGGGTACATGTGCACATTGTGCAGGTTAGTTACATATGTATACATGTGCCATGCTGGTGCGCTGCACCCACTAACTCATCATCTAGCATTAGGTATATCTCGCGATGCTATCCCTCCCCCCTCCCCCCACCCCACCACAGTCCCCAGAGTGTGATATTCCCCTTCCTGTGTCCATGTGATCTCATTGTGCAATTCCCACCTATGAGTGAGAATATGCGGTGTTTGGTTTTTTGTTCTTGCAATAGTTTACTGAGAATGATGATTTCCAATTTCAACCATGTCCCTACAAAGGACATGAACTCATCATTTTTTATGGCTGCATACTATTCCATGGTGTATATGTGCCACATTTTCTTGATCCAGTCTATCATTGTTGGACATTTGGGTTGGTTCCAAGTCTTTGCTATTGTGAATTGTGCCGCAATAAACATACGTGTGCATGTGTCTTTATAGCAGCATGATTTATAGTTCTTTGGGTATATACCCAGTAACAGGATGGCTGGGTCAAATGGTATTTCTAGTTCTAGATCCATGAGGAATGGCCACACTGACTTCCACAATGGTTGAACTAGTTTACAGTCCCACCAACAGTGTAAAAGTGTTCCTATTTCTCCACATCCTCTCCAGCACCTGTTGTTTCCTGACTTTTTAATGATTGCCATTCTAACTTGTGTGAGATGGTATCTCATTGTGGTTTTGATTTGCATTTCTCTGATGGTCAGTGATGATGAGCATTTTTTCCTGTGTTTTTTGGCTGCATAAATATCATCTTTTGAGAAGTGTCTGTTCATGTCCTTTGCCCACTTTTTGATGGGGTTGTTTGTTTTTTCTTGTAAATTTGTTTGAGTTCATTGTAGATTCTGGATATTAGCCCTTTGTCAGATGAGTAGGTTGCGAAAATTTTCTCCCATTTTGTAGGTTGCCTGTTCACTCTGATGGTAGTTTCTTTTGCTGTGCAGAAGCTCTTTAGTTTAATTAGATCCCATTTGTCAATTTTGTCTTTTGTTGCCATTGCTTTTGGTGTTTTAGACATGAAGTCCTTGCCCATGCCTACGTCCTGAATGGTAATGCCTAGGTTTTCTTCTAGGGTTTTTATGGTTTTAGGTCTAACGTTTAAGTCTTTAATCCATCTTGAATTGATTTTTGTATAAGGTGTAAGGAAGGGATCCAGTTTCAGCTTTCTACATATGGCTAGCCAGTTTTCCCAGCACCATTTATTAAATAGGGAATCGTTTCCCCATTGCTTGTTTTTCTCAGGTTTGTCAAAGATCAGATAGTTGTAGATATGTGGCGTTATTTCTGAGGGCTCTGTTCTGTTCCATTGATCTATATCTCTGTTTTGGTACCAGTACCATGCTGTTTTGGTTACTGTAGCCTTGTAGTATAGTTTGAAGTCAGGTAGTGTGATGCCTCCAGCTTTGTTCTTTTGGCTTAGGATTGACTTGGCGATGCAGGCTCTTTTTTGGTTTCATATGAACTTTAAAGTAGTTTTTTCCAATTCTGTGAAGAAAGGCATTGGTAGCTTGATGGGGATGGCATTGAATCTGTAAATTACCTTGGGCAGTATGGCCATTTTCACGATATTGATTCTTCCTACCTATGAGCAGGAAATGTTCTTCCATTTGTTTGTATCCTCTTTTATTTCCTTGAGCAGTGGTTTGTAGTTCTCCTTGAAGAGGTCCTTCACATCCCTTGTAAGTTGGATTCCTAGGTATTTTATTCTCTTTGAAGCAATTGTGAATGGGAGTTCACTCATGATTTGGCTCTCTGCTTGTCTGTTGTTGGTGTATAAGAATGCTTGTGATTTTTGTACATTGATTTTGTATCCTGAGACTTTGCTGAAGTTGCTTATCAGCTTAAGGAGATTTTGGGCTGAGACAATGGGGTTTTCTAGATATACAATCATGTTGTCTGCAAACAGGGACAATTTGACTTCCTCTTTTCCTAATTGAATACCCTTTATTTCCTTCTCCTGCCTAATTACCCTGGCCAGAACTTCCAACACTATGTTGAATAGGAGTGGTGAGAGAGGGCATCCCTGTCTTGTGCCAGTTTTCAAAGGGAATGCTTCCAGTTTTTGCCCATTCAGTATGATATTGGCTGGGGGTTGTCATAGATAGCTCTTATTATTTTGAAATACGTCCCATCAATACCTAATTTATTGAGAGTTTTTAGCATGAAGCGTTGTTGAATTTTGTCAAAGGCTTTTTCTGCATCTATTGAGATAATCATGTGGTTTTTGTCTTTGACTCTGTTTATATGCTGGATTACATTTATTGATTTGCGTATATTGAACCAGCCTTGCATCCCAGGGATGAAGCCCACTTCATCATGGTGGATAAGCTTTTTGATGTGCTGCTGGATTCGTTTTGCCAGTATTTTATAGAGGATTTTTGCATCAATGTTCATCAAGGATATTGGTCTAAAATTCTCTTTTTTTTGTTGTGTCTCTGCCTGGCTTTGGTATCAGAATGATGCTGGCCTCATAAAATGAGTTAGGGAGGATTCCCTCTTTTTCTATTGATTGGAATAGTTTCAGAAGGAATGGTACCAGTTCCTCCTTGTACCTCTGGTAGAATTCGGCTGTGAATCCATCTGGTCCTGGACTCTTTTTGGTTGGTAAGCTATTGATTATTGCCACAATTTCAGCTCCTGTTATTGATCTATTCAGAGATTCAACTTCTTCGTGGTTTAGTGTTGGGAGAGTGTATGTGTCCAGGAATTTATCCATTTCTTCTAGATTTTCTAGTTTATTTGCATAGAGGTGTTTGTAGTATTCTCTGATGGTAGTTTGTATTTCTGTGGGATCAGTGGTGATATCCCCTTTATCATTTTTTATTGCATCTATTTGATTCATCTCTCTTTTTTTCTTTACTAGTCTTGCTAGTGGTCTATCAATTTTGTTGATCCTTTCAAAAAACCAGCTCCTGGATTCATTAATTTTTTGAAGGGTTTTTTGTGTCTCTATTTCCTTCAGTTCTGCTCTGAAATTAGTTATTTCTTGCCTTCTGCTAGCTTTTGAATGTGTTTGCTCTTGCTTTTCTAGTTCTTTTAATTGTGATGTTAGGGTGTCAATTTTGGATCTTTCCTGCTTTCTCTTGTGGGCATTTAGTGCTATAAATTTCCCTCTACACACTGCTTTGAATGCATCCCAGAGATTCTGGTATGTTGTGCCTTTGTTCTCATTGGTTTCAAAGAACATCTTTATTTCTGCCTTCATTTCGTTATGTACCCAGTAGTCATTCAGGAGCAGGTTGTTCAGTTTCAATGTATTTGAGCAGTTTTGAGTGAGATTCTTAATCCTGAGTTCTAGTTTGATTGCACTGTGGTCTGAGAGATAGTTTGTTATAATTTCTGTTCTTTTACATTTGCTGAGGAGAGCTTTACTTCCAAGTATGTGGTCAATTTTGGAATAGGTGTGGTGTGGTGCTGAAAAAAATGTTTATTCTATTGATTTGGGGTGGAGAGTTCTGTAGATGTCTATTAGGTCTGCTTGGTGCAGAGCTGAGTTCAATTCCTGGGTATCCTTGTTGACTTTCTGTCTCATTGATCTGTCTAATGTTGACAGTGGGGTGTTAAAGTCTCCCATTATTAATGTGTGGGAGTCTAAGTCTCTTTGTAGGTCATTCAGGACTTGCTTTATGAATCTGGGTGCTCCTGTATTGGGTGCATATACATTTAGGATAGTTAGCTCTTCTTGTTGAATTGATCCCTTTACCATTATGTAATGGCCTTCTTTGTCTCTTTTGATCTTTGTTGGTTTAAAGTCTGTTTTATCAGAGACTAGGATTGCAACCCCTGCCTTTTTTTGTTTCCCATTTGCTTGGTAGATCTTCCTCCATCCTTTTATTTTGAGCCTATGTGTGTCTCTGCACGTGAGATGGGCTTCCTGAATACAGCACACTGATGGGTCTTGACTCTTTATCCAATTTGCCAGTCTGTGTCTTTTAACTGGAGCATTTAGTCCATTTACATTTAAAGTTAATATTGTTATGTGTGAATTTGATCCTGTCATTATGATGTTAGCTGGTTATTTTGCTCATTAGTTGATGCAGTTTCTTCCTAGTCTCCATGGTCTTTACATTTTGGCATGATTTTGCAGTGGCTGGTACCGGTTGTTCCTTTCCATGTTCAGTGCTTCCTTCAGGAGCTCTTGTAAGGCAGGCCTGGTGGTGACAAAATCTCTCAGCATTTGCTTGTCTGTAAAGGATTTTATTTCTCCTTCACTTATGAAGCTTATTTTGGCTGGATATGAGATTCTGGGTTGAAAATTCTTTTCTTTAAGAATGTTGAATATTGGCCCCCACTGTCTTCTGGCTTGTAGGGTTTCTGCTGAGAGATCTGCTGTTAGTCTGATGGGCTTCCCTTTGAGGGTAACCCGACCTTTCTCTCTGGCTGCCCTTAACATTTTTTCCTTCATTTCAACTTTGGTGAATCTGACAATTATGTGTCTTGGAGTTGCTCTTCTCGAGGAGTATCTTTGTGGCGTTCTCTGTATTTCCTGAATCTGAATGTTGGCCTGCCTTGCTAGATTGGGGAAGTTCTCCTGGATAATATCCTGCAGAGTGTTTTCCAACCTGGTTCCATTCTCCCCATCACTTTCAGGTACACCAATCAGACGTAGATTTGGTCTTTTCACATAGTCCCATATTTCTTGGAGGCTTTGCTCATTTCTTTTTATTCTTTTTTCTCTAAACTTCCCTTCTCGCTTCATTTCATTCATTTCATCTTCCATTACTGATACCGTTTCTTCCAGTTGATCTCATCGGCTCCTGAGGCTTCTGCATTCTTCACGTAATTCTCGAGCTTTGGTTTTCAGCTCCATCAGCTCCTTTAAGCACTTCTCTGTACTGGTTATTCTAGTTATACATTCTTCTAAATTTTTTTCAAAGTTTTCAACTTCTTTGCCTTTGGTTTGAATGTCCTCCCATAGCTCAGAATAATTTGATCGTCTGAAGCCTTCTTCTCTCAGCTCGTCAAAGTTATTCTCCATCCAGCTTTGTTCCATTGCTGGTGAGGAACTGCGTTCCTTTAGAGGAGGAGAGGCGCTCTGCTTTTTAGAGTTTCCAGTTTTTCTGTTCTGTTTTTTCCCCATCTTTGTGGTTTTATCTACTTTTGGTCTTTGATGATGGTGATGTCCAGATGGGTTTTTGGTGTGGATGTTCTTTCTGTTTGTTAGTTTTCCTTCTAACAGAGAGGACCCTCAGCTGCAGGTCTGTTGGAATACCCTGCCGTGTGAGGTGTCAGTGTGCCCCTGCTGGGGGGTGCCTCCCAGTTAGGCTGCTCGGGGGTCAGGGGTCAGGGACCCACTTGAGGAGGCAGTCTGCCCGTTCTCAGATCTCCAGCTGCGTGCTGGGAGAACCACTGCTCTCTTAAAAGCTGTCAGACAGGGACATTTAAGTCTGCAGAGGTTACTGCTGTCTTTTTGTTTGTCTGTGCCCTGCCCCCAGAGGTGGAGCCTACAGAGGCCGGCAGGCCTCCTTGAGCTGTGGTGGGCTCCAACCAGTTCGAACTTCCAGGCTGCTTTGTTTACCTAATCAAGCCTGGGCAATGGCGGGCGCCCCTCCCCCAGCCTCGCTGCCACCTTGCAGTTTGATCTCAGACTGCTGTGCTAGCAATCAGCGAGACTCCGTGGGCGTAGGACCCTCCGAGCCAGGTGCTGGATATAATCTCGTGGTGTGCCGTTTTTTAAGCCCATCGGAAAAGTGCAGTATTTGGGTGGGAGTGACCTGATTTTCCAGGTGCCATCCATCACCGCTTTCTTTGACTCAGAAAGGGAACTCCCTGACCCCTTGCGCTTCCCAAGTGAGGCAATGCCTCGCCCTGCTTCGGCTCGCGCATGGTGCGCGCACCCACTGACCTGCGCCCACTGTCTGGCACTCCCTAGTGAGATGAACCCGGTACCTCAGATGGAAATGCAGAAATCACCCGTCTTCTGCGTCACTCACACTGGGAGCTGTAGACTGGAGCCTTTCCTATTCGGCTATCTTGGCTCCTCCCCCAGATCATATGTTTTCTTACAAGAGAGAGGCGGAGAGACATTTTCTTATACATCAAGGAGAAGGTGATGTGAAAATAGAGCAGACAGAGGATTGAAGATGCTGGCCTTGAAAATGGGAATGATGTGACCACAAGTCAAGGAATGCTGGCAGCCTCCAGAATCTGGAAGAGGCACAGATTCTCCTGTGGAGCATCTGGAGGAAGATGACCCTGCTGACATCTTGATTTTCCCCTAGTGATATTAATTTCAGATTTCTGGCCTCTAGAACTGTGGGAGAATACATTTCAGTTGTTTTAAGCCACCAAGTTTGTCATAATTTGTTGCAGCAGCCACAGGAGATTAATATAGATGCCAAAAGAGTTTAAGTAATTGGCCCAGTAAATTGCCAAGCTCTCTTCAAACCCAGGCAGTCTGACCTGGACGGCCTTGAACAACTCCTCTGTCATCCTTCCTGGATGCTGGCCTCCTTCAAGTGTTTGCAAGAAACAAGTATAAGGATTGGAATTCCTGTTGGTCTTAATTCTTTAACAATAATACCACTCTGCCACTCATCTTGGGGGCCCCTGCTTGATAGCCATCACACACAACAGGCACATGGCCAAGTTCAGACCAGTGTGGGAAGTTGGTGGGGCAGCCAGAATAAGAGCCCACACCTCCAGAGCCCAACAGATTTTGTTTATTTTTGAACCAAATCTTCAAGAACTGCCTTGGAGCAGCTTTTAAATGGAGTCTCTGGGAGACTGGGGTGAATAATGCCTGTGAAGTCTGGAACCTTCCTATTTGCACAGCCTCAGATCTCCAGTCACCCCCCTAGAAGGAGCAAGCCCACCCCCAGGGCTGCTATGGGTCTCACCTTTACCTAAGGGCAGACGGTCCCATAAGGTTTTTTTGAGAGTTTCGCTCTTGTCACCCAGGCTGGAGTACAATGGCATGATCTCAGCTCACTGCAACCTCCACCTCCCAGGTTCAAGCAACTCTCCTGCCTCAGCCTCCCAAGTAGCTAGTATTACAGGCGCTTGCCACCACGCCCAGCTAATGTTTTTGTATTTTTAGTAGAGACGGGTTTTCACCATGTTGGCCAGGCTGGTCTCGAACTCCTGACCTCAGGTGATCCACCCACCTCAGCCTCCCAGAGTGTTGGGATTACAGATGTGAGGCACTGTGCCTGGCTGGTCCCATAAGATTTTAATGCTGTATTTTTACTGTGCCTTTTCTATGTTTAGACATATTTAGATACACCATTACTAACCATTGTGTTACAATTGTCTATAGCATTCAGTACAGTAGCATGCTGCACAAGTTTGTAACCTAGGAGCCACAGGCTATACTACAGGTGTGTCGTAGGCTACACCACATAGCCATCTAGGTTTCTGTAAGTAAACTCTATGATGTTTGCACAGTGATGAAATCACCTAACAATGCATTTCTCAGAATATATTCCCGTTGTTAAGCTATGCATGACTATAAATAGAGTTTCCTTGGCTCCTCCCCTTCCCTGAACTGGAGACCTTCTTTAGTCAGGCTTTAGAATATAATTAAAACCCTTTTTAAAAGGTTTCACATTTCCATGAAACATCTCTTCTGTCACTGGAGATATGCCAAGTGTCTTGCTGTGAGATGTTGTCTCCTCTGCATTCCTAATGTCTTGATGGGCACTGGGGGGTGACACCGCCACCACAGTATTAGCCCTGTCCACCCCATTTCCTAGCACACCCTCCTCCACTAATGCACATTTTGTTCCCATCACCAGGATCTCCTCAGCACCTCCTCTGTACAAACTGTTCCTCCTTCTCACAACAGTCTCTGTCCTCTAGGACACATGTACCCACCCCCGTCTTCCCTGAATGATTTGGTTGTACTCGCAGGGGCCACTCTGTTGCCACTTCCTCTGAGAAGCTCTCCTTGATCAAACTCCCACTAGGTCTGAGTGTGGTCCCCTCTCCATACTCCCATAGATCCTGTGTACATCCTGGTAATAACTTCTAGTGCCTGAAGGTGTAATAGTCTATGGATTGTCCACAAGCTCCTCAAGCAAGAATGTTGATTCACTTACTCATCTTTTTTTTTTTTTAATCCAGAATCCTGGCACATGCTAGGGGTTCACTAAGGATTTGTAAATCACTGGATGAAAGTACAAACAAGTGAATGGGTGGCTTTGGGTTTGCTTGTCTCTGAAGCCCTTTGTCCCTTGGCAGACAGTATAATGTGGCAATAATGTATCCTACTCATCTCTCTGTCCTTTATAGGGCCTTGCCCAGAGCAAGTGTTCAATATTATATTATTGATTGATTCACATCAAAAATTAATCTTGATTGAAGAAATTTCAGATGTTACTGATGGTATTAACCTGAGGGCTCTGAATTCTAATAACCTAGACCCAGAATTTATTTTCAAAACCTTATTCCTCACGATTTCCTCCAGTAAATCATTTCACGTGCTGGACTACTCACTGCTTTCCAACAGGGCATACTCTTGAATATCCCTGTGTTTTTATCTATGCTTTTGTTTCTACCTAGAATTCACTCTGATGTCCAGCTAGAAAAGTTCTTATGTTCTAAGGTGCAGCCAGACTGGAAAGAACTGCTCCTTTCCCCAGCCAGATTTCTACACTTTGTACCCACTTCTATTACAGTATTTTCTACATTTAAATCAATGTAGTTGTTTAAGTGTTGGTCCCATTGTGCTGTGAGATTTTTGAAAATACGACAGTATCTTATTGAACTTTACACTGCTGTGTCTAGAGCCTATTGAGGTGCTCTGTAAGTGCTTGATGACTGAATGAATGAATGAATGAATGTGTGATACCAGCTTGACCAAAACAGAGCTCAGAAGGTCACCCATAATGACTGTAACTTCAAGTTTTTACTGTCAGAGCCATTTCTCAGAAAAATAAATAAACTGAAACACACAAAAGGCAAGCAGCCAAGCTCAAAAGTATACAGTAAGTTAGTGGAGTAGCTAGAACAAGAACCCAAGCCTTGAGAGTCTAGCTGGATGCCTTTGTCACTGGTCAGCCCTGAGAGGCTACAGCTTGGTATTCTGCCCACTTTCCTGGATTATCGGCCACAAGAGCAGCATTTTGTGTCCACCCAGGGGCTGAGTTAAGGTCCTGGTTGCCTGAAGTCCTTGCACTCCTTTGACTCAGAAAAGAAAGGAACTCATTGTTCCAGCCAGATGTGTCCTCCCTAGGGAAGCTGCAGACAAACTTGATTAGCTCCCTCTTAATTGTCTATGAAATGCAAATGTGTCCCACTCACACGCCAGTGACATCCTTTGTCTGCTTCTGTGCAAGGGCCGATAATGCCAATTAAATGCCAAGGCTCACTTAACAGGTGTGCTGATTGCCACTGTGGGATGATTTACTGGAGGAATACTCCGGATATGAAACAGACAATAAAGAACATTCTGTCTCCTCCTGCGCTCCATCTTGGTTATTAGCTTTGAAATTTGGTCTTTGCTTTCAAGAATTAACTTTTTCCACCTAAAAACAATGTCAGAATCATGTTTCACATGTGCCAGAAATGCAGCAACATTTCTGATCTGTAATCTCCCCATCACGACTGCACCTCTTCAGTGCAGTCTCTCCCAGTCTTTGCCCACCTCTACCCCCATATCTAACTACCCTACTCACAGCTTCCTCAGTGATCTTCCTGAGAAGGCACAGCTCTCAGTCTGTCATTTTCCTACTCAAAAGGCTTCAGTGACTTCCCTCTACCAGAGGAAAGAGCTTGTTTAATTATAAGGTCTGATGTCTGTGGCCCTTGATTTAGCCTAAATAGCTGATTAAACCACTTACCCAGGAACCCATCTATTCAATCAAGTGCATATTCTTCAGCCAGGCCCTCAAAATCCTCTGTATGTTGGGCCCATCCTGTTTCTACATGATAATCTCCCACTGCACCATCAGCCCACCATGAACCTCATACTCTACTTTTCACGTCTGGTTAGAAGTAAACTTCTAAGTTGTTGCCTTTACTGCATTCTTGTCCAGTGGCATAACCCTTCCTCCAGAGCCATCTCCTACCAAAAACAAAACAAAATGAAACAAAAAACAAACAAACAAACCTTTTCCAATCCCCCTTGATCAGAGCTTCTTTCTCTTTCCCCTACCATCCCAAAGTTATTGGTGTAGAATTATCAGTCTTTGAGCATTTACTGTACAATACAGATGCATGCCTGTTGCTTTCTTTGCACAACTTCATTTCATCTTTACAAAGTGAATTATTGTTAATCTCATTTTATGGATGGGAAAACTGAGTCTCTGAGTGATGAAATAACTTGCCCAGATCCACAGAGTTAATAAGAGGCATAACCTAGCATTAAACCCAGATACGAAGTAATTCCAAGGCACCAGCCCTTACTTATCCTGCATGTATGTGTTGGGACTCTGGGTAAAGTATTTATTACTGAGTATCATGTACCTGACAATTATTCATGTCTGTGACTACCTCTATCATCAAGTTACGAATCCGGACAGAAGAGAAAACATGTGATTTTCACTTATGTACCACTCCTACTGAAATGGAGAAGCTCCAAAGTAGATGTTGTTAAAATATTTTAAAGCAATCCAATCTGTCTTTGGAGAAAGATGTCTGTTTCTGCACTACTTTTACCTAAAGGATGTCTATAGATGTGTTGCATGAAAATGTGGATTTAAATTCTGCTGGCATAGAGGCTGGGATCATTTGTCATATTTACATCAAAGATCTATATGGCTGGGAGTCACAGGGTGGTGGGGGTGAAATTATGTAATGTATATCGGCTGAAAATCAAATGCCATCACCCCAGACCCCTTAGAGCACAGTATTCCCATTGCTTTGGGTTTCTGCTCTCCACCACTTCAGGGTCCTACCTAGAGAAAACCACTACCCATTCCTGCTCCTTCCAAACTTCAACTTCCTTCCCCCAAGTCCATAGAGCCATGATGACAGGCCCTGCTGCTCTCAGACAGAGCTGCAGAGAAGCCGGCCCATAGACAATTTTCATTTCAAAGCTCAAACATGAAAAGCACTCCCTTGCTGGGTAAATGAACCCACTGTTTTCTTGCTAAATCAAGCTCTGTTGAAGGGAAGCTGGAGAATGAAATTGGCAAAAGAATTGAGGAGATGAGGAGTGGAAAACAAAACTTTGATCGTTTCTTTTTTTTTTTTCTTTTTCAATTTCTCAGCTAAGCTTAAGTTGACTGAATAAATAAACTGTGTTTTCCTAAAATGCATTGAGAAAGGCGACTATCAGAAAGGGCTTATTCAAAGATGAGGTCTGATGTTGGTGGCCCTTGATCTAACCTAAGTGGCTAATTAAAGCGCTTACCCCTGCATCCACACCCCTGTGACAGTTTGAACTTCATTTGCGGGGGAGGGTCATAAACATCCATCTTCCTTTTGTACGGAGGTGGAAGTTCAGTTTCCTGGAACCTGATATTCATGCAGTAGCAGTTTCTTTGCTACCTCTGGAAAATTACCAAAAAAAAAAAAAAAAAAAAAAGGAGCTGCAAGTTTTTCATAGTGGGCAGGGGGTAGATTTTACCTTCCTTATAATCCCTCAGGCTGCCTTTGAGTCTTTGAGTCTGAGCCATCTCCCTCTATAACAAGGGGAAATAAGGCTAATGATTGAATTATTTGTACAGCTCAGCTACCTAGTTTCCTAGCAAAAGAAGAGAATGGTGGTTAGCAGGGGCTGGGGGGCAGGGGGGTTGGGAGATGTTGGTCAAAGGATACAAAATATCACTTAGTAATGAGGAATACTTTCAGGAGATCTATTATACAACATGGTAATTATACTTAATAATAATGTATGGTATACTTGGAAATTGCTAAAAGAGTTGATTCTAAATGTTCTCACCACATAAAAAATAAGTATGCAAGGTAATAAATGTGTTAATTAGCTTGATGTAATCATTCCACAATGCATACATATATCAAAACATCATGCTATATACCACAAACATATGCAGTTCACCATAAATATATGCAATTCTAAATGTGTCAATTAAAAAATAAATAAAAATAGAAAAGAGCAGTCTTTTTCTCTCTTAGAAGAAATTCATTTTCCGAGAGTTGTAAGAGGACTCCACATAGAGCCAGGAGAGAGGAAGGGAATAAGTGCAGATACATGGCACAGTTGGTTATCACAATGCCTGGAAACGAGAGAGAGAGAATATTCACTTTCACAGATGATCCCTGAGAACCTGACCAGGTTTATTTCATGTGATTTTTAGGACACACACTTATTATTCCTCATGTTAAAAAAAAAAAACAGCAACAACTGAAAAACCCTTCCACCATCACTTGGCTCCTTTTCCTAATGTAACTAATGAAACACTGCCAATCAGTTCTTGTACAGCCACCTTTGGGTTGTCTATCCTTCTTTCTTACTGACTGAACCCACTTGTCCAAGGGTTGTGAGGGAGATAAAAGAACACACAAACATGCACAGACATACACACATATACACACACACAAGTTGGGTAGGGTTGAACCGTGGCTGAGGCTGAAGTGTAGCTAAAACTAACAATACCCAATGCTGTAAACTGGGATCTGGCACCGGACCACAGGGAACGCTCATCTTCACTAAGTGAGACATAATGCTCCATTAGTTTTCCAGCTGTTTTACTTCTCTAAGTGCCTAAACTCCAGTTTCAAATGTTAAAACACTATGGATTATTGCAAAAAAGGAGCAGAGAGAACAAAGTTTCCTTGCATCCAGAGTTTTACTTTGACCCTTTATGCTTTAGCAGTACAGAAGAGAAAGCCTGACCCATGTATGTTTCCTAAAACACTCTGTGATTCCATCTTCCAGTGAACAAGGCCAATCAGTGATTTGAATATAACTAGTAACAATACTGTTCCTCTCTTTAGGGACATGATACAAGACAGACTGAAAGTACCATGTAGAAGAGAGACAATATTCTGGATATAACTGTGACACAGTATTATGCAGTGTATTAGTCCATTCTCAGGCTGCCAACAGACATACTCAAGACTGGGTAATATATAAAGGAAAGAGGTTTAATTGACTCACAGCTCAGCATTGCTGGGGAGGCCTCAGGAAACTTACAATTATAGGAGAAGGGGAAGCAAACATGTCCTTCTTCAAATGGCGGCAGGAGGAAGAAGTGCTGAGCAAAGGGGGAAAATCTCCTTATAAAACCACCAGATCTTGTGAGAACTCACTCAGTATCACAAGAACAGCATGGGGGTAACCACCCTCATGATTCAATTACCCCTCAACAGATCCCTCCCACCAGATGCAGGGATTATGAGAACTACAACTCAAGATGAGATTTGGGTGGGGGCACAGCCAAACCATATCATGTAGAGAGAAATAGAAAAATTGAAGGGACAAGAACAGTAGAAGAAATGTGTCTGAATGTTCAGGATACAATTTGAAATCAGGCAGGACACACACTGTTTCAAATATCACAGCCCCAGAGAGAGTGTGAAATAGTGGAAAAGCATAGCCTTTCGAGTAAAAAATGACTTCTGGCTCTGAATGCGTGATAAATGTATTCCATTTTGCTCTTTCTGATAATCACAATTTAAAAATCCCTGGACAAAATGCATAAGTCATCTAGTAGAAAACTCTGGGAGATGGAGAAAAGGACACCATGCTAGGGACCTTGGGACTTGAGTAAGGACAAAATACCATTTCTAGGTGCAGCCTAAGACAGAGTTCTAACTTCCACCCCAACCCTGCAGTGATAGGCATTGCCCTTCCTCTTGCACTGTGGACACTGTGGTATGGGAGTCCTGTCATCCAGGTAACACTCAAGTTGAGCAAACTGTAATAGCACTTCAGAAACGTTAAACACAACTTGGCATTTAAATCATAAAAGGGAGCCAGGATATGAATTCCGAACCTAAATAGGTTCCAAAGTTCTTTGAAGTGCTCTAAAGAACACTTCAAAGTCTGTACTTTTTTCTATGAACTTAACTTGTGTCCTCATTTTCACCAGCTCGAGGACAGAGATTGTGTGTCTAATTCTGGATATTTAGTGACATCTAGGAGTTAATGAGCATTGACTACTTACATGTCACCATATCAGGTTGACCACCTGATAAAATAAAAGACTTAAATCGGGACTAGAGTCTCATAACTTAATACTCAAAATTTCTAGGATAGAGTCCAAATTACTAATTATACCAAGAAAAAGGAATGTCTCAACTTAAATGATAAGGGACAATCGACAGATACCAACACCAAAGTGACACACATGTTGAAATTATCAGATGACAGAAAGGCAACTAAAACGAAAATGTTCCAATGATCAATTATAAACACTCTTGAAACAACAACAACAACAAAATCTCAGCAAGAAAATATAAGACATAAAGAAGAATCATATAAAATTTTAGTTTGGAAAAACAAAATAACTGGAACAAGAACAGCATAGGGGTAACCATCCTCATGATTCAATTACCCCTGAACAGATCCCTCCTACCAGATGTAGAAATTATGAGAACTACAATTCAAAGTAACAAATACCTGAATTTAATGCAGCTAATTAATAATCTTGTTATTCTGCTAAAATGACCTCTTAGAATTGTATCTGCATGAATTCCTTTCTGTGGGCTTGAGTTCAAATCCTGTATAAATGAATATTTTATACAATATTTCTTAGAGCTATTGAAAAAAATTAAATGCTATTAAATATCAAAAACAAAACATGTATTGGTTGATTGCTACCTAACAAACTACCCCAAACTTAGTGACTTAAAATAACAAAAACAGTTAATTTGCTCTTGAATCTGTAATCTTGTAGAGCCTTTTTTTGTTGGCTTCACCTAGAGTAGCTAGAAGGTTGGGAACTAGAATTATCTAGAACATCTGAAAGCTCTCTCATGCACATGACTGGCCCCTGGGCTACAAAGAATCAATGAGGGAGGGCCAGGGATCTGTATAGTTTTTCCATGTGAGTATCTGGCATGGCAGTTTCAGATTAGCAGGACATTTTGTATGTAATCTCAGAGCTCCCAAGATGTATGCTCCAAGCAAGTCAAGGGGAAGCTGCCTAATCTTTTATGATTTAGTATTAGAAGTCATGCAGCAACACATCTACTGTAGTTCCAGACCCACCCAAATTCAAGGGGAAGAAGTATAGACACCCTGCCCCCGTCCCCATGTTTATTTACAAAACACAGTAATAGGAGAATATGACACAGAATACATTGGTGTGGCCCCATGGAAAATTCAATCTGCTACAGCACGTGTAAGTCCTTTGTCTAATATTGTAAACCATAAATTAGCAAACTACAGCCTGCAGGCTAATTCAGTCTTCTGCCTATTTTCATAAATAAAGTTTTATTGGCGTGCATTCATGCCCATGTATTTACATATTGTCTATAGCTGTTTTTGTGCTACAACAGCAGAGTTGAGTAGTTGTGACAAAGACCATCTGGCTGCAGAACCCCAAATATTTACTACCTGGCTGTTTGCAGAAAAAGTTTACTGAGCTCTATTGTACATAGTTGTTACTTCCTCCTAGAGACTGCTCCCTGCCCCTCAGAGCTTCCATAGCACTTGCTCCATATTCTATTGGGTTCAGAATTATTTCCATAAACATCCAAGCTGGTTTTCACCATGAAAGCTTTGCCTTTGATGTTTTCTCTGCTAAAAGTATTTTCATGTAGCTCTTGTAATGGGTGGTTCCTTCTCAGCACTGAGATTTCAGAGCCTTGTCATCTCTTCAGAGAGGGTGTCCTTGTACATTAAATCTGAAGTAGCTCCCTGTTCTCCATCCGCAATTATTCTATCCCACTTTGGTGTTTTATTTTCTTCATTAAACATGTCACCACTGACAATCGTTGCATTTAGTACCACCACGCTCTTCACTAGGGTAGAATTTGCACAATGGTAGATAATACATCTGGTTTTTTGCTTGTTTTGTTTTTTAACAGCACTCCTAGGACACTAGGCTTTCAATTAATACCAGTATAATTAAGCAAACATGTCAGTTTTGTTCCAACAAACTGAGTAGAGTGTTTTAAAGCAAATATTTATTACTTTTTATATGTTGGGTACTCAGCAGAGTAAAGGAAACATAATGAGTACGGTACAAATAGCTCCCAAGTACATGTCAAAATGACAGATCCCTTGAAGTCTACAACACAGTGAATTCTAAAGAACATTTCAAAGTCTGTAGCTTTTTCTCTGAACTTAACTTGTGCCCTCATTTGTCACAAGCTCCTTGAGGACAGAGACTGTGTGTCCACTTCTGGATATTTAGTGACATCTGGGAGTTAATGAGCATTGACTACCTACATGTCACCATATACAGATGATGACTGTAGCAAGACAATGGCCAGTGAACAAGGTTCAACCACAGTGAAAGGAGCAGCCCAAGTGAGGAATGAGCTTAGAAAAAGACCAAGAACAACTTCCTGGAGACCTCAGCAAGGTTTGGAAAATGTCAAGAGTCTTGAGTAAGAAAGAAGAAATTGAGGAATAAAGGTCATGAGAACATGTTATAGCTCACATTTTATTATATATCAAATATTATGTTTAGGATTTTAACATATTATCCCATTTATTTCTCACATCAATCAGGTAATAATTATATCCTGCCTTAAGGAAGAGAAAACAAAATTCGAGAGAGAATTCTAACCTAGGTCAGTCTTATGATTATGATGATGATGACAGTAACTAATAATTATATAACAATTACTATGTACAAGACACTGCTCTGCACAATTTTTATATATCATTTAACCACATAAGAAAAATACTATTATGAATCCTAGCTCTTCAAATAAGAAAATTAATGCACAGAGGGCAAGTAAATTTCTCAAGTTTGTTCAGCTCATACATTTCAGAGCCAAGACTCAAACCCAAATAGTCTGGTTCCAGAGGCCATGTTCCACCACACTTACTTACTCCCTAGGGCTCCAACATTTTTTCCTGCCTTTCACTTTGTTCTTACTAATATATTTACAGTCTTTATCATCATAGCCAACATCTGCATATGTGTCTAGTTTGGCTTAACCATAAAATATAGGTTGTAGGGGTGATACTGTGTGAGGACAGGTGAGTCTGGACAAGTAAGATAGGTTTATAATACAAAGGAACTCAAGTGCCACACCTGGAATTATTTTGAGATTTACCCAAAGGAAGTATAGAGCTATCAAACAATTTTTAGTAGCAGCCAAGGAGCCCAGAAGATAAACTTTTAATTGTTCGTTGCTTGATGAAAATGGTATTAAAGTGTTAGTGATAGATCAACCTAGATGTGTGGCTAGACTTGGTCACATGCAATGGACAGGTTCCGATTTTATTAAAGTGAATGATAATGTGTTTTTTGGAGAAGCCACCTAAGTCTGACTTTGAATCTCTGGTTCCATTAATTCACTAGTCATGTAACTTTGGAAAAGTTGCTTAAACCTTCTAACCCCAATTTAAACATCTATAGAATGGAGCTAATAGAAGTTTCCAGCATCTAGGGCTAGCAAGATAAGTAAATGACTTTAAGCCAAATCACATTTACCCTTGATTGAACCTATTACCAAAATGGAAGTATCTTAAGAGATATCCTACAGATAGTAGGCAGTATAAATAAGTAAACTGAATAAAGACTGCACAAGTATTCTACCTGGTGTACATCATCTACCCAGTGGGAATATACCTCACATTTTTATGTTAAGATCACAAGAAAGTTTATTGGTTATTTGGCAAAGAAGGAGAAAACCATCTGGAAGAGAATGGCTCTTTTAAAAATATAAAAATGACAAATAATAAGAATAAGAGGGGCCATTTTATTATCTGTTTTAAGTGAAAATTGGAAGTGAGACCCCCAGCTTCCAGAGCCACATCCTTTTCTCATCCCCTGTATTAGAGGAACTGGCAGAACTGGCAGTTCTGACTACATAATTAGGTCATGAATGATAATTAATCTTGGACCCTGAGTCAGTTCCCTGCCGGGACACTTCCTTTCTCAGTTCCAGTTTTCCATAACCCAGCCTGCCTCAGAATCCCAAACCTAAAACCATTCATTTTAGTTTGGCTTCATTAATTTCCCCTCCAAAATCTTGCCTCTTGCCTTTGCTCTTTGTTATGCTTCTACTGAATTTCCCCACTGATTTTATTTGTTTCCTCAGAGCCTGAAGGAAGGACAATAAATGTGCAATGCTTCACTCTTCCCAACAATGCTAAAGGACATGGTGGAAGGCCCCCCTCCTGTTCCATTTGTGCTTAAAGTCTGCATGAAATTGACATTATGCATATGCAATGCACAATTTGGAAAAGACTGCCAAGAACAAAGACCAACAAATTGTCCGTGGTTTTATTTTAAGTTCGATTTTGGGTAAACAAGGTTGAACATGCTCCAGTGGTTCCCACTGCCACCAACCACATCTAAATCATTCTTGGTCAAGCCTTGCCGACTTCTGTGTTTAATGTAAAGGAGGTAGAAACAACAAGGTTTGGAGACTGACTGGAGAAGAACTGAAGATAAACAAGGGTTCTGCCTTTGTGCTGGGATGAACAATGCAGGCATTCTCTCAGAAGGGCAATGTTGGAAGAGAAGCTAATTTGAGAAGACAATGTTAATAGGTTCAATTTGGGGAATGTTGAGTGTGAGTTGCCTGTTGGACTCTAATAATCTTGACCCCAGTTCCCTCTCTTTAAAGAAAAACGTCTTGAAACAGATATTTATACTTACTGTCTTAGGTCTGGGGTTCACGGAAGGAGACCCCGAGAGGAGGATGTGTGCTGAAGTGACTTAGGAAGTGTTTTTCTCAGGCAGATTCCCACAGAGGATACCTTAACTCAATCCCCCCAAGGATCTAGAGAGGCAGCATAAATCACAACTGAAGAGGAGGGAGCAACAAAGCCTAGGGACTCTGCATTTGCACTTTCCCTGCTTGGAAGTCTCTTTCCTTAGATTTTTGCAGATCTAGCTTCTTAAGATTTGGATCTCTACTCACATATCATCTTCTATGGAGGCCTTCACTAACTACCTAATTGAAAATGGCTTTTTAGCCCCATAATGTCCATCACCATCGCCTCCCCCTAGAGCCACCATGATCACCACCAGCCCCTGCTTTTGCTCTCCTAGCTTGCTTTAATGTTTTCCCCAGCACCTTGCATGGCTTGATGTATATAACATTATATATCATAGACTTGTTTAGGGCAACTTGCCCCTCATGAATATAGGTTCCTGGAGATCAAAGACTAATGTGCGGTTACATCAGCAGTGTCTAGAACATGTCTGCCACATGGCAGGCATAGAAATGTATAGAATGGTTGCCTGTTAAAAGAATGACTAGTGAGGAATTGGAGAGAGATGGAGTCACTATAAAGGAACCATCTGGAGGAAGTAAGAAGGAAATTTAGGTAAGAACCCAGGAAAGAACTAAAGTTGCCCAGGGAGAGGGAAACCTCTCATTCTGATGCTGAAAATAAGAAAGTGGGGATGGGAGTAGGCAAAGGAGAGATTTTTGAGAGATTTTAGACCTGACAGTTTCCCTTTTCTCTGTGAAACTGCAGTTACCTTAGACCTTCTGCCTGCCTCAGCCCCTGGTAAGCTCATTAAACATACTCTCAGGGAATTTTTACATTCTCTAATGATTCCATTTAAGAATCTTATTTTATAAGCCTATCAATTATTCCACCATGTACCATTTATGCTTGATATTAAATGCCTTTATACCATTTTTCTGTGTTTGTTACTAGAGATTCAAAGGGGCATGAGATCTGGAGTGGAGTCACGGAGCTGCTCATGTCATGGCCTGACTGCAGCAAGCCCTGCCAGAAGGCAGCCTAGTGTAAGGAAAGGAGTCAGAGGAAAGGCCCTCAATGCCTCACATTCTGACATCAACACTGGCACAGCTGTTTCTTGCTCATCACATTTGACCCCACAAGAAACAATATGCTTTAGAGGAAAGAATTTTAGAAACGAACCCAGAAGCCCCACTCCTGATGTCTGAGTGAACTCAGACAGTGATTCCTTCTCTTTTTTTTTTTCAACTTTTATTTTAGGTTCAGGGGACACATGTGCAGGTTTGTTACATGGGTAAATTGCATGTCTCTGCGGTTGGTGTGCAAATGATCCCGTTATCTAGGTAGTGAGACTAGTATCCAATAGGTAGTTCTTATTTGTTCTGATCAGCAGTTCTTCTGACTCTAAATGCCTGGTGGGGTAACCTGACCTCCATGGCCCCTTTGACTATGGGATCCTCACAACTCTATGACATGGTCAAACTTGTACTGTCAGATACTTTTTACAAAAAAGGAAACTGAGGCTCACAGATGTGAGACAACTTGCCCAAAACCACACAGCTCCAGAGCAGCAGAGTTGACCCAAAAGCTCAGCTCAGTCCAGTTCCAAAGCTGGGCCTTTCACCCACTCTGCCGTCCTTCCCTCCATCCTCTCAGAAGTCCTGGGTGCTCTGAGCAGCAGAGTTCACAAGGGTGCTGCTGACTGTCCGACAGAGCCAGTGGGGAGGCCTGTGGCAGAGGGGAGGACTGTCCTCTCTTACCTAGTCTGGGCATCTGCATCAACTGTCTCAATTCCTCCTCCTTGGCTCTGCAGATTTCTCATTCCACCAAGGCATGCCCTGCTCCATGCCACCGCCACTGGTGCAGTGCTTGTGTAAATCCTGTTATATGATCTGGATCTACATAACAAACCTGTTACACATGGACCCAAAAAGAGAGACGCTGGGAAGGGGAGAGATAGCACATGGTGGGTTGAGATTCAAGGCCTCTGGGAAGCCCTGCAACCTTCACTGGGAATGGAGATTGGGGTGGAGGCTGGGAAAGCCTGGCCGTGGCCTGCCAGCACAGCGGGCTACACTCCAGTCTGCTACTTCATGTGTGAGTGGGCAAAATACTTCCTTCTCTGAGCCTCAGTTTCCTGTCTGTAAATAGGAAAAACAGTACCCACTTCACAGAATTGTAATATGAACCAGAGAAAAAAGCTTGCACAAGGTTAGCAGTGTGTGACATACTGTAGGTGTCTGATAAACGGTCTGTGCTTCAACTTATAAGAGAGGGCTCATTTGAAATGGCAATGGCAAGGGTGGGATGAGCTATTTGCTGTCTTTAGAAGAGAGAACATCTTCAGAGAGATGGCAACCCCTTCTTGGGGTACAGCATCTCTTCCCAGCATCTGCCACCCTGGCTCGACAAGACACCACTCCACAACCCAGGCAGGCAATGCCGTTGCCATGGTGACGGAGTCCCATGCTCAGTTCTGCTCTGGCCAGCCAGGACGCACAGAACACAGGTGGACAGCTCGCTGTTTGAAACAGAGATCAGGCTACTAATGAGGAGGGAGGTGTGGGCCAGCCCACAGTCTCAGGACTCTCACTAACTCAGTGCATCTGGAAGTAACTACTTTACTTCAGTAGACCCCAGTGTCTTCATTGGTAAAATAAAAATACTAAAACCTGTCTCGAAGACTTATTTTAAAGATTAAACTAGGTTATGCATGTAAAATCACCAAGGGTGGTTCCTGACAGGTCCTTATCAAATGCCAGCTCTTTTCTTCCTTTCTTGTTATATTTTTAGTGGAATGAGAAGGAAGCAAAGAGCAGGAGAAAGAGAAAGAGAATGGTAAAGAAGGATGAGGGACAGGAAAAGAAGACAGAAAGTATGATAAAGGAGAAGAAAAACAACAATAACCAGAACAGCAAGAACAATAGCATTCAGTGTACCTCATGCATTTGGTGTTCCAGGGCACCAGTTTTTGTAATTAACAATCCTCATTGTATCTGTTTACTATTGCTGTAATTGTAACCAATTACCACAAAGGTGGTGGCTTCAAACAGCACAAATTAATTATCTTACAGTTCTAGAGATCAGAGGTCTAAAATGGGTCAGTAGGGTTGTGTTCCTTTGAGAAGGTTCTAGGGGAGAATTCATTTCCTTGCCTTTTTCAGCTTTTAGAGGCTGCTCTCATTCCCTGGCTTGTAGCCACACCACCCCCTTCATCACTCTAAACTTTTCTTCTTTTGTATCTCCCTTCTGACTTTAACTCTCCTGCCTGACCTTTTTTACGTATAAGAGCCCTTATGAATATATTGAATCCACCTAGACAATCCAGGAGAATCTCTCCATCTCTGTATCCTTAGCTTAACTCAATCTCATCTGCAAAGTTGTTTTGTTTTGTTTTGTTTGCTGTGGAATGAAATATATGCACAGGTTCTGAGGATTAGCATGTGGACTTTTTTGGGAAGGTCATTATTCTGCCTACTATATCCACACCAGCTACTAGATGGGTATTATCAACATTTCTACTTTCAAGGTTAAAATATATAATAATAAAAATATGACTCAGAAAAAGTAGGAAGCTCTCCAAAGGTCACACATATGTAAGGATTCAAACCACATTCTGTTCAACTCTGCACCATATGTTCTTTCTGTAGAATATACATGAAGATACTCAGAAAATGTTGCCTCTAATCCAAAAGGATTGGGTTGAATCATCTTTGAAATTCACCTTCTGTCTGATACTCTATGATTCTCTATTCAGGGGGGAAAAAAAAGTCTTCATTATAGCCAGTCTTAACCATGATTATTCCTTCTCCTCTGGCTCTAAACTCTAAATCGAGGAGTCCTAAGGCATCACTAGAATGGAAGAGAACGATGGGAGTGAGCTTTTCCTAGGCAAGAACTTTGAGAAATGCATGACAAGCCCTGCTCCTGCATATACTACCTTGGAATAATAAATACAAAATCTGCTTAAGATCCTGAACTATTTCCCACTGGGCTTCTCTCCTGGAAGCCCAACCATCAAAATCAATGACAATCATGTTGGCATTTTGCTAATTGAACCAAACAGGAGGTAACTGGTCTTGAAAACCTATAATGAAGTAATTAGTTACTCTATCAGTAAACGGAAATAATAGTCATAGATTGTTGAAGCTAGAAATAAACTTTTTGATTACAGATGGGGACCTGAAGCCCAACATGTCTGAACCACCTGACAGCTGTGATGGGCAGGGCTGGGACTCACAGCAGGTCTCCTAGCTGCTGGCCTAGGATTCTTTCCACAGGACCACCGTTTCTGGAAGTTTGAACATGACTAAGTGGTTTCTCCTAAAAACTGGAGCATCAGGGATGAAATGACAGAGACTGTGTAGGCATCACAGCCTTTGCCCCAGATAAGGGATGGATTGCTGAAGAGTCTGGAATCTGTCTGCATCTGCGTTTGGGCTGGTCCTTGGGTCACATGTACTCATCCACACATTGTTTGATGGGCTTACCAGCTGGCTTGGCTTTCCAGGATCATTTTTTAAATTTTTCTTTTCAATTATAAAAATGCTGGGTTATGACAAACAATCATTTGGAAACCCTATGTTAAAAGTTAAAATAAAAGTAAATCATTCACCAAGATATCCACATGTTAATTACTCCTAATATTATGAAGAATATATAGAATTTCTGGCATTTTTTCCTTCTGTGTCTACTCAACAGCTCTTTGGAGAAAAGAAACCTCCCCCATCACATAACAATACAAAAATATTTTTATGGCCTCATAATGGGCCTCACACTGTTAGCCTGGCCTCTAGTTGAGCACAGTGATTTGCTCTTTGCCTTGGCCACAGTGATCTGTTCAAGGATGGCCACGTGAATGAAGCCAAGCCAACAGAAGACCTCTCTAGGACTTTCCTAAAGCTACTGGATACTGGAAATAATGTTCTTATTCTAAAGCATGAAGTCTCTTTACTGGGTTGACTTCAGACCCATGTTATTGTGTAGGGAAAGTCGGCCCCCAAATAAATCCAAGCTGAAACAAGCAGAGCCTGGATAGATATGGGGATAAAGAGAGAGAAGAAGAAAGGAAGAGGGTGGGGGGAAGAAAAAGGAGGGAGAAGAGGGGGAAGAAAAAGCAGGGAGAAGGAGGGGAAGAATATCACTACATCATTCTATTTGGATGACTAAACTTAAATATATGTAAAGCCAGCTCTTCCTAGTAGATTTTCTATTTATTTATTTATTTATTTATTTATTTATTTATTCATTCATTCATTTTTGTGACAGAGTTTCGCTCTGTTGCTCAGGCTGGAGTGTAGTGGCACAATCTCGGCTTACTGCAAATTCCGCCTTCCAGATTCAAGCAATTCTCCTGCCTCAACCTCCTGAGTACTGGGATTACAGGCACCTACCACCATGCCCAGAAATATATATATAAATATTTTTTAGTAGAGACAGGATTTCGCCATGTTGGCCAGACTTGTCTCAAACTCCTGACCTCAAGTTATCTGCCTCCCTTGGCCTCCCAAAGTGCTGGGATTCCAGCTGTGAGCCGCTGAGCCAGGCAGAGTTTCTCATTCTTATGAGACAATAAATTGTCTTCTTGATTAAGTCAGTTTGCATATTTGTGACTTACAATTGAAAGAACACTGATTGATACCAAAATCAGTATCCAGTTGGTGTATCGCAGGTGGCAGATGCTAATATGTGAAATTGGCCGAGTTGAGGGAGGTTGTGAAGTGGTGAGAGGGCAAGAGTGCCCCAGCTCTGATACAGAGATTGAAAGTCCTGTGCTAATGTGGACTTTATTTTATCTTGTCACTTCATGCTATACATATGAGTTTGTGCCATGCTTTTTTTTTCACCTACCACAATTATGGAGATAATGGCAAAGGTTTCTATTAATTGAACATTCAGCATTGTGTGCTGTGCATTATCCATGCATTCTCTCATTTTATCACCCCTGCCCTTTCTATTAGATGTGTGCTATGATAATCAACACTCATAATTATAAAGAAGTTAGAAAACTTGCTTAAGTTCCAACAGCTTAAAAGAATTCAAATGGTATAGTTCTAATCCAGAACAAGAGTTCTTATCTACTGATATTTCTTCATAACCTTGTTTCTCTGGATTATTTATTCCTTGTAAACCTTTTTAACAGCAAAACACTGTCCCAGTGGAAACATTTAACAATTATTTCTCTCTTTTGAGTTGGGAAATAAAAGATTAAGAGATGATAAGACGTGGATCAAGGCTTCAAAGACAAGGGTTGGATCTTGGTGACAAAAAAGTACATCCTCCTAAAAGTCTTCATGGGGAATTCCCCCCATGCTCCTTCCAACTGGGTCCTGGTAATTTGTACCAATTTTCTTCATACTCATTCCCATTGAACCTGCACAAATAACGAAATGAGTTGTAATGGGAAAAGGGGTCTTCTATGGCTGGAGGTAGGGACGGGGTTTAGCCACTCAATAAAATATGTTAATGCCTCCTGTATGTGGTTGGGGCTCTAGCAGTGACCCAAGCCACAAAAACCCTCATCCTTATAAAGCTTACATTTTCACTCTAGTTCAAGTCACTCTTTTATCTCTTAATTTGAACCCCTGCTTCTACATTTGCCCTCCCACAGTCACTTCTCATACACAGACCAGAGGGGTCCTCTGGGCAAGCCTTTAGTGAGGAGGTGACATTTGAGTGGACACAAGGCTATGAGGGGCTAAGCCATGTCAGTGTGTAGGGAAAGAGCATTCCATAAATGTGTTCTGGCAAACACAAAGTCTCTGAGGTGAGGGACTGTCCTGTTTCTGAGGAAGAACCAGGAGCCCAGTATGGCAGGAGTAGAGCAGGTGAGGAGGACAATATTAGGAGGGGAAGAAAAAGAGAAGAGGTGGCCAAGGGCAGATTCTGTGAGTTACTGCATGCCCTGGGAGTGCTTCAACATTTGAGCTGAGGAGTGGAATTCCAACTTAGAGTTTAAGAGGACCCCTCTGGTCCATGTATGAGAAGTGACTATGAGAGGGCAAGTGTAGAAGCAGGGAGTTCAATTAAGAGATAAAAGAGTAACTTGAACTAGAGTGATAATGTAGATGTGTTGAGAAGTAATCAGATCCCAGATGTGGGGAATGCAGACCAGAAATGATTTGCTGACCCATAGAATGTGGGGACAGAGAGCCAAGAATGGCCCTGGTGTATAAACAAAAGCATCTTTGTTTGCCCCTGCATGGTTAAGGTTGATGTGGACCATGTCCATGGCCTCCGTCTTCTCTGGAAGCTGGAGGCTGGTGGCTGCAGGTGGTCCATGCCCTTCCCCTGCTAAAGTCATTTGATGAAAAGGAAGGTGATTTAAAGATATAGCCCTAGTAACTGGCTTTTCCAATACGTAATTGGTATTTTAGAGCATCATAAAGTTATTGGTCTCTAAAACTGTGCCTTTCTCAGAATGTTTTAGGTGAGTTCTACTTTTCTGCCAGTCCACTTTTAAATCTTGTTTTGTCAATTATTTCTCTTCTGTATACTTTACGTTGAGAAACGTTGGAAAAATCTAAGTCACAAATAATTATTTAGATGATGACATAAATTATGGAAGATAACAAAAGAGTGTATATTAAATCTTATTGGTATAGTAAAATAAGAATATGTAGAGAGATATCTGGGAAGATCTTAGGTATACACAATGGTTTTAACAAATGTCAAGGTGCGAGAGATTATGAATATTCTGTTTGATTTTTCTTTAATGAGAGATATGGTTTGGCTGTGTCCCCACCCAAAATCTCATCTGGAATTGTAATCCCCATAATCCTCACATGTCAAAGGAGAGACTAGGTGGAGGTAACTGAATCATAAGGGTGGTTCCCCCATGCTGTTTTTGTGATAGTGAGTGAGTTCTCACAAGATCTGATGGTTTTATGAGTGTTTAGTAGTTCCTCCTGTATTCATTCTCCTTCCTGCAGCTTTGTGAAAAAGATGTCTGCTTCCCCTTTGCCTTCCACCATGATTGTAAGTCTCCTGAGGCCTCCCCAGCTATACTAAACTATGAGTCAATTAAAACATGTGGCCCCAAACTAGTTCACACCAGGTCTCATGCAACAGCCCCTCACAAGTCCACCTGCTTTCATGGTGCTCTAATTGTTTATAATGCAAGTTGTTTACAAATTTGATCATGGCCCTCCTGACTTGCATCTTCCAATGACTTCCAATTACTCATTAGATTGACAAATGGGAATTTCAAGTTGTTCAAGAGTAATTTGGAGAGATAATAACAATCACCATTATTGAGTGGTAACACTATGGCAACTAGCATGAGTGGGTGCTTTAGGGACATTATTTTTTCCTCACAACAGCCTTATGAGGGAGGAACTTTTATCATTAGCACTGTTCAGATAAAGAGATTCAGCCCATCAATCAACGAGTTGATAAAGAAGTCATAGAATGAATATATATATATATATATATATATAGAGAGAGAGAGAGAGAGAGAAGACAGAAACAGAGAGATTATATTTTAATTGGTTGTAAAGTTTCACCCTTCAATCTATTACCCCAATTACAATGAGAGCTCTTGCAGCCAGGACATGGCCTATGTACTTTTCCTCTTTAGAACCTGAGACAGTTCCTCTTATAGAGACATATTTATTAAATGGTACATGAATGAGTGCATTGATATATTTATAGACATTACATAAGATCAGCCTCACTCAGGTGTATACGTGTTTTCTGGCTTGTTTTTATGTAAAAGAAAAAGCAAGTTATAGCAGCAGGGTAAAAATACTCATGTTAACATCTTTTCAGTTCTATAAATGGGTCAGATTTCGCTTTTCTCTGAGCAGTTGCCAATAGTAATAAAAATGCTTAGAGTTAGTCTTCCAATTCTCTTATATAGTATATAATATTATATCCACTAGAGGGTAATAGCTTCTATTTATAACTCTAAAATGTATTTAACATTTTCTGTTATAGTGATGACAGCTTTAATATTAATAATCTCTTAATGGGAAGGAAGGAAGAAAGAAAGGAGGGAAGGAAGAAAGAAAGGAGGGAAGGAGGGAATGATGGAAAGAAGAAAGAAAAAATGACAGAAGGAAAGCTTAGTAAATTCTTAGGACAAAAAAAGTCCCTGGGTCCATAAATATTTATTTATTGAGGTCAACTTTAGAATGTTTATCTTTTCTCTTAAATTTTATCATTCATCTAAACTTGTGTTTTGTCCTACTATTTTCAACTAACTAGCCCTCCAACTCCTTTTATTTTCAAAGCAGATGATCTCACATCCTATCTCATAAACACCTAAAATTTAATCTCATTACCTTCAAATTTATTAGGGACTTGTCTCATCAATTATTTGTCCCCTTTTCCAATATATTTTCCAATCTCCTTTCAACTAATTTCTATTCATCAAGAGGTAAATATTCCAGCTTTGCCCAATTAAAACAAAAGGCTTTTATTGCTCCGTATTACCTTCCAGCTCCTGCTGTGTCTACCGATTCCCTATCTCTTTATATTCAAAGTCTTAAAATAATTTTCTACTTTAACTGTCTCCTACTCATTATCTGGTCCACCTCATGTCACTAAGTCAGACACAGCCACATATGAATGCATTTTGAAATCAACGGACATCGCAGTCTTACTTTCCTAATGATTCAATACTTTACCTATGTACATCTGTATCTGCAAAACAAGGTCTCCTCAGAGGAGCACATCTTTGGAATGGTTCCATCTCCATGAAAGTGGTCCCAAACTATGTCACACCAGGTCTCACACAACAGCCCCTCACAAGTCTACCTGCTTTCATGGTACTCTAATTGTTTATAATGCAATTTGTTTACAGGTTTGAACACGGCCCTCCTGACTTGCATCTTCCAACGACTTCCAATTACTCATTAGATAAATTCTAAAAGTCCCTGATGCAATATAAAATGCCCTCTAAGTTTTATCCCTGTGTGCTTCTGGAGCCCTTCTCCCAGCATCAAATCCAGTCATAATAAACTTCTTTCAGGTTCTCAAAACGTTAAGCTCTCACCCAACTCCAAATCTCACTGTGCTTCTACTTTTGCCTGGAACCCTATCTTCCATCACTCATCTCTGTCTAATGAACTCTTACTAGATATTTAGGTCTGCTTTAATGTCACGTTTCTAGGAGCCTTGTCTGAATTTCTAAGCTATCAAAAGTGTCGCTGCTTATATGGTCCCAAAGCATATCATTCTTCCTCTATAATAATACTTACTATGCTTCACTGAAATTTCACATTTAGTCAATTGTTTCTGCAGCTAGGCTTTAAGAGAAAAGAGTCTTGATTACCATTATAACCCCAGAATAAATTAGAGAGACCCACAAATTGTGGATTTAAAAAAGTATTTATAGAATGAATAAATAAATGGACAGATACTCATCAATTGGCTAAACCACTCACTATTTTAGGTGGTTGGTACAAGTGAGTGAAGATCAGGAGCTCTTGACTAGAGTAGCAGCAATTTTACTTAGATTTACATTTATTATTAAACATGGGTCATACTCTCTAATATCTGTGCTAAACAGTAGCTGTTGTTGAATATTAATAATCTCTATTATCACCGTGAAGTCTGCAATAGGCTTTAAAATAATGCACACAGACATATAAATCTATGAATATATTTCTCACTTGCCTTCAAAAGGGCCCATTGTAATTTGTGTACTCTACATCAGGATTCTTTTTTTCCAGTGTTCCTCAGCTTTAAACCAACTTCTTAGTTTCCTGATCATTTAATGTTATTTCCTCTATCAGCAACATTGCAACTTTCCATCAGCTTTTCTCTCTTCAGAAGGCCTTCCTCTTACTAATTTTATCAGGTTTTTCTCCACTTCCAGATTTTATCCAACTGAAACATCTTCACTTCTCTATAGAGCTCCTTGAAATTGACATCTTTTTTTTTCAATTTGCCTTCTAGTCTAGCATAGTATTCAGAGCAGATAAGAATCTCAGGAAAATAAATGAATTAAATAAAATAATGAATGGATAGATATATGAAAAGACAGATGGTTGGGTAAAACAATAAATGAATGAAATGAATGAGTAAAATGAATGGATCTATCCCTTATAAATCTAAGTTTTGTGGAAGACGAGGGCACATACATCTGGCCTTATCTCACAATGTACAAGTAACCCAATAACAAGAATCACAATAGGCTAAAGAACTTCTCATAAGTCCACATGAGGGGTCTTTGTTCCACACTGACATATATTGCTTCTGCTTGAGAACATCAACAGCAAATACCATTGAGGAAATACAGCTTTCTCTCATAAAAATCTCATATAAAGGCAGGTACTGTTAGAATATAACTGAAGTGTTTTATTGTTATTGTCATTGCTTAAAGCATTGGATACATAACTATCTCTAACTCCATTCCATACTAAGACAGAGATGTTGCATCTCAAACATCTTTTCCTTGGGAAAAAAATAATCCAATAAAACCTCATACTTCTCCAAAACACAATGCTCTGGAAGCTTTGTCTAATAGAAGTTGTCCATTAGTGGACATCTGATATGGTTTGGCTGTGTCCCAACCCAAATCTCATCTTGAATTAGTTCCCATGATCCCCACATGTCATGGGGGGGACCTGGTGGGAGGTAATTGAATCATGGAGGCAGTTACCCTCATGCTGTTCTCATGATAGTGAGTGAGTTCTCATGAGATCTGATGGTTTTATAAAGGACTTTTCCCCCTATTGCTCAGCACTTCTCCTTCCTACCATCATGTGAAGAAGGATTTATTGCCTTCCCCTTCTACCATGATTGTAGGTTTCCTGAGGCCTCCCCAGCCCTGTGGAATTTTGAGTCAATTAAACTTCTTTATTTTTTAAATAAATTACCCAGTCTCAGGTATTTCTTCATAGCAGCATGAGAACAGGCTAATACAGAAAATTGGTACCACAGAGAGTGGGGTGCTGCAATAAGAATACCCGAAAATGTGGAAGCAACTTTGGAACTGGGAAACAGGCAGAGGTTTTAACAGTTTGGAGGTCTCAGAAGATGACAGGAAAATGTGGGAAAGTTTGAAACTTCTTAGAGACTTGGGGGGCTTAGAAGAAAGGAAGATGTGGGAAAGTTTGGAACTTCCTAGAGACTTGTGGAATGGTTTGACCAAAATGTTGATAGCGATATGGACAATGAAGTCCAGGCAAAGGTGGTCTCAGATGAAGATGAGGACCTTGTTGGGAACTGGAGCAAAGTTGACTCTTCTTAATTCTTTAGCAAAGGGACTGGAAGCTTTTTGTCTCTGCCTTAGAAATCTGTGGAACTTTGAACTTGAGGGAGATGATTTAGGGTGTCTTGTAGAAGAAATTTGCAAGCAACAAAGCATTCAAGAGATGACAGAGCATAAAAGTTTGGACAATTTGCAGCCTGACAATGTAGTAGGAAAAAAACACATTTTCTGGGGAGAAATTCAAGCTTGCTGCAGAAATTTGTATAAGTAATTAGTAGCCAAATGCTAATCACCAAGACAATAGGGAAAATGTCTCCAGGGCATAAGAGACCTTCCCAGCAACATTTCCCATCACAAGCCTGGAGGCCTAGGAGGGAAAAATGGTTTCCTGGGCTGGGTCCAGGGCTCCTTGTTGTGTGCAGCCTAGGGATTTGATGCCCTGCATCCCAGCTATTCCAACTGTGGCTAAAAGGGGCCAAGGAGAAGCTCAGGCCATTGCTTCAGAGGGTGCAAACCCCAAGCCTTGGCAACTTCCACATGGTTTGGGGCCTGTGGGTTCACAGAATACAAGAAATGAGATTTGTAAATAATCATCTAGATTTCAGAGGATGTATGCAAATGCCTGAATGTCCTGGCAGAAGTCTGCTGCAGTGGCAGAGCCCTCATGGAGAACCTCTGCAAGGGCAGTGCAGAAGGGAAATGTAGGGTTGGAGCCCCCACACAGAGTTCCCACTGGGGCACTGCCTAGTGGAGCTGTGAGAAGAAGGCCACTGTCTTCCAGAACCCAGAATTGTTGATCCACTGACAGTTTGCACCACAGACACTCAATGCCAGCCTGGAAAGCAGCCAAGAAGGAGGCTGTACCCTGCAAAGCCACAGGGGTGATGCTGCCCAAGGCCATCAGAGCCCACCTCTTGTATCAGTGTACCCTGGATGTGAGACATAGAGTGAAAGAATATCATTTTGGAACTTTAAGGTTTAATGAATGCCCCACTGGATTTCAGACTTCCATGGGAACTGTAGCTCCTTTGTTTCGGCCATTTTCTCCCATTTGGAAAGGGTATATTTACCCAATGCCCCCATTTTATCTAGGAAGTAACTAATTTGCTTTTGATTTTACAGGCTCATAGACAGAAATGACTTGCCTTGTGTCAAATGAGACTTTGGACTTGGACTTTTGGGTTAATGCTAAGACTATGGCAGACAGTTAAAAAGGCTTGCTTGTGTTTTGAAATTTGAGGACATGAGATTTGGGAGGGGGCAGGGGTGGAATGATATGGTTTAGCTGTGTACCCACCAAAATCTCATCTTGAATTGTAGTTCTCATAATCCCGATGTGTCATGGGAGGGACCTGGTGGGAGGTAATCCAATTATGGGGGTGACTACCCCCATACTGTTCTGGAGATACTGAGTGAGTTCTCATGAGATCCAATGGTTCTATAAGGGGCTTTTTCCCCTTTGCTCAGCACTTCTCCTTCCTGCTATCCTGCGAAGAAGGGGACTTTCTTCCCCTTTGCCTTCCACCGTGACTGTAAGTTTCCTGAGGCCTCCCAGACATGTGGAACTGTGAATCAATTAAAACTTTCTTCATAAATTTCCCAGTCTTGGGTATTACTTCATAGAAGCATGAAAATGAACTAACACAACATCTAACAACTGAAAATAGAACACCTCTCTACTATGTCAGAATTTGGACTTGACAACCTTTAAGATTATTCCAAATTTGAAGATTCTGTAATTCATTGCAAGCTCTGAAAAGGGCAATAGGAGAATTGAGTCTGGGAGAGGTGCCAGACAGGATGCAATCAGAAAAACAGAAACCATGCTAGGTATTTTAACAGAGAAAGTTTATTATTAGATATGAGTTAAGTAAATGCTACTCAACTGAAAAAGCAAACAGGTAACCTGAAGATAACCCAGACTGCAACTGCAGAAAGCAGCTGTCATTCTTAGGGTTAGGGGGAACCATCTGTTACTGTTATGGGAGTAAAGATCTATAGCTGAAACCACACTGAAAGGAATTACAGGCAAATAGAAAGAGTTAATCCCTTCTGTCCTGTTCTGCCTTCAAGTCTTGCTCTAACACTCTTTATCAACAGATCCTAACAGCTGGCATACCAGAAATAGAGTTTGCAGGTTCCAAGCACCAGCATTAAGAGGACAAATATTGAAGGATGGATTTGATGCTGAGAGATTGAGAGATGATAGCTTAGTAAGTGACAAATATAGGAATCTTGCTGGCTAAAAATTTAGATGCTTAGAATTGTATATGGGAGCACAAAATATTCTTTAGTAATGCTGAGATACAGCAGAAGAACAGCTGAATAAGCAAAATGCAAATGGGAGATCTGGAAAGAAAAGTTAACCTTATATCATTGGAATGGTTTTGGTAGCCAGTAGAAAGAAACCCAAGTGGAAAATACCAGATTTTTGGAAATTAAAATGTTCATATGATTTAAGCTATGTGTCTATATAAAAAAGCAATCTGCATAAAAGAGAGTAGGGCAGAATCTTGTTCTTTTCCTAGTGAGACAAAACAGATTTAAACCCCTTAGGAGCACAAATAGAATATTGGTTAAGGGCTGGGTCCCTGCAGCCAGGAAAACTTGGTGTTAAATGCTATTGCTGACTAGCCCTGCCACCTTGCCCTTGTCTGTGTTTCCTGATCATTAATGTTGAGACACAAAACTACCTTCTTTTAGTTCCAGTGAAACAGGATAATTTTGAGGAGTAAATAAAATATGGTCTTAAAATGCTTAATAAACACACTTAGCGCATAGCGTCAACGCATGGGAGCCATTACCTCACCCCGTCCTACCTTCATCTGGTCCTTCCTATATTTTCTTCAAAAATTAAGAAGTTGATAGCTTAGGTCTTCTTTGTGGAAAACAGCATGTCAGGGAAAATTCTTGAATTAAGAAGGTTAGCTTCCTTCTTTGTTCTCTGCCTATACAACTGAGATCCCTGATTTTTCCCCAGCCTTTCTCATGAGTCTAGAATTGCCCAGATTCCTTTGACTAACTCTGAACTTTCTTTTATACCCATGGCCCAAGGAATGTTTTTCCCTGCCTGAAGATGGTACAAAATGTTCAGTCATGCCCTGTACTCCCTGAAAGGCTTCTGTAATGGGAGAGACTGTCCTACCTCAAATCAAGCTCTCATTAAACCACATTAATTCATGAGTGAATTGCTATACTTTCTTCAAAAATTAAGAAGTTCATAGCTTAGGACTTCCTACGGATTAATGAATCCCTTGGGAATTAATGAATTCACAAAACACCACTTGAGTTAAAAACAGATTAGAATAAAACAAAATATCCTTCTTCTTTACATTAACCCCAAGTTGATCTTCAGGTTAAAAGGGTACAACTGTGGCCATTCTTATGTTTTCTCCACAGATAAGCATTGTTAGTCTTCGCTGTTCTCTACTGTAGTTTGTATTCTTCTGTTTTCTTCATAAAGGGGTTGAGGATTGAGGAAATGAGCAATTAAATATTATTTTTTGGGTATTTGTTCCCAAGATGGGGAAAAAATCACATTCTGTTGATAAAATGCACAATGAAAATATATGAAGAAAAGCACTGTGGAACCAGAACCAACTAAAGAATCTGATCAGAATTTTTTTTTTAACAAGAACAAAGCAAAACAAAACAAGCATGCATTTGCTCCATCTGTCACTGTCCCATGGAAAATAGGGTGGGGTTTACCCAGATTTAATTTGTTGACATAACGACATAAGGGACTACACTAATTTAATCTTGTCCTCAAAATCAAATAACGATTAACCACACTGAATTCTTCCCACAAATTGCATTACTATTTTTTATTATTCTAACTCATTATCCACAAGAGTCCTGCTTTTAAGGGCGGACTTTCTATTATGGGTTGTTACAATTGATTAAATGAGAGGCATCTAAAATGTTTTCTTGGAATCCCAATGACGTTGCTAATGCAGACTCAGATTTGAATAACTACAGCTGAAACTATAAATGGAAGATGAAAATTATGCCTCCAGATGTGGGGAGTGTTTCACAACACACATCATTCTCCTGCCTCTTAATCTAAAATAATAATAATAATAATAGATGATTCATGGTTTCAAAGCAAGTTTTTCCATGCTTAGAAACCACATTTTCATTGTGTGACCACAGTTTTTAAAGGATTTTCATCGGAAAGATAAAGAAGGGTTGATGAAGTGATAATTGCCTTGAGATAAAATGTAAATTTCATGAATTTTTTTCAAGGTTAAGATTTTTGCAATTGTTGGCTTTTTCTTCAGTTTATCTCACTCCTATATCTTAATTCCTATTTTCAGAGCCTTTCTCAATTCATGTTGCACTTTTATTGGATGGTTTCATTCTTTGGGTACAAAACAATATTGAGGAAGGAATTACTATTATCCCTCTTTTATGGGTGAGGAAACAGAGGTTCAGAGAAATTAAACAATTTATTGAGCAAGGTCACATAACTAGCAAGAGACAAAGGTGGGATTGGTGCCCAGGCTGGCCCAATGCCAAAATTAATGCCTTTTCTAGAAACCTATATTGTCACCAGCCCTGATTTCCATCTCCTTGTTAACCTCAGGAAAGCTCCTGAAAATTTTGACATGCTTAGAAAAGATTTCCCAAGTTAATCTCCCATAGACTTGGAGGACAGAGGCTAGTTCTGGTTATTCTCTGCATCTGGAGAGCTTGGTACAAGGCTGGCAGCAGAGTATCCGTTCATTAGAACAGCTTTAACTGAGGCACTAGGTTCTCTATTTAATCTGCATTAATGGAGTCCTACTGGATGGGGAAGCAGGTAACAGAGAAGACCAAAGGAGAAAGGGAAGGACGAAGGGATGGAGGCTGAAGAGAAAAACAAAGAGGCTTGAGAGGCCCCAGAGAAGGACTGGTGACATATGATGGCCACGAAACCCGCCCAGGTTTTAGTTGACCTCCAAGAGGCCTTTGCAGTAATAGAAGAGAAGAGCATATCTGAAAGAAATTATCAGGAGCAGAATGGCAGGCACAGAATATTTCTCCATTATCTGCTAGAGGAAAAAGAAATGTAGGTTCTTAAAAACAACTTGTTTTGTTCTACTCTCACACTGTTAAATTATAAATCCTTTTTCTTTTCTTTTTTGAGATAGAGTCTTGCTGTTGCCCAGGCTGGAGTGCAGTGGCATGATCTCGGCTGACTGCAACCTCCGCCTCCCAGGTTCAAGTGATTCTCCGGCCTCAGCCTCCCAGGTAGCTGGGACTACAGGTGCACACCACCACTCCCAGCTAATTTTTGTATTTGTAGTAAAGACAGGGTTTCACCACGTGGGCCAGATGGTCTCAATCTCTTGTCCTTGTGATCCGCCCACCTCTGCCTCCCAAAGTGCTGGGATTACAGGTATGAGCCACTGCGCCCAGCCTATAAATCCTTAAAGCTAGACAGGCAAAATTTACCAATCTTAAAAAAATGCTATATAGCATTTATTTAGTTAATAGTCTGGGTCAGACATTCTGACTGATATGCTTATATTACCTCATTTAATCCTCACAACAATTCTATGAAATAATTACTATTATTCCCCTTTGTACAGATGAATGGGCTCAGATAAGTTAAGTAACTTGCCCAAAGTCAGAAAGCAATAACCTCTTTTATTTTTGTTCCATATGTTATATATGTTACATATGTTTATATATGTTTTATCCTCTGTAAAACAGTGATTATAACAGCTCCCTATTGGAGTTGTGTCCCAGTGAAAAGAGAAAATGTATATATGGGAACAGAGTCCAGCATACAGCAAATAACAGATCTTCACTCAGTCACTTAAAGCAGAAGTACAGATGTGGTTTGAATGCAGGTGGTTAAGGTCTCATGTGTTACAATAAAATACAGGGGTCAAAGCACTTGCTCTGGCTTATTCATCTGGATGGGTTATCTTGGCTTTTTAAGCTAGCCCTGTTTCCTCAGTTCTATATGCTAATATATAACAATGATAGAATGTGCCTCATGAGGCTATTGTTAATAATCAAATGAGGTTATGCATTTGGGTAGGTAGAATTCTACTATGCCCCCTATAATCTCTGCCCTCTGGTGTCATGTTTTTTGTAATCCCCTACCCCTGAGTGTGGAAGGCACCTGTGACTTGCTTCTAACTAATAACATGTCAATGGCAATGGGCTATCATTCCTGTGATTAAGTTCCATTATATAAGACAAGCTAGTCCAACCGGCAACCTGAGGACTGCATGTAGCCCAGGACAGCTTTGAATGTGGCCCAACACAAATTTGTGAACTTTCTTAAAATATTAAGAGAGTTTTAGTTTTTGTGCGATTTTTGTTTAGTGCATCAGCTATCATTTGTGTTAGTGTATTTTATGTGTGGCCCAAGAAAATTCTTCTTCCAGTGTGGTCCAGGGAAGCCTAAAGAGTGGACACCCGTGATATAAGACTTTGTTTTAGCAGAGCAAAAAAAGATTCTCCTGCTGGCCTTGAAGAAACAAACAGCCATGTTGTGAGCTGCCATGAAGGGGCCACGCAGCCAGTAACTACAGGCAGCCCCTAGGAGCTGAGGTAGCCTCCAGCTGACCATCAGTAAGAGGCCAGGGCCTTCAGTCATGAAGCCACGAAGAAACAACCTGAGAAATCTTGGAAGTAGATTCTTCCTTAGTTGAGTCTCCAGATGAGAATGCAGCCCAGGTGACACCTTGATTGCAGCCTTGTCAGTTCCAGAGCAGAGGACTCAGCTAAGACTTCTGACCCATAGAAATTGACAGATAATAAATGTGTGCTGTTTTAATCCGATAAGTTGTAGCAATTTCTTATGCAGCAAGAAATAACCTAATACATACATATAAAGCATTTGGCACCGGGCCTTGTATGTATTAGTCTTCAAAAAAATACTACGGGTATCTTCTACATATGTCAATCAGTAAACATATGTTTACAGAGTTCTTACTTGTGCATAAAATATCTCTTTAAAAGACAAATGCATTTATTGAATTCATGCCTTCTATATAGTTAAGACAAATATATTTTTAGAACTTTCTAGTTAATGTCCAGAGTTACAGAACAGTCTTAGGGCGCTAGATAGCTATATTGTAACAAGGTCTCAGAGACGCTGTGAATGCATAAGATTCAACTATGTGCCTAGAATATGAAAGGCCTCCAAATAAGGAGTAAATCTGTAAAGTGGATGGGTGAGACTGACTTTATATAATAAGCCATGTCATTTGTTTTTAGGCTTTTGTCATATTATTAAATGACAATTTTTAGCAAACTAAATGATAGCAGCAAACTTCAGTTTACCGACGTTTAGCCACGATACAATACACACATGCTTTTAAAATCCTCTCTAACAGCTAGTGAGAATTCAGCCTGAGACAAATTCAAAAATATGTATTTTATAACTTGTTTGGTGGGACATTACAAAATGAAGCTAGCTTTACCTATCAGTTATTCAATCAATGGAAATAGAATACTTTCACAATACAGGCTGCTCCTGCTCTAAGGCTGCTGATGTTGGGGGGCTCCTTCTCTAAGGTTGTTGATGTTTGGGGGCTTCTCCCTCAGACTCCTGTTACCCCTAGAGAGGAGGATTACATGTCCATGGACACACTGACAAAAGTATTGAAAGACCAAACCAAAGAAAGTCTTCATCTTGCCATACACTAGAGCTCTCCTTGGCTACAACACTGAGTTAGGACTCCACTTACACAGTTTTTCCATACCTAGTCGAGCATTTTTTCATTATATTAACCTTGAAATAAGTGAGGACTAGTTTTTATTAACCCATGCATTCCTTCAATAAATAAGTCATTGAGTACCTACCCTATGCCAGTAAAATAAAACAGAAGAACCTAAAGAAGTTTAGTGACTTGACTGATGTCACACACTTGAAATGCAGGAGAGTTGGAACTCACACCTACAGCCAGCTCTGTTGGTCTGTTCCCAACATGTCCTCTGGCCACAACAGCACTTACTTGTTTCTGTCATAATGATGTAGGATGCAGGAGCATGGATGAAGCTGGAAGCCATCATTCTCAGCAAACTACCACAGGAACAGAAAACCAAACACTGCATGTTCTCACTCATAAGTGGGAGTTGAACAATGAGAACACATGGACATAGGGAGGGGAACATCGCACACTGGGGCCATTTGGGGGCTGGGGGCAAGAGGAGGGAGAGCATTACGACAAATACCTGATGCATGTGGGGCTTAAAACCTAGATGACGGGTTGATAGGTGCAGCAAACCAGCATGGCGCATGTATACCTATATAACGAACCTGCACATCCTGCACATGTATCCCAGAACTTAAAGCAAAATAAATAAATGAATAAATAACTTTCTGAAATTAGAAAAAAAAATGCAACCTCAAGGGGAGCAACGACAGTTAGAATTAGTTCTGAAAGACAAATGACGCCTTGTTGTTCTAACGGGTTTTGCTTAGGATTGTAATTGTCAGGGAAGTACAGAGATGTGTACCAATCCCAATACTCAACACTTGATGACCCCACACTGTGCAATGGGGAGGCACTGACTCATTACCTAATTACATCCAACAGTCTTCAGATTGCCCAGTGGCTTGTGTTGATATTTTTGTTTGTAATTTTAAGTCTGCTATGAACTACTGCTCTTAAGTATACTTTCCAAATATGCCCTCTCAGAAACATCTCCAAATGATTGAAGGAAAAACAAACACCACCACTTATTTCAAGGTCTTTCCCATACTGTATTCCCAGTACTTGCAACCAGCTATACTAGCCACTAATTCATTTATTCAACAAATGTTGATAGATCACACTTTCTACCTGGGGGGCACAATCAGGATGAAATTGATTTCCACTGGGCAAGAATAACTCTCAATCACTCCCCCTTGTGTCACATGCATCACTCAGCACCTTCTCTCAGTCTCTGCTATAAACTGCCTTTAATTTCTGTTGCAAAGTCCTCACAAAAACACGTTTGGCTATTTCCAGATCTTGTACAGCATTTGGCATACACGGCTACATTGACCAACTGAACAGGCATGGAGAAAAAAACAACCACTAAAGAAAGGACTCTTGAACCCACAGCATGGAAAGGTGTTGATGAGTGACTGTGAGTGTGGGCTGTGGAGCCAGGCTGCATGGATTTGAAACTTGGCTCTACCACTCACCAGCTGTGTGTGATCCCAGGCACACCCACTTCACTTCACCTGTAAAAGAAGGATAATAATAGCAATTATCTCACAGGACTATTGGAGGAATGACAAGAGCTAACATAGGTAAAAAGCTTAGAACAGTAGCTGACATTTGGTAAGCACTCAATAAATGTTAGCTATCATTATTATAAAGAATATTGAATATTTTCATCCAAATTCTATATATCTTTGTATAGGATGTGAACTCACTTTTCATAGTAAATTTGAAAAAAAAACTGTCTTATAAAATCTTCCATACCAGCTACCTTTGGGGGAGTAATTCCAAAGCCATTATCATAAACATGGGCTATTGTTTTATAATCAGGGCAAGAAGAAACAAATGTTGTTTTTAAAACTTAGATTTATAACATGAATTAGTTTTGTTATTCTGACTCCTTCACCTCCCCATCGTGGTAAGTACAATTTGTTAATTCCTTTCCGTGTTTCTACGCTAAGCTTTCTTTCCACTCTGATTACTCTTGGCTAGTTCTCGACCCAGACTGTCTATATTTGCAATCTGGTTCTTCTACATCTTGTCTATGAGAGCTTGGAGATGTATTTTACTCTCTGTCAATCGGTATCCTCTTATCAAATGGGAAAATAAGTTGGACCTACCTCTTAGTATTGTTAAGCTGGCATAATACTGGGCAAAGATAGGTCCCCAATGAATTCTAGCTATGACTGTTACCCTGAGATTTCAGGACAATATCTGACCTCATAGCTGTTCACTGAACACTTTTTGATGTTATGTTCTATGAGCAGCAGGAGCAATGACTCGGTGTTAGGACAGTGCAGGATGGGTAGCAAAGAATGCAAAGTGTTCCATGAAGCCAGAATATGTGTCACTCCAGACATGAAAGCCAAAACCCTCTTCCAGATGTTGAAGCACTCCTGCTCCAAGGCATTGCCAAAAAGTCAGGCCTCTCCACTTTGCTTGGCAATGAAGACCAATAATCCACCTTAATTTGGAAAATTCCACTCACGTTCCTGGTCTCTGGCTTTCCACATGTCCCCACGAGGTTTTATGCCAGCTTTGAGTTCCAAATGTTGAGGAGGAAGAAAGGAGGGAATGGAAAAAAAAAATAGGTAGAGGAAAGGTCGGAAATTTAAACTGAATTGTTTGGTAATGGAAATTCCCTTTCAAGTCTCTTTCATTCTTTATTTGGATTCCATTGAGTGTGGGCCAAAAGAGAAAAAGGAAAGGTTAAATTCTCCTATCAGATCTGGCAAACAATCTCAGCCAAGCAGCTTAAGGGACAGATTAGCTTGCCTGCAAAGCAAAAGTGTCGATACACAAGATGCCAGCAGGCTGCACAGACCCCTCCTTAGAGGCCTTGGCATCCATTGGCCCTGGGAGGGGCTTGCATGAGGAAATTGGCCCATAGGCAATAGCTTGATCCTCAACAAAGTGCAAAACATTTTCTCTGCCCAGGGGTAGAAGGAGGCTTTAGATATTCTCACCTTAACTAGTCGGATCTGCTTCCCTTTGAAGAATAAACTTTCATATCCTCCCCCCAGAGAAATACTCACAAGATTTTGCCCCCAACCTAGGGTTTCATGGACCTCAGCTATCCCACCCACAGACCTTGAACCCCTGTCTTATAACATGAGATCCCCGACCTCTTTGAGAACATCTTACTAAAAGCCTTTCTATTTTTCACAGGCCTCTTTCCATCAGCCTTCACTAGAGTCAAAACCCTTCTTTTTAAACTAAGATCAGATCCAAAATTCAAAACATGTCTGGCTGTGGCCTGATGTGTCTGTGTTTAATTCAAAAAAAAAAAAACTGGCAAGTTTAGTGGGGAAAAATAACCCGAAAAACTGATCCTTGGAGTAAATACTGAGCCCTATTATTATCTCCTGGAGTAAATATTGGTCTCTACTTTTAGCTCCTGCAGTCCTGGACTGGGTGTTAGGAAAGTCACTCAGCATTTCAGAGTTTTCAATTTTCTCATGAATAAAATGGGAATTTATTAGTCACCTGTCAACCTCTTCAGGTTTTTGTCAGGTTACATTTCCTGTTTGTCAAAGTGATTCTCCAATGATAAAAGGAACTATGAAATATGAAAGTTTAATGAGCAGCTATCACATGACAGACCCTGAAGATGGGGACATAGGTCCCTCCTTCCCTGAAGGGGCTCCCACGGAGTGGGGAGGTGGCTGAGGAAGGCAATGACCACAGTTCATTATGAGAAAGCATTCTGATAAAGGCTTGAAGAGGCCTTCCAGGGAGGATTCCATGCCTTCTGAGACAATCAGGAGACACTTCCTGAGGGAGAGAAGCATCTGAACTGTACCCACTAGGGCAGTGAGAGGAGCCAGCTGGGAAAAGGAGGGACAAGATATTTCCATCAAGGGAATCAGCATGCTCAAACTTAAAGAGGAGAAGCGTAATAATAATGACTGCATGATATGGTTTGGCTGTGTCCCCAGCCAAATCTCATCTTGACTTGTAGCTCCTATAATTCCCATGTGTCATGGAGGGATCCAGTGGGAGGTAATTGAATCAGGGGGATAGGTCTGTCCCATGCTGTTCTCATGACAGTAAATAAGTTTCCTGAGATCTGACGGTTTTACAAAGGGCCTTTCCTGCACACACTCTCTTGCCTGCCACCATGTAAGATATGACTCTGCTCCTCATTTGCCTGCCCCCATGATTGGGAGGCCTCCCCAGCCATGTGGAACTGTGAGTCCATTAAACATCTTTCCTTTATAAATTACCCAGTTTCAGGTATGTCTTTATTAGCAGCATGAGAGCAGACTAATACCCTGCGTATTTCAGCTCAGGCTGCTGATATGGACATGAGTGCTTACTGTGATGCTGGGAGTCTTGAATTAAAACACAAATACTGAAAGGACATTTCAGGGTCACGAAGTGGGGCTGAGGAGGAGAGAGTAGGGAACAAGTCCCCTCTCCAGTCTCCTCACCACCCTGAAAAAAGGCAGAGCTTGGCTGTTGAGAATATTGATTTTCTCTACTCCCATGTTTCCCTGTGTCCCCATGTCCATGGTTCTATTTAGGGGAGATGCTACCAAAGGCCACACTTCCTCAGTGTGTCAGATTCTTCCACCTGCCTTTAGACTCTCCAAATTTCAGATTAGAGGACATTTTTAGTTCTTCAAGGTCTTTGGGATCCAGCTCTTAAGCAAGGGACCCGGGTGTACATCAAGAAAGCTGAGCCTGCTTTCTGGCAGAGGAAAGCAAGCCTGTCATTCATGTGAAGAGCATCCCCTAAATGATCGTGTGTCTACGTGCATGCAAACACTGGAGATTTAACAAAACCAAAGAAAAGTATTTGGAAGCCTCTTGCCAAATACTTTTCTCATTAAATTTTAAGTGTGTTTGTGTTTTAAAGGGAAATGTAATCCGTATGTTTCTGATGGACTTAGATTTAATATATCCAAATGCTTCATAGTAATGTCTACCATCCAAGAAGTTCTTGGAACCTGGATTTTAGTCTGAAATCCTCCTCAAAAATAGAAAGCTATAGATATTTTCTAAGAGAAGGAAGAGCATGAAGCAGGTGGGACAAACTTCAGTTTTTTGTTTAATGCATGCAAAAATAAATCTCCCTAAAACAAACTCATCTGTGACAGTTCTCACCTGCCCTTTCTCTTTGGCATTCACAGTCACCTTATTCATTGGGAAGTTGACCTCACATCTCACTGTCTAGGACAGTCCCAGTTAATGCCACTTGTCCCAAAATCATTGTCTACAGTGCCCAGTTTTATTCTCCAAATATCCTGGTATGAATAAGAAATGATGTGATCACCCTAGACAGGGCAGAGCTCTGACATGCCCATTCTCTCCTTCCTTCCCCTTTGAGATAGCCCAGATACAAATGTAACACAAGCCACAAATTCAAGCTACATATGTGACTTAACATTTTCTAGTAGCTATATTAAAAATAGTAAAAATGAACAGGCAAAATCAATTTAAATATATTTCATTTAACTGAATATATCTAAAATATCATTTCTAAATATAATCAACATAAAATATTAACAAAATATTTTACATTACTCTATTTATACTAAGTCTTTGAAACTTATGATGCATCTCAGATTGGACTTACTATATGCCATAACCACATACCACAATTGTCTACTGTACTGGACTGTGCAGTTCTGCTATGAATGTCTTCCATGTCATGCTTTTTTACCCCATCTATGGTTAGTAGTTAAATTCATTTACAATGAGTTCCTGTACTTGTATCTTAGTATGTAAAGTGAAGATTTTCAAAGACTGGCTTTAAAACCCATCATCTTTCCATGGCCTTAATAACAGGAATAAAATCTAGTTTCACACTCAAATCCCAGGAATAACTTTGTATTCAAGGTGGTATCTTGTCTCCCCTTGAAATACTGAAATCCATTATTTTCATGGGGTAGCTAAACACATAGCAATGCAATTTTTAAGTGAGGAAGAATATATTGGCTATTTCAATATTTCACATTAACCTCAGTATACAATCAACAAAGGTTGTTTGCTCTTATTTTTATGTTCTTCTTGTCTGCCACCTTTTAGTGTCCTTTTAGGTCAATAAGATTCTTGGATTTTTTTTTTTTTGAAGCCCTGCCCTAGGGCCTCTGCCATGCCTGCAAACATTAGACTCCTAGTCATTGTCCTAGGAAGGTATTTGGGCTCTGACTTCATCTCTCACTTGTTTAGGAACTCTCTGGCAGGGATTTCCTCTCCAACCATTGGGCCTGAAACATCACAGGCCATTCACTGACATCTGCTACTGGAAATGATGGACTTTCTCCAAAAGTGCCATATTTGATTAGTGATATATTCAATTCTCATTTAAATTGAAGTTGTCACTTCCTTGTCACACTGGGCTCCTAAAAGGCCATGTTCACATATGCCCATGTGCATGAACACACACACACACACACACACACACACACGGTTAGTAATTAATGCATTTGTGTATTCTTTTCTTCTCTCTCCCTGCTTGTATTTCTTCCTTTCTACCTTTTTAGCATTTGCCACTAAGGCTGACATATAATATGTACCTGATATGGTTTGGCTGTGTTCCCACACAAATCTCATCTTGAATTGTAATCCCCATAATCCTCACGTGTCAAGGGAGGGACCCAGTGGGAGGTGATTGGATCGTGCGGGCAGTTTCCCCGATGCCGTTCTCATGATAGTAAGTTCTCATGAGATCTGATGGTTTTATAAGTGTTTGACAGTTCCTCCTTCACATGCTCACACTCTTACCTGCCAGCTTGTGAAGAAGGTGCCTGCTTCCCCTTCTGCCATGATTGTAAGTTTCCTGAGGCCATGTGGAACTGTAAGTCAATTAAACCTCCTTTGTTTATAAATTACCCAGTCTCCGGTAGTATCTTTATAGCAGTGTGAGAATGGACTAATACAGTACCCAATAAATAGTTCTTAGCTAACTGATATACCTGACAAATTTTAATAAAAAGCAAGAGGTTTTAAAATTTAAAAATACTCATAACTAAACATTTAAATACGTTAAAAGGCAGCTTTATAATTCCAGATGTCACTACAAACCAACTCAACAGGCTCAAGCCATTTCTAATCTGGGAAAGTCTAAAATAAAGCTAATTCTGTTAGCTTTTTAATGGGACAAAAATTACGGTTACTGTGAAAACTTTAACTTAGAACTCTCAGACTTGAGGATAATTAAAGTCACAGCTTGAACATTACAGAAATAACTATTTCAATTTAATTTACTATTGCATACAATGTAAGGGCTGATTACTTTCCCCTCAGCATTTTGGACTTTGATATAACTTCCTTTTTGTGAGTTAAATTTACTTAAGTGTCAATATTTTGCAATTCAAAGTACCAATTAACTTTATGTGTGTTTTTTCCCCTTAAAAAAAGCAGCATTCAACAAAATTGTAAATGTTCTCTTGTTTTGCTTCTATCACACACTTTGGGCTTGAGTTGTATCTTGGAAATGTTTGTGTCAGGATAAGGCAAACTCAGGGTGTTCCTAGGTCAAAAGCTCTAATCATCAAATAAATTCATCACCACATTGGTTTTATTCTTGGACACTCACCCCTTTTACCTAAGAATGTAGTATAGCATATTCAAAAGAACAGGTGGTCTACAGAATACTGGGATTTGAAACCTAGATTTCTATGAGATGTTGGGCGAGATATTTTAACTTCTCTTAATCTCTCCAAATAATAATAATAATAATACCTATTGAATGCTTATATGCTAGGTACTGTTCCTGGTAATTTTCAAATGTTATCTCATATAATAATCATTAAAAATCCCATCTCTCCATTTTGAAGATAAAAAAATGAAGCTTAAAAAAATTAAATAACATGCTCAGAATCACACAGCTAGTACAGAATAAAATCTGGATTCCCAACTCATCCAACAGTTTCAGTTCCACTGCTTTTAATCCCTACTACTTGGATTCTGTAAACTGATGGTGGCACCATTGTTAAGACACAGACTGGGAGACTTGATGCAGGGCATGCATCTGGCTCAAGCTTACTGTTGTCAGTGGACCATAGGTGCCCAGAGCTCTAACTCATCCTCTGTTTGACCTGTCAACCTAAAATGAGTGACACAGAGATCAACTCTCCAAAACAAAGGTTTATTCAGGAAGAATAAGGGATTGCATTTCTGGATATGTGTGCTACGGCAGACCATAGGCATATCTGAGAAGGCATAAGCAAGGGAAGCTTTTTTAAACTGTTTAATTTTTTTTTAGAGATGGGGTCTTGCTCTGTCAGCCAGGCTGGAGTGCAGCAGAACAATCATAGATAAAAGTAGATTCGACCTCCCAGGCTGAAGCGATCCTCCCACCTCAGCCTCCCAAATAGTTGGGATTACAGTGTGAGCCACTGTGCCCAAGGGGAAGCTTTTAAAGGCAAGACCATTGTTTACAGGAGATTTTCAAAGTCGCTGGTGTTGGTTCATTGGTGGTGCTAGCTGTTGATAGGTGAAGGCCTTCATAAAAGAGGCTTAACTGGAAAGTTCTGGTTGGGAAAGTCCTTTGTGGCAGTTCCTGTTACTGTCATACCTGTGTGAGGGCCCTTCCTTCATGGCCTCCTAGTTCCATTTTCTTAGGGTTTGACATGAGTGACTCCATCTTTGTACTGATAATTTTCATAGACCTGAGAGAGAATCACCCCAAACTGTCATGTTTATACCTTTCTATGTGGCCCAAATTTATACAATCCTGCAAAATAAATACTGAACCAGCCAGTAGGAGCAATCTGCTTACCAGGCAATCCTTCTGGAAACCTTGCAGGCTACAAGTCCCAAGACAGCCCTGTAGGCACAAGTCCTAGAGCGACTCACAACATCTGGTCGACTCCACATAAGGTTCAGAGTTCCCCAGGGGGCATCTCAATCAGTTAGCATAGCCAGACCCAGAGACAGGGGCTCCAAAACTCAGTCATCTCTGATGCTGGGAAGACCAGGACCCCCTGTTTCCCAGATCAAAAGACAGTATTGTTAACAGTCAGATCTTCTAACCAGGTGGACGAAGTTGATCCGAGAGAAGCAGAGAAGAACAATGAAAAGACCGTCTCATCAGCTTTCACATTCCCAGAGACCAGACTGGACCCCTGCCCTCTATATTAGATGAACTATTTTAGTGCCCTTCCACGCAAAACTTGCCTATTTTGATTAAGCAAATTCAAGACAGATACCTGTGTCTAAAATCAAAAGAATTTTTAAGAATGTACCAATGAACAATTTCATTCTTGTTATTTATCCTGGGACTGGCTTCCATAAAAAATTCATAGAGCAGAAGCTACTCGACTTGAAAGTTAGAACACTGGGAACAGTTTCCCATCTGCCCCTTATGAATTTCATGACTGTCAGGAAGTTATTTCATCTTTCTTGCTCAGTTTATTCACCCCATTTAAAATTGCAAACACACACATTCCAGAAGTCCCTACCTTCCTTCCCCACTTGATTTTCCCCATAATAATTTTTATTTCTAATATATTAACTTATTTATCCATTTTGTTAATTGTTCCCCCCAGTAAAATGCAAGTTCCATATAGATGCTACTGAATCTCCCTGGTCCAGAATAGAATATAATACATAAGAATTCAATAGATATTTATGGCAGTTGTTGTTGAATATATTATGTGATTTGATTATACCGTATCAGTGGTTACCCTCTTGAGATCCTATGAACCCTGTGAGTTCATGAAGATAGTATTAGACAAGCCTCAGGCTAATTTGAATATGACTGAAAGCATAATGGAGATAACACATTTTAACCATCACTATGTTCCTCCAGCTAACATATCCAACATCTTATTACACAAGAGAATTTAATGCTTCTTAAAATTGTGTTTATTATTACTTTTCACTATTTTCATAAATTATCTATGTCTTTTGTTAATAAAAAATGATAATGCTATTAGTTTGACCAAAAGTCATAACAAGAGACAATGGAAGAAAGAGCTACAAAATAAATCTTTGGCATGTGACAATTCTCAAGTTAATCTTCTCAAGCCATATTTTGTTACCTTAAAAATAAGTGTGGTATAAGATAGCACATATAAATAGCCTAACATGTACTTAATAAATATTAGCTCCTTTTTTTCTTTCACATGGTAGAGAAATAATTCTTTTCCAACCCTAGAATCCAGGATTCTTTGTTATTGGAGCTGCACAAGCTGAGATGTGTAAGTGCAGTTTAAGACCAGAATTTCAAAAGATCTTATTGTCCACTTAACAGCTCTTTTAAAAAGTATAATAATAATAAAATTTTAAAAAGTTCAACAAATAAATAAGACTTAACAAATCTCTATTAAGCTATCATGAGTTCAATTCTTATTGAACTTATTGAACACTGCAAAATTGGCTCAGAAAAGACAGCAACATAGGTGAGAATAGTGCTTATATCTCTGATTCTCAGGAAAAGTAACCAGTGTGGGGCAATTCATTGAGTGGTTTATTTCTAGTTGCATAAGGAGAGACTGGGCAAAAGTGAGAGACTGAGATAAAGTTTGAGAAGAAACAGAAAGAGGACACTGGAAGACAGAGTGACAGGGCAGGTAGATGACAAAAGCTAATTCCTTCCTTATGCTGAGGACCCCCGTATCTGCATTAGCATTTGAGCAATAGAGGAATTAAACAAGCATATTCCCTCTTTCCCCCATTGGTTGCTAAGTGACACCCAGAAAAGAGGTCAGAAGAACATAACTTAAAATGGGAATCTTTTTAATTTCTCAACATTTCTCATGCTTCTTGAAAGTAGGAAGCTTTCAGGGTTACCTTTGTCAAGAATCCCTGAGGCTATGCATGGGACATTAAACACAATAATAATAACTAGGAGCAATTCCTCTATGCCCAGATGTTACCTTAGATACTTTGCACATATTGCCTTGTTTAGTTTTACCCTTCAAAAATTCCAGAATTTTCTAAATATTATTAGTTCCACTTTTAGGATGAGGAAGCTGAGCTTCAGAATAGTTAAGAGGTTTGATTAATCAAAGATAGGATAGGTTACATTAAATCAACAAACAGCTGCCAAATCTAAATGCTATTTTTTTTACACAAAGTTCTTTCTGATTTGAATCTAAGGCACTCTCCAGAATAACTTTCCTCCAAGTGGTGAGTTGAGACTCCAAGCTGATCACCATTTTGAATCTGCAATCTTAATGTGAGACCTCTTCAATAGCTATTTTGGCAGGAGAAGAAAAACAAGTGGAAGATCTCATACTGACAAATGCTTCAGCCCAGAAGTGGTAGGTGTCACTTCTGTTTACAGCCAATGGGCAACAAAAAGCCCTCACTCAACTGTGATTACCCACAAGAGAAGAATTAGATATCAGTAAGTCCTAACAGAGGCTTCCCCAAGGCAACATAGGGAAAAGACAGAGTAGCAAAGACCCTATTTCAAGTGTTTTGATTCCAAATTCCTAGTTTATTGTTTTGTCAGCCAATTAAATAGGAAATTCCAAATGTATAAAAGAAAGATTCTCAAATATTGACAACATTTTAGAAACTGTACATGCTTAGGGAAGATTTAGGGCAAGTAAGAAGTTTCTTGCCACCTTAAATTATACTCTACTGTCAACCAAAAACAGATGTTTCTGGAACTACAGATGCTTCTGGAAGAGCCAAAAGGGAGAAGTCTATCACTCCTCAGTAATGCGATCATGGTCAGCTCAACACCACCCCAAATAAACAATCTAATGGTAAACATTACTAGTGTTAGTATTAGTATAGCCTGTATCTATTGAGCAATTGTGTCATAGCAAATGGTTTTGAAAATTCTTTTCACATATTGATTCATTTCATCCTTACAAGAGCCCAATGAATTAAGCATCACTATCAGCCTCGTTCTCATGTGAGAATAAAGGATGCAAGGATCAAGGGGTCAGGTAACCTAAGTTCAACCTGTAAGCCTGCTACACAAATACAGTTGAAGAAGCAGTCTCCGTCTTTGCCTTTTTACCAGATTGCTCTTTTTAGGTTCCTTGTGTATCCAGTTCTAGAGCTACCTCCATGCACAGTCATTTCTGGGTAGGACAAGTCAACACACCAAGTCTCAATAAGTCAGAGAAAGCAACTGGCCAGGTCCAGAGAGGTAGAAACTGAAGTTTAAAGCTTTGGCTAAATACCAGACACTCGGGTTACACAAACCAGCTCTCAGGACAACCCAGTGGAAAAAAGAACAGGAAGAAAAGAGCAAACATTTGTGGAAACTTGTTAAACTAGCGAAGTGGGAAAGCTCAGCACCCTGTAGAGGATTCGGAACTCCAATGATACAATCCCAGCAGGTTCCTCCTTTTTACTTTTTATTAGCAGCACTGGTTGAGGCTCACTGTCAGCTGCAATAGGGTTTGTCTTCCCAGAGCATTCTCCTTCTCTGAACAGTTTTTTTTAATGGAAGAAAAAGCAAGAAAAAAATTTTTTTAATTTGCTTAAAGAATTTACAAGTAAATTCTCCAAATATGAGAGCTTTTGAGTGATGAATAAGGACAAGTTATGAATCTTCTGTAGCCAGAGCACTGAATTAGGAGCTTTAAGAATGTATGAGAAGGGACTCAGTATCTCAGCTTTCAATGTCCAGTAGTGTTAGGATTGAAAACAGCACTGGACTTAGATTTAAAAGATCAGATTTTTGGTTTGCTACCCATGGCACCACAAACAAATCAGTTAACCTCTGTGAGACTCATTACATTGTCTATACATAGTGAAATACGCATCTCTTATCTCCTAGAATACATGGCATACATAAGAAACACAAAGATTTCATAATACCCCAGACCCTTTCTCTTACTTAACAGCCTCTGAAAGTGTGTCTCCTTCTCTTTTGAATGTCCTGTCCCATCCAGTCACCCTTCATATGGCTAATTGTATGAAAACACATATGATCCTGTATTGCAATGCCATTTTACGTGCCTGTTTCCCAACTCTGCTGTGAACTCCTTCACAACAGAGGATGGTGTCTGCTGTGCACTCCTTCACAACAGAGGATGGTGTCTTGCTATGCATCATTGAATGACCAACAAACATAGGGGTTGTGCTGAAAACGCACACTGTGGACTTGTAATTCCAGAAATACTATGAACAAAACACCATAACACTGAAAATGCTGACTACAATATACACAAACTTCTCATTAAATTCATCAATGGACTGACAAAGAAGGAAAAATATGTAAAGGTCAAAACCTAAATGCACAAGGGTAACTCAGAAGGTTGAGCATAGCACTGAAGTCAGCTCGCATCCAGGGTTTGTTTACTGAGCTCCAGTGGTCTTGAGCACTAGTTAATGAGGAGACAATCCCCAAGGCTCACCCAAAGTAGGAAATCTGATAGGAGATTTCCCAAAGAGCTATGACTTTAATTTAAGACTGAACATAAAATGCATCTACCATCAAAGTGATTACAAAAGGATGATCCTGTCACAAACTTTTACACCGTGTGGAAGACAAAAAGCTCTCTGAACATTCTTAATCATAAGTTGGCCTCCAATCAGGTTTATTGTTCCAAATCTCCATAACTGGGTGAAAATTCCTATCTGAAGATTTGGTTTAGAGTATTCTCGAATTAGTGGAACAAATCTCCCCTGAAGGAATCAGGTCCAAATCAGGCCTCAAGTAATTCTTCAGATAAGGAATAAGAGGATAGAGCTCACTATCACCTCTTCCATTCAATATTTGTTGGGGGTCCCAACAAAATAAAATGGAATAAAAGCGATGAATAAAAACAGAAGTTACACATTTCTAGAAAAAAAGAAAAATATTATTATTTATAGACTATATGATTATCCACACACAAAAAAACAAAATCAACAGATTAACCATTAGGCTCAATAGATACATTATCAGAAGTTCTTGATAAAATATGAAATATGAACAAACAGAAAATAGACTTTAAAAGAGAAACCATTTATAAAATTAAGTATTTATGTCTGTTAGACATAAGTCTAACAGAAATGAGAAAGAGCTTTATGGAAAATATAAAACTTTATTGAAAAACATTAAAGAAGGACAAAATTTTAAAGAAGAGATATGTACATGGATAGGAAGACTCAGTATTTATGACACTCCTTTCCACATTTATTTATAAACCTATAAAGTCAATATAATTCTAAGAAAGTTTTTTAACAGGTTATTTTTAAGGAACTTGGCAAAATGACTTGAACATTTTATATGAAATAGCAACGCTCCAAGGACAGCCAAAACACTCCTGAGGAAGAACAACTTGGGGTTTTATCTTTCACAATACCAGGCATTATTAGGTGAGGGTACTTAAAGAAGGCTGATGTTGGTGACAGAGAGAAAAATAAGTACAGAAGAAGGAAAAAGGTGGACAAAAACAGGACCACACATATATGGAAACCCGATTTATGACAGCCGGCACTGCAGATCAGTGGCAAAAGATGACCATTCAGCAAATAATCTTAGAGCAATTGGTTACTTATATGGACAAAAATAAAAATTAACCCCATCTCACACCACACATAAAATCAATTTCAGTGGGTTTAAATATTTAAATATAAAAATAAAAAATATAAAACTTCTAAAATATAATACAGGAGAATACCAGAATATCTTGATGACATCTGGGGAAGGAAGGGTTTATAAACAAGAAATAGACAGTATAAATCTTGAGAAAATGAATGATGTACTTTGTCAATGTTAAGAACATCCATGCATCCAAAGGCATAGTACAGAAACTGAAGTGACAAGTCACCAAGCAAGAGAAGACATTTGGGAATATAGCATGATGAAATTAGTATCCAGACTGTATATACATGTATATACAATTTATATTAATTGATAAAGACAAACAATTTAATAAAATAAAATGGGAATGTCCAGAATAAGCATCTCACAAAATTAGAAACTGTAATGACAAGTTTTAAAGTATTCTTCATCTGGCTAGTAATCAAACTAATGCAAACTAAAACCACAAGGGGGGACAATTTTTTATCCAATAGATTGGCAAATATTAAAGACTAAGAATAACAAGTGTTGACAAGGATGTGAGGCAGATATTACCATGATAGACATAAGCCGGGATTGTAAATGGGCATAGCTACTTTGTGTAACAAGGCTATGGCGTTATCTAGTAAAGTTGGAAATGCTCACATCCTGCCCCATCAGTTTCATTCTCTGATATCTATGCTGCAGAGAATTTTGCCCATGTATACCATCAATTTATATAATAATGTTACTAGAAGCACTTGTAGTAACAAGAAAACAAATTTAAAGGAAGTAACTAAAATGCCTATTAAGAGTGAAATGGATAAGTGAATTCCTCCATATCTGTCCTCTTGCATAGTACTGAAACAATTCATTACAGCTATGTGAACAACATGGATACATTTCAGAATACCACATTGAGCAAACAAAGCAAATAGCAGAAGATCAATAGCAATGTGATTACATTAATATAAATGTCAAAAGCATGAGAACCCCCCCAAAATTTATTGTTAACAAATGTAAACATAAATGGTATAACTATAAAGAAAGGCAAGGAAAGGCTCAACACAAAATTAAGAGTTGTGGTTGCCTCTGAAAGGAGATGAGTGCTTTCATATGGTGGTCTTCACAGTATGGTGAGTGGATGGTTTATTTTGCTGTTATGTTATACAATGTATGCATTTTTCCAAACACCACATGTTCTCACTCATAGGTGGGAATTGAACAATGAGAACACTTGGACACAGGAAGGAGAACATCACACATCCAGGCCTGTCATGGGGTGTGGGGAGGGGGAAGGGACAGCATTAGGAGCTATACCTAATGTAAATAACGAGTTAATGGGTGCAGCACACCAACATGGCACATGTATACATATGTAACAAACCTGCACGTTGTGCACATGTATCCTAGAACTTAAAGTATAATAAAAATAATAATGTATGCATTTTTATAATTAATATTAATATATATTTACTACATAATTATAATTAACATGTTTTTTGATATTTAATATAAAAATTTAAAGACACATTGGATAATGAATAAATTAATTACATACCTCCTTACATTGGAAATAATTAACTTATGAATTTCCCTTTACTATTTTGCTAATGCTACTAATAACTAATAATTACCAAACCATTGTTATGTAGCTGGAAATGAGTAACCACTATTTATACATTATTTCTTTTAATCTTCTCAAACCTGTTTATATCTATGCCCATTACATAAATGAGAAGACTATATGAGAAATTAAGTAAATTACCAAGGTTTCATAGGTATTGAAGCAGCCCTTGTTGGCGCCCTTGAGCTCACCAAGCTTTAGTTTTCAGTGTCTCATGCAACATTTAGATGCTTGGTACATGGTCAGTGGTCAATGTATTGGGAGCATAGTTTCTACTGCCAAGAAGCTTAAATAACCTCACTCAATGACCTCCTGAGATGAGGCTTGAGAAGGTGACCCCTGTAAGTTGCTGATAATTAGTGAAAATCAATAGGAAGGATGTTAACCATCTTGGGCACTATAAATAAGTCAATTCCAGGTGGGGAAGCAAAAAAAAAAAAAAAAAAAAAAAAACCAGAAACGTGTGGGTTTGTTTTGTTTTCTAAGAAGATTATTATTTAAAAACATACAAGACTGCCATTATGGGGAGGAGCAGAGGGAACCAGCAGGTATGGAGCAGTCCTTATGCATGACAGTCACTGTCTCTGTACTCTCTCATTTCATTTTCACACCCATCCTGCCATGGCATATTTTATTTCTTTTATAGGTAAGAAAACTGGGGCTCAGGCATTATTTCTGACTTACCCAAGCATGCCCATCTAGTAAGGAAGAGATCTGCATTTGAATCCAGGTCTGTCTTTCTCCAAAGCTGTCTTTACTCTGCCAGATCAAATCAAGAAAGAAACATCTTTGAGCTTCTGCTAGGTATCGGTCCCTCTGGTGGATACAGCATGGAGGGTGTGTGACATCTCATCCATATCAGCTTTGGTGTCAAATAAACTACAGTTTGAATCCTGGAAATTTGATGCTTGATCTTTATACTTTTTATTTGGAAACTTTTAATAATTAATAATAATAAGAAGAAAACCAATCTTACAAGATTGTCATAGTGAATCCAAAATAATATTAATTATAAAATTCTTGACAGCTAATAGTTGTTTATACAGGTTTGTGCTCTTACTCTTCCTACGTTTCTCTAGGTAGGAAATTAGTGAGCTGGGCTTCGATTTTCCACAGTAGCTGAGAGGGCTTTATGAACTGACTCCCCTCCTCTGGGGCTTCGTGTTCTCATCAGCACAAAGGGCAGTAGACCAGATGTCATTAGAAAGGACCAAGCCCCAAGGGCCACAGTGAATCAGGCTTCAAAAATGAGATGGCAAATATCCTCCATCATTCTATGAAGCAGTGTGAGCAGAGAGCAGGGAAATGAATCTCATTCTATTCTTTTCTGAAACAACAGGAATACGAACCCTCACCACCCACCTCGCTGGGATCTGGGAAGGATTAATGAGACATAATATGCAGTGCTCCACTGAGAGCTATTACCATCTTATAGGGGGAAAATTCCCATTGTTGCCTGCAAACAAGACTGACAATTTGATGAGGTGTGAATATTTTTAGTGTAACTGTATGTAAACACTGCTTTTTTCATCCAAGTCATCACTGTGCACATACCCTTATGCATTTTTATGAGGCCATTTCTCTGCGGCTGTAAATAGTCTGTGCTTGCCCTTTTCCACGAGCTCGTAGAATGTGCCGACCAGGGGCCAGGCTGAACCTCTAAGCTGATTCCTAGGACTGTCCACATCCTTTGGGAGAATGTTAATAGGCATATTCACATTTTGTACCAACGTATATGCCTTCCTGCTGGCCTATACAAATTGCATCATGCAAGGACAGGGGCAAAAAAGGCCTCGTTGGAGAAGGTTCAGCTATTTCATAGTGATAAATATGGAACGGCAACGTGATTACCAAAGCAGAAAAGCAGAAAAAAAGGCAGGATTCCTGATGCTAATTTCTGTTCCTGTCACACTTGCTTAGAAAGTCAGAAAAAAGCCTAAGTCTTCAAACCAATACCTTTTCAATAAAGAATTCCACCATTCATTCAAGAAGCATTAACTGGGCACTAGGTACCAGAGGCTGAGCCACGCACTAGGACATAAAAGTTAATACGACTTAGTTCTACCCTCCTGTGATTATATTTTAGTGAAGGAATTGACAAATAAATGACAATTCAGTGAAACGTGTGCAATGCACAGATTTTCTTCCATCTTATCCCCCGTCCATCTAACCCCTAAAGCATCACCTTCCTCACAATACCCAATAAAGAGATGGTTTGTCTCATGTCTTTCCTGGAGGGATGTCCTTGGCAATTGTTTTTGCACGTTTGTTGTTGTTTTTGGTATTTTGTTTCGTTTTGTTTTGTTTTTTGAGACAGAGTCTTGCTCTGTCGCCCAGGCTGGAGTGCAGTGGTGCAATCTCGGCTCATTGCAACCTCCACCTCCCGGATTCAAAGGATTATCCTGCCTCAGCCTCCAGAGTAGCTGAGATTACAGGTGGACACCACCACACCCGGCTAATTTTTGTATTTTTAGTAGAGACGGAGTTTCACCATTTTGGCTAGACTGGTCTCGAACTCCTGACCTCAAGGGATCTGCCCACCTCAGCCTCCCAAGCTGCTGGAATTACAGAGTGAGCCACCATGCCAGGCCTGTTTCTGCATTTTGATATCTCTTTCCCAACCCTCTCTCTGCTGCTGGTTACATCTTAAATTCTAGGGCCATTACTGTCTGAGACCCTATTACTACACTGCCTGATAGGCCTGGGCAGTGGGGTGAATGAGGGGCAGGGCAGGGTTTTCTCTTTTGCCTCAACACTGCATTCCTTATGAAAGCACATTGCAAGGTGGTAACACGTATCTCATACCACTGAGGGTGGCATGCATGGTGAAGTCAGAGTATATAAATCCATGCACTAAAAATAACAAATCCTGCCATATCCACCTCCAGAAGATCCCCAATCCCATCATTTCTTTACCCTTCCAATGAGATCCCCCAATCCCAACAACTCATGATTATTTGTAATTTGGCTAAACCAATAGTTTCCTATTTCTCACACTCTACTCTTTTCCCCCACTCCCAAAATCAATTTCCCCTCAACAACCAGAACAACTTTTAAAATTACAAATTAGATCATATTCTGTATTATATAGGCCCTCCAATACTTCTGTAACACTTAAAATCCAGAATCTTCACAATGGTCTTTAAGACCTGGTTCCTGCTGGTCTTTTCCAAACTCTCTCTTACTTCTCTCCCCCTTACTCTATGGATCCAAACTACATGGCCCTCTTTCTGTGCCCTAAAGATGTTCAGCTTGGAGGAAGAGCTCCCACCTGTAGCTCCCAGCAAGACCAACGCAGAAGGCAGATGATTTCTGCATTTCCAACTGAGGTACCCAGTTCATCTCATTGGGGCTGGTTAGACAGTGGGTGTAGCACAGGGAGGGCTAGCAGGAGGGTGGGGCATCACCTCATCTGGGAAGCACAGGGGGTCAGGGAACTGCCTCCCCTAACCAAGGGAAGCCATGAGGGACCTTGCTATGAAGGATGGTGCTATCTGGCCCAGATACTATGCTTTTCCTACGGTCTTCACAACCCACAACCCAGGAGATTCCCTCAGGTACCTACACCACAAGGGCCCTGAGTTTCAAGCACAAAACTGGGCAGCCGTTTGCGCAGACACCAAGCTAGCTGCAGGAGATATTTTTTTCCTATCCCAGTGGTGCCTGGAATGCCAGTGAGACAGAATCATTCACTCCCCTGGAAAGGAGGCTGAAGCCAGGGAGTCAAGTAGTCTTGGTCAGCGGAGCCCAACCCACAGAGCCCAGCAAGCTAAGATCCACTGGCTTGAAATTCTTGCTGCCAGCACAGCAGTCAGAAGTCAACCTGGGACACAGGAACTTGGTGGAGGAAGGAGAGTCAGCCACTACTGAGGCTTGAGTAAGTCGTTTTCCCCTCACAGTGTAAACAAAGCCTCCAGGAAGTTCAGACTGGGTGGAGTCCACCGCAGCACCATGAAGCCACTGTAGCCAGACTGCCTCCCTAGATTCCTCCTCTCTGGGCCAGGGATATCTGAAAGAAAGGCAGCAGCCCAGTCAGAGGCTTATAGATAATGCTCCCATCTCCCTGGGACAGAGCACCTGGGAGAAGGGGCAGCTGTGGGTGCAGCTTCAGCAGACTTAAACATTCCTGCCTGCTGGCTCTGAAGAGAGGAGCAGATCTCCCAGCACAGTGGTCAAGCTCTGCTAAGTGGACCCCCAGCAAACTCCAGCAGACCTGTAGAAGAGGGGCCTGACTGTTAGAAGGAAAACTAACAAACAGAAAGGAATAGCATCAACATCAACAAAAAGGACAACCACACAAAAACTCCATCAGAAGGTCACTAACAGCAAAGACCACAGATAGATAAATCCATGAAGTTGAGGAAAAACCAGCACAAAAAGGTTAAAAATTCCAAAAACCAGAATGCCTCTTCTCCTCCAAAGGATCACAACTCCTCAACAGCAAGGGAACAAAACTGGACAGAGAATGAGTTTGATGAATTGACAGAAGCAAGCTTCAGAAGGTGGGTAATAACAAACTTCTCTGAGCTAAAGGATCATCTTCTAACCCATGGCAAGGAAGCTAAGAACCTTGATAAATGCTTACAGGAATTGCTAACTAGAATAATCAGTTTAGAGAAGAACATAAGTGACCTGACAGAGCTGAAAAATACAGCATGAAAATTTCGTGAAGCATACGCAAGTATAAATAGCCGAACTGATTAAGCAGAAGAAAGGATATCAGAGATTGAAGATCAACTGAATGAAATAAAGCATGTAGGCAAGATTAGGAAAAAAGAATGAAAAGGAACAAACAAAGACTCCAAGAAATATGGGATTATGTGAAAAGACCAAACCTACATTTGATTGGTGTACCTGAAAATGATGGGGAGAATGGAACCAAGTTGGAAAACACACTTCAGGATATTGTCCAGAGAACTTCCCCAATATAGCAAGACAGGCAAACATTCGAATTCAGGAAATACAGAGAAGAACGACCCCAAGACACATGATTGTCAGATTCACCAAGGTTGAAATGAAGGAAAAATATTAAGGACAGCCAGAGAGAAAGGTCAGCTTACCCACAAAGGGAAGCCCATCAGACTAACAGCAGATCTGTCTGCAGAAACCCTACAACCCAGAAAAGAACATGGGCCAATATTCAACATTCTTAAAGAAAAGAATTTTCAGTCAAGAATTTCATATTCAGCCAAACTAAGCTTCATAAGTGGAGGAGAAATAAAATATTTTACAAACAATAAAATGCTGAGAGATTTTGTCACCACCAGGCCGGCCTTACACGAGCTCCTGAAGGAAGCACTAAACATGGAAAGGAAAAACCAGTGCCAGCCACTTAAAAACAAATGAAAAAATACAGACCATTGACACTATGAAGAAACTGCAACAACTAATGGGCAAAATAACCAGCTAGCATCATGATGACAGGATCAAATTCACACATAACAATATTAACCTTAAATGTAAATGAGCTAAATGCCCCAATTAAAAGGCACAGACTGGCAAATTGGATAAAGAGTGAAGACCCATCAGTGTTCTGTATTCAGGAGACTCATCTCACCTGCAAAGATACACATGGGCTCAAAATAAAAGGATACAGGAAGATTTACCAAGCAAATGGAAAGAAAGCAAGCAGGGGTTGCAATCCTAGTCTCTAATAAAACAGACTTTAAACCAACAATGATCAAAAAAGACAAAGACGGGCATCAGTTAATGGTAAAGGGATCAATGCAACAAGAAGAGCTAATTATCCTAAATATATATGCACCCAATACAGGAGCACCCAGATTCATAAAGCAAGTCCTTAGTGACCTACAAAGAGACTTAGACTCCCACACAATAACAGTGGGAGAATTTAACACCCCACTCTCAATATTAGATCAATGAGACAGAAAATTAACAAGGATATTCAGGACTTGAAATCAGCTCTGGACCAAGTGGGCCTAATAGACATCTGCAGAACTCTCCACCCCAAATCAACAGAATATACATTCTTCTCAGCACCACATAGCACTTATTCTAAAATTGCCCACGTAATTGGAAGTAAAACACTCCTCAGCAATTGCAAAAGATGGAAATCATAACAAACAGTCTCTCAGACCACAGTGCACTCAAATTAGAACTCTGGATTAAGAAAATCACTCAAAGCCGAACAACTACATGGAAGCTGAACAACCTGCTCCTGCAAGACTACTAGGTAAATAACGAAATTAGGGAAGAAATAAATAAGTTCTTCGAAATCAATGAGAACAAAGACACAACATACCAGAATCTCTGGGAAACAGCTAAAGCAGTGTTTAGAGGGAAATGTATAGCACTAAATGCCCACAGGAAAAAGCAGGAAAGATCTAAAATCAACACCCTAACATCACAATTAGAAGAACTAGAGAAGCAAGAGCAAACAGATTCAAAAGCTAACAGAAGACAAAAAATAACCAGGATCAGAGCAACTGAAGGACATAGAGACACGAAAACCATTCAAAAAATCAATGAATCCAGGAGCTAGTTTTTTGAAAAAATTAACAAAATAGATCGACTGCTAGCCAGACTAATAAAGAAGAATAGAAGAATCAAATACACATAATGAAAAATGATAAAGGGGAGATCACCACTGATCCCACAGAAATACTAACTACCATCAGAGAATACTATAAACACCTCTATGCAAATAAACTAGAAAATCTAGAAGAAATGGATAAATTCCTGGACACAAACACCCTCCCAAGACTAAACCAGGAAGAAGTCAATTCCCTGAATAGACCAATAACGAGTTCTGAATTTGAGGTAGTAATTAACAGCCTACCAATAAAAAAGCCCAGGACCAGACAGATGAACAGCCGAATTCTACCAGAGGTACAAAGAGGAGGTGGTACCATTTCTTCTGAAACTATTCCAAACAATAGAAAAAGAGGGACTCCTCCCTAACTCATGTTATGAGACCAGCATCATTCTGATACCAAAACCTGGCAGAGACAAAACAAAAAAAGAAAGTTTCAGGCCAATATCCGTTGATGATGAACTTCAATGCGAAAATCCTCAATAAAATACTGCCAAACCAATTCCAGCAGCACATTAAAAAGCTTATCTACCACAATCAAGTCAGCTTCATCCCTGGGATGCAAGGCTGGTTCAACATATGCAAATCAGTAAATGTAATCCATCACATAAACAGAACCAATGATAAAAACCACATGATTATCTCAACAGATACAGAAAAGGTCTTTGATAAAATTCAACACCTCTTCATGCTAAAAACTCTCAATAAACTAGGTATCAATGGAACATATCTCAAAATAATCAGAGCTATTTATGACAAATCCATAGCCAATATCATACTGAATGGGCAAAAGCTGGAAGCATTCCCTTTGAAAACCAGCACAAGACAAGGATGCCGTCTCTCACCACTCCTATTCAACATAGTATTGGAAGTTCTGGCCAGGGCAATCAGGCAAGAGAAAGAAATAAAGGGTATTCTGTTTGCAGATGGCATGATTGTATATTTAGAAAACCCCATCATCTCAGCCAAAAATCTCCTTAAGCTGATAAGCAACTTCAGCAAAGTCTCAGGATACAAGATCAATGTGCAAAAATCACAAGCATTCCTATACACCAATAATAGACAAACAGAGAGCCAAATCATGAGTGAACTCCCATTCACAATTCCTGCAAAGAGAATAAAATACCTAGGAATACAACTTACAAGGGACATGAAGGACTTCTTCAAGAACAACAAACCTCTGCTCAAGGAAATAAGAGAGGACACAAACAAATGGAAAAACATTCCATGCTCATGGATAGGAAGAATCAATATCGTGAAAATGGCCATACTGTTCATAGTAATTTATAGATTCATCACTATTCCCACAAAGCAACCACAAAGATTCTTCACAGAATTAGAAAAAAACCACTTTAAATTTCATATGGAACCAAAAAAAAGCCCGTATAGCCAAGACTATCCTAAGCAAAAAGAACAAAGTTGGAGGCATAACACTGCCTGACTTCAAACTATACTACAAGGCCACAGTGACCAAAACAGCATGGTACTGGTACCAAAACAGATCTATAGACCAATGGAACAGAACAGAGTCCTCAGAAATAACACCATAAATCTACAACCATCTGATCTATGACAAACGTGACAAAAACAAGCAATGGGGAAAGGATTCCCTATTTAATAAATGTTGTTGGGAAAACCGGTTAGCCATATGCAAAAAACTGAAACTGGACCCCTTCCTTACACCTTATACAAAAATTAATTAAAGATGGATTAAGGATTGAAATGTAAGACCTAAAACCATAAAAACCCTAGAAGAAAACCTATGCAATACCATTCAGGACATAGGCATGGGCAAAGACTTCAGGACTAAAACACAAAAAGCAATTGTAACAAAGCCAAAATTGACAAATGAAATCTAATTCAACTAAAGAACTTCTGCACAGCAAATGAAATCTAATTCAACTAAAGAACTTCTGCACAGCAAAAGAAACTATCACCCAAGTGAACAGGCAACCTACAGAATGGGAGAAAATTTTTGCAATCTACCCATCTGACAAAGGGCTAATATTCAGAATCTACAAGGAATTTAAATTTACAAGGAAAACACAAACAACCCCATCAAAAAGTGGACAAAGGATATGAGCAGACACTTCTCAAAAGAAGACATTTATGCAGCCAACAAACATGAAAAAAAATGCTCATCATCACTGGTCATTAGAGAAATGTGAATGAAAATCACAATGACATACCATCTCATGCCAGTTAGAATGGTGATCATTAAAATGTCAGGAAACAACAGATGCTGGAGAGGATGTGGAGAAACAGGAACACTTTTATACTGTTGGTGGGAGTGTTGTGGAAGACAGTGTGGCGATTCCTCAAGGATATAGAACTAGAAATACCATTTGACCCAGCAATCCCATTACTGGGTATATACCCAAAGGATTATAAATCATTCTACTATAAAGACACATGCACACTTATGTTTATTGCAGCACTATTCACAACAGCAAGGACTTGGAAACAACCCAAATGCCCATCAATGTTAGACTGGATAAAGAAAATGTGGCACATATACACGCTGGAATACTATGCAGCCACAAAAAATAATGAGTTTATGTCCTTTTCAGGGACATGGATGAAGCTGGAAATCATCATTCTCAGCAGACTAATACAGGAACAGAAAACCAAACACCACATGTTCTCACTCATAAGTGGGAGCTGAACAATGAGAACATATGGTCACAGGGAGGGGAGTATCACACACTGAGGCCTGTCGGGGGCTGGGGGGCAAGGGGAAGGATAGCATTAGGAGAAATATCTAATGTAGATTACGATGGGTGCAGCAAACCAACATGGCACATGTATACCTATGTAACAAACCTGCACATTCTGCACATGTATCCCAGAACTTAAAGTATTAAAAAAAAAAAAAAAAAAAAAAAGATGTTCAGCTTGGTTCCATACCTTTGGGTTTATGCATTTGTTATTTTTTTCTATCTGAAATTTACTCCACCAAGACCTTCACTTGGCTGGCACCGTTATATCATGTCTCAGCTCAAATGCCCCCACTTAACTGACTATCCAATTTGTCCCCCACCCCCATGCCATGAGGTGCTAACAAAAAACTCACTTTTATTTCATCATAGCTATTGTCATGACCTGAAATTGTCATGTTTATTTCTTTGCATTTGTTTTTATTGTGTGCATTGCCCTATCAAGTTTCTAAATCACATTAGGAAAAGCATTTTACTGCCTTATCTACCCTTTATCCCAACACTTAGCACAATGTCTTCCAAAGGGCAGTGGCTCAATAAGTGAATATCCTGATCATACAAAAGGAAACTATAAGAAACGTTGATTGTTCAGATTTCCCAGAAAACTTATCAATCTATAGTGCCCCACTCCAGTCAGAGTACCACCTTCTCCAAAGCCTTCAGTGCTGATGCCTAACTCCTATCCACAGGGCTGGTCTGGACCAGAAATCTGTACCCTGACAGTGCTTCACCTATTTGCAGAGACAGAACTACATTTTTCAGAGTCTAAGTCTTTCAGTCTAATATTTCAGCAAAATTTTTTAACACGAATTCTGGCCCTATACATTTATCAAAACTGTTCAGCCCCTTCAAATTCTCTTCTCCCAGGAGAGGTGCTGCAATGCTCCCAATATGGTTTGAATGTTTTCTTGTGTTCTCCCAAGAGTCATATGTTGAAATCTGAGTCCCCAAGGTAATGATATTAGAAGAAAGGATTAAGTCATGAGGATCAAATCCTCATTATTGGGATTAGTGCTATTATAAAAGATGCCCAAGAAAGATCCTTGCTTTTTCCATCATGTGAGGACACAACAAGAAGTTGGCTTTCTGCAAGCCAGGAAACAAGCCCTCACCAGGAAAGATATTGATTGGCATCTTAATCTTGGATTTCCCAGTCTCCAGAACTGTGAGAAATAAATTTCTGTTGTATATAAACTACCCAGTCTATGATATTTTTATTGCAACTCAAACCAACTAAGAAACCCCCTCATTCTTCTTAATCACCAAATAAATAGATGTTAGGTCAAGAAAATATACAAACACACACACCTGTTAGGGGTAAGCATCAATTTTCAAACACAATACAATCTGAATCCATCCTAAGTAGAGGAATAAAAATATTCCTGGGAGCAGGAATATTTTCACAGTTGTTATTGCTCATATTGATCATATCATCTTTCAACATTAGAAGAGCAATGGCCATTTCCCTTCAGACTCTGTCCTGTATCACTGGTGATGTATCAGAAACAAGGTGCAGTACAGAACCATCTACTCCCACTGGTCAACTCTTAACTACCAACAGGCCAGTAGAACATTTTACATTATTTTAATTTTGTTTGTTTTACTCTTTGGTCCAAGTCACTTCTCTGGTAGATTGTCTTTTTGAGATTCCTAGACACAGAAGAAAGGCTGTGTAAGAATCCATCTGTAATTCTTGGAAAAGTAAGGCAGTCATTTTTCCAGGGAGGGTCTTTCTCTCAGGTACAGATAACAGCTAAACAGAATGTTTTAGCTCCTTGGAGAAGAGGCCACTGACACAGCCCACGTGTGACAGGTGGATGAGGCAGAAATGAGAGAAGGTTTCCCAGGCAGGTGATATAAGAGCCAGCTCTAAATAGTTTATAAGCAAAGAAGATAATTTCAGGCAGAATCTGCATGAGCAAAAGCCTGAAGGCAAGTCATAGCATGAAACAACCCGAGAACCCAGGGAATTTCATGCAGGTGAAGCACAAAGAGGCATAAGAGAAGAGGGGTAATAGATGTGTCTGAAGTGGAAACAACAACAACAAAAAAAGCACCTATCATAAATAACGTAGTAAGTAGTATAAGAAATCCAAACACTTCTCTGAAAACAAAGCAAAAGAGTGACAGGTTTTAAGTAGAGAATGGAACTTGGATTTCAGGATTTTGTTTTAGCACTAGAGATTGCTTCGACCATATGTGCCCCTCCCGTTGCTCTCTCCCCTCCCATTGCTGGCCTATACCTGAGCGCTGAGTCATTGCCAGGTGCTAGGACTTCTAAGAACATCAACCACAAATCATTACCTGAGAAACAGGCTTATGTTTTTGTTTTGTGGTTTTGTTTTTTTTTTTTTCATTTTACAATGGAAGAGACCTAACTGAAGTTCCTAGTAATTAAAATAAGCAAATGCTACTTATGTAATGGATTATTATCCTGCCTGTGCTTCTGAATGTCTTGTTTGAATAGATCTTGATATTTAGAGGGGAATTTTGGTGTCAGAGGTGCCTATCTTCTGCTTCATGCATGACTGTTGATCCTTTTCCAAAACAAATTCAAGTCTGCTGACTAATATTTAGATGATAAACTTGACATTTCCATTTCTTAGGTTATTAATCATTTGCTGTATCCCAACTGAGGTTTGCTTTAAAAAGTCCTCTCATATTATCTACACTTTCTCTTCAAGCATTATAGAAAATGTATCTGTGTGGAATGGGAGAAAATTTTTGCAACCTACTCATCTGACAAAGGGCTAATATTCAGAATCTACAATGAACCCAAACAAATTTACAAGAAAAAAACAAACAACCCCATCAAAAAGTGGGCAAAGGACATGAACAGACACTTCTCAAAAGAAGACATTTATGCAGCCAAAAAACACATGAAAAAATGCTCACCATCACTGGCCATCAGAGAAATGCAAATCAAAACCACAATGAGATACCATCTCACACCAGTTAGAATGGTGATCATTAAACAGTCAGGAAACAACAGGTGCTGGAGAGGATGTGGAGAAATAGGAACACTTTTACACTGTTGGTGGGACTGTAAACTAGTTCAACCATTGTGGAAGTCAGTGTGGCCATTCCTCAGGGATCTAGAACTAGAAATACCATTTGACCCAGCCATCCCATTACTGGGTATATACCCAAAGGACTATAAATCATGCTGCTATAAAGACACATGCACACGTATGTTTATTGCGGCATTATTCACAATAGCAAAGACTTGGAACCAACTCAAATGTCCAACAATGATAGACTGGATTAAGAAAATGTGGCACATATACACCATGGAATACTATGCAGCCATAAAAAATGATGAGTTCATGTCCTTTGTGGGGACATGGATGAAGCTGGAAAGCATCATTCTCAGTAAACTATCGCAAGGACAAAAAACCAAACACTGCATGTTCTCACTCATAGGTGGGAATTGAACAATGAGAACACATGGACACAGGAAGGGGAACATCACACACTGGGGACTGTTGTGGGGGAGGGGGAGGGGGGAGGGATAGCATTAGGTGATATACCTAATGCTAAATGATGAGTTAATGGGTGCAGCACACCAACATGGCACATGTATACATATGTATCTAACCTGCACGTTGTGCACATGTACCCTAAAACTTGAAGTGCAATAATAATTAAAATATAAATAAATAATAAAAAAAAAAAGAAAATGTATCTGTGTGTTGAACCAGCTTCTTTCCCAATAATGTTCCCAGCAAGCCAGGTAAGGAAAGAAGCAATGTTTAATTATGTTAACCTGTCTCCATTCGCAACACAATTACAATACATTACTGTTGTACAGAGCATGTGAAAATAGTGATAAAGAGTAATTAGACCATGTGGTATGTGACGTTCTGTTTCTGAGTTATTTCACTTAAGATAAAAATGGACTCCGGTTTCATCCATGTTGCTGCAAAAGTCAAATAACACATGTTCTCACTTATAAGTGGGAATCAAAATAAAGTGTACACATGGACACAGATCATGGAATAATAGACTGAAGACTTGGAAAGGTGGGAGGCTGGGAGGTGGGTGAGGGATGAGAAATTATTTAATGGGTACAATGAATACTATTTGGGTGATGGTTATACCAAAATCCCAGACTTCACCACTATCCACTATGCAATATATCCATGTAACAAATCTGCATTTGTATCCCATAAATGTATATATATTTTTAAAAAGAATAATTAGAATATTAATTTCTAAACTCAGAGACCCCCCATGTAGAGGAATGAGCATCAAACCCGGGATCAAAGACCTCCATTTTGACCCAGCTCTGCTCCTGGGTGGGTTTCCTGCCTTAGACAAGCTACTTCACATTTCTGAGCTCTTCACAAGCTGCATTAACGGGGTAAATATGAGACTTTCCATCAAGATTAAAAGCAGGCAGCCTGGTTAAGAGGTAATGCTGTTATTCTTACCATCAATACTATTATACTACTGTGTGCGTGTGTGTGTGTGTTTAAGAATGATTATTGGGGGCCGATTTTTAGAGCGCTTTTATTGTAAGCAGAAGTTTGGGGTTTGTTGATTTGATTTTGCCTTTAGTAGGCAAGAGTACTGCATTGGGAGCCAGACAGACAGGACTCACACTCACCAGCTGTGTGTCCTCAGCAAAGTCAGTTAATCTCACTTACCCTCTATTTTCTCCTGGGTAAAATGAGTATAATGATACTCTCTACCCCAAAGAGCTGTTACTGTGATTAAGAAGTCTCTGCAGTGTTTGACCTGTGCTAATGCTTTGCTGATGCAATACCTCTCTGAACCCTATGGAAAAGTTTTGCTGGCATTTTCCATTGGAACAAAGGAGTTCCCTTCAAGAAAGGTCATCAGGATCAGAGAAGATGGGCAGTGCCTTCATCCTTTCTGGGAAGCTTTCTCTGACCCTCCATTTGTTCATTAAAGCATTGCCTCAGCTTGCTGAGCTTCCCTGAGTGTAGGACTGTCTACACTGGTTTGCAATCTCCTGTTTGCTGGGTCATTTTCACAACTGTACTGAAAATTTTTAAGCAAAATAATTGTATTTAAATCTCCATTCTCCCTTCAAGGCCATCCACATTTTCTAGAACATGTCCATAAATAGCTGACTAAGATAAAATTGAAGAAATAAGCCACAATAAAATTCTTATGACTCTATATGGGCTATAAGAAATCATCAGGATGTGTAATTATACATTTATTTCAAACAACTTTTTTCAAGCCTAACTATCTATTAGACATCTTTGTGGATTTTAAACTGTTTATTGAAGTGGAGTTCATAAGCAATGAGAAGGAATCTTATAGCATATGAAAATCGGAATAGATATTTCAAAAAGAGTTGTGGACGCTCAGGAACTGGACACGTGAGAAAAAGAACCAACTTTGAGCCTTTATAATAAAGAAATGGAATGAAGTCCTCTTTGGATACAGGGAAAGAGAATACTAGAAAAAGTGCATCTGGGCTACAAGAAGGCCTTGAACACCAGTCTAAAAATTTGACCATAATCAAAAAGGAGCAACTGCAGATTCCTGAGCAAACGAATAACAGAGTAGAAGACGCCACACTTCACAGCTTCTTGCCAGTTACCTTCTCCAAACACAATCATTGAATAAGATAGCTCTCTTGCCTTGCTTAGAAGTTGATGAGTCTATGGAAATAATCTCCTTTGGATTTTTCCTTTCTTTATTGCACAAGCTGATCTGTATTCTCTTCCCATCTGGTGGTTACTCTTGAACTACACAGAATTTAGCCCAGGTTTGGAACTACAATGCAAAATAAGTTGAAATAAAATTAATAAAATAAACCATCCCCCTCAAAAAAAAAAACAACTTTTTTCCAATTTGACAACCCCAGCTAACTGTCTTCCTCCTCCCCAACTTCTCCTTCCTGTCAAGAAGTTGAGTATTGAGTACTATAAAAGCAAAAACCAAAGCAATCTGATCTCTTCTGGGAAGTCAGGGACATTTTGTTTTTTGGCTGTGAAACCGTGCTTAGACCTAAACAGAAAGTACCAAAGTCATTTGTGTGTGTGTGTGCATGTATATGAGAATGTAGGTAATATTTCCAGGAAAGGGTGATAGCACATATAAATATCCCAAGGCATGAGAGAAGATGACTCTTAAAGATTTAAAGAATCAAGGAATCTTCAATAAATGTTAAGTGAGTACTTATTGTGTGCTACAACTTTCAGGCAATAGGAGAAATGCAAAAAATACATGCAAAGTCTCTAATCTTAGGAAATGTACAATAATAATAGACTTAATTAACAGTCACAGGCAATTGAGATAATATGAAGTCATAAAAAATAATCATGATGACAAATTTGTATGACTTATTTTACAGGTAGCATATATGCTTAATAGAGCTGAAAGCACATTATGCCTGTATATTATTTCATTTTCATAATAGCTCTATGAAAGAAATTTCATTTTTAATCCCAACATTATATATAACACCAAGGCATAGGAGTGTTAAGTGTATTGTTCAAGCTGATACCAATAGTAAATGATAAATACTAGATTTAATCACAGAAATATGAGTTTGAAGTTATTGTCAGAAACATGTAATATATTCATTCAATAAATATTTATAACCTATTATATGCCAAGAATACTGGATTTTTTGGGAGACTGAGGTGGGCAGATCACTTGAGCCCAGGGTGTTCAAGACCAGGATGAGCAACATGGCCAAACCCTTTCTCTACCAAAAATATACGGAAAGAAATTAGCCAGGCAAGGTGGCATGTGCCCATAGTCCCAGCTACTTGGAAGGCTGAGGCCAGAGGATCACTGGAGCCTAGGAGATTGAGGCTGCAGTTAGCCGTGATTGCACCACTGCACTCCAGCCTGGGTGACAGAGACCCTGTCTCAAAAAAAAAAAAAAAAAAGAAAAGAAAAAAAAAGAGAGAGAGAGAGAGAATAATACTGGTTTTGACATTGCCTTCAAGAAGCACACATTTTTTATTCTAGGACTGAGACACACAGTAAACCAAAACATAAATATGTTAATTATTTTAATCAATTTAGGTATAATTTAATGCAATAAGATATTTCGCTGTTACGTGTAAAATTAGAAGTTTTGAAAAATAAATATAGTCACACAACTGCCACTACCCTCATGATTTAGAACATTCCCATTACCCTAAAAAGCAACCTCATGTTCCTTTGTAGTCAGTCTCCTACTCCATCCCAGCTCCTAGCAACCAGTAATCTTTCTGTCACTGTAGTTTTGCCTTTTGTTTGATAATTTCCTATAAACAGAATCATACAATGTGTAGTCTTTGTGTCTGGCTTCTTTTACTTAGCATAATGTTTCTGAGATTTATGCATGTTATTTTATGTATCGACACTATTTTCCTTTTCATTTATGAACATTATTCAATTGAGTAAATACACCACAACTTGTTTCTCCATCTATCAGCTGATGGACATTTGGGTTGTGTCCAGTTTTTAGTTATTATGAATAAAGCTACTATTAACAGAAAAATCTCTGTATAGACATATGTTTACATTTCTGTTAGGTAAATACCTAGGAGTGGGATTGTTGGGCTGCATAATAAGTGCATATTTTGCTGTATAAGAAAACTGTCGAATTGTTTTTCAAAGTGGCTGTTCGATTTTGAATTCCCATCACATTCTGCCCTCTGGACCTGTCTGTTATTCATCAACCAAATCCTTCCCAAGGTCCTCAATCTCTTCTATGTTCCAGTTACTGTCTTCATTATGCACATACCAGAAGATCAAATGGTCAGGTAGAATATTCTGTTTGCTACTGTTGCCCCCTTCAGACCTCCTCACTTGCCCCCTGCCAAGAACTCCAACTCCTCCTGAAGTCCATTCCACTTAATAACCCCTCTTTCTCCAACATAGCCATGTTGCTCTAATCCAATGCTCTCCTGATCACTGTTCCTTCTTCATTGGCGATATTAGCATCTGCTTTCCTGTCTTCTTCTCTATCATTATTCCTTTCACCATTAATTCTTTTTTTACTCAACAAATATTTTTAGAGGGTCTACTTTGTATTAGGCAGTTTCAGCTACTGGTCTATAGTAATAGAAAAATATATAAATAAATATCCCAGTCTTCACTTAGCATGTAATTTAATGAAAACCTGTATACATACATATATTTACAACATGCATACATATAAATGTATACACATATGCACACATTTATATAAGTTATGGAGAAAAGCAAAGCTGGAAGGGGCTAGGCAGGTTATTTTGATAGGGGGAGGTAAATTTGTAAAATACCATTTTTAATAGTATATTAAAGGAAGGCCACACTGAGAAGCTGACAGTTGAATAAGGTGAAAGATGACAAAGCAGGTCATGAATTTCTATAGATCTTCTGAAATCTAGGTGGAGATTCCCAAACCTCAATTCTTGACTTCTGTGCACCTGCAGGCTCAACACCACATAGAAGCTGCCAAGGTTTGGGGCTTACACCTTCTGAAACCATGGGCTGAGCTGTACCTTGGCATCTTTTAGCCATGGCTGGAGCAGCTGGGATGCAGGGCAGCAAGTTGCTAGGCTGCACACAGCATGGGGACCCTGGGCCCAGATCATGAAACTATTTTTTTTCCTCCTAGACTTCGGGTCTGTGATGGGATGGGCTACCATGAAGACATATGACATGCCGTGGAGACATTTTCCCCATTGTCTAGATTAACATTCGGCTCCTTGTTACTTATGCAGATTTCTGCAACTAACTTGAATTTCTCCTCAAAAAATGAGGTTTTCTTTTCTACTGCCTCATCAGGCTGCAAATGTTCTGAATTTTAATGCTCTGTTCCCATTTTAAAATGGAATGCTATTAACAGCACCCAAGTCACCTTTTGAATGCTTTGCTACTTAGAAATTTCTTCTGCCAGATATCCTAAGTCATCTCTCTCATGTTCAAAGTTCCAAAAATCTCTAGGGCAGGGAAAAATGCCACTAGTCTCTTTGCTAAAAGATAACAAGAGTCGCCTTTGCTCCAGTTCCCAGTAAGTTCCCCATCTCCATCTGAGACCACCTCAGCCTGCACCTTATTGTCCATATCACTATCAGCATTTTTGTCAAAGCCATTGAACAAGTCTCTAGGAGGTTCCAAACTTTCCCACATTTTCCTGTCTTCTTCTGAGCCCTCCAAACTGTTCCAACCTCTGCCTGACACCCAGTTCCAAAGTCATTTCCACATTTTTGGATATCTTTTCAGCAATGCCTCGCTGTACTGGTACCAATTTACTGTATTAGTCCGTTTTCACATTGCTGGTAAAGACAGACCTGAGACTGGGAAGAAAAAGAGTTTTAATTGGACTTACAGTTCCACATGGCTGGGGAGGCCTCAGAATCATGGCAGGAGGTGAAAGGCACTTGTTAGATAGCCACAGCAAGAGAAAAATAAGGAAGAAGCAAAAGCAGAAACGCCTGACAAAATCATCAGATCTCGTGAGACTTATTCACTGTCATGAGAACAGTATGAGGGAAACCGCCCCCATGATTCAAATTATCTCCCACCGGGTCCCTCTCACAATATGTGGGAATTATGGGAGTACAATTCAAGATGAGATTTGGGTGGGGACACAGAGCCAAACCAAATCAAGAGAGTTCCAGGCAGAAGCAATAATAAATACCAAATCCTTGAGGCTGGAATATGCCCAAGGAATATGTTCAGAAAGTGCAAAGGCCAGAGTGGCTGGAGCACAGTAAGCAATGGGAGAATAAAGATGAGGTCAGAGAGATGAGGGACAAGTGCAACTGACTGGCCATGGTAAGGACTCAGAAGTTAGTCAAGGTGGCATGTGAAGCCCCTGTGAAGTTTTGGGCATGGGATCAACATGACCAGGTTCATGTTCATAAAGGTTTACTCCAGTTGCTCTATTAAATAAAATAATAGAAGACAGAAGAGCAGCTGACAAGTTATTGCAATAATTTGAAAGATACACAATTTAGGTGACAGTGTTTGGATTCTGTATATAATTTGAAGGAATAGCTATGAGGATTTGCCGAGTAATTAAAATGTGGGATACAATGAAAAAATAATCATTTACTTAGAAACAAAAAGATTATATTGATAAATGATAAATGAATTATTGAAAAAGATAATTCATTTATGCTCCAAGATTTGGAGCATGGGTAACCAGGATGGGGACACTATTAACTTTCACATTAGCTTTCACAGGCTGGCATTGAGTGTCTGCAGCTTGAGTGGAAAAGACAGCAGGAGGAGCGTGTTTAAGGAGTGAGATCAGGAATTCAGTTTTAGATGGCTTTTCTTGATAACTTCAACATCTGTATAACTCACTCTGGATTCTTGGTCCCATGGCATCCTCCACCAAGGAATCTTACACTCCACTCCCCCTATGATGACTACTCCAAGGATGTGGTTGCCATGGTCATTTCCTGGATCCTGTCATTGCCAACAATCATTCCACCTCCAAAGATCGATTTCAAGTATCTCACTTTCTGGTTACCACCTTGTAATCTACAGCTCACTCTTCAATGTTAAACTTGCCCTCTTCTTTGGCCCCACTGAGAAATCCAATCCAATGACCTCACAAGACTGTTGCTATAGTTCTGTGCTCCTTTTCATCTACCCACACCTTTCCTTACCGGCCTTAGATGCCATGGTCAATTATTACATCAAAACCCTAGCATGCTCACTCGGATCCCCTTTTCCTGCTTTTCCCATCATACTCCATGTCACAAAACCCTGGGGTCCTAGTAAATCTCATCTCTTTACTACTTTATTACTACACTTGAGTTCCAGGATATAACTGGTGAAAAGCTCACAAGTGTGCTGACTAGTGTCACTTTAAACTTATAAAGTCAAACTATCCCTGTTTGCAGATGCCATGATCTAGAAAACCCTATAGTCTTGGCCCAAAAGCTTCTAAAGCTGATAAACAACTTCAGCAAAGTCTCAGGATAAAAAATCAGTGTACAAAAATCACTAGCAGTTCTATGCACCAACAATTGTCAAGCTGAGAGCCAAATCAGGAGCACAATCCCATTCACAACTGCTACAAAAAGAATAAAATACCTAGGCAAACAGCTAACCAGAGAGGTAAAAGATCCCTAAGATGAGAACTACAAAACACTGCTCAAAAAAATCAGAGATGACACTAACAAATGGAAAAACAGTCCATGCTCATGGATAGGAAGAACTAATATCATTAAAATGGCCACACTGCCCAAAGCAATTTATAGATTCATGCTGCTCATGTTAAACTACCAATGACATTCATCACATAACTAGAAAATACCATTTTAAAATTCATATGGAACCAAAACAAAAGAGCTCGAATAGCCAAGACAATCCTAAGTAACAAGAATAAAGCTGGAGACGTCACACTACCCTGCTTCAAGCTGTATACTACAAGGCTGCAGTAACCAAAACAGCATAGTACTGGTACAAAAACAGACACATAGACCAATGGAGCAGAATAGAAAACCTAGAGATAAGGCCGTACACCTACAATCATCTGATTGTCGACAAACCTGACAAAAACAAGCAATAGGGAAAGGATTCCCTATTCAATAAAGGGAGCTGGGATAATTGGCTAGCCATATGCAGAAGATTGAGACTGGACCCCTTCCATACAGCATATACAAAAATCAACTCAAGATGCATTAAAGACTTAAATGCTGGCCGGTGTGGTGGCTCATGCCTATAATCCCAGGACTTTGGGAAGCCAAGACAGGCAGATCACCTGAGGTCAGGAATTTGAGACCAGCATGGTCAACATGGCAAAAGCCCAACTCTACTAAAAATACAAAAATTAGCTGGGCATGGTGGCATGCACCTGTAATCCCCAGCATCATCCTGATACCAAAACCTGGCAGAGACACAACAAAAAGAACAAAGTTTCAGGCCAATATCCCTGATGAACTTCAATGATACAAGTTTAACTATGTAACAAACATGCACATGTACCTCTGAACTTAAAAGTTAAATTTTAAAAACCAAAGATCCAGTGGTCACTCAACTCTGCTTAGCCACCCTGGCTTACATGCTTAATAAATTTACTTTCTCATTCTCTGGGTGACCATTGTATATCTTCTGTGATGTTTTCAAACATGTTAATTTTCCATTTCCCCATTTCAGGGAAATTCAGTATTTCCCTGAGAGAAATATTGTCAGCTGGTGATTGCATTTCTTATTAAACTGAGAAAACTTTAGCAGGAAGCAAGGCAAAATGCACAAGTACCGATAGAGACAGGGTGGCAGATTTGGTCTGAGGGAGATGAGGGAGCATTCTGCCTTGCTTCCCCCTCAAGTGAGTGAACATCACTGTGCCTCTTTGGAGTTACTTCTTTGATCTGAATTCTGTCTCTTCTCACCTATTAAACAAGATTTCTTCTACAACTATTTTTTCTCTCATCACCTGAATCTTTACTGCCCTCCACCTGCTAGATTATTCCCAACTACATTCAAAAGTGCCATAATAAAACCCATCTTAACAAAAACATTTCCACTCACCCCACATTTCATTTAGGCCACCTCCCCATTTCTTTGCCTCTCTTAAAAACAACTCCTCAAAAGAGTTTTCTCTGCATGATTTCAGTTTCTTACTTCCATTCTCCTTTCAGCCCATCTCAAATACAAACTACCTCATCAAGTCACTGAAACTACTCTTTCAAGGTTGTTAACAATCTTTAGGTTGCCAACTCTAGTGACCAATTTTCTGTTTCACCTTATTCCAAATCTCCACAGCATTTGACAGAGTTGGTTCCTTCCTGTCTCCTTAAATACTTCCTTCACTCGATTTTCAGGGCACCACCCCTTTTCCTACTCTTTCCTCCTAGCTCAGCAATGACACCTGAACAATCTCTTTTGCATGTCTATCTTGAAGTGCCTCAGGGCACAGTCCTCATGCTTCTCTCTCATGATGGCCTCACTCGTGATCTCAGTCATGCCCCCAAGATTGTAAATACCATCTAGAGTAGTGCCCCCTTATCCACGTGGAGTATGTTCCAAGACTCCCAGCGGATGCTTGAAACCATGAACAGTACCAAATCCTATATAGACTATGATTTTTCTCATACATACATACCTATGACAAAGTTTAATTTATAAATTAGGTGCAGTAAGAAATTAACAACAATAATAATAAAAGAAAACAAGTATAACAGTATACTATAATAAAATTATATAAATATGGCCTCTCTCTCTCTCTCCCTTCCTTTTCAAAATATCTTCTTGTACTGTGGCACAGGTAACTGAAACCACAGAAAGGAAACTGGATAAAGTGGAACTACTATATATGCTGAGTGCTCCCAAGCACCAAAATGATGAGTCTCATTGCCCCCAGGAGTTCCCAACTGGATGTTTAGTGGGCATCTCAGTCTGAACAAGGTCAGAACAGAACTCTTGATTTCTCACACATATTCCCTCCACACACACATATTCAAACCTCCTGTGTTTGCTCCCAGTTTTCTTTTAATACATGGCACCAGTACTTCTCAGTTGCTTTATTAGTTTGCTACTGTTGCCTTATTAGTTTGCTACTGTTGCCTTATTAGTTTGCTACTGTTGCCATCACAAAATACCACAGATTGGTGGATTAACAAAGAGATTTATTTGCTCTTGATTCTGAGGCTAGGAACTCAAGATCAAGATGTTTGCACTTTTAGTTTCTTCTGAGACCTCTCTCCTGGGCTTGCAGACAGTGGACTTCTCCTTGTGCACACATTGTCATCTCTCTGTGCACACACACGTGTCTGGTGTCTTTCTGTGTGTACAAATGTCCTTTCTGTACAAGGATTGTCAGTCATATTGGATTAGGGTCCACCTTAACGGCTTCATTTTAACTTAATCACCTCTTGAAAGACCTTGTCTCCAAATATAGTCACATCCTGAGGTACTGTGGCTAGAACTTCAACATATAAATGCTGGACACGGGGAGATACATAATTTGGTCAATAACAGTTGCTCAATCCAAAACTTCAGATGACATTCCTGTTTCTCTCTTTTCCTACTTATCAATGAATCCTTTTGATCTAGCTTAAAGTATGTCTGAAATTTGATCAGACACAATCTCTCCTTCTAGAACCTAGATACTAGAGTCTCCCCAGAACTGGTATCCATATTTCCAAACTTGCCCACACAGTAGTTAGAGGGAAAAATAAATACATTAATTCATTATTTCAGTGGCTTCCTGATGCACTACGAATAAAATCCAAACCCCTTACATTTGTCCACATGATCCAGCCCCTGCCTCTCCCTCCTATCTCAGCAACCATGTGTCTCTCCTTGATTTCCACGTTCTAGCCACACTGTGCTTCTTGCCATCTTTATACACATCATAGACACTCCAGCATCAGACATGTTACATTTTCCAATTTCTCTGACTGAAGTACTAGTCCCCTATATCTCTACCTCCCAGTGATGCTCCATCCCTTTACCCTACTCTATTTTCTTCAGGGTTCATGTCACTCTCTGAATTATGTTTAGTTATCCATTGCCTGTCTCTGCAACTAAAATGTAAAGTCTGAGATGGCATAGACCTTGCTACTTTGTCTACTGTTATATTTGCAGTGCTTAGAGTATGATCACATATAGTACATGCTCAACACTTAGTGAGTACATAGATCAATGGATAAGTGAATATTATTTTTACCACCAGTTTGCAGTTTTAAAAATGGAAGCTGAGACATTTTGAGCAAGTTGTCCAAGGTCATATGGCTCTAAATGGTCACTGCAGAGCCACTTACTTTAAATCCGCATCTTGTGTGTTCTTATCACAACACACTGTCTAGCTGGGACTTAGAACAGTCATCGGAATTAAAATTTTAAAATAATTGGAAGATTTAATATTAAATTGTTGTCACTTTAACTTACTCTTATGTCATCTTGTGACAGCCAGACGTGTTCTTCCACAGTACCAGAATGGAGACATGTAACTTACGCTCCCCCTACTCAGAACACAAACACAGCAGAAACCACACCTTCCAGAGAAAAACAGATGTACAGAGACTGTGGGAAAATCATTCATTTTTCGGCCCAGCGTGGTGGCTTACTCCTGTAATCCCAGCACTTTGGGAGGCCGAGGCAGGCGGATCACGAGGTCAGGAGATCAAGACTATCCTGGCCAACATGGTGAAACCCCGTCTCTACTAAAAATACAAAAATTAGCTGGGTGTGGTGGCGCATGCCTGTAATCCCAGCTACTCGGGAGGCTGAGGCAGGAGAATCACTTGAACCAGGGAGGCAGAGGTTGCAGTGAACAGAGATTGCACCACTGCACTCTAGCCTGGCGACAAAGTAAGATGCTGTCTCAAAAAAAAAAAAAAAAGAAAAGAAAAAAAGAAAATCATTCATTTTTCCCTTAGTGTCCTGTCCAAAAAAATGAAGGAACTTTTAATAGTGAGGAAATTTTTCCTGGCTCCACATCTGCTATTGTTTTCAAAATTTTTTGTTGTTGTTGTTGTTTTAGATAAGCTCATAGACTCTCAGTTGTATTGTTTTTCACCAGAACATTTTAAAGTTTAGATTTTACTTCTGTGAGTGGCTTAAGTAACAGAAATTTATTATCTCCCAATCCTGGAGGCTACAAGTCTAAGATCAAGGTGTTGGCAGGGTTGGTTCCTCCTGATGACTGCGAGAAAGAATTTGTTCCATGGCATTCTGCCTGTGTTTGTGTCTGTCTCCAAATTTCCCCTTTTTAAAAGAACTCTAGTCATACTGAATTCATGCCCACCTTCGTAATGTCATTTTGACTTGATTACCTCTGTAAACATCCTATCTCAAAATAACGTTATAGACTGAGGTACTGGGATTTAAAATATCAGCATGTGAATGTTGGGGTAGGGGTGGGGGGCACCATTCAGCCATTAACAATTCTTACAAGTACTCTAATGAATCAGATATTCCATTGCCAGAAAATTGTAAAAGGAACAAATCAACCTCTTGTACGATATCCTCAAACTCACCATTTCTGGAAAGAAAGGGGGAGCAGATAAAAAAATAATATATTCACTGAGAACATACTATTATGTCATTATTTAATTCAATTTCATTGAATTAATTTCAAGTCAATGTTATCTAATGAATTCATTACATTATCTTATTCTACTCTTAAAACATTCAGGTGAATAATATTCCTACTTGACAAAGAAAGGTATTAAGATAAAGATAGGCAAAGTGAAATATTTGTTGTCAACATAATGGAAAAGTTTTGATGTCTTGGCATTTTTTATGTGCTTCTAAAGCCTTGCTTTAATGTATGCTAACCTTCTCATGACTCCTGCCTTTAATAAAAGAGAAGTAGGAATCAGTATCTGGTCACAAAGTTTTTATAGTCTAGCTATATACAGTTTTGTATATAGCTATATAAAATGTATATAAAATGAGCTATATACAAAACTGAAGATGAATTCAAAACCAATTATCAACAACACTAAGTTTAAATGTCTTGAGACTTTGTCTTATTCATCAATGAGGCCTCAGCACAGAGTCAAATGCCTAGCACAAAAAGGATGCTCAATACATATTTGCCAAATGAATAGGTGAATAAGTGCATGAACAAATAGCAGCATGTTAAATACGACTCATTCAGCAAGCTATTTACTGAATGCCTCTTATGAGCCAAGTATGTGCCAGGTACTGCTTCAAAGGGTACAGAAATCCACATGCCTTAAAGGGGGAAAAGCTGGAGAATGAATCAAATAAGGTCAAAATCCTCCCATGATTCACCTACAGAAGGATCACTCCAGCCCCACTTGTGAGAATAAGACTCCTACTATTTTCCAAGAACTCTAGGATACAATTATTGAAAGAACCAATATTTATTGAGTGTTTACATGTTGAAAGGCACTGTTTTAATTACTTTTTACATGTGGATACATTTCTTGCTTACAACATCCCCATGAGCTGGGTATTGTTACTACTCCCATTGGAATACAATACATGTGAAGAAACTAAAACGCAGGTATTAAAACCAAATATGACAAAATGTTAACAGTCATTGAATTCAGGAACTAAATTTAAGGGTGATTAATGCAGTTTAATTTGTATAGTTATTCAAAAATTTTCATGATAAAACACTTACGAAAAAGAATAGGTTTTGAGCAGTTTAGATCAAGGTGATTAAAGATCTCTCTCTCTCTCACACACACACACACACATCCTAACTTACAGTTCAATAAAGGAGGAAAAATGCTAAGAATCTAAGGCACAGTAGGACTCATCTATTGGTAGGTGCATGCCTATTCCCTCCCAAGTTTCTCAGATCCTTGAGGGTAGGGACTGTGGCCTCTAACCACGTATTCCCAGCACTCAAAACTGAATCTAAAACATGGTCAATGCTTAATGATGCTCAATGAACAAATGAATGAAAGAATGGGAATGAGAGGTCCAGTCTGATGTAGGGCAGGGAGATGGTTAGAACCATGGCATATCAGTTTCCCAGGGCTTCTGAAACAAACTATCCCAAATGGGCATCTTAAAACAATAGAAATTGTTTGCTTTACAGTTCTGGAGGCTAGAAATCCAAAATCAGGGTGTCAGCAGGGTCGCACTTCCCCTGAAATGTGTAAAAGAGAATCCTTCCTTGCCTTTCCTAGTGTCTGGAGTTGGCAACCACCAATCCTTGGCATCCCATGGCTTCCTGCTGGACCACTCCAGTCTCTGCATTAGTCATCACATGGCATTCTCCTTGGGTGTCTCTCTTTCTTCTTCTGATAAGGAAACCAGTCCTATTGGAATAAGGGTCCATCCTATTTCAGTATGACCTCATCTGAACTAATGATATATACAAAGACACTATTTTTAAATGAGGTCAGATTCTGGGCTACTGTGGATTAGGACTTCAATATATCTTTTGAGGGGTCATGATTCAACCGAGAACGTATGGTACCAGGAGAGATGCATCCATCCTAACACTCCTTATCTCTCCGAATGTCCAAAAGAACACAAATTTAACCAGACTGCTTCAGTGTGTAAGATGGGGAACAAGCTTAATATGTGTTTATTGACAATCCTGACATGGCAAGAAATTTTATAATCTCCGCCAATCAAATGCCAGCAACAGCTGGCTTTCTCCCAGTGCCAAGTCAGCTTTCCCAAATAGTTTATGACTGGCTTCTCAGCAGCTATTTATGTTTTCAGAATATTAAGCAGTGTGTAGTCACTTTCTCAGGGAGGGCTTCTCAGTGCGGTTTCTGAAAATGTGCTGAATGTGTTTCCGAAGAGGAAAGGCGCCAGGGGGCCTTTAATGGGGCACGCTGAGCCTTGTAATCACAAACAGATGAGAGCTTCCTGGTTCTGACTCCAAGAAACCAGCAAGAGTCCCCAAAATCAGCTCACAATCAGCCTGGGCAAAATCACCATCTTACAAAAATTGTCATGGGCTCCTTCCCTCCATCCTACGAAGTCCTCAACCCTCCAGGAAACTCAATTTGATATGGTAAAGGGACCCAGTCTTCCTAGCTTTGTGGTCTAGAATTCACAAAAGGCCTTCTGTGGCCTCAGATTAACATAGAGAGCTCCCCAAAATGATGATGTACTGAGCACAGCCAGGGCTTTGTCTCCTGCTCCATGTATCCATTGACACTGGTGAGCTCTTGCATCTGCTAAGATTCTAGAGAGCTAGTAACAGAATCTGAGTATAACTTAAACGAAGGGAGAAAAGTGCTTATTGGATGGCTACTGTGGTAGTGTGTGCAACCACAGGAAGCCTGAACAATCTCAGACCCCTGGGGATGTAATAAGGTGTTCAGGAATGGGGAAACTGACGTTGATGTTCTCATTGTGGAAAGATCCAAGAGCCCTGGGTGCCTGTGGGTCTTTAGCCAAGATTCCAATTTTTAGCCTCACTAGCGTTATCTGCCCCCTTGGGTAAAACAACAGAGAGGGAAAAGCCAGTCCTCAAGTGAAAGAATGCTATTATCATATGCAAAGAGAGGAAGCAGTGTGCTGAGTGGACAGCAGCACTAGCTCCCACCAGGAGACCGAGGCATATGACTGCCAGAGGACTCACTTAACCTTGCCCAGCAGCAGGCAGATCTACCACAGCCTGTTTTCCTGAGGCCATGCTCCAGGGAGCCGTGTAAGATCAGTGAGGCTCTGGGTCTGCCCAAACCATGGACAATGGGTACCAAATGGAGAAATAACCTACCCAAAAAATGTCTAATTAGGGATTCCCATAAGAGAGTCCACCAAGCAAGATCAATCAATGACTTTTAATATCCTTCTTCCTGCCTAGAGCTAGCACCTAACATAAAATGCAAAGACCAGTGAGCTCTGCTCTAACTCCTATAGGAGATAAAACAGTTTCCTTAGTCTGACATTTAATACTATCTGTAGCAGTAGCTTTTTACCTCCAGGATACTTTCCAGAATGTTCTGAGGCTCAAACTGTGTTCTCACAGTACCTTGTACAAAGAGTCACTTCTGCATGTACCACATTATAAAGCTTCTATGAGCAAGTAGAATTCACCTAATTTCCCTAAATACAGGTAATTTTATGGGCAGAGAGGATGAGAAGAGAGCCTGCAAAGCAAAAGGAAACCTATTAGCAAAAGGACAACTTAGGAATAACACAAGGAATCATCAGAGGCAGAAAAGAAGTCCTATTTCAGAGGCAGAAAAGAAGTCCTATTAGGGGCATTGTGTTTATTTAGAGGAATAAAACATTAAGCAATATTCAAAAACTATAAATTATTTAAAAATAATAAATGTGATTACATTAAAAAGTAAAAAATAAATTTATGAATGTCTTCTCACCAAAAATCTACATACAAAATTAAAAGACAAAGAGAAAACAAAAAAGAAACTTATAACAACTATATCAAAGGATGTTAATTTGTCATGCTATAGAGTTCACACTAATAAAGGGAATAATAACATAAGCAGCATATATAATTGCTCCACAAATATTGTTCACCTGTTAAGTGTTCAGTTCAGAAAAATATATAAATTGTTTAGAATTATATAAACAGAAGCCTAACTTCTCTCAATGATTTAATAAATGCAAATTAAAACAACAGGATATAGTTATTTTTACCTATCAAATTGGCAATGAGTAAAAGGGATTTCAAAACATGGATTTGGCAAGATTTGGAGGAAATGTATATTCACACACTGGTAATGAGAGTACAAATTGGCATAACTTTTTTGAAGGTCAATTTGGCAAAAGATCAATATCTATTATAATGAAATACCCTTTAATTCAGACCTTCTGCTCCAAATAATTTCTGTGTACAGATATACCCACAGAGGCACACAAGGATGTATGGCTAAAAATATTCATTGGAGTACTGCATGGAAAAGAAATTTAAAACATAAAACGCTCCAAACTGAAAATAATCTGCATGTTCATTAATAGATGATGTATACATAAATCATGGTACATGTATATAATAAATACCACGAAACCATTAAAAAGAATGTCCTAGAATGATATAAAGAAAATGGTATATACTAATATAAAAATATCTACAATATATTAAAATGAAAAAAGAAGGCGCAGAAAAGAGTTCATCAAATCTTTTCAAATATTTAATTGGCAAAATATAGAACTTTCTTTGTTTTGTGAGTGTATCAGGTATGAAGATAGGAGTGTGTGTATTTGCATTCTATATTTGCATATGTTTGTTATATGTATAATAATTTCTATTTCATTGTGTTTATCTTTCTCTACCTATTGCATGAAATTCATGTTTTTAAATCTATACTTTTTAAAATGTTTATCTGATTTTTGGTCATAACATTCTTGTAGACTATTTTCCTTCCCTGGAGCTTTTATTACTATTATTATCATCATTATTAGTGATGGTTAATTTTAATGTGTCAACTTGACTGAACCATGGGGTCCTAGATTGCACATTATTTTGGGGTGTGTCTGTAACGGTGTTTCCGGATGAGATTAGCATTTGAATCACTAGATTCAGTAAAGTAGAACACCCTCCCAATTGGGTAGGCATCATCCAATCCCCTGAGGGTCTGAGAAGAACAAAAAGGCACAGGAAGGAAGAATTCACTTCTTTTGCTTTCTGACAGCTTGCTTGAACTGAGACTTAAGTCTTCTGCCTTTGATCTGGGATTTAGGCCATCAGCCCACTTGGTTCTCAAATCTTCAGACTTGGACTGAGTTACACCAGCAGCTATGATGGATCTCTAGTTTGCAGATTGTAGATGATGGGACTTCTCAGCCTCCATAATCATATGAGACACATATGGTAATCATATGAGACACATATGGTAATCATATGAGACACATATGCTAATCATATGAGACACATGATAATCATGAGACACATATGCTAATCATATGAGACACATATGCTAATCATATGAGACACATATGCTAATCATATGAGACACATAATCATATGAGAGAAAGTAAAAAGGAAAACAGGGTATATGCCCTATTTTATACCCAATATACCATAATTGTGTATATATGTATATATGTGTGTACATATATATACACACACTATATTTTTAGCGTATGTGTATATAATGTGTATCTATACCCAATTTTTTTCTGTTTCTTTGGAGGACATTAATATAATACTTATTCTGTATTTTTATTATATCCTCACATTTTAATCCAGCTCTCAAACATACTACATATCCAACACAGGCTCTCCTTTCCCTCTTTCCCAAATCCAGCAAGTTTTGCACAGTTTGTAAAATTTTTTGACCATTTAAATAAGAGAACTTTGTGTTTGAAAATCCTAACTTCAAGCATACAAGTCCTAAAAGACAAACTTATAAAGGTGGCTTGGGGCTTTCCCTCAAGGCCAGAAAGGCAACAACATCATTTGAGAGAGAGATTTGCAGTCCTTGCCCCCGAATAGTAATACCACTACTGTGCACAATACTCTGTGAGCAAAATCCTCAAAGCTGGACTGGTTCTATCTGTTGGGTCTGCTCTGTCTTTCTGATAAGCACATCCCAGGAAAGGAAAGAAATATGGTTGACTAGTTAGGTGAAGGCAGGTCATTTGTGGTTCCTTCTCTGTTTCAGGAACATGGTCAAGGACAGCTTGACCACCCAGGTTTAAGTAACGGTTTCTCAGTTTACATGGTTTACACAGGGACCCCAGGACAATTACTTCAGAATATAGAGAGTTTCCCAGAGACGCACAGTCCTCCTGGGAACAAGAACCAGCTGGGTGTGAGGCTTGTGCTCTTGCTCTGAAAGGAGCATTCCCACACCATTCAGTGACCCAACAGAGAGATATGCACACATTGGGGACCAGAGAGACATTTTTTGAATCAGTGCTAGAAGTCACAACTACAAATTCTCTTCCAGATTGTTTCCTTATTAATGGCTGTGAAACATTACAGCCAAAATCTTCAGGAAAGGCACTATGAACCAACATGGCACTCAGTTCTCTAATTAGAAACATAATATTTCAGCTTGGCTCAAGTGTTGGAAGTCACTGTGGCAGAGAGCAGATCAGCAAAATGCCCTGAGAGCCACGCAAAGGAGACAGTCATTTAGGGGGAGGAGGAGACCTGGCACGGGTCACATTTTAAGTAATAAAAAAATAATAGCAGCAACAAGCACTTTGTCATGTTCAATATGTAGCAAGTTCAGTTCTAACTTCTTTCGTGATGGTCATTTAGTCCCCACTACAGCCCTATGGTCCCTGTCCCTGTTATTGCCACATGGCAAGCCAGGAGGCCTAAAAATAGAAGGAGTAATGTGGCAAAGGCACTCAGCTAGTTAATGTGGAGATGGCTGGCATTGGAACCCAGGTAGAACGGGTCTAGACCCATCCACATAAACTCTGCTATGCTACCTCTCTATGCCTTAACTGGATGCCTCCATCAAGACTCTCCTCCCTCCTGATTTCAGAACAAGTGCAATGACTACTCATAATTGCAATCTCTGTTTGAAATTTCATCTGTTACAACTTGATTTTTATTGCCTCAATTGCTTTGCATCAAGTAGAAATATCACAGGCAGATGTTGGAATGAGACCAACCCCTGTTTGGAATTTGCTCAGCCCCTTGCTCTCTTGTTAGACCTTAAGCTGAGCGTCTACTCTCTCTAACTAAAGTTTTCCCATCTGGAAAACTAGAATAACAACACCCACCTTACAGGGTTCACAGACTAAAGGAGACATTTGCAATTCACCTGGTGGAGGAACAAACACATAGGATGTGCTCAATATACATTGGTTCCCTTCCCTGTCTTTTCCTTTTCCACAGTGCCCTACTTACACTTATTCACCTCAGGTGTTAATAGAAAAACACTTTCCTGTTCTACAACAGCCCTCATCTCCACTCTGGCTAAGAGCAACCACACACAGAGGCACTCAATCCTTCATTCGCTTACTCATTCACTAACACCAGGTAACATGCACCTTGGTGGGGAGTATTTGTTTCCCAGGGCTGCCTTAGAATACCACACACTTGGTGGCTTAAGACAAGGGAAATTTATTGTCTCACAGATCTGCAGAGAAAAAGTCTGAAATCAAGGTTTTAGCAAGGCCATGCTCCCTTGGAAGCCCTTAGGGGAGGATCCTTCCTTGTTTCTTCCAACTTCTGGTAGCCCTGGGCTTCCCTGACTGGAAGGTGCAGCATTTAGACCTCTTTCCATGGTCATGTTGCATTCTCCCCATGTGCCTCTGTCTTCAGATGGTGTTTTCCTCTTTTTAGAAGTATGCCAGTCATATTGGAGGAAGGACCCATCCTAATGACCTCATCTTAACTTGATCAAATTTGCAAAGACCCAAATTATTTCCAAATAAGGCCATGTTGCCAGGTACCAGAGGTTAGAAATTTAACATGTTCTTTGTGGGTTCACAATGCAACCCATAAGAGGGATGACAAATGCAGAATGGTGCATCATGGATCCAGGGGAGGCAGATGGGGAAACTGAGGCACATACTTGGAACTTTTGGTCAATTTGTTTCTCTCCTGTTTCCCAGCATGAGTCTCCCATCATGGCTATGCACTCTGCGGGGAGGAAAACTGTGGCACAGGTCAGAAGTATTGAGGGAAACTCCTTCATAAGAAGCCAAGGAGTTGGCAGTCAGCGTTTCTCCTTGACACCTACTATGCACTGCACACACTCCAATCACCTAATTGAATCCTCCCAAAAACCCTATGAGGTTACAAAAGGTGGAAGTGAAGCAACTCATGAATGATTAAGCAGCTTACTGCTGATAAGGTTCAGGGCTGGAATTTGAATCCAGCTCTGCCTGGCTCCAGAGCCTGTGAATAGACAAGAACCATTTAATAGAAAATTTGTCACAGATGTTCAGTGCCTCATGCACATGAAGAATTAAGGTTAGCATATTGTGATATCATTGTGGATCCTTCATTGTTATTTGCCACATGGAAATGGCAACCAACCCATGTGGAACAGCTCACCAAGGAGATGCAGGGTTACTTATTTAATTGACTGCCCTCCACCTTTCCTCTCCTTTCCTCAAATCCCATTTTGTCTCTGGGCACAGATGGAGCATTCACTGAGGTGTTTGTGCAGCTGTAGCCTATGGGAACTCCCACAAATCAGCCACAGGGTGGAGCACTAAGATGGGGTGTTGCATCTGTGACTGCTCACCACACCCAAGTTGTCTTCCCTGCTGTCCACCAGCTTGACCTTAGGCAAGTTACCGAACATCACTGAGCTTCTGTTTTCCCATTTGTAAAATGAGGATAATTATACCTATTCAGAGGTTGTTGTGAAGATTAAGGTAAATGTGGCAACACATGAAAAACCAGTGGTACAGCACCTGATACTTAGTATGTGTTTAACTAATATAACTTTCTTAGGTCTATAAGCCAATGGGTTCTCCTATATTTTAGCTCATTGCACTAGATTCCTATGACATGATCTAAATGGGGAAGGAGTGGAATGAGAGATCACTTTAACCTTAAAACACAAAAAAATGGGATTTTTCTCAAAGGCAGTCATATTTCAAACCAGGGGGTGCAGGGTATAAGAAAGCACAGGGACCTTTAGTTTCCTAAGGCAGGCATAAGGTGGCTAGATGACTCAACTGAAATGTATCTTCTCACAGTTCTGGAGGTTGGAAGCTTGAAATCAAGGTGCTGGCAGAGCCATGCTACCTCTGAAGCTCCTAGGGGATGAGACTTCCTTGCCTCTTTAAGCTTCTGGTAGTTACAGGAGTTCCTCAGCCCAAAAATGCATCACTCTGATCTCTCTGTCCATCTGCACATAGTCTTCTGCCTGTGTCTTTGTGTCTTCATTTGGCTATCTTCTTATAAAGATGCCAGTCATACTGGATTAGAAACGCACCTTACTTCAGTATGACCTCACTTTAACTAATTGCATCTACAATAACCCCATTTTTAAATAAGTTAACATTCTGAGGTACTGAGCATTAGAACTTCAATATACTCTTTGTGTAAGACACACCATAAATGACCATGTGGACTGAACTTCCAGAGAATTGATTTCCACTCCCCCAACCAGGGCCTAGGCTGTGGTTTGCCTGATGGGGTCATTGAACCCTTAGGCTCAGGAGAACCCAGCATGCATAAGTCTCTTCCCAAGTCTACACTCAGTGACATCATGCTGATGGTTTGAAGTCAGCCAGGTGGGAATATTCACACCATGCAAATTAGTAAAAGCTGCTCAGAGAGCCTGTTGTTCAATATTCACCAGCCCACTACTGTAAGTCACTAAGCTAAGGGAGTCACTTGTCTACTGTGAGATAGAAAAGACCCAAGACCCATGGGTTTCAGGAGATGAGAGTGTGTAGAACTGTAGAGAACTCCACTATTTATTGAGGAAGTCAGTTCACTTCTCCAAGAAAGTATGTAAATGCAGGATACCTCCCCTCTGCTACCCAACAGGCCCATGTTGAAGGCTGAAAGAGATAATGGTATAAGTACAATGTGTTCTTTTCAAAAAACAGAATTTTGCTGCTTTTTTGTTTTTTTAACAGAATCTTGTTTTATTCATCATGAAAAGTACAAAAAGCCTCAGACATAATCCACAGTGGGTGTATTAGTGCATTCTCATGCTGCTATAAATAACTGCCTGAGACTGGGCAATTTGTAAAGAAAAGAGGTTTAATTGACTGTGGGGCTAGGGAGGCTTCAGAAAACTTACAGTCATGGTGGAAGGAAAAGCAAACATGTCCTTCTTCACATGGCAGCAGGAAGGAGCAGAATGAGAGCTGAATGAAGGGGGAAGCCCCTTATAAAACCATCAGATCTCATGAGAACTTATTCACTCTCATGAGAACAGCATGGGGGAAACAGCCCCCATGATTCAATTACCTCCCACCGGGCTCCTCCCATCACATGTAGTGATTATGGGAACTACAATTCAAGATGAGATTTGGGCATGAACACAGCCAAACTGCATCATTCTGTTCATGACCCCTCACAAATCTTATGTCTTCATATTTCAAAACATAATCATGCCCTTGCAACAGTCGCCTAAAGTCTTGTCTGAGACAAGGCAAATCCCTTCTGCCTATGAGCCTGTAAAAATCAAAAGTTAGTTACTTCCTAGATACAATGAGGGTATAAGCACTGATTAAATACATCCCTTCCAAATGGGGGAAATTGGCCAAAACACAGGGCTACAGGTCCCATGCAAGTCTGAAATCCAGTAGGGCAGCCAAATTTTAAAGTTCCAAAATGATCTCCTTTGACTCCATGTCTCACATCCAGGTCACACTGATACAAGAGGTGGGCTCCTATGGCCTTGGGCAGCTCTGCCCCTGTGGCTTTGCAGGGTACAGCTCACCTCTCAGCTGCTTTCATGGGCTCTTGTTGAGTGTCTGTGGCTTTTCTAGGCACACAGTGCAAGCTATTCATGGATTTACCATTCTGGGGTCTGGAGGACAGTGAACCTCTTCTCACAGATCCACTAGGCAGTGCTCCAGTGGGAACTCTGTGTCGGGGCTCCGACCCTACATTTCCCTTCCACACTACCCTAGCCGATGTTTTTTATGAGGGCTCTTCCCATGCAGCAAACTTCTGCCTGGACATCCAGGCATTTTCATACATCCTCTGAATTCTAGGTAGAGGTTTCCAAACCTCAGTTTTTGACTTCTGTGTTCATGCAGGCTAAACACCACGTGAAAGTCATCAAGGCTTGGGGCTTAGACCCTCCAAAGCCATGGCCCAAGCTGTACCTTGGCCTCTTTTAGCCATGGCTGGAGAGGCTGGGATGCAGGGCATCACGTCTCTAGGCTGTATACAGCAGGAGGGCTCTGGGCTTGCCCATGAAACCATTTTTTCCTACTAGGGCTCTGCGCCTGTGATGGGAGTGGCTGTCATGAAGGTTTCTGAAATGCTCTGAAGACATTTTCCCCATTGTCTTGATGACTAACATTCTGCTCTTCATTACTTATGTAAATTTCTGCAGCAGGCTTTAATTTCACCTCAGAAAATGGGTTTTTCTTTTCTATTGCATTGTCAGGCTGCAAATTTTCCAAACTTTAATGCTATTCTTCCTCTTGAGTGCTTTGCCGCTTAGAAATTTCTTCTGCCAGATACCCTAAATAATCTCTCTCAAGTTCAAAGTTCTACAGATCTCTAACACAGGGCAAAATGCCACCAGTGTCTATGCTAAAGCATAACAAGGGTCACCTTTACTCCAGTTCCCAACAAGTTTGTCATCTGAGACCACCTCAGCCTGGACTTCATTGTCCATATCACTATTAGCATTTTGGTCAAAGCAATTCAATGAGTCTTTGGACTCATTCCAAACTTTCCCACATCTTCCTGTCTTCTGAGCTCTCCAAGCCTCTAGGAAGTTCCAAATTTTCCCACATTTTCCTGTCATATTCTGAGCTCTCCAAATGTTCCGACCTCTGCCTGTTACCCAGTGCCAAAGTCGCTTCCACATTTTCAGATATCCTTATAGCAGCACCCCACTCTACTGGTACCAATTTACTGTATTAGTCTGTTCTCATGCTGCTATAAATAACTGCCCGAGACTGGGTAATTTATAAAGAAAAGAGGTTTAATTGACTCACAGTTATATGGGGCTGGGGAGGCCTCAGGAAACTTACAATCATGGTGGAAGGGGAAGCAAGTATGTCCTTCTTCACATGGCAACAGGAAGGAGAAGAATGAGAGCCAAGCGAAGGGGAGGCTCCTTATAAAACCATCAGATCTCGTGAGAGCTTACCATCATGAGAATATCATGGAGGTTCAATTACCTCCCACCAGGTTCCTCCCACCACATGTGGGGATTATGTGAACTACAATTCAAGATGAGATTGGGGTGGGGACACAGCCAAACCATATCAGTGAGTGTCCAATAAATATTTATTAAATTGAAGTATTACTATCTTAATCAGAAGAGTGGGTTTTCTGTAGTTTGTTCATAATTTACCTCCAAAAAAAAGCATAAGTAAGTCTAGGATATTGACCAGTTGCTAAGCCAGAATGACTTCTTAAAAGACCTTGTCAACAATTTACCCAGCAGTGGCTAATGCTTTTCTGTCTGTCTCCAACTGGGACCCAGAAGAGAACATCATCTCTTTTCTCCTTCGTTTTCCCACACTTCCACCACCTTGTACACAGCTCCTATTCTAAGGCCTTACTTGGACTCTGAAATTAGCATCATAATGGGTCTTCCAGCTTCATATCTGCCCCACCAACTCAACTACTTCCTCATTTTGCTCCTGGGGTTTTCTTTGTAAAGACGTATCTGACCATTTCATCCCCCTGTCTAAAACCTGAAAATAATTTCTGTCACCCTCAAATACAATCCAAACTCCTTAGTATGGCATTCAAGTCTCTGGGGCTATTATCCAGTCTGGGTCTGGGTCTGGATAGGATCCTTTGATGCCTGATCCCACCTCAGATGCAGATGGGCAAGTAACCCAACTTAGCCAATTAGATTTTCCCAACCCTGGTCACTGTGGTTGGTAATCCAGGAAGACCACTGACCCAAATAAGGCCATTCAGTCTTACCTGGGGTTTATTTTTAAAAAAACAATAAAGTTCCTCTTTATTTCAAGTCATTAGGCTGGAAATAAATAATTCTAGACATATCTATGATTGTTTCTTACCGCATAGGAATTCTATATTCCATCTTGGCAATAAGAAAACACACATACACACACACACACACACACACACACACACACACATACAAACAGAGAGAGAGAGAAAGAGAGTCTCAGGAAAGGGAAGATAGAAAGCTAGAGGCAGAAGAGAGAAGTGAGGTCTTTAAGTTTGGGTCCAGTTGCTCTGGGGCCATCTTTTTTGGCCCAACTCATGCTTTGCCACACAAGTCCATCTCCATTACACCTAAACCATCTCCAGTTGGGTTTCTGTGATGGAAAAGAATCCTCACAAACAAGACAACCATTGACATTCTGTCCCCAGCTTGTCCTTCCAGCCTTGCCCATTTTTCTTCCCTGGACTCTCTCCTCCATACCTTTGCACAATCTGATGTATATTGCTAAAATTCTCTTGTCCACTGTTTAGGCTTCTACTTTTTTTTCATCTTGATTGTGTGTTTCTTTGTAAGCTTTTGGTCTGTCTTTCCCAGTGTGGATGAATTTCAAATGATCAAAGTATAAATTCACTGCAGTATCCCTGACACCTAGACAGGGCTGGGGATATAGTATTTGTACAACAAATATTTTGCTGAAGAAATAAACACATTTATCCTCAAAATGGGAGAGAAGGTGGTCATGATAAAAGGTTGCAGGCTTAATGTCTTAGCTTTGCTAGACTATGAACTCGCTGAGAGCAGGCAACAATTCTTACCATGTCAAAAGCCCCAGCCCAGTGTGCAGTTCCTTGCACATGGGGGTGCCCAGTAAAAGGGAATAGGCTCGCTTTGTCTATAAGCCTGTGGGGTCTGAAGAAAGCCCCAGGAATCCCTAAACATTAGGGGCACTCAATAAACCTGTGTTTAAACCTAGGTGACAATTAGCCTAGTTTTAAGCACAGTTTTAATGAGTGCCCCCAATGACTTCTGGCTTCTTCCCTACTCTTTTGGAAGGAATAATAAAATTAATTTATTACTGATAAGAGCAGCCAATAACTTATCTCTTACTAAAGGCAATATAATTTTTTTGTAATTTTGCAGTTTTGTAGTATTATGTAATTTAGTCTATAGAAGAACCTTATATTGAAGCTATTATAAGTCTTTCCTTTTTACAGATTAGGAATTGAGGCTCAGAGCTGTTAAGTGACTTGCTCAGAAGCCCATGACAGTCAGTGTCAGGGAAGGACTGGAATCTGGGGCCATCGTCAACTAGCCCCTCCGCCACCACTCACTTAGTGGACACTCTGAGGCAGGCCCCATACTCACATTCAGGATAGAGATATCAGTGGGACACAACGCCTGTCCTTGAAGGGAACACAGAAACTGATGGCAACATGCAAGGGAGAACATCAGGGTAAGGTACAGGGAACAGAAGCTGAGGGTAGTGGGAACAGCAGCATCAGAAAAGGTCATGAGGACTGAATTTTGGAAGGTGAGTAGGAGTTAGCTTGGAAAGGAAGCAGAAAGGAATAGAGAAGAAAACAGGAAGCATTCTCCAATAAAGAGACAAGTGTCTTTGAGGGCTAAAACCAGAGTTGGCAGTAGCTCCTTAATTAACAGGACTCAAAGGTCAGGATTTGAGGTAAGGAATGGGAAGAGGGAAGGGGTAGATGATCAAAATTCCAAAAGGCCATTAGTGTCTCATCAGGGAGTCAGACCATCCTGAAGATTTGTGACTAGAACAAATACAGCACAGTGTCCTAGGAATGGACTTAGGAATCAGAAAAACATAGGCTGTTATAGCCTCAGTTTGGAAAACAGAGCCCCAGGTAAGATCCTATATGATAGTTCTTTATTATGTATCCCAGAGAGTAGAAGTGAGGGAAAAGGAAGACGAAATAGGAACATAGGTTGAAATAAAATAAAAAGATGCATTATCAATTTGGCTGCCACAAGGTACAACTAGTTGCTTGATTCTGTAGGACTGTTCTTCAAGAATATATATAAAATGTATGATTGCATAGCCTGCCCAGGGTAATAATCAGTATACCTGATTCTACCTCCTACTGATCAAAGATTCATCCCATGGAGCATTAATTCTCCAGTTCTTGTGGGCTGGGTATGCACAGGTGACTAAAGGTACTGTGCAGTTGGGGTCACAGAGAAGCCCCAGGACAGAAGGCAGCAGGCATAGGGTGGCTGGGTGAGGTGGTGTCAAGTCACCTCTGCCTGAAGTGAGTGGAACTCACGCTGAGCTTATTGCTATAGCAGCCCCTGAAACAAAAAACCAAGTGAAGCCAAGATATAGGTAAGTCTTGTGCAAACTGTCCCAACGCCTGCTATGTTTCTTACGTGTGCCTCAGTTTCCTGTGAATAAAATGGAAAGAGTAATTGTACCTGGCTCATGAGAAAGTTCCAGTGCTCACAGTTGTTCCTAGAACATAGAAAATGCTCAATAAATAGCAGCTATTCTTATTACTACTGTCATCATCAAAAACAATGGTATGATCAAACTAACTTTGCCAGAGATTTACACTTTGAGTCATTGATTTTTAACCTATTATTATATATACAAAAGTTTATCATTAAAAATGCACGAGTAACCTTGAGCTTTAAAAATAAAAATGCAGCACTTTTTAAAATCCCTTTTATCTCTGTTCCTGGAATCAAATTGACCTCTCTCTAAAAACGTGACTTGGAAAGCACCATGAATGAGGACACAGAAGATGTGGGCCTCAGTTTCACCTTTGTACAGAGCTGTGTGTCCTTAACAATTCCATTTGTTCCAACCAACAGAATGTATTGATTCTGGGGGGAAGGCCCTGGGTCTTGCCCTACAGACAAAGATCAGTCAGGGTTAGTCTTCTGAGATCTCAGTCTAGGAGGTGAATACAGACCCTGAAACATCTGACTCTGGTATCAGACAGTAAAATTTTCACAAACATTACAAATAACCAAGGAGCAACCAGAGAATCACATGGAGTCTCTAGAAAATTGGTTTCCTCACTGGTCACAGGAATCCAACAGAGCGTCCCAAGTATGGAGCATAAATCTCTAGTAAAATTGAGGCAATTTAGATGGTATACAGACAGGACATTAAATAAATTATAATTAATAGTGTAGTAAGAAAGTAATTCTCTTTACAATCCTTCTGGTTCTTTCAGGAGGTAGCCGCCATCTGGAACTTGATAATCTTCACTTTTAATAAAGAAAATATGAGACCAGTGGCTTGCTCAAAGTTTTTGGCTAACTTGGTATTTGTGTATAATTGTATAAATTTGTTTCATTTTACTTTTTTTCGTAATTTTTATGTAAAGTTTTACTTTTTAATTGAAGATAACAATATATTGCTTTTATTTTAGACATAGTCATTTAAGTTTTAAAAAGTAACTTGATTGAAAAACACATTATATAAAGACAGTACAGATGCTATGTAAATGTAAGGAAATAATTTTTCACTATATGATTCAATATAAAGTAATCATTTTGATGGATAGCATCAAATATAGCAAAATCATAAAGGTGGAATGAAAATTTCTGAAGTTGGGGAAATATTGGAGTAGATGACTTAGAAGCCCTCCTGTTTTCTAAGTATGTTTTGTCTATTATACAAATACTTATGGAAAACACATCTGAGAAGAGTCCTTCAAGGGCGCTGACTCTGCTAGGGTGATTTACCTGCTTCATCCTCTGTGGCTTGGAATGAGGATATGATGGATTTAGCCAAAGCAGTCATTTTTGACCATGAGGTGGTCTTGATGATGGATGCCAAACTCCAGGAGAAGAAAGAAAAGAGATTGGGACACCATTGAATATAGTACCACTAAAGCCAAAGGAGTCCTAGGCTATCTACTGGTAGGCTTCTTTTATATGATACTGAAATAAACTTCTTTCTTGTGTATTCTACTGAATTTTTAGAGTTTCTGTCAGATGCAGCTGAACCTAATATTAAATGATGTAGCATTTATTTCTTGCAAGAGAGGTACTATGAGAAATGAAATCTAAAATACAGTATTACCTCATTGCATAAAGTCCTACAGGCAAATATTATGGACTAGGATATTGCAAGTAGAAAAGCTGAAGTCCCATGCTATATGATAGCAAAACAGTTTGCCAATCTATTGACTAACAGAAGTTGGAACACAGACCACACACTCACTTAGGCTATACCATTAGGAGAGAGGAAAGGAAAAGTCAAGAATGTTGATATATTAGTTATCTATCACTGCATAAAAATTACCCCCCAAACTTAGCAGTTTAACACAGCAAAGCATTTATTATCTGACAGTTCCTGTGGGTCAAGAATCTAAGCACAATTTAGCTGGTTCTCTCTGGATTAAGATTTCTTTTAGAATTGTAATCAAGATTTTTCCTGTGGCAACAGTATCATCTGAAGACTCAACGGAAGGAGATCCACTTACAAGCTCACTGATGTAGTTGGCAAGATTCAGTTCTTCAATCAAAGGCCTCCTTCAATTTCTTGCCATGTGGATCTCTCCAGAGAACAACTCACAATCATCTTTCCTGAGAGAGCAAGTGATAGGATAAGAGAGAAAGTATACCCAAATCATAATCTCACAAGTTGTATTTATCACCCTGTTGTGTTGTGAAGTGTATCAGTAAATTCAGCCCACATTCAAGGGGTGTAGATTACACAAGTAAATTCCAGAAGGTAGGGATCATTAGGGACCATCATAGTTGCTTACCATAGTTGATATGTGATAACACTGTCTGCCACTTTCAACAAAGATTCACAAAAAATAAAGTCAAACACCACCTATCCATTTACAAAAAGAATAGCAAGAAATGAAGCTTTGCTTTGTCTGCAGACTAAAATCTAGGCTCCCTAAGAGGCCATAATTGGAGGTCTAGAAAGATTATAGTCTAACCTGAATCTGTTATCAGCAGCTGCAGGCTTAGCATCAAATAAACTTGCTGGTGAAATGAAAATAAGTGAATTGCTTCCTGACCAAAGCCTATTGTTTCAGATGGCCATCAAGCTAGGGGAGAAGAATGGACAGATCACAGAGGTCTCTGATTGAAATTCAAGAGCCGTCAGGTTTAAAATCTCTAGCTGGACAAGATTCGGGGCTGTGGTCACTTATATGTGGAACTTTCCAGAAGCATATGGAACAGGAACCTTCTAAGTTATTAAGCAAGAAACTGCCCCATGAGAGTTGTTATTTGTTATGGACTTGTGGCTGTTGGGTTTGTCCAACCCTCTCCTTTACTGAGTGGAGGTTCTTTCTGCAGGAATGCTGTTTCTGCTTCACTGCTGGTTGCTGGTGGACAAGGAGTGAGAAGGAGATAGGTTGTGTCAGTGTGTAGGTCACTGGGGTTTAAGGAGATAAAATCAGACCTGGTGAAGAGAACTGCACATTTTCCAAGATCCTAGACTTTCAGCAAATAAAGCACCTGGAGATACCAAGGTCCTCTTCCTTGGATGGGGATTATATTCTACATATAAAAAAAATGTAGGTTTGCGCTGGGTGTGGTGGCTCATGCCTGTAATCCCAGCACTTTGGGAGGCTGAGGTGGGTGGACCACGAGGTCAGGAGTTCGAGACCAGCCTGGCCAATATGGTGAAACCCTGTCTGTACTAAAAATACAAAAATTAACTGGGTGTGGTGGTGTGCACCTGTAGTCTCAGCTACTCAGGAAGCTGAGGCAGAAGAATCACTTGAACCCAGGAGGCGGAGATTGCAGTGAGCCGAGATCGTGCCACTGCACTCCAGCCTGGGCAACAGAGTGAGACTCTGTCAAAAAAAAAAAAAAAAAAAGTAGGTTTGGAGGTTAGGCAGCTAAAGGATCAACTGTGACAGAAATTGTTTGATGACTACCTAGTATCTATTGTCTTCTTTTGCACAGTCTAAATATTGGAGCCTCCAAAATGAAATACTCCTTGAAACTATAGCATCTTTCACTCCTTGTGTCAATTGTTGTTCTGGATGAATCCCCTCACACCCAGCAGAAAGTGTTGGTTTGACAGAAGAAGCAGAAATGAAGCTGGAACTATTAGGAATCAAAAGACGGAAGGAAAACCTGAAACAGATAAAGTTTGTGTATTAATCTGTTCTCACGCTGTCATAAAGAGCTACCTGAGACTGGGTAATTTATGAAGAAAAGAGGTTTAACTGACTGACAGTTCCACAGGTTGTACAGGAAGCATGGCTGGAGAGACAGAAATATATGACCATGGCAGAAGGGCGAAGGGGAAGCAAGCACCTTCTTCACATGGTGGTCGGGGACCAGGGGGAAGAGAGAGAGAGAGAAAGGGAAGGGAGAAGTGCTACACAGTTTCAAACAACCAGATCTCATGAGAACTCATTCACTATCACGAGAGCAGCAAGGGGGATGTCCACCCCATGATCCAATCACCTCCCACCAGGTCCCTCCCCTAATATCGGGGATTAGAATTCAATATGAGATTTGGGTGGGGACACAGAGCCAAATCATAGCAGTGTGGCTTGAAGGTTCTGCACAAGCAGCCCCCAAATGGAGTTGAAAAAGTACAATAGACACATTTTATCCACTTGGCAGTTTTTTCAACTTTTGGCAATAGTCAGGATAGAGCCTGTGAAAGTTAAAACTTCAGGACTCATTTGGAAGTTGGGACACTAAGTTCCTCCACTTTGATGTGGTCTTTCTGTTGTGGAGAAGAAAACTAGAAATAAAGGAAGTGAAACAGAAAATGAAGGAGTGAGCAATACTCAGCACAGATGGCTTAATTCAAACAACAGAATGAAGCTGATTGCTTCCCTGACACTGATTATGTGCGGCCACTGTTCTGAGCGCTATACATACACTGCTAATCACTTCACTTTCTCAGCAAGGGGATACTCTCTATCTCCATTTTACATATGAAGAGACTGAAGCTCAGATAGCCTACCAGCCAGGATCCTAACCCAGGCATTCGGTGTCTAGGGACCATGTGCCTAAGGATCAGCTCCTCTGTGCAAAATTGTTTGAGTCAGCTAGGGAAGGAGTGTATGAATCAATTACAGTATGACCAAATTTATAAGTAAGTAAATTACTGAATGCATACATTTACAGACAAATGAACTGAATAAATATATAGACAGCATCACTTTTCTGAGAACTAAAAAGGATTTGGCAAATCTCCTTAGTCTTTATCTTGAGATATATCCTCCATGAAATCTTTGAATCTAATCAAAACTGCCACTAAGGGAAGGCAGGTTGTTATTTGCATCGCTGTAGGTACCATAGGGGAGGAGAAGCCAGGGTAGGGAAGAGAGGGAGAGAACATCAACGCAGCTTCACTCTTTCCTCTAAGGCCAGCCTTGGTGCCTCCCATGCCACAGAGTCCAAATCACCCACCAGTTACTTTCCAAGGAAATTATATTTTCTCTTCCAAAATGTTATTATTACGGATTTATTTGGCTTTGATTAAAGAAAAAATAGGGGGAAAACTGCTATCAGTCACTCACATTTCATTGTCCATTTATTTATTCACTAATTTATTTGCTGGACATTTATTAAGTCTGTGTGCCAGGATTTGTGTCAGATCCAGCTTTGCCTTGAGAGGAGAGTTGTTGTCTTAGGTTTGATTCCCCTGGAGGTAGACTGAGACCAGAATGGGTGTGCAAGAGGTCTGTTTGTAAGCAATCCCAGGACAACTGGCACAAGCGTGTGAGTAGCAGAGTCAGATTGGGCAGGGAAGGAAGCTAATAGAGGGTATGGCTTCCTGCCGGTTAGTGCAGAGCTCAGTTTTACCTGGGCAACCCTGGAACATGTTGTAGAACATAACTCCAAGGGACCCTGCCCAAGGGGTGATGAGATAGGCTCATGAAGAAAAGAGGTTTAATTGACTCACAGTTCTACAGACTGTACAGGAAGCATGGTTGGGGAGGCCTTAGGAAACTTATGATCATGGCAGAAGGGCAAAGGGGAAGCAAGCACCTTCTTCACATGGTGGAGCAGGAGAGAGAGGGAGAGTGAAGGAAGAAGTTCTACACAGTTTCACAGTTTCAAACAACCAGATCTCATGAGAACTCACTCACTATCATGAGAATAGCAAGGGGGAAGTCCAGAGTCTTATCATCTAACTCCCATCCATAATTGGTTGAGGTGAGGGCTGCTCTCAGGTACCATAATCCCCTTGCACTTTTGGTTTCCCTGTCTATGATGCAGAAAATTCTCTCAGACTGAAAGCTGCAGGTGCTTGGAGTAGGATACTGTAGGCATGCACTAGAATGGTGAGTGCCAAGAGGATATAGCATGGGTAAGACCCCGCAGCATCAGCTACAAATGAACACGTAGATGATTAATTTAAGCAGAAGCTAGAATAGGAATATGACCCTGGTACTACAAAAGCACATAGAAGAGAATGATTGATTTATTCTCCACTAGGCTTCCCTGACCACACAAGCACACACTTGTACACACATATCCATGCATGCACATGTACACACACATGCATACCTATGCACAGATGCACACACACATGCACACACACACTCTTCTTCATTCCACAGCTCACAAGTAATTCTTTATCAGGTAACTTGGCTAAATGCTTATGTTCTCCTGTTTACAAGGATGAAGGCTGTCCTTTTGAGGCCTCAAGCCTTGGAAAGACTGTGATTCCTCTTCTGATATGGAATTCAATGTAAAATCACCCTAACATATAAATATGTGTATGGAAGTTCAAGCTAGTTGTGATTTTTCTGATGTTGATAAACCAGTTTTTTTTGTATGTGCAAAAAAATGTCATATTATTTCCAAACAATTTCTTGGTGTCCCTGTTTTGTTTGTGTCTCAGGTGCATAGTTGGTGTGCCCATTGGGTGGTCTCTACACTCTTCACAAAACTAATGCATCATGCGGAGGAGGGTGACCTTGTCCACTTTAGAATCAGTGGTTTCTGCAAGGCCTGGTAACATTAGGCATAGAGTGGGAAGTCATTCAATGCTAGATGGATGGGTGGGTGGGTGGGTGGGTGGATGGATGGATGGGTGGATGGGTGGATGGATGGATGGATGGATGGATGGATGGATGGATGGATGGAGAGAAATATGAGTGAGCTCTATTTGAAGAGAGAAATCCTAGGACATGTCAGAGCTTTCAAAGATGAAGTAAGCTCTAAACCTAGACTTGGAGGATGGCCATTGGATATCTTCAGATGGGGATTCAGTGTGGGAGATAGGGAACACCTGACTTTTCAGGTGTGTTGAAAAACACCGTTCAGTTTAACTTAGTTGTACTATGGGATTGGAATTCATCAGGCTCCTGAGGTTAGAGTTTCTCAGGGCCTGCTAGTCAGCTTGACTTGGGAAGACCACACAGGTGGTCTCTGAAGTTGTCAGCAGCTTTGGCCACTGCCACAGATAATTTATTCCCTCTGCTGGAACTTCAGCTACTGAGAGGGACAGGCTAATTGGGTCTTCCTGGCAATCCACGTCAGCTAGAAGCTCCCTGCTACAATCCCTGCACCTCCTTTCTAACCTTTTGCAGTGCCAAGGCATAAAGAGAAGGAACATTTATAAAGCACATGCCTGCTGAGAATACCCTGTTGTGATTGTTTTCCCCAGTTCAGGCAATCCCTGCCAGCTACTTCAAAGGCTTTTGAAGTTACTGCTAATTTAAAAGCAATAATAAGATTGACACTGAAATGCTTCCCAGCTGGTTTTTCTGGGCAATAACTCTCACCAGTTCCTTTACAACCTGCTTTCTGTTACAGTTTGGGGTTTGGAAAACATGGGCTTCTAAAACACTCAAACAGAACAGAACATGTTTCTAAAACAAAGAAATAACATGATCCTAGCACAGATAAAAACATGTTCTTCTCCATTTAGGATATATTTCTTAACAATGAATGTCAGTGAAATGTACCTAGCCAGTACCTGGCACTTAACAGAGTGCTTATAGCAAGTGTGGGGTCAGTGAGTCCTAGGTTTAAAACTCAAGTCTTCCACTTATTAATTGGTTGTTCTTAGACAAGTTATTTAATGTCCATAAAACTCCAAGTTATCCTCTAAAAATAGAGTATAAAAGTACCTCCCATGAAAGCTAGTTAAGAAAGTGGAAACTCAAGGATTTAATAAAAACACAGGTGTAAGATTCAGATCGGAGATGAAAGCTTAGCTTTGCCACTTTCCAGCTGGTAACCTAGGGCTTAGTCAATTCACCTAACCTCCCTGAGACTCAGTTTCTTTACCTATAAAATGGAAATAATAAGACATCTCTCATAACTCATATAGTAGACATAATAGGAATTAAATTTTATGACATAATATTTAATGGCACAGTATTTGGTACTGAGTTCAGTAAAATGACAGCTTTTATGGATGTAAAGATGAAATGAGAAAAAGTATCCAAGTAGCTGTCCCAGTATCTGGCACTTAACAGACTGTTGCACAAGCTTTTTCTATTTTAAAACCATTTTCATTGACATGTCTCTATCGGCTGTTGCCTCATAATCAGCTTTCTCAATGTTCAGTGATTAATTTTATCACTGTTTTTATTATTGTCACAGTGATTTAATCATTTTAAACATTCTGTCAATGTTTAAGCTCCAGCTTAGAACAGTAACAGTTTAACATGGCTCATGAGTTGCCCCTTCAGCTGCAGGCTGGGAGTTCTTCTGACCCAGAATAGCTTTGGTTGCAATTGTTTGTCTGCTCCACAGTTTTGTATCCTCCGGCAGGCTAGCCCCAGCTTGTTTATTTACATCAGAACCAGGCAAAGTCCCAAAAGTGAGTGGGAAAAGACTTGGAACTGGCATCTCACAGCTTCTGCCACATCATTGGTCAAAGCACATCACCAGACCAACCCAGATCCAAAGACTGGGGGAAAGACTGCATGTCTTGATGGGAGGTGCTGCAGAGTTATATGCAAAAGGGCATGAACATGGTGAGATGTGGAAAGAAATGTGTCCATTATCGCAATCTATCATATTGCTCCAAAATAAATTGTAGACATTTTACCATGAGTTCGTCATGAGAACTCAGATGCTCAATCTTCAGGCATAGGCTCAGAAACAGCCTGTCAGCTCCTTGGAAGTGACAGACTATGAGCTTTTCTTTTTTAAGAAAACCGGTTAGCCATGTAATTTGCCTCATATGTCCTTGGAAGAACTAACCTGGCATTGCTTTACTCACACTATCTGCCTGAGCCTTCCCACACTCATAGTAGGGGTGCTGAGTGGCAGTCCTATGGATTGTCATTATACAGCAGCTGCAATGCTCTTACCAAAGCAGGGATAGCAAATGGGCATGATGCAGCTCCTGAATGCCAACCTTGCCACAGGCCCATCAAACCACCTAAGTTAGGGTGGGTAGCTTAGCTAGGATCCAGAATTGTTGGGGTTACCAGAAAGGGCAGAGCCAGTGCCCTCAGGGATGGGAGAGGATCAGAATGTCAATTCTTTCCCATCTTAGTCATAGCTAGGGTGGGAATTCAAACTGACTCAAGGGAAAGAGAATATGGTTATTTAAATCTGGTATCATTAAAGAGCACAGGAGATATAGTCAGAATTGGTGTGAATCCCAGTTCTGCTGTTTACTCACTCTATGACCTTGGATGACTTGCTTACCACTCCTGGTTTCCATTCTTCCAATCTTCCTAATGGGGACAATAATATTTAATTTACAATGATACAATGAGGACTGGATTAAGGATACACCATATGTAAAACACATGACAGGTGGGCACTCAATAAATGTATATTTCACATTCTATCATACTAGCAGCCTTCTAAAATGGGGTATTAATAGAACAAATCAGAATGAGACATTTAAATAGTGAAGTTGAATACCTTCTTTTTGAAGTAGTAGGATCTGTGCACTAACTAGAGATGATGAAAAAAAATGGTTGCACTTGAAACTTCAGAAAACCCTACTCATATAAATGCCACCCCTACTTTCCAATACATTTGGCCCCATTATGACTTCCTATTTCTCAGCTTTTCTTTTATTGGCTTATCCGGATAGTCAGATTAGTCAGAGTTCTGTATGACTATGAAACCAAAGCATGGTAGAACACTAAGGGTCTGAACTCAAGCTTTCTGTTTCCATATTAAGTCACTTAGGTTAGGGAGAAGACTCAAAGCTGCCACTAATGCAGAGCAAGTCCTAGAAGCTGGGTTATCGCAGGACCAGCTTGGTTTCAGGCAGAACTTACACTAAGGTTCCTAAACTATCTTTTTATCTTTCCATTAAGAATAACCCAAGAGTATTTTTTTCAGCCAAGGTTTACACTGGAATATAAATTTTATTTAGTACAATTCTCAATAACTTACTAAATATGTATATGTGAGAGGTAAGGTGATATTACTAACAACTAGTATTTATTTGATGTCTACCATGTGTCAGGAACATTGAACACAATATATCTAATACTCACTATGACTCTAAGAATGGTGTATGGTTAAGGTGAGGTTGGGCTAAAGGTAAGGGAGACTCAAAAAGTAACAGTGGCTTAGGCAAAAGTTTACTGCTCTGTCTTTGTAAGTTCCAAGACAGAAAATAAGCTTATATACTGACTGTGTTCCAAACCATTTTCAAGAACCCAAGCTCCTCTGAATGTGAAGTTTATTCCCAAGATATCTTCAGAGTTCAAAATTATTGTTTGGCAGCCAGCCACTATGCCCACGTTCCAGCCAGCAGGGCAACATAAGGACCAACAATAAAGGTAAAGGGTGTGATCCACTTGTTTTTGTTTTTTTTTTAAAAAAAACTAATAAATAAATAAATTTGATAAATAAACTTACAAAATTTATTTATCAAATCTAGAAGTCTTTTGGGGAGTTCTTGGGGTTTTCTAGGTATAAGATCATATCATTAGCAAACAGAGATAATTTGACTTCCTTTTTGCCAATTTGGATGCCTTTAATAAGTAGCATTTCTATACATCAAAAATAAGCAAGGTGAGAACCAAATTAAGAAGTGAATCCCATTTACAATAGCTATAACAACAATACAACAACAACAACAACACCTAGGAATATATTTAACCAAGAAGGTAAAAGATCTTCACAAGGAACTACAAAACGCTGATGAAAGAAATTGTGGGTGATAAATACAAATGGAAGAACATTCCATGCTCACAGACTAGAAGAATCAATATTGTTAAAATGACCATACACTCAAAGCAATTAATAGGTTCAATGAAATGAATATCAAAATCCCAATGTCATTTTTCACAGAATTAGAGAGAAAAAAAAGCACTAAATTTCATATGGAACCAAAAAAGAGCCCAAATAATCAAGGTAATCCTAAGAAAAAAGAACAAAGCTGGAAACATTACATTAACTGATTTCAAATTATACTACAAGGTTATAATAATCAAAACAGCAAGGTACCATTATAAAAATAGACATATAGATTAATGGAACAGAATAGAAAACCTAGAAATAAATCCAAATACCTACAGACAACTCATCTTTGACAAAGTTGACAAAAACACACTGGGGAAAGAACACACTATTCAATGAATGGTGCTGAGAAAATTAGCTCGCCAAGTGGAGTGAAACTAAAACCCTATTTCTTATCATACATAAAATTTAACTCAAGATGGATTAAAGACTTAAATGTAAGTCCCGAAACTATAAAAAATACTAGGAAAAAGCCTAGGAAAAATTCTTCTAGACATAGGCCTAGGTAAAGAATTCATGACTAAGACCTCAAAAGCAAATTTAAAAAAATAGACTTAAATAAAAATCAACAGAGTAAAATGCCACCTGCATATTGGGAGAAAATATTTGCAAACTGTATGTTCAATGAAAGACTAATATCCGGAACCTACAAGGAACTCAATTCAACAGCAGAAACCAAACCATACCACTGAAAAAAGAACAAAGGGCACAAACAGACATTTTTTAAAGGAAGACATAAAAATGGCCAAGAAACACATGAAAAAATCCTCAACATAACTAATCATCAGAGAAATGCAAGTTAAAACCACAATGAGATACCATCTTAAACCAGTCAGAACACCTATTAAAAAATCAAGAAAAATAATAGATGTTGGTGAGGATGTGGAAAAAAGCAAATTGTTTATACACTGTTGGTAGGAACGTAAATTAGTGCCAACTCTATGGAAACCAGTATGGAGATATCCCAAAGAACTAAAAGCAGATCCACCATTTGATCCAGCTATCCTACTACTGGGTATATCCCAAAGGAAAAGAAATCGCAATATCAAAGATACCTGCACCTGTATGTTTATCACAGGACTATTCATAATATCAAAGATATGGCATCAACCTAAGTGTCCATTAATGGATGATTGGATGAGGAAAATGTATTATATACATATATACGATGTACTACTACTTGGCCACAAAAAAAAAAGAATAAAATCATGCAGCAAGGTGGATGAACTTAAGCCTATCTAAAGTGAAATAACTCAGAAACAGAAAGTCAAATGCCACATGTTCTTACTTATAAGTGGTAGCTAAATAATGTGTACATATGTACATAGAGTGTGGAATAATAGACACTGGAGATTCAGAAGGGTGGGAGAGGGGTGACAGATAAGGAATTACTTAACAGGTACAATGTGTACTATTCAGATAATGGCTATACCAAAAGCCCAGACTTTACCACTATGCAGAACATCCATGTAACAAAATAGTACCTGTACCTACTAAGCCTACAAAAGATAAAAAAAAAATTTAAAAACATTTTCCAAGTAAGGACCTATGACACTTCCGCAAGAATATCACTAGCCAACACTTAGTCAAAGGCTTTAAGAGTAACTGGAAAATGTAGTTTTCATTCTGGCTAGCGATTTTCTAAGAAGAAAGAAGAAAATAGATACACAGGGAAAATTAGCAGTCTAGGCCATTGTTATTAAAATCTTCAAAATACAGAGTAGAAACAGCCTCAGAGATGTTGTCACTTGCTTAGCTAATCCAGATTTGAGCCCAGGGTTGTGTGAGTTTATTTCATTCTTTCTACTAAATTCTATTGTCATAAATCCATTCTTTCTATAGGGATCAAGGCCATAGACAATGCCATTAATGAATGGATTAGTGGAGTGGAGTTCCAGATACGCCCCATCCCAAACTTCGAACCTCCTTCTTCCACTGTTTTACAGCAAGGCTATGACTAAGGATAATTATTACATTGCCAGTGATCTTTAAAAAAAAATCACAAAAACTCTCCCCTTTAGTATTCTCATCTGTAAAATAGGTATAATACCTATTAAAAATCAGGATCAAGGGCTTTAGTATATGTAAAAGAGATATATAAACAGAACAATACTGTAAACAGATGTTAGCACATTCTGTTATTTTATGTAAGGCATTGAGTACATTATTTTATGTAAGTGGGTCCTCATAGGAGGAGGAGATGTATTTCTGCAAGGGGCAAGCTTTAAATGTTTCATGAATGCGGTGGCACTTTTATTTATTTGTCAGTCAGGGACTGAGGAAGAAGGTGCTCTGGACAAGGGGCACCCACAGTATAGAGACACAGAGTTTGCCAGGACATGGTGTTTGGGGAAAACTAAGGAAATGAAAAAGAATAAACCCCCATGAATCACTGATGACGGGCAGATATCCTTGCAATTATGTGGCTATTCTGGGTTACCTTCATTCTCAAGGTCATCTTATGGTAATGATAAAAGGTGGCTACTCTAGCCTCTTTGTTCACCATTGTCTTGCCCCAGCAGCTTATCTAAAGGAGACAAGAGAGGTAAATGAAAGAAGTTATGGTGACTCTGAGGGGGAACTATACAGCCCATTCCTAGAAGAGTTACAAAAGATGTGTTCATGAGGGATACAACAAAGGACCTAGGAAAGAGAAGGTCTAGCTCCACATCCAAGTCAGTAAAGGCTAGGATTATGCAATAGCTAATTTCAAATAGTCCTATATTCTGAGGACTCCCAGATTTTTATGTTCTTATTCCTTTACTCCTAGTCTCATCTGTAACATTCTCAAAAGACTTCAAGAGAGTTTTGTGTTATCTTAGTAACATGATAGTAAGAAGGGCACCTGTGTCACCATCCACAGTGGCCAGGAATGAAGGGAGTGTTGTTTGGGACATAGGAAAGGGAGAAGCAATAGGGAAAAGCAGGCAGGCTGGTCCCAGAATCCAAGTGGATAGATTCATAAGACTGATTGGGTTTTCCAGAGCTGGAACCTCCTGAAAAATCCTCAGCTTTCCCCCGCCCAGCCTTCCCCCTTAGCTTAAGCCTAAGATGCATGGTCAAGATGTATGAAAGGTCTACATGTCTAGACTTCTCTTCCAAGACAAAGGGAAGGTGCCTAGGTGCACGAAGTCTGAGATGTATACAATTTGGGAGAGCCTCTTCAAGAAATAGAATACAAACTTGGGGATATAGAATTAATTATGGAGCCTTGGAAGAAAGTGAAAGAAAAAATAAGGCAAAGAGAACACCATATAAGAAAATAGTGAATGGGACTCACGTGATTGGATTCTAGAATTGACTTTATCATTAACCAATCATGTGAAAATAAATACATCACTCTCCTCACTGATCCTAAGCTTTCTTCTGGAAAATGATGTCTCCTCCCCCATCTCCATCAGTCAGGGTCAAGGAAGGAAATAGATGGTTTGATATGGTTTGGCTCTGTGTCCCCACCCAAATCTCACCTTGAATTATAATAATCCCCATGTGATATGGGAGGGAACTGGTGGGAGGTAACTGAATCATGGGGGCAGGTTTTTCCTGTGTTGTTCGTGATAGTGAAGAAGTCTTATGAGATCTGATGGTTTTATAAAACGCAGTTCCCCTGCACATGCCCTCTTGCCTGCCACCATGTAAAGGAGGCCATTGCCCCTCCTTCACCTTCTGCCATTATTGTGAGGCCTCCTCAGCCATGTGGAACTGTGAGTCCATTAAACCTCTTTTTTAAAAAAAAATTACCCCAGTCTCAGGTATTTCTTCATAGCAATATGAAAATGGACTAATACATGGTTCATTCTAATTGGGTCATAGCAGAAGGATTTGGTAGGTGAGGCCTGGATGAGGATAAAGTATAAGGAATTCTAGTAGAGTACCCAGGACTTGCAAAATGGAGAGTTGTCTCCAATGCTAGGCCTGAAAGGACAAGGATTGAGAGTAAGTACTGAACCTTAGAGAGGGTAATAGTATGGAGAGGGCTTCCAGATGCCACCAACATTGAGCAACCTAAAGAAAAGGAGTTGGGGAAATAAATACTTCATTGTCATTCGCCTCTCACCCACTACCTTCTGCTGAGGGTCCCTGTCCAAGAAACTCACCCAGAATTGTGAAGACAGAGGAACCCACTGATGTGGTCTATAAAGGTTGTTCTCCTGAGGCATAGAGGAGGAAAGAGAAGGGTGGAAGTGGGTCTGAAGGAGCAAAGTAGCAGTAAAGATTTCTGGTTCTCTTTAGACCTGGCGGGCTAATGGTCTGTCTGTATAGAAGATCTCCAAAAGTTTGCTGACTTACAACATGAATTTGGTAAACTTATCTCCTCCTTTTCCTTCTTCACCATGAAAATATCTCTGGCCAAAGAGAATAAAGGAAGCAATGTATGTATCTGTGCCCCATTTCCCTCTGAAAATGGAGCATTTGTGATAGACTTCAAATACAGCTCTGGGTATGCCGTGCCATTTCTCAGAGCCTCAGTTCATTCCTCAACTGCTCTGCAAGATGTTATGATGACCAGCTAAGATAATGGATTTTTGCTTTGTAAGCTGTAAATTGGCACACAAAAATTGGCCTTTGTCATAAGAACTAAATAACAATAATAGTGACATTTTTGATGTTTGTCCTATGCTTCTGAACTACACTTAATATTCTTCCAAATCACCCTTTGAAGAAAGTATTATTAACCCCCCTTTTTTACAGATGAGGAAACTGGAGACTGAGAGGGGTTATATAATTTGCTCCAAGTTATACAGGAAGAACAGCGCCTCTTAAACATGAATACAACTAGAATCAACTGATAAGACGCAGACTCTGATGACGAAAGTCTAGATGAGACCTGAGATTCCGAATTTGTAACAAGTTGATATTGCTGATCTACTAACCATGTCCTAAAGAGCAAGGAACTAAAAAGTGGAAAGCAGAGATGCAAATCCAGCAACCTGACTCCAGAGCCTGGGTATCAAACCACTACAAAAACTTCTGGACTAACTTTACCCTGGTTTCAGGATCCTGCTGAAAGAAGTCAGGCCTGGGGACACTGATGTGCAGAAGCTCTTGGAGGACAGAATGTAGGAGTGAGTATGGGTGTGAGGGAAGAGCAGATCACATAACGAGGCCTAAACATGAATGGGACTGAGGAACTCTGTTGCCTCCCTCACCCCTTCCTGCCATTGAGGCCCCAAGGTCTAGACCTTCCACCTCCCATGGTCATGGACCTAATCTGGATCTTCATTTTCTAGAGCCAGCACCCCCAGTTCAAATCCTAGCTCTGCCATTTATTAGCTGGGTGACCCTGGGCAAGTTATTTATTCTTTCTTTGCCAAATGAGAGAAGACATTTCTCCTAAGATTATCGTGAGGGCTAAGCTACTGAAAATGCATTTAAAGTGCTTAGAACAATGTCTGAACTACAGAGAACTGTAAACAAGTCAAAAAAATATCATAACTAGTCTCCTTTATTGTAGGTCAATTCCCCTCAGATCCATTCTCTTGTAAAGGCCAGATGAATCTTTCAATAAACTTGATCTGGCCTTGCCAGTTTTTAGCTTCAGACCCTTTGATGATGGCCTTTGATTTCAGTGTGGTGTGCTTGGTTCTTCCTCTAAGCCTTGGGCCCTGCCATGTTCCTATACCCAGATCACATTTAAAAAAAAAAAAAACCTGTTGTTCTCTGAAATTGATATTTACCTTTTCGCCTTTAAGCCTTTGTATGCACTATTTCCTCTGCTGGGACAGTACCTCTTGTTCCTTCAAAGCAAAACTCAAACACCTCTGTGAGCCAGTCTCATTCCCCTATCTCTCTTCCCCATCTCCCCATCATGGCCAATTTTGTAAGAGAGCATGTGCCCCCGGAACTCTCTGTATCCTCCATTATGAAACATCACAGGGTGATCCATTTGTCCATGCCCCTTACTCTCCTCTGGAATATGAGCCTATATCATGCACCTCCTGAGCTAATGCAGGTCCTGGCATGTGATGGAGTATTGTAGGGATTTGATGCAAGATACAGAAAACAGGAAGCAAGGGAAGGAAGAAAGGAGAGAAGCAGAAGAAAGTCAGAGAAGAAGTTGGGGTAATCTGTGCGGCTGTAAACCCAGAACTCACACTTACTCATCAATATAAAGATTCACCCAATTTAGAAATAGGTTTTGTTTTCAAAAGTTTGTTCAGAATTTTCCTGGTTCTTTGGTGGGCATCCACATACTTCTCCACAGAAGTGATTCTGTATTGCAGGTTTGCAAGTTGTGATATAAGTCAGGAATAGTAATTTATTTGTAAATTAGCCCCAGGCCAGTTCTGAAAAGCCTTTGTCATCTTTCAAGTCACCAGGTTATCAGCATACTGAGGTTCTCGACTCTCAAATTCCAGACAGAAAAATGTTCCTAAGGGAAAACGCTTGCCATATTTTAAGAGCAGGTCCCCTAAAACCACCTGATAAAGGGGCTTGGGGAAAGAATATAGGACAGGACCACTCTCTGGGTCAAAGCCGGGGAGCAAATTTTTATAGGTAAAGTGTTCGTTCACCTCATTGGCTTAATATGTCATCTTTTATCAGCCTGTGGAGATGTAAGAGTCTGTTGATGGGGCCTTGTGTGTGACATGCAATGAGCAGTCCATGCACTGAGTGGATTCTGAGTGCTGCAATAACTCCAAGGATTCATCCTTGCTCTTCATCTCTCACAGCAATATTGTGGGATAAGAACTGCCAGCATTATCACTCTATGTGGAAGAAGTGAAACAGCTGAAAGGCTTAAGTTGCGTAGTCACCAACCAACAAGTGGCTCCTACAAAAAGATATGTTCATGACCCAATCTTCAGCACCTGTGAATGTGACCTCATTGGATAAAAAGTCTTTGCAGGTGTGATTGTTAGCAATCTAGAGATGAGGAGATCCCTTGAACAATCTGCATGGGCCCAAAATAAAATAATACGTGTTCATGTAAGAGGACCACAAAGGAGAAAATGATGTTAAGATGGATCAGAGAAAGAAGTGCCCACAAGCCAAGGATTGCCTACAGACGCTGGAAGCAAGAAGAGGCAGTAGACAGATTCTTCCTGAGCACTCTAGCCCTGCAGGCACTTTGATTTCAGATTTTTGAGCTCAAGAGCTGTGATAGAATACATTTCTATCGTTTTAAGCCATCAAATATATGGTAATGCGGCCTCTGGAAACTAAAACAATGGCAAAGCCAGGATTCAATCCCAAGTCTGCCTGGCTCTGCTCTGTGACTTGGGACAGGTTATTTATGTTTCACAGGCTTCAATTCCTGATTATAGCAAAAATTAAATGAGGTAATGTGCTCATATCCAGTACCTGACACACTGCCCAGTGGCAGCCCTCACCATAGTTTAGTAGGAGTTTATGAAGCAAGGAGCATACAGGAAGAGAACCTTCAGAGGCCATGAAGCTTGACTTCAGAGGTCCTGATGACCCTCTCTTCCACTTCCTAGCTGTGTGGCTTTAATCAACTTACCCTCTTAGGCCTGAGTTTCCTCATTATTAACATGGAAATAATATCTACCACCTAGGACTGTGTTACGCATATAAAACAAGATCAAGTTGAAACGCAGCATGATAAAGACTAGTTGGTTTGTACTTCTTCCTTCTCAGTTTCTCAGAATTAGAAACATAATCCCAGTTTCTCTGCTGGGGAAAAGCTAGATATGTATAAGGCGAGATTTGGCTAAATTGTTTTTTAAATGTTCAGTGAAAAGTCCAGTCTTTCATCCCTCAGATAGGGTCCATGCTGAGTCCACTCAGGGCTAATCACTGGGGACCCAGAGTCAAATATAAATGAGCAGAACTCATTTCAGCAACTTAAAATTCTCTCAGAATTCATTATTTGAGCGCTCTGAACTGAACTTGAACTCTCTGGCATTCAAATTGGCTTATACAGTTTTGATTGCAAGAAAAGAGAATTTTAAAAAGTTATTAAACAAGGTGAAAAGCCTTATTGGATACGAATTGGCTCTTAAAGAATATTACAATGATATAAAGCTCAAATGGGTCAGAAATTTATGAAAGTCATTTCCCTTAAATAAAACATGATTTTAAAATTCAAGGGAGAACACTTTGCCAAATTTACTTGGTGTTTTAAAACATCGGAAGAACTGCAAGAGATTTTGTTCATTCCAAAGACAACATGCTAGACAGCAGGATATCCACATCAGAACTGAGGGCTCCACTGGGCCTAAGGCATGTGCATGAAGCCACCTGCACAGCCCTGCTGGTCTCAGGATAGAGCCACACTGATTGCCCCTTGTTTCCCCAACTGTGAAGGCCATTTAAGACCCAGGCATTGGACATACAGATTAAGAGCCCCAGTTATCACAGGATATACTATACTGGAATTGCTTGCTCTTCAAACAGAACGCAAACTTCTTGAAGGCAAATAATGGGCCTTTTTACTGTTACATTACCAAACACCTTGCAGAATGACCAGTCAATACATGGGGGTTAATGACTGAGTAGGTGAGGAAGGAAGGAAGGAAAGAAGGAGAGGGAAAGAAAATGAAGGAAACAGTGGATGGATAAACAGATAGGTAGATGAGTGAGTATATGGATGAATATGATGATATGTAAGTATATGGATGGTTAGATGGGCAAAGCAAAATGGGTAAGACAGATAAATGATCATGATAAAGATAGATAGATAGATAGATAGATAGATAGATAGATAAGATAGATAGATAAGGATGGACAGATGAATAAGTTGATGTATGGAAGGATGTATATGTGAAAAATGAAGGATTCGATAATACATGGATAAAAGGAAGGAAGGGAAAGATGGATGGATGGACAAATAGATGAATGGATGGATAAACAGATGAATATAGGGCCTACCTAGGAATTCTTACGCGAAGGGACTATCTAGCAATTCCACACTTGAATATTATACTCCCATGTTTCTATTTCCCTTTTAAAAGGTCACATTTACCTTGTAAAACAGTGGCCTGTAATGCCTTAATCCCAAAATAATATACTATACCCTTACAATTCTTTCTGCTTCAACAAAAAAGTAACATGTGGCAATGAACAAAGCAACTGGAGGTCACAGAATCTGCTCCAAGGTGACAGCTAGCAGGGTAGAAATGGGATTTGAAACAGTCAACAGCTATCCATATAATCACCACACCATGCTGTTTTCTCTTGTTGGCTAAGTGTTAAATTTGGATGCAGCCAAAGTTATGTCATGTTATACAAAACCTACACCTAAATTTCTATCTTTCATGGTTCTTGTGAACACATATTGGTGCCAATATATTATGCAACCTTCAAAGAAACCCTAGGACATATCTAATACGATTCTCTAACATGTAAGTTAGGAAAAGGATGATTACAAAGGTTGAGTCACCTGCCAAAGCCCACATAGGTCCATAGCTGAGCTGGGATTGGATGGAGCCCTGATTCCCCTGGCTCTGAGGCTGACTCACTTCCCATCAGTGTCTGCCTTTCTGTGAGATGCTCATTTCTTTGCACAGTCATAAAGGAAACCCAAAGGAGTCCTCAGTGATGGTAATGAAACCTGACACCTAGGCTGAAAATAGTCCAGCGGGTCTGTAAGGGAATTTGGAAGCAGAAAGTAATGTTCAATACTCTCAGATGCCCCTGAAAGTCTCCTCTAATCTCACTCCTGAGAGGTCGCCTCTCCCCAGCTTTGTGACTCAGAAAGACTTGGTCTCCCTTGTGGCATTAGCAATTAGTTTCAGAACCAATGATCCTTCCTCACCGTGAGTCTCTAGTCCTGCTGCTGAGAAAGCACCATCATCACCCAACAAGTCTATACATGGAGTTGCTCCTCACAATGCCCTGAGCTAAGCCTGTACATTTTTAAGGAGCAGAGATGTGGTTAGAAGGGGAATAAGTCAATGGAGATCCCAAGAGATGGAGAACAGCCAAGAATCAGAGACCCTGTGACCTGGAAAACATCAGAGATCAGCTGGATGAACACCTTCAATTTATACACAGTGATGTGAGACTCAGAAACACCCATGAATCACTACAACTCTCATCCACTCATCATTCACTGCAACGTCGAACTCATTTAAATCCTTACCAAAAATTAAGCAGTAGGTGATAACCCAAAGAGAAAACAAATGCTCAGAAATAGGTGACTTGCCCAAGGTCACAGAGCTAGTACGTGGCAGAGGTAATCCAGGCAGGCAGGTTTCTGATCTCCATACCACTGCTCTTTCCACAGCCCCTGTGCTTTTTGAAGGTCCTAAGGCTTACGGTCAAAGAAAAAAGCAAGGGATGAGGAGAAGAGAGTCAAAAAGAACAAAGAGAATGGAGGAGGTACCCAGGCTCAGGTTTAAGGCATGTGCAGCCCCTGAAAAACGCTTGCAGAGATGTGTGTCTGCATGCATGGTTGAAGAGAAGGGGAAAGGGTTTCATGCGTTATTGACCTTTTCTCCCACTGGTTTGGTGGGATTGGGAAAATAACAAGCAGGGAATCCCTCCAGGTCACAGGACATGGTAGTGATAAATGGACATGCGTGTGGGCATGCGTGTATATATGCCTATCTTTTCACAGTTGTCAGCCTTTGTTTATTCTAGTACATAAAGTTTCCTTGCATTTCTTGAAAAGTTCTGAGAACCCATCTGAGAAATGAATTGAAAAAGTTAAAAACAAAAATGTCGAACAGAAATATAAGTGCCATGGAGTTCAAAGGGCACTGCTGTGCATTAGTTGTTGTGGGGGAAGGGGGAGGTGTAGATAATAGGTAGGGTCCAGCAGGCCAATGAGGGAATTTGCAACTGCCTGGCCACTATGCTTAGCTTCTGCTGCACACATTCTGATGCTTTGTGATATTGGGAAACAATCAATCTACCCATGAGCTTCCTTCCCCTGAAACTCAAAGCTAACCAACCACACCTCTGCTAGCCTTTTTTTTTTCCTCCCTCCACAAGTTTAGCATGGAGGGAGAGGTTGGTGTGGTAGTGTTGGAGTTAATTATACACTTCTAGGTGCTGCTCCTTTACTCCCTGATGGTGATATTGTAAGCCACGCATTGTTCTGAGGTTGTATTTCCATCTGTAAGTGGGGGTAGTAACACATTTGCTCCCTTTCTTTGCTCTGCACATCAGCCATGCTGATTTTCTCAAGTGTGCCCTCCGACTCTGGCATGCGTTATTCCCTCTGTTCAGAATACTCTTCTCAACCCTTACCTCATTATACAGTCTACTAGACATGTACCCTGGCCCTCATAGATCTGTCAGAGTTCCCCTTTTACATTTATCATGGTGGCTATTTGCCATCATCTCTCTCCCACAAAATTCCCCAAAGTGAAGGATTGTGTCTGCTTTTGCTTGCAGTTATAGCCCAGTGTCCAAGCTCTGTGCCCTACACCTAGTGAGTGCTCAAAAAATATTTGAACTGTTATGTTTCTTTCAAAGTGTTGTCCTAAAGGAGAAAGGACTGAATCAATCTAAAAGGCCATTATCAAAAAACAAAAGACAAGTGCTGGTAATATGGAGAAATTGATAACCTTGCACACTGTTAGTGGGAATAAAAAAAATGGTGCAGCCACTACGGAAAACAGTATGGAGGTTCCTCAAAAAATTAAAAATAGAACTACCATATGATCCAGAAATTCCACTTCTGGGTATTTATCCAAAATAAGTGAAATCAGGATCTCTAAGAGATACTAGCATTCCCATTTGTTGAAGCACTATTTATAACAGCCAAGATGTGAAAGGAACATAAATGTTCATTGACAGGTGAATAGATAAAGAAAATGTGGCATATACATACAGTAGAATATTATTTAGCCTTTAAAAAGAAAAAAATTCTGCCATATGTGACAACATGGATGAACCTTTAAAACATTGCACTGAAAGCAATATAAGCCAGTTTCAGAAAGACAAATACCACATGATTCCACTTACGTGAGGTATCTAAAATACCTACAATAGTATCTAAAATAGTCAAATTCATAGAATCAAAGAGGGTAATGGTGGTTGGTGGTTGCCAGGGCCTGCGGGGGAGGGAGAAATGGGGAGTTAGTAGTCAATGGGTTCAAAGTTTCAGTCAAGCAAGTTGAATAAGTTCTAGAGATCTAGAGATTGTTGTACCTACAGTCAGCAATCCTATACACATCAATATTGTACACTTGAATTTTTAAAAAATGTTTAGGAGGGTAGATCATGTGGGAAGCATTCTTACCACAATATGATTAATAAAGTAAAAAATAAGAATTCACCAAACAAATATGAATTATGAGAATTATCTTGGAAAGAACATGCATATAAATGTAGACTCATAAGTGGGTCTTATTTTTCCCTGAGCATCCTACTCTCTCCTCTTGGGCCCATAGTCATATGTGGAATATTCCCAATCCCTACTTTCTCCACCATGAGCAGCCGAGACCACCTGAGAGATGCATATAAAGTGCTGGATCATCACCTGGGAAGTTGTGAGCACTCAGTTAATGGCAGTTCCCTTTCTTCCTATTTGGTTTATATTGTGAAGAATACTTGAGACCATGGTCACAAAAATTATTCATAGCATCAAGGCATCTTCCGGCATGACTCAGTGTTTTCTGAAGACATATGAGACTTCCTATGCTTGATTTCACATAATTGAACAGACTATCCCCACTTTATTTAGTAGATAAAAGACCTTGTCTCATGCTTCACCTTTTACTCTTCCCTGAGGTGTAGTCATTTGCCTGCTTAATAGCAGTAGTCATTGGTTCATAGCGTGGAGCTAATTTACAAGGACCCCAAGCCCTGGGAATCTCTTCTCTCTCTTCCCTTCCACACCTGCACCAGTGACAGAGTGACCTAAATAAAGGAGTCTGGACTGTAGCATCCAACTTTGCCAGGGTGGGCTAACTCAAGGCCTAGACAGGGAGCTGCAGTTAGCAAGCCCATTTTCAATCTCAGTCTATAAGATGTATGTCTACATAGACTTTATCAATAATAAATCTAACATTTTCTTCTCTATTTGCTAATTCTCTTGCCTATTTCTCAATTGTTTCAAAACTCTGGTAGAAAAGAGAGGGCTGCAAGTTACAGACCCTATCACATACCCTGACGCTGCCCCCACCCCTCATTTCCCTGGCACATAGTAAACAGCAATTTCAGGAGTGAATAATATTATTTAATATATATTATCTAATAGATATCTAATATATAATATTATCTAATAGATATCTAATATATATTATCTAATAGATATCTAATATATAATATTATCTAATAGATATCTAATATATATTATCTAATAGATATCTAATATATAATATTATCTAATAGATATCTAATATATAATATTATCTAATAGTTATCTAATATATATTATCTAATAGATATCTAATATATAAAGTTTATCATGTGCTAGGCACTGTTCTAAGCATTTCACATGTTTTGCTTCACTCCCATGCTGAAATCCAGGCATTTAGAACACCCACTCACCTGAACCAGCAACCTGAGGTGCCCTACCCTTCATAGACATAGATTATGATGCAGCAGGACCCTCCCTACTCTACGCCCAGGGAAATATCCAGGCATTCAGAGCACCCACTCACCTGGATCAGCAGACTGACCTGCCCAACCCTTCCCATGCAGAAATTCTAGTACAGGGAGGCTTCCTCTGCTTCACACCCAAGTAGATCTCCAGGCATTAGGAGCACCAGCTTGCCTGGATCAGCAGCCTGAGCCACCCCACCTTACCTACACATAGATTGTGGTGTAACAAGGTCCTCCCTGCTCCACACCCAGGCAGATCTCCACACATTCAGTGCACCAGCTCACCTGAATCAGTAGCCTGAGCTGCTCCACCCTTAATGGACATAGATCACAATGCAGCAGGGTCTTCTTTGCTCCCTACCCAGGCAGATCTGCAGGCATTCAAAGCACATTCTCACCTGGATCAGCCACCTGAGTGGCCCTACCACTTCTGTGTAGAGATCTTAGTATAGGGGAGCCCTCCTTCACCTATGCCCAGGCAGATCTCTAGGCATTGAGAGGACCCATTTTCCTGGATTAGGAGTTTAGACTGTCCGCTAGCCCCATGTGGAGAACTTGGGGCCAAGAAGGTTTCCCAGATCATTGCCTAGGCACACCTCTGGACATTTGAGGGCCACCCACTGGATTCTCCCTCAGCACTAGTGCTTGTGCCTGCAATCAGAGGACCCATAAGAGTACATGCTCAGTCTGGCCCTGCTCAACATGGTCACTATCCCCTTGGGGCTGAGCAGGAAGCTCAGACCACTATGCATTTCACCAATCAGCCCATTGACTGAAGCAACAGGGAGCTTCTGCCAGCAAACAAGGATCAAGTATATACCCAGCCATGTTGGCCACAGCCAGCTCTTACCTATAAGCACCCTCTACTGGTTGGGATGTCAAACTGCACAGCCCAATACAAAACCTGCAGAAAGAAGTGCATAGGGCCATAGGAGCAAAGCCAAAAGATCCTACCCTGCATTGTTTACAATTGCATCCCCTAAGGAGTGAGGGGAAGGAAGGGGGAAAAATATATTATAGAGAAAGCAAGAAAAAGGAAATATCCTACCCACAAAAAAATAATTACAAAAATTAAAAGTGCCAGCATCTCCAGATGGGAAGGAACCAGTACAAAAATTCTGGTGCCATGAAAATTCTGAATGTAATTACCCCACCAAAGGATTACACTAGGTCTCCAGCAATGGCCCCTAATGAAAATGGGAACTCAGAATTTATAGATAAATAATTCAAAACATGGATTGCAAGGAAGCTCAACAAGATCCATGCCAAGGTTGAAAATTGATGCAAAGAAACTTCTAAAGCAATCGAGGAAATGAAGAAAGAGAGACATATTTAAAAGAAATCAATCAGAGCTTCTGGAATTGAAAAACCCACTTAAGGAATTTCAAAATACAATTGAAAGCTTTATCAGTAGACCTGATCAAGTAGAAGAGAGAATTTCAGAGCTTGAAGACTGGTCTTTCCAAGTAATCCAATCAGACAAAAATAAAAAAGAATTTTAAAAAATTAAAAAAGTCTTCAAGAAATATGGTATTATGTAAAGTAACCAAACCTATGAGTCATTAGCATTTCTGAGAGAAGGATAAAAAGCAAATGACCTGGAAAACATATTACAAAGAAAAATTGAAGAAAATTTTCCTAATTTTACTAGACAGGTAGACATCCAGATACAAGAAATCCAGAGAATACTATGAGATACTGTACAAAATGAACAGGAGGGCATAGAGATACCAGATTGTCCAAGGTCAATGCAAAAGAAACCTTAAAGAGAAAGGCCTAGAGAAAAAGGTCAGATCATGTGCACAGGGAATCCCATCAGGCTAACAGCAGAAACCTTATAAGCCTGAAGAGATTGGGGGTCTAAACTTAGCATTTTTCAAGAAAAGAAATTTCAACTGACAATTTTATATCCCTCCCTAAGTTTCATAAGCAAAGGAGACATAAAATCTTTTCCAGATAAGCAAGTTTTAAAGGAATTCATTACCAGTACACGAGCATTACAAGAGATTCTTCAGAGCATTCTAAACATGGAAACAAAGAACAATAACAGCTACCACAAAAATGCACCTAAGTACATAGTCAATAGACCCTATAAAACAACCACACAATACAAACTACAAAGCAACAAGCCAATAACTTCGTGATAGCCCCAAAACATCACATATCAATATTAATCTTGAATGATAATAGGTCTAACAATCCAAATTAAAAGTCACAGAACGCCAATTTGTATTTTTTTTTTTAAAAAGAGGATCCCTTCATCTTCTGACTTCAAGAAATCCATCGCACACATAATGACACCCATAGACTCAAAATAAAGAGTTGGATAAAGATCTATTATGAAAATGGAAAACAAAAAGGTGGGGGTCACTATTCTTATATCAGAAAAAAAATAGACTTTAAACTAACAACAGTAAAAAAGGACAAAGAAGGGCATTACACAATGATAAAGGGCTCACTTCAACAAGAAGACTTAACTTTCCTAAATATATACACACCCAACGTTGGAGCACCCAGATTCATAAAACAACTACTTTAGAAATATGAAAAGACTTAATAACATTATAATAGCGAGGAAAGCCCTATTCAACACCCCTCTTACAGCATTAGAGAGATCACTGAGGCAGAAAATTTACAAAGAAATTCTGGACTTAAATTTGATACTTCACCATTTGGACCTAATGGGCATCTACAGAATACTCCATCCATCAACCACAGAATATACATTCTTCTCATTTGCACACAGAACATACTTCAAGACTGACCAGATGCTCACCATAAGGCAAGTCTTGATACATTAAAAAATCAAAACAATACCAACCATACTCTCAGATCACAGTAGAATAAAACTAAAAATCAATAACTAGAAGATCTCTCTAAACCACATAATTACATGGAAATTAAACAACTTGCTCCTGGATAACTTTTGGGTAAAGAATGAAATTAAGTCAGAAATCAAAAACTTATGTGAAATAAATGAAAACAGAAACCCAACACACCAAAATCTTTAGGATGCAGCAAAAACAGTGTTAAGAGAAAAGTTTATAGTGCTAAGCACCTACCTCAAAAAGTTAGAAAAATCTCAAATTAATCATCTGAGAGCAAACCTAGAGGAACTAGAAAAGCAAGAACAAACTAACCCCAAAGCTAGCAGAAGAAAATAACTAAAATCAGGTCAGAACTGAACAAAATTTATGCCCCAGAATCTTTACAAAGACTCCATGAAATCAAAAGGTATTTTTGAAAGGATAAACAAGATCAATAGACCACTAGCTACATTAACAAGAGAAAAAGAGAGAAGATGCAAATATCCACAATTAGAAATAACAAAGGTGACATAATATCCCAAAGAAATACAGAAGATCCTCAGAGGCTATTATAAATACCTCTATACACACAAACTACAAATTCTAGAGGAAATGAGTAAGTTACCGGAAACACACAGTCTCACCAGATTGAATCAGGAAAAACTGAAACCATGAACAGACTAATATTGAGTTCTGAAATTGAATCAGCAACAAAATCCTACCAACCAAAAAAAGCCATAGACTGGATGGATTCACAGCTGAATTCTACCAGACATACAAAGAAGAGCTGGTACCAATTCTACAAAAACTATTCCAAAACATCAATCAAAAAGGAGGGACTCATTCCCAACATATTCTATGAAGCCACAATTATCTTGATACCAAAAGCTGATGAAGACATGAAAAAAAGAGAAAACTACAGGCCAATATGCCCGACAAATATAGATGCAAAAATTCTCAACAAAATACTAGGAAATCAAATCTAACAGCACATTAAAAAGTTAATTCATCATGATCACCTAGGCTTAATTCCTGGGATGTAAGGTTGGTTCAACATATGCAAATTAATAAATGTCATTCACCGCATAAACAGAATTAAAAACAAAAACCATATGGTCATCTCAATAAATGTGAAAAAGTCTTCATTAAATTCTAACATCCTTTCATAATAAAAACCCTCAAGAACTTAAGTGCTGAAAGAGCATGCTTGAAAATAATGAAAGCCATCTATGACAAACCCACGGGCAACATCATACTAAGTGGGCAAAAACTGGAAGCATTTCCCTTGAGAACTGAAACAAGAATGTCCACTCTTACCACTCCTGTTCAACATAATACTAGAAGTGCTAGCCAGAGCAATCAGGCAAGAGAGAGAAATAAAAGGCATCCAAATAAGAAAAGAAGTCAAACTATCACTCTTCACAGATGATAAGTATTTTAGAGACCTAAAAACCCCTAAAGATTCTGCCAAAAGGCTGGGGAACTGATAAACAACTTTAGTAACATCTTAAGATACAAAATCAGAGTACAAAAAACAGTAGCATTTTGCTGCACCAATAACATTCAAGCTTAGAGCCAAATCAAGAATGCCATCTCATTAATAATAGCCACAAAAACATAAAATAAAATACCTAAGAATAAATCTAACCAAGAAGGCGAAAGACTTCAAGGAGAAGTACAAAACACTGCTAAAAGAAATCATAGATTACACAAACAAATGGAAAAAACATTCCATGCTCATGGACTGGAAGAATCAATAACGTTAAAATGTCCACAACATCCAAAGAAATCTATAGATTCACTGCTATTTATATCAAACTACCAACTCATTTTTCATGGAACTAGAAAAAACTGTTCTAAAATTCATATGGAACCACAAAAGCCCAAATAGCCAAAGCATTCCTAATGAAAAAGAACAAAGCCAGAGGCAACACATTACCTGATTTAAAACTATACTAAGGCTACAGTAACTAAAAACAGCACGGTGCTTGTACAAAACAGACACATAAATAAATGCAATAGAATATAGAATCCAGAAATAAAGCTGTACACCTACAGCCATCTGATCTTCAACAAAGCCAACAAGAATAAGAAACAGGAAAAGTAATTTTCTATGCAATAAATGGTGTCGGGATAGCTGGCTAACCATACGTAGGAGACTGAAACTGGCCCCCTACTGTATTAATCCATTCTCACACTGCTATAAAGAACTACCTGAGGACAAAAAAGGTATTGGATGTGGCGAATGGGAGGCAAGAATAGATTGCAGCTCCAACTCAGATGGACAGAGAAGTGTGTGGAGGCTTGCATCATGAATTTTAGATCCAGAACAAATGCAGGAATAAATCAGGAAACATGAGAGGACCCAAAGACTCTCTGAAGGATGCAGACTGCTCCTGCACAATCTGGGAGACACACCAAATATTGTAAGTGTGCAAACTGTGGAAGTGGGAAAGAGAGGTTGTCCACCCCTGAACACACACCTCCACTGCGGAAACTGAAGGTCTAGTTTACAGGAGAAGATTCTGACCTTACCTGGAGCTGAGTCAATTTAGACAGCCAAGTGAAATACAGGGGTAGAAGAAGCAGTGGTTTCCCTGTGAGCTCACTGGGTCCCCAAGCAGGCCACTGCTGCCTGGAATCACAGGGAACCTTCGGGAGGGTGGCCAGAGATGTGGGGAAAACACCACAGGGAGAAGGAAATCTCTAGCTGAACTTTGTAACAATTCAAACTGCTTGAGAAGGCTCCTAGCCACAACCTGGGGGAGGGCATGAATCCAGCATCCAGACTTTGCAGGTAGGGGAAGAACTAAAGCCCTACTTTCTGTTGCAGCTAGGAGGCAGGTATCCTGGGGCAAGTTCTCAGCCCTGCTTGCCCACTGCCAGGAAACAGACTTGGTGCTCATAGGAGAGGCATGGTGGGAGTGAGACCAGCCCTTCAGATTGTGTGGGAGCTGGGTGAGGCCTGTGGCTGCCAGCTTTCCCCCACCTCCCTTACAAACAGCATGACTCAGCAGAGGTAGTCATAATCCTTGTAGGAACATAACTCCATTGACTGGGCACCTCACCCCCATCCTCCACAGCAGCCACAGCAAGACCCACCCAAAGACAGTCTGAGTTCAGACACTCCTAGCCTTGCCCCCACCTGATGGTCCTTCCATACCCAACCTGGTAACTGAACACAAAGGACATATACTCTTGGGAGTCTAAAGCCCCACTCTCTGCCTTCTCCATAGTATGACAGCTGATGCTATCTGGAAAGCACCATCTCCCAGCAGGAGGCTGATCAGCATAAAAATAGAGCATTAAATTACCAAAGTTAAGAACCCTCACAGAATCCATTTCACCCACCACCACCTGCAGTAGAACAGGTGCTGGTATCCACCGCTGAGAGACCCATAGACCATTCACATCACAGGACTCTGTGCAGACAATCCCCAGCACCAGCTCAGAGCCTGGTAGACTTGCTGGGTGGCTAGAGCCAGAAGAGAGATAATAATCACTACATCTTGGCTCTCAGGAAGTCACATCCATAGGCAAAGGGGAAGGCACTACATCAGAGGAACACCCCGTGGGACAAAAGAATCTGAACAACAGCCTTCAGCCCTATAACTTCATTCTGACAGAGCATACCCAAATGAGAAGGAACAGAAAATCAACTCTGGTAATATGACAAAACAAGGCTCTTTAACACCCCCCAAAAAATTACACCAGCTCACCAGCGATGGATCCAAACCAAGAAGAAATCCCTGATTTACCTGAAAAAGAATTCAGGAGATTAGTTGTTAAGCTAATGAGGGAGGCACCAGAGAAAGGTGAAGCCCAATGCAAGGAAATCCAAAAAGGAATACAAGAAGGGAAGGAAGAAACATACAATGGAATAGAAAGCATAAATAAGAAACAATCAAAACTACAGGAAACACTGGACACACTTTAGAAATGCAAAATGCCCTGGAAAATCTTGGCAATAGAATTGAACGAGAAGAAGAAAGAAATTCAGAGCTCAAAGGCAAGGTCTTCAAATTAACCCAATCCAACAAAAAGAAAGAGAAAAGAATAAGAAAGTATGAACAAAGCCTCCAAGAAGTCTGGGATTATGTTAAAGAACCAAACCTAAGAATATTTGGTGTTCCTGAGGAAGAAGAGAAATCTAAAACTTTGGAAAACAGTTAGGGGAATAATCAAGGAAGACTTCCTTGGCCTTGCTAGAGACCTAGACATCCAAATACAAGAAGCACAAAAAACACCTGGGAAATTCATTGCAAAAAGATCATTGCCTAGGCACACTGTCATCAGATTAACTAAAGTTAAGACAAGGAAAGAATCTTAAGAGCTGTGAGACAAAAGCACCAGCTAACCTATAAAGGAAACCCATTACATTAACAGCAGATTTCTCAGCAGAAACCCTACAAGCTAGAAGGGATTGGGGCCCTATCTTCAGCCTCCTCAAACGAAATAATTAGCAGCCAAGAATTCTGTATCCAGAGAAATTAAGCATCATATATGAAGGAAAAACACAGTCTTTTTCAGAAAAACAAATGCTGAGAGAATTCACCACTACTAACCCACCACTACAAGAACTGCTAAGAGAAGCTCTAAATCTTGAAACAAATCCTGGAAACATAACAAAACAGAACCTCTTTAAAGCATAAATCTCACAGGACCTATAAAACAAAAATAAAATTTAAAAAACAAAAACAAAAAATCAAGGTACACAGGCAACAAACAGCATGATGAATGGAATGGTACCTCACATCTCAATACTAACATTGAATGTAAATGGCTTAAATGTTCCATCTAAAAGATACAGGACTGCAGAATGGATAAGAATTCACCAACCAACTATCTGCTGCCTTCAAGAGACTCAACTCACACATAATGACGCACATAAACCTAAGGTAAAAGAGTGGAAAGTGGCATTTCATGCAAATGGACACCAAAAGTGATCAGGAGTAGTTATTCTTATGTCAGACAAAACAAACTTTAAAGAAACAGCAGTTAAAAGAGACAAAGAGGAACATTATATAATGGTAAAAGGCCTTGTCCAACAGGAAAATATCACAATCTTAAACATATATGCACCTAACACTAGAGCTCCCAAATTTACAAAACAATTACTAATAGACCTAGAAATGAGATAGACAGCAACACAATAATAGTGGGGAACTTCAATATTCCACTGACAGCATTAGACAGACCATCAAGACAGAAAGTCAACAAAGAAACAATGAATTTAAACTATACCTTGGAACAACTGGACTTAACAGATATATACAGATATTTCATCCAACAACCAGTGAATACACATTCTATGCAGCAGCACATGGAACTTTCTCCAAGATAGACCATATGATAGGGCACAAAACGAGTTTCAATAAATTTTAAAAAATTAAAATTATATCAAACACTCTCTCAGACCTCAGTGGAATAAAACCGGAAATAAACTCCAAAAAGAACCTTCAAAACAATGCATACACATGGAAATTAAATAACCTGCTCCTGAATGATCACTGGGTCACAAATGAAACCAAGATGGAAATAAAAAATTTATTCAAACTGAACAACAATAGGGACCCAACCTATCAAAACCTCTGGGATACAGCAAAGGCAGTGCTAACAGGAAAGTTCATAGCCCTAAACACCTACATTAAAAAGACTGAAAGAGTACAAACTGACAATCTGAAGTCACACTTCAAGGAACTAGAGAAATAAGAATAAAACAAACCCAAACCCAGCAGCAGAAGAAAAATAACCAAGATCAGAGCAGAACTAAATGAAACTGAAACGAAAAAATACAAAAGATAAATGAAACAAAGGGCTGGTTCTGCTAAAAAATAAATAAAATTGACAGACCATTCACAAGATTAACCAAGAAGAGAGAAAATCCAAATAACCTCAATAAGAAACAAAGCGGGAGATATTACAACTAACACCACAGAAATACAAAAGATCATTCAAGGCTACTATGAACATCTTTACATGCATAAACTAGAAGATCTAGAAGAGATGGATAAATTCCTGAAAAGATACAACCCTCCTAGCTTAAATCAGGAAGAATTAGAGACCCTGAACAAACCAATAACAAGCAGCAAGTAATTTTTAAATTACTTTGTAATTTTTGTAATTGTAAAATTGTACTTGTAAAAATTACAAGTAAAAATTACAAGCAAAAATTGTACTTGTAAAAATTACAAGTAATTTTTAAATTACCAACAAAAAAAGTCCAGGAGCAAATGGGTTCTTGGCAGAATTCTATCAGAAATTCAAAGAATTGGTATCAATCCTTTGGCACTATTCCACAAGATAGAGAAAGAGGGAACCTTCCCAAAATCATTTGATGAAGACAACATCACCATAATACCAAAACCAGGAAAGAACATAGCCAAAAAATAAAACTATAGACTGATACCCCTGATGAACATAGATGCTAAAATCTTTAACAAAATACAAGCTAACCAAATCCAACAACATATCACTATGGAAAACAATGTGGAGATTCCTTAAAGAACTAAAAGTATAACTACCATTTGATCCAGCAATCCCACTACTAGGTATCTACCCAGAGGAAAAGAAGTCATAATATGAAAAGGATACTTGCACATGCATGTTTGTAGCAGCACAATTCGCAATTGCAGAATTGTGGAAACAACCCAAATGCCCATGGGAACCATCAATCAACAAGTGGATAAAGAGATTGTGAGATATATATATATATATATATAATGGAATACTACTCAGTCCCAAACAGTAATAAACTAATGGCATTTGCAGCAACCTGGATGAAACTGGATACTATTATTCTAAGTGAAGTAACTCAGAAATGGAAAACCAAACATCATATGTTCTCACTGATATGTGGGAGTTAAGCTATGAGGACACAAACGCATAAAAATGATACAATGGACCTTGGGGACTTTGGGGGAAGGGTAGGAGGGGTTCAGGGGATAAAAGACTACAAATACAGTGCAGTGGATATTGCTCAGGGGATGGGTGCACCAAAATCTCACAAATCACCACTAAAGAACTTACTCACATAACTAAACACCACCTGTACCCTAATAACCTATGAAAAATAAAAAAATTTTAAAAAACTACCTGAGACTGGGTAATTTCTGAAGAAAAGAGGATTTACTGACTCAGAGTTCTGCAAGCTGTACAAGAAGTATGGCTAAGAGGCCTCAAGAAACTTACAATCATGGCAGAAGGTGAAGAGGAAGCAAGCACGTCTTACCATGGCAAAGCAGGAGAGAGAGAAAGAGAGAGAGGGGACAAAGGGGGAGATGCCACACACTTTTAAACAATCAGATCTTGTGAGAACTCACTGTCATGAGAACATCAAGGGGGAAATGCACCCCAATGATCCAACCCACTAGGCCCCTCCCCTGAAAGACGGAGATTACAATTCAACATGAGATTTGAGTGGGGACACGGAGCCAAACCATATCATTCTGTCCCTGGCCCCCTCCAAGGCTCATGTCCCATGAAAGCAGCTGGGAGGGAGGTTGTACCCTGCAAAGCCACAGGGATGGAGCTTCCCAAGACCATGGGAACCCGCCTCTTGCATCAGCATAACCTGGATGTGAGACATGGCATCAAAGCAGATCATTTTGCAGATTTAAGATTTGATTGCCCTGCTAGATTTCAGACTTGCATGGGCCCGATAACCCCTTTGTTTTGGCAAATTTCTCTTATTTGGAACGGCTGTATTTACCCAATACCTGTACCCCCATTGTATCTAGGAATTAACTAGCTTGCTTTTGATTTTACAGGCTCATAGGTGTAAAGGACTTGCTTTGTCTCAGATGACTTTGGACTGTGGACTTTTGGGTTAATGCTGAAATGAATTAAGACTTTGGGGGATGTTGGGAAGGCATGATTGGTTTTGAAATGTGAGAACATGAGATTTGGAGGGGCCAGGGGTGAAACAATATGATTTGGCTGTGTACCCATCCAAATCTCAACTTTAATTGTATCTCCCAGAATTCCCAAGTATTGTGAGAGGGACATAGGGGGAGGTGATTTAATCATGGAGGCTGATCTTTCCCGTGCTATTCTTGTGATAGAGAATAAGTCTCACAAGATCTGATGGGTTTATCAGGGGTTTCCGCTTTTGCTTCATCCTCATTTTTCTCTTGCCACTACCATGTAAGAACTGGCTTTTGCCTCACACCATGATTCTGAGGCCTCCCCAGCCATGTGGAACTATGAGTCCAATTAAACCTCTTTTTGTTTCCAGTTTCAGATATGTCTTTATCGCAGCATAAAAACAAACTAATAAAACAAGTTAGTTACTTCCAAAATACAATGGGGGTACAGGCATTGGGTAAATGTTCCCATTCCAAATGGGAGAAAATAGCCAAAACAAAGGGGCCACAACTCCATTTCAATACCCAGCAGGGCAGTCATTAAATCTTAAAGCTTTAAAATAATCTCTTCTGACTTCGTGTCTCACACCCAGGGCACATTGATGTAAAAGGTTGGCTCCCAAGGCCTTGGGCAGATCCACCCATGTGGCTCTGCAGGGTACAGCCTCCATGGCTGCTTTCAGTGGGTGGCATTGAGTGCCTACAGCTTTTCCAGGCACACAGTGCAAGCTGTTGGTGGATCTACCATTCTAGCATCTTGAGGATGGTAGCCCTCTTCTCATAGCTCCACTAGGCAATGTCGCAGTGGGAATTCTGTGCAGGGCACTGCCCTAGTAGAGGTTCTCCATGAGGACTCCAACCCAGCAGCAAACTTCTGCCTGGACATCCAGGCATTTCCACACATCCTCTGAAATCTAGATGGAGGCTCCTAAAATCTTGCCTTCTGTGCACCCACAGGCCTAACACCACATGGAAGCCACCAAAGCTTGGGACTTGCATCCTCTGAAGCAATGGCCTGAGCTGTACATTGCTCTCTTTTAGTTACAGCTGGAGCTGCAGTGGCTGGGATGCAGGATGTCATATCCCATGGATTCACAAAGAAGCTGGGCACTGGTCCTAGCCATTGAAACCATTTTTCCCTCATAGGCCTCTGGGCCTGTGTTGCGAGGGGTGCCGCAAAGGTCACTGACAGGCCCTGAAGACATTTTCCCCATTGTCTTGGCTATTAACATTCAGCTTCTCTTTATTTGTGCAAGTTTCTGAAGATGGCTTGAATTCCTCCCCAGAAAATGGGTTTTTCTTTTCTACCACATGGTCAGGATACAAACTTTCCAAACTTTTACGCTATGCTCCTCTTTTAAGCATAAATTCCAATTTCAGATTATCTTTTTGTAAATGCATATGACTGTACGCTGTTAGGAACAGCCAGGTCGAATCTTGAACACTTTGCTGCTTAGAAATTTCTTCCACCAGCCTGTAATCCCAGTAGTTTGGGAGGCCGAGGTGAGCAGATCACTTGAGGTCAGGAGTTCGAGACCAGCCTGGCCAACATGGTGAAACCCCATCTCTGCTAAAAATACAAAAATTAGCCAGGCATGGTGGTGGATCCCTGTAATCCCAGCTACTCAGGAGGCTGAGGCAGGAGAATCGCTTGAACCCAGGAGGTGGAGGTTGCAGTGAGCCGAGATCATGCCACTGCAGTCCAGCCTGGGTGATATAGCAAGACTCTGTCTCACAAAAAAAAAAAAAGAAAGAAAGAAAGAAAGAAATTTCTTCCACCGGATACCCTAAATCATCTCTCTCAAGTTGAAAATTCTACATATCTCTAGGGCAGGGGCAAAATGCCAACAGTTTCTTTGCTAAAGCATAGCAAGAGTGACCTTTACTCCAGTTCCCAAGAAGTTCCTCATCTCCATCTGATACAACCTCAGCCTGGACTTCATTGTCCATATAACTCTCAGCATTTTGGTCAGAACCGTTCAACAAGACTCTAGGAAGTTCCAAACTTTCCCACATTTTGCTGTCTTCTTTTGAGCCCTTTAAACTGTTCCAACCTCTGCTTATTACCAAAGTCACTTCCACATTTTCAGGTATCTTTATAGCAATGCTCCACTCCTGGTACCAATTTCTGTATTAGTCTGTTCTCACACTGCTATAAAGAACTACCTGAGCCTGGTAATTTCCAAAGAAAAGAGGTTTAATTCACTCACAATTCTGTAGGCTGTACAGGAAGCATGGCTGGGAAGCCTCAGGAAACTTACAATCATGGAGGAAGGTGAAGGGGAAGCAAGCACATCTGACCATGGCAGAGCAGGAGAGAGAGAGTGTGTAAAGCGGAGGTGCCACATACTTTTAAATGATCATATCTCATGAGGACTCGTTCACTATCACAAGAACAGCAAGGTGAAAACCACCCCCATAATCCAATCATCTCCCACCAGGCCCCTCCCCTGACACATGGGGATTACAATTCGAGATAAGATTTGGGTGGGGACACAGAGGCAAACCATGTAACATACTTTTCATCATATAAAAAAATTAACTCATGGTGGATTAAAGATTTAAGAATAAGACTTCAAACTATAAAAGTCCTAGACACAAGCCTTGAGAAAGAATTTATGACTAAGTTCTCAAAATTAATGGCAACAAAAAGAATCATCAATAAGTGGAACCTAATTAAACTAAAGAGATTTTGCACAGCAAACTGTAATCCTAGCACTTTGGGAGGCTAAGGCAGGCTTGAGCCCAGGAATTCAAGACCAGCCTGGGCAACATAGTGAGACACCACCTCTACAAAATATAATAATAATAAATAGCCAGGCAAGGTGGTGCAAACCTGTAGTCCCAGCTATCTGGGAGGCTGAGGTGGGAGAATTTCTTGATCTCAGGAGGTTGAGATTTCAATGAGCCACAATTGCACCACTGTACTACATCCTGGGTGACACAGTAAGACCTTGTTTCAAACAAACAAAAACACATGCATAAACCAAAAAAGAGAAGCTATCAACAGAATAATCAGACAATCTAAAGAATGGCAAAAATATTAGCAAACTATGCATCTGGCAAGGGTCTAATATTCAGAATCTGTAAGAAATTTAAACAACTGAACCAGCAAAATACAAATAACCCCATTAAAAAATGAGCCAAAATCATGAACAGACAATGCTCAAAACAAGACACAGAAGCAGCCAACAAAGATGATAAAATGTTTCACATCGCCAGTCATCAGAGAAATGCAAATCAAAACCACAATGAGACACTATCTCACACCAGTCAGAGTGGCTATTATTAAAAAGCCAAAAAACAACAAATGCTGGTAAGACTGCGAAGAAAAGGGAATGCTCATATACTGTTATTGGGAATGTAAATTAGTTCAGCCACTATAGAAAGCAGTTTGAAGATTTCTCAAAGAAATTCAAACAGAACTACCACATGACCCAGAAATCCCATTACTGGGTATACATCTAAAAGAAAACAAATTATTCCACCAAAAAGACACATGCACTTGCATGTCCACTGCAGCACTATTTACAGTAGCAAAGACATAGAATCAACCTAGGTGCCACATCAATGGTGGACAGGATAATGAAAATGTGGTACATATCCACTGGGGAATAATACACTGCCATTAAAAAGAACAAAATTATATATTTTATAGCTACATGGATGCAGCTGGAGGGCATTATCCTAAGCTAACTAACCTGGGAACAGAAAACTAAATATTACATGTTCTCACTTATAAATGGAAGCTAAACACTGAGTGCTCATGGACATAAAGATAGCAACAGTAGAAACTGGGTACTACAATAGGATGGAGGGAAGGAAGGGGAAGGAGATGAAAAACCTACTATTGGGTTCTATGCTTGGTACCAGAGTGATGAGATCATTCATACGCCAAACCTCAGCATCACACAACATACCCAGGTAACAAACCTGCACATGTATACATGTACCACCTGAATCTAAAATAAAAGCAGAAAACAATAAAAATTTAAAAATAAAAGGCATGGCTATAAACAATCAGAGGTAGGACAGATATAATTATCCTCACATCTCAGAATAACAAAGACAATCAGAGATGACTTGCCTGAGAAAGTATCCTTTGGTTCCACTACTCTTCAACAATGGTGTGCTGGGAATTGCACTCAAAGCTTGTCTATACTTAGGCATACCATGTTGAAATCAAACTGTTGTCTGTGCCTGTATCAATTAGCATAGGATAATGGCCTCCACAGCCTGATTGCTTTCAGATAAGGCATGTAATGTCTGTTTCATGGATGATCAGGACCAACCATCAGCCATGCCTGGTCTCCTTGATTTCCTTGTGTTTTCTATCCTTAATACTTATTCATCTTTACCAAAGCTTGTTTGTATCATTTTTCCAAAGAGATCCAGTGTAGTGGGTTTAACTGCTTTATTGTAAGACTTAAAAAAATTAAAAGGTGCTTAGAAGCCTCTTGGCTCAGGACTCCAATGTTGAAATCAGTCATTTGATGAGTACCTGCTATATATGCCAGGTGCCTTAAAAACATTCATCTTACTAAACCCTAATAATAATGATGAAATGTGGGGTTATTATCCTATTATCCTAATTAAGCAAGAAAAGAAGCCAAATCTCTGGAAAGTCAAGTGACTTCCTTACATTTGCACAGCTACTAGGTAGCAATGCCAGGATTTGAACTCAGATCCTTCCCTTATGCTATATTTCCTCTATAGTTAGCTTTGTTGTCTAGATAGCCAAGAACTTGTGTTCTGATTCAATATTCGCATATTCACCAAGAGTATTCATATAATTCACAATATTCACCAAGAGTAACCTAAAACAATAAATGATGCAATCATTTCGCTTCAGATAAGTCTCATAATCCTCAATATTGTCACTGCCTAGTATCTGTCATATTGGCTAAAAGATCAGTCACATAATTACATCATAAAACCTGATCTCATACCTGGGCTGCCTATTTTCTAAAAAGGAGACAGTCAAATGTACTTGATATTCAAACAAAGCATAGGCATCACTTGCTCTTCTCTTGCCATTAAACCACTGTGGTTCTCATCATCAGCAACTATCATCAATTCAGGAAAATGTGACCCTGGCTGACAAGGAGATCCAGCTAATGAAGCTCTCAATGAGAGTTGAGTGTGCTTGGTAGATATGAAATGCAGACAGGGGAAATTGGTACTTTTAACTAATGGTGGTAAGAGCATAAGAACAGTTTGGTAAAACTGATTGAAATTATAAATATAAAAGCATTTAGACCCACGGAACACAAGTATAGAATTATGTATTTATCAAGATATCATTGTAACATTGTTTGTGGGAACAAATGTTGGAAACCATTAAAAGGTCCGTCCAAAGAAAGCAAGTTAAATAAAACACAATAAAGGTCTACCGTTTCTAATCCAGAACTCTTGAGGCCGATTTTGTTTTAGAATGCAGATTTTTTTTCACTCTAGTTTAGTAACATGGCCCACAGATGAGATGTACACCCATTACCATCAGGCCTTGGGAAGCATCCTCTAATCAAATATATTGGTACTTCTGAGGTATGTCACATAAACATGAAGTGTGATAATCAAAAAGCATAAACATTTTCATACCAGTTCAAATTCGTTTGCTGCCAGATGAGTTTGGGTGTCAAAATTTAGAGGAAAAAAACCTAGTTTTCAGGGTTTTGGGGATTTGGGAATTGGAGTTAAGGATTGTGGACCTGTATATTTACATAGTGGAATATTGTGAAACGAGCTAAAAACAAGTGAGGCAACTCAATATACTGATGTGGAAACTTCAATATATATTCTAAATTGAAAAAAATATACGTCAGGAAGTGTATATGGATGCTATCATTGGTGTTTTATACGCACACACGCATGAGCTGTACATGCATAGAACTGCTCTAGAAAGACACAAAAGGAACTATTTCAGTTTTCGTCTGGAAATGCAAATGGGTAGCTGGGGAATAGATATGGAGAGAGAGATGACCCTTTTCTCTATTGATGCACTTTAGAATATTTGGAATTTGTGTAGAGTGCCTGTGTTTGCAAATTAAATTGAATAATTAATATTCTCCTGACTGCCACTTGAAAGAGCTTTCCCTAAATATCGCATTCCCCATCACTCTCTATCACATCCCATGTTTTTTTTTTTTTTTCTTTGCAGCACTTTCTACTAGCCATGACTTCATCTTCATTTGTATATCGTTTTACTGTTGGGATACCACTTTAGAACACAAGCTCCATGTTTGCCTGGCTTGTTAGTGAACCTCAGCACCTAGACAGGGACTGGCACAAGGGAACTTTGAGGAACTATACATCCCACACCAAGAGGCAGGCTGAGGTAGACAGGGCAGAGTAAACCATGCTTGTTCTCATAACAAAGCCTGACCTCAGTGTGCAGACAAAAGTGGCCCTACTGGTTGTCCATAAAGGACAATTTTTGAATTATTTTCCTGATTGTAAAGAGGGCAAAAGGGCTGGCCACACTCTAATCTATGGCCCCATTATAATATCTGGCCGGGAATACTTTGAACAACACATTGTGTGATGAGGCTGAGGTGTTCTGAGCACCTCCCAACCTCCTTCCTGTCCTTGAAGAAAGAAATTCACACAACTGCACCTGCCTGCAGACCTCCCTGCAGCCCCCTGCCAGAACATCCTGAAAAACCCCATCCCCTCCCATGTAGAACATACTGTATGCTTCCCTGCTCCCTCTCCTCCTGAGTCCTCTGCCCAGAGGTCCTTCCTGGTCTTTCTCTGCTCAGCTGAACCTCATCCTTCAAAGTACACCTCAAAATATTATTTCTACCATGGAGGCTTTCTAAGTCCCTCAGTTATAACCAATCCCTTCCCTCAAAACCAGTCTCCTCTCCCCTAACACTCAGGCAGATAGTTCATTCTAGGAAACTTATTCCATCTGGTATTAAAATCAGCTGTTTCCATATCGCCAGTAGACCATGAGTTTCTCCAGCACAAAGACCCTACCTAAAGGGAAAGTTCTCCCTTTATTCCCAGCACCTAAAGTGGAACTTAACACATTCTTAGAACAAAATTTGTTTTAACTTTACATCAGAGAAGAGAGGAGAGACAATTAGAGCATTCAAAAGCAATATTCTGTGCTGTGGAAAAGAAAAAGTAAATGCTTAGGAATCCTCATCTTTATCTTGGCCCCACCACTGATAATTCTGTAACTTCTAATTGTTTCCTTAACATCTCCGAGCTTCTATTTCCTCAATTCTAAAATGGGCCAATAATATCTACTTTGTAGGAATGAGATAGAGATTAAATTCCACTTAGCCAAGGACTTAACACAGAGTAAGCATTCCATAGACGCTATTTCTGTAGTTTCCTTTATTACATGAAAAAAAGATGGATAAATTAGAAAGTATTTAAAAAATAAGAATGCTGATATTTACTGTTAAATCAAATTCATAATTGGGCCATACAGATATTTAACTTTTGACCTCATTCCACTACCCCCAGGGTCCAGTTTTAAATTGACTAGGATAATTAACAATGGCATAGAGTAAATCCAGATGGAGAACACTCATTCCCACAGGTAAAGCCATAATTTCTCTGAGCCTTCAGATTAAAGGCAAATCTTCTAAAATCCTATCCAGACAAACAATATGGCAAGATTTCTCTGACTCAAAAAATACAAAATGTGGGGCTGGGATATCCTACCTCAAATTCCAATTCTGTTTCTTACCTGAGTCAGGTGAAAGGATAAGGAAGACTCAGAAGCAGCAGTGCTGTAACAAAGCTGCAGCAGGTAAATTAAATGCCATCGGCATCACTAGGAGGCTGAACCTGGTTATGTGCTCCAGTGATCATATGCTATGCTTATATTGTGCTACCTGATTTTCCACTCACCTGTCCTCTTGGTTTCTGCTCTTTTTGTCCTCAATTGGGTCCAAGAGAATTAGTTCCTTTGCAAAAGAGACTCACCAAAAAATTGAAAGACAATTACATAACGCTACACTTGCCAGGTTCTGTTTATTATGAATCCAGGAGTTGGTATGAGTTCTCTCTGGCAGGAAGCTTTGAGCTGTGTTCTGTTAAGTCACAGGTGTCCAACCTATGGCCAGATAAGTGGAGAGACTTGACTACATGGCTTTGGAACTCTCCTTGGTTGTGATATGTGTGGCATGTCACCATGCTTGCTTTGTACCCAACATTCAAGTCTAGTTTTACCTTCTTTGGGAATCTTTTGGGACTCTTTCCCTATGAGGGATACCACCCTTCTGGGACCCCCACAGCAAGGGCCATCTTTAAACATTTTGCAGGATTTAAGAACTCATGTTTTCAGAGGCTGTCTGCACACCACGTTAAAATAAAACATATCCACATCCCATGTTTACTATATAGTCTGCTCTCCACACCCATGGATTCTACATCCTTGGGTTCAACCAACTGTGGATAGAAAAATTTATTTAATGGATGGTACTGTTTGCCCTAAACATGTACAGACATTTTTCTGTCATTCTCTAAACAATACAGTATAACAATGATTTACATAGCATTTACATTGTATTGGGTATTATTGGTCATGTAGAGATGATTTAAAGTATACAGGAAAATGTGTATAGGTTATATGCAAATACTAAACCATTTTACATAAAGGGACATAAGCATCCTTAGACTTGGTATTTACAGGGTTCCTAGAACCAGTCCCCCATAAATACTGATGGCCAACAGTCATTGTTTCATTGAAGGAAATGTTAAGGATTATAAAAATAATTCTTAATTCATTTAGTATAAATTATTGACTTTTTTCTTATAGTTTAAGTTTTATGTGTTTATATATAATATGTGTATTTTGCATGTATATATATGTACATATTAGTGTATATGTGTGTGTATATGTGTCTGTGTCGAGTTGAAGTAGAACAGCTGATGTAAAGTTTTATAAACATTTAACTTATCATTTGTTCACTTGTAATTTTGCAGTTTTCTTTTAGGAGTTGCTACTTTTTTCAGATATTGAACATTTACATTCAAGCCCATGAAAACTCGCAGGCCTCAGGCTCTCTGCTTTGAGTGCCTAATGGATAAACTGCATTAGACCACAGCCCTTTCTAGTTGAAATGTTGGAGTAAACTATGTTGTCATGAAGGTCTCCCCATTGGACTCTGACTCTCCCAGGACAGGGCACCCTGATATGTTCTACACCTCTGTGTACAAGGGACCTCCATATAGTGGAGGCCTCAGGACACTGTTGCAGATTTGAGGGCCACCCAAAACATTTCTATTACACTCTCTGTCAGAGATCATTTCTAGTTTTCACAGATAGAAAGCTACTAAAACAAAACAATACAAATATTCCTGTCTCCCCTCTTTTCTCCTTCAACAAAAATTTTATCATCTCAAATGCAACTTCACGGTAGACTTAAAATGTCCTTTTAAATAGGGCCAGGATGTGAAGGTTGGTACAGAAATTCAAACCTAGAATATTTTTTTTTTCTGAGGCTGTAACTCAGCCATGAAATTTTGCTCCAGGCAAATTTCAACAAGCTAGGTCTTAGCTGCAAGATAAATGTTTCATGCATGTACTTCACTTGACAACCAGAAGCTTTTTTATACTATTATTTTATATATAAAAGTCAGACAAAGACTGTTCTCCCACACATTCTCTTTTGAAACTGAGTCTGATGGAACAGTCTAGAATGTCTGAACTAGTTTCCCCTCTAGATAAGAAAACTGACTATGTATCTAGGGGTGTCCAAGGGAAATAATATAGTCATGGGGTCCTGGTTTCTGTTTCTGGTTGGGCAAGTAAAGCCCCTTTTTCATCTCCCCTTTCTGCTTATCACTAGAGACAGAAACTAAAATCCATGGTGTATTAGTCCCTTTTCATGCTGCTGATAAAGACACATCTGAGACTGGGCAATTTACAAAAGAAAGAGGTTCAATGGACTTACAGTTCCACATGGCCGGGTAGGCCTCACAATCGTGGTGGAAAGCAAGGAGGAGCAAGTCACATCTCAAGTGGATGGCAGCAGACAAAGAGAGAGAGCTTGTGCAGGGAAACTCCCATTTTTAAAACCACTCGATCTCACGAGACTTATTCACTATCACGAGAACAGTTCGGGAAAGTCCTGCCCCTATGATTCAATTATCTCCTACTGGGTGCCTCTGACAACACATGGGAATTGTGGGAGCTACAAGATGAGACTTGGGTGGAGACAGAGAGCCAAACCATATCACATGGCTTCAGGCTGCTAAAAGCCTAAAACAAAACCAAACAGAACAACAACAAAATAAGGTGGGTTGGATAAGCTTGTAAAATTAGACATTGTGCTAAGTGCTTTTTATGTACATTGTTTCTTTTTTAACCTTGTACCAATCTTAACCTTAAGAAGGGTAGAAAGCATTATCCCCTTTTTATAGATGAAGAAACTGGGTTCAGAAAGGTTATAAATTTTGACCAAAATCAAACATCTAAAACTAGTCAGAGACAAAATCTGAAATCAATTTTTATCATTCTATAATTGCACAAAGCTGCCTCAAGAGCTAATTGAGAAAAACAAAAGCTTAAATATATACATATTTAAAATCAGTTCCAGAAGAATTTTCCCATAAAGAAAAGTAAATTCAAGTGTGCACTGAAGATACAAGAGATCCAGTTTTTGGTGATCCCATTCATTTTGCAGAGAGAGTAATTCTGTATTGCAAGTATGTCCCAACTTTCCCTCTCTTACCACCTTATTTCTGGATTCTTGTAACAGCCCTATAGCTGTTATATATAATGATGTGCTTCCCAGATGCCCCTTCAATGAGGGTCTAGTTGTCCTAGCCTGGGAGTTCTAGGGGCAGAAGTCTGCAGTGATCAGCCCCTTCAGAAATCTTTCAGTTGTAGAGATGCCCCAAGGTTATCTAAGTTCATGCCCCTCCCCAGAAGGCCCACATCCAATGATGGACCAATGTGAGATTACGAAAAATCCAGGTCATCTTGGCTTAACTCAGGACAACTCTGAAGAACCACTCTAGCTCTGGAGCCTTCGTGGGATTGGATAAAATTATCAGGGATGTATCACCATTCAACTTCTCCCCCTGCCCAGTCCTGCTTCCTTCTTTTCCCTTCCACTGGTCTTCATCCCAAAGAAACACTTTGATAAATATCCAGCCTGTTAAATTATTTCCAGAGTTGGCTTTCCAGATGAACAACCTATGATGTCTTATTACATTAGAAACTTTCCTTCCTCTTAGGAACTATCTGGGTTCCTAAGGAGGAAAGGAGGGAAGGGGAAAGGAGGGGAGAAGGGAAGGGAGGGGAGAGAAGGAGAAGAGAGGGGAGGGGAGAGGAGGGGGAAAGGGAGGGGAAGGGAGGGTAGGGGAAGGTAGGGGAAGGGAAGGGAAGGGAGGGGAAGGGAGGTGAAGAGAGGGACAGGAAATTAAACACAATTATTCATGCTAATTAACTAAATTGGTCTCTTCTTCCAGCACCCTCAGAAGCCTCAGTGTGGTTACTATATCCAGTGATATTTAAACATTTAGCAAAAGTGATGAGAATCTTAATTTGTTTACTTAGAAATAGGATTATTCCTAGACTAAGAGAAAATACTAGGAAAAGGTGGGCATAAACACAATCTGCTGAGCTGATTTTTCCCATACTGCCTACTGCTTCCCTGCCTGAAAGTTTAGTGGGGTCTATCTAGTTCTAAACACATATACTTGTATGGATCCTTTAACATAGACATTGTAACAACAGACATAATGGGTTTGCTTAAAAGTCATCCAAACCTGAATTGTGAAGTAAGGCATATATACATGGGTTACACTAAACAAGTACCTTGAGCAAAGTTATTCACCCCAAACTACCAAATACACCTACAGCGTGGTCTAACATTTATTTGTGATTACCACTCATAATCATACTTAGCCAGGTGTGCCAGGGAGAAGAGTATCTGACCCAGCTGACACTAGATTGCTCTACCATTTGCATTGATCAAGTTCTGCTGGTTCCTTTCCATGTCCTCATACTGCTATGTTAGTCTGCCCTGGGGCACTTTTTCTTTGTTTCAAAGACCATATTCCCAGTCCTTGTCATTTGTTTTCTGCTAGTTTCATTTATAAATCATCTTAAGCAATTGGATTAGATTGCTTAGTCCATACAATGCTGCACAAATAGCTGTGTATAATTGTCCCTTGGCCTGAGAATGGCTGTTCTGCGTGCATGGCCCTGTGGTCCTCTGTGTCTGTCTCTCTGATCTGAGTGCACTGTCTTGAATGCTGTTTTTATGCTTTATGTCATACCTTTGGGCTCTGCACACATTTTACTCATGTTAATGTAATTCATTGCTGAGGATCTGGGCTAAGAACAGCTCCTTTATAGAGACAGCTGTCGTGACACTTTCTGAGTGTCAACATTTGCATCCCCTGACTCCACGAGTGTAGGGATTCTGATATTTAGGAATGTCACTCACAATCATGTGGGCTATGCTGGTTTGCTGCTCCTTCAGCCATCTCTAAGAACACTGACTGTTTAATTCTTCCAATTTCTCAGGCATGAATCTTCTGCTCTTGGGACACTAAGACCCCTGCCATTTATTCTCCCATGCATTTCTACTCATTGTAAATGTGATCCTGTTGGGGCCTTAAATAGGACCCAATAAATAAATAGTCAACCTCTTTACTGATTAAGTTCCAAACCAGTAGAGAAAACTAAGGAAGCAGGCAGGTTGTGCCAAAGTGTGACACTGTTAAGCTGATAATAGAGAATCTGGCTTATAAACACAGGCATTTAAACTTCCTCATACTGAATACCAGAATTTGTCAGAATTATCTCCCAGACATAGCAATTCGGAGCCAGAGCAAACCCAGATAGTTCCTAAGAGGAAGGAAAGTTTCTAAGTATTGCCAGTTTCTCTCTCTAGACTCTCCAAAGAGTTTAGTTATTTCTCTCCTCCAGGGGAAGAGGCCAGGAGTGATATGGTAATGGATGTTTCTCTACATGGATTAAGAACACCAAGAACGGTCAACAGTAGTATCAAATAGCCTTTCCAGATGCATCCTATGTCCAAGACACTGTTTTAAGCCCATTACATATTTTAACCCATTTAATCCTCATGACAACCTGATGAGGTAGGTACTATTTCTAACCTCCACTTCAGCAGATGAGGCACAGAGAGAGTAATATGTTTGCTTAGGGTCACTCTCCCAGAAAGGGCTAGAACCAGGATTTGAACCCAAGAAGTCAGATTCCAGAAACAAGGCTCTTAACTACTGAATTATGAGTTCCAAATTTACCAAGAATACACAAGTGTTCTCTCTAACAATTCCTTTCTCTATAGTCCACCTACCCCTGCCCCTCAAGGCTAAGCACGAGCTCCAGCTTCCTGAAAAGTCTCCCTGACAAAGGAGTTCCTTGAAGTTCCCTCACCTATTAGACCTGCAAGGCTTTGGAGCTACAAGAATAGCCTTTACTTTTAAACCTACTAATTGACAACTTGAACACTGTAGCCTTTGTTCCAGGGTGGACAGAAACCAAGGGATGCAAGGGTTAAGCCAGTGAGAGATAAGGTCTGATTCATTCTAGCCTATTATTAGATAACTCCAAGTGAATGAAATGATGTAGAGAAAAAATGGCTAAAAATAGGGTCTGATTTGTATCTTGCAACTATCAATTATCTACCATCTTGGGGTATTATTATGAGTGCCTGCTCTGTGCTACGTGCTGGGCACCGTTCTAAAGCCTCAGTGGTAAGGTGGTGGAGGCAGGGGTTAGTGGAGAGTAAGAGATGTAAACAAAACAATCAAGCAAGTGAATAAATCCTCTCTGACCTCAGGGACCTTAATGCCTTATCAAAAAGCCCAATTTTAATTCTATAATCACGTAAGCATGCTACAGTGCATTGGAGAAAGTATCAGGAAACAAATAGAAAAGTGCTAAGTGAACAAAGGGCGGAGGAAGATATCTTGTCTAAGGAACTAGATGTCAAGAAAACTTTCCATGAGAAGCCATTTAGCCACAAGTTGAAAGATGGGTAGCCACTCACTGGCATAAGATTGGTTAGAGCAGGGAGCACATTCCAACCAGAAGGAAGAGAATGTACAAAGTCTTGGGAATGGGGGCAGTATGGGACTAACAGGCAGCTTCCTATGGCTGGTACCAGAGGAGATGGAATTAAGCAAGGTTGAAGAGTTACATAGGCCATGTGAGAGATTTTGGAACTTATCCTAAAAGCAAGAATAAGCTTTGCTTCATGTTCCACTCATTCATTGACTCATCCATTCAAAAGACTTTTTTTTTTTTTTTTTTTGCAAAATATACCAGGTGCCAGATCTGTGATGAGTTCCGGGGATATGACAGACAGGTAAGGCAGCATCCTTCTCTCTCTCTCCTTCTCAATCTGTCAACTGAGAGATGTAGATTAGATAAGGAATAATTATAACACATTTTATTGTGATGAAGGAGGCTTGTCTCAAGTCCTAAGAGAATACAAAACGGAGTTCTCACCACTGGCACTAAGAAAACCATAAAGAACAAAAGGAAACCATCCAGACTATTCCCAGCAGGGAGGACTTCTGTCCCAAAGAGCAAGGTGGATCAGGAAACTAAATTATGAGTGGGTGAAGAGAAGAGCTGTCTATGTGTGACCTGTCAGGTAGGTGGAGATTAGAAAAAAAAAGAGCCTTATATGCCATGATTTTATCTCATTATATTCGTCTTCTCAGGCTGTTATAACAAAATAACACAGACAAGTTGGCTTAAACAACAGAAATTTGTTTTCTCACAGTCCTGGATGCTCAAAGACCCCAGTCAAGGTCTGGCAAGGTCAGTTTCTGGGGAGGGCTCTCTTCCTAGCTTGTGGATGGCTGCTTTCTTGCTGTGTCCTCACATGGCAGAGAGAGGAAACTCTCTGGTGTCTCTTCCTATGAGATCGCTAATCCTATCAAATCAAGGGCCCACCCTCATGACCTCATTTAACCTTAATTACTTCCCAAAAGCTCTATCTCAAAACACAGTCACACTGGAGGTTAGGGGTTCAATGTGTGAATTTTAGGGGACACAATTCAGTCCATAGCACTCATAGTTAGCAAAGAGACATTGAAAGGTTTTAAGCAAGAAAGTAACACAATCAAACTATTAATTATAAATGGCATACTGGTCACAGGGTTGAGACTAGATTAGAGCAGAGATGGGGACAAGACTTGAGGCAGAGAGAGGAACTATAGTATTATTTCTTCTTCTGAGTAAAAATAATAATAATACTAATGAGCATGGAGAGAAGAGGTCAGGTAGAAAGATGCTAAGGAGGGGCCTCAGAGGGATTGGTGACTCCGGGTTTTGGGCTTGGGTGATGGGACCCAAGTGACTGCTACTCACTAAGACTGGAAGCACAGGATGAACAGATTTAGGGACAGAAGTGGATAGGTAAAGAGTTCAGATCTGGGAATGTTGACTTTGATGCAAAGGTAGAAATGTAGACCATCTTAAAGATCCATTTTTATACATAAAGATCATTGCTGGGCTTTAAAGTAAAGACAAAAACAAGAATTGGAAATTTGGTTGGTTGGCCAACTAAGAAATGAACTTGAAGTTCTTAAGGGATAGAGGTTTATTTAAAAGTGTATTTTTTTTTTTTTTTGGCTGGGCATGGTGGCGCATGCCTGTAATCCCAGCACTTTGGGAGGCCGAGGCAGGCGGATCATGAGGTCAGGAGATCGAGACCATCCTGGCTAACACAGTGAAACCCCATCTCTACTAAAAATGCAAAAAATTAGCCAGGCGTGGTGGCGGGTGCCTGTAGTCCCAGCTACTCAGGAGGCTGAGGCAGGAGAATGGCGTGAACCCAGGAGACAGAGCTTGCAGTGAGCTGAGATAGCGCCACTGCACTCCAGCCTGGGTGACAGAGAGAGACTCCATCTCAAAAATAAAATAAAATAAAATAAAATAAAATAAAATAAAATAAAATAAATAAAATAAAATAAAATAAAATAAAAGTGTGTTTTTGCAAAGAATATCTTAGTCCTTAGGCCTAATCCTAATTCTTAGTTCAAGCAACATGTTCCCTTCCCATCAAAATTATCTTCCCTAAATAGTACTATCTTGATGGTCCTTATCCCAAAACACAGCCCCTCACCTTGTTGGGTCAGAGAACCTGGAAATACTTGGTGTGGCGGGCAGAATAATGGCTCCGAAAGATGTCCAAAAAGCTTCTAAACTGGAAGCTTTTACTATCTAGCATCGCGTTAACACTAAATGTAGATTAATTTCTTTCTAAAGAATATTCAATGGCTTAGTTCAAAGAAACAAAAATACAGCAGGTTTAGTGGCATATAGCCTTTGGAGAAGAAGTTTGTCTCCATTTCTAATACATCTACTTCTGGGCTGCTTCTCTTTGGTTGTTATCAATCAGAACAACTCCATAGTTAGCTAATATCTGAATTTACAGATAATCAATGGGATCATGCATACAAATCTGATAGTCTGTATGTGATATTTTATACATGAATAATTGAGGCTCTGAGAGGTTAACTGCCCAAGATCACAGAATGAGAGAAATGCAGTCAGGTTTTAAACCACATTATTTTGTTCCAAGACCCATGCTCTTCCACTTTCCCAGAGGAATCCTCCCAGTACAATGTTTGCTCTCCTTTAAGAAAATATCAGCTAACACTTTTTCTGTTTTAATTGTGCTTTCCTGTGCTTGGCTTGGGCCACACAGGGTGGTCACCTTTACACACTCCAATCCCTGAACTCAAACCCTCTGGCCGGTTTCCTACCCTATCCCTTTCCTGTGTTATGCCAAGTAGATTAGTTTCCTATTGCTGCTGTAATGAATTACCACAAGCTTAGCAGCTTTCAACAGCACAAATGCATTATGTTACAGTTCCATGGGTTAGAGGTCCTACTCTGGGCTCATGGGGCTACAATCAAGATGCCAGCAGGGCTATATTCCTTCTGCAGCAGAGAACCTGTCTCCCGACCAGCTCTTTTTGTATCATGGCCTCTTCCTCCATCTTCAAAGTCTGCAACATCAGGCTGAGTCCTTCCCATGCTGCCAACTCTCTGCTTTTCTAACTTCTGCCAGCCTCTTCCACTTTAATAGGCCCTGGTGACTCTATTGGGCCCACCTGGATAATCCTGATAAGTCAGCAGACTTGCAGCCTTCATTCCATCAGCAACCTTAATTCCCCTTTGCCACATAACCTAACACATTCACAGGTTGGGGGATTGGGATGTGGACATCTTTGGGAGCCATTGTTCTGCATACCTCACCAATAATTTCCAGGTTCTCTGACCCAGCAAGGCTAGGGGCTGTGTTTTGGGATAAGGACCATCAAGATAGTACTAATTAACTTCAATAGAGGATAAAAAATAAAAACAGGGAGGGGGCTGCCCCGACCTTCCTCAGGCATATAGGGTGGGTAATGTAAATGAGAAAAGGAAACCAACAGTGGTAAGAAATTACTCATGTCAGGGACCAGCCAGACTCTTAGAGCCTTTGCCCACCCCTACGAGGACAAACTTGGTTCTCCTTCCCAGAAATTCCTGTTAGCTCTCTGAATTTCATCTGGGAAGGGCCCTGCCTGCCACAGAGAAGTATATAAACTTATCGATGGATATTCAAAGTGTCTCCCATAGCCCATGAAATGCCTTGGGGATGGTGAACAGATGAGTAGATTCAGAGTTACCATCTCAACCTCTTAGTACCCAGTGCTCCTCATTCCAGCTTCTTAACACTCGTATTGGAGACCCTATATTTTCACTGAAGATGTTTATAACTAAACTCCCAGATGAGGGTAACTATCAGCACATGTGTGCATGTGTGCAGGACCCCAGGCTGCTCTCTTATGAAATATTTCTCCTTTTATAGCTTTCCCTTATTCTTTTTAACACAATTTCACCCAGATATATGCACTGTGGAGGGAGGGAAGGAGAGAGATGATTGGAGTCAGGCTCCAGCAACATGCCACTGCGGAACTCTAGGCAAATTATTTCACCTCCCTGGGCCTCAGTTTTCTCATCTATAAAGTAGAGAAGATAACAACATCTACCCTACATGCTTATTATAAATATTAAATGAGATTCTATGTATGTTGTTTAGCCCAATACTTAGCACACGGTTGGTGCCAATGTCCTTTAGTTTCTGCTCTCGCCACCTACAAGGTTCATGAGTCAATAATAATTAGAACAACCCAATAACAACAAACATTGATTAGTTGTATTTGTGTGCCAGGCACCATGCTAAACCCTTTGCAGGCATCATTACTTGTAAACTTATATATATCACAACCATCCAACAATGTAATTTCTCCTGTTATATCTGCTTAACAGATAAAGAAACTGAGACTCAGAGAAGTTAAGTAACTCCTCCAGGGTCACAGTGAAAGGAAAGTGATTTAAACCCAGATGGGCAGAACTATAAAGCCCAAGTTCTTAGAAACAGCTAGACTTAGACATATGACCAAAAAAAGATTTTTAAAAATAAACTGAAACTTCCCTTGCCTTTTTTGGCCTTCTGCCTACAATAAGCACTCCAATTTCTGGCCACCAACCAGGTTATTTTCTCCAAGCTCTCCTACCACCTGGATTCCAAAGCCCAGAAAAGGAAGAAGCATGTTTACCTGATTAATCTATGTGATCTCTGAGCCATCACCCATCAAAGGGCTGGCTTTGCCAGGAAGCAATTAGTGCCTAATTGACAATTGCTGGTGTCTCTGTAGCTATTCTCTAGACCTGCTGACAGTGCCCCTCAACCAGAGTATTTTATTATAAACATCTTCTCTGGTGAGGTTTCCAGGGCCTGCATTCTAGGTGTGAACAAGCTGAAGGAGAGCACTGGGCTGCTAGATAGGGGAGAAGACCCTGGAGTCCTGCCTGAACTCAGCTCTGGCAGAAGCCATGTGCCTTAGTTCAGGCTGCTATAACAAATGGCCATGGACTGGGTAGCTTAAAAACCAACATTTACCCAGTCTGTCAATGATGGGCATTTGGGTTGATTCCATGTCCTTGCTATTGTGAATAGTGCTGCAATGAACATGCATGTGTACGTATCTTTGTAATAGGATGATTTATATTCCTTTGGGTATATACTCAGTAATGGGATTGCTGGGTCAAATGCTATTTCTGGTTCTAGGTCTTTGGAGCTGAACAATGAGATCACATGGACACAGGGAGAGGAACAACACACACTGGGGCATGTCGGGGGGGTGGGGTGGGGGGAGGGAGAGTATTACAAAAAATAGCTAATGCATGCTGGGCTTAATACCTAGGTGATGGGCTGATATGTGCAGCAAACCACTATGGCACACGTTTACCTATGTAACAAACCTGCACATCTTGCACATGTACCCCAGAACTAAAAATAACAATAAAAATAAATAAATAAGAAACTAACATTTATTTCTTGCAGTTCCAGAGACTGGGAATTTCTTTTCTTTCTTTTTTGTTCCAGTGGGTACATGTACAGGTTTATTACATGGGTATATGCTGCATATGCATGATGCTGAGGTCTCGGGTATAACTGATCCAGTCACCCAGGCAGTGAGCATGGTACCCAATCATTATTCAGTGTTTGGTCCCCTCCCTTCCTCCCCCACAAATAGTCTCCAGTGTCTATTTGTTGCCATCTTTATGTCTATGAGTACCCAACGTTTAACTCCCATGTATCAGTGAACATGTGGTATTTGGTTTTCTGTTCTTATGTTAATTTTCTTTGGATAATGAGGCTGGGAATTCTAAGATAAGGGTGCCAACATGGCCGAGTTCTTGGGAGGGCTCTCTTCCCAGTTATGTTCTCACATGGCTGAGACCAAAGACAGAGGAAGCAAGCTCTCTCCTGCATCTTCTCCGAAGGGCACCCATCCCATTCCTGAGGGCTCCACCTTCATGACTTAAGTATCTCCTAAAGCCCCACATCCTAATACCATCCCATTGTGAGTTAGGGTTTCAACATATGGATTTCGGGAAGAGACAAGCATTCAGTCCATAGCACCTTTAACCTGAGAATGAAAGTGTTAAAATTCAAGAATTGCAGAGCAGGTGGGCTCCAACAGCCTTGAGGGCCAGAAGACCATAACATGGTTTCATCTTATAACAATCTTGAAAAGTTTTTAAAAATATTGATGCCCAGGCTCCAACCTAGAACAACTGAATCAGAATCTCTAAGGGTGGACCTAGAGTAGATTTTAAAATCTTCCCAGGTGGTTCCAGTATGGTGTCAGAGTTAAGAGCCACTAATGTTCCAAAAGACTCTTTTTCACAGATGAGGAAACTGAGGCTCAGAGCAGGAAGTCATTCTTGCCTAAAAGTAGCAATTGCCACTATCCTGAATTACAGCTTCATCTCACAATGCATAATCAACCTAGGGAATCAATAAATGATGGAGGAATAAAAAAGTTAAAGGTAAAAATGTGGGGAACCAAAGAGACTTCTGAATGAAGATGCGCTTTGTAAATGCAACTATTCCAGTGCTGATTCCATTATACTCTCCTCATCTGCTCATTTTTCTTAATAATCCCACTGAATCCATAGACAATGATTGGCTACAGAAATGAACCATGACTGCTTCATCTCAGAATCTCTGTTCCTGGCACAGTGCCTGGTCCATTGTTATGGGCTGAATTATTGCTCCCAAACAATATGCTGTAGTCTTAACCCCTGGTTAGGGGTTGTATGTGAATGTGACCTTGTTTGCAGTTAGTGTCTTTCCAGCTGTAATCAAGTTAGGATGAGATCATTGGTGAATCCTTAATCCAATATGGTATTCTTATAAGAAGAAAAGAAGAGACACAGAGATGCACAGAAAGAACAGAGTGTGGAAGTGGAGGCAGAGATTGGAGTGATGCATCTACAAGCCAGAGATCAATGGCCACCACCAGAAGCTAGAAAGAGATAAGGAAAAACTTCTTCCCTGGAGCTTTCTGAGGTAGCAAGCCAATACCTTGATTTCAGACTTCTAAGCTCCAGAACTGTGAGACAATACATTTCTGTTGTCTTTTTAAATTTTTATTTATTTATTTTTATTATTAATTTTTTTTGAGACAGGTCTTGCTCTGTCGCGCAGGCTGAAGAGCAGTGGCATGATGGCTCACTGTAACCTCTGCCTCCCAGGCTTAAGCAATCCTTCCACCTTAGCCTCCCTAATAGCTGGGACTACAGGTGTGTGCCACTGCACCCGGTGAATTTTTGTATTTTTTTTTTGGTAGAGATGGGGTTTTGCCATGTTGCTCAGGCTGATCTCGAACTCCTGGACTCAAGTGATTCTCCTGCCTTGGCCTCCCAAAGTGCTGGGATTATAGGTGTGAGCGACCATGCCCAGCCCATTTCTGCTGTCTAAAGTCACCAAGGTTTTGCTACTTTGTTATGGCAGTCTCAGCAAATTGATACAGCGAGTGTCTGAACAGAATTCCTGAGCTCATCTCTGACCATGAGTCTTGGAGACAAAATGCTGAGGCTCACAAGTTAGCTCCCCATCTTGTTTGGCTGTGCAACCGTAAGAAAAGTGTGTAAATTTTCTAGGTCTCAGTTTCTCTTCCTATAAAATGAGAATAAAATAGCACCTACCTCCCAGAGCTGTTGAGAGGATTGAGCCAATACATCTAAAGTGCTTGGTATAGCATTTGTTCCATAGGAAGAGCATAATAAATCTTAGATAGTGTTTGTATCTGTGTTATCTCTAGAACTACAAAATTTCTGCCTGGAAATTTTTCTCTATGCCTGGTAGGTTTTCTCTAAAGAACAGGGCTTTCTTGACCACATGAAATATGGTGTCACTTTTTAGAGGTTCATATTTGATCCTCTGTGTAATAGGTACTTTTTGTGCCTCACCCACGTCCCCTTGGGTCACCCTCAAGGTCACTATCTAGTTTGGCACACATTGAGGAATCCTATGCCTCTTGGCCCAAGGGTGTTCTCTGGACACAGAGCATGCCCAGCACTCCTGGGGAAGACGAGATGGGCTCAAGGTCAACCAGGTGAAATCGGGGGACCAAGGGATCAACCCTTCAAACCATGAGGAAAGAGATTTGATAGATAAATCTACCAATTTGCTTTTCAGTAGGACAAATTAGCAGAAGTGTTTTTCCCGTGGGTTCTCAGTGCAGTTGAGCCCCAGTTGCCCACGGTAGGTACCCTCTCCCTCAGGGGTCAGCAAATATGAACCAAATCCTGCTAGACACTTGTTTTTAATAAAGTCTTACTGGATATAGTCATGCCCATTTATTTGCATGTTGCCTGTGACTGCCTTCATACTACAACAGTGGAGTCAAGTAATTGCAACAGGGACCATATAATCCACCAAGTCAAAAATATTTACTATCTTGGCCTTTAGAGAGAATATTTGTTGGACCTTGCTCTAGAGGAAGCATACTTTATTGGTTTCCTTTTCTTCCCTGACTCACTTCTCCACTTATTTGCATTCCTTACTAGGAGCACCCGTTTCCCAAATAAGCTACCTACACCCAAATCACTGTGTTGGGGTTGGCTTTTGGATGGACCCAAACTCAGATGCTCTGTTAGAGCAACTCCATCTCAAGACCAAACACAGTACCTGGCATGGAGCAGGCTCTCAAATATTTGTTGCATAAATGAACGGATGGAAAGTAGAAAGAAGCTGCACTAGGTCACAAATTAAAGAACCTTGTTAAAGGGGACAGCATTGCTAAGAGGGACCCTAGGATCAGGTAGAAAAGCAGACAGAGCTTTGATATGCTAGATACCACTTCTCTGCCCAATGAACACCTCTGTCTTCTGAAATCCCAATATTACCACATCATAAATAAACTTGACTCCTGCAGGAACATTCTCTGAAAGAGCAAATACTCCATATAAGATTAAGCATGTAGAACACAGGCTCTCATTCTGGGCCTTAGGACAGGTACTTTGATAAATTTGTTACCTAAGTAAATTAAGGTAAGTGAAAGTAAAGGGGGTAGAGTGCAGAGAGAGGAAAGTTATGGAGCCGTCCTGCACTTAGGGTTACCTATGTCTGGTAGAGTTGTCTTGTTTTACCCTCTTTTCAGCTCCCTGTAATAGGTAAAAATATGTTTAAAAATTTTCCCAAAGGCATTTCATAGGATTGGGACTTGAAGCCAGGCATATTTTTTCCATCATATGTGGGCCCCTTCCCAGGTTTCCTGAGCATCTCTTGTGTGCTGCTCACAGCACTCGGCATTTTCTCATTCTTTGCCAATGTGAAGGCTTTGTCTATTTTGAGGTAGAGGAACCCTGCCTCACAAATTCAGGAAATGGCATCTCACTTCAGATTCAAGTGTTGGACAGTCACTTTTGTAGTCCAGGAAATGTGACAGGCATTGACGTAGCTGTGAGGACAAACCTTGCAGACCTCCTACAACAGGGAACATAACTGACCTTGGACCCAGCTGTTGTACCTGAAATCCATCACCACATTTATGCCTGAGTACCCCCCCACCACAACACAGACTGCCCCCACAATGACTAACTGCAGCAAAGACACCAAAACCGACCCATTCCTGAGAGACATGGAACTCCAGGACATCTTTGTTGGCCAACTGAAGCTCAAGGACTTCCCAAAGGCTTTGTCAACCCTTCTGTAGACTAAACAATAGTCTCGGATGCTTCCACCAACTTCCTCTCCCTCTCCCCTTCACTGGGGTCAGAGTTACACTGCCTCTGAGGCTCTCCCAGCCTTTCCAAACTCCTGACCTATTTCCTTTCTCACAGGCATTCCTTCTAATAACATCTTAACATGTCTTATCCCACTTTGGTGTCTGCTTATTGATGGACCTAAACCAATGCAGGCGGTTCACTGAAGTCTCACAATTTTAATCTCTAGTTTTTAAATAAAGTCCCAAGAAATAGACCAGCCCACAGCCAAATAGCCAACTACAAAAGGCCTAGTGCTTAAATTAGTGTCTCCTGACTCCAAAATGTGCATTCTCTGCACTTGTTTGCCTCCCAGAATTGGCTGTTTCATTCCCGCACAGAAATTTTCACAGAGATAAAGAGGCATCAGGCACTTCTGGGTTACTCTCAAAAAAACATGGAGACTAAGAAGAGATACAACACTTGAGTTAAAGTTAGAGAGTAAAAAGACACTATGAGGAGCTTACAGGTGTGCTGATGGCATAATTCAACAAGGAGGAGAGAAAGACCCACAGCACTAATTAAGGCAGGAAGGCATAGAGACAGAGATGCTTGAAACCATTTTGGACATTCTATTTAGCAAGAAACTGTAAAGAAATATCTGTACAACTGATGGAAAAGAAAGACATAAAACACCAATTTCAAAAATGTAATACAGGGAAAATGAAGTAAAATTGGTCAGATTTAGAGTAGCGTCTCTGGTGAGGGTTTCAGGATTTTTGTAAACCTGGTAACTTTGTCCTAAACTTCATAACCAAGCAAGGTGAGGGTGGGATGGCAATGTCAGAGGTAAGATAGAGAGCGCCTTCTATGTGGTCAGTGAATAGCCACTTCCCTGAGTTCTCCCAACTGACTGTGCTCAACCCCTCCCACCCTGTCTCATCCTCAAGGTTGCTGGGAGTCAGCAATTACAGGGTTAATGCTTGGCATAACAGAATGCATCTAAGAATTCAGTCCTAACTCCTTGACCAGAATCTACTCTGATTGGTCCAACACCAACATGAACTGTCTACCAGATCATCTTCTCCGGGCAACCCTCCCTGGCCCTTCAGTGGGGTCACTAGTCCCTGTCTCTGCCCCCATCCCATAGCTCCTCTGCTTATTTCCATCACAGTGTACACCAGGCTGTATTGCCTACAAACTAAGAGTGTGTGCCTCCTCACACAGGAACTACATCTTTGGCTCACTAGTGCAGTGTTTGGCACATAGTAGGGGCTCAATAAACCCCAGTTCAATGGTTGAATGCACAGATGGAGGAGAGCTGGATGCACCATGAGAGAGAAAAAATTGTTTGTACTCTGGTACAAACAATTTTTGTATGCATGGTATGTACAGCATAACCAAGGTGTTCTCTGAAGTGGCTATATCATATTTGAATGTATCTTTTATACTTGATCAAATATAAAACTCTTTCCAATACACCTGACTTCTGGCTATGCCGTCACCAGCTGTGTGTCTAAGAGCCAAGGACTTAACCTTATCTAAGCTGCACTGAATCTATGGTGTTACCTAGACATTAGAAGGCAGCTCATTCACATGGCCACTAACAAACACACAGTGTAGCTGCAAAAGACAGATCATGGCTAAACTCCCACTCCATTGATTCGGGATGGGATTTGCTGAGTCCTTGAGCCAGAAATATTTTATTTGTTCCATTACTTTGTCCTTAGAAGAACTCTGTGAGGCAGTTATTATTGTTTTGCAGATGAAGAAAGCAGGGGGCTTGACATATCTTTTCCAAGAAGATACAGTTAATAAGAGGCATGGTAATGATTCAAACCCTAGACTTTGTTTCCTAATTCAAAGTAAACAGCTTTCTAAGCTAACTCCCAAACCAGGTCACCTGATTGAGGGCCATGGTCTCCTTCTCTCTGAGAATTAGGACCAGGTAGCTCAGGCTGTCTCAGTGTTCCCTAAGAGGATGTAGAGTTGCAATTGTGTGTCTACAGAAAGGATAGAAAAGAAGAGAACAGGATGATTCTAGGGGATGCTTCCCAAGCACCCTGGGCTGGGGGAAAAAAAAAAGCTACTTGCATCTTGCTTAATGCCCAATACAAATAAATACACCAAAATATTTCCCTTCCAGCACAGAGGCACTCAGCCTTCAGAGATACAAGACTGTAGTTCTCTGAACACTGGGAAATGTCTTGCTCATCTTTCTATCTCAAGCATTGGACACAATAATTTTCTATGGACTTAAACTGAACTGTATATCTAAGCCAGTGCTTCTAAACTTAAGGACATTAAAAAAAAAATAATATTAAGGAGGTGGGAAGAGGGGAAAATACTTTGGAAATTAAACGGTACAAAGTGAGTATGATGAGATTTATTTAAGAAAGAAAAACTAAAGGAGCTAAACTGAAGAACTTGACTAGCAGACAAAATACAAGGACCAAGAGTGTATAAATATTTGAAAGGTGCTCCCTAGAGCAGGAAGCATCATATAGTATGATTGTTGGTATGGTATATAGTAACCATATATACTAGAGGTAGGAAATCAGCATGCAAGGCAAGCAGGGTCTACGGACAAGTTGACGTAGGGAGATGGTTTGGGATGGGGAATTTAGAATTCCAAGGCTCCAGAATTAGCTCTTGATGGCTCTGGGCAAGCCACCACACTCATCTGTTCATCCTTCTACCTAATATGCATTGAGCACTTGCTATGTACCAGGAACTCTGCACAAAGTGAGGCCAGGCTACCTGCCCTAGTGAAACTCACCATCTCCCAGAGAGGAAAAATGTTAACAAGCAGTGGCAGCAGGGAGTGGTTGAGTTTTACAATGCGAGCTGCAAGAGCACATCCAGGGATCCGTCTTGGTTTATGACACCAGGAAGTCTCCCTGAGACTAAAAGAAAGAGAAGGTGTTGGCCACTGAAGACAGAGGCGGAGAGCATTCAAGGAAGAGGGAGAAGCATGCGACATGGGAGGGCAGTAGGAGAGTTAAGGAGCCTCCAGAAAACTGGAAGAAGTTTGGAGTGGGAGAGGGAGGCTGCCAAGGCATTATTCAAGAGAGGAATAGGCAAGAGCCAGCCAGAACTGGCCACGTGTGCCAGGCACCTTCAGAGCAATAGGGAGCTACTGAAGGGTGAGGAACTAGGGAGGAACAAGATCTTAGCTGCATTCTAGAAAGGTCCTCATGGCAGATGGGTAAAGAAAAGATTGGATTGGTGAGAAAGGGTTCAGGAAGAGCAGGCTGAAAGTTGTTCAGCAGTCTGTGAAAATATAATGAGAAAAGCCTTCCTCAAACAGTGACACATGAGCTGAGCATTAAAGGAAGAAGAGAAAATTGTGAAGGGAAATCCTGGCAGATGCATGACCTAGGCAAAGACAGAGGTACAGAAAGGGCACAGAGTCCAGGAACAGCAATAACTTCTTGTGGCTGCAGTGTGGCATGAGTGAGCAGGAGTGACAGGGGCCAGTCATGAAACACCTCGCATGTTAAGCCAAAGGATAGAGACTTTCTCCTAAAATCCAGTAGAGTGGAGCAGTTTAGGGCAGAGGTTTGGGATCAGAACAACCAGGGTTCAAATCCCAGCTCTACTGCAGCCTAACTGTGTACTGGTGGTCAGTGAACTTACAGTTGAATCTCACTTCCCTCATCTATAAAATGGTAACACTGTATGGAGCAAAAGATAAGTGCACAATGAGTGGTCATGGAAGCAGTGGGGCTGCATTCTGGGCACTCTTTGGACACTACAGAGAACACACTCTTGTTTTCTTCCCCAGAGAGCGCTGGAGAGATTAACCTTGGACCTGTCCAAAGGGTTTGAGTTAGACAAGGCACCCAAAGGCTCAAGTCACGTGAAAATGTAGTTTTTTCCATAACAGAATCAATCAATGTGGAGGCTCCACTGGGGCTCTGATCCTCTGTCCCATGTGTTCTTGAATGTAAAGTGCCTCAATGTCTCCTACCTGGAAGGACCTGCCTCTTCATCCCCAAGTACCATCCTGTATCCTGTCAATGCCTGCCATTGCCTTCCTGGGAATGAGGCCTCCCATTTCAACAGCTTCTTCCTCTCCCAGGCCTTACTGAAGACAGCAATCTCACCTGACCCTCCTATGCCCTGAACCAGGCTAGGGCAGCTATGACCCAGAGAAATTAAAGTTGTGCAATTTGGTTTTGGCCTCCAGCAAGTCTTGCCTGGGCCCCCGGATGAACACAGCATGGCTGCCCTCTGAACCAATACATGTCCCATTTCACTCCACGTCCTGCAGCCTGTGGCCTGATCTGTTTATTCCATTTGCCAGCTAAGTCCCATGGTGTACAGCCAGATGTAGAACTCAAACCACTGTAATCAAAGCCCATTTCTGCTTGACTGCTGTGTCACCTTGGCAAGGTAACCTTCTCTGTTGCCTATTTTTTAAATCTGCAACACAGGTATAATAATGGTATTTGCTTCATGAGATACTTGTGAGGGTCAAATGAATTAAAGTATGTGAAGTTCTCAGTAATAACAAAGTGCAACAATGATGATGATGGGTCTGGGAGCTGCTAAGAATTGAGGAAACCTTTCTCCATTTTTTTTTTTTTTTTTTTTTGAGATGGACTTTCACTCTTGTTGCCCAGGCTGGAGTGCAATGACACTATCTTGGCTCACTGCAACCTCTGCCTCCTGGGTTCAAGCAATTCTCCTGCCTCAGCCTCCCGAGTAGCTGGGATTACAGGCATGCGCCACCACGCTCAGCTAATTTTTCTTCTTTTTTGTATTTTTAGTAGAGATGAGGTTTCTCCATGTTGGTCAGGCTGGCCTCAAACTCCCAACCTCAGGTGATCCTCCCACCTCAGCCTGCCAAAGTGCTGGAATTACAGGCATGAGCCACCACACTTGGCCTCTCCTTCTTTAAAGTTTTGTAGGCTGCCCAGGGAGCTCCTGGCCTTGTCATGTTTCACACATGCTGGAAACACCCCTCCTGTGACCTCTACCATCTAAGGTCAGGCTAGTGCTCAAGGCAAATTTCTATAAGACAGGCATCTGTGATAAGCTTTCCCACCCCCTGGGAAGACTGGGATATTATAGCAGAAAGAGTGAACCTTGTCTGACCTCCTAATCTTCTAGGAAGAACACCCAGAGAGGGGCAGTGACTAGCCTGAGGTCACACAGCTAACAGGTGACGAAGCCTGGTCCACAATCCGTGGTAATTGACAAGTCCTACCCATGCTATGCCACAAGTCTGTGGTGAAGGGAACCACAAACTTACTAACATTCACTGAGGACCTACTATATGCCAAGCCCAGAAACGGGGGCTTTACATTCATGAACCCATCTCATCTTCACAGGAACTCCAGGAAATGGATGTCATTATTCCCATTTTACAAGTGAGAAAATAATTACAAAGGTTGTAAACCCATACTGGCGTGTGCTGTGGGCAAGACTCTTTAAAGTGTGTGTGTGTGTGTGTGTGTGTGTGCGCGTGTGCTCATTTGGTCCTCATAACAACACTCTGAGGAGGTACAACATTGTTCCCATTTTACACATGTGGAAGCTGAGGCACAGAACACTAAGTAGCTTGGCCAAATCACAGAGTTGGTAAGTAGGTCCCAGAGACGATCTTTGCTGAAGTTCCATACCTTGCCCACATAGAACAAGGATTCAAAGCCAAGCCCAGATGACCCTGGAAGTCACAGTCTTCCATTACCCACACTCCTTCCTGGCCCCTCCTGGGTGCCTGGCCATATTCCAGGCCCTGTGGAAGGCCAGCGGCTGACGCATCTGGCATTTCTAGGGGCTTCCCTGAGTCGCTCAGCCAAGCAAAGTAGCACTAACAATCCTGCCAGGCTGGGGGCTGCTGAGTGCAACTAGAAGTGCACGCACTGGGGATTAAGAGAAGAGAGCAGGCCAGGCGTGGCTCACGCCTGTAACCCCAGCACTGTGGGAAGGCCGAGGCAGGTAGATCACGAGGTCAGGAGTTTGAGACCAGCCTGACCAACATGGGGAAACCCCATCTCTATTAAAAATACAAAAAAACTTAGCTGGGCATGGTGGCACGCACATATAATCCCAGCTACTCAGGAAGCGGAGGCAGGAGAATCACTTGAACCCAGGAGGTGGAGGTTGCAGTGAGCCGAGATCACGCCACTGCATTCTAGCCTGGCAGCCTGGATGACAGAGCAAGACTCCATCTCAAAAAAGAAAAAAAGAAGAGAGCATGATTTTTTTTCCTTCTGGCTCCTAACCAAGGCACTGAAATTTGCAGAATAACTGCCAGATGGGTTACTGAATCTCTGAGCATTCCAATTACCAGCCTCTAAAAGCCCAGTTCCCATTCCAAACCCAGAGCAACTCACAGCAAATGTTATCGTCGCTCACACCCAGGTCACTTCAATTTCTGAGCGGGTACACATTCTAATGGCGGGAGCTCTTTCCCCCTTTGCTTACCCTTTCTCTCTCTGTTTTTCATAGAGCTGAGCTCTGTAAAATGAGTGGCTGCTTCCAACCCTGCCCACAGTCCTGAACATCCTCCGCTCTGCACAATGGCAAGGAACAATGGTTCTGCTATCAGCAGAGGCCACCGTGCAGCTGGCATGGCGATGAAACCTCTGCAGTAGACCCACACGCCTCCCCACTGCTGGCCAGCTCCCCTGTGTGCCAGCAGCTCTTTTCAAGCACAGCATCTCTTTAGAAAGCAAAGCCCCTCCCAGTCTGCAAGCCCACTCCATCCTAAGAAAGACTTTCTTCTCCCCTGGTGCCAGGCCCTTCACCTCTACACTTGAGAGACCTCAGATGCAAGTCCCTGGCCTGAAATAAGAAGGAACAAGGCTCCTTTTTATTTATTTTTTCTTATTTTTTGAGAGAGTCTCACTCTATCATGCAGGTGGGAGTGCAGTGGCACAATCTCGGCCCACTGAAACCTCTGCCTCCCGGGTTCAAGCGATTATCCTCCTCAGCCTCCCAAGTAGCTGGGATTACAGGTGTGTGCCACCATGCCAGGCTAATGTTTGTTTTTTTAGTAGAAACAGAGTATTGCCATGTTGGCCAGGCTGGTCTCGAACTCCTGGCCCCAAGTAATCTGCCCGCCTCAGCCTCCCAAAGTGCTGGGATTACAAGTGTGAGCCACTGCCCCTGGTCAGTTTTATTTTTAAAAAATAACTCTGGCCGAGGCAGGTGGATCACCCAAGGTCAGGAGTTCGAGACCAGCCTGGCCAACGTGGCAAAACCCTGTCTCTACTAAAAATACAAAAACTAGCTGGGTGTGGTGGCGTGTGTCTGTAGTCCTAGCTACTCAAGAGTTTGAGGCAAGAGAATCACTTGAACCTGGGAGATGGCGGTTGCAGTGAGCCAAGATTGTGCCACTGCACTGCAGCCTGGGTGACAGAGCAAGGCTTCGTCTCAAATAAATAAATAAATAAATAAATAAATAAATAAATAAATAAATTTGGGCACATCTACTGCTTGTGCCTAGAACCCTGGATGAAAGAACGTCAATGAAAACATCTCTGTTCTTGCTGTCTTATCTGGCAAAGGAGGAATGACGCAGAGAGGGGATCCACAGAAAGACAAAGACAGCACAAAACAGCCTTACATTTGTCTACAGGGAAACAGAAAAAGCAATGTGAATCAGAAGCTACAATAGGGGTCAAGACAGCATGCAAAATTTAGTGTGGGGCTGCATATCTAGATGGCAGCCTGTTTTATAAGTAAAGTTCTATTGGAACACAGTCACTCCTATTCATTTACATATTGTCCATACCTGTTCTTGCCTTACACTGGCAAAGATATAAGACCATATGCCTTGAAAGCTGAAATAATTTGCTACCTGGCTCTTTACAGAAAAATTTCCCTGACCCCCAAGCCTGCTATATTCCTGGCCCCATTGAGTAATTCATACATTTAATTCTATTGAATCATCACAGCCATTCTTATACTGTGGATATTATTAATTCCTTTGCAGCTGCAGGCTTGGAGAAGTAAAGTCACTGTTCCCAGGTCACATAAAAGTTAAGAAAAGTATTTGGATTTGACCCAAAAGCACTGACCTTCCTTCATACCTGTGAGCTGGGACTCGTGCTCTACCTGTAAGTGAGAGGATTCCAATGAACAGTGAGGAGTTACAGAAAACTCCTCACATGGCTCAGGTGAAGGCAGAGGGGCAGGAGTGAACACAGCCAATAGCAGAGGGGATGTTAAGAGAGAATGCCAGAATTTCAGAGCTTGATGGAGTCTTTGAGATTAAGCTCATCATACTACAGGAGGATAGACTGGAGACCAGAGAAGCAGAGCAATGGGCCCAAGGTCACACAGGGACAGAGGCCTCATGGTGAGCAAAACACCCTAAGAGACTGTGCAGGGTCTGGGTGCTTCTGGCCATGCCAAGCAGGCCTCCTATCAGTTGCCCTGTGTTCACTCTGGGCCGATCGCAGTCCCAGGGCACACCAAAGTCATGAGTACCATCGGGCTCTTTGAAGTCATAATCGAACCAATTGTGGACTTGCTGTTTGTTTTAACTACATGCCCTCGTGTGACTGCAGTTTTTGTTTGACCAGGTGTAGAGAAAGGGCACAGGACTGGAAACCATCTAACCTAGAATCCTGTTTGTCACTGGCTCCATGTGTGACCTTGGGCAAGTCACTTAAACCCTCTGGTTCCAATCTCCAGCTCTATCATACAGGGAGGGAGGGGTGGGGCTGGGATAAACAACACTTTCCTATCAGTTCAAATATTTAAAATGATAATTAATGAATATTTACAAAAAATTTTGAGCTGACAAGAAAGTGTTGTTTATCCCAGCTGATATTCATTAAATAAGATGAATTAATACAGAAATCATTAAGGAACCCAAAGAGAACTCACCAGTTAATTGGCCATTGTGTGTGTGTGTGTGTGTGTGTGTGTGTGTGTGTGTGAGACAGAGTCTCACTCTGTTGCCCAGGCTGTAGTGCAGTGGCACGATCTTGGCTCACTGCAACCTTGGTTCAAGCAATTCTCATGCCTCAGCCTCCCAAGTAGCTGAGACTACAGGCACTCCTCACCATGCTTGGTTAATTTTTGTATTTTTAGTAGAGACAGAGTTTTGCCATATTGTCCAGGCTGGTCTCAAACTCCTGACCTCAGGTGATCCACCCACATTGGCCTCTCAAAGTGCTGGATTACAGGCGTGAGCTACCATGCCCAGCTGGCCATCCTTTTTTTTAAGTCAGACTTCATCTCACAAAATCAAGAATGAATTACTTGAATATCTGTAACTAGAATTTAGGCATTTATTTCACCAAAAATATGCACTGAGTTTAATTTTTGCCTGGATTTGAGCTTTATGCTCAAATTCCTGAATTCTAGTTACAGACAAATGTAAAGATTTGAGCTCACAGCTACGAGTAAAACAGGAGTAACTAGATAGTGCAATGCATTGTGACAAATGCCGTTCATGAGAGGCAGTCAAGAACAGCTATGCCCTGTGGCTTTAGAGCCAGCCAGCCTGGATTCAAAACCTGACTACACCACTAATTGTCTGCAGCCTTAGACAAGTTCTGTAACTTCCTTGTGCCAGATGTCCTCATCTGTAAAACAGAGATAAAAATAGTACCTGTCTCAGGGTGGTTGTGGAGGATCAATTGAGCTAATCCTTGTACAGCTCTTAGAAATGTGCCTGCATAAATGAAGCATTCTATGAACAGTGGCTACTATGATGATGATGAAGATTTACATGGTGACAAAGGAGAAAAAAGAAAAGGCACCTACTACATGATCCAAAGGCACCTGCGTGATCCAGGCCTCCAGGGCTCAGGGGATGTAAGCAGCACAGGCTTCTTCTTAAGGGAAGGAGCATCAAAACCAAGGCTCACAGGAGGAGCAGGAGTCAAGTTAAAGGGTGGAGAGTGGGGTTGAGAAAGTTTCCCAGGCATGGGAAGGGGTTGTGCAATAACCCAGAAATAAGGGCAAATGGAAGTTTTGGGGGAAACCACAAAGAATGCTGGCAGGTTAGGCTGGGGAGATAAGCCTTAATTTGATAACCACCCTCTCCCACTTCTACTCTGGAACTAAAGATGTGTAACTCATCATACAACTTCTCTGCAGAGCTATGTAATAAATTCTGAGGGAATCCCACCCTTGCTGTAGAGGCTGTGTCACACTGGAAATTGGGACTTGAGTTGGCATTTGGTCAAGCAGGAGACTTGCCAGAAGCTGCCAGGGGCAGAAGAACCCAGGCAGAGTGCTGGCTGTATGAAGTGAGGCTCACCCAGGGAAGTCAAGCACTGCTGCAAAAATTGAAAAGGTTGCAGGAGCTAGAGCTGAAAACAAAGTCAAGAGGGCCCAAGGGTAGCCAAGTAAACATGGGAAGAGAATACGGAGAGAGAATAAGAGTGGAAAATAAGCAACCGTGTTCCAGACAACAGCCTGAAGAAGGCTTGGAATGCCAGCATCCTACTTGCACAAGCCCAATCACAAGGTGTGCAGATAGCCCAGCCTGGTGAACCAGATGGCCAAGAGTCTGGAGAGATAAGAAGCACCCCTATGCATTATAGTTTGAGTCATGAGGGGTAGTCTGGGCAGGGGTTAGCAGGGGGACGATCTCTATATAGACCTTTGAGTGTGCTTAAATATTGCCCTCTCTCCATGGGCCTGGGACCATTCCCACCCTCATCATCCCAGGAAGCCCACTGGGGAGGTATTAGAAGAGACATAGTTTTCAACAGCCACAGCTCTAGAGACAGAAAGTCTGCAGTCACCAGAGCCCTCCATCTCATATACAAGTAAGCAGGGACAATAATAGAACTCTTGCAGGGTACTGCATGAACTCACAGAGGCAAAGTGCTTAAAAACAGTGCATGAAGCATAGTTCTATTGATTCTACTTTATTCATTTAAGAAAATGTACTGAAGCCTACTTCTAGGCTCCATGTTGGTTGCTTAGAATACAAAGCCGAGGCCGGGCACGGTGGCTCACACCTATAATTCCAGCACTTTGAGAGACCGAGGTGGGTGGATCACTTGAGGTCAGGAGTTCGAGAGCAGCCTAGCCAACATGGTGAAACCCCGTCTCTACTATAAATACAAAAATTAACTGGGTGTGGTGGCATGCACCTGTAATCCCAGCTACTCAGGAGGCTGAGGCAGGAGAATTGCTTGAACCCGGGAGGAGGAGGTTGCAGCGAGCCGAGATTGAGCCACTGCACTCCAGCCTGGGCATCAAGAGCAAGACTCCATCTCAGGAAAAAAAAAAAAAAAATACAAAGCAGCTGAATATGGCATGATCCCTGGACTCAAAGTGCCTGTAATCTAGTAAGTCAGTCAGGCAAGCAGGCAGATGAGTACGAAACAGAGTTACAGTGGCTGTTAGAGGGAGAAGCCGGGGATGCAGAGGGAGTCCTTGTGAGACCGAGGAAGGACAAACAGGTAGGGAACAAAAAGATAGATGATGAATACAGAATAACGTATCCTGATCTCTAACACCTCTAAGGGTGGCCCAGGGAGGGAGGAGAAACAAATGACAACAAAAACAAGAACCATGAACATAAGGTGGTGACTCTGCCCTGAGAAGACACGGGCCGCTCTCTTGCCAAGCCCATTATCCGCTTATTAGAGAAGACACTGTCATCCATGAAGAAACAGAAAAAGATGCCAATGTCCCACACTTGGAACAAATATATACATCAAAGAGTTACCAACAAGCTGTGACTGAGTCTCCTTTCCTTCCTGACATTCAGGCTCCTGGGTTTTTATTGTTCCCAATCGATTTATAGATGCAATAAACATAAATACAAGAGGCAATGGATTTGTCCCATGTGAAAAAGGAGGCATCGGTGAGTTTCAAATATATTCAGGGCTTTAATTTCTACTTGAAGTTTCATGTTTTGAAAATTAAATAAATTAAGAGTTAGAACAACTATAATTCTTGGTTGCTCCAACACTAAAACATTCAAAGCAAGGGCAAAAAAGGTCTTGCCCAGAATGTAAACTGAGAGTGGAAGTAGTTACCAGAATAATTCAAGGCTCTCTAACATCAGATTTTCTAAGTTTTTCACTTGTTTCTGATAACTGTGACAACTGGGTCTGAATCACATTTTAGGGATCCTTTTTTCCATCTGCTTCCAGAGGGACTTTTGAGCACAAATACATACGTGTTTCTTCAGACTAAAACATCACAGCAGTGTTGGGTTAAACTATTGTTTTAAATTTGATTTTAAAATTATATGTGCTTTTAATAGAAAAATTAGAAAGCACAGAAAATCAAAAATAAGGAAAAATCATAACCTACAATTCCAGTTCCTTGTGGCAACCACAGTTTCACTTTGGGGCATTTCCTTTCTGACATTTTGTTTCAATGCAAATTTTGCTATTTTTCTATTCACTTGCTTTAAGTACTTAAGACTATGTTTTAGGCCGGGCGTGGTGGCTCACGCCTGTAATCCCAGCACTTTGGGAGGCCAAGGCAGGTGGATCACAAGGTCAGGAGTTCGAGACCAGCCTGGACAATATGGTGAAACACGGTCTCTACTAAAAATACAAAAATTAGCCGGGCGTGGTGGGGGGTGCCTGTAGTCCCAGCTACTTGGGAGGCTGAGGCAGGTGAATCACTTGAACCTGGGAGGCGGAGGTTGCAGTGAGCCAAGATCGTGCCACTGACAGAGTGAGACTTCATCTCAAAAAAAAAAAAAAACAAAGTAAACAAAAGACTATGCTGTAGGCCCACATTCATATTTGACTTGCTCACCTAATGATGTGCTATAAGTATTAATACTTTGAGTTGCTATTATTTATCACCCCCACATGTCTGACAGCTTTTCCCAGAAAGGTAATTCAACCTGGCTTTTGAACCAAGGATTGGGAACTGAACCAGCAGGAATGGAAAAGGTAAGGAAAAGTATGCTTTAAGTTTTACTCAGACAGACTGAGCTCTGGGATGAGGATGCTTTGAAGCCTTGAAGATACTGACTCTTCTCCAGCCATCAGGCAGGCTGAACTGGAAAAGGCAGCAGGACTAGCCCCAGGAGCAGCCACATAGGAGGAGCCATAGTGGTTTAGAAAACAAAGCAAAACACTCAGGTCCACAGTTCCTGGGAGCCAGCTGATGTCAGAGCCTCTGAGACCACCTTCAGCTGCTCCCCATTTGGCCAGCCTGACAAGTTAGACTGGTTTATCCTCTACAGTTACTGTATGGAGATGCCAGACACTATCCCCAAACTCATTGCCAGGCACCACTCCCAAACTCACTGCACTAATAGTGAAGGGGACCCTACTTCTAAAATCTGGCAAAGGCTCTCTATTAATTGACCAGGATAGGAGTTGACAAAAGTTTGCTCTTAAGTGAGTAGATAGATAAGGCTCTGTGGGTGTCTTACAGTCTCTGCCACATGTTCTTCTTTGTGTGGTTTTTTAAATAATCATTTTTTTTTTAAATCCTTCTTAGGTCAGGCCACAGGTCAGGGCATATGGACTCCTAGGCAAGAACTTCTTTCCCTTTTTATTAAAAAATAAAACAAAATAGAGATCCTGAGAGTTGTTCTGAAATTGCTGAGACATGCTATGTCAAATTTAGTCCAGTCTTCATTGACATACTGAGAGTAATCAGTACAGGGAATTAAACACTCCATGGGGGAGCCTCCAGTTCCCCTCAGGAGCCATGAGAGTGCACAGGAGTCCCATTAGGTTCTTCTGGAACTCACAACTCTTTTGAAGTTTAAGAAGATGCCTTCCCAGAATCATAAAAGTCTAACTATTACATTCAGCACATGATTTGTGACAATGATGAACTACAGGAAAAGAATTCCAGGAAGATCCATGGTTTCCTCTACTGTCATATTTACCAGAAGCACAAACACAAGACACATTTCCTTGACTTGGAGAACTTTTGAACTGAGTTATATGGGGAACTTTAACCAAGAGCTAGTGAGTATAAGAGGAGGCTGACTATCCAAACAGACAATGGCCCAACTCTACATAAACGTAGAACTCTGACCCACAACTGGCAACCTGTCCAGAAAACCAATCCATCATCCACAGTAACAAACCCAGGAAGCCAGCCTGCTGTCTATAATCAGATGTACAGAAGTCAGGTTAGCAGTAACTGGTAATCTCTAGTCATTTGTCCAGGAAGCCAAACAATAACCCCTGTCACAGTCAATCCACGATGGCCAAGATTTTATTAATAACTGCCAGGCTTCCTAATTGTTGTCCCCACTTTCAGCTTAGGACCAACCAGCAAAAACTAAATATTCACCCCTAATTGATCGCATGGGATGCCCTGCTTTGAGTTAGCCCATGTTCAGATTTCCCAGGTCAACAGCCTCCACCCAGGGCACACCTGAGCCCTTCTCTTCTTTCCACTACGAATCCTTAACACTCCTCTGCCTGCCTTGGAGTCTGGCATGTGACGGTAGCTGACTCCCTTCCTGTAGCAAGCTCTGAATAAATAGCCTTCCTTTGTTCTCATGTGGTTAGTCTTCACTTATTTTCACAAGGTTATGACCCTTTTCTCTATTTTACCTATTTTTATCATAAAACTTCACCAAATGTAGTGCCACTAATTCAGAATTACATAGAATTTAAAAGTAGACAATAACTCAGGGCCTCTCTAATTTGTCACACTAAAGCTATAAATAAGGAAAGTAAAGCACAGAAATATTTGGTCCAATGTTCTGCCTATGACATTAGGCTGCCTGCCTGGAAGTAGGATAATTTCCTACCAGGCTGGGCTGAAGTTCATTCTCTGTGAAATAGAATACAGATTCCAATGAATTGGATGAGTGACATTTGTGTACACTATGTGTACACTGTCATGGTAGATATAAAAAGACATACACATACACAAACAATATATTATATATACATAATATATATTATATGCATAATATATATTATGTATATATAATATATATATGTATGTATATATATACATACATATATATATAATTATGTATAATATATATACATATATATTATACATATATACATACATATACATAATTATATATATATTATACACACATAATATATATAAATATGTATAATATATATTATACATATAACATATATATTATGTGTATATAATATATATAATATATATTATATACACATAATATATATTATAGATATTATATACACATAATATATATTATAGATATTATATACACATAATATATATTATAGATATTATATACACATAATATATATTATAGATATTATATACACATATATAATATATATATTATATACATAATATATGTATATTATATACACATATATATTATGTATATAATATATATATTATATATGTGTATATAATATCTATAATATATATTATGTGTATATAATATATATTATATATATTATATACACATTATATATATTATATGTATAATATATATTATACATATTTATATATATTATGTGTATAATATATATATAATTATGTATATGTATGTATATATGTATAATATATATGTATATATATTATACATAATTATATATGTATATATGTATATATGTATGTATATATATTATACATATATGTATGTATGTATAATATAATATATGTATATATATTATACATAATTATATATAATATATATACACATATATATTATGTGTATATTATATATTATATTATGTGTATATTATATATTATATATTATGTATTGTATATTATATATTATATATTATGTATTGTATGTAATATATATTATGTATATATAATTTATAATACATAATATATTATGTATAATATATAATATATGTATAATATATAATACATATTATGTATATATAATATATATTATGTATATATTATATATTATGTATATATGATATATTATGCATATAATGTATACATGATATATTATGCATATAATGTATACATGATATATTATGCATATAATGTATACATGATATATTATGCATATAATGTATACATGACATATTATGCATATAATGTATACATGACATATTATGCATATAATGTATACATGACATATTATGCATATAATGTATACATGACATATTATGCATATAATGTATACATGACATATTATGCATATAATGTATACATGACATATTATGCATATAATGTATACATTACATATTATGCATATAATGTACACATTACATATTATGCATATAATGTACACATTACATATTATGCATATAATGTACACATTATATATTATGCATATAATGTACACATTATATATTATGCATATAATGTACACATTATATATTATGCATATAATGTACACATTATATATTATGCATATAATGTACACATTATATATTATGCATATAATGTATACATTATATATTATGCATATAATGTATACATTATATATTATGCATATAATGTATACATTATATATTATGCATATAATGTATACATTATATATTATGCATATAATGTATACATTATATATTATGCATATAATGTATACATTATATATTATGCATATAATGTATACATTATATATATTATATATAATATGATGAGGAAACTTGAAAGTGAGTTAAAGAGACCCCCACATACACAAAGAGACCCCCCAAAACACAAAGAATTAGAAAATTATATAAGATGCCATTTCCAAAGTGCATTCCACTGTTAAGTGAAGATGGTGGGTATACCAAGTTCAACAAGATTTTTGTTCTAAAATTTCCCAGAACATTTAATTTTCAAAGGGGGAGAAACTGTAAATGTACTTCCAAACATAATTGATTCTAGAACTCATTCTAAGAAAAGCATCTTTTGACTTCAGGATACGGAAATTATATCTTGAAAAATTCTATTGTAGGAGATTATCTAAGATGTTTAATGACATTTTGAACTCTTACTGAAAGGAAGTAACTAAGGCAAAAAAAAAAAAAAAGTCACTTCCTTAGAAATGTCTAAGTATGTTCCAGGCATTATGCTAAGTTATATTATCTCACAGTATCCCCACGAGTTGAGTATGATTTTTATGCCTGGTATACCAATGAGGAAAGGCAGGGACCAAGAGGTTGAGCAACTTGCCCAAGAGTTGCTTTCCCCAAGAAAAGCTCACTAATGATCCTGCCTTCACTACATTGGCCTCAGGGGGTGCCACTTCCCCTTTATGCTGTGGTCCTAGGACAGAGGGCCCTTTCACCTCTGTGTGTATATCTAAGGCAAGATGTGAATGTGACTCCTAAAAGGCTTTACCAACGGAGAGTTAACATCAGCAAAATACACATAAAGGATCTTCAGGTTCTAAATATTCGAACTTGTAAAAGAGCTAAGAGTGGTTTGGTTAAATATTTGAACTTGTAAAATGACTAAGAGTGGTCTGTTACGAGCTAAATCGTGTTCCTCCAAATTTATATTGAAACCTTAACCCCAGATATAACTGTAGTTGGAGATAGCATCCTTAGGAGATAATTAAGGTTAATTGAGGACTTAAGGGTGAGGCCCTAATTTACCTCTCTCATCTTTTCTCTTTCTCTCTTTCTTCATTTCTTCCTCTGCCATGTGAGGACACAGCAAAAAGTCAGCTGTCTACAAGTCAGGAAAAGAGCCTTCACCAAACCTGAGTCTGTTGGAATCTTGATCTTCAACTTCCCCCAGCCTCCAAAACTGAGAAAATGTATTTCTTTTGCTTAAGCCATCTGGTTTATGTATTTTGTTATGGTAACCTGAGATAACCATGAGAAAGTCCTAACCCCCAGTACCTCAGAATGTGACTGTGTTTGGTGATGGAGCTTTTAAAGGAGTAATTTAATTAAAATGAAGCTGTTAGGGTAGACCCTAATCCAATCTGACTGGTGTCTTTATAAGAGGAGGAGATTAGGACACACATACAAATACCAAGGGTGAGCAGGACAGAGGGACTGCTATGTGAAGGCAGCAAGAGGGCTGCCATCTGCAAGAGGCCTCAGAGGAAAACAGCCCTGCCGGCACATTGATCTTGGACTTCCAGCTTCCTGAACTGTGAGAAAACACATTTCTGGTGCTTAAACCACCCAGTCTGTGCTATTTTGTTATGGCATCTCTAGCAAACTAATAGAGTCAGAATCATCAAATTCAAATCCCAGTACCTTCACTTATTGCATATGTGACCTGAGAAAAGTCATTTGATTCTTCTGAGCCTCAATCTTTTTGTCTGCAAAACTGGAATAAAAACAGCATCCAGTGATCTTTTAAATTTGCTGTGAAGTTGATGAGACCACTTCAGATCACTGATCAGACTGCTTGGTATATAGTGGTAGAGTGCTCAACTAGTGTGAGCTACCATTACCACTGGCATTTACTCCCAAGTGACAGAGTCTGTCTCTATCTCCCACTGCTTGAGAGTGACCTCATAGGTACCTAGGTGCTTCAAGTGCAGGTCAAGAAGGGAATACAAAAGTAAACCTATTGTCCATGTAAGCCACCCACCCCTTCTGTGGTTCCTGACCAAGGATCTGCCAGCCCAGGTGGTTGACAGTGGAAACATAAAAATGTTTCCTGCCACCATCAGGGTATGTTTAACCTTGATCTTGTAGCCCATTGTCTTAGTCATTTTCTGCTGCTATAACAGAATATTAAAGACTGAATAAATTTTTTTTTAAAAGCTGGAGGCATCACGCTACCTGACTTCAAACTAAACTACAAGGCTACAGTAATCAAAACAGCATGGTACTGGTACCAAAACAGAGATATAGATCAATGGAACAGAACAGAGCCCTCAGAAATAACGCCGCATATCTACAACTATCTGATCTTTGACAAACCTGACAAAAACAAGCAATGGGGAAAGGATTCCCTATTTAATAAATGGTGCTGGGAAAACTGGCTAACCATATGTAGAAAGCTGAAACTGGATCCCTTCCTTACACCTTATACAAAAATTAATTCAAGATGGATTAAAGACTTAAATGTTAGACCTAAAAACCATAAAAACCCTAGAAGAAAACCTAGGCATTAGCATTCAGGACATAGGCATGGGCAAGGACTTCTTGTCTAAAACACCAAAAGCAATGGCAACAAAAGACAAAATTGACAAATGGGATCTAATTAAATTAAAGAGCTTCTGCACAGCTAAAGAAACTACCATGAGAGTGAACAGGCAACCTAGAAAATGGGAGAAAATTTTCACAACCTACTCATCTGACAAAGGGCTAATATCCAGAGTCTACAATGAACTCAAACAAATTTACAAGAGAAAAACAAACAACCCCATCAAAAAGTGGGCGAAGGACATGAACAGACACTTCTCAAAAGAAGACATTTATGCAGCCAAAAGACACATGAAAAAATGCTCATCATCACTGGCCATCAGAGAAATGCAAATCAAAATCACAATGAGATACCATCTCACACCAGTTAGAATGGCAATCATTAAAAAGTCAGGAAACAACAGGTGCTGGAGAGGATGTGGAGAAATAGGAACACTTTGACACTGTTGGTGGGACTGTAAATTAGTTCAACCTTTGTGGAAGTCAGTGTGGCAATTCCTCAGGGATCTAGAACTAGAAATACCATTTGACCCAGCCATCCCATTAATGGGTATATACCCAAAGGACTATAAATCATGCTGCTATAAAGACACATGCACACGTATGTTTATTGCGGCACTATTCACAATAGCAAAGACTTGGAACCAACCCAAATGTCCAACAATGATAGACTGGATTAAGAAAATGTGGTACATATACACCATGGAATACTATGCAGCCATAAAAAAGGATGAGTTCATGTCCTTCTTAGGGACATGGATGAAATTGGAAATCAACATTCTCAGTAAACTATCGCAAGGACAAAAAAAACAAACACCACATGTTCTCACTCATAGGTGGGAATTGATCAATGAGAACACATGGACACAGGAAGGGGAACATCACATTCTGGGGACTGTTGTGGGGTGGGGGGAGAGCGGAGGGATAGCATTAGGAGATATACCTAATGCTAAATGACGAGTTAATGGGTGCAGCACACCAGCATGGCACATGTATACATATGTAACTAACCTGCATATTGTGCACATGTAACCTAAAACTTAAAGTATAATAATAATTAAAAAAAGACTGAATAATTAATGAAGGATGAAAGTTTATTTGGTTTGCAATTCTGGATGCTGGGAAGTCCAAGAGCATGGCACTGGCATCTGCTGAGAGTCATCCCAAAGTGTAAGGGAAGTGGGACAGAGAAGGCAAGATGGACCAAACTCACTCTTTTTATCAGGAACTTACTCCCCCAACAACTAACCACTCCCACGATAATGACAATCATCTCTTCAGAGCCCTAATGGCCTAATCACCTTTCAAAGACCCTACCTCTTAGTACTGTTACAGTGACAACTAAGTTTCCAAGACATGAATATTTGTGGACGCTTTCAAATTATAGCATTCTGCCCTTGTTCCCTAAAATTCATGCCCCTCCTCTCACATGCAAAATATATTCATTTCATTCCAATAGCCCCCAAAGTCTTAACTCGGTCTAGCGCCAACTCAAAAGTTCAAAGCTCAGAGTCTCATCTAAATTAAATATGGGTGAGGCTCAAGGCACAATTCATTGTGACACAAATTCCCTCCAGCTGTGAGCCTGTGAAATGAAGCAAGATATCTACCTCCAAAATATAAGGGTAGAATAGGGATAGGATAGACATTCCCATTTCAAAAGGGAGAAACCGGCAAGAAAAGAAGGGTAGGTCATTCCAAGTAACTCCAAAACCCAACAGGGAAAACAAAATTAAGTCTTAAATTTGGAGAATAATCTCCTTTGACTCCTGAATCCTGAACACACCTGAGCATGGGTTGGGACCTACGCAGTTTGCCTATGCTGCTCTTACTGGTTGGAGTCTCATGTCTGAAGCTCTCCCAGACTAGCACTTCACATTGGTAGCTCTACAGATCTGCGGTCTCAGGAATGACCCCAATTCCACCACTCCACTACATGTGTCCTTACTAGAGACTGTCTGCAGCCGCTCCAAACCCACGTTTCCACTGGCTATGCCCTAGTAGTGGCTCTCTGCAGTACCTCCACCCCTCTGACAAGTAAATACCACGATATAAGAGGGAGTGTGAATGCTACTCCCCTGGGAGTGGCAGCCTAAGTCACACCAGGGGCCAGTTGAGCCCTGGCTTGGGCAGCTGAGAAGCGCTGTGCCGAAATGCAGAGTGCAGAGTTCTGAGGCAGTCCTAGGAATGAATCTGTGGAGGGTACCCCAAACTCATCCCCTGAAACCATTCTACCCTCCTAGAGCTCTAGGACTGTGATAAGAAGGCAGCCTCAAAAATTTTTGTAATGAATTCTGGGTCCTCCTCCCATTGTCTTGATGAGTAGCACCTGGCTTTCTTCCAATGACAGAAATCTCTTTAGCAAATGTTCACTTGGCCACATCCTTAGTATTCTCTCCTGAACATTTTTTTTCACTCTTTACATGGCCAGGTTACAAATTTTCCAAATCTTTCCATTATGTTTCTCTTTTAAATATAAATTTTGCCTTTAAGTAATTTACTTACTATCATATCTCACTGTGTGGTTAAAAATAGCCATGCAGCAGCCTGAATGCTTTGCTGCTTAGATATTTCTTCCACCAGATATCCTAGTTGATCACTCTTAAGTTCCACATTCTATAAAGTCCTAGGTCACAGACACAATTCTGCCAAGGTCTTTCCTACTTTGTAAAAAGGATGGCTTTTATCCCAGTTTCCAATACCTCATTTCCCATATGAGACCTCAACAAAATGGCCTTTACTGCCCCTATTTCTACCAACATTCTGGTCATGACCACTTAAATAATCTCTAAGAAGACTCAAACTTTCCCTAAAGCTCTTCTCTTCTTCAGAACCCTCAACAGAATCACCCTTAATTTTCCATTCATGGCAATACAGGCTTTTTCTAGCCTCTGCCCATTATCCAGTTTTAGATTTTTGTTATAGCAACAACCCACTCCTGGTACCAATTTTGTCTTAGTCTGTTTTCTGTTGTTATAACACAATACCACAGACTGGGTAATTTATAAAGAACAGAAGTTTATTTGGTTATAGTTCTGGAGGCTGAGAAGCCCAAAAGCATGGCCCTGGCATCATGGCCTAATCACTTCTTAAAGACCACTCTTCTTACTACTATTCCAGTAGCAACTAAGTTTCCATCATGTTCAAATCACAGCACCCACACATATCAAGATGTCTTCATACTGGCCACAGTGAGAGAAGACTTGGTACAATGTAGGGAAGTACTTGGCTTCCTGTAAGCTTAATAAAACACCAGCTTTATTTTATTCAAGTGAGTCCTCAAAGAACTGCCAGTTAGTAGCATTTTTAAAAAACTTATCTGGGCCATATAATAAGCTACACTGTCATTTCTCTCTTGTATGCTCAGAGTTTAACCTGTCACTTGGTAGTTGTAAAAGAGCAAATGAAGAGGTAGCGGGAGGATTTCCAGTATGTTACTAGTGTCTGTGTGACTCGCTCCAGGCTTCTTGCTTTCATAGCTCTATTTCTCAGTCTTTTATCTCACAAATGAAAGAAGGTAGGCCAAGAAAGATGTTCTACCTTAGTCACATCTAAAGGGTAAATCCATTGACTAGTTTTGAGGGATGTCTGATACATGTCAAAAATCCTAAAATTGTCTAGCTATTATTGAGGTCCAGGAACTCTAGCTTGGTTAGTCCTCTCAAATGATTTTCAGAGTAGGTTAGCATCTCATTTTAAGGAGTAGAGTTTGGGTATGTCATGAAAGTGTTTATGGGAGGCCAAAACACTAGTAAAATAATTTTCATCTTGTTTGTGATAGCTAATATTTCATCAGTGCATAATATTTGCCAGACAGGGTCTTTCATTTATGGAATAAATATTTATTGAATACCAGTTATGTGCTAAACAACAAGACAAACCAAATGCTCTGCATTCATGGTACTTGCATACTGGTCAGGGAGACAAACAATAAACAAAACAAATAATAAGTAAATTATAAGTTATAGAATAATAAAGGTTACAGAAGAGTAAGTCATTGAATAGGAATAATACATGCTAGATACAGGGGTGCAATTTGAAATAGAGACCAGGGAAGTCTTCCCTGAGAAGCTGACATTTGAGCAACATTTGATAGTGAAGCTAAGGATATTTACCTTATAACCACTATCTCATTTAATCCACTGGACGATTAAATATTATGATTTTCCCCATTTATATATATGCATATACATATCTACATTTATAGTTAGATAAAAAAAGATGTCTGAAGAATTGGTTCACATGATCGTGGAGGCTGGAAAGTCCCAAGATCTCCAGGTTGAGTCGGGTGAGTCAGAAAGCTAGAGACTCAGGAGAGCCGAAGGGGAGTTCTAGTTCAAAGGCCAGCCGGCTCAAAATTCAGGAAGAGTCAATGTTTCAGTTTAAATTTAAAGGCAGAAAAATTTGTCATTTACTTGGAGGAAAGGTCAGTCTTTTTGTTCCTTTCAGGTGTTCAACTAACTGGATGAGGCCTACCCACACTGGGAAGATAATCTGCTTTACTCAGTCAACTGACTCAAATGTTAATATCATCCAAAATTATCAGGACAGAAACACCCAGAATAATTGTTGACCAAATATCTGGGCATCCCATGGCCCAATCAAGTTGATACATAAAATTAACCATCACAGTTGTAAAATCTCACTCTACAGTGGTGCCTTAGTCTGTTTTACGTTGCCATAGCAGAATACTACAGACTGGGTAGTTTATAACAAAAATAAAATTATTTCTCACAGTTCTGGAGGCTGGGGAGTCTACAGTTGAGGAGCCTCATGTAGCAAGGGACTTCTTGCTGCTTCACCCTATGGCAGAAGGCAGAAGAGCAAGAGTGTATGTGCAAGAGCAAACTTGCTTTTATAACAAACCCACTCGCAAGATAACTAACCCAATCCCGTTATAACATTAATCCATTTATGCAGCAGAGCCCTCATGACCTAATCACTTCTTATTAGGCACCACCTCCCAGCACTGTGTCAATCAGGGTTAGGTTTCCAACACATGAATATATTCAGACCATAGCAAGTAGTTAAAAGCTAGGATGGGAGGGGATAGGGATAGGGATAGCATAGGGTGGGGATGGGGATGGGAGTGGGGATGGGGATGGGGATAGGGATAGGGATAGGGATAGGGATGGGGATGGGGATGGGGATGGGGATGGGGATGGGGATGGCATGGCATGGCATCACCAGAGAAAGCTGGATTCAAAACTTGACTCCACCTTTTTCTAGCTTGGGTGATTGAAGACAAATGATTATACTCTCTGACCTATGGTTTCCTCATCTGTAAGGTGGGAATAGTCATGCCTGCCTCCAAGGGATGCTGGGAGAATTATAAAAGCTAATGTGTAAGGTGGCTAACACAGTATCTAGACCAGAGCCAACAGTATGAGTGCTGAGTGCACCCTCTCCACATGGAAGGGAACTGTGCTAGACACTTCCCCAGATGCTGTCTCATTGCACATGGCTTCTTTAGGGTTTCTCTTTGGAAACGCTTTTATTCTCAACAAGGCTAATTAGCTAGATTTCTGAGACCCTGAGCTTCATGCGGTTTTTCAGATTGCTTTTCACTCCTTGGAGGCCCAGAAACACTGCAGCCCAAAAAAAGGAAGGATTCTTGCCAGATGCTTGGGGTGGGGCAAGAAACCTGGGTACTCCACTTAGGATGGAGTCATTCAAGGATTGAGAAAACTACAGGCCTGAGGCTCAGTTTTAAGGTTCTGATCAAAATGAGCTGAATACTTTGCTAGAATCTCACAAATAGGCCAGCCCTGAGTCGAAGTTCCTCAGCCCTCCTTTTGATTTTGTCAAATGTCCCCAGAATAAGATATGCAATTCCCTCTTTCTTGTCTCCTTGACACAGAGGAGAGTGGATGTATCCCAGGGCCCCTTCCTCCACCTGCATTGGGGTAGAAATGAAAATCATTTGCTCTCACTTGTGCTACTTATTATAGAAATTTCTGCTTATGGGTTTTCCACACAGAACCAGGCAGAGGCATGGCTCAGTCACTTAGCCGTCTGACCTTGTTGGGTAAGTTGCTTTACTTTCTCGATCTTCAGTTCATTTATACAGGACTATTAATATATACCTCTCAAGGCTTCATTCTTAAGTGGAATTTATTGACTTCCTACCTTGTCCTAGACACAGGAATGATCTTAACAGCTCTGAAGAGGGACAGCTTCACAGGCATGCAATCTCTGGGGTTGCATGGGGCCCTGGGCTCAGAAAGGCCATCTTGAAATTCTTAATAACTTTTGAAGGAAGGGTTCCACAGTTTCACCGAGCACTAGGCCCTGCAAATTTTGCAGTTAGCCATGGCTCTAAGAGAAAGGAATTAACCTTATGCTCCTTTCACAGATGAAAAAATTGTGATGCAAAAAGGTTCAGCAACTTGTCCAAGGTCACACAGCTAGTAAGTAGCACAAGAAGGAAATTTCTTTCTGATTCATGCTTTTAAATCCTCCTGGATAGTGCCTTCCTGGTGAGAGAATTTAATTAAAAGCCATTACTCTGTGCTTTATAACTCCAAGTGGCTTCCATCCCCTGCCATTCTCACTTCCCATCGCCCAAGTAGTCTTTATCCTCATGCTGATGACTCTTAGCCCCACAGCTTTTAAGAAATGATCCCCATGTTGCAGATGCATATGATTCTTGAATATAGTGCCTGGGAGGCCTGCCACAGTTAAGTCACTGCCCGGTCAGTTAGGTTGAGGCAGGATCTCTTTCAAGGGAGCAGAGTTGGGGTATCAATGCCTGCCATCAGTCATCAGGGAAAGTAACAAGACATCAGAAAGTAGATGGAGCCTCCAGTTTCTAGGACAGTCTCCCATCCTGGAAGAGACTCATCTCTCTGTTTGTTTTTCTTTTTCTTTTTTTAATTATTTTAAGCAATTAAATTTTTTTTGAGACAGGGTCTTGCTCTGCCACCCAAGCTGGAGTGCGGTGGTACCATCATGGCTCACTGTAGCCTCTAACTCCTAGGCTGAAGCAATCCTCCTGCCTTAGCCTCCCAAGTAGCTGGGACTACAGGCATTTGCCACCATGCCTGGCTAATTGTTTTTCACTTTTTACAGAGAGGTGGTCTTGTTGCCCAAGCTGGTCTCAAACTCCTTGTCTCAAGAGATCCTCCTGTCTCAGCCTCCCAAAGTACTGGGATTACAGGTATAAGCCACCATGCCCAGCCTCTCTGTTTCTTGACTAGAATAATCAAGATGATCTCAGCCCTATTTGCAGGGGTTAGGAGTGAGCAGAAAGTTGGAGGTGTGGTGTATGAATTGTAAGAAACCCCCTCCAGGAAGCAGCAGGGCTATAAAGCCAAGGCAAGAGAAGTGGCTATAAAAGGGCCCTGGGCCAGTGCACCACGCATCTGGGGGTAGAGGGCAAGTCTCCTAAGACAGAGTTAGAAATAGATCAAGACTTGGCTTGTGAATCTGGACCCAAGACAGGGACAAGGGTTGTGGCAGGAGCAAGAATCTATGCCTCCTAGACTTTATTTCATCCTTCCTTTTATTTTTCCCCTGTGTTTTGCCTCTGTATTGGTGTTGATGGTTGTTATTTTATACAGTAAGTGTATGCCTAAAGGAACCAGGAGAATGGGCCTATAACCTTGCTTGGGCCAGACTTTGAAAGGAGGGAGAGGAGTATATGCCCAGGTAACTTTTTGCCGTATGTGGTGGTGGCAGCTGAAATGAATTGAGGGAGAACAAGAAGAAAGCAATGGTCAAGAGGAAGAGGTAAGTCGTTTAGATGGCTTCGATGGCCCCTGGAGTGGTGGTGCTTTTTAATGTGCATGGTAATCACCAGGACATTTCCCTGTTAAAAGGCAGACCCTGATTCAATAGGTCTGAGTGAGGCCTGAGACTCTGCCCTCTAACAAGCTCCCAGATGAGGCTGACACTGCTGGTCCACAGATTGCACTTGGAGCTGCAGAGCCCTAGGAAAGGGCCAGCCCCTTAGACAATGGGGGCCACCATTCAGATCGGTTTTACAGCAGAGATTCGAACAGGAGTAAAAATGCCAACAGGCTATTTTCAGGGAAGAACGCATCCCTTCAAAGACTAAAAGCTCTTGGGGTTATCACTACAAAGAGAATGGCTAGGAGGAAAGAGAAGTTGAATATTTTCATTGACAGGTTACATTTCTTTTTTGTGAAGGTCAGTATGATCTTAGGAATGATCAAAAGCCCCAGCTGTGTCTCGTATCCCTCCCACCTTACAAGGGTGTCTGAAATTCCCACCATCAGGAAAAATGACTATATTTTACTAGGGCACCATTTCCTCAAGAATGTTCCACTCAGAACAGTTGTTCTAAGGTATTAATTGATAGAAAAAATAAGAGTTCTGTGATGATATTAATTAGGGCAACACTGATGCAAATAAAGTGGAATATGATTCTTTACCACAAGACTCTTACAGAGCGTGTCCAGTGCTAACATACATTGTGAATAGCTAATATAGGAACCAAACTGCCACAGTATTTCCTAACCTTGTTTGATTGCAGAACTCTCTGTTTCTGTTTCTCTCTAGCTCCCTTCCTTTCTTCCTTTACTAGCAATTAAATAAGTGCCAATTACATCAACAAAATGCTGAAGGTGGGAAGGTTCCTTATTTGTTTCAACAGAGATTTATCTTTTTAAGTATTCAGTATTCATAGCCGGGTAGTGACATAAACACTCATATACTTCCAATATGAATTTAAATTGGTAACAGCCTTTTGAAAAGTTCTTTGAAAGTATGAAGGAAAAACAACAAAAATATTTATAAACTTTAAGACAATATATTAACTTACGTGATTCTAGATTTAGATTTTTTAATTACCCCAAATATAAAATTTTTCCAACAAAGCTTTGGAAATGTTTAAAATTATCTATGAGGGTGTCACTCAGTTTAATACACTCATTTGTCATATAAAATCATCACAAATGTCCACGAAATCATGTAGAAGTGTGCTTATGTTATTTTGCTATATCAATTGCAAAAAGCAGCTGCCACTCTTCATTCCTCCTTCTATCTGTGACCTTTGCAAATGACTGGGGAGTCCCATCCCATCCAGAGGTGGTGTCTACTTCCCCACACTGGAATCCAGGCTGGCCTTGTCACTTGCATTGGCAAAGTGTGGCAGTGACACTTTGCCAGCTCTGGACCTCAGCATCTTATGGTTCTGTCTTCTCTCCCAGAATCTTGCCACTGCTATGTACACACCCCCAGGCTGGCCTCTTAGGGAATGAGAGACCAAGGATAGGAGTGCTGTGAACCCACCAGCAAGTGAGAGAACCCGGCCACGGCTGCAGACCCATTAGCAAGCCCCGCTGAAACTAGAGTGACTATGGAACCTTCCAGCTAACCCCTGAACTCATTTGCAATCATAAATGGTCATTGTTTTAATAGGTGGCAATAGATAATTGATAGAGTTATGATGTAATATAAAAAGAAAAAAACAGCGTAAAATATGTCAACTAATGTGAAATTGTTATAAAATAATTATGACCAAAAGAAAAATGATATGAATGAAAATGTGATGAATGGCTGTTTTACAACAGCAAGCTTATTAAAATATTGATATATTTTTATCTCTCTACATTTCTGCATTTCCAAATTTTCTTTGATGAGCATGCATTACTGTCATCATGTTTGCATATTATACAAATGGTTTATTTAGCAATAATAACTCAGGAGTCTTAGGGATAGTTGGTATCTGCCACATACTCTAGTATCTAGACTAGTCCAAAGTATGTGTTTTAAAAATCATAAAACGCCTTATAATCTGTAAGGTGTTATAGTTTTTACTATGGCACCTACTTTCATAATTGTTGAGCACTCTAATAAGATGCCACACTTTCTGCTCCAAAATTGGTAGAGTTTTTACATTTTATTTTTGAGTTAAGAATGTATTAACCCTAAAACACTAACGAATTGACAATCCGAGGATTTGAACAAACTTCCTTACCATTAAGTAATATATATGGCAATAATAAACACAAGCCCTCTGTGTGTCACACAGAAACTTCTCAGGCTAAATAGAGCTGAGCTTTCATCTTGAATGGCAGCTTTGGAAAAAGGATCATGCACAGAGCAACCCTTGAACTGTTTACAGAGACAGTAATGTGAGGAGCACACCCTCCCAAGATAAAAGCTGCTTTATGGTATATAAAGAAAGTCCTTTGAAAGTACTGCTAAAATTGAAGAGACTTTGTAGTTCTCCAGCAACTTTCATGCAAGCATCTGAAAACATTTTACTGACATACACCTTTAATCTGCACAGCCGCCTGAGGGTAAGTAACAAGTTTTACTATCCCCATTTTGCAGGTGGAAAACCCAAGGTAGAAAGGTACCAGAAAATGACACATGCTAGTTAAATTTATTTGGTTGCAAATAACATAAAAAACTAGCCAATCAGGGAATAATTTATATTATATAAATATTATATTTATATAAGATATAATTATATATATATATAGTATTGTATCTTATATTATTAAACAATGACAAAATTAAAAATAAAAATAAATGTGTGTGTGTATATAAAGGACAAAGGAAGGCACATGGCTATGAAAGAAGGAAGTTGGGCAACTCGAGGGCTCTAGGTTCTAGCAATCAAGTCTCTTCAGGGTGCTGGTGTCTGGATGAAGCTGTTTCAGCCATTTGTCACTCCATTCAAAACAAATTGTAGAGAGAGAATGCCTGAGCACCAGAGTTGGGTCACAGGCCAATTCTATGAATGCTGTACACTACGGTTGAGGAGTAACTCCCCAGGAGAAAGAAAGTCAATGTCAGGTAGACACAAAACTATGCATATTTTAGAATGAATGAAATGTAACAGGAAGTTCTTTTTGATTTTTGCCTATCTATCACTTATTACTCAGCCCTTTTCAGAATGAACCAGGAGTTTCTAGGAACCAGGAAGGAAGGGAGCAGTGTTTTTGAGCCTAGCCCATGGTCTGGCACAGAGTTAGTTCAATAAAAGAACACTGAATAACTGAATGAATGCATGAACCACTTGGCATCTGTGCAGTCCTGAATGAAATACTGATAATAGCATTTGTCTCCCATTTTTCTCCCATGGTGGGTTTGCACACACTTCAACACCCTGGGCCATTTCCAAGTTTCTTTTCAACAGGCATTAAGTGCCTACCCACCCAGTCCTCCATGTCCTAGAGTTGTTCCTTCTCAGGGATGTGTTCAGAACTGGTTCTAGTGTGGCCCATCCAGAATTCATTATATCTTCTTCTTTTTTTATTTTATTTTTTTAATTGAGACAGAGTCTCGCTGTGTTACCCCAGGCTGGAGTGCAGTGGCACAATCTTGGCTTACTGTAACCTCCACCACCCGGGTTCAAGCGATTCTTGTGTCTCAGTCTCCCAAGTAGCTGGGACTACAGGCACGCACCACCACGCCCAGCTAATTTTTGTATTTTTAGTGGAGTCAGGGTTTCACCATGTTGGCCAGGCTGGTCTCGAACTCCTGACTTCAACCTGCCTCGGCCTCCCAAAGAGCTGGGACTACAGGCATGCCACTGTGCCCGGCCAGAATTCATTACTCTTCAAACCTGAGGCCTCTTGTGCCTCAGTGTTCTTACTGGTTAAAAGGGAATAGGTAATAATAATTCTATCTTGTAGGGTTGTTATAAGGATTAATGGAGATAATATTAGTAAAGCATTTAGAGTAATCCTGGCACATAGGAAGATACTACTTGTTAGCTGCTATCATCATCATCTTTATATTATAATATTCTTGTTATGGAGCACTGTATATTTAATATCAAGAATTTCTCATTCATGGTTGCCAATAACCCTCAGCACAATCAGGGTTGGTTGTGCTGAGTTGTGCAGAGTTGGTTCTTCCCATATAATGAATAATGAAATGAAGCTCAAGGAATTTAAGTTATCAGCTCAAGGTCTGTCAACTGCTAGATGTCACCTTCCACTGCTTATCCGTAAGGACTGTCTTCTTTCTCTTACAATGTGTTACTTCCCAAAATAAAAGGTAAAGAGTGTAGCCAAAAATAGTTAACTAGCAATGGTGGAATTCCAGGCACGTAGAAGGAAGTGTCCCTCCTGGTGACCCACAATCCATCTTGAACAGGAAATCTTGCTGGCCATGAGCTCCATTCATGATATACCCAAGCATTTTCCCCACTAAACTTCAAGTTCCTTCAGAGTAGAGAGGTGCTCTCCCAGCACCCAGCATGGTTCCTGGCATTTGGTAAGTATAATACATGCACTGTACAGCCAAGATACTCTACAGGAGAAAAACATCAAAAATTCTCCAGAATATGTCTATGGCTTATATCCTATGGAGAGTTACCTTTTCTTCTCCCTTTTCGAGATCTCTTTTTTTCCCTTTTCCTCCTTAATGAAAGAAGGAATATTTATTTGGCTTTTTAAATGTTAATCTTCCTTACTCAGCCCTCTCTCTAATCTGGTCATATCTCCGAACCCAGCCTGTCACTCATATGGCCACTTGTCCCATGAACAGTATAAACTCAACATGCCCCAAACCACGTTTATCATCTCTGCCAATTTTACTCCTCCCAAATTTGTTCCTACTTTTGTAATTTCTGATCTCTCTTGGATGCATCATCCACCAAGCCAGAAACCTCAGGGTCATCTCTCTCCTTCCCATCATACTTCCTCACCCATCCATACGTCAAGTCTGCCAATTCTGTCTCTGTAATCATTCTTATATTATTTCTCTAATCTCTCTTTCCACCACTTTTAGGCTACCATCACCTCTAGCATGGACTACTGCTACAGTCCTTTTATCTTGTGTCTTTTCAATCTAATTTTTATTGAGGCAAAGTACCATTTTTGAGCAGAGATGAACTAGCCATTCACCAAACTGGTTTTTCTTTCCTCCAAAGCAACATCTTGGCTAGGCAGGAGACCAAAATATGCCACCTCAAAACATGCCTCTTTGGTATAGTATTATCTTGAACCAATTATTTTGGAACCCTGCAGACACAAGAGAATCTCTGAAAAGAGAGTAGACGTTACCCTTTTGCAGGGAAAATTTGCATCTATAAAAAAATCTCCATATGCAAGAATCTTAGTTGGTTTTATGCTGCTGTAACAGCATACCACAGATTAGGTAATTTATAATGGACAGAAATGTATTTGGCTTATGGTTCTGAAGTCTAGGAAGTCTTCTTGTTGCATCATTGCATGGCAGAGGGCATCATCAGTACATAGCAAAGGAACAAGAGAGGGGGCTAAACTCATTCGCATGGCCTAAAAACATCTTAAAGGTCCTACCTCTCAACAGTGTTGCATTGGGAATTAAGTTTTCAACCCATATGCTTTGGGAGATACATTCTAATCATAGAAGAGTGTCTCCTTCTTTGTACCAGGAAGAAAAGGATGACTACATCTCTAAAGACTCTTATCAATGGAGAAGGCACTGACTTAATCTGCATAACAAACCTTACCCTGTTTACTGAGCTTTTCCTGGGTATTTCTCCATAACCAGCCTTCCCCACACCCTTTTTCCATTTCAACAGACATGGTATTTAAACCTGAATTCAAAGCCACTTCTGTGAGATTTATTCACTTACCCTTGCATATATCTGATGTATACTTGAAATATACATGTTAATAAACTCCTGAGCCCCTTTCTCTTGTTAATCTATTTTTTTGTTACAGAGGTCTGTCCCAACTAAGAACTATGAAGGGTAGATGTTTCTTCCTGTACAGCTCCATTTCCCAGGCTCCCTTGCTGTTAACATTGGCAGTGTGACTGTGTTGACTCAGCTCTGGACAGTGGAATGTAGATGGAAGTGATGTACTCATTCCCTGATCTAATCCTTAAATACTTTCTGCACAAGCCTTCTCAGTTTCCTTGCCTCATCTGCTGGCTTGATGTCAATGGCCAGAGTTTGGAAGTCATGACTAGAAAGTGGCAGAGCCTATGTCCACCTGCGACTCTGAATACCTTCCTTGAACAGACCCCTTGCTCTTACCAATTGAAATACATGTCACTGAAAAATAATCTTGCACAGCATTTAATCACTGAGGTTTCAGAATTTCTCTGTTGGAACACCTACCTTTGCCTTAACTAATATATCTTTCTAAAGCAGAAATTTGACCTGCTTAAAACCTTCTAATCTCTGCCTATCATCTTTGAGATCAGGTCCAGAGTTATCTGGCTCTGGCCCTATCAAACTCTCTAATCATTTATCTCACCATTAAAGTCACACATTTCACTTTCCAGTAACATCCAACTACACGTCAGTTCCCCCATTCCCCAGGATAGCTCATATACCTTTCTATCTATCCCTGACTAACTTCCTGGTGTTTGAAATACCCTTACTATTTTTTTATCATAAACTTAGTTTATATTAACCTTCAAAGATTAATTCAAGTGCCATCTACTCCAGGAAGCCCTCTCTTCCTCTCTCAATCCAGGCTAAGTTCCCCTCCCCCGAGTGCTTCCCTCTACCTCAATGGATCACAAATTATATTGCAGTCCTGATAATGCAGCTGTCTGGTCTACCTGATAGGCTGCCAAGGAGCAGCACCAAGAGGGGTCTATGACTTGTCCATCATGATATCCTGGCTCCTACCCTAGAGCCAGTGTACTCTATAGAGTCACCCCTCAGTATCTGTGGGGGACTGGTTCCAGGATCCCCAGTGGATACCAAAATTCACAGATGCTGAAGTTCCTTATACAAAATGGCATCGTATTTGCACATAACCTATGCATTCTCCTATATATTTTAAATAGTCACTAGTTTACTTACATTACTTAAGACAATGTAAATTCTATGTAAACAGTTATTATATTGCATTGTTTAGGAAATAATGTCAAGGAAAAAAGTTTGTACAGACACAACCATCCTTTATTTTTTCAAATATTTTTGATTCATGGTAGGTTGAATCCACAAATGCAGAACCCACAGATACAGAGGGCCAATGGCATATGCTTATTGGGTTGAAACCTTTCTCATTCCAGCTGACTTATGTCCTAGGCTAGTGATCTGCTTTCTTTGTTCACAAGGCTTCTTTGCTATGCAAAGGTACTCCAAGAAAGTTTCAATCTTTTTTTTAATCTTTTTGGAATCTGTCTCTTTCATTTGGGTCATGTAAGTATGCCAGAGTTTACCAGCTTCAGGAAAATGGTAAACAGAGAGTGGGATAGTAAGGAAACAACAGCCTCAGCATTCATTTCCCATCCCTAGTGCTGCTGCTATATGTAAGTCCTTACTCAGTTGGCATAGACCACCAAAAAATGAGTGATGATGCTAGCAGCCCCCCTTCCTCTGTACCAGCTCAGCCACAGGGTTCCTGAGGCCACCACACTCAGTACTCAGCCCTCCCAGGCCCCCATGAAGGCACCTCCTTCTAGGAACCCATCTTCCAGCTGGAGCAATTCACTGAACACTCCCACAACCATGCCCTTGACCCAGTCCCTGAAGACCTAACCAACTCACTGATTATGCCTCCACTGTCTTCAAATCTTGAAAAAGTCCCTCTCTACTTTAGACTATACCTCAATGGGTCTGTACCTTCAGACAAAAAAGAAAAATGTTGTGGGATTAGAACTGAGTTGGGGAGAGGCTTGCCTGTTTCTTTCTTTTTTTTCCACCCCCATCCTTGAAACTCAAAAAGGCTATTAACTGCTTTCATGAAGAGTAAAGAAAATTCAGATCTTAGTAACACAGACTTGTTAACTTTGCTAGGAGAGGAAGGAACGCCTTTCCTTCATTTCCAGTAACTCTATGGCATCAAATGAGACACAGATAAGTTTCTCAACCACCCTGCTACAGCAACTAGCCCCACTTGGCAAATCAGAAGAGGCAACAGCAGAGCTGAGCCTTGGAGAACCAGGAGCAGTTGTCAGGTAAAGCAGGGAGGCATAGTAGAAGAGGTGTTTCTTGTTTCCTTTCCATTTACGCTATAAAAATATTCTTCCCCTTGTTAAATAGAGATGAAAGGGAAGCATTAAAGATCTTTAGTGTAAGCATGACATGATGGGGCAAGCTGGACAGAAGCCAAACTGGAGGCAGGGGAACTAGTTCCAAGGCTCATTCTCTGCTTTCCTCCAGGATGAGCTGTCTGCTAATTATCTCCTGCCCATGAAGCCACAGGCCCAGAGGCCCATAATGACACAGCACTGAGGGGTCCCTGCTTTTACTAGAATTATTCCTGATAAGCTTCACTTGACAGAAGACTTGGCTTCCCCAGTCTCTGATTCTTTTGTAAATCCCCAGAATTCACCTAAGGTCTCTGCCCTGGAGCTTTTGTAAGCTGACCTCAAACCCAGAAACACCCCCCTTGACTGACAGTCCTCTCAGGGTGGAACCAAGAAGAAAGATATTAGTCTAAAGGGAAAAACCCACAGAGGCATGGAGTTCCCCTTGGCTAAAGGAAAAAGCATGTGCACAATGGTGTGGCTTAAAGAATGATAGTACTCCTTGACCTTCAAGGGTTGGGCTCAAGTTCATGGTTCTTTTAAGGCTGTCAGAAGCCACAGTGAGTCATAACGCTGTTTGCCCTGGGAGGAGGGAGGGTGATGGGGTGTGAGTCACAACGGAGAGAAGGACTCACTAGTATGGGGCTTGGGAAAGGCCCGTAATAGTGATGTCTTCCAGTGTCTTCTGAGTTCTCATGTTTCCTTTCAGACTTTGAGCTGGGCAAGGGGCGAAAAAGGGGACTAGATGGTAGTCTCCTATTAATTAGAATGGATAACTAGAGAATAAGGGAAAAACTAACAAAAAAGGCCAGAAACAAGACTGGCCCTGGGGAATTTGAATTCCAGGTCATTTATAAAATAATAATAATAAATCAAAGGTTGTCTTTTGTCTTTCCCACAAAAAAATGTGACTTGGTAGCACCATGAGTGTATGAGTGATCTTGGGCCCAAATCTGTCTGCATGGGATCCCTGTTCTGCCTCTCCTTAGATGTGTGATCATAGGCAAGTCGTTGAATCTCTGTGGACACTAAGCAACATATTCTTGAACAATTACTATGTTCTGGGCATTCGACTTGGTATCTTATTTGCATCATCTCAAATAATTCCATCCCTACTTTATAACAATACATTCATTTCAGGGTTGTTGGGAGGATTAAAGGAGATAGCCCAGTGAAAGAGTCTAACTGCCTGGCACAATATAAGGATTAAATAGGTACCATTTCCCCTTAACCTGCTCCTTTTTATGGAAGTGTGCATATCTTGGGCGTTAGGCTTTCTATTAGCATGTTTACTTGAGTTTAGTTGAATTTATACATGTCTCCCTTGCAAAAGGGAAAAAAAATGCCTTTGATTTTGGTCATTCTCGCACTGTATAGCTTTATGTGCATTTTTTCACCAACATTATCTTCACACACATCATTTTAATTATGATTTTGTTACCTGTGATATCTTAGAACTATTAGCACAGAACATACTAGTGAAAAGCCAATCTGTTTAAGCAACAAAGAGAACTGGGAATAACTCTGTTTTTAATGTACCTATTCCCATGAGATCTTGAAGTCAGAAAGAAACAGCTCCCCTGGCTTTGCTGCCCTGACCTTTGGGTTGTACAAATCAAGTCGGCTTGGCACAGGAAGCGGCACTCAAATCCAGATTCTAACAAACCGGAAGTGAGGTGGAGAAAAATAGGATAAGCCTCTCCTTCGGGCACCAGAGTTCTTAATTGAAGTAGGGATTCCTTGGGTAAATCTTGTATCTTACAGAAGATAAAATTATATAATAATTGAAAACTATAGCTCCCTAAGCTATGAGGATGCAAAGGCAGAAGAATAATATAATGGATTCTGGGGACTTGCGGGGAAGGGTAGGAGGGGGTTGAGGAACAAAAGACTGCACATTGGTTGCCGCGTACACTGCTTGGGTGATGGGTGCACCAAAATCTCAGAAATCACACCTAAATAACTTACCCATGCAACCAAACACCTCCTGATCCCAAGAAACTATTGATAAAAAAAGCCAAAATATGAACAAACCCTAATGTAAACTATGGACTTTAGTTGATTATGATACATCAATGTAGGTGCATCAATTGTAGCAAATGTATCACTCTGGTGAGGGATGTTAATAATTGAGGAAGCTGTGGTTTGTGGGGGTAGGAGAGATATGGGAAATATCTGTACCTTCCTCTCAAATTTGCTGTGAAACTAAAACACCTCTAAAAAAAAAAGTATATATAAAAAAAGATATGGCTTGGTAGCATCACATAAAATTTAGTATTCGACCCAAGATTAGAGCCTTCTTTGGCTCCTTCGGATCAATAGCTTAACCCATATAGGAGTTATCAAGCCTTCATACAAGAAAAATATATATATATACACACACGTATAAAATATATTTATATAAACAACTTCATATATATATATACACACACACAACTACAACTCCCTAAAAGCTGGGATTGTGGAATTGCTTTTGTTGAATTATCCATGGATTAATAGTACATAGAAATTGCTCTGAAAATTACTAATAAATGAAGGAAGAAAGGAGAGAGAAGACTGAATTTCAACTACACAGGAGATTTGCTAATTCCTGTCTGTCCAAGAACTAAGAGAGATATAAGAACATTGGCTTGGCAATCAGACTTTCCTTGGGTAAAATCCAGGCTCTGCCACTAACCATCTCTGACTAAGGCATGTCAACTCTCTAGGCCTCCATGTCCTCATCTGTAAAACTGGGATATTAATACCTCTGTAGTGTGTAGGATTATATCATCACTCAATTAATTGATAGATAATAGATTATTCATACGACAGTATCCAGCACGATGTCTGGTACACAACCTGCACACTCAATGCTTTTTTCCCAAAGTTCCTAAAATGGGAAAAACTTCATCCTTTTTATTTCCTCTACATCTCCCTCTTATTTTTCCCTATTATAGAAGACTTCTGCTGTATGTGCAACTAAATAAGAAAAAAAAATGTTGAGAAAAAGTTAAGACCCTATCAGAAATTTAAGACTTCTTTACCAAAGAAGGAATTGTTTCTCCTTCTCTTTCTGGCTCCTCCTCCTCCTCTACCTCCTCCGCCTTCTTCATGCATTCATTAGAGTAGTTATGTCTGTTCACAGACCCCCTAAGGTAAATTGGAATAATGGGCAGCTTACGGAAGCAGGTTAATACAAAGGGTTAGGGACCTGGGTTCTGGAGCCAGATAGCCTAGGCTTGACTCTTGGTACTGCAAGCAATTAGTTTTGTGATTGCTGATAAATTAATTAACTTCTCTGTGTCTCAGTTGCTTCATCTGTAAAATAGAGGCATTAACATTTACCTCCTAAAGTTGTTAACTGTTGACATAAGTAAAGCACTTAGAATAATGGCTGGCTCATAGTAAACTCTCACTGAATCTCATATCTTTATTGCTGATCTAATTTTGGAGATAAATATGTAGGCTCAGAGAGACTATGACTTACCCAAGGTCACACAGCAAGAAGTAACAGCAGATCTTACATCGTCTGCCTCAGCTCTCTCTTCCTTCTCCACCACACTGCAAAGGAAAGGAGAAGGTTTATTGTGACACCTGTAAGCAAAGACAGCCTTGAGAGCCGATATGAATTATGCGCAGCTTTAACATTAGATTGCTTGTAAGTTCCCAGAGCAAGGAGCTCATCTTAATCCACTTGATATTCCTAGTACCCACACAGCATCTGGGACAGAGTAAACGCCAAGGGAATATTGGAGGAATGAATGAATAAAAAACGTCAATGAGAAAATAGGGGTTGGGAATCATAATACTATTGGGAATTTTAGACTCTGATGAGTGAACCAGGTCCTGCCCATTAGTGGAGGTGTATGGAGGTGGGGAGGAGATGAAGGGGCATTTAGATTTCTAAGGGAAAGGAAGAACAGACAGACCCACCCTTAGAAAATGCAGCTCAGATATTTCAAACACCTAATGTAAATGATGAGTTACTGGGTGCAGCAAACCAACACGGCACATGTATACATATGTAACAAACCTGCACGTTGTGCACATGTACCCTAGAACTTAAGAGTATAATAATAAAAAAAAAAAGAAAATGTGGTACATATACACCATGGAATACCATGCATCCATAAAAAGGAATGAGATCATGTCCTTTGCAGGGACATGGAGCTGAAAGCCATTATCCTCAGCTAACTAATGCAGGAACAGAAAACCAAACACCGCATGTTCTCACTTATAAGTGGGAGCTGAACAATGAGAACACAGGGACACAGAGAGGGGAACAACAAACACTGGGGCCTCTGGGGGGTGTGGGGGGAGGGAGAATATCAGGATAAATAGCTAATGCATGTGGGGCTTAATACCTAGGTGATGCGTTGATACGTGCAGCAAGTCGCCATAGCACATGTTTACCTATGTAACAAACGTACTTGTCCTGCACATGTATCCTGGAACTTAAAAAAAGAAAAGAAAAAAGAAAATGTAGCTCAGGTATAATCTATTGGAAGGGAGCGGGGCATGCTGTCTTTGATTTGGGAGATCAAGCCTATCAAGGGGTGTATCCTGGAAGAGGGGCAGTATATTATTGAACTTACTGCTTCCTATAAGACCTCACCCCTGACTAATCCCCTTCTCCAAACCCCACTTCTGCCCAAGCTTGGAAGGAAATGGCTTGGTAGAAAATGAGCAGAAATAAAATGGCTGGTGAGGAGGAGCAATTGCCAGAGTTGCCCTAGTGAGGAGAGGTCTTTTCATGGAAATAGCTAAATTCTCTTCTCAGGCAAAGCTGTAGCAACCATCATATTTGTGACTCACAAGGCATATTCCTGTCTGCGATCTCACTGGAGCCCCTCAAGACTGCTACAAGGTAGGAAAGGTAGATTCTATTAGCCTCGTCTCACAGGTGTGAACACGGAGGACCACAGAGCAAGGCAAAGCTGCCCCAGGTCACTGAGGGAGTTGGGGTCAGGAGCAGGCCCTGACACAAGAATCAAATTCATACCCTGGCCTCCCCATCTAACTCATTCAGGTTCTAGATTGCACACATGGCAAGTTCCGTGCCCAGGGGCCTAGATGGTTCACAGGATGCCTCCCCCAGCCTTATACCGCCACCCACACAATCCAGGTTTGAGAGTCAGAGATGGATGCTGGGTCTCTGTCTCTGAGAGCTGGCAGGAGTCTTGTTTGAGCCACTAATGTGATAGCCCTTTGTAAACTTTTGTCAGTCTGGGTATTACAAGTGGTCAGCAGGATAGATTGTGGCAGCTGCCTGCATTCAATCCACAGTTGGCCCCAAACTGACTGTATGGCCTTGGGCAAGTTACTTAATCTCTCAGGGCATCAGTTTCCTCATCTTTATAATGGAGATAATCATAGCAGATTTTGACTTTATTTAAAGATTTCTCTAAGCAGTTCAAAATTTCCGTGATAGATTGGAATGCCCCATCAGGTGATGAGTCCCCATCACTAGAAGTTTCCTAAGAAGCTGGTGAATGCAAGCATCTGGATTTAGGGAGAACACTGTAAGGCTGAAGCAAGCACTGGGTAGGCTCAGAGAGGCTATGACTTACCCAAGGTCACACAGCAAGAAGTAAGAGAAGATCTTTCATCATCTGCCTCAGCTCTCTCTTCCTTCTCCACCACACTGTAAAGGAAGGGAGATGGGCTCACCAGTTCCCAATCTCCCAACTACCTTAGAATCACCCAGGGGATATTTAGAAAATGCAGTTCCATTGGCCCCACTCGTGGGTATTCTGATTGCAAACATTTCAGACGGAGCTCAGAAACCTGGGTTAGTCTTAGGAGTACCCAGGTGTATTGGTTTGCTAGTGCTGTTGTAACAAAGTATCACAAACAAGGTGGTTTAAACAACAGAAATACGTTGTCTTATGGTTCTGGAAGCTAGAAGTGGGAGACCAAAGTGTAGATAGAGTTGGTTCCTTCTGAAGGCCATAAGGGAAAATCTGTTCCACGCCTCCCTCCTAGGACCTGGTGGTTCCCATCAGTCTTTGGCTCTTCTTGTCTTGAAGATGCATTACCCTGATCTCTGCCTTCATCTTCATATTAGATTCTCCTTGTGTTCATGTCTGTCTCTGTGTCTCAATTTCCTCTTTTTATATGAACACAGTCACGTTGGATTTGGGTCCATCCATTCTAACGGCCTCATCTTAACTTGATCAGTTGTAAAGACCCTATTTTCAGATAAGGTCACATTCACAGGTTCTGTGGATTAGGACCTCAATATCATTTTGAAGAACACAATTCAACCCATAACTTCAGCAAGGGTTAAGAATCAGTGCTGTTGACCAGAGCTTTTTCAAATGGAGTGTACCCAGGAACCTCCAGGAGATCCTAGAAAACAGCAGGTTCTGACTCGGTGGCTCTGCGGGCCCTGAGTCTGCTTTTTGAACTGGAGATACTGTTGGAGCAGGTCCAGGGACCACAACGAGATCCTTTTTTCAAGACAAGATTCCTACAAAACCCAGAAATGATTGCCAAGCAAATAGAAGCTCTTTGCTCCATTTCTCTAGTGAAAAGGACTGCCTTTATTCTTTTTAATCTCCACCTGCAAGTAGAACTCAGATCCTTCATGCCTGTCCCAGAGGAGGAGCCCAGGAGGGGCACCCATCCTAAGGCGGAAAGAAAGGATTGGGCTCTCAAGCTTTGGAAGCAGTTTCCCTCATCCTTATCCTCCCTACCCCAGCTTTGACCTGTTTAATCTTGTCTATTCAGTCATTTTCTTATTCTTGTCGTCTTGTACTGTCCTCCCCCTGCCCCACCCAACGCCCACCCCCAACGCCACCATCTGTTAGCCCAACTCAGCCTGAGCGCGGGTGGGTGCAGCTGGCTCCCAGGAAGTGACCGCCGTCAGGTCACCTGCGCCGGCCAAGTCACAGGCCAGAACCTCGCAGCCCAGCAAGGCCGGCCCGAGCCGCGAAGAAGTGCAGCCTCGCCGCTGGAGCCAATCTGCAGCCGCCGGCGGGGAAGGTGCGCCCCGCCCCCGCACGCGCCGCCCCAGGCCGGGGTAATCGCGTCCACAATGGAGTGCGCAAAGCCGGGCACAAAGACGACAGCTGCGTGGCAGGGCCTGCGAGGCCGTAGCAGAGGGGCAGCCACCCGCGCCTTGCAGCCTCCTTAATTTATTTATAGATGCGCTCGCTCTTTATGTGGCCTGGTTAAGGACGCCTTTCCATAAATACACAGAAACGGATGTTATTCTAGAGCCCACCAATAATAGACACAGCTGTAGAGGTTGGTGCTGAAATTAACAGCCCCACCTTGCTGTCCCCCCAAAATGGAAAATAAAATTAAAAGCATGTGTTTTGCTTTGGCTTAGGTATATGCAAGAGAGTAATCCTATTTAACAATGAGATGTTTCTTTTAAAAGGAAGGAAGAATGTCTTAGCAAACAATATTTTGGAGCAAGGCTATACCTTTGCTAATCAAAGTCGCCTTGTATCTGGCCCGCGACTCTCACCCTTAACTAGGAGCATCTGTTTAACCCAAACACAATCCTCTTCTTCCCCAGGCCACACGTGGTTCATTTCTTCACAAAATATGATTTGCCAAACACAATTCCGGCTCTTTCTGATCCACCCACTTGTTTGGGGCGTTGGCCCTATAACCGCTCTTTGGAGTCTAGGGGCTCAGAAAGAATCAAATCATTACAAAGCTGTGAAAGCGTCTCCAGCCTGTATCCCTTTGTTATTTCTCCCAGTTTGTTCGACAGACCCTTAATTCTATTATCCGGTTGTAATTTGGTTCTGTGTCTCTCCAACATTCTTTCCTTTATTCTGCCCTCTTTCTTTGTAATCGATTGACTCATCTGTAATTGGATTTTCTCTGGCTCTTACCAGCTATTAAAAGTAGCTATGTGTGTGTGTATGTGAGTGAGTGTGCTTTCTAACTAGGCCACACTTTCCAACACCTTGCAATCTTTAATCTTGCTCCGAGTTTCTAAGTATGAATTCAATTCCCTGATTCCTTGTGAGGCGTCAGGGAGTTGCAGAAAGGATACAAGCTTTAGAAGCAGTTTGGTCTCGTTTGTTGTGTTTAAGGCTGACATTTATCAAGCTCATACTATGTGCCAGGCATTCTTCCAAGCACTTTACAGGCATTAATAATCCTTACACCTCCTTTTAGGGCAGATACTCTTATTACTCCATTTTACGGAAAGCAAGGAGACAAATGGGCTAAGAAACTTGCCAAGGTCAGAGCTTTTGATCACGATGCAATTTTTCTAAGTTCTCCTCATTTCGTATCTGGGTGACCTTGGGCACAGCTTCTTATTTCTGCCTCTGTTTCCACATCTGCAAAATGACTAAATGTTGGTTTCTCTCACAGGGCATTTGTTAGAATGTACTGAGGGCACAGTGCCTGGTTGTCAGTGGGGATTAAACACACAGTCAATCCCAGTGCTGGGACAATGCAAGGGAGTCCAGTAACCCCTGAGCTGTGTATTAGAGCAAAGACTAAGGGAACTCTGGGAGCAAGAGTACAGAAATAGAGCACTGCTCTTAGACGCTTATAAAGCCACTACAGTCTTTGCCTTAGAGGAACGCAAACAGGAACCAAGCAGATCACTTTAGATAATCATTAGAAAGATTCTGCTGCTGACAAGCAATGTAATTTTTGAGAGTCACTTCCTCTCTGGAGCCTCCGGGTTTCCCAAATGTAAAAGGATGGAGGGAGATGGCTGATCACTGAGATCTCTTCTGTAACTATCTCTGGGGACAGGTTTGGTGCTGTCACCTCAAGGCTGGATCAACCCTGCCACAGCAAGTGAGTGCTTACACACTTCTTAGCTTCATGTCATAGAATTCTTTAGCTGACACCACAAATGCATAAAGTAGATACTCTTATCTTCATTGTACAGATGGAGAAACTGAGCCACAGAGTCGCCAAGTAACTTGCCCAAAGTGACATGGAAGTATTAGAACCAAGATTCAAACCTTGCTCTCTCCACTAAGGCCCAGCCCTGCCCATTTCTCGTGTGGTTCTCAGGTAAAGATAGAGATGGGGTGGTGCAGACTGCAGGCGGTGAGTTAGGCACTGGGAAGGAATAAATGACTAAGGAACAATGGACGTGCCAGACCGACACCACGAGTAGCTTGTTACTTGACCATCATTTACTTTGTGTAAACTTATGACATCCATTTTTTAGACAATCTAATAGATGATTTTGCAAGGCTGTGGAATGACATAATGAATACGAAACACTTAGCATACATAACACCTGGGCCTCATAGTCTCATAACTCTCCAATCATGTGAAGTATTATAATAATTATTATTGGAATGAATGTTTAAATACAGTCTGTGTGTGCAAAGGTATACAGGGATTTTAAATGTAATTACCAGATTTTTTATATCAGATTAAGATCTATTTTTTTAAGTCAAACTTTCAAAATCAGTCCTAAAAATTATAAACAGAATTGGTTCCACCTCACACGCCTCTCTCTACCAGGTCCTCATGCTGTTCAGGGGGACACAAAACCCAATTTTGACTGTCACTCAAGGGGTGCAGTGAGGAATTAACCTCTACTGCAAAACTGCAGAGTAGTATAATTTCATAACTTCAAACATCTGGCAAACTCCACAGGTAGTATTTGCAAAAGCAATTTTGCAATGACCGCTTTTGTTATCGCTTAAGTTTTTTTGAGTATTTTCCTTGGGAAATCTCCAATGTTTAACATTCTGCAGATTTAGAGATTTAATTCTCAATTTTCCCAAAACCGCATGATCCCAAATGTAACACTCCTTTTCAGATTTAAACAACATGTGTGTATTAACCTTGACAGCTCAAAAATATAACCTAATTGGACCACAGTTGTATAGACTGATCATTATAGTATTGTTTGAAATAATAAATAGCTGTAAGCAACTTACATATCCAACTATGAAGAGCTGACTCAATAGCTCATGGCATCTTAACAGTACTCTAGTTACCATTAACTAAGGGTTGGAGGAGGCAGGGAATAGGGAGTGACCTCAAATGGATAAGAAATGTTCTGAAATTCAGTAACAGAATTACACAACCTTGTGGAAACACTAAAAACTACTGAACTGTACACTTTAAAGGGGTGAATTTTATGGTATGTGAATTATCTCAATTGAGAAAAAAGTTAGGAAAAAAGGATTGGTACAATTCTGCCCATTAAGAGTCAACAAACTATTATACAAAAAAATTTTAAATGATGTTATAGAAATGTACCTATTGACATAGAATAAGATTGAATATATTAAGGGGGGGAACATGTACCAAGTGAGCAAGTAAGACTCATTTGGATGAAAAAGTAATATCTATGTCCAGATGGATGTAGAATATAAACCAAAGTGTTAACTGGTTATTTCTGAAATTATAGGTGGTTTTTGTTTCTTTTTTTCATCTCTAGGGATATATATATAGGATATATATATAGAGAGAGATATATAGGATATATATAGAGATATATATATAGGATATATATAGAGATATATATATATAGGATATATATAGAGAGAGAGATATTCATAGTTGGATATATAAGTTGCTTACAGCTATTTATTATATATATATTTTATTAAGGGAGGGGGAAAAAGGAGAAAACAATTCTAGGAAGAGGAGAGGATAGATGAGAGGCTAAGTTTAGACCTTCAACAAAACAGAAGTGGACAAGCTTCAACAATGTGTCCAGTGTGCTCCACAATGCATGTTCTGTTCCAGGAAAACCATCATCTGTGGCCACAGGACAAATACACAAGGCTTCGATGTTTACTCGTAGACTGCCCTATCTCTTTCACTTGGATTTAGAAAATGAAGGGACAGTTCTCCTGATAAAAGTTACAAACAAAGCCAACTTCATCTGTCAACCTTTTTTTTTTTTTTTTTTTTGAGACTTTGAGACAGAGTCTTGCTTTGTTGCCCAGGCTGGAGTGCAGTGGTGAGATCTCAGCTCACGGCAACCTCCGTCCCCGGGTTCAAGCAATTCTCTTGCCTCAGCCTCCAGAGTTGCTGGGACTACAGGCACGTGCCACCATGCCCAGCTAATTTCTGTATTTTTAGTAGAGGTAGGGGTTTCATCATGTCGGTCAGGCTGGTCTCGAACTGCTGACCTCAAGCAATCCACCTGCCTCAGCCTCCCAAAGTGCTGGGATAGCAGGTGTGAGCCAGTGCACCCAGCCACCTGCCAACCTCTTTTTGATAAACATAACCGAGTTTCACCTGTTATCAAAGACGCCCTCTAAGATCTGTTAACAGCAATTTTTTGGTTGGTTATTTCCATATCATTGACATCATATTACAAAATCATTCCTATCAAGAAAGAAAGGAGAAATAAAATGATATTTTCAGAGCATCTGCTATAGATTAGGCATGTTTCAGGCAGTGTTGATGGCCATGTTTACTTGGCACTGACAACATGCCCAGAAGTTGAGCATTGGGACCTATTATTGTCAGAGACACAGAGAGGCTGCTACGCCAGCCTGAGCTCACCTGGCTGCTGATGGCAGAGCCAGGATCTGAATGCCAGTGTGTCTGACTCCCCAGAATCAAGTTCTAAACCTCTACAGCACACCACCCCCACCCCGATCCTTGCTCCCACAAGGTCCTTTTAGCCAACTAATTACCAAAGCACCATAGATTTCTGGAACAGCTTCTGTGAAATAAAATTGATCAGGGCTGCCAGACAACTCACTTAACTGAATTGCCAGTGCTCAACCCTGACCTTCCCCATTGAGGATGAAGCCCCCAGCACACACATACTCCATGTGCTAGAAAACATAATACTAGAGGGAGAAGGTGGAAGGGGAAAGGAGAAATAAGGAGGGAAGGCAGCAAGCCTCCCTCCTACTGTGCTCCCTCCCATCCATCCAGGGCTTCCCCTGGCCCCCGCCCCCTCCCCACAGCCCTGCAGTTGGTCCCATTATCCCTTCCACCCCAGCTAATTATAGTCACTGATTACCTAACAGCAAGCCCTACTATCACCTGCTTTGGACTGACAGACTATGCCATCTGGGCCACGTGGCTAGGGTCTGAGAGCCATGAGAGGTCACAGAGAGGGGCAAACGGCTCTGAATGGGAAGAAATGTGTTTACAGCCCTGACAGCTGACTGGGCAATTAAAGGGGCTTTAGCTGTGTGTTCCCAGCTGAAACCCCTCTCCAGGGGCCTCGCCACCTAGTGCTATTAGCTGATGGGATGTGGCTGCATATCATACCGGTTCCAAATGTGGACATGCTATGGCACTGCACCCTCTCCTAAAAAGGACAAGAAAAAGGACTCAGAGAAAGCTGTGGGCTCACAGTTGTTTGAGGTCCTTGTTGAGCCAACACCAGAATATACCCTCAGAAGAAATGGCCAGCATTTTGAGAAAGCAGTGTCCAAATACCTTTTTCACTTCCTGTGTTTATTGTACATTACCTTAAATACATGTATGAAACACACTTTATGAAATTGAACTCTATGTGACTTCTATATCAACAACTTTTGTTTCCTTATCAGCAGTGTGTCTGTCTCTAACTTTACTATGCCTGTATATGACTGTCAATCTTATTAAAATGCGGGTTCTAAATCTGTCTATGTGGGGAAAGACAGGTGAGGTAGAACACAGTTTTGGTATTTCTAAGGAGCTCCTAGAGGAAGCAAACACCACTGGTCCACAGACCATACTTTGAGTAGCCAGGACCTAATTCACTATTGAATAAAATTAAATTAGTGAATTAATATTATATAGAAAACCTATAGATTAGTATTTCTCAAACTGTGTACTTCGGAACGCTAGTTATCCAAGAAAGCTGCCTGCGCTCCAGTAGGTTCTTAGTCAAGTAAGTTTGGGAAGCACTAGGTACTCTGGGTCCCCCTGGGAATTCACAATACACATGATTAGCATATCAGAGCTGAGAAAACCCACAGTGATCTCTTCCACTTTTTTGTGAACAGTTTGCAGTCTACTAAAAGTTTTGTGCTCTATGCCCTAAATGTTTGTTGCAATCCTTGCTGAATATTTTATATTATCCTGATTGCTTAACCTGTCTATTAATTTCTCCATTTTGAAAATGCCTTCTCAGCCAGCCAAAGTTATTCACATGAAACACACACACGCACATGCACACACACTGGCAAGAAAGGCTTTGAGACTTCAGAGCAATGCCCATATGAGGTACTGCCATCAAATGCAGGCATTTTGGCAGTTAGTTTCCTGACAGCTTCTGAGTACAAATGAGTAAAGCTTGCCCAGCATTTCCTACTCCCAGTTTGAGGAGGAAGCAGGAATAGAGTAAAAAGCCAGGAGGACTGGATATGTAGCATGTCTGGAGGCCTGATGGCAAAGGCCAGCAGTCAATGGAAAATTGAGTCAAGACTGATTTGCTTAGAATGTAACTTTTAAAAATTGCCAAACATTTCTAAAAGTATTTTTACATGACCTCATAAGATGCACACCATATAATACTAAAAAAAAAAAATGACTAAGTGGAAGGCACAATGTGACCATAGCTTGTGTGTGTCTGTGTGTACAGCAAGTGTGTGTGTGCACGTGTGCAAGTAACCACACACACAACTATGAAGGAGTAAAGTGGAATCATTAAGAATATTAGCTTGAGAGCCAGACAACATTAGGTTCACATCACAGCTGATCCAAGTTTCTTAACGTTTAGTTTGTATCTTCTTTGAGGTGGGGCTGAGAATTTCCACCTCACAGGCTTATGTGGGAATTAAATGAGAGGTCTGGCAAGCACTTAGCACATTGCCTGGCTCAAATTAAACACTCCCCAAATGGGAGCTATGATTGTAACTAATATGGAAAAAGCCTGTGAGAAAATGCACAAAGTGTTAACAGTGGGTCATCTGCGAGTGATGAAATGAATTTTTTTATTTGTATATTTCTGTATTATCCAAAACTACTCAAAGAAAAAATATTTTAAGTCAAAAAATTAAACAAACTTTATTAAGTAAAATGTTAATTGTAGATTGAGGGGCTGGTAAAATGTGGGTCATTTTTATTTTCTCCTTTACGCTTTTTAATATTTCTCAAATTGTCCACTATTGACTAACTTTAACAGTTTTTTAATATGAAAGCCAGGCCTGTACATATTTGGATATTTTGGAGAAATACAGAAAAACCCTGAAAAGAAAGTAAAAAATAACTGACAGTCTCATGACTTTTTCCTTTATGCTTATTTTTTGTTGTTTAAATTTATAAAGTACAGACTCACTCCTAAATGAATGGCCTTCTTGAATTGTAGGGTGCACATTGTAAACAGTCACATCCAGTGGTCCTAAAACAGTCCCCCACTGCCCACCTCCCACCACTCTCCCCAGAAAAAGTCACTGATAAATTGGATATAAATTCTTCCAGTATATATCTAAGACACAGATGCACATGTATGTATATGTTTCTATGATTAGGTAGAAATATCTACATTAAAAAATCCAAGAAAGATTTTGGAGGCCCCCTAAATGTAATGAATATAGAGAAAATCTGTCCCTCAACTCGGCTCTGGGAGGGAGAACACCTTCTTCATATTCTCCATGTATGAATTTACTTCAGCAAATGTTCAGTAAGCACCTACTCTGTTCTAGGGAGTGTGCAATTTACTAAACAAAGATGAAAAAGACACTAGCCCTCTGATCTCAACAAGCTCCCAGTCTATCAGGGAAATGCACGTATTATAAATGTTTGCAGTGCTGTGTGGCATATACAATAATAGAAGCTGATAATAGGTCCAGAGGCAGTAATAAAAGAGAATAAATCCCTCCTTCTCTAGGGATTCAGGAAGACTTCCTGGAGAAGGACTTATCTGACTTGAGTCTAAAAAATTATACATTCTGGTTCCTATCAGACCTATGAAACTTGCAGTTTGCCCACATTCGTTATGTCTACTCACATCTCCGTTCTTGGGCTGCAACACATCCCCATGCTTCTCCTCCTGGCTAAACCCTACTCAATCTTCCAAACCTAACCAGAAGTCACTTTTTGGAAGTTTTCCATCACTACCCGGACTATAGGAAGTACCCATACTTTCTGTGCATGCGTATTTGTCATAACTTACCTTAAACTGCTTAGTTATATGCCTGTTTCCCTACAGGACTGAAAGTCAGTATTTTACCTTATTCATATTTGTGTGATGGGGCAGGATTGAACACCTGGGGACAACTGAACATCAAGCCTGGTACACAGTTAGTGCCAAATAAATGTTGCCTGAAAAAAGTACAGCACTAGAGTAGCAAAACATTAGGCCCATAATACCTATGGCCACTTCTGGCATAAAGAACATGTTTGTGCTAATCAGAAAACTCCTTTTCAGAGCCAACCAATTTGAAAAAATGCTCCTTCTAGGAGCACATAGTTCTTAAGGTGTGCAGATGAGCAAACAGACAGTACCTTGTGTTTATGGGAAGAAGTCGTCATTTATTCTGGCTCTTCCTCCAGGCTAAAGCAGCCCTAGTAAGCAAGAGCAGAGGCTGGGGTCCAGCCCCGGGACATTCATCTGAGCGTCCACCACTGTCAACTGTAGCCCTGATGACAGGGTGATGAACAAGATGGGTTTCTTCTCCATGTGGAGCCTAAAATCTGTTCAATTCAACAGTCAAGTAAACCCACATAAGTGGGTGCTTATAAAATGCAGAGTGAATGAATAAATGTTAAAAAAAGAATCAATTTTCTCAGGCTGATTTTGACTGGATATAGTTAAGTCCTACTCTGTGTCTGCTTTGTGCTCTTACTAAGGTCCCCTTTGACTGAATCCTAATTCCCTTTCTTCCTGGCTGAAGGTTCTGGAGGCCTCTGGCTTGTTTTTGACAGGTTGAGTTTGCACAGGACTCAGATCAGCACTGAGGGGGCCCTATCAGGGCTTTTATGTAACTGACTCACCTCCGCTTTGGCTACGATGCTAGGATGCTCATCAGAATGCCCTTGTCTCTCCTCCATGCTTTTAAGCGAGGTCTTTAATACACACACACACACACACACACTGTTTTACACTGCAGAAGCATTGATTAGTGACAGTCTCACTGCGTGTGTCATCCTGAGGGAGAGGAGGAGCGAGATCTGACCCCACTGTTACTCACAGCTCTTGATGCATGGTGAGCATTCCCAAGTCCTGAAAGGGTATTTCTAAGCCAAAACTCCAATTTGATTGGTGGATACAATGAGCAGATCACCCGGCATGACAGACGTGGCAATCACCCACGATGCTTCAATGAGTTGCCTAAGGCTATTCCACCAGGAGTCAAGCCTACCTGGGGCCCCTGAACCCTCACTGAGGGCTCTTTAAGTGCCACACACAGGGCAAATGGCCACCAGGGGGTGTCTCTGAAATGCCTCTGAGGTCCTCAGACATGAATAACAGCAGGATCAGCAGTTTCATTAAAGAGCAAATTATAGCCCAAGGTGGTTTTAAATGCCTGTGGGACCAGTCCTTTGCTTTGCAATTGCACAGCCTCCACTTTTTTCTCATGTCAGAACTCTTGCAAAAGCATCCTTATTGGGCGGTCCAGACTTGCCCCTTCTCCCTGCTTACTTTCAACTCACTCTTATTTTTCCCACCCAGCCAACACTGGAATTAGACCACCTCTGTGCTAGAAGATCATCATCATCTCTCAGACTGTCCCCCAGAAACAGCTCCCACTTCTCAGCATGACATTGGGGTTACTCTTATACAGTGACTTCCCTCTATTTGGGTAGAGTCACATCTTCTCAGCTAAATGAAATTTCCTTAAGCAAGAAAATCACGTCTTCCTCAATGAAATGTGGTAGACAAAATCACAGACTCTGGAGTCAGTCACAGGCCTGTTTATAACTTTTAGCTGCCTTTAACTTTCTGGCCTGAAGCAGTTTCCTTTCTTTACCAAATCTCAGTTTTCTCAGCTGTAAAAGGGGTATCATAATAATAATGACTATGATATAGGGCTGTGTGAGGTTTACTAATGATGCAGACAGAGCCATTATAAAGTATACAGCATAGCAAGTGCTCTATAATATCAGTTACTATTATTATGTGAGAAGGTAGGATGTATTTAGGGAAATATGGTAGTTTGCTGGTGGCTGGAACTTCAGCTGAGGGGAGAATAGACAGAGATAAGGCTGGAGAGCTAAGCCAGGTCAAGATGACAAAAGGCCCCCTGAGCCAATGCTAAGAAGTTGGGACTGATCGTGAGGACAAGAGTGGGCATCAGAAGATATTAAGCAACGGAAAGACTAATCTGATTTTTACCTTAAAGCCTTCCTTGGCTGTTAGGGGAGCATGGTTCCAGAGATAGGACAAAGGAACGTCAGAAAAACCAGTTAGGAGGCTGTTGCAGTCATACTGGTGAGGGCTGATGAGGGTTTGAGATGATGACCCTGGATGATTTATTTCATGCCTTCTACCTACAAATAGTCATTAGATGCGCCAAAGTGAGTAAGACCTAGTCCCTGTCCTTGGGGAGCTCATGGTCCATTGACACAGATGAAAAAACTAAGTACTGTATAAATGAGTGAAGAATAATGGAAAAGAAATGGGCACAACTTGGAAGCAAAGAGAAAATAGTACTGTCTGCCTCTCATGGGGAGGAGGCTCCAAGAAGGCTTCAGGGAGGATGCAGCCAGTGAAGGCTTCCTCTTTCCTGAAGGATCCTCTCTGCTATCTTAAAGATAACACAGAAAGAAATGGCTGGATATTCTAATATGGCCCATTGTCCCCAAGACGGGAATTCTCAGCATGTATAATGCACCCAAAGATGAGATAGGGAGAATGCTTCTCAGAGATGAAATACTATGAGTTGGCTGGGCATGGTGGTTCACACCTACAATCCCAGCACTCTGGGAGGCCGAGGCAGGTGGATTGCGAGGTCAGGAGTTCGAGACCAGCCTGGCCAACATAGTGAAACCCCATCTCTACTAAAAATACAAAATTCAGCCAGGCTTTGTGGCATGTACCTGTAATTCCAGCTACTCGGGAAGCTGAGCAGGAGAATTACTTAAACCTAGGGGGCGGAGGTTGCAGTGAGCCGAGATCAGGCCACTGCACTCTAGCCTGTGTGACAGAGCAAGACTCCATCTTGGGAAGAAAAAGAAAAAATACTACGAGTTTCTGAAAATCTCTAAATTCCATTTTTGTGACTATGCTTTAAACCTTTAATCTCCCCCTTTGTGCTATAATGTCTGTGTTTTGTATTTTTTTTCCTTCTTTCTTTTTTATATATCATCTTGCTTCTTGCTTTGTTGCCCTGGCTAGAGTGCAGTGGCACAATCATGGCTCACTCCAAGCCTCAACCTCCCCAAGTTTCAGGTGATCCTCCCACCTCAGCCTCCCAAGTAACTGGTACTACAGGCACACACCACCATGCCTGCCTAATTTTTGTATTTTTTGTAGAGACAGGGTTTCGCCAACTTGCCCAGCTTGTTCTGGAACTCCTGGGCTCAAGTAATCTGCCTGCCTTGGCCTCCTAAAGTGCTGAGATAAGAGACATGAGCCACCATGCCTGTCTGTGTTTTGTATTTTAGAAGGGAATTACTTGGATAAAGATAATAGCTTGCTCTTGTGTTTTATTTATCTGTCTAGCTGTCATTTTAAAAATTTCCCTGAGAAACTTTTTTAGCAGAAACAGGGGTTCTGAAATAAACTGGAATTTAATGTTCCATTAACATTTCAGAAAATGCCAGCAAGCAGTTTGAATAGATAATTACTTACGAGGGAAGCATGCTGGGTGTGTTTGCTCTCCATAAGTCCACCAGAAAGAAAGTGTTTCAAAGTGGATTGTGTCACCAAAAATTATTTGGACTATTTTGGTCTCCACAATTATAGATTAACATTTACATTTGGACAAATGGTCTCCAATTGGGTTGCCCATTAAGTGATTGAGTGCAGGAGCAGTGGTAAATGAAACCTAGTTTGCAAGCCTCAGACAGGAAGGTGGTGATGAGTTGCAAAAGGTGAGAAATGCTATAACTCCTGGTTCCTACCTTTAGCTGTGCCAGAAGAAGATGGGCAGCCAAGAACTGAACCCGGGATGTCCACAGTGCTAATAAAAGCCCAATCCTTTATAGAATTTTTCAAAGTACTTTCCAATGCACCATCTTGTTTGATCTCACCACCACCCTGAGAAAGACAAGACAGGCGCTCTTGTCCTCATTTTACAGCTGTGGAAACTGAAACTGTGATTCTGATGACTTAAGAAGGGCACACAACGAGGGCAGAAAGGGGCCACAGTTCAGAGCAGCTCTTCTGATCCTCAGTCCTGTGATCTGACCACTATACCACATGGCCTCTCAAAAATCTTTGAACACTCACAGCTCAAAGGAAGGGCTCTGGTAATGAAAGCATATATGAATGTAGCTGGTACATTAATGGGTATAAAATGATTACTCAGAAATGGCCTGACCTCCTGCTGCCAGGGAGTGGCCATGGGGATGCTGCTGGTGAGATCCCATAGGACAGTGGTTTTCATTGACGCCTCCAAGCAGCAGAATCCCACTTGCCACACAAAGCCTGGGGGACCCAGGGAAAGAAGCCACACAGAGGAAGCCCTCACAACAGAGAGACTGGAAGCAAAGCCACCAGGAGAGGTAAATTGCTGACATATTGGTGGAGAAACACTGTTCTTCAAAGCTGAAGACCTCACACTACCCAACTTCAAACTATACTACAGGGCTACAGTAACCATAACAGCATGGTACTGTTACAAGAACAGACACATAGACCAGTAAAACTGAATAGAGAAAACAGAAATAAAACCACACATCTACAACTATCTGATCTTCAACCAACCTGACAAAAACAAGCAACGAGGAAAGGATTCCCTATTTAATAAATGGTGCAGGGATAACTGAACCCCTTCCTTATGCCATATACAAAAGTCAGCTCAAGATGAATTAAAGACCTAAATGCAAAACCCAAAGCCTAGGCAATAACCCTAGAAGAAAACCTAGACAATACCATTCAGCACATTGGCATGGGCAGAGATTTCATGATGAAGATGCCAAAAGCTATTGCAATAAAAGCAAACATTGACAAATGGGATTTAATTAAACTAAAGAGCTTCTGCACAACAAAAGAAACTATCAACAGAGTAAACAGACAACCTACAGAGAAACATTTTTCCCTCATTCAAAAGAGGGCAAAAGACATGAAAAGACACTTCTCAAAAGAAGATATACATTTGACCAACAATCATATGAAAAAAAGTTCAACATCACTGATCATTAGAGCAACTCAAATCAAAACCACAAAGAGATACCATCACATATAAGTCAGAATGGCTATTATTAAAAAGTCAACAAATAACAGGCTGGCAAGGTTGCGGAAAAATAGGAATGCTTTTACACAGTTGTGGGAGTGTAAATTAGTTCAACCATTGTGGAAGACACTGTGGCAATTCCTCAAGGACCTAAAAAAAGAACTACCATTTGACCCAGCAATCCCATTACTGGGTATATACCCAAATGAATATAAATTTCTCCATTATAAAGACATATGCACTTGTATGTTCATTGCAGCACTATTCACAATAACAAAGACATGAAATCAACCTAAATGCCCATCAATGATAGATTGGATAAAGAAAATGTGATACATATATAGCATGGAGTACTATGCAGTCATAAAAAGGAATGAGATCATGTACTTTGCAGGAACATGGATGGAGCTGGAGGCCATTATCCTTAACAAAGCAACGCAGGAGCAGAAAACTAAATACTGCATGTTCTCACTTACAAGTGGGAGCTAAATGATGAGAACACATAGAAACATAGAGAGGAATAATGCACACTGGGGCCTACTGGAGGGCAGAGGGTAGGAGGAGAGAGAGGATCAGGAAAAATAATGAGTGGATACTAGGCTTAATACCTGGGTGATGAAATAACCTGTACAACAAACCCCCATGACACACATTTACCTGTGTTACAAACCTGCACATCCTGCACATGTACCCCTTAAATTAAAATAAAAGTTAAAAAAGAGAACAGTATTTCCCTGTTCTTTGAAGAAGTGTACAAGGCCAAATTAGGACTCTTCTATTGTTAGCATTATAGGATGCAAAGCAAGAAGCTTAGACCAGAGGCAAGAGGGCAGTGTGAGACACACAGACCAAAACCGAATCTTTTCCTATCATCATATTTCACCATATTAATGAAGGGTCCCCCTGGTCCATGAGGGAGGCAAACTGGAAACTATCAGACCCTATGAACTCCTGACCTTTCAAAGACTTCCTCAATTGGCCTTAGGATAACATGCAAATTTCACAAGAGGATCCACCTGCTTACCTTCTCAGCTTTGTCTCTCATCACGCTCCACACCCCGCATGTGTATTCACAAACACCCCACACAGGACCTAAAACATGCATTGCGCCACTTCCTTTGCTATAGCTTACACTCTCTTGTTTCTAGGTTTTGGCCCATGCTATTCTTTGTCTCAGCTTCATTTCCTCCCTCCCACCCCAATTGCCTAACTCCTAACCATTCTTCAAGTATCAGCCTACAGGCCACTTCCTGCAGGAAGTGTCTCTCCAGCACCTCCACCCTTACAGGCTAAGTTTGCCTGCCATGCTCTCCCATGTCAGTCTGCACTTCCTCAAACTTCACTGTAATTGCTTGATTCTTATTCTGTCCTCACCACCTGGCAATTACTTGGTAGAAGCAGGGACTGCTGACGTACTCACTATGGTAACCTCAAACCAGGCACTGTAGTATTTGTTGAGTGATGGAATAGATTAATTCTTTAATTAATTTAACTCATGGTAAAATATAGTAAACAAAAAGCATTTCTCCTCTATAGGTGGTTAGTTCAGTTGGGCTTAGCTCCACAAAGATCCGGCTGGGCAGGCCTCCATGCCATGTTACATAAAAACCTAAGCAGACTATTAGAGTCAAGATTCTGCTGCAAAAGTGAGCAAGAGTCCTATTTACAGAATTCTGTCTTAAGAAGGCTTATTTCTGTCTGGGTGTGATCCAAGTTACTGAGGGCTTTAAACAATTGGGAAAAACATTATCTTTGGAAAGTAAAATCCAACCCCTGTCCCTTGGTTCTTGCCAAATATCTCCCACAACCCACATTAAGTAGATTACTCTGTCCTTAATCACATGCTAAATGCCTGCATCTGTGGCTGGCATCAGCTGAGTGTGAGGCAGCTGCAATCCCCGTGTATATCTCCTGCTATTACAGCAGGAAATCAACTGGGTAAAGAACCCCCAGTAGTGGGTGAGAAACAAGACAATACAGGTTAAGATCTTCATCCATTCATTCATTCATTCGACATTAGTTAATAGTCAATTATATTCCAGGTATTGAAAAGAGAAAAATAAGACATTCCCTTTCTTCGAAGCGCTCACTAGAAAAAAAAAAGTGCTTAGAGAATGAAAAATTCCTTGTAATTGTTTAGCCTTCACTTCTGAAACTTTAATGTGAATTTTAAGTCACTTGGGTGTCATGTAAAAATGAGGTTCTGATTCAGTAGGTCTGGGGTAGGGCCTGAGAGTCTGCATTTCTAACAGACTCCCAGGTGACGCTGATGCTGCTGGTCTGGGACCACACTTTGAGCAGAAAGCATCACAATATACTCGCGCGAGAGAGAGACAATAATCGTATCCTCATTTAACTCATTTCCTTCTCACACGAATGCTGAGAATGAATACAGGAGGTTCTTTATGATCCTTTCATAGATTAAAAAAAAAAAATCATTGACTCTAGGGGGAATACACTTTTCCCAAGGGTATCACAAATGCTAAGGCCTGAATTCATTTTTTCATATGCAGTACCCCAAATCTCCAACTTAACCCTCTGTGTTGCCCCCTAACCTTAGCTGCTGATCACAGCCATGACTCTTCTGCCTCTGGATGCAGACTTGGCATCTGCTGGGTGTGGCCTCCCAAGCCTCACATTGACCACATTGACAGCCATAACCCCCTCCTTTGCGATTGGCCTCTGCTGACCTTCACTGGTTTCGTGGCTCCCAGGACAATGGACTGAGGACCATAGGGAGTGGAATAAGAACGGAGTTTGGAGAATACAGGAGCACTTACCACCTCTAGGTCTCAGCCAGGTCCCTGAGCACCTGCCATCCCCTCCACACTTCACGGTATCCCTGAACAAGTTATCTGCAGACAACAAGCCACTGACCCAAGGGGAATGGGAGAGAACTGCACTTGGTGAGCACCTGCAATGTGTAGGAGTTTGCACAAGTGATTTCCTTGAGTTATCTCTTTCAAGAGGTATAATATGTGTTATGATCTTCACTTGTACATGTATTTATTCATTCAACACTAGTTAAGGACCAGCTATGTTCTAGCCATTGAATAGAGATAAATATAAGACACATTCCTTCTCTTCAAGGGATGCTTGAAGAGTGGGTGACAGGCCCCAAATCACCCAGCTAGGAAGTGTGGCAGGAACAGAAAACCATCATCTCTCCAGCCTAAACCCATCACCTTTTCCATCCTCAGTGAACTTGTTGGACCAGCAGCCTTCATCATCTGAAAAGTCTATTAATAATACAGAGATTATGATTCAGTAGGTCTTGCAAGAGGCCCTATCGTTGGCATTTTTACCAATGTCACACCAAGAGATTCTGATTCTAGCAAACTTCAGATCATACTTTAAAAGCTATGGCCTCAGACAAACTATATAAGTAATGCAGGAGCACTGACCATCTTCGGCCACCCTAAGATCCTGCTTGGTGCAGAGAGAGCAGACATCCTCCTACCTTGGGGAGACTGAGTCGACTGGAAAGAAGAGTGCAATTACTGCATCCAGCCAAATTTGGAAGCAATATAACAAGTGTTACATCTGAGGCCAGGAATGCAGCCCTGCTAGAATGCTGCAGTGCTGGCAGGGCGCATGTGGGTGGGGCAGCCTGAGAGTCCCACCCCCACACTCACATCATGTCATGCTATTATGACCGGTGTTCCTCCGTACTGCTGTCCTTCCATGTGATTATCGCATTGTGGCTTTCAGTCCCACAATCCTAAGGGATGAGCCACCTGGGTCCTTATGTAGTCAGATGCTCTCAGTAAACACCCTCCCCAAGTAACTGCACAGCTAGAGTTAACCCCAGGCAACTGGACTCAACAGGAAATCACCCAGAGCCACCAACTAAGACAGAGAATGGGAGCATAATGAACCCATCTGGACAGAGGAGCTGAGCCCAGATGAGCTGGGGACAACTGAGATGGTAGAAAGAGTACTGAGATGAGAGTCCTGGGTTCCAGACCCAATTACTGACTGCAGGATCCTCAGCAAGTCACGTCCCCTTTCTGGGCTGTTGTATCCTCATGAGTAAGATCCTTTCCAGCTCTGATTTTCTGAGTCCTTGATTTTATTACAGGGTGAAGACACTTGCTCGGCTTGAAATGGGAAGCCTGAGACCCACTCCTGGCGCTTTTCTCATTGCACCCTTCACTCCTGGAAAACTGGTCCACTCCTTTCCCTGGAAGGCATCTGAGTCACTCCCATCCTAATTCCCTCCTCCCTCCCTATATGTGTGTAGGGCTACTGGGATATCTCATAGAATGATTCAGAAAGGGAAAGGAAATGGGAATATTCCAAAAGCAAGAGTTTGTAGCCCCCATTTCTAGTATGCTACCATTAGCTACTGCCAGTACCACCACCTTCCAGCCTTTGTATCTTTCTGATTTAAATATTAAATTCTAGGAGAGGGAGAATTTCATTGCCCAGGTGGGGCTGAATGCCTAGTCCTGTCTCAACCAGGTATGGCCAGGTGGGCAGGGTCACTAAATGGAAATATGGCCAGTTAGAGTCCACTGCATGTTAGAAGCAGGCTACAGAAAAGGAGGCTGCCATACCAGGGCTGAACACAGTAATAATTCCTGGGGGACTCGAGCCTTTCCTGTCCTTCCAACTCTTCTCTGCCACTGACGCTCTGTCCTTTCCTAGGCCTACATGGGCTCCTGCAGGATGCAAAACTCAGTGCTCAGGACAGCACTGAGCACTCTCACCCTGATCCTCCACAAAGCACATGTTATTCACTCTGTCTCCAGAGGTCAGCCTTCACTCAGAGCTCATGAATTCTGGAGCTGAGTAAAACACTGACTATGATCCATCACAGCAGAACAGTCAGCTTACTGCCATCTTCCAGGAATCCTGCCAGAAAATCTTTATGGGGCATTTATTATATTGTAAAGGTCTATACTCAGTGCTGTGGATAAATACAAGCTCAGACATACATAGACTCTCTTCCCAAGAAGGCCATACAGGAGAGAGAATAGAAAACAGATAACAATGTAACTAAACAGTTCCCAAGAACTTTCAGGAGCCAAGCACAGAAAGCAGTGGGAGAACTTTGGGAAAGGAGAGAGGTCAGTAAAGCATTTCCAGGGAAGGTGACACCTGGTAAATTGCATCTTAGATGAAGAGTAGCAGTCAGCCAGAAGAAAAGATGGAAGACAGTTTCAGGCAGAAGTAACAGCCTGGGAAAACGCTCAGAGGCATTCTACAGTACAGGAAAGGAAGAGCTTGTCTATGTGAGGCAAACTGAACATGTGAGACACACAGTCCGGTGAAGTTGAGATTGGAGGGCTGGGCAGGGGTTATACCATGCTAAACTGAGCGGATCCTGCTGAACCTGCTGAGCAGTGTGGAGGAGTGGGAAACAAGGGTGATTGCAGTCATCCCAGACGAGAGATGATAGAGATATTCCACAAGGTGGAATTTAAGCTAAGACCTAGAAAACAAGAAGGAGCCAGCCATAGGGAAACCAGAGAAAAGAATATTCTAGGCAGAGAAACAAAAAACTGTGAAATCCCCAAGAATGGAAGATGCATGGAGCAATAAAAAGTCAGGGGGTGGTTGAAAGAAGCAAGAGCAGTGAGACTGGTAAGGGAGGAAAACCCTGAGGTCCACCCTGTTCACGTTTGAATTTTCTTCACAGGGAAGTCTTTGGAGCGTTCTAAACAGCCAATTTCCATGATCTCATTAGCATTCGTTTTTAAAGACTATCTTCTTACTGTGTGGGCAGTGGACCGCTGGGAAGTGAGAATGCAAGCAGGAAGAACAGACAGGGGTTTATTGACATATTCCAGTAAAGAATGATCAGGATGGCCAAGGGGCAGAGTGACTTGGCCAGATTAGAAAGAAGTTTTGGAGATAGAATGGGCAGAAATAGCTCATGGCATAGAGAAGGGTGATAAGAAGAAAGAAAATCTGACTCATTTGCAAGTGCCACTGAATATATGGTAGTGTATTTACCAACAGGGAAGATGGGCAGATGAGCAAGGTCTGATTTTGGGGGTGGATAGAGGAAATATGGAAATCAAGGGCTCTCTTTTTAATGTGTTATGTTTGAGATGCATTTTAGATCTGTAAGTGGAGATGTCACCTAGCAGATGGTTATATAGGTTTCACTCTATGACTAGAGACAAAAAGTTGAATATCATTAGCATATAGATGGTATTTGAAGACATGGGACTGGAGGTACTGGACGTACCTAGACAGAAAATGAGACAGAGAGAAGAAGGAGATTTGGGGTCATACTTGTGGCCAACCAACATTTTAAGACAGAGAAGAAGAGAAAATTGAGTAGGACTAGCCTGTGAGATTATTACTAGCCTGTGAGATTATTACTGGCCTGTGAGAGAATGTGGTTTCAGAGAAACCAAAAGCAGGGGTATTGCAGTGGGGCTGGATGGTGGGGTTGTGGGGTAGGAAGATATTTTAAGAAGGGAAAAGTGGGTCAGACACAGTGGTTCATGCCTGTAATCCCGGCATTTTGGGAGGCCGAGGCCAGCGGATCACAAGGTCAGGAGATAGACACCATCCTGACTAACATGGTGAAACCCTGTCTCTACTAAAAACATAAAAAATTAGCCAGGCATGATGGCACATGCCTGTAGTCCCAACTACTTGGAAGGCTGAGGCAGGAGAATTGCTTGAATCTGGGAGGCAGAGTTTGCAGTGAGCCGAGATCGTGCCACTGCACTCTAGCCTGGGCAACAGAGCGAGACTATGTCTCAAAAAAAAAAAAAAAGGAAAAAGTGAATGACTGTATCTGATGTAGCAGATAGGGCAGGTAAAATGTGAACTGAGAAATAGCCATTATATTTATAACCCAACCCTCTAACACCACACTACTGGCCCATAGTAGATGATCAATAAATGTAAGATGAATTCATTGACTGAAAGAACTAGCCCAGGAATGGCAAACATAGAACAGTTTTAGCTTCCAAGTTACGACAATTATTGCCTTTTTGAAAATAATTGAGACTCAGCCCCAGAATCCTTAAGCACTATCGAGTAATTAGAATTGCCATGCAAATTTAATCTATTTGCCATTCCTGGTGTAGACTAAACAATCAGGACAGGACTTTACATCAGAGTTGTTCAATAGAGCCTCATTAGCACAGCTTCAGGAGGAACCACAAACCATCTGCTAAGAGTCTTGCAGCGGGAATTCCTGCTCTGGTGGAGCCTCAACCAGGTGATCGCTAAGGCCCTTCAGAGAGTCTGTGGTTCAGATGGCAATTCCTTCTAACATGCAGCTGTTCAAAGCACAAAGAGAAAAATCCAACCTAGCCTAGGGTTAATAAGGGCAAACTAAATCTTTCCTAAAACTTCCTTCTATGCATTTTTTCTCCCTCTTATCTTTACTGGCCTCCTGAAATGTCTTATCTGCAAAGACATGATTCTGTTCTAAATCTCTGTCTATGAACACAGTTATCATTTTTGCTTCTTCCACACGGTAACATTAACCTAACTTACCCATTCAGCCATAGGCAGACTGTCTTCATCTCTAAATGATGCACTCCCCCACATAAAATAAAGGCAGACAGTTTTATTCTTTAGTCCAAAGTACTTAGCATTATGAAGAGACAGCTGCTGCAGACAAATCTTGGGTCTTTGGAACCTTAATACTTTGAAATTTATTCCTCTTCACCACCTGGAGGCTCATGAGTCCATTTGTGGACTCTCCCACCTAATGCTGCCTTGCAAGTTAATGAGCAGTTGGTTCATAGACATGCAAGTTATAACTCTTCTATTAAGACTCCTACATCCATATTGCAGTTGGAAGGGCAGAAAATTAACCACTAGAAGTGTCTCAGTGCCCTCTATCTCCTCTCACCTTTATTCATTACTTCAACAAACATGTACTGCATGCCAGATTCCACACTGTTTTCTAGAATAGAATCGAGAGGTACAGTGAGGAATAAGATTTGGTTTTCTCTCCCACCTGGGGCTCATAAATGGGCTTTACAAGTTCTATATGTCCTTCTGAAATGACATTCAAAATGCTGCGTGTGTGTGTGTGTGTGTGTGTGTGTGTGTGTGTGTGTGTGTCTGCCTCCAGAAAGAGGTTTATAATTTTCATCAGATTTAGAATCCAAAAGAGCTAGGGATCAATGGGAACCTAAAGTCAGCTTTGACACTTCCCTTTCTGTCATCCCAGATGACATACAAACGAATCATCAAGGATTGCCAGGTTTGTTTTTCATTTTCCCCTAAAATGCTCTAGATCTATCTCCCACTGTCCATCCCCCACCTTAGTTCAAGCTACCGTCATTTCATTAGTTAACAGCCCTGCCTCCTACATGGCATCTCTGCCATCCCCCAATCTATTCTCCACACTGAAGTCAGAGCATATTTTCAGCTCTCTAATCTGATCATTTCGACCTCTTGCTTAAAACCTTTCAATGGCTTCCCACTGCTCTGAGCATAAATGCCAAGCTATAAACATTCCCATGAGCATTTGCAATCACGACACATTGTTCTCTACTATTCTCTTCGCTCTGTGAACTCCAGCCTCATCCAACTTCATTTTCATCTTTAAATTCTCTTTCCACTCTCCTGCCATGGGGCTTGAGCACATTCTGCAATCTCTACCTGAAAGACTTCTTCTCCTCTCCCTTCACCAAATTATATTGTAATAATCACTTCTACCACCCACTTCCCCTGACCTCCCTGACTAGGCTAAACGAGCTATGGTAAAACCTGCTAGCTCCATGAACTCCATACTCTTTGTCCAAGTTAGAATTGTGCAGACTTTATATGATCCATTGATTAATATTTATCCTTCAGCAAACCTGACTATGCATCATTGTATCCTAGGGCTTACGGAAACACTGGATACATAGAAGGCAAATGCTTGATTAATACTCAGTGAATGAACAAATGAATAACTGAGTGGATGAATAAAGAAGTAATGTAGCAGATGCTAAAAATAAAAGAAAGCACTGAGCATTGCCACAGCACAAAAAAAGGGACACATATCTTTAGGAGGTCATAAGGGCATGGATTGAACCTCCTATATCTTTAGTGTGTCCAGAGCTTATGATGCATGCATATATGCAATGTACATTGACTGAAAACATTAAATAGCAACTAAATCTGCCTGGATGAGTGACAGGAGGCTTCAAGAAGACTTAGCATTTGACATCAGTCATAAAGGAAAACTAAAAGTATGCAGATCAGGCCAGGCACGGTGGCTCACACCTGTAATCCCAGCACTTTGGGAGGCCAAGATGGGTGGATCACCTGAGGTCGGGAGTTCGAGACCAGTCTGACCAACATGGAGAAAGCCCGTTTCTACTAAAAATACAAAATTAGCCAGGCGTGGTGGCGCATGCCTGTAATCCCAGCTACTCAGTAAGGCTGAGGCAGGAGAATTGCTTGAACCTGGGAAGCGGAGGTTGCGGTGAGCCGAGATCACACCATTGCACTCCAGCCTGCGCAACAGGAGAGAAATTCGGTCTTAAAAAAAAATAATAATAATACAAAATTAGCCCAGCATGGTGGGGCATGCCTGTAATCCCAACTACAAGGGAGGCTGAAGCAGGAGAATCTCTTGAACTCCGGGAGGCAGAGGTTGCAGTGAGCCGAGATCGCGCCATTGCACTCCAGCCTGGGCAGCAAGAGCAAAACTCCGGCTCAAAAACAAAAACAAAAAAAAGTATTCAGATCAAAGGGAGAAAGAGGCAGGCAAGTGGCATTTCAGACAGAAGAAAAGGCAGGTACAAAGGCATGAAGCCACAGAAAAGGAGGAAAAGTTCTTTGCAGAAAAAAGAGATTAGGTGAAGTAAACATGGAGATACACTTCCTAGATCCTCCTTCTGAGAGGGAAAAATTTTGTTTTCCCAGATTCTGGAAACATTCGCAAAGAAACATCTCCAGCGGTCAGCTCCTTAGGGGTGGCCTGGGCTGCAGAGAGCCATCTTACCCAAGGTCACACCATCCCAGAAGCAGCCCCCTCCCCACCACTGCTCAGACATTTGGGTCCACTGAGGGAAAATCTTAGCAGCAATTTTTCTCCAGAGCTCCCACTGGGGTAGGCAGAGGCCACCATTGGTACTGCATTACCATAGTTTATCTCTTCCCTCCATCCTTCCCCTCACAGGTGTTGATCTCACCTGAACACTAAACTCTGCACTTGAGTCTGCTTCTCAGAGAACCAGACTGCAAGCCTGGGTTATGCCATGAGTGGGTTTATGCAGAGGAATCAACTAGAAAGGTAGTTAAGAGAAGGATGGTGAGGGTTCTGCAATGCTGGGCCAATAGGGATGAGCTTACGCAGTTGGCAGTGAGAGACTGGGGGCCTTGTAATCGGAGGGTGCTGAGTTTAGGGTCTTTTGTTGGAAAGACTTCTCTGGCTTCTGTGCAATGACTACATTAGAAGGAGGCAGAGAGGCGTGCTAAAAGGCCATTGGGTTAGTACAGGGAGGAGAAATGTGAGTTCCAAGATGGAGAAATAACCGATCATGGAGAGGAGGGGTGGTGTTGAGCAATTTAGGAGGAAAAATCAAAAGCCCCTCATGACACATTGACTATAGGGACAGAGTAAGGATGAATGGATAATGACACAGAAAGAGTGTGCTAATTCATTCCTAGGTGTAGCAGGGAGATTACTCCTAATTTAAAATTGCAACTTGCAAGAGGAGTTCTTTCTCCCAAGGCCTTTTCCAAGGCACTCCAGGTAGCAGAGAATTCAAATGGTAGCTAGAATTCTCCTATGGCTTGAAATACATAATAAACCAGCAATGTCTTCTACAAAAAGCATCATTAGCAAAGTTTGTGTTTGTTCATCAGTTAAGATCTTGGGGCTTTTTGCCTGATATCATTAATCGTCACGCTTGCTAAAGAACATTCTTCTATCAAACAGACGGGGATTCAAATAAAAGGAGCAAACATATGAATATGCAAGAAGGAAGGCCAAATTATTAATGCAGAATGAAGAAGAATCTGGCAGGAATATTCTTCATTCAACAAGTATTTATTGAGCGTCTTCTACATGCTAACCATTATGCCAGGGGCTGGGAATACAATGACGAGCAAAATGCTGCAGATTTCATGCCAGGAAGCAAGCACACATCTGAAGGAATTTTACATAAATACATAATGTGTTGCTGGTTCCAGCATGCCCCTCTTCATCGGTTTAGTTCAAATGTACTCCTATAACTCTTACTTTTGCACTGAAATTTCCTTCTGTTTTTTTTTTTCTCATTCATTGTGGCATAATAGAAAGAGTAGACAGGCATACCAATTGCCTTACTAATCATATGACCTTGAGTAAATTACACATCCTTCCAATGGGGCCAATTATACCAATCTCCGAGGGTATGCTTGAAAATACATTAAGATACTGTGTACCACAGCCAGTTAGCTATACAACATATCATATAAGCCTTTATGTGAATTCAACTATACCAAATTGGGATGGGAATGAGGGTAAGTGAGAAATAATAATTTAAATATATGACAAGGGCTGACTATATAATTTGTAGGGACTAGAGGAAAGTAAAATTGAGAGACTCCCTATTCAAAAATTAAGAATTTCAAGACAGTGATAGCAGAGCATTGGGCCAAGCACAGGGTTCTTCTGAGTGTGAGGCCCTTTACAATGGCACAGAATGCACAACCATGAGGTCGGCCCTGGACTTTCTTACTCCCCTGCATATCTAACATGGTGAATAAGTTCTATGATTTATATGATCTTAACTCTAAAATATATGTCTTGTTTACTTGGTTTTTGTTCACTTTGGCCGCTAACCAGAAGCGACCTTATTTTCATGTGCATAAAACCATATATGCAATCATTTGGCTTAAGGGATTTTCAAGGGTAGTTGTATTAGTTCATTTTCACGCTGCTGATAAACACATACCTGAAACTGGGAACGAAAAGAGGTTTAAGTGGACTTGCAGTTCCACGTGGCTGTGTAGGCCTCAGAGTCATGGCGGGAGGCGAAAGGCACTTCTAACATGGCAGAGGCAAGAGAAAAATGAGGAAGAAGCAAAAGCAGAAACCCTTGATAAACCCATCAGACCTTGTGAGACTTATTCACTATCACGAGAACAGCACAGGAAAGACCAGCACAGGAAAGACCGGCCCCCATGATTCAATTACCTCCCCGTGGGTTCCTCCCACAATATGTGGGAATTCTGAGAGATACAATTCAAGTTGAGATTTGGGTGAGACACAGCCAAACAATATCAGTCGTTTTTACTCTATTTTCCCATTACACACTGGTTTCCTAAAGCCTGCAGGAGGTGAAAGCTCACCATAGCTGTCATTTCTCCTGAGCCTTTGACAGTAGGAGTCAACCTTGTGCCCAAGTCTGGATCACATGCTTTGCAGTGAGAACTTCATTCAAGCCACACAGCAAGCCTGCAGGATAAATAATACCATCCTCATTCTCTAGAGGAGGGAGAAACAGAGCCTCAGAGCAGGGAAGCAATTTGCTTAAAGTTACCCAGAAAATAAGTGGCAGATTTGGGATTCAAATATGGGTCTTTGGAGCACACTGTCCACATTCATTCACTGATATCTTAATAAATGGCTGTTCCTTCCAACTCTCTTCTGCAAATCTTGCCCTAACATTTTGAAATGAAGAATTGTTTGGCAAATTAGGAACCTGATTTTCTGCATCCTGGTAGCAGAGAATGGCTTGCCAATTCAGTTCAGGCACGTAATGCCGGAGGCAGAGCAGCAGAAGAGCCTGAAAGTCTGACCTGTGCTTCTAGAGCTCTGATTGCCACATGATGAAAACTCAGGGCTGACATCACCAGTCTCCAGCCTCCCAAACATGAGCCCATGTGGAGAGAATGTTATAAGGAGGAAAAAAATAAAGGTCATGTTAGAGTGAATGATAGGTATAATTAATGTTACTGACAATGAAAAGCTTAGGTGCTGAGAGAAAAATGAGTCAGCAGTGAGCTTGATGTTGAAACTACATGCTGCCTTGTTGCTCAAATACTTACCTATTAGGAAAAAAGAGCAATTTCCTGATCAATGCACACAAAATTCTGGGTTGAGAACACTAAGTGAAAAGTGGGAAAAAAGCCACTTGTGTGTTTTATTTCCAGCATGTGCACAGCCACATTTATGCATAATTTTGGGTTTGTCATTCCCCTTTATGAGTTTTTATTGTCTCAATGTTTTAGCATGAAGGCCTTTCATAATCTGACAGTATCTTCCCTTTCTATGATCGCCCTCCCTAGTCTCTTCTCTAAATATCCAAACATTACTTCGTCATTCCAGAAGCAGCTCTACCTAGGCATGAAGCCTTCCCTGGTCTCCAAATCAGAAATGCAGGTCATGAATGGGCATGAGCTGTTTGTTGAATGATGAGAAATTCAGTGCATTCCCTGATTTTAACTGGGAATGGCCTCATTCACCTCTCCACCTGGCAGGCATCTCCTCTCCACATTGAATCAATCACCTCTTTCTCCAGGTGACCTCAGCACTTACTTCATACATCTATTATTGAGCTCAACAAGATGCACTGTACGACATATCTTTCCATTCCCCTAATAATATCTGATGTATCACTGAATGAATACATGGGGGTGTCTTCCCCATTAAACCATGGGATTTGTGAGAGTAACATCTTTATATTGCTCATCGTTGCAGCTCCCTCTGTGCTTGGCATAATATTTTGAACAAAATATGTGCTCAATAAATATTAACTAGATATATTTACATCCATCAGGATTGCTTTTAATGATTACAGATCTGGCTTTTGGTGCCTCTTGTAAACAGAGGCAATCTGAGTATTTGATAACACAAAGATCTTACCAGACTGCAGGAGGGGTGTGAGGAAAAATATGTTCTGGACTGACACAGATGCTGCTGAATTAATAATTAAAAATTGCATGCGATGTATAAATGATAGAACATCAAATTAGAAAGGACAACACAATGGTCTGTTTCCTGTTGAAAAAGAATTATCTGGTCCACTAATGAAGTAGAGCCATTAGTCTTGGCCATAGGAAATTAATAGCTACCTTCTTGTAGTGACTTGCCATGTGCCAAGTGTTTGCTGAGCCCTTTAGAATATTATCACATTAAATCCTTCCAACAGCCCTATGAAGAAGGTAGTACTTGTATCATCCCCTTCCATATTCCTTTTTGGAGAGTAAGCTTGGGAGAAGTACAATAACTTGCGTAAAATTGCAGGGCCATGAAAGAACTGGATTCAAATCCAGGTATATTGCTTCCAAAGTCCATGTTCTAAACTAGTCTGCTCTGTAGGTAAAATAAGGATGTCAGGTGATGTTTTTCAGCTCAGTTATAAGTGGAATCATCTATTCCATAGACTCCAGTCTCCTCATTCTACAAATGATAAAACTGAGACTCAGAACAATAAAGGAATGTAGGATCTTAGAATCTCATGGCTGAAATGAACATTAAAATTCATCTAGTCAAATATTCCTACATCCACCTGCTGACAATGTCTAACAACTTTGTTGAGATATAATTCACACATCATACAACTCACCCAATTTAAGTTACAATTCAGTAGTTTTTAATAGATCCACAGTTATATGTTGATTACCGCAATTTAATTTTAGAACATTTTATCACCCCCAAAAGAAATCTCATATCCATTAGCTGTGCTCCACATCCCAGCCCCAACCCCAGCCTTAAACAACCATGAATCTGTCTCCATGGATTTGCCTATTCCAAATATTTCATAGAAATTGAACTATACAATATGTGGTCTCCTGTGCTTGTCTTCCTTCGCTTAGCATAACATATGCTTTTGAATATCTTGAAGTCACCTCAATACACAGCAGCAAATTTTTGGCAGCAACAATGAGTGGCTGGTGGGTGGGGAACATTTCCTCCAAATAATCTTCATTAGCCCCACCCCAGAAGCTACCCCAAAATAAAAATAAAATTTAAATTAAGAGAGTATGTTTGATATTTGTTATGGTTTGAATTGTGTTTCCCCCTAATATTCAGATGTTGAAGTTCTAACCCCAATATCTCAGAATGTGAGCTCATTTGGAAACACAGGCTTTACAGAGGTAATGAAGTTAAAATGAAGTCATTAGAGTGGGCTTATATGATGGGTGTCCCCAGACACACAGGGAGAATGCCATGTGAAGACTGGGTTTATGCCACCACAAGCCAAGGAACTATCAGATGTTAGGAAAGAGGCCCAGAACAGATCCTTCTCTCAGATGAAACCAACCCTGCCAACAGCTTGATTTTGGACTTCTGGCCTCCAGAACTATGAGAGAACCCATTTCTATTGTTCAGGCAACTCAGTTTGGGGTATTTTGTTGTAGCAGCCCTAGCAAACTAATACAACATTTAAACACAGCTTCTGCACAAATTTCCTGGTCATCGTCTCTCTGACAAGTACAATGCCACTCCGAGGCTCCTCGTCAGGCAAAATCTGAAAGTCAACATTTATTTAAAATCAAATCCATGAGATTTTCACCTAAGCCTGGACTTCTGTCAGAGCTCCCTATTTCAGGCAATGGCAACACTATCCAAACAAATATGCAAGCCAGAATTCTAGAGTCATTATTGACTTCTCTTCTCTTTTATGCCTACTTTCTCACAACACACACACACACACACACACACATTTTAGGTCAAGAGTATTTCACAAGAGAATTCTATCAAGCCTATGAAGACGAATCAACCAAATACCTTTTAGAATGTTCCAGATCATTAAAACCTAAACCTCGACATTCCTTCATGAAGCCAGCAAAATATTAGAATCTGAAAAAAACAAACAAACAAAAAGAAAAAAATAGAAACTTAATAAAGGATCTCTACACAAACCGTAGCTAAGACACAAGGCTGCATAATCTATGGGTGTTTAAAAGAATAATATAGCATGACCAAATACAAATTGGTTCAGGAATTCAAGCCTACTTCCTTTTACTCTACTGGTCCACAATGTTATCATATGAGAAAATTAGAAATGTCCGACATGATTTGCCTGTTAAAACACCGAATTGCACTTTACTCTATAACCTAATCTACTCTCAATATTTCTAAATATTTTTTCATTGTTTTCCAGGAATCTTTAAAAGTCCTTTGGCACCAGACACCATGTTTTCCCCCTTTTTAAATACACTAATGGCTTTGCCAAACCTTAATCTATTGAAATGTCTGTCTGCACAGAGTCTCTTGCCAATATAGATGCAGAAAACATACTCACTGCCAACATCTAATGGAGGCGACCTATTATGTAATAATCAAAGCCAACATTTCCCACCTAAGAATTTGAATTTGAAAGCCAAAAATCCATTTTCTGGAAAAAAAATTTGAAAAATTGTGTTAGGCCTAAAATTCAACCCAACTCAACGTACTGCTATGATTATCTATTGCTATGTAACAAAACTACCCAAAACAAAACAATTTATTTTTGTCCTAGGGGTTGACTGGACTCCACTGGTAGATTCTTCTGTTGGGTCTGTCATGTGGTTGTAGTTTGTTGGCCATTGAGCTGACTTAAAGGCTTCCCTGAACTATGGCCCCAAGTTGGCTCATGCACATGGCTGGCAGTTGCTATGGGCTGTTGGCTGGCAACACAACAGGGGTCATTGACCAGGGTGCCTGTTGCAACTTCGGGCATTCAAGGCTGTCAGGCAGGTCAACTCAGGACTGTAACAGGCACGGCAGCCAACAGCTGGCTGAGATGGCCCCATTGTTATCTCCATTACATACCCTATACACAAAGTTACATCATTGGAAGCCCTTTAAACTCACGGAAGGATCCTATGACATTTAGAAGTCTTGTTCTTTGTGCGGTGTGAAGACCTCTAGAACTACTTTCTAACATCCTTGGAGGCTAGTTAAGTATTTGACTTTCAGTTGGTCAAGCCTGAGTTCCCAACTGAGTAGTTTTTGTCAACTTTCTAAAGCTCTTCTATAAAATGGAGACATCACCTCACAAAGTTGTGGTGAGGTTAAAGAAGGATAAAATGTGTGAGGTACTTTGTATACTACCTGGTGTATAATGATAGGTTAATGATTGGTATTATTAATATTACCATTAATATCATCATCGTTTTGCAGGGAAAAGAAAGGCTACATTTGGAAGAAAAGAGATTATTTTTATATTTTGAGAATGGATACACTAAAATATCATATTATGTCCCTCTTTTATGTTGCCAAGAGTTCTATTTTCATATAAAAGGTCAAATGACACTATTCAGCTTACATAGTCTCATTTTTTCTTGTCTGAACATATTTCTTATTCTATACGTATTAAAAAAAATTATAAAAAGGGGAAGGTGTGTATGTGTGTGCGTGTGTGTGTCTACACTCTGGGGATACTTAGATGAAATAAGACCCTTGTCTGTCTTTGAAATTTCACTCATCCTTGAGGCCTTCTTTGCCTGTTAATTTCCTGGTGCAAACTTCCCCTCCCAAACCTCCCTACAGGTGTTTCTTTCCTTGATGCCCCACAGTATGGTTTCATCTCTGAGCTTGAGTTGTGTTAGGGGAACTGGGCATGTGTTCTTGTCCCCAGTGTGCCATATGCTACTTGAAAGCAAAGACTGACCACCCCCCACCATGCCTCTCTTCACCCTGATTCACTCACTAGCTCTAGTACGTGCCAAATAGTTGTCTGTTGAATTGAGTGTGGTCCAACTCCCTCATTTTATAGTTGAAGGAACTCAAATCCAGACAGGTCTGTGACTTGCCTACGGTCACAGAGTCAAGCCAGAACTAGAATCTCAGCTTCTTCCTCCCTAGTAAGTGCCTTTGTGCTCTACCAGCCAATGCTGTGGCCTGCTGGGACATGTGGGGCAGGTCGACAGTGGGACTCAAGGAACCAGGTATGCTTGTCTGCCCATGGGATTACAGACAGGTTCTCTGAAGACACTTTATAATTGCCTTCCTATCATAATCCCTAACTACTGGTGTGGCCCCATGGGGAACAGCATGGCCTACATCGAGGAGAGCGTTTTACAGCTAGAAATGGCCTGACAACAGACATTGGAGATTGCACAGCAGAAAGGCACTGGGCCCTGAGTTAAGCAGGTCTGGATTTGAATGCTATTTCTTCTGCTTCTAGCTGGTTGATCTTGTGGAAATTACTTCTCTTTTCTAAGTCTCAGTTTTCTCATCTGTTAAGTGGGAGTTAAAACATCTACTTGGAAGGCAAAAAATAAGTGACCAGCACAGAAAACTGTTATGTATTAATATTTTTGACAATGACACTGTGTTCTGATTGTCCATAAATTCAAGTTTGTTGTTACACCAAATATCTATTCACAATTTCATTTCCTATTCTCTGCCCCTGTATATAAGGCTCACAGGCCTTAGCTCTTTGCTTCCTGCTTGCATAAGTCCTTTTACTGGAGTTCTTAAGGAACCAACTTTGAAGAGGTTCTAAGTGTCTGGGGGTGGAGATCCCTTCGGCCCTAGGAGTTCCTGGCTACTTGGGGCTTTCACATGCTCTCTCTGCCTCTTCCCTAGACTCTCTGTCTGTTACATATTTGCTTGAAGGAGATATTCAAATAAGGCATTCATCAAGATACAGTATATTAAACAAGGTGCCAATATATACTTGTGCTAGGCACCCAGAGAAAAGCACCATTAGTAGGATTTAGAAGTGTTTACTACCTTCTGGAAAATATGATACTTCAGCTGTGCTTGAAGGAGGGATACAGCTAGGATCAAGAGTTTGGTCAACTCACATGTGGTAGCTCTTGATAAAATGAGCGGGATACAGTGTAGGTGCTACAGAAAGACAGTATGGTATGGTACGAAAGTTGGGCATGAGGGCAGATGGATGCTGGAAAATTGCAATGATGGCCCCAGTTTTCCCCCTGCCCCTACCCCCTTTCTCTGCTATGCAACTTTGCAGTGCCCTCTTACTCTGAGCTAATAGCCTGGGCATGCTCATCTGGTGATGACAGAGGCACAGAAGAGCAAAGCCCAAAGTTCAAGGCCATTTGAAGATATAACTTGTGTCAGGTCTGCTAACAACCCATTGTCCAAAGCAAGTGGCATGGTTTAGTCCACTCTCAAAGAGCCAAGAAGAAAAGTGACATGAGTGAAGTAGGCTCTATGAGCCAGCAGGTGTGTGCACAACGGTACAGAGAGGAAGACCAAAGTTCAGCTAGCCCCTGTAGCCTGCTAGCTCCTGTCTTCCTGCCCAGCCCACTTTCACTCACCTGCACAATAGAAACTGAGGGAAGGGCATGGTGGAGGATGTTTTTGATCTCTTGGAAGTTCCATTTCTGCCCTCTCACTCATTGCGACTTGAACAGGTCATTGCCTCCTGCTTGTCCTCCTTCATTTTTCTTTAGTGTAAATCCTTGCTCTAAACTCATCCCATTTTTTAAAAGCTCAGTGGATACAGGACACTCAACAAATTGCCAGTGTCTCCCCATGACCTACCAATAAATTCCAAACTCTTTAGCTAGACAATCTAAGAACTTTCTAACCCATAAGCTATTTATATTCTGCTTTGTATTGGGGCTATTTCTGCAGAAATCTTATCTTTACTACTCAATTGTTAGCTTCTTCAGGGGAGGGATTGGGAGTTATCTAGCATTTATCAGAGAGCTTGTCTTATAACAAGCACTTAATATATTTTTTGACTCTGTGTTAAGATAAAGCATTGAACAGCTCCAAGACATGGTGAATGCAATCATGTCTGTAGTGGAAAGAGTACTGGACCTGGAGTGAGAAGACCCTGCTCTCGGTACTGATTGCTTCTTGTCACTTGGTGATGTTGGAACAATCATCTATTCTCCCTGAGTATCATTAATCTTAACTGATAGATGGAAGTGATAATATCAACTTCCTTGGTTATTCTAAAAAATGAAATGGCCAATAAAGAAGAAAAAGTTGCAGTGTAACCTAGAAAGAAATGTCACTGAATTATTATTCAAACCAGAGCCTTTGAAGGACCCAAGTTTGTCGCTACCAGACCTATGACAGTGCAGAGTTTAATAGCACTTTCTTTTTACTAAAGTCAGTTAAATAAATGATCTTTTGCAAAGCTAAAGCCATAATTTTATTTCAACCAGTTATAGGTATTAAAACTAGAAGTAACATCATTGAGTGAAAGGTTTTAGATGAGATAAATGAATGGGATTTGTTAGAAGTAAAAAGTAAAGGGTAAGAAGACATGATTATACCCACTTTACAGTCCATGGAGACAAAATGATTTACACAAGCTAGCAAGCTATAAACCAAATACTATATTAGACATCTTAGGAAGGGAGGAAAAAAGTGTCTATATTACACACATGCAGAGCCATGTTTAGTTACTCACAGAGCATAGGAACAATTTCTTAGACTGCTTCAGGCTGTCAAGATATGGATCTCCCAAGGAATAGTTTTGAAGTGAAGGGAGCTTTCACTAATGGCAAAGCCAGCCAAGAATTTCCCATGTGAAAATTTATCAGTAATCACCACAATTTGGCCACATTGCCGAAGTAAAGACTTTTGTCTTACCCTATCACAAAATCAAGCTCACCAGGTTTGTGACAGTCTTGGTATAGTCTAAACCCTGGATACCCAAAGCTCAGGTAGCTTAACAATGGAGAGACACTTTGTCTCACCAAGTGAGCCTTTTATTGCTTTGAGGAGAGATTGCAAGTGCTGAGAGAGAAGGAGGAGAGTCATGGGTGCAATAAGAAGCTCTACTTTCTACCCTAAGGCTTTTTTCCATTCAGGTATTGCAGGTATCTTGCTGAAAGCAGTTCCATTTCCTCTTGCACCTTCCTCCTAACTGCCCCTGCGATCTCTGCTGGCAAAAGACGGAGTGGCAAAAGAGGGAGTGGCTCTAAATAGCCCAGACAATGTTCTTAATGGCCATTCAATTTAAAACTCCAACTGTAACTATAAACCCAGCCATAGTGACCTTGTACCTCTTGGTTATGATCAGCCTTGCCAGTAAGCAAAGGAAATGGCTGCTTTCATAGCAACAAGTGGAAGCCTTGAGCAGACCCTTCGGTGAGGAAACATTGCCCCTTTACCTACATCTGCCTGAAATTCATTCAATACTTAGATGATCTTAAATATCATCTGACAAATCATCCAAATAGAGAAGCAGAGTCCCAAAGAGATAAGGGAACTTGCCCTAGATTATCCAGCGAATTAGCAGCAGAGTAAACACAGAACCAAGTTCTCACCACCTTAATCCAGCCCACTTTCCAGGAGTCCACACTCGAATCCCCAGTTACTTAGTAGCATCCAGCATGGATTGGTGGAGCTCATAAGCCACCTCCCTGGGCTGGACACTAGAGGGAAAGGTGAGTCAGAAGTGATCTCCATCCAATATGTTCTCTCGGTCTAGACAGAGATACTTAAAACAAAGACAAACATAACCCAATGGAGTAAGTGTTTCACTGGAGGCTTGCACAAGTGCTAGGGGAGAACAGAAGAGAGAACACTCCCTATAGAGAGACAGGGTTGAAGAGGCCTCTGAGAAAAGATGGCAGTTGATCTGACTTTCAAAGGACAAATGTGATGTAACAAGAAAATAAAGGAATATATATAATAATAATAGAGTTGTATTCATAGAACCCTGAGAAGGTTCTATATAGGCCATCTCTCAAGGACAGAAGGGTGAGAAATGCTAGAAAATGGGCCAGAACCAGATCTTGGATTACCTTCTACATCATGATAAAGGACATGGGTTTTACCTAGTAGGCAAGGGGAAGTGCACTAGTTTGCTAGGGCTTCCATTAACAAAGCACCACAGACTGAGTAGCTTAAAGGACATAAATGTATTGTCTCACAGTTCTAGGGACTGAAAGTCTGAGAACAAGGTAACAGCAGAGTTGGTTTCTTCTAAGCCCTGTGAAGAAGAATCTTTGTCATGCTTCTCTCCAAGCTTCTGGTGGTTTGCTGGCAATTACCCCAATCTCTGCACTCACTTTATGTACTCTCCCTGTGTGCATGTCTGTGTTAAGATTTCCCTTTTGCATAAGAACATCAGTCATATTCGATTAGTGCCTATCCTAATGGACAAATTCCAATTTGATTCTCTCTGTAAAGACACTGTCTCCAAATGAGGTCACATTCTGAGGTACTGAGGGGTAGTACTCCAACATTTCTGTTTGGAGGGACACAACCCATTCCATAACAAAAGGTGTCTGAAGAGTTACAAGCAAGAGAGGGAATCTGTTACATATGCATGCAAGGTTGACCATAATGTACACCATAAGGAAGACAGATTGGAAAGAAGTATGTCTGGAGGCAGGAAGACCAGAAGTAGTGTCCAGGTAAGAGGGCATAAGAGCTAAATTCTCAGCAGCAGAAGCAAAATATAGTGGAGGGCATCAGGTCAACATGTAGCTATGCAAAATTTGGAGACCAATTTAATGCTGGAGATGAGGGAGAGTGAGACATTTAACAGGTCTCTGAAGCTTTTAGCTTGAGTAAATTGGAAGAATGGTGACACCGTTTACTGAAAAAATAAACAAAAGGAAAAGAGCAGATTTTAGATAAGGGAGACTAATTTTAGTCTCAGGCTTCTTGAGTCTAAATTGTCTACATGCATCCAAGTGAAAATATTGAGTAGGCAGCTGGAAGTATGAGAAAGAATGGAGTTTTCTTGCCACGGTTATTTCAGAAGACCTACTAAGTAAGTGGCAGTTGGCTGAGATTTTGAAATATAAATGTGAATGACAGCAGACATTCTTGGCTGCATAACTAACCCCTCAACTCTGTTTTCTTCTTTCTTCATGGCAAATCCCTGATTTTGTTCAAATGTTTATTTTCCCATGTGCTCAAGGAAGATGGCCCTAGCCTAGACCTTGGAAGAGAAAAGAAAGAAAGGAAGGAAAGAAGAAAAGAAGGGAGGGAGGAAAAGGGAGGGAAGGAAGGAAGAAGGGAGGGAGGGAGGGGGAGGGAGGGAGGGATGGGAGAAGAGAGGAGAAGGAGAGGAAACTAGGAAAGAGATTCTTGTTTAATGAACCAAGAGACTCATTAACTTATAAAGCTGATAAAATCTCAGGTGAACATCTGATTTAGCCCTCTGATTTCAGAGGGGTCAGGTATTAATAGGCCTATTTTAAAGCCTCACATCTGGTATTTCTACTCAAGAAAAGATTTGCATTCTATCTTTTTTTTTTTTAGCCATTCTTTTAACCTACTCTTCCTGCTCTTTCTCTTTCCTGTTCTTTCTTTCCAATTTTTAAACATCCAAGTTACCTTTTTTTTTTCTTTTCCCACTCACATTTCCTTATGTCACTTTCTTGTTCTGGAATATGGCTCTCACTGTGGTATACAGTATTAAATATGTCTTAACAAGAAGAGAATACAAGAAGGAGAGTTTAAAACCCACAAACTGTGATTTATGCATAGGATTGATATACTGACTACAAAGCAATAGTTGAAAAAATTGAGTCAAGTTGGAGTCATTTTTACTAATGAGGAAGTGTCCATGGCCACAAAGTCAGCTTAGAAAATACAGGGATCTCATGCTATTCCTCTGCCCCTTGCCCACTGCAGACATAACTAATCCATCATGGTATTCCTTTTCATTTGACACTAGAATCAGCCTTAAGTCCCTTCTCTTTGCATCCCTTTAAGTAGCCACTAACAGTAGCCCGTCTGTCATGCATGATGAAACATTTTGCCATTCTGGACCCAAACTCTGCAGTAGGCTAAAGCTAGAGGAGTTAGCAATTGGGTTAAGATGTCAAAGGAATTGTCTATGTAACATAATTATTCATTCATTTACCCATTCCACAGGTTTTTACTAAATATCATCTCAATATGTTGAACACTGTTATAAATAAGGCACAGTGGTTCTAGGAATATATGGGCTAGTTATTGAGGTAGGTAAGTCAGCAAATCTTCACATTCCTGGATTATGGACGCTTAGCTAGTGTTAACCTATGTAGGTTCTGAAAGTATAGAGTAGGTGCCCCAAACCCAGCCTTGGTGACATTCGATGTGAATGGTAACCTTTGGGACTGGGCAACACTGCAACCCCAGCTTATGGTATAGACAGAGTACTTTACCCACTTCTATATTCTGCTGTTCCTAGGCTGCTATCACATTAGCATTTCTTTCTGCTCCTTCTGTGCATGTTTCACTGTATGGAGCTCCATTAGTTTCTGTGTCAGCTGTTCACTCAATAATTCATTCATTCAGCTGATCATTCTCCAATACTGATTCACCTTTTGTTAGGTGTCAGATACTGTGCTGGACACTGGGAGTTCGTTGTTGAACAAACAAGGTCTCTATGTTTATGGTGCTTATATTTTACTAAGGAAAGACAAATAATAAATAAATAAATCAATAAGAAAATTTTTAGTTTGTGATGAGTTCTGGGGCATAAGTAAAACAGAGTGATGTAGCCAGGCCCTTTTTCAGTTCAGAAGTCAGCAAAGTCCCCTCAGGAGACAATATTTTGGGAGAGACCTGAACGATGAGAAAGAGCCAGACATGCAATGGTCCTGAGAAGTTTGTTGCAGCAATGGAAACAACAAACACAAGGGCCCTGCATCCTTCCCATGCAGCTTCTATATCCAACCTTATTGCCTTTTTGATTACCTAGCCCAGTGACAGACCTCAAGATACCCAGTGATTTTGAGAACAATGCTATGGTCACCCAGCTTCTCTGTAATAAATTCTTCATCACATCACCACTTTAATCATAGCACTATGATGGATAGAGAAGTACTGGCTATGGGTGCTTTAGCCACGTGACCCTTACCTTCCTAAGATCACCCTTCCTTAACTCTTGATCTTAGCCTTAGTTGCTCCACTAGCTACTCAACAGGTAAGGAATTTTATCTTGCCCTGGAGTTTTGGGTTAGAAAGAAGGTAGTATCCTGGACGTTTTCCTCTTGGAAGAACATTCCACCAAAAAAGCAAACCTTCGACTTCCTCAGTGCTCTATTTCCAAACTCCTCCTGGGTACTAAATGTTAGTTGAGGGTCAGAGTCATGCTTTAATGAAGAACCACTAGTCATCTCAGGCACTGCCATGGAAACAAGCATGGGAGAAGAGAAACTGCCAGCATTGTAAACCCATCATCTCCTTTTAGCCCACTATGTAAGGCTTCCATTCTCCCTGCAGCTGGTGATATCCCGGCTCAGCCATGGACAGTGGAGCATGTTTCAAGCCTGAGTTTTTCAGTGTGTGTTATCTGATTGTGTTCCATAAGACATCAATAGGTTCTGTGCCAAAAATAAAGATAATAGGAATGAGTGGTTTCTGTTGTTCTATATGCTATTTACCTACTTATTTTCTTAAAGATATGCCAGAACTTCTGATAATACACTATTGTGTAAGCACATGTAAAATTCTGTGAATAGTATATGGCACATAGGGAGTGACCATTTAATGGTTTCATGAAGCCATTAAACTCTAGGTTCCATTATTTTATCAGTCAGGATAGGCGTGCTTATGCTTCTATAAAAAACAATCTCAAAATCTCAATGGTTTAGAAAAACAAAGAGTTACTTCTTCATCCTACATGTTGATTACATGCTGTCTGTGGGGCAGGGGTTGGGGTCATCTTTATTCTGGAAATGGCACCACTTACAGAGGCAGGAAGAAAAGCAGACAGAAAATGTGAACACTAGCACTTCTGCATGTCACTTCTACTCATATTTCATTGGCCCAAGGAGTCACCTGTCTGTAGCTAACTTCAGTAACAGCAAAAATACATTTTTTCAATATACCCAGAAAGGGAGTAAGATTGCATATTGGTAGGTGATCATAAGGCTTACATCAGCAATCATCTATATATTTACTTTTTATCATTATTATTATTTTCATTGTTATCTCTATCAATATGTCTCTCCAAGAATAAAAAATTATGTATTTTCAAAATTATTCAAAGAATCACTCTCTTTCAGAACACTGATTGGTAAGGAACACAGCTTGGATTATGCTCTTCTCTGTAATCACTCAGAATAACTCCCACTTTGCTCTACCCCTCCCACACTTTACTTACAGTTGTCTCATCTACTTGGTCTTTGAATGTTTTGCTCTATCCCTTGACTTTAGATCATCTGATTTAGAAGCCATCTAGTCTCTCCTCTTAGGTCTTTGCACACCAACTCAGTTTTTGGCCTTGCCTTTGTTCTACTTCAGCACCCATCCTGTTCTCTGTTTCCACTACCACCTCTTCTCAGCACCCCCAATCCCATATACACCTCTCCACCTTGTTAAGCTCTGTCTCCTACTTCAATCAAAGGAAAAAGAGAAAAATTCGGACAGTCAGCTAGTAGCAAAGTATTTTATTGCAATGTATACTGATTGAGGATCACACAAACAGAATTCAATGTATCTTCAAAAACATGTCAGCTGCCAGCAATTTCCTGGAATAATAATTGCATCTCTCTGGGGCAGGGGAATTGAGAGTTTATGTTCCTCATTTCTCCCTTTGCAATTGGCTGTTCTAGCTGGAGAATTCGGATGAAATGACTGTAGCAGCACGATGCTGGCCCACTTAAAACTTCTATTATGAAACCCAGTTGCATAAGCTATAAGAGCAAATAAGTTATATTCTCAGGAACAAATTCTAGTGAATCAGCTCATCTGAGCTTCACATCTTCATCTGTCTCTGAAGTGGCTTATTTAAATTTTAATAGAAAACGTTCTACATGGGGCTCAAATGGAGGGAATGAAAATAACAGTTTATCTCCAAGACAAAATTGTGTCAGGAGCAAAAAAAGAAAAATAGGATGCTAATTTCCTGAAAACAAATCCCCCATGTCCCACTTCATAGAAACTGGACAAAGCAAGATAAAGTCTATTGTACTGAACAAAAGCAGCAATGGCACGTTTGGAGACTCACTGTCCCTTTTTGTTTGACTGTTTAAAAAATCATTCAAAAAGGAAAAGTTTCCTTCAGGAAAAGTGAAAAAAAGCTTGCAAAACAAAGTTCGCCACTGTCAGGGGACAGTTGCAGAAGAAAATGGAAGCGGAGATAGCATGTGGTGGTGGGAAGGTTTTTAATGGGCTTGGAAATAGAGATCTGGGCTCAAACACTGACTTTGTCATTTGCTTGCTATATGGCCTTGGAGAAGTCAATTGGTAGTGGCAGGGGTAATGAAGATCATCATAACGGCTCTTGTATGGTATTGTCCTGAGGAGGAAACAATGTGAGAAATTACTTGCCTAGCTGGTGCTCCTCCAGGAGACCACTTCTCAGTGACCTTCACATGCTCCAGACCAGGAGTCTGGACCCACAGGCCAAATCTAGGCTGCTTTCTGTGTGTAAGGAAGGTTTCACTGGAACACAGCCTTGCCCATTTGTTTACTATCCTCTATGGCTGCTTTTGCACTACACGGCAGTGTGGAGTAGTTACGAGAGACCATATGGTCTACAAAGCCTAGAATATTTATTCCTTGCCTTTTGCTGGAAATTTTAGCAACAGTCACTCCAGAGAGCTGTGAAATTTGGGAGTCAGCTCAAGCAAACTGGCTTCCTTGCTCCCTAGTCACTCCTCAGTGCAATAACTCCTCAGTTTCTGTGTCCTGTGAATCCTATCTCCAAAATATCTCACAAATCTTTGTGATTCTCTTCACCTCCACAGCCACCCCCAGGTCTAAGCCACCATCATTACTACATTGGCCTCCTACGAGGCCTCCTAGCAGACGCTTGGCTCTCGTTTCCTGCCCATCTCTCTGTCTCTCTCTCTCTCTCTCTCTCTCTCACGCACACACACACACACACACACACACACACACACACACACACACAATTTGTTCCTCACACAACAGCCTGAGTGTGTTTTTTTAAAATGCAAATCATGCAAATTCCCTCCTTAGAATCACTCAGAGAATTCCCATTGCTCTTAGGATAAGAAGCAAAATCCAAGCAGATCCTGCAGAATCAGATTTCCACCTCCTCACCACCTTTGACTTAAGAAAAACCCCACAAAATTGGCTTTGGACTTCACCAGCCTTCTTTCTGCTGGTATATTGAAGAAGGCCTGCTCTTCTTGCCCAAGACCTTCACATAGCATGATTTCTGCTCTAGGAACAGGCTTGTCCTCACAGTCTCCATCCTTTCTTCCTGGATCACTCCTGCTCATCCTGCAGGCCACAGAATGACTGTCACCTACTCAGGTACAACAGTCTGTCCTGACTCTTCAGCAGCCATGACCCCGCTCCAGGCCAGAACCCTCTGGTTTACACTTCCAGTGCACTCATAATTGGAAATAGGTGCTTAATTTCATGCTTATTTTTGCGTGTTTAACTCCTCCTCCCTGAATGTAAGCTCTAGAGAGCAGGGTAAACCCACACCCATGGCCACCTCTGTATCTCCAGAGCATGGCACAGCCCTTTGCATATAGCAGTAAAATGCAGCAGTGGAGGGTGGAAATATCACTAGGATGCCTGAATTAAAATCCCTCTACTACTTAACAGCTGTGTGACAAAACCATTTAACCTCTGCATTTCAGCCTATACGTATGAAAAAAGATAATAAATATGTATGGTATAATAGTATATGGTAGGGTGTTGTGAGGAGATTATATGAAAAACAGAACAGTACAAGGATATATTAAATGCTGCATGAGTGTTTGCTGCTCTGATTAGGGCAGGTTGTCAGTGAAAATGGTATGGAGGAATGATTCACTTTTCCCCTTTCTTCTCCAAGGAAGCATGTTTTTGGAGTGTGCTATTTAATCTGAGGTTTACGTTTGTGCTCCAATAACACTAGATTTAACTTTTTTCCCAAACCACCTGCATTGCACCCCCTCTTTGCTTTTGCACATGTTATTCTCTCCTCATCCCCAGTTTCTCTAGTGAATTCTAATAATCTATTACAACCCTACAAATGTCACCTTCACCCTGAAGCCAAGGACTCCTCCTGCTTCCTTCTACTTCCTCCTGCTTCCTCCCAAGGACAGCCCAGAGAAGTTAACCTCCCTTTCTGCTGATTATAATTAACAGAGAGAGAGAGAGAGAGAGATAAGAGAGAAATTGCTCTCTTTTGTAGCTGACATGTGTCATTATTCCAAAAAGCTTTAGGTCAGTTGCACTTACACAAGATGATCAAAATTGATACCTCCTCAACATTCCCCAAACATGGTGTTTCCACTGTTGGTATAACACTCATGTTATTTTACTTCAATGTTTTTAGTAATCTACTCATATCTTCTCCAGAAAATTTTTGTCTGTGAAAGGCCAGGGACCACGTCTTACTCACCTTGGACCAGCCTGAGTGTTTTGTCCTCTTCTTGGCTTGTAGTAGGTGCTCAGAAAATGCTTATTAATTTATGGCTGGTGGTTGAATTTGTTTTTGTGTTATCAGCACCTACTGCAACTCAGTAGGGTTTTGAGGAAATGGTTGTGGAATTGTGCCAAAAATGCATTTTTAGAAGTGACTTCTTGCTTTCTGAAAATAAGCTTCAAGAACAAGCAGCAATGCAACTCAATTCAAGAGGATTTGCCATTTTTTGACCCAGAGGGAAAGGCAAGGAGACTGTTTCTGAATGAGTCAGGGAGACCTGCTGTGGAAATGGGCAGACTATGCCAGCTACAGAGGGCAGTGAGATTTTCCTGCTCCCAGTTCCCCACCCAAGGTCAGATTGAAACTCTGGTTTCTAGGCATCTTAGGGCTTGCCTTCAGTGAGAGATTGCTATACATTGCAAGGCTCTCCACTGGACTATTTTTTTTCTTTCTAGACAATATGGTCCTCCTGACATCCTACACACATATGTTGGGAGCCACCATGTCTGGGGAATGTAGCTAAGTGCCGAAGATGCAGCAATGATGGATAGTCCCATCTGCAAAGGAGTTCGCAGCCTAAAGGAGGGGAGGAAGAGAGAGCTGGAAAAGTATGGAAACCACAGACTCACAAAAAAGAATAGAAGTTATTGTGCGTGGAAAGTGATTTGCTCAGATTGTTGCATGAAAAGTTTCAGAAATGTTTGTTGAAATAGATATTCTTTAGTTTTTATAGGAAATAACATTATATGTTTATGTGTGTATGTATCATACTGTTAAAAGAAGTAACTCAGGTGTGTTGGATTTGGGGATCTCTCATGAAAAGGAGAACATTCTGTATTGTTTTGATTTTTTAAAATAGCAATCCTGCCTTTTAAAAATTTTTTTAGTAGACAGGTAAAATCATATTTATTTATTATGTACAACATGATGTTTTGAAATATATATGCATTGTAGAATGGCTAAATCAAGCTAATTAACTTATGCATTACCTCACACAGTTGTCCTTTGTGGCAATAACACTTAAAATCTACCCTCTTAGCATTTTTCAAGAGTACAACATATCGTTATTTACTACAGTCACCATGTTGGTGATTAATATGGTTTGGTTGTGTTCCCACCCAAATCTCATCTTGATTTGTAATCTCCATAATCCCCCCATGTTATGGGAGGGACCCAGTGGGAGGTAATTGAATCATGGAGGTGGTTCCCCCCATGCTGTTCTCTTGATAGTGAATGAGATCTGATGGTTTTATAAGCATCGCGCACTTCACCTGCTGGCATTTCTCCTTTCTGCTGCCATGTGAAGAAGGACATGTTTGCTTCCCCTTCTGCCACGATTGTAAGTTTCCTGAGCCCTCCCTAGCCCTGAGGAACTGTGAGTCAATTAAACTTATTTTCTTTATAAATTACCCAGTATCAAGTATTTCTTCATAGCAGCATGAGAATGGATTAATACTGTGAAGAAATTGTTCTGCATCTTGACTGCATTAATATCAATATTCTGTTAGGATAGAAGCCAAAGGAGGCCACATACTCTCTCCACCCCATAGTCCCAAGGGTTCCAGCACATGACCTACACCAGACCATGTGGATGACTACAGAGTCACAATAGTGATGGAGATCATTTGTCAAAGAGGTTGATTCAAGGACCCACTGGTGGGTGATAAGTTTCCGGCTGGGAGATGCCAATCAGCTTCCTCATTGACTGGGGCTGTGGTTGGTGGTGGCTGGGCCTTGCCTCCTGTGGTTTCTGCCCACTTTCTAAGGCTGTTTCTCCAGCCTTCTTACCAATTCTATGAGCATTTCTACCTTGCCTTCCTTCCATTTAATTCCTTTCCTGCTTAAATAAGCCAGAGTTTGTTTTTGTTGTTTGCAAACCACAAACACTGAAAGGGATAAGTATCTACTATGAGCAACTAACTGTGATTCCATTATCTCTTCAATTGTCCAAACCATCTCATTAAATGGGCAGCATTCCAATACAGAATTGTGTTTTTCAAGATTCTAAATCCTGGAAGGATCTAAACATTAGGGTTGTTCTAACTAAGAGGACTTTTAAATGATAATTCACTTATTAAATCAGCTTCTAATAATGAATGAATTTGCTGTGACTCATGGTACATGAAAATGATATGATCTGGTGGATAGAAAATACCTGCTGTGGGATGTCTCAGTGACATTCTTTTCCCAAGCCATGATGGTTCTAAGTCATTTATAAGATTTAGAACAGATAAAATGCTATTTTGAAGCATTAAATTGTAATTGTGCAAATATATGCAAATATACATGCAATTTCTAAATCTACATAACAATGGAATTTTTTTAAAGCCAAGAAAATATTCCCCAAAAATGTACACAGAAAATATTGAGGCTAGTTCAAGTCAGTCTCACCCTGTCTTAATTAGTACTTTACTTTTTCAGTGTTGACAAACCTAAACTCCAGAAATAGTCCTGCAATGAAATCCGCCAAATCACCTCCTCTGTGTTTTTATTTTATAACTGAGGAAAGTGAGACTCAGATGCGTTATAAAGTTTACGTCTAAGATACCACACTGGTAAATTTGAGCCACAGCACTCATATTTATATTTTTTCTCTCCTGGTGTCTCTAAAGGTAATTTTTCCAGATCTAACTTCCAGTTCACTCCTTTCTTCAGGGGTGTTTGCAAAGCAATGTCTAGTATATAGTAAATGATATGTACCTGTTAGCTGTCATATCATCCTTATGATAAATCCCTTCTTTATTCATCAGATTTTAAGTTTAATAATTACATTTTTATCTCCAGAGTTCCCTTTCATTCTTTTTCCAAATCTGTTTGGTCATGTATGATAATCCATTTTTCCTTGCTATCTTTATTCTCTTTTATTTCTTTAAACATGGTATTCTTAGGTAGAATGTCTTCTGTACCTGATAATGCCAGAATATTTGAAGACCTCAGGGGTCAAAATCTGTTCATAGTTGTTTAGACTGACTGTCATCCATGTGTGTTTTGCCATTTTTCCCTAGGAGTTCTTACTTGCCTGAAGTTAACCTGGGAGCACCCTGGAGGCTCTAAGCTGAAGATGCTGACTCCCCAAGGTACTCTGCATCTTCTATTTCTGGGCAATAGGAATGGCTCTCAAACTAGGGATGCTTTAAGTTATTGGCTTTATTTTCTCTGACTTTATGGATGGTACTAAAGTAACCCTAGATCCATATGAGAACAGTCCTGTACCAGAGCTAACAAATTCCACTGGAGACTAGTATTGTCACTAATTAAATTCTATCCAGAGTCACAGCAGTGACACACACACTTTTTTTGTTTCTTCAGTCTAGCTTTTCACTGATTGTTTAGACCCTGTGAGAGCAAACCTTTAGGAGGGCATCTCAAGCCCAGCATCCTCCCCCTTGCATGACCTCCAGATCCATTTTCTCATACCTGGTATGATCAATAATCCTCAACGTTTCAGGCACCTGGTTGCATCATTTTACCCAGAATGACTCTGCCTTCACAATCACTCACCTCTCTGGTGTCAACTCATGATTTGTTTGTTTGAGTTGTGGTTTTTAGGACATTCCTTACTTTCTTGTGGGCTCAGCAATGCACAGGCAAGTATGGGTTCTTTGTGATTTATTCAGCATGTAGATATTCCACAGTATAAACGCTTTCCAACTCATCTTATCCACCACATGGCTGGAAGAGGAAATTCATACAGACCTCAGGGATAACTCTAATTAATAAACGGCTGTTCTCTGGGCCCCACCAGCCAGGGAGAAAGAGGACCAGACACTTAACTTTCATCCCTCTTGCTCCCAGCCTTTTCAAATGCTCCCAGAAGAGTGCTGCTGGGCCCTAGGAGAATGTCTTACAGGTGCTGTGAAGTTTACATTTCCACCTTTTCTCTTTTGCTCTCTAGATTGCAATGCTGCTATTTCTGGTCACCAGAGACATCAAAATGTTCACTCTGTCTCCCTTGTCCACCAAATCACCCTCTGTTTGCTCCTGCTGCTGCTGTTTCTGCCCAAGACCCGGGACACCAACTTTTGGATGAAGAATGCCAATACCAAGAGTCACAGCACCATCCCATTCACTCTAGGCTGGTTCACCCTTGTGATCAAGATCACCATCCCATGGCTATTGGCATCTTTGTTCTCCACTTCCACACCAGTCATAAACAGAACACCTTTCTATTTTTTGTCAGTGAGGGAGGCTCAGGGTCAAAGACATTCATTATCCCTATAAGCAACATGCTTTGAGTATATATATACACAAACACATACATACATATATTTATACACACACACACACCTATTTATCTGCACTTTTATCACCAATCCCATGTTTCTCATGCAATCAGGTCATTTTCTGCAGATTTGGTAAGCACCAGGAGATTTAGACATCATAAATATCTCTCTCTCTCTCTCTCTCTCTCTCTCTCTCATTCTCTCCCCACTCCTCCCCGGCGGCCACCTCACTGCTTGGCTACTCTGTTTCCTGGGACATGGAGTCCTCATTTATACTCATTGAAATGTGTTGATGAGAATTTTGCAGAAAAAAAATAGGAAAGCAAGAAGAAGAAAGAGAAGAAAAAGAATCACATGAATGAAATTTGGGTTCTAATTAATAAGTAAGACAGAGCAAAGTCTAACAAACCCAAAGTTGTATTTTTTATGCTATGAGCACATTGTTTATTTACTAAAGATGCTCCACACTCCTTCCTAATTCCTGTGAGACCATGGAACACCCTTTAGTGGCATGAATTGGTTTTCATCTCAGTAAGCCTATTTTGAGCAGCTGCTGGGCTGAAAGCACACAGCTGGATGTGTTGAAAAATACAAAGTTGAAAATATGTCTCTTCCCTTTCACCCATGTCAATGCATATCAACCACAATCACCCTCCAAGGCTCATATATGCAGTTATTTCTGATACACAGTGCTTAGGACACAGTACATATTCAATAAATATTTGCTTAGGGAACAAATAAATAGGTCTGCTTGGATGTCCAAATGCAATAAAGGCACACCACAGTACCAGCAGGTAGCGACACACCTCTCCCTTCCTCTCCCTTTAAAAACTACTCAAATAAGCCAGACAATAACCATTAGCATCAAACCCTGTTTCCTTCCTTTGAACCACCCCAGTTTTGGCATTTCTCTTGCCTCCTTTTTCTCGGTACTTGCTTATCTCTACCTCAATTCGCCACCTCAGTTCAGTTCTGGCGCCTTCCCATTGTTGCATGCTATTAGCACATCTACTGAAATACCTGCCAATTGATTCCAACTTTGTCGCAATATTTCACATCAGACCTTTTGGAGAGGGTCAGAGGTGTGCTGTCAGCTTTCCAGAAAGAAACCTCCAGCAAATACCAGGTTTCAGTTTCACTCAGCTCTGCCTTCCACTCTACCTTACCGGTTTTTAAATAGAGTGTTGGTACGTCCAGAGCTGTGTACCTTCTGGGAAGATTGCCCTGAAAGAAATGGCAGATAAAGAGAAATTAGTCTGGAGGCAGAAAGTTAAGAAAATATACGCTCATCCAAGTGAAAAGAAATGAATGAGCTAAGGTGGTAATGAAGAGGGAGAATCAGAAAGAAATGAGAGACACATTAAGGGAAGCAAATGGCCTGGAAAAGTGATTGGATGAGATTCAGATTCAGCAAGCTATGGTGGACTGGTGATCTGTGAAGCACGGTGCTGTATCAAAGAAAATGGCCTTTATGGATCAGAGCTGCCAGAGAAGGTGCCACAGAGGTGATGAAATGGGAGCTAAGCACTCAATGACAAAGAATAAGATGTGACTCCAGGTGGGAGACAATGATTGGGGAGCATGTGGTGGGAACCACAGAAACAAGCATGGATCCTGTAGTATCCTTACCATCAAGGCTTGATAGGGTTTCAAAGAATTGCTGGACATCTATTGTCCTTCTTTGCCCAGCACTCATTTCTTCTTCTGAAGACAAAGCCCATCTTTCTAATGGGGAAGCAAATCATTGTGAATCACCAATACTGACCACTCTGTTATCCTGGCTACCAGAGTGAACAAATAATACAACGAATGTGAGGACTCTATTACCCTGACCTCAGGGATTGGTTCAAGTATGGACAATCGGCCTAAAAATATCCAATTAGAATGATTTAAAAGATTGAGATGATCTATTCCAAGGCATTAGGATTTGTATTTCTTTTTCTAGCTAAAATGAATATACTCAATTTATTATCCCCCCTCCTCTACCCTACACACCCACTATTGTAGCCACAGGTACAGTTGTATGTAATAAAAGCCCAATGCCAAATAGCCAAAGAGTTTAAGAACATTAAAAAAAAATAGTCTGGTTCCCAAGCTACTTTTCCTTCCACTGTACCCTACTGTCTTCATCACCCTTGTAGAGACTTTGGCAGAGTTATGTAATACAGACAGTATATCCCCTCCAAGAAAATAGATTTGTTTGCTAATTACACAACTGTCCTCTCACTGTTTCTGCTCTGCTACCTCTTGTTACCTCTTACACAATTTTTTAAAGACAGGATACAAGATGATGTGACTTTACATTGCACATGCAGGCACCCATGCCTTTAAAATGTGCTACTGGCTTTTATTTATGACTGATTTTATAGTTCTCTTTATTTTCCCATGCTAGGCTTTTCAAGGTAAAAGTTTAATTGTAAAATTGGATAGGGATTAGGGAGGAACAAATACCACCCTATTGTAAACAACCACATTTTCTCCATTGAAGATGCATGGCTGTGCTGGATTGCAGAGTTTGCAAGATGAGAAGACGTAGTCCACACCTAGGTGCTGACATTCTAAAATAAATCAAACCTGTGTTGTTCAGTTGAGGTGCTGGGAGTCTCTTCTATTATGATCTCCAAATTTAATGTAAAGAGTGTCTCTGAACACCTTTCATGAGGCAAATGTAATATAGGTCTCGTGTTCACATGTCCAATGAAAATCCATGATCAATGGATTAAGTTTTTACAGGACTTTTGAGAAAAACATTTGAAAACTGCTTGGAATGATTTGGATAGGAATATTAAAATAAGCCCATGTCTTAAAAACTGTTAATGAGAAAACTTATGCTACTAGACTTTTAAGGGAAATCAGCAAATCACAAGAAAACGTGCTGAACTGGAAGATTATCTTAAAAAATAAAATTCCAAGGAAAAACTTAGTCTCATCACGTAAACAATTACTCATATTTTTCTAAGCCTTTCCATTTACAAAGATTTTACTCACAGACTCTTATGTGAGTTAGAGAGAGCTGGCACTATTATTTTTATCCCCTTTTGACAGCTGCTGGAATTGAGGTGTAGGGTGGTTAAGCAAATCTGCACAGGTCAGACAGCTAAGAAATGGGGAAAGCATGACACAAAGACCTCCCCTGCCTCGGTCCAGAAGGCAGCATGAAAGAAGATGGGATCTGCAGTCAGGGCTTCCCAGACATTAGACACAACTTCCTACTATGTAGGGCCAGCTACTTAATCTTTTTAACATCGCTGCTCTTTCTCACCTGCTATGGTTGCTCCTTCTGCTTGGAAAAATGTCCCCACTTTATTCTCTTCAAAAAAAAAAAACATAAAAAATCTTCTTGTAAATTTGTTTAAGTGCCTTGTTCATGCCCAAAGGAATATAAATCATTCTATTATAAAGATACATGCATGTGTATGTTCATTGCAGCACTATTCACAGTAGCAAAGACATGGAATCAACCTAAATGCCCATCAATGATAGACTGGATAAAGAAACTCTGGTACATATACACTATGGAATACTATGCAGCCATAAAAAGGAATGAGATCATGTCCTTTGCAGGGAAATGGATAGAGCAGGAGGCCATTGTCCTCAGCAAACTAACACATGAACAGAAAACCAAATACCTCATGTTCTCACTTACAAGTGGGAACTGAATGATGAGAACACATGGACACGTCGGGGGAAACAACACACACTGGGGCCTGTCAGGGGGTAGTGGGGAGGAGGGGGAGCATCAGGAAGGATAGCTAATGGATGCTGGACTTAATACCTGGATGATGGGATGGTCTATGCAGCAAACCACTATGGTACACATTTATCTATGTAACAAACCTGCACATCCTGCACACATACCCGTGAACTTAAAATTTTTTAAAATTAAAAAAAAAAATCTTTATCAGCTCAATATTATCACCTCCCTTAGGATATCTTCCCTGATACTCAAGCTTCCCCTCAAAAGCAGGGTTATATGCCCATCTCGTGCTCCTATAGCTGCACCCTATGTCTGCCCCAAGTTTCCATTGCACTTTTCAGAGTAACTGGTCACTTATATATCTCATTAGGGGTAGAGACATTATGAGGTGCAGTTGTCTATTAAAGTTGAAAGCAAACTCTAAGGATGCCTAGGTGAGTCTCCTGCAACCATTTCTTACTAACTGTGGGATCTTAGGTAAGTTGATTGGCCCTTCTATGCTTCATTCTCATATTTGCAAAATGAGTATTCATTAGTTTCTTATGGCTACTGTAGCAAATTACCATTAACTTGGTGGACAGAAACATCAGAAATTCATGCTTGCGCAATTCTGGAGGCCCAAAGTCTGATATCAAGGTGTTGGCAGGGCCATGCTCCCATGAAGGCTGTAGAAGATGATCTGTGTCTTGTCTCTTCCAGCATCTGGGGGCTCTGGGTGTTCGATGGCCTGTGGCTGTATCACCCCAATATCTGCCTCCATGGTCCCATTGCCTCCTCTTCTGTGTGCTTCTTGCCTGTGTGTCTCCTACAGGGGCACTTGTCACTATATTTAGGGCCATCTTGGATAATCCAGGATGACATCTTTATCTCAAGATACTTAATTACATCCGCAAAGACCCCCTTCCCAAATAAGGCCACAATCACAGGTCTGGGGATTTGCATATGGACGTATCATTTTTGGATGATCCCTATTCAACCCACTACAAGGCATTATAACAGTTTGCTTAGTTTTTATGTTTGTTGGGAATATTGAAGGAGATGATGCACATAAAGCTCTCAGAACAGTACCTGGCAAAGAATAAAATGTTCAATGTTCAATAAATGATGGCCATTATTATCATTCTGTTTCCTAGTGACTATCACAGAGGCTGGCATATATATATATATATATAGAGAGAGAGAGAGAGAGAGTGCGCTATATACATAGCTATATATAGATACTATATATTGAGAGCTATATATATGCTATATATGCTATATATAGCATATATATAGTATATATACACGCTCTATATATAGCATATATAGTATATATTATATATAGCATATATAATATATGCTATATATACCTATATATTATATATCAGCTGTATATATAGATATTATGTATATGCTGTATATATATTATATATATGCTGTATATATAATATATATACACTATATATATACACTATATATATATATACACTATGTGTATATATATAGCTCTCAATTCTTATTTTCCTGTTTTCCTAAGTTAGAGATGTTAACTAGCACACTCTAGATATATTGCTAACATCAAGGGCTTAAATAGATCATGCTAGTTAATCTTCACTTTGACAAGGATATTCAGTTAACCAGAATTCTCCTCCCCCATGACATGTGAATCTTGGCAGTGCTTCCAGTTGCAGCTCTTTCTCAAGGGAAGGATCTCCATGTTGAGGGCATGGAGAATTTTGCTCTTTGCCAGTCCTCAAATAATGAATGACTTCATTTAAAATAAAGTTGAAGAGGTCAAGTGTATGTGATTATAGACGTGGGAAGGCTATGAAAGCAACCATCAAATAACCACCCTGCAAGATTACAGGCATGAGGAGGGACCGAGGCTGGAAAAGAAATGACTTGCCCAGGTCATTCCTTGAGTTGGCAACAAGGCAGGATCTCTATTCATCCAGATTCAGCCCAGTCTTATTCTCACCAATGCTCTGCCTCAACTTGCTGACACCATTCAGTGCAAGAACTAATACCCACAATAGTATCATCTATTTGAAAAACTGGAGGATCAGAACCAATTTATGTGACTCAACAAAATCTTACTCTCATAAGCTCTCAAGACTCTATTCCAATAGACCCATGTAATAATAATACATAATAGCCTTATAATTTGTATTTTGTATTTCACTTTTATTTGCAAACAGTACCTCAGAAAAGCAGTATAAGATATTTCAGGCTTATTTGACACACCTAAAAGTCCTCTACTTTTCTCTTCTTTTTTTCTTTTTTTTGTTTGTTTTTACTTTTGTTTTTGGAGACAGGGTCTCAGGGTCTCACTCTACTGCCCAGGCTGGAGTGCAGTGGCATGATCATGGTTCACTGCAGCCTCGACTTCCTGGGTTCAGGTGATCCTCCTACCTCAGCCTCCCAAGTAGCCACAGGTGTGTACCACCGTGCCTGGTTAATTTTTGTATTAGTTTGGTGCAAAAGTAAGTGAGTTTTTGCCATTAAAAGTATTAATAATTACAAAAAGCACACTTTTGTACCAACCTAATACAATATAATTTATAATATAGATATTTTTAATAATATTTTTTGTAAAGATGGTGTTTCACCATGTTGCCTAGGGTGGTCTTGAACTCCTGAGCTCAAGCTATCTGCCCACCGTGACCTCCCAAAATGCTAGGATTACAGGCATGGGCCACTATGCCTGGTCCAACTTTTCTTCCTAATAGGATCACTCTTTCCTCTTCACAAACTCCATACCTATTCCATGCCTCCTCACTGCACACTTCTGTTCAAACCTTTTTCTTTGTGTCTTGAACACCTTCTCCTCTATTTCTACCTCTCCAAACCCTATCATTCTTGAATTCTCTGTTAAAATGTTATCTGCTCCATAAAGTCTTCCTTGTTTGCCACCAAGTGACATTTCCTGTCTCTGAACCCTCATTTTACATCTTTTACACCTTTATTGTGGCATTAATCACTTTCTAATTTATATTTACTTACCCTCCTTTTCTATATCTCCCCTTATTTTATTGAAGTCACAGAGACGTCTGTAAAATGAGAGTCAAACAAATAAACTGGAAAGTTCCTCTGTCCACAGGACTTTCAGAGAGAGGTTAAATGTATAATCCTGATACCTTGACCACAGCTAAATGGACCAGGATGCGACCCCAGTTCAAGACCAGCCAATCCCTGGACTGACCAGCAGCTATGAGGCAGCAGACAGGGGTGATAGTGATATGCTGGAGCTGGCTTATGCTAGCTTATGGGCCCCAACTGTTCCATTTTCAGGATTTGAGGAGCCAGGTGACGTTATGTTGACAGCTTGAAACCATCTCTCGTAGGAGTATTTGTGCCAAGGAAATTGGCAACACACAGGTGTCAGGGTTTCCCCTACCCCCACCCAACCTCCCACAGAGAACCAGTTATTAAACATTACCAGCACAACACTGATGATAGCAAACTGAACCTTCTCCCCAGGCAGTAGAAGTGTGAGACCTACAGAATGAGCCAGCAGTCCTTAACACAAACAAAGGCAGAACTAACTCAGAGAGGAGGCTGGGTGCAAAAGACAGGAGACAGACAACGGCATGAGGCAGCAAAAGCCACAAGGCTGAGAGATAGGAATAGAAATAAGCTGGTCAGTAATGGCAGGTTCAGAATAAGCAGAGGCAGGGAGTGGTGGAATTGTGACGATGACAAATTCCTGGAGTAGAAACAAACAAGTGCCTCTGCCTCGGGATGATGACTAATCCTGCCTCCTGGATGCTTTGCTGGATCCCACATGACCTTTCTAATTCCTGCTCATCTGTGGGGCTGGCTTTGCAGGGATTCCTTTTTTCCTCACTTTCCTGCCTCCCAGATAAACTCTCATCACAGAGGACATGCAGCCCAGAGAACACAATAGAGTGACCATTGCACTTTACAGCTCATAAACTGCTTTCACATCTATCCTCACATTGAATCCTCATGATAACTTTGGCAGGCACACAGGACACCAGCTCTTGTGAGCCTCAGCCAACACATGAGATGAGGAAGCTGAGGCTCAGAGAAGCTGCAAGACTTGCCCAAATATATGAGGCTAGAACAAAAAAGAAATGATATATGATCCCACGTCCTCTGGCCTCAGGATCAGGGGCTCAATCCACTTTGGACATAGGTGAGCTGGGAAGTCCACATAAGATGGGAAATGCTTTAACACTTTGCTCTCTCAGATCACAGCCCATGAATGACAGCACGGTTAGTCAACCATCAGAAGGAGCAAAGAGGCCAAGAGATAGAAAAAGTGAGAGAAAAAAGAAAATGAAAGAGATGGGGAGAAAATGTGATTTGGAAGTTTGGGTATCACATATAAATAATATAATATATAGGTATGCACACACATAAATATACATGTACAGTATACATGTAATATCACATTATGTATGTTATGTGGCATCAAACATACCTGGGTTAAAAATCTCAGCTTCCCTACTCATTGGACACGAGAACTTGAACAAGCCACTTACCCTTCCTGAGACTCTATTCATAAAATGGACATTAGTTTCTCAGTCCACTTTGTAAGATTCTGATAAAGCCTGATGAGAAAATGTATGTAAACTATTTGACACAAAGCTGTCCATAAAGTAATAATTTAATATATTTGATATTTAATTACTATTATTTTTAAGAAATAATTAAAACAATAAAAAGCTATAATCACTTAGTTATTAATTGGGATCATTAATCTGCCTTTATCCTAAAAAAAAAGTCAGCTAATGAAAGAGCTCCTCTATATAAATCAAGGATATTTTATACATGTACACAGTCTGCTCTACCAAAAATTAAAAATATCATTGAAAACCTACAGGACTCAAAACTAAATGTCTTTAAATAAAGCATAAAGCAAAAACAGCTGCTGCTGGAACTTGGTCCCTAGGCAGGTTTGATTTTTGAAAATGACAAAGAGGCCAAATTGTGCTTCGATTCCTGCCTGAACGGAGTGAGAGATGGGGTGTGACTGCCTCCCTGACAGCCTGCTTGGGGGAAGAATGCAGATGCTTAAACAAAGGATATTGTATGCTGGACACACAGCTTTCTGGGACTCTCAGCCATCAGGGAATTCTGCAGCCACATCACAAACAGCCTTGCTGAATTTTTCCTTCCATTTTCTAAACTAGCAATCACCACAAAGACACCCTAACGGGTGCCATGAATGCAAATTTATTAGGCTGATCTGGGATAACACTCCTTGCCACTGGCAGAAAAATCACCTATATTCCTGGAGACCTTAGTATGTGGCCTTATCACTTCCTAGTAGAGCCTCTGCTAATATATTACAGAACAAGACTAATTCCACCTGGAAGATGAGTAGCTTACGCTGCAACCTAGAAATTAGACCCAGAATATGTGTTGGGGGAGCTGTTTGAATATGACTCAAATATAATTTTTAAATATAATTTTAAAGTTAAGTAAACAAAAGTAAAGACAAAAAATAAAGCCAAGAATTAAACCAACCAAACGGCACTCACCTTAACCAATGACCACCTTTTGCATATGTGCTTCCCAGCTTCTTTTCCTTCTCGTGTATGTGTTCACAGAATTGAAGTTAGAGTATCTTCATGATTTTGCAATGCAAATTTTTAGGAACTAGCTCATTGTGTAAGGGGAGTGGAACAAGAAATGGTAATTTGAAGGTATCCATCTTACCCTACGCAGGTAGGATGCCAGGGTGCCAGAAAGTGTCATCACTAGAGAAGCCTCACTTCTTTGAGAAAACAATGTCAAGTTAAGGTGCTTCTCTTTGTACTCCAGGATGAGAAACAGCCCCATAGTGTTTTTTATTTATTTATTTATTTATTTATTTTTATGTTTTTGAGATGGAGTCTCGCTCTGTGGCCCAGGCTGGAGTGCAGTGGCATGATCTCGGCTCACTGCAACCTCTGCCTCCTGGTTCAAGCAATTCTCCTGCCTTGGTCTCCCAAGTAGCTGGGATTACAGGTGCGTGCCACCATGCTCGGGTAATTTTTGTATTTTTAGTAGAGATGGAGTTTCACCACGTTGGCCAGGCTGGTCTCGAACTCCTGACCTCAAGTGATCTGCCCACCTCAGCCTCCCAAAGCGCTGGGCCCCCATAGTGTTTTATCTCTCCTGCCCAGTGTTCCTGCTACACAAACTGAGTCCAGGTTTTTGACCACATCTCAATGTCTTCTCACTGTGCTGCCACAGCTGGTGTTCACTCTGCCTAAAACTCTTTTCCCCACCGTCCATTTATCTCTCTGACTCCTTTTTACCACTCAGATCTCTTATTTCCCACCCCTTCACTCGCAGACCTTTGCTGAACCTGACCTGACCTGCCACCTCAGGCTCAGGAGGCCGTACAGAAAACTACAGCTGCCGCTTCCTGGCACTTATGACAGTATTTTAATTTTGGTTTTCATGTCAATCTCTTTTCCAATGGGGAGACATGAAATTACATCCAGAAGGGAAGGGAAAGACCAGGAAGCCTGGCTCGCACCACCATCACGGATGCAGGTGTGCCATGGTGGTATTTGAGCAGCAAGAGCCTGGGCCTGAGAGCGAAGTGGGAGCAGTGAGGCCAGTGGGATAGCAGATGTGTCTGTCCAGATGCTCTTTCTCTAGAGCTCCGTCTGGGCCTCCAGGCTGGGGCTGGTCCTCAAAAAAGATCACACCGGAAGAAAACGAATCTTCAAGAAATACAGTCATGATCAAACAGCCTGAGGATCAGGGAAAGGGATGGGTCAACATCAGTTCCTACTAGCAAGCCAATTCCAGAGAGGAGTGGGAAAGGGAGATGACTGCAAACCCCAGCGGGGGTTCCCTGAAGAACTCCTAGACCCTCAACTGTCAAGATGGAACAGAAAGACATGTAGCCAAGGATGGCAACAGTGGTAAGCCACAGTGCTGTTAAGCATGCTCCTGCGTCCAAAGAGATGCAAGAAGGAACACAAGCAGATGGTCAGCAGTGCCGAGGCTGTCTGGGGAAAAGGAGATTCGAATTTCCCTCTGTGGGCCTCAAGGGTAGGACCTCTCTAGACCACAGAGCTCCAAAATAGCTTATCTGTGCATTCATGTGCCCTCCCCCAGAAGCAACCAGAACAAGAGCTGGTAGAAGGAAGGTGCTGGATAAATCTATGTTGGATGGATAGATGGATGGATAACTGCCACTGTAGGATTACCTGGAGATAATTGTGTCTCAAGAAGTAATAGAGAAACAAGGCCAGGCGCGGGGGCTCACGCCTGTAATCCCAGCACTTTGGGAGGCCAAGGTGGATGGATAACCTGAGGTCAGGAGTGAGACCAACCTGGCTAAAATGGCAAAACCCTGTCTCTACTAAAAATACAAAAAAATTAGCCGGGCATGGTGGCAGGCACCTGTAATCCCAGCTACTAGGGAGGCTGAGGCAGGAACCCAGGAGGCAGAGGTTACAGATAGTTGACATCGTGCCAGAGCATTCCACCCTAGGTGACAGAGTGAGACTCCATCTCAGAAACAAAAACAAAAAGAAGTAATAGAGAAACAGTATCACTTGGGCAGTCCATCACCTCTGCCAGGAGTTTGGAAGGACAGATCCAGAAGACAGGCAGAGATGCAGGCTATGGAACTCCCTGGAGCCATGGCCCCACAGGGAGGCAGCTGAGCAAGTCTACAGAGGGAAGCCTCACTGGCTAAGATTCTACTCTTCAGTCACATCCTGCTCCTGAATCAGGTACCAGACTGTAGGCCTGACTCAAGGCAGGGTTCCATCCTCCATATGTGCAAATGAGGAATGCTTGAAATTTTAGAATTCTGAAGGACTTCAGGAGCCCTGAGGAAGTTTTTGCAGTTCCCAAACTATAATACTTCAGTAGTTCAGATATCCATATAGATATTTCATATTATTATATTGTATTATAGCAATGTTATATATTATTATAATTACATTATATATAATTATTATAGATTCTATAATTATTATATATAACTGCAGATTTAACCAGCTGCAGATGGAAAATATTCAGAGAAAAAAATAGTAAATAACAATACAATGATAAAAATAAAACTTTAAAAAACAATACAACTATTTACATAGTACTTACATTGTACTAGACATTATAACTAATTCAGAGATAATTTGAAGTGTACCACAGGATGTTTGTAGGTTACATACAAATACTATGCCATCTTACATCAGAGACATGAGCAGTCACAGATTTCGGTATTTGCAGGGGGTCCTCAAACAAATCTCCCACAGATGCCAAAGGAAAACGGTGTGTGTGTGTGTATGTATATACATATTTTATATATATAGTATATTATATTTTGATGATATAATATATTGATGATGTTTCAATCAACAACTGCATATATGATGATCTTAGAAGATTATAATGGAGCTGCCCTACATAGGTGTACAATATTTAAATGTTTCACTCTGAAATTCTTCAACTGATTTGACAAGGCCCATCCACATTATGGAGGATAATCTACTTTACTTACTATCAACTGATTGTAAATATTAATCACATCTACAAAGTACCTTCACAGGAACATCTAGACTCATGCTTTACCAAACAACTGGTCACCATAGTCTAGCCAAGTTGACACAAAAATTTCGCCCTCAAAGCCACAACTCTGCCAGCTCTCAGAAAGCTCCTATGATAGATGAAATAAGAAGGCTCTTGGCTTTGAAAATGCCAAATTCTTTGGCCACATTTCCAGACTCTGGCAAGGGGGAGACACATTCTGAGCAAGAGAATTACCAGTTTGTAAAATGCTGACAAGATGCAAACCAGCCAGGAATGGCCTTCTAACTGGGTGATTCACACATGCAGGGCAGGGCTACCTGGGCAGCACCTTCTCAGTGCATTCCTGCACCACAGGCGTAGTACCCCTGCCCATGCACCTTGCACCTCCTTGGCAGTGGGGAAAAACCTAACCACAGACGATGAAAAGGAGCTCTTGTATCATTAGGTGGGACTCTTGCCTCACCTGCCACACCTAGCTAGACCTGGACAGATGGATTCCATTGTCAGGTTGTTGTAAATGTTTTTCCAGCCCCAAGCCATGCATCCTTTCTGCTTAGTTGCATTTTGGTGTCATGGGAAAGAACTCACATACTCTCACATACCCCTTCCTTATGTGGGCCGAGGAGAAGTGCCTGGAATAGGCTGTGGGAGCCCTGGCCTGGGTGCCCACCTCTCCACAGCCTGGCACTGGCTGAAGCTCTGGCAACACTGCTGAGTTAACGTGATGACTGAGTCACACTCCAGCCTGAGAAACCACACCGTCCTTTTAATATCGTATTTTTCCTTTTTAAACAAGGAATCTGTTGTCTTCTCCAGACATGGAACATCTTTCTACTTTGGAGGTTGCTCACACCCTCATGACTGGAGTCAACTGCAGGCTCAGCGCAGGTTGTTTTATTTTTCATTCCCTCATCAGTGAACAATGAATGCTAGAACCAACCCACAGAGTCCTTGTGACAGTTCCATAACATACTGGAGACAAAGTGCATGACACATAGTGTGTGCTGAACATCTTCTTCCTTCCCCTTCCCTATCATCTATGTAACCTTCTTGCTGCAATGTAACGCCCCATGTATTGTCCCATTGGCTGATAGGACAGCCCCTCGAGACAAGCACTGATGATCCCTGGCTGGAAGAAGGGGAAACTGGGAGTCAGTTTGCCATCCTCCTGGATTTGGGATGGTAGAAGCACCTGCTTTGTCCCAAATTCATGCATTAGCTAGCACACTTGTGCCTTTTTGTTTTGCAATATCCCACAGATTAGGCGAAACAGGGGAAATGGTTGACAGGGAATATAACAACAACCAATCAGGACAGGCAGGCAAGAGAGAGCTCTGGGGCTGCTGTGGGTGAGGCCTGGGCACAAAACAGGGCCACAGAAGAGGCCAGAGATACAAAGTTCAGGGCCAGGATTGGAGTGCGTGGTGCAGGGCAGCTGAGAAGAGGAGTTAAGACCTGAGCCAATGGATAGAGGGGAGAAAGAAAAGGCCACCTTACCCAGGAGGAACTAATTGTATGAGATTCTATAAACATGTCATCAGGAGAGACGAAGGTGGATGGGAGAGGAGCTGCGTCAGAAGAAAGGCAGCTCCTCCACCCTGGACACTGTGTCTAAGCCACCATTGTCTCTTGCCTGGAATATTACAACAGCCTCTCAACGGTCTGCCTGCTTTCAACCTTGACACAACCTTGGCCTCCACAGAGCAGCCAGAGAGACTGTAAAGACATGAGGCAGCTGCTCCTCTGCACAAAACCCTGCAGTGACTCTTCCCCAAGAGAACCCAAAGTCCTCACAGAGCCCTTGCAATGCTCTCTGGGGTCCTTATGATCTGCCCTTCCCGTGTACTCACTCTACTCCAGCCAAACCAGTCACTGGGCTGGCCACACACACACAGGCACATGCCTGCTGTCTGAGGGCCTCTGCCCTGGCCACTCCTCCACCAGAAATGCTCTTTCCTCAAACATCCTCTGGGTGAACTCCATTGCCTCCTTCAACCCTGATCATATCCAATATTCTCAATGAAGTCTATCCAGCACATTGGATTTCCTACTGCAAATTTCCCCTGCCCCGTAGTCTCAATTTCCCTTACCTGCTCTTCTTTCTCTTTTTTGTCCATACATATTTTTTTAAATTTTGTTTACTTTTTATCATCTGTATTTCATTACTAGAATGTAAAAGCCTCACAAAGGCAGGAATTTTTATCTGCTTTGTTCATGACTGTCTCTCAAGATCTGAGAATGGTCCCTGGCCAACAGTGGGTGCTCCATAAACATGTGATTAAGGAATGAACGAATGACTGAATGAGCCAATGAATAAAAATAGCCTTGGAACCAGATAGATCCTGGTTGTTTTTGCTTTTGTTTTATGTAATTTGAACTTTATTTTGGATTCGGGGGGTATGTGTGTGCAGTTGTTACCTGGGTATATTGAGTGATGCTGAGGTTTGGAGTAGTGAGAATAGGACCCAATAGATAGCTTTTAAGTCATTGTGCCCTCCCTCTCTCCTTTCACTCTCTAGCAGTCCCAGTGTCTATTGTTGCCACTTTATTCCCATTCGTACCCAATGTTTAGCTCCCACTTATAAGTGAGAATATGTAGTATTTGGTTTTCTATTTCTACATTCATTCACTTAGGGTAATGGCCTCCAGCTGCATCTGTGTTACTGCAAAGGACATTATTTCTTTCCTTTTGTTGTTGGGTAGTATTCCACGCTGTAGATATACCACATTTTCTTTATCCAATCCACTGCTGATGGGCACCTAGGTTGATTCCATGCCTTTGCTATTGTGAATAGGGTGTCAATGAACATACAAGTGCATGTGTCTTTTTGTAGACCCTGGTTTAAATCCCTACTTTCCACTACCTTTGTGTTTCTCCACTCTGGGAGGTATATTAAACTTTCCTCAGTGGTAGGATTGCTACCTGCAGTTTTCTGACACTCAGCATGTGTTGTGTTAAAGATTCCACCTTAAGGATAGAGGGTGGAGGTGAAATAGCATTAGAAGGAGTTATCAGGGCTTTGTCTTCAGATTTAACATCGACAGCAAGTTTGCTGCTACAAAACTGCTGTTTTGTAAGTAGCAAATTGTTATTTTCCTTGAATTTGTGCTAATATCTGGCTTCTGGAAAATCTTTGATAAAAGGCTGGAAAAGGAGCCCCTGATACTCATTTCCTGGGGAATCCTTCCCCCAGGAAGGATTATACTCTCCTTATACTATCCAGCCAGAGTCACCTCTTTGGACAGTCGCTAGAATCCTGCAGAGCAAAGAAAGCAAAAAGGTTTAAAGTGGGGGGACATGGAGAGAGGCTTAAGCAGCTTGGGAGGAATTCTGTAGAAAGAAAGTGACTGTTGTCCTTCCTTCTGAAGCTCCTTTTTGTTGCCCAGTCTGGCTGGAAGCAGCAGGATCTGAACCTCAGCCAAGGGACAAAGGGCTTTTTTGGCTAAGAGAAGTATAATTGTGGTCATGATGGGCCAAAACAGGAGGGAAGCATTTTATGGGGTAACAGGGCCTCCCAAATGTCAGAATTGGTGCCTGCAGGATGTAATTTAATTCTGTAAGCACTTACTAAGCACCTGCTTTGTTCCAGGCATACTCACATGATTAAGAGACAATCCCAGGGCCCAGAGAATTCCCAAATTACTAGAGGACTCATTCATTCCATTTATTCATGTATTTATTTAATATCTTACTTCTTTGGCCATATAATTCAGTAATTAAGAACAAAGCCTTGAAATAAGAGAGTCAGGTTTATTCATTCATTCAATAAAGATTTATTCAGTGCCTACTTAGGGCCCAACACTGTTCACAGCCTGAGAGAGAAAAAGGCAGACAAAATATAGATCCCTACCCTCAAGGACATTGATTGGTCGGGGCTTGTGGAGGGAGAGAGACAATGAACAATAAGCATAACAAATAAATTGCATAGTACGTTAGAAGCTGGCCAGTGCTATGGGAAAAAGAAAACACAGAGCAGGGCCAGGGGCCCAGGAATTTCGAATGCTGTGTTCAATAAGGCTGTCAAGGTGAACCTCACTGAGAAGCCCACAGGTTAGCAGAGACCAGGAGCAGTGAGAGAGTTGGGCGGGCTTGTGGACATGGCGTAGGGGAGGGAAAGCAATGCAGAGACAGGGACAGCTAGACACAAGGCCCTAAAGAGAGGCCGTGCCTATTCTGTCCAGGGCCAGCGAGGAAGCCCAGGAGGTAGGCAAAGAGTTGGGGGGGGAGAGTAGTAAGAGAGTTAAGGCTGGGGCAGAGTATGCAGGGCCATAAGGGACATGGTAGGATTTCTGCCTTTATTGAGTGACATGAGTAGCCCTGGCAGGGTTTTAGAAGACAAGTGCCAGGATCTATCTCATATTTTAACAGAATCACTCTTGTGACTATGGTGGGAATAGACCTTAAGTGTATAAAGCTGGGGGCAGGGAGACCTACTAGATGGCCGTTGCAGCAATCCTGGGGAGAGGTGACAGCAGTTCAGGCCAAAATAGTAATACTGGAGGTGATGACAAGTGGCTGAATCCTGAATGTTTTGAAAGCTGAAACAACTTGCTATGAATTGACTCTAGGGACTCCAAGAGAAAAGGATGAGTTGACGATAAATTGTAAGGTTAGCTGCCTGAGCCAATCAGGACTATTAAAGAGGTTCATTAAAGTGTGATCTTGAACATGTCTCTAAACTTCCATATTCTTCTTTGTAAAATGGAGAATAATGATATCAACATTACAGGGCTGTCATGAGTATTAAAAGAGATAATACAGCAAATCATTTGGCTTGTGAAGAGGGCACATAATAAAGATACATAACCAACTAATTAATCTTACAGCATGTTCAAGGCACCAGAACAACACTTTGAGGGATTTTGACAAAGATGGAACATGCATGAGGTAGAATAGGGGGTGACTGAAATGAATAAGGAGACTGCAGTTTCATTCTCATGACTACTCCCCACCACTTTATTACCTTTAGTAAGTCTCTTAGCCTCACTCTACCTCTATTTCTCAATATATAAAACAAGAGGGAAGTTGATCAACATCAAAGATCTGCAAGCAAATCCACCATGTGTTTTTGCGAATAAAGTTTTATTGCAACACAGTCATGCTCATTTTTCTATGTATTGTCTATGACAGCTCTCATGCTACAACAGCATCGTTAAATAGTTATGACAGAGACTGTACAGCCTCCAAAGGTTTAAATTACATCTGGCCAAGTACAGAAAAAGTTTGCAGGCTCTGGTCTAGAGTGTTGTTTTTCACATAGTTGTTACATACAGACATGACATGGCTAGGCATACATGTGCCCATAGACAGAGAGCATGAAATCTTTTCTTCAGATGAAGTCTTAGCCAGAAGCCTAATATATAACAGAATAAGTGTGGCTCTGGCCTGGCTGATGAGTAGAAGGGGTAGGAGAGATATGAACGGTGTTGATTCTATCTCAGGCTCTGACTACTCTCACATCCCGGGTCAACCCTGAGGCACCTTCTCTTCATCCTTGGGATGAAACACAGTTTGAAAGACAGGAATCTCAGATCATCTCTAGGGGGCTATTCCAGGCCTCTACTTATCTAGGAGACCATGCCAAATAAACTGTATTGATTGGATAACACTTATGGATAACACTTATGTTAAAGGTATTAAAACTGGTTTTTCAGTTTTGAAAAATGAACTGAGAAGTTAATTTTATACTGGGTAAGGTCAAAATTCACTTCTTGTTGTGGCAGACATTTTCAACTTTGCGAGCTAGAGAGGGGTAGCATTTCCACATTCCTGGCTTCTCCCTAATGACCAATTAGGATATTAAATGTCTGCCTATTACTTTGTCTTAATATAATGGAACCCCTGAACATTTTCAACTTCAATCGATTGTGACTTTTCTAATAAACTTCTATCAGGAAGAATCTTCCCTACTCTTAACTTCTACTATTTTTCTTCAGACTTGGATACCTGTGTGTTATAGATTGAATGTTGGGTCCCCTCAAAATTCATATGTTGAAGCCCTAATTCCCAATGTGATGGTATTTGGAGATGGACCCTTTGGGAAGTAATTAGAGTTAGATTATTTCATGAGGGTGGGGTCCTTATGTTGGGTTTAGTGTCCTTATTGGAAGAATCAGCAGAGAGCTTGCTTCCTTTTCCTCTTTCTCTTTGCCATGTGAGGACGCAGCGAAGATGGCTGTCTGCACCCCAAGAAAAGAGACTTCACCAAATCAGCCGTCACCCTGATTATGGACTTCTAGCCTCCAGAACGGTGAGAAAATAAATTTCTGTTATGTAAGGCACCCAGTCTATGGTATTTTGTTACTAAGACACTGTACCTCCAGTCCAATGAGCTTACCAATTAGTCTCTCACCTCCCCATTCAAATAATCCTTGCAAATCCACATCTCACAAGAAATGTTGCTGATTTAACTGATGCTCTCTAACGCTAGTCCAAAATTGACAACCACCTGTTGATCAACATCAATAGGCTCTCCCACACAAATATTCTATTACTAATGTCCAAAATAAAATTAACCACCCCCCATTTCCTTCTCCATACTCATCTTCCCTTCCTCGTTTCTATTAATGTCACCATCATTCTCCCAGTCACCTAAATTAGCGCACTTAAGATTCTATTTTATACCCCTGACCCTCTGCCCCACAAACACAATCAACAGTATTTATTTTATCTCCATTATACATTTTTGCATTTATCTCATCCACTTCATTTCTACCACCATTTTCTAGCTCAAATCTTGGTCACCTCTCCCTTTATTATATTAGTCTTCTAATTCACGTCCCCAGTTTCAATTACTCTCTCTTCAAGTCCTCTTTCGCAAGACTTCCAGATAAATGATTTTAACTGCAAATCTGATGATATCACTCCTCTATTCTCCATTGCTGGTATAATAAAGCCAGACATTTGTTTCTCATTTTAACCTAAATTTGAATTCTATCTACCTTCTTATCTTTAATTCGCACTATTCCTCTTTACATATTTGACATGCAAATTTGAAGGAGATAGTCACTCTCTACTAAACCTTGCACTTATTTTCCTCTGGCTTCTTCCTGTACTACCTCTTTGAGCTTTGCTGCATGTCCAAATCTTCCAAGGCCCAATCAAGCTCTTTTACTTGATGGCGTCTCCTCTGGTCCCCTCTCTCTCTCCTTCAAATACTCTCAACATTTTAACATTTACTTAAATATATATACACTTATGTATGTATGTATATATATTTATTTAATATATATTATATTTATTTAATATATATTTTATATATTTATTTTATATATTATATATATTTATATATATATTATATATATATTTTTATATATATATTTGATATATATATATTTATATATATATATACACACACACATACATACACATACCATTCCTATGACAAAAAGATTCATTATAGGTAATAAATGGTGGGTATTCTAAGTATTATTATCATTTTCATCTATACATGTTTGATATAAAGTGTCTCCTAATAACAGAGCATGGCAGAGATGGCTTACTCTTCACCCAAAATTTCTGCTCCTTCTTCTACAGAATAGAGCTATCTCTGGGAAGGAGCTGCCCAGCCAGGGACTACACTTCTCTTGCCTTTTTGCATCAGTGAGGGACCAACTGACTGGTCTTGCAGTGGAATATGAATATAAGTGATGTATGTCCAGGTGATGGTGATTAAGATGTCGTTGTTGCTTTTCTACTCTCTTGTTTCCTTTCTACTGGCTGGAGGCAGAGAACTCTGAGATTTTAGGAAAATTGCAGAACCCCAAGATGGGGAGAGTCTGGGTCTCTGAATCACTATTTGAAGGGAAGTTGTCTATGAAGCAGAAACACCCCCATTAGATTCTCAACTGAGAAGGAAATAAACTTTTCTTACATTAAGCCACCAAAATTTGGGAGTTTATTTGTTAGAGAACTTAGTATTATCTTAATGAACAGAATATGCTAAATGCTGAAGGTACCAGGGATAAACAATAGGCAGGTAAAATTTAGAACACAGTCAAAATCTAGCCATTATGAAGATGTAGTTAAAATGTTGAGAGTATTTGAAAGACAGGGAGAGGGGACCAGAGGAGACGCTATCAAGTAAAAGAGCTTAATTGGGCCTTGGAAGATTTGGACATGCAGCAAAGCTCAAAGAGGTAGTACAGGAAGAAGCCAGAGGAAAATAACAGCAAAGTTTCAGTAGAGAGGGACTATCTCCTTCAAATTTTCATGTCAAGTATATAAAGGGGAATAGTGAGAATTAAAGATAAGAAGGTAGATAGAATTCAAATTTAGGTTGAAATGAGAAAAAAGAGTCTGGCTTTATTATACCAGCAATGGAGAATAGAGGAGTGATATCATCAGATTTGCAGTTAAAGAAAATTTATGTGAAAGTGTTATCAAAGAGGACTTGAAGAGAGAGTAATTGAAACCAGGGACATGAATTAGAAGACTAATATAATAAAGGGAGAGGTGACCAAGATTTGAGCTAGAAAATGGGAATAGAAATGAAGTAGATGAGATGAATGCAAAATATATAATGGAGATAGAAAAGTAAATACTGTTGGAAATAATATTTAATATATTATTTCCAACACAAAGATATATATAATAAATATATAATATATTATATAAAATATATAATAAATCTATTATATCACATATTATATATTATTAATATAATATATAATTTATATAATATAAATAAGATATGATATTGTAGATAATATAATAATATTTATTATTTCCAACACAAATAATGTAACGATAATTATAACTTAAAGATAATAGTAATTACTTTTGAGATGAGGAAGGTGTGTTTCATAATATTAAGAAATGGTAATTATAAAAGTGCCAGGTACAGTGGCACACATCTGTAGTCCCAGCTACTTGTGAGGCTGAGGCAAGAGGGTCACTTGAGCCCAGAAGTTTGAGGCTATAGTGCTCTATGATCATGTCTGTGAACAGCCACTGCACTCCAGCTTGGACAACACAGTGAGACCCTGCCTCTAAAAATATTAATAATAATAATAATAAAAGCAACACTCATTGAGCATTGATTATCAAATGGACGAAGGACTTCACATACAAGGTTACTCAAGTTTATAAGTTGTTGAATGAGGTTTTAAACCCAGACCTACCTGTCTCTAAAGACCATGTTTTATCTATTACTAGTTTAGGCTTTCCTTCATGTTATAGAGCTAAAATACACGTAACAATAGAAGTTAATGTTTAAGGAGTCCTTCCTATTTGCCAGCCTCAAGTTTATACTTTACATGTATTATGAAATTTAATCTACAGCACACACATACACAAACACACACACGTGTATCACACACACGTATATACATACATAGGTATGTATACTATGTGTACACATACAAATATATGAATATATACATATATCCACATATCTGTGTGTATGTATATTTACATATGTACAGTTTACCATCGAACAATGTGGGGGCTGGGGATGCTGACCCCCCCACATAGTCATAAGTCCCAATATGATTTTTAACTCCCCACAGACTTAACTGCTAATAGCCTACTGTTGACTGGAAGCCTATTGAAAACATAAACAGTCAATTAACAAGTATTTTGTATGTTACATGTATTATATACTGTATTCTTACAACATAGGAAGCTAGAGAAAAGAAAATATTATTTAGAAAATTATAAGAAAGAGAAAATATAGGTACTATTCCTTGAGTGTAAGTGGATCATCATAACAGCCTTCATCCTCATTATTTTCATGTTGAGCAGGCTGAGGAGGAGGAGGACGGCAAAGACAAAGGGCTAGCCTTACTGTCTCAGGGGTGGCAGAGGTGGAAGCAAATTCATACATAAGTGGACTCGCACAGTTCAAATGCATGTTGTTCAAGGATCAACAGTTTGTATAATAGAATGATAATCTATAGTGTATATATGTCTGTATATATGTGTATACCATATAGTACCATTATCATGTTCTTTATACAGATGAGGAAACTCAAGCCCAGAGAGACTAACTTATTTTTCAAGGTCTCAGTGAGCAAATGGTCCTGCAAATGTGAACTTCGGCAGCTAGAACACTAAGGACAAAGGTTTGCCACCTGGTAAGTCTTTGGGTTTGCAGTCCCGTGTGTCTCTGCTGACATGAGACCACGAGGTCATTAAGCACCAGAACTGTGCTGTATTCATTATTATATTCCCCGTACCTAACATTGCCTGGCACGCTTCAATAAATATTTGTTGAATGGAACTGACGAAGTTCGGGGAAAATTGTTACCAAAGTAGAACTAGCATTTACAGTCTGTGAGATTAGAGGAGGAGTAACAATTTCTGCCAGAAAAAGAAAACAGCCTGGCATTTCAAGAAGCAAATTAAAGTCCAAATGTTTAGTGAACTTCTCAGTGTTTGTCTTCTTGGGAAACTTCTGCATTTCCGGCAGTGGGCCAGCGCTGGAAAACTGCATGCAGTAAGGAGGTCACTCTATCTCACCCAGGCTGTCGAAAACAACCTTATAACCCTCTCATTGTGTACCTCTCAGCCAAACACTGCTCAAAGACTCCAGAAACAGAAAAATGCTTTGATTATATTGGAAGTTTGGGGAATATGTTTGAGAAAGAGTTAAATCCCAGGTCTTCAAAAGTTCATCTTTTATGTTTGAAGCATTAAAAAAAAATGAGGCCAGTGTGAAGAAGGTCATAAGATTTCTTAATGAGGTGACCTAGATTCATAAGCATAAAATGAATAATTAAGATTTGTGAGGAGGCATTAGGTAATACAAGGCATGGTCATATATAGTATCCAAATTAGACCCAATCCAAATCTTACTTGCTTTTTTTTTTTTAAGTGAAAGGCAGTGGGTTTGCATTTGGTTGTTGGCTTTTGATTTTGTTGTTGTCATTGTTGCTGTTATGTTTGTTTTCAAAGAACTGCTATTTAAATTTTCTGTGAAGATGGTATATTGTGTTCACACTTTGTTTCTCTTTTCCAAACAACAGAACTGACAAAGAAAAATATGCATGTTTGTGGATGAATGCATGCATGTACATGCAAAAAGACATAGGAATAACGGGGGAGAAAAGATGCCTTCTATCAGATAAGGAAGGGAACAAAGACACAAATGAGTGAGAGAGAATATAGTCAAGGGCCAGGCATGGTAGCTCACGCCTGTAATCCCAGCACTTTGGGAGGCCAAGGCGGGTGGATCACTTGAGGTCAGGAGTTCGAGACCAGCCTGGCCAACGTGGCAAAACCCCATCTCTACTAAAAATACAAAAGTTAGCCAGGTGTGGTGGCACACACCTGTAATCACAGCTACTCAGGAGGCTGAAGCAGGAGAATCACCTGAACCCAGGAAGCAGAATTTGCAGTGCGCCGAGATCAGACTACTGCACTCCAGCCTGGATGACAGAGGTAGACTCCATCTCGAAAAAAAAAAAAAAATACAATTTGAGAAATCGAGAATATAGCCAAGAGCCTCCTGGTCTCTGCATCTGGGGCTCAGCAGTGGGGCAAAGGGTTCAGGTCCCACAGAGTGATTATCATAAAACTTAAGCCATCCAAGATGGACAATCAGGACTAGGCTCACTGCTTAGAGCTAGTGGCTATACATACAGGGTTTTCCCACTTATAAATAAGGGGGAAAATCCCTGCTTCCCAGCTCTACATGGAGCTATGGATTTTAGCAGCCTTCAAACCCAAGAGGGACTAGAGGGCACAGTCATTACCTCACAATTAGAAATGGAACCAAGCTGATGTGGAGCCTGGCTTTACAACATTCCCATTATTGTTGTGTGTGAAACAGGATGTCTGAAATGCTATGGTGAGACCTAGAGACCTATACGGGCCTGAAGGCAAGGGGAAGACAATTTTTAAATCATTAGATAGGACAGAATTAATGTAGATAGAGACAGAAAAGAATGAATAAAATTCTCTCATTTAACCCTAGCCCTATTTCCTAGCCTAACCCTAATAGAATAGAAACCAGGAATCAGAAATGCCAGATACCTCTGACATTGGAGATATAGTGAAACAAAGAATAAAGGTGTGTGTGAGAAGCAGTTCAACTCCTAGGACACCTCATAAACCCCAAATGAGATAACTACTCTCCTCATTTCCACTTACACTCAGGGCCTCAAAAGATGAAGTTTATCACTTGAACCGTGGAATCCAAAGCCTCTGAACTCAGTGATACCAGGTACAGCTGAGGGAAGAGGGCAGAACTAAAAATGCTCAAAAGGAGAGCCCAGCTCCCTTTTTCACTCAACTCCCAGAAGGTCATCATCTAGGTTTATAAGCCCAGGCAGTAGCCTTGAGGATTCTGGACTATTGACCCCAGGTGAAAAGACATGTAGTTACTGGACTACTAGTGATTCTGCAAGGAACTAGTTGACTCTCTGCTTGGTACCCAGTAGTGAAGCCCATCATTCAGAAAGTCCTCACCCCATGTGTTGGCCATTCAATGAACTTTTAAGTGCCTCACCTCTCAATATAAATGGACAGCAAAAAAAATTGTCAGTTTTTGAAGAATACTTCCAACATAATAGATAGATGAAAATAATTATTTAGAAGTATCAAAAAATAGAGAAAATGCAGTAAGAATGAAAGTTTTTAAAATGTCTCAAAGAGGTAAAACATATTACATTCATGAGACAAGAACAAATACTATTTGGACAACAAGGAAAAAAAGAGCTCTTTGAAATTAAAAATATGACAGCAAAAATTTTAAATCCAATGTAGCATTTGAAAGATAAATCTGAAGAAATCTCCTAGAACCAAAGTCCAAAGAGCTAAAAATAGGAAATTTTTAAAAATAAAGGATCTGTTTGGGAGGACCAACAGCTAAATATTAGGAGCTCCAGAAAGAAAGATTAAACATAGGGAAAGAAATAATAATGAAACTGTACAAGAATTTCCCGTGATTAAAGGATATGGGTCTAGAGATTAAAAGACCCCATTGTTGTCTAGTACACTCTAAGCACAAGAAATGAAAACAAACTCTCACCAGGGCATAGTATTATAAAATACGAGAACAGTGAAGGTAAATAAAAGACTTAGGGTCCATACAGGAGAAAAATATACAATTTTACATACTCATGCATCAGAGTGGCACTGAACTATTTTGCAGGAACACCAGATTCTACAAGACAATGGAGAAATATCTTCAAATGTGAAGAGAGGGGTGGTGATTTTAAACTTAGAAGTCTATACCAGGGAAAACCATCAACCAAATGTGAAGGTCGAAAGAAGAATTTTGCAAACTGGCAATATCTTTAAAAATTATCTGCCATGAATTCTTTATTTTTTAAACCTTTATTTTAGGTTCGAGCTACATGTGAGAGTTTGTTATATACATAATCTCATGTCATGAGAGTTTGTTGTACAGATTATTTCATCACCCAGGTATTAAGCCTAGTACCCAACAGTTATTTTTTTCTGCTCCTCTCACTCCTCGCGCCCCCCACTCTCAAGTAGACCCAGTGTCTGTTGCTCCTGTCCTTGTGTTCATGCCATGAATTCTTATTCAGAAAGAAGATGAAGGGTATGTTCTACCAAACAAAGCCATTAACCTAAAAAGAGAAAGCAAGGAATGAAAAACTAACCTGAACTCCAACCCAGGAGAGATGCAAAGGTAAGGTAATTCTCATGATGATGGTAAAGGATGTCCCCAGTCAACAGCTGCTCTCAAAGATGTAAGGCTTCGAAAAAAAAAAAAAAAAAACCTGTCTTTCTATGTGTGATTATTCCACACACCTCCACCCGTGATATATTGCCTTAATTTCTCTGAATATACTGAAAAAATGATTGCACTGTGTGAGTTTTAGAATGAATTAAGGATAGGTACATGGAAAAAATAGGCAAGTAAAGTGAAGAATGTGTTAACTCTAGAGTAAATAATATATAAACTATATGCATATACATACAAACAAAAAAAGTTGATCCTAGTACCTTACCTTGCTCAATGGTGAATATTTACATACTGTAATGTAAATACTTTTTAAAACACAAATGTGATACAACTATATTGGGAGAGGTAGAGATAAGTACCCATCTTCCAAAGTAAACATTAAATAGATACTATCAAAAACAGAAAAAAAATAGCAGCATATTAACGTATACAACTGAAAAACCAAGAAATAGCAATATGTTCATGTTATTTGGAAATATGGAGGTAAATACAAAAAGAAACACTAAAAGATTTGAAATGGGTTGCCTCTGGGTACTGGTAATTTGGAATGGATCCTAATATTGTAGAACTATTTGACTTTAAAAATATTTTCTCATGATGCTATAAAATCAAATTAAATTTAAAAGGAAAACATAAAAATGTATTAATGTGATGTACTACATTAAAAATATAAATAAAAACAATAGGTACAGGAAAAGCATTCAACATAACAAAATGACAAAATGTTCACTTGTTAATTCCTGACAAAATGCTTATCAAACAAGTAGTAAATATAATTTATTTAACTAAAAATAACTGCAAATGTATTTAATATAATGTATCCTTAGAAGCATTCAAATTAAGTGAAGAAAGAAAATAAAGTTGTCTTCTTTTTGACTTCCATTTGAGGCCGTAGACAATGCAATAAGGAAAGAAATAAGAGGTATAAAATTAGAAATGAATAAATTATTATTTCTCCCAGTAAAATTTTCTCATAGAAACCCAAAGATAATTTATAGAACTATTTAGAACTTTTTTAGAAGTTCAGCAAGATTTCTAGATACAAGATCTATATACTAAACTCAATAAGAAATTCTGGCATAAGTGTAAAAATAAAGATCTCCTTAAAAATGTTTATCACATCATGTTTGTAATAAGAAAATGTTAGAAACCACTTAAATGTTCACAAGCAGAAAATTATTAAATTCTATAATATTATAAACAAAATAAAAATGAATTAGAACTAGATATGTTAAAATGAATAAATCTCAAAATGTAACAAAAAAGTCAAATATTAAAAATAGAACATTGATATATTTAAATTTGAAAAATACACTATTAATATCTATATGTTAGAATAGTTACAATGTTAGTGTTAGGTTTAATTGCTAGACATAAAGACTGAAGAAATAACAACAAACATGACAGCCTGTTTTTCTCTCATGTAAAAGATATGCAGAGAGATAGACCATCCAAGGTTTATATATGGCCAACCCACAAGATAATCAGTCCCAGCATTCTTCCATCTGTCTCTCTGCCCTTCTCAGACAATGTCTTTCATCCTAGGATCCTAGATGCTTGCTATAACTCTAACCATTATATCAAAGTTCCAGTGGCAGGATGGAGAAAGAGGCAAAGGAGATGTTTTTCTATATTTGTAAGCAGATTTCCTTCTAGTTACACACAACACAACTATCCAATATTAATGGCCAAATCTTAGTACTACAGTATTGTGAGGGCAACTGGGAAACATATTCTTCCCTTTAAAAATCAAGATTTACCTGTTCCAAAGAAGAGAAGAATAGATTATGGTAAGCAATTAGGTAATGATAAACACCCAATTCACAATAATATTCTAATGGGATTCAGCAATTATCTCTGATGAATGACAACATAAAACTGGATGGAAAAGAAACACGGAGGGGTTCAACTGTACTTCTGATTATTTACTTCTTAATAAATATTATTTGAAGCAAATATTTCAAAAATATTAAGATGACATAGTGAGGTGGTAATTCCGTGAATATTTGTCATATTTATTTTTGCTTTCTCTGTGTATTTAACATACCATGTAATTAAAAAATTAACAATGTTCAAATGGTCAATTTTGCACCATTGTGCCTTTATTTTTAAAAAGTAATCTAAGCTTCTATACACATATACACAAAAAACGTAGAATACATAAGCTATACTTAGAAGACACAAGCTTCATTACAAACTCTCTTATATGAGGCTTCAGTTATTTTGACTTTAAAATAAAACCCTAGATTCATCAAATATCTCAAGTTCTGGCTGCCCCTAATAAATCCTTCTTGTTCAGCCAATATCATACTGAATGGGCAAAATCTGGAAGCATTCCCTTTGAAAACTGGCACAAGACAGGGATGCCCTCTCTCACCACTCCTATTCAACATAGTGTTGGAAGTTCTGGCCAGGGCAATTAGGCAGGAGAAGGAAATAAAGGATATTCAATTAGGAAAAAGAGGAAGTCAAATTGTCCCTGTTTGCAGACAACATGATTGTATATCTAGAAAACCCCATTCTCTCAGCCCAAAATCTCCTTAAGCTGATAAGCAAATTCAGCAAAGTCTCAGGATACAAAATCAATGTACAAAAATCACAAGTATTCTTATACACCAATAACAGACAAACAGAGAGCCAAATCATGAGTGAACTCCCATTCACAATTGCTTCAAAGAGAATAAAATACCTAGGAATCCAACTTACAAGGGACGTGAAGGACCTCTTCAAGGAGAACTACAAACCACTGCTCAATGAAATAAAAGAGGATACAAACAAATGGAAGAACATTCCATGCTCATGGGTAGGAAGAATCAATATCCTGAAAATGGCCATACTGCCCAAGGTAATTTACAGATTCAATGCCATCTCCATCAAGCTACCAATGACTTTCTTCACAGAATTGGAAAAAACTACTTTAAAGTTCATATGGAACCAAAAAAGAGCCCGCATCGCCAAGTCAATCCTAAGCCAAAAGAACAAAGCTGGAGGCGTCACACTACCTGACTTCAAACTATACTACAAGGCTACAGTAACCAAAACAGCATGGTACTGGTACCAAAACAGAGATATAGATCAATGGAACAGAACAGAGCCCTCAGAAATAACGCCACATATCTACAAATATCTGATCTTTGACAAACCTGAGAATAACAACCAACGGGGAAAGGATTCCCTATTTAATAAATGGTGCTGGGAAAACTGGCTAGCCATATGTAGAAAGCTGAAACTGGATCCCTTCCTTACACCTTATACAAAAATTAATTCAAGATGGATTAAAGATTTAAACGTTAGACCTAAAACCATAAAAACCCTAGAAGAAAACCTAGGCAATTACCATTCAGGACATAGGCATGGGCAAGGACTTCTTGTCTAAAACACCAAAAGCAATGGCAACAAAAGACAAAATTGACAAATGGGATCTAATTAAACTAAAGAGCTTCTGCACAGCAAAAGAAACTACCATCAGAGTGAACGGGCAACCTATGAAATGGGAGAAAATTTTCACAACCTACTCATCTGACAAAGGGCTAATATTCAGAATCTACAATGAACTCAAACAAATTTACAAGAAAAAAACAAACAACACCATCAAAAAGTGGGCGAAGGACATGAACAGACACTTCTCAAAAGAAGACATTTATGCAGCCAAAAAACACATGAAAAATGCTCACCATCACTGGCCATCAGAGAAATGCAAATCAAAACCACAATGAGATATCATCTCACACCAGTTAGAATGGCGATCATTAAAACATCAGGAAACAACAGGTGCTGGAAAGGATGTGGAGAAATAGGAACACTTTTACACTGTTGGTGGGACTGTAAACTAGTTCAACCATTGTGGAAGTCAGTGTGGCGATTCCTCAGGGATCTAGAACTAGAAATACCATTTGACCCAGCCATACCATTACTGGGTATATACCCAAAGGACTATAAATCATGCTGCTATAAAGACACATGCACACGTATGTTTATTGCGGCATTATTCACAATAGCAAAGACTTGGAACCAACCCAAATGTCCAACAATGATAGACTGGATTAAGAAAATGTGGCACATATACACCATGGAATACTGTGCAGCCATAAAAAAGGATGAGTGAATGTCCTTTGTAGGGACATGGATGAAATTGGAAATCATCATTGTCAGTAAACTATCACAAGGACAAAAAACCAAACACCACATGTTCTCACTCACAGGTGGGAATTGAACAATGAGAACACATGGACACAGGAAGGGGAACATCACATTCTGGGGACTGTTGTGGGGTGGGGGGACGGGGGAGGGATAGCATTAGGAGATATAGCTAATGCTAAATGACGAGTTAATGGGTGCAGCACACCAGCATGGCACATGTATACATATGTAACTAACCTGCACATTGTGCACATGTACCCTAAAACTCAAAGTATAATAATAAAATAAATAAATAAAATAAATAAATAAAAATAAAAAAAATCCTTGTTGTTGTTATTAATCAGCATTAGGTGAACTCCTACTATTAATACATGGAGATAACTGATCACAAGGCTTTCTTCCAAACAATGCGTCACAGAATATACCCTGGGTGTCAACTGCCTAAATTTCTGGTTCCCCATTCAAAGGCTGATGCATTTCTCTATTAATTGAAATTGTAGTTATAGGAAGAAAAGTGGAAATAAGACTCTTCTGATAAGCGTGGAAGATTATGAATACATAATTTCACTCCTCTTTTGACAAAGATCTCTTTAAGTTCAGCCTATGGATCTCTGCTTAGTTGACGCTTCGACCAAGAACTTAACCATGAATACATTTTTTCACTCCTCTTTTGACAAAGATCTGTTTGAGTTCACCCTACAGATCTCTGCTTAGTTGACGCTTCCACCAAGAACTTTATGGTACCCCACCACCACACAAAGATTAAATTAGCTGCTGCGTCTTTTAAACTGCTATGGTGGTCCATAATTGCTTGTATCTTGCACTTCCCTATGCCACCCATTCCATATCCTTCCCTGTACTCTGAATGCCTGATTACTTGTTCATCTGCACCATAAGACCCCAGACTTCCTTGAAAGAAGGTGCACTGTTTGGATCACTGTGGTATTCCCAGCACACAGTCCGGGGCATGGCACATAGGTGTTCAATAAATATTTTTAAAATAAATGAGTAACTGAATGTCAGTCTTCTCTCTTTGGTATTGTCCTAAACACTGTTGTTGCTGCTTAGTCAGGATAAAGACCCTTGTGGTCCAAAGGCTTCCTTTACTACATCTAATTTATACGACTATAAAACACTGTGGAAAGCCCAACTGCCAGAAACTCACCCCTGCATGTTCATTTTACAGTAAGTGCTTTTGGAATTTCCCTCAACAAAAATATCAGAATTTAGAGGTCTCAGTTGCTGGGAAAACAATTCCCACTACCAACGGAAGAGTCACCAGACACAGCAACTCACATCGTCCTACTGAAGGATTTAGTGTGGATAATGGATTACCGGAATTCCTACGTCATGAAGAGAAATGGCAAAGAACAAAATCTCTGTTCGATGTTCAGGCGCCTCATTCATTTCCTGTTTTTCCAGTAAGTTCACATTAGACACAACCCTTAACCTTTTCAGATCTCATCTCTTGTGGAGACACTGCGTCTTCCCAAAGCATTACAAAATCAGAGCCTGAAGCCTCTCAGACTACACGATTCCTTAACCTTTTCTGGCTCCTACTTCTCAAAATCACACTATTAAAAATTTGGGGTTCCACCCACCTTTTACAAAGAAGGCAATATATTTAAGGAAACCATTGTTATATTTATTAGGTATATTAAGCTTAAGGACTTAAAAATCACAAGACATATTGTTGATAATATTGTTGTTACTGTTCGTAGTGGATTAAATAGTGTTCCTTCAAAATTCATGTCCACACAGAACCTCAGAATGTGATATTTTTAAATAGTGTCTTTGAAGATGTAATTAATTCAGGATCTCAAGGTGAAATTATCCTGGATTTAGGGTAGATCCTATGTCCAAAAACTGGTGTCTTTATAAGAAGAGAGGACACAGAGAAACACTCAGGGAAAAGACCATGTGAAAATACAGAGACAGAGATTGGAGTTATGTTGCCACAAGCGAAATAACCCCAGCACCCACTAGAAGCTGGAAGGGTCAAGGAAATTCCTTACCTACAGCCTTCAGAGGAAACATGGCTCTGCTAATACGTTGATTTCAACCTTCTAGCCTCCAGACCTGTGAGAGAGTAAAATTGTTGTTTTACCCAGGTTGTAGTACTTCATTATGGCAGCCCTAAGAAACTAGTTTGGTTTGAAAACACCAAAACCAGTTGTTTGGTGCAAATAGTAAAAATATTATGTCTATGCAAAACACAATAATAAGAAATAGTGTTATCACTAAGAAGGATATTAGGAAAAAGAAATTCTTAAGAAGCATTAGGAAAGCTTGGTTCTACCCAGGTCCCACCATCTGTGGTAAGTATGAAACTAAAAAGTTTGTATTAGTTGGATAATCAGTGTTTATCTCAAATGACCAGTAAAAGCAGCCAATTACACAAATAAAACTAGACTAAACATTTCAGAAATTTTTTAAAATAGAGAAAAGGGAATAATCACCCAGCAATTTATTACGCTGTTGGTCAGCACTAGCATTTTGTTGATATTTCTTCCTGGGAGATATTTCTTCCATATCCAATGTTATGTTCAAACTTTAAATATATGTTCTACTTTTAACATTTAGCATTGTAGCAAACCATATTTCTATACTGTTATAAACTCTTTCATAGGCAAAAATGTCAAACTTTACTGATATACAATTGATAAAACGCTAAATCACATTTTATTGATACCTACATAGATAAAATGTAATCTTTCATTGAGAGGTTCTTATTTACTTCAAGTATTCCCTATTGATGGACATAGACCATTTTCATTGTTTTTTCTACTACAAATAGTTATCCAGTAAATATCTTGTTTTAGAAATTTTAACAATATTTATGATTATTTTCTTAGGATGGGTTCTAAAAAAGTAAAAGGAGAAAAGACTCCTGGGTCAAGTAGTATAAAAATTTTAAAGGCAAAATACTTCCCAAAATACTTTCTAAAAAGAGTATACCGATTCATAATTCAACCAGCAGTGTGTGAAAGTGAGAACAGAAAATGGTAGTCTACATACTGAAATATTTACTAACTTCGTAAGCAATAAATGACACATTATTTTAATTTGTATTTTTTAGAGACTGGAATAAAAGAAAAACACAAATGCCCATGTTATGACCTAGCAATTCCACTACTAAATGCATTTATACATCCATCAATTTACTCCCAGGCATATATCCAGGAGAAATGAGTGGCGTGTTCACCATAGCTGTTTCATTCATAATAGTCAAACACTGGAAACAAACCAAATGTCCATCATCAGCAGAATGTACACATAAATTATGGTATATTCATAAAATGAAATATTATGGAAAGATTTTAAAAAGAACGAACTACTACCACATATCTCACAGGCATCACATTACATGAAAGAAGCCAGAAGCAAAGGAAAAAATACTGTTTAATTTCATTTATATGGAGTTCAAGGTCAGGTAAATGTAGCTCATAGAAATTGAAATCAGAATAGTGATGGAGGAAAGTGAAGAGTGTTGGTATTGACTGGGAAAGGGCACGGAAGTGGCTGTGAGGTATTGGAAAATTTGTATATCTCAATCTGGGTGGTGCACAGATGAGCATATGCAGGTATAAAAACACACTGCATTTAAAATTAGTTCAATTTATTATGTGATGGTTATACCTTTATGGAAAAGTAAGAATTATAAAAAAAAAAAATAACAAAGTGTGGATTTTGAAGGACACTACAAGTAGATGAACCTACTTGTGAAGGTCCTTTAAGGTAAATGGTTCATTGCTCCATTTACCTTAAAGTGAGAATTGGCTTCTGGATGATATCATGCTTTGCTGTTCGGGGAGTTTGGTAATGAACTCACTGAACTATTTACACATATGTTTGAAGATTACAGAAAACTGGACTTGCGCCCAAAAGACTTAGAAAGTAAAGAAAGTCATCTTAGCAATTACCATCTGGCAAATCTACCACTTCAATTATTATTTAAATAACTCTTTTAGAGACAAATTTTAAGCATAAAAAGAAAAAAAAGCATACTAAAATCTTCAGTAACTGGAGAATGGTACAAACACTGGGAATCAGAACTGCATTCTAAGCCAGGTTCTACAGTAAATGATATCCGTAACACCAGACTTCTCTGGATTTCTATCTTTATGTATTTATTTTTTTCAGTCCCTTTCGGTGCCTCCAAATCTTCCACTTGTCTAAATGTTGGTGTGCTTCAGGGCACCATCTCCCTACATAATTGCATATAATTCCATGACTTAAGTACCATATATAAGCCAATGTCTCCCAAATTTATATCTCCACACCTGACCTCTCACCTAAACTTCATACTCATAAATGAGTCTTGCTTAACATCCTCATTAGATATTTAATAGGCATCTCCAGTTTAAGGCCTTGATTTTTCCATACACACTTGAGTCTCCAAAAACTATTCCTCCTCCAATTTCTCCAACTAAGGACAAAGTTAACCATACTGCTCAAAGCCCCCTACCCAGAAATAGAAGAATCATAAAACTGGGAAAGCCCTTTCTCATTTTTGCTTTTAGGGCAAAGTCTCTCCAAACAAGAAGGAAAGCTTCATCAGTGCAAGGAATTTGTTTTTGTTAATTGCTAACATCACCAGTGACTAGAACAATGCCTGGCATGTTTTAGGAACATGACAGGAACACGTAGGATCAATGAATGAATGATATATTGAACATCATAAATTCCTAATTGGAATAATTTCTAATTATATATAAAGAACCATCTTTAGCAGTACTTTCATTTACTCATTGGATTGTTGTGAAGTTCAAATAAATTACTTATAGAAAATGTCTTTTTTTGGCAATAAAATGGTAGCTTGCTCTACTAATCTCTGCAGAACAATGGTTTTCCAACTCTGACATTGTCCTTTGTAGGTGAAAGTGGGAAGGTTTGTGTTTAAATCTGGACTCTGGATTTAATTGGGGGGACCTTAATTAATTGGACAACCTTGGGTTATGTGTTTAATCTCTCTGACTAGGTACTCACATCCATAAATTGAATATAAGTAAATCTGCCTCACAAGATTCTATTACAAATTACTTTAAATGATACAATATTTATCAGAGTGCCAAACAAGCACAAGGTCCTCAAAAAATAACAACAAAAACAAAACAAAAAAAATGGTGACAGCAATTGCCATCCTGACTGGCATGAGATGGTATCTCATTGTGGTTTTGATTTGCATTTCTCTAATGACCAGTGATGTTGGGCTTTTTTTTTTCATATGTGTGTTGGCCGCATGAATGTCTTCTTTTGAGAACTGTCAGTTTATGTCCTTTGCCCAGTATTCAATGGGGTTGTTTTTTCTTGTAAATTTGTTTAAGTTCCTTGTAGATTCTGGATGTGAAACCTTTGTCAGATGGATAGATTGCAAAAATTTTCTCCTACTCTGTAGGTTGCCTGTTCACTCTGATGATAGTTTCTGTCACTGTGCAGAAGCTTTTTAGTTTAATTAGATCCCATTTGTCAATTTTTGCTTTTGTTGCAATTGCTTTCGGCAATTTCGTCATGAAATCTTTGCCCGTACATATGTCCTGAATGGTATTGCCTAGAAAAATAGCTAATGCATGCTAGGCTTAATACCTAGGTGACAGATTGATAGGTGCAGCAAACCACCATAGCACACGTTTACCTATGTAACAAACCTGCACATCCTGCACGTGTACCCCAGAACTTAAGATAAAAATTAAAGAAAAATCATGACAACAACAGAAAAGCAGGCACCTATATTTGTGTAAATTAGACCATTATCATGATGTTTCCTTGAGGGGCCAAGTATATTTTTTAAATAATTTTATCAATTTTTGTAAAGTAGTACATATTTACTGTAGAAATGCTGAATCATACCTACAAATAGTTTTTAAATGAAACTTACCTAGAATCCTGTCTCCCAGACAACCACTGCCGACATTTTAGCTATATATTCTTCAAATCCTTCTTTACTTCCTCCCTTCTTTCCCTCCCTCCCCCCTCCCTTCTCTCTCTCTCTCTGTCTGTCTCTCTCTCTCTCTCTCTCTCCCCCTCTCTCTGTCTCTCTCTCGCTGGAGTGCAGTGGTGAGATCATAGCTCACTGCATGCAACCTCCATCCCTTGGGCTCAAGCGATTCTCCCACCTCAGGATCACAGGCGCGCACCACAGTGCCCTGCTAATTTCTGTATTTTCTGTAGAGACAGGGTTTCGCCATGTTTCCCAGACTGGTCTCGAACTCCTGGGCTCAGATGATCCACCTGCCTCAGCCTGCCAAAGTGCCAGGACTACAGGCGTGACCTACTTCTTCCAGCCCTTCAAGTCTTTTTAACATATGTATCTGCATGTATGGTATTTTATCTGTCATTACATTAACAATGTCATCCAAATTCTTAAAGAACATGATTTCTAAAAGCTGTATTTCCTTTTTCTGAGCTCTTATTGATGTTCTGTTGAATTGATTCACATATTTACAACTATTAACAATAATAATATTATTAATAAATTTGGGGGGATTATTTCCATGGGTAAAATTCCTAAATGGAATTAACGAATGAAATGAAAATCATTGACATTTTTGATACATTTTGCCAAATTTTCTTCCCCCCAAAATGTGCTAATTTACACTAAAATCAGCAGTGTATGACTGCCTATTTCTGTAACTCCTAATGAAAGATTGAATTATAGTGCAGAAAAAAATAGCACAAATGCCATTGTGGTAAACAAACAAAAAGTCTTACTATATTTTATTTTTTGTAATATGTAATAATAAAGTTTAATATCAATGTTTTAACAATAATGACTTCATTATATGTGTTAAAATGTATACTGTTATATATTTTTTCAAATACAAATTAAAAATTCCACCACCCAATCATAGTGTTCGTCAACTCTTTCTTCATACAATTCCAGACATCTCTCTATGGATAAGAAGATGTCAGAACAGGTATGAAGTTAGGGAGGAAAAGGGGGAAGAAGGGTGAAAGAAGTCCTTATTAGAGATACAGTGTATCCTCCTTATTTGTGGATTCCATATTTGTGAATTTGCCTACATGCTAAAATTTGTTTGTAATCCCAAAATCAATACTACTGGAGCTTTTGCAGCCATTCACAGATATGCACACAGTAGCAGAAATTTGAGTCACCTGACAAACACATTCCCAGCTAAGTCAAACCAGGTGATACTCTGCCATTCGGTTTCAGCACTTGTACTGTAAATAAGTGTCCTTTGCACAGTCTATTTTGTGCCATGTAATTCCCATTTTTGTGCTTCGTGTTGGTGATTTTACTGGTTACGGTGGCTTCGAAGCATAATGCTGAAGTTCCACCTAGTTTTCCAAAGTGCAAGAAGCTATGATGTGAGAAAATGAAAGTGTTAGATAAGCTCATTTCAGTCATGAATTATAATGCCGTTGGTCACGGGTTCAATTTAAATGAATCAACAATATGTATTAAATAAGGTGCCTTTAAACAGAAACACACATAAAACACACAATTTTGTAATGATCAGTTAATGAAGATGCTGTGATCAGAGGCTCAAAGGAACCTAACCTGAAACATAATTTCCCCCAGGAACAATGGTTGAGTATTCTCTAATTCAGTTTTCCTAGCGACTTTATAGAACACACCAACCATAAATTCTTGAATCTACTGTACTTTAGAAAACTTAGAAATAAAAATTTTAATGGATTGTACTATAAATGCTACCATTAATAAAAGTATTAAATTACATTTATTTGAATTTACAGTAAAGTATAAATCATGTAGAATTAAATTGCTAAAAACCATTCAATTTTCTTCCCAACAAGAAATATCAATTCTTAAATGACCCCTCTAGGTTGTTGAATTTAAAGACATGAATATGGTTGTGAATTTACTAAGAGGCTGGGGTCATTATGTTTTTAAACTATGCTTCAAATTTATATACCATTCATGGATTATTTGACATGAGAATATTAGAATACTTATACTTCCCAACAGACACATCTTCTCTCTACCCCATCCTGAATTTGTTAAGTTATTACCATGACATTGTGAAAGCTTATGCCATTTGCATTTGAAGATGTGAACATAAATTCAATAGTTTTTCAGATTTGCTCTACTTTTAAGCTGATTTCCATACTCATCATCAGTGCTTTGACTGCAATTTCTCCATTCCTGAGTTACAACTTTGCAATTATTCTTACTATAAATGATTATTGGAATAGAACTATATTGTTATCTATAGGATGGATGGACACACCTTTGCAACACATACTACACACACACACACACACACACACACACCAGAAACCACCCCCAACCCAGGGACCCACTCGCAAGGTACAAATTGGAAGAGACGAAACAACTGCCATTAATGGAAAACCAAACATCATATGTTCTCACTAAGAAGAGGGAGCTAAACTATGAGGATGCAAAGGTATGACACAGTGAACTTTGGGGACTCACAGGGAAAGGGTGGGAAGAAGGTAAAGGATAAAGACTACAAATTGGGTTCAGTGTATACTGCACAGGTGATGGATGCACCAAAATCTCACAGATCACCACTAAAGAAATTACTCACATAACAAAATACCACCTGTTCCCCCCAAAACATATGGAAATAAAAAATTAAAAAACAAAAGTAACAACTGCCTTCCTGTGTGTCATTGATTCTAAGACAAATTTTTTTTCATATTTTATTATCTTGGAAAATGAGGTGTGCTTTACAATTGATATCATGTCAGAGTTTAATTGGCAGTAGTTTTTGTTTCTTAGTTAAAAAAAATTAAAAAATCATATTGCATCTTACAATTGATGGCATCTTTGATTTAACAGGATACAGTGGCATAGATCTAAAGGGACAGCCCATGGAGGAGATTGGGGGAGCTGTGGATGTTTGGCAGGAATGGAAGAAGTTTGGGTAACTGGGGCAGAAAATGGCAAAGGTGACTGAGTAGGAGGATTCACAGTCAGAGACTGGGAATACCTTAGTCAAAAGATTGTACAAAGGTCAACTTGTCCATGATCATCATCCTCAAATATTTGAAAGGCTGTCATGTGGAAGAAGAAAACATACTTGTTTTGTATGGCTCCTGAGAACAGAATGAGGGCCAGCAAGTCAAGTAAATGATGCTGAGTGGGGCTCAAGAAACTCCGAATTTTAGAAATTTGAACTGGCCAGCAATTGGATAAACTTTCTTGTGAGAAAGTGAAATTTATAGAAAGGAGTCAAGAAGAGGCATATGGCTTTAGAGGGTGTCCCTGCCTTAAGTTTGAGGTTTAACAAAGCAACTTCTCTCCGTTTTAAGATTCCTATACTCTAAAAATTCATACCCATTTTAGCCTCTACCAGAAAATAACTTAGGTAAATAATCACAAAGAAGAATAGAGAAATGTGTAGAAAGATGTTAATTGTAGAGGAAGAAAGAGTCAATCAATACATCCATTCATAGGGAAATGTTTCAATAACCACTAAAATCTGATGAAATGTAACACAGCTGTTGGAAATGACCATTATGAAGACCATGTACTGGCAAGGAAAGCTGTGTCTAAAAGTCTTGAGAAAATATGACACAAAATTACATCTTTACTGATTATATGTAAAAATATGTAATTTTCTGCATGTGGAAAAACCTAGATAGAAATATGGAAGTGAAAACAGGTGATGTTTTTGACTGGCAGAATTCTGGGTTAGTCTTTTTCTCTTTCATTTTAAATTTTGACTATTATTGTGGTTAGCAATTTCAGCAACCCTTGTTGTGGGGGAAGTTAGTTTGTCTTATTTGAGGGACACCAACTGGGACATCTCTGATATGAATAACATGTGCTGTAAACTCCTGGTGCTCATTCCTGAAACACAAAAGATATTTTAAGTTGTTTGGACCTCATTACCTAATAAACAGACCTGTTGGGTGTTTATTTTAGACTAGGGGCCCCATCAAAACATTACTGAGACAATAAAGGCAATGTGAACCAAGGCAATTTTGGAAACCTTTGACGTAGCCCCTACACTCACATAACTCATCATTAGTCTCAAAAGCCAGATCATAAATAAATGAAACTAGCAAAATAGGTCATATAATCTGGATGAGTACAAAATGAGGAGGGAGAATTGGAGTGGGAGAAGAGGGGAAGACAAGTAATTTTGATTGCATGGAAGGCATCAAAAAAAGCTGCACAGGAAGCATGATTTTTAATACTGGTTGTTTTATTTCATCTAAATAATAAATGTTCTTTAAATAAAATAAACTAGATTATACTGAGAAAATGGTAATCTTCTGCCCCAGTCACCATCAAAACCCCAGTCCTGCTCCCCAGAGCCAACCTCTTTCAATTGTTGTACCTACTTCTCCTGGTAATTGTTTCCCTATCTTCAAAATAAGATGCTTACACTGCTAAATCTTGTTTTATAAATTTTCAGCCTTTTGTAGTGACTTCCTGTTATAGAACTTAAGGGGTTAGCTTTCTTATGCCATCCTCAACCCACATCCCTCAATTTAATTATATATCAAATACTGGGTACATCATTATGACTATATAAATGTTGTTTATTACTAAACCATGTAATGTACCATAATTACATATTCCTTCTCCTAGAACTTATTGTTTTTCCTCAGATTCTTAATACATCCTGGTTTCTGTTAATTTTTTAAATGTACTTACTATTACTTTTGTCCTAAATGCCCCAACGGATCTTTTAAAATCTATCGGTAATTTTTGCACTTGCTGGGCTACAGTTTCAAACACTCTATACGTTTCTGCCTCCTGCCCTCCCTTCTTCGACCCACCCATCCTGCACCCTCTCTCCCACAGCCTACAGTTCTTCTGCTCCTATTGTGGACCCTTTGATCTCCGGGCCAGCTACCTGGCTTTCATGCTAAGCCTTCTTTTCTCCACCCTCCTCCACCCCAGGCATTACATGGCCTGGTTTTTTAATACCACATCTTTCTCTTCCTTGATTGACTCCCTCATTTTATAAAGAACATTCTTCATTTGCTTCTTAAGAAAAGATGTGTAGTGGGCAAAACGTTTGAGCCTTTCATGTCAGAAAATGTCTGTATACTACTGTGTACCCTCAATCAATAATTTGGCTTAGTATAGAATAGTAGATTGAAAATAATTATCCCTCCAAGTTTTGAAAATACTTCTCTTTTGTTCTAGCATTCAGTGTTGCTGAATGCTAGAACATTCAGAAGCCATTTTGAATTTCCTCTCTCTCTCTCTCTCTCTTTCTCTCTCTCTCCCTCCCTCTCCCTCCCTCCCTCCCTCCCTCTTTCATCTCAAGTAACTCTTCTAGGGTCTTCTTGTGTATAGTGTGCTGAGTAATTAGGGAACTCGTCAGTGTAGAAGCTCACGTATTTCAGCTGTAAGAGATATTCCTACATTATTCATTTGATTATCTTATCCTTTCCTTTTTCTCTATCTTCTCTTTCTGAAACTCCTAATGTTTAGAGATGAAGCTTCCTAGATTGAGATTCTAATTTTCTTTCCTTCCTTCTTATTCATCATTATTCCTCTTGTTTCTCAATAAAGTTATTTTCCAAAATTGTATGCACTTTTAAATTTATTTTCTGGGATATGAAATAAAAATATTTTCCCCAAGAGCTCTTTATTGCTCTGATGTTTCTTTTTCCCAAGCTTCCTGTTGTTATTCTAAAGATGCAACAAATTTTCTTGTATTTCTGAAGTTATTAGTGGCAGCTTTTTGAAAGTTTTCCTTTGTTCCCAACATTGTCTCTATTTCACTGAATTCCTTTTCCTTGTTGTTTTGTTGATTTGTTTCTTTCATTGGTTGGTTGATATTGTGTGTGTTTTCAGCTCTTTCATGTGGAAAGCCTTCCTCAAAATATCCAGTTATCCTGGATTGTCCACTTGTTTTTTCAGAGTGAAGCATCAAGTGTTTCATCTGAAGCACTGTAAGCATGGGCAGATACTTAATTGCTGGGTTTTACTCGGGGTAATGAAAGGGCAAGCCATCCTTCCTGATGGAGAGCTCCACATGTCTGTGTCTAAAAATCTCTCTGGGCCCACTTCATTTCTACACAAAATGACCTTCCAATCTGCTGCTGTAGAAGGTGAAGAATAGGACATATGTCTGGCTGCTGGCCTTCTAAAGCAATGGGGGAAGGCTGCTGAGGGTCTCCGAATTTGTTGTATACATTTTCTTTAATCCCATTTAACCCCATGCCACACTACCTTGCTCTCCCCAGATGTTGGTGTCCCTGAGACCACACTCCCACTAGTTTATTCTCCAAAGAATGACTTTTCTCCAGCATGATAGTAAAGGCAAGGATGTAACCACCTTCTGGCTAGGAAAGGCTGGGAGGAAGCCACACCCTCAGGGGTCTGCCAGTCACCCTGCTTGAGCCTATCCCTCCAGCCTTCCACTGATCCTATACTCTTTTTGTAGAGCTTCTCAGGCTCCATGGGAAAGTCATCTGCAGGCATTTAAGGAGGCACTTTCTCCACTCTGCTAAGTTGCTTGCCATGCCTGCATCTGTTTCCTATCTTCAGAAAAGTGGTTGAGCCATTCCATTCATTATTGTCTCTCCTACTATTCTTTTTGTTCTTGAAGATCAATGTCTGTACTTACCTGCCAACAGTTCAAGGGTTTGGGAGGGAGAAGTGACAAGTCTATGTGAATAATGGATTGTGATTAACTGGAGGCCTAATGACAATTAAGAAAACACAAACAATGGAGTCAGCCAAGTGGCGAAACTAGAAAGGGCAGTCTAGGCAGAGTTCTACATCATAGTCTTCTAGTAGACATATAAAATCATCTGTTCATGGGTAGCATCTTTTAGCTGTGGAATACTATGCTACTTCTTTTGAAGTAGCGTAGTATTCAAGTAACATAGTGTTCAATTTTCAAGCTTAACATATGGAAGGATAGAGATTTTATTCCAGGTCTCTCACTAAGCAGTTGTGTATCTATCAGGAACATTTAACTTCTCTGAGCCTCCATTTCCTCATCTGTCAAAAATGGAGAAAAAATTGGACATATTTCATAAGATTTTTGAGCCAATTAAATGAAAAGATGCTTTGTGAGGAGTTTAGCCCTGTGTCTAGCAAAACAGTAAGCACCAATAAACATGAGTTAATGTCATCATCATCCTCCTCCAATTATACAAATACACATTAATAGGGAAAATTTGACTAAAAAGACTGGCCAAAATAATTTAGATGAGCAGAAGAAAATTGTATGAAGAATTAGCAAAAAAGTTACAAAAGACTTACATTGGATTCTGTTTCCTAATAGAAACTAGAGTTATTGAAGGGTTAAACTAAACATGAGTATTTGTGCAAGATGCTATTTAGAACATACCACAGAGTACTTATTAAGTAGTAGCTATTTTGCTATCATTATTATTAAATATAGGCGTAGGACAAATAAAGCATCCTGAAAGTTTAGGAGTGGAAAGTTGAAATTAAACTGCAAATGAGAGTGACTGACTGTCAGACTTAAAAACTAGCCCAGAGGCACACTCTTATATTTCAGTCAATCCCTGGAAATAATGTAGGGTCCAACCGAGTTCTCCTATAGCGCTTTGTACTTCCCTTAATGCATATCATTACCTGTTCATGTATTTTCCTCAAGGGACTATAGCTGTGGTTAGGGAAGAACCCAGTTGGTTTAATTCTCCCCTCTATCTCCCCAACATGTAGCACTGTATTTAGCACACACAGTTCATAATGATAAATAAAAACTGCCTAAATTATCTAAATAAATATTTGCAAGAGCAAGCTTGAGGTGATAGAATGGAAAATAGCTGGTTTGGTATGCCTTTCATTTCATGCTTACGACCTCACAAACCCCCAAATATTCCATATTCTAGTCTTTTTTTTAAAAAAATTAAGTTTCTTATCCATAAACTAGGCACATTGAGCAGCACTGAAATAAACAACCCCATTTGACTTCAACTCTTCAGAAGTCTCCAAGGTTGGCAAATCCCACAAGTGCCTGCCCAGCAGTGCTGACACCCTACTTGACAAAAGGGTTAATAGCAAAGCATTTTAGGAAAGGCCTACAGTGCTGACTATATTTGTTTTTAACCAATTTACTTACCAGGCTTTTCTTATTAGCTAAACATCTTGTCACAGATTATTAAAATGAAACAATGGTTGTTGAAACAAATGAAAAAAAGATGCTGTCTGTAATGTCTTGAATTTTACTCTTTGTAGGCCTGCCAATTGTAAGATTCTACAATATTTCCTGTCACCATGGAGAATGAATGGTTTTTTCCGCATAGTACCCAGGGTTGAAAAGTATCCTAAGACAAAACATCATATTTTAATGATGCTTAAAGTACTTTCACGTGTTTACATCATTTGGTTCTACCCAACAATCCAGTGGGAATAATTCCATTCTTGCAATGGAGAAAAACGGAGTTAGTGAGGACTAAGTGACTCAAACCAAGGTTGCACAAAGAGTTGAGCATGCAAGACAGCGGAAAAGTAGCCACATGAACAGCAGTCTGGGAGGAAGAGGACTTGGGTTCTTGTCCTGGCCCAAGTCTAATAAGCTAAGCAACCTTGGGCTAGTCATATCATTTCTCTGGGTCTCAGCTTCCCTATTCAGAAAATGAGAAGTTTATATTAAAAGCCTTTCTAGTTCTAATACTCTGAAATTATAGAATCTATCCCCAGATTTTCTGAGCTCTTTCCAAAGTAGTACATGAAGTTGTTCTCTGGGATCAAATTTCTGTCACCAAAGAACTCAATTCCTTCTTATTTCTCAATTTCCAGATGCTTACTTTGAAAGACAACAAATTGTATGCAAAGGGATTGAGAAGCAGGCAGTATACTAGGCAGTCATGATTCCAAGGTGAAGAGACCTGGTGCCTGCCCTCAAGGAATTTACCGCCTAGGGGAGACACATAACCACCTACAAAGCTATGTCATGGCTGTAGAAATGGAGAGATGACTACAGTGTGCAGAGGAATTAGATAGATGGAAAGATGGATGGATGGATGGATGGATGGATGGATGGATGGATGGATAGAGATAGATAGATTAGATAGATTAGATAGATAGATAGATAGATAGATAGATAGATAGATAGATAGACAGAAATATAGATGGATGTAAGCAGGCTCAGCAAGCTCAGGTTGGTCTTTCTTAGAAAGGGATATTTGTGTTGACTCATTAATGGACAGAAATAATACATTGTGATTGTAGATAATAGCTTGTGCAGAGTCAAGAAGGTAGGGGGTGGCATGATGCATCCAGAGAAATGCCAGTCCTTCTGGAGTGTGGATGGGGCTATGGAAGCAGAGGTGCACACAGTGAGAGGCAGGGCTGGCAAAGGGAGCCGGATGTAGCCATGAATGGCTACCGTTGTTCCATGTGCTGTCACTTTTTAGTCTTGATTTATTTATTTATGTTGTGCCTTGCTCCTGAAAGGATCTGAGGTTGTGTTAGTCCATTCTGCTTTGCTATAAAGTAACATCTGAGGCTGGGTAATTCAGAAAGAAAAGAGGTTTATTTGTCTCATCATTCTGCAGACTTCACAAGCAAAGTAACAGCATCTGCTTAGCTTCTGGTTGGCAGCCTCAGGAAGCTTACAATCATAGCAAAATGTGAAAAGGAGCCAGTGTGTCTCATGGCAAGAGAAGGAACAAAACAGATGCCAGGATCTTTTCAACAACCAGCTCTTGCATGAACTCAGAGTGAGAACTCACTCCAACACTGGGAATCACATTTCAACATGAGATTTGGAGGGCTCAAAACATCCAAACCATATCAGAGGTGGTTTGTTTAAGTGAGAACAACAATAACAAAGCAACAAAAATTCAGACTATCTTAAAATAATAAGGAAATACATTTGGCTCAGGAAAAAAGAAACCTAGAAACCAGCTAGACTTGAGGATTTATTAACCTGAAGACTATAACTCAGTTTCTCCATAGTTTTTTGATTGACCCTTACTCAGTGTATTTACTTCCCTCTGACATCCAGTGGTTTGTTTTTCAGTTATAGGAAATGTCTTACTTAGAACCCTAAGAATTTCTCCCTCTTGTGTCTCTGGCCTGAGCTTGATCGATTCATGAATGGAGTCCAGGGGCCTAGCAAGTGCTAACTGTCTTAGACCTGGATTCCTGAATCGCTATGCCAGTTTTGGATGAATTAGCTCCAAACCACTTGCATGAACCTCCAGAGCTGAAGATGGAGCCAGGGTTCCTGAAATCAAGGGTGACAGAAGGAGATGCATCATTAAATGAACACTGGGATAGTTTACTTAGGGCAAATACAATAATGGGTATATAAACAGCAATATCCACTGCACTCACAATAAAATAAAAAACAATACAAACGTTCTGATGCAATGTAATAGTCTTATAGTGTTATTTTATAGTCTATATAGCTCTATAGACTATATAATAACACATAGTACTGCTATATTATAAATAATAAGATAAAGCTGAAGAGATAATAAAGGTAAAATGGTGAGAGGAGAACAATGGGAAAGTTACTAGATAGACTCTGAACAGTAAAAGCCCCAACAAATTGATTAAAAATAAAATGGTAGGCTGGGTGCGGTGTCTCACGCCTGCAATCCCAGCACTTTGGGAGGCCGAGGTGGGTGGATCACGACGTCAGGAGATCAAGACCATCCTGGCTAACATGGTGAAACCCCATCTGTACTAAATATACCAAAAAATTAGCCAGGCATGGTGGCGGGCATCTGTGGTCCCAGCTACTCGGGGGGCTGAGGCAGGAGAATGGCATGAACCCGAGAGGCAGAGCTTGCAGTGAGCAGAGATCACGCCACTGGACTCCAGCCTGGATGACAGAGCAAGACTCCATCTCTAAATAAATAAATAAATAAACAAACAAACAAACAGTAATTTTCTTTTGAGCCTCCTGGCAGCCAAAGCAAAGAAAGAAGAATGATCAGTTAAAGGGGCCACATTATACTTTGGAGGAATAAAGATATTTCTGATCCAGAGTCCTCAGATAAATCATTTTTCCCACAAGTCTTCCTAAAGGGGTCACTGCATGACAATGGAACTGTCAGTAGCATCCCTATGGTGTATGTAACGATGAATTTGAAAACATCTATCAACACTACCACAGATTTAATTTAGTTGCTCTGATATATTTGGTCCAAACCAAGACAATTCTCACATGCTCTGGATTAATCCAAGGATAAAATCTGGGGTGATAAGAGCCATGTCTCTCAAACTGGGGTAAAATTAGAACTACTGGGGACACAACAGGAGGTAAAAATAGTATATATTCCTGGTGGTAGGAAGGAAATCATTTTGGTTTGGCCTTTTTCTTGATAGAAATAGATTTAAAAGATTACTTTTATATTTAAACCAACATAAATATATTACAGAGTAGAATATAAAATGCATAAATGCTATGAAAAAGAGAGCATAAAACCTCAATGAAAGGATATCCCAGTTGTGTGGACAGCCTTGAGCTATATACCCAGTCCCCCAGAGGCGTCATCTCATGGTCTTCTACCTTTCAGGTTTGTTCAGGGGAAAGGTTTCAAGACACTTCCCTCTACGCTTTCTTCATCTGGCCAACTCCTAGTCATCTCTGATAGCTCCTTGTACTCCTTTGATCATGCCACTCTGTACATTTTGTTGTAGTTATTTGTTTAAAATCTTCCTCCCTTAATAGAATGGCAAGAAATTGGCTACCTTGTCCTCCAGTTCCTGGTGCAGTGTCTGTTTTGGTACAAGAGGCCAATAAATTAATAAGTTAATGAACTAAAGACGTCTGATTGTTATGGGCCGAATTGTTTCCCCTCAAAATTAATATGTTGAAGTCCTAACTCCAGCACTTCAGAATGTGACCTTATGTGGAGTAGGGCCTTTAAAAAAGTAATCAAGCTAAAACAAGGTTATACAGGTGGCCTCAATAAAATATGACTGGTTTCCTTATAAGAAGAGGAGATTTGGACACAGAGACATGCAGAGAAGAAAGATCATATGAATACATGACCAAGAAGACAGCCTTGGAATAGACCTTCCCTCACAACCTTCAGAAGGAACCAGCTCTGCCCACACCTTGATCTCAGACTTTCAACCTCCAGAGCTGCAAGACCATACATTTCTGTTGTTTCAGTTGCTCACTCTGTGGTACTTTGTTACACAACCCTAGAAAACTAATACACTGATCTTCAAATCCTTCAGACGGCCCTACCTCCCACGAATATAAATGTGAGCCTCTTTCCTTGCTCTCTTGCTCTCCATGCAATGGAATACATACTTCTCCACAGAAGGAGGAAGGAGGCCCTCAAATCCTATACAATTTTAAGGCATTTTTTCCTTTAATATTATTATCCAGCAGCCTTCTACAATAGGCAGAAAAATCATGAAGATAGTTTGACTGGAGAGATGACAAATAAGTGCCATTTTAGTTTATAAGGAGAATTAAATTTTTGTGAACTAAACATTCTAATTGGTATCTTAAAATTTTTCATTAAAAAACAATCCTGGTTCATTGAGTTTACTTATAAACTTTGGCTGTAGTTTACACTTAGAACAAATGGCTTTAATTTCATTATACACTACCAAATCAACCAAGTCATTGTACACATAAACTTAACCTTCATGTCTTGCAAATATGTGTGTGTGTATTTTTTTCCTGGTGCTTTACTCTAATTTTTATTGTTTAAATTTTTTTCTTTATTGTTTCTCAGTAACTGAGTGTTCCCTAAACCAGACAGAGAAAAAAAAGGAAAGACATTCTCAATCATGGGACTGAGGCTGTTAGATCCCAGAAATTGTTTTCCAAAGAGTAAATCAGAGTACTTTTCCACTTGAATCACAGTACTTTTCCAGGACTAGCTATAGGATGATCTTGGTACAAATTTATTTGTCGTGACAGAATAGAGAAAATTTAGTGCTATTATTTTCCACAAACGCTTTTGAACACTTTTGCAAGAATATCAAAACGCTAGGTGAACATTGTTTCACTTAACATGACCCAGTGTTAATAATTAAACAGGGCCAAGCATTCTGTAAATATTTAAAGCCCTACTAATATACACTTGGCATCATCTATGAAAAATTCGGGTACCTGCCACACATTTGGAATTCAGGTGTGAATTATAAAGTGCTCAACAAATTTAAAATAACAGAAGGCAAGCCACGGTCACTGCAGGCAGGAGCACTAAGGGTAAGGAGAAGGGCTAATTGACGTCCTAACAACAAATGAGGAAGCAGGAAACCCATAAAAACGGGTCACAAGCATATAAAACCCCAGCATTCATTTTTTATAGAAGCACTGAATATTAAGTGTGCCACAGGCCCCAAGACATTAATGTAATACAACCCAACAGAAGGAGACAAAGTCGCTGCAATGCTCCCTGGAAAGGCAAAGGGATCAGGAACCAGGCACTTGGAAAGCCCCCTGATTAGCCAGGCCACTTGGAAAAGTCATTTAATCTCTCAAAGCTGCTCTTTATCTACAAATAAAAATAATAATTCTGTCATTGCCTACTCTACAGGGTCATGGTGGGGATCAAAAGTAAAAAAGCTGCTGCATAGAATCACTGACTGGATTTCACACCTTGTTCCCTCCTCTATCTTTTCTTGGCTTCCAGCACCCCACACACCGTCCTGTTTCCCTCTAATGCATTGGCTATTCCTGCTCATACTGCTATGCAGGTTCACTCTTTGATCCCCAAATTTTGGAGTACCCTAGACTTCAGTCCTTATCCTTTTTCTCTGGTCTATCTGTAGTCTCTCTTTAGGTAATCTCAAGGTCCTATGTATGATTCCTTTTGCTGATCATTCCCTCATTTTTATCTCCAATTTTAATCTTCCTTCTGAATTTCAGACTTACATATGTAACTGTAAACTTGACGTCTTCACTTGATGCCCGATAGGCAGCTCAAATGTTTTATGGCCAAAATAGGCCTATTGATTCTCCACAATCCAACCTCTTATTTTCATCAATCTCATCCTCTCAATTGCTCAAGCCAAAAAAAAATCTAGGAGTTATCTTAGTTCTTCTCTGTCCTTCATCTCCCACATCCTATGCATCAGCAAGGACTGTCTCTGAAACAGATCTCAAATCTATCCATTTCTCTTCACCACTACTACCATTGCCCTTGTCCAAACCACCATCTTTGCTCATCTGAATGTCCACAGATGACTCTCAACTGGTCCTCATTTTCCTATTAGCCTAGGCAAACCTTTTTTTAACATTTATTATAGCCTTTATACAAACTTAATTTAGTGACATTGTATAAATAAACAATAAATATGTAAAATATAGTGTTTTTAATTTAAAAATCCACCAAACAATTAAACATACATGTGTATGTAAAAAAATTAAAAATCAATAAAGGCCTAGAAGGATACACACAAAATCTATGATACACTTAACTTCTTCAAAAAAAAAATTAGGATAAGGATGAAGGACAAAATGGACTTGACTTTAACACATAACATTCCCTTCTTTTAAAAAGCATAAGAACTTGGAGCAAACATGTCAGTATGTTAAATGTTGATTCTTGGTCAGATATTTTGATACTCTTCTCTGTAAACTTTTTCTGATTTTTTTCAAAATAAAAAAAGTAAACACAGAAAGGAGAAGATAGAAAACATAAAAAGGACAAGGGTAAAAGGAGGATAGAAAAAGTGTAAAAGGATAATATCCCTGAGCTAAAAAAAAAAGCATTAAAACTTTAAATATAAAATGTATAAATATATATTTTATATATATACATATACGTATATATATACACATATATACATATAAATATATATAAATTTATATGTGTATATATACATATAAATACATATATAAAATGTATAAAAATATAAAATATAAAATAAATATTTAATTTTTAAATAAAAATATAAATATTCTCCACATGTACAGGTGGATAAGTATTTCAATTTTTTGAAAGAGGAAAAAAAAGTCTTGCTCTATTACTAACTGAAATCTTTCTATGTGTCTCCGCACTGTATAAAATCTTGAAAGTATAAATCAAATCATATAATCTATTTAGAGTCTTCCAATGGTGCAACACATTTAGAATCAAATTCAAATTCTTTACCATAATACACAAAGTCCCACCAAATCTGACCTCTAACCATCTCTCCAACTTCCTCTGGCCCCACCATCATCTAGGGGCCAGCCATACCACCTGTCTGTCAATCACAAGTTCTTCCTCACGTGAAGCCCTTCACAGTGGCACCTCATCTACCTGGATTGCACTTCTCCCAGAACTGAACTTGACTGGAAACTTCTTGTCATATGAGTCTTCTCAAATAAGACTGCATCAAGGAGACTTCTCTTGACCAACTGATCTAAAGGAGCCCCCTAACACTCTCAATTATATCACCCCATTATAATTCTCTTCATAACACTGACCACCATCTGATATTTTACCATGTGTTTATTTATTGGTATTTCTTCATGCATCTTCTTCATCACCCATCCTTCTCCCAGAACATAAACTCTGTGATTGCAGAGGCTATGTTATATCCTCAGGACCAAGAACTATCATGATCCTCTATAAAGGGTATATTTGTCTCTAGTGCAGCATAACAAATTACCATAATCTTAGTGGCTCCAAACAGCAACCATTTATTAGTCCTGGTCCTTTAGGTCAGAAGTCCATTCACAGCTTGGCTAGGGTCTATGATCTGATGAGAGCACTGAAGGCTGAAATCAAGGTGTGGACTAGGCTAAGTTCTTATCTGGCGGCTCTGGAAAAGAATCTGCTTCCAAGCTCATTCAGAGTATTCGCAAAATCCAGCTTCATTATACTATAAAACTAAGATCTCCATTTCCTTACTGACTGTCAGCCAAGGGTTCCTAGAGGCCACCCACACTCCATATCATCTGGGCCCCTCCATCTTCAGGCTGGCAATTGTGTGGAAAAACCTTCTTATGCTTTCCAATCTGACTTCCTCTTCTATTAACAGCTAGAAAACTCTGTTTTCAAGGACTCTTATGACTCAACAGTGCCCACTTGGATAACTTCCCTATTTTAATGTCAATTGTGCCATATAAAAAAATCCAATCACAAGAGCAAAGTCCACTGTATTAGTCAGGGTTCTCTAGAGGGACAGAATAGGATAGATGTATTTATTTTATATTATTTTATTTTATTTTATTTTACTTTATTTTGAGATGGAGTCTCACTTCTTTGCCCAAGCTGAGTGTAATGGTGCGATCTCGGCTCACTGAAACCTCCGCCTCCCGGGTTCAAGCAATTCTCCTGCCCCAGCCTCCCAAGTAGCTGGGATTGCAGGCATGTGCCAGAATACAGAGCTAATTTTTGGATTTTTAGTAGAGACGGTGTTTCACCATGTTGGCCAGGCTGGTCTCGAACTCTTGACCTCAAGTGATCTGCCTGCCTCGGTTTCCCAAAGTACTGGGATTACAGGCATGAGCCACCACACCTGATAGGATAGATGTATTTAAAAAGGAGAGTTTATTCAGGAGTATTAACTTACACAGTCACAAGGTCCCACAATAGGCCATCTTCAAGCTGAGGAGCAAAAAAGTCAGTCCGAGTCCCAAAGCTGAAGAACTTGGGACTCTGATGTTCGAGGGCAGGAAACATCCAGCACAGGAGAAAGAGGTAGGCAGGGAGGCTAAGCCAGTCTGGTCTCTCATGTTCTTCTGCTTGCTTTTATTCTGATCATACTGGCAGCTGATTAGATGGTGCCCACACAGATTGAGAGTGGGTCTGCCTTTCCCAGTCCACTGACTCAAATGTTAATCTCCTTGGGCAACACCCTCACAGACACACCCAGGATCAATACTTTGCATTCTTCAATCCAATCAAGTTGACACTCAGTATTAACCATTACAATCCACCATATTCATTGTCCTGGGGATTATGAAAAATATGTGCAACAGTAAGCAGGAAATCTTAGGGCTTGTTTTAGAATGGCCTTTATCTATCTGCCTAAAAGAGAAGGTATTTTAGGCCTGACGCAGTGGCTCACACCTGTAATCCCAGCACTTTGGGAGGCTGAGGTGGGTGGATCACCTGAGGCCAGGAGTTCGTGACCAGCCTGGCCAACATGGTGAAACCCCGCCTCTGCTAAAAAAAATACAAAAATTAGCCAGGCGTGGTAGCACGCACCTGTAATCCCAGCTACTCAGGAGGCTGAGGCAGGAGAATTGCTTGAACCCGGGAGGCGGAGGTTGCAGTGAGCCGAGATGGCGCCACTGCACTCCAGCCTGGGTGACAGAGAGACTGTCTTAAAAAAAAAAAAAAAAGAAAGAAAGAGAGAGAGAGAGGGTATTTTATAAACATTGGGGAATGAAAAAAGAATGAGTAACAAAAGTAGTTGTCTAAAATCACACATAATCTCACAAATGTTGGCATTAAAGTAATTTAATTCATAAAGAAGTCCTGTGACATCATGAAAAGCTTAAAGTAGGTCTGATTTGCCATGGTTAAGAAGAAAGTCCACAGAAGCAAGAATAGTTGGGAGTGAGGGGGTAGCTCAGAAATATAAACCCTGTTAGCTAATGCAGGCGGTTTAAAATAACAACAACACAGACTAATTGGTACGGTTTGGTTTTCATTTGACTCAGCTACTTACGAGCTCTGACGTTGAGCAATTTATTTATATATCTAGTTCAGATTTCTTACTTTTTTTTTTTTTTTTTTTTTTTTTTTTGAGACGGAGTCTCGCTCAGTCACCCGGGCTGGAGTGCAGTGGCGCGATCTCCACTCACTACAAGCTCCGCCTCCCTGGTTCACACCATTCTCCCGCCTCAGCCTCCCGAGTAGCTGGGACTACAGGCGCCCGCCACTACGCCTGGCTAATTTTTTGTATTTTTAGTAGAGACGGGGTTTCATCGTGTTAGCCAGGATGGTCTCGATCTCCTGACCTCGTGATCCGGCCGACTCGGCTTCCCAAAGTGCTGGGATTACAGGTGTGAGCCACCGCGCCCGGCCCGGATTTCTTCCTTCTTAAATGGGCAACCACTCCACAGGTGGTTGTGTGATTTAAATTATTGGATGCATGTTCATTATCTACTACATTATCCTGAGCATCGTAACTACTTGAAAATTGTCATCCATCACTCTGCAAAAATCAGTTATTTTGAATGACAATTCCCAGGTTTGCTTCACCCAGGCAGTCTTTCAGTGGATTTTTGCAGGGTAAGAGTGAAGAGGGTTGTGGTATATTCTAATGTCAGAAAATTAGTCAGAAATATATATTTCTGAATTGAAACTTATTAAATTAAATAATTCTTGGTGTATTACTTAAGAGCTATATTTCTTTCATTCTAAAAGAAAATAGCCTTATTGGGTTCCACAGAAAATACATATATTCTTAGAATTTGAATTGCCTGCTTTACTGACCATGAATATGATGGATTCTGCTCTTGTGATTAGATTTTTTTATATGGCACAGTTGACCTTAAAATATGGAAATTATCCAAGTGGGTCCTGTTGAGTCACATGAGTCCTCTGAAAATAGAGTTTTCCAGCTGGTAATAGAAGAGAAATATATATTTCTGACTAATTTTCCAACATTGGAACATACCACTGACCCTTTTCACTCTTACCCCACAAAAATCCACTAAAAGACTTTGCCTGGATGAAGCAAATCTGAGAATTGTCATTTGAAATAGCTGATATATATATATGTTTTTATATATATATAATATATATGTAATAATTATATATTTATAATATATATAATTAATATCTATAATCATATAATATGTAATATATGATTATAGATATTAATTATATAATATATGGCCTATATATATGTATATATATAATATCAATATTCTTCTTGCAAATGACCTGGACAACTTTCTGAACCTCAATTTCTAGGAAGTTGCCATACTGAAGACTAACAAATTCAGTGTAGTCAGCTTTCCTTTCACTGCTGGAAAGAAATTCTTATTTATTTAGCTAAGTATCATGCAAAGAAATTGAAGAAAGTTTAATGAACATATTTTATCAAAAATACCTATCTTTAAATACTGCAATCTCAGCACAGCAAAGAGCTCCTAACCAAAGAGGCAACAGTGCAGTGGCAGTAAATCCCAGCTCTGCCACTTAATAGCTCTTTGGCACTGGACAAGTTAACATAATTTCTCTGTGCTTCAATGTTCTCATCTGCAAAGTGGAAACAGTAGTTAATCATACGGCTGATGTAAACACCAAATAATTCAGTATAAATAAAATATTTAGAACATTGTCTGGCATAGAGTAAATGCCATAAATATTTACTGACTAAAATTAGGACTTTAAGGAACATAGAACCTGGCTGAGGGAACAAGGTACCTGCATCTCATGCTCATTCAGTGAACACTCCTAATTCATAGATGGCACTATTTAAGTTGCTGTTTTCTCCACCACCACCACCACCCCATCTTTTTTTTTCAGATGAGCTGCTGTATCAATTCAGATTTTCTGAGAGGTAGGCACCAAAAAAGGATTAGATAAACAAGAGATTTGATGGGGAAAACACATATGAAAGATAAAGAAAAAGGGAGCAGGAGTGATAAGGAAGAGCTTTCAGATCATAACACAGATTGGATACTTATGCAAGGAGAGGGAAAAAGAAGGATTGGCCAGGAAAAGCTCAGACTACAGTGAAGTTCTAAGAAAATCTCAGCCAAACCAATAAGGAGTCAACAAGCAAACACAACACTGCCTGTTAGTGGAATCCCACATTGGGTAGAGAAGGAATGGACCCAGTGCCCCTGCCATACCCAGATGTTGGCTAGAAGAGTCTAGATGATGCACAGCATTGGCAGTTTCAAATGTGAAAGTCTAACAGCTGCCATCAGCTGTGCTTCCCACAAAAGGTCCTCTTAAAAGGGAGTGGCACACTTCTATGGTTGCTACAGCCCCTGTGATTGCATTTATGCAGGTGAAATGCACACATAACATGATGTCCACTGACCTTTTTTGTTAGGCCATCATTTAAACACCATTTCTGGGAGGTGGGCACCTGGCAGGTATCACTGAACACCCTAATGTCTTTGGGGTATCAGCCAGGAGGAAGCAGCTGAGGCTACTGTTGTCTCTCTGATGGGATCTACCTATGGGGAAGACTGATGCATTACTGGTTAAATGTATCTATGGACTGATGACTTGAACGTTTCCCAAGTTTGGCATTTGCTGATCATGGAGTCCAGTACTGAGCAGCCTTCTTTTACATGAAGGCCAATACAGGAATAATATGTATGGATACATACATGTACACATAGGGGTGTATGTGTGTGTGTATTACTTAGAGGCTATATTTCTTTCATTCAAAAAGAAAATAGACTTACTGGGTTTCATAGGAAATATATACATCCTTGGAACTTAAATTGCCTGCTTTATTGAATAGAAGAATGCCATTAAGAAAGTTGGCACTGCTTTTAAGCCACCAAAATGATTACATCTAGAATTATTTGAAAAACATCAAGAATAAGGCAACTTTCTAAGTTTCTCATCCTGAAATTAGATCACAGGCCACATTTCCAAGCTCAACAGCCCCAGCTGGCTCTCTGGCCTGTGTGTGGACCACATCTCCATAGTATACCTGGTGCTATGAGGAGACCAGGGGCACAGAACAAAAAGACTAAAGGGGCACAGAACAAAAAGACTAAGTGCCATGGCTTGGGAGGACACTGCCTAGTGCACTAAGCTGACAAGGACAAAAGTGCTATAGAGGTGTGTGAAGGCACTAGGCAAATTCAGAGGAGTGAGCCTCAACTCATCGCTATGGGAAGAATAGTGAATAGCTGGGAACTCCAGGTAGGAAGCTGTGCCTTAACGGTGCTGCTGCACACACCTGACATCCAGCTTTTTCCTCATCCTATTCCACATCTTTGCTTCTAGTTTAACCTTGACTCTCCAAGCGCAGATGAGCTTAGTGTGACCCTTGCCACCCCAGTCCCTATCATTTATTTATTCACCAATTTCTTAATCAAGGACATATTGAATACAAAGTGCATTTAGACTACAGTTTGTACTGATCCAAGGTCCCATACACAATATATATCTATATTGTTATATTAATTTGCAGTATTAACTCAAATCACTTAGGGAATAAATAAAATTCCAGCAGTTATAAATTAGCCAGTTTCTCATCTATATTTTGCACAGATGGCATGAAAATTTGAAGGATTGTATTAGTCCATTTTCACACTGCTGATAAATACATACTCAAGACTGGGCAATTTGGGGGAGGCCTCACAATCATGGCAGAAGTTGAGGAGGACCACGTCACATCTTATATGGATGGCGGCAGGCAAAGAGAGAGCTTGTGCAGGGAGACTCCTGTTTTTAAAACCATCAGATCTCATGAGATCCATTCACTGTAATGAGAACAGCACGGGAAAGACCCGGCCCAATGATTCAATTATCTCCCACTGGGTCCCTCGCACAACATGTGGGAATTATGGAAGCTACTAGATGAGATTTGGCTGAGGACACAGATCCTAACTATATCAACGATTATGAGGTTTGCTGCCAGAATATCAGCACTTACTATGTGTGACCTGAACAAATTTCTGAAACTCATTTTCCTTGCCATAATCTGGAAAATAGAGATAACAATACTTATCTTGCAAAGTACGCATTGCATTTCATATGAAAAGAGCAAAGTACAGTGATCGGAATAACATAAAATGAAAGGTAGAAAATAAACTAAGATGTGTAAAAAGGAAATTTAGATTTTTGAAAATAATTTAGAAGTGGGACAAAAGCTCCTAAACAAGAAAAAAATCAGGAATCCCAAAGAAAAAGTATAATAGATTTGAATACATAAAATAACCTCTATGTGATAAAATACAGCATAAACAAACACAACTGGGCATATAATAGGCCAAGAAAATATAGTTGCCATGAATATAATGAAGATTAATAGCGATTTTTCAAAAGTTTCTGCAAATTAATAAGAAAAATACAACCCCAGAGAAAAATGACGAAATATTATATATCAGCAATTCACAGAATTATAAATAGCCAATAAAGACCGGAAAACATTCTCAGCGTAGCTGCTTCTTAAGTAACACAAATTAAAACAAATAAGTGATTCTATTGTTTTTACTCACCATATGAACACAACAATGTAAATATTTATAACAACCCTTATAGGTAAATATATGGGCAAATGGATGCTTTCATATACTTCTTAAGAGAACATTAAGTCAAGGTGCCTGCTGGTGTAGTAAGCTTCGCTATTATGATGCTTGGTTACAAAAAATGGGGGAAAGATAATTTGAACCAATTTAAGGTAAAAAGAAGAAAATTATTACTGTTTACTACTATCATCATAAAGAGATTGAGATATTTCCTGAATCTTAACATTGCTCATGTAGTTTGACTGCAGGAGCACTGAGAACCAGGCACTGAAATTCCATTTGGACTTATCTTGGGGGATAAGTCCATCATCTCTGGGTATGGCTTCATACTTCTCTATCTTGGTGCCAGCTAACTTTGTCCTTTTGGTGAAAAACAGCAACCAACAAATTCTGAGTTTTAAGTCCTTAATAGCTTCAACCATCAGAAAATTATTGATTCAAGTCACGTTTCCCATGCCCAAAAATTCCAAGAAAGTCAGTCTCTGGCCCTGACTAGATCCAATGAACATTCCTGGACCAATAATTGATGACCTCAGAGATGAGGTTCTATGATTAGCCCAGCTTGATTCTGGAACCCCTCCTGACGCAATCGTTGCATCAGAAGATGAGTTCACATTAACTTGGCTGCTCTCAGCAGAAGGATGAGGGAAGTCATAATTCCCAGAGGAAGGGACTGTTATTCCCAGAAGAAAAATATGCTAGCCAGATACAAAAGAGCTTAAAATGTACAGGCACTCAGTATCCTTTTTAATAAATTAGATAATTAAAAGATAAATTGGTATAATCAATTAATTGGAAGAGGAATTTAGCAATATCTATCAAGACTTTATATAATCTTATGTCCACTAATTCCACTTTTGGTCCTGTATCATAAAACTAACATACATACACAAAAAGTATTAATTTATTAACTTGTTCATCAAATATTTAGTGCATAGTGTGTGCTTACTATTCGAACAGCTGGAATAATAGTAATAAAAAAGATACAATTTTTCTATATTTACATTTGAGTGGAGAACAGAAATTACAAATAAGTGACTGGCACATAACAAACTTTTGTTATTAAGCATTCTGTCCAATTTCAATGTCTAGATGTCATAAACTTACAATATAAATGTATCTTTTGTTTATGATCAGGAGTTTTCAATATTTCAAATCTCCATCTATGATATGTACACTGGCAATTGCAAATGGTGTCATGTTATGTCTAATTTTTACAGAATTGTACACTTTACAAAAAGTTTCCAGTGTTCACATCTACTATCTCATTTCTCTCATGCATCAACACTCTAAATTAGATAAAGGCAGTATTTTTATTGGTTTATCATTGAATCACTTCTCCAGAGCCAAGCAAAATGCAAGGTAAGCACCAAATAAGAATTTGTTAAGGAATCAAAATTAAGAGGCATGGCTAAAACACAGAGGTGCTTAGGTAACATAGCAAGTTATATCTTTGCAGCTGCCATTCCTTCTAGGTTTAAGGACCTTGAAATTGGTTTGGTTTTTAAAAGAAATAATTAAGTATTTTGTTCATGGTATATTCACAAAACAAGAATTGCTCTTGTAAAACTTGGAACAAATAGCAACTGGAATTCAACGTATGGAGCATAGAAAGAAGTTTTGGTAACACCCAGATTTGAGCCTCAGGAGAAATCTAAGACTCATGTTTTAATTTTAATCACATATGTGTGACCTGGACAAGTTATTCTGCCTCTACAAAATGAAGTGATTGTTTCAATTGAATAATTTCTTCTGGCTACAAAATGTGATGATATGTCTACTTTTTCAGCCATGCCTGTTCCGTAACTGTGGACCTCAATGGTTGTGTTTTAGTTGACTCTGAAGACGAGGAAATGCACTGTAAAACAAAACCATTTCAGGCAGCTATGTGTGCAAATGAGTGTTTTAGGCTCCACAAATGAGGTTGCAAACCTAATTATGACAAAGAACAAGCATTAGTTCTGTTACTTAGTTAAATGAGTCAACAGAAGAGAGTTTAAGCCCATTCTCTTTCTTAGAGAAGTCTCATCAAATGCCATGACTTTGCAGATACCTAGGTAAATGCATTGAATGGGAACTACTGAAAAAGAAAGTCTGCTCTTAGGCAATCACTTTGGGCTGAAAATCTAATGACAGAAGTAGTCCTTAGACAGGGTATAACATGATTAGTTATATCCTTCTTAACTACAAAGAATAACAAGCACACATAGTCCCTCACCTAATTTTCATGGCAGGTTCCTGTGGTGGGATATAAATGGGTTTTGGAATGCCATGAACTCAGGTTGAAAATTCTAGCCTTTGCCCTGAATGACATTGGCTAAGCTATAAAACTCCCTTAATCTCAAATTTCTAATCTACAAAATTAGGATAATAATATTTACATTCTGAGATTTAAGTCACAAATGTATTTAAGCACCTGGTTGAGTCCTGTGACACCAAATAGATGATGAATAAACATTGACATATCACAGTTTGTTCAACCATTCATCTATTAAAAGACATCTGGGTTGTTTCCAGTTCTGCCTATTATAAATAAAACTTCTTTGAATATTTTTGTACAAGTTTCTGTAAAAATAAGCTTTCATTTCCCTGAATAAATCCCTCAAAGTGGAATTGCTGAATGGTATGATAGCTGCATATTTAGTTTATAAAGAAATTGCCAACCTCTTTTCAAGAGTGACTGTGCCACTTTACATACCACCAGCAACACAAATGAGATCCACTCTCTCCACATTCTCAACAGTATTTGGTATTGTCATAATTTTTATTTGTGCCATTCTGATAGGTATGTAGTGATAACTCATCATGGCTTCAATTTTTATTTTGCTATTTGCTAATCAGGTTGTTTGTTTTGAGAGTTCTTTATGTATTTTATATGCTACCCCTTTGTCAGGCAAGTGGTTTCCAAATATTGGGTCTCCAGCTTGTATCTTGTCTTTTCATTCCCTTAGCAGTGTCATTCTGAAGGCAAAAGTTTTTAATTTTGGTGAAGTCCAATTTATTCATTTTCTTCTTTTATGAATCTTACTAATAATGTTATATCTAAGAACCCTTCACGCAAGACTAGGTCACAGAGCTTCTCTCCTATGTTCTCTTCTAAAAGATTATAGTTTTATGTTTTATGTTTAAATACATAATTCATTTTACATTTTTGTATAACATGTGAAGTTTAGGTTGAGGTTCATTTTTATTGCCTATAAATTACAATTGCTTTAGCACCATTTGTTGAAAAAGCTATAATTCCTCCTATGAATTGCTTTTCCATCTTTGTCAAAAATTGCCAAGACCATACACTGGGGAAAGGACAATCTCTTCAATAAATGGTGCGAGGGAAATTAAATATCCATATGCAGAAGAATGAAACTAGACCCCCATTTTGAACTAAATGTAAGACCCAATATAATAAAACTATTAAAATAAAACAGGGAAATGCTTCAGAAAATTGGTCTGGGAAGATATTTTATGAATAAAACCTGAAAAGCACAGGCAACAAAAACAAAAATAGACAGATGGGATGAAATCAAACTAAAAACCTGCCCACCAAAGGAAATAATCAGCAGAGTGAAAAGACAATCTACAGAATGAGATAAAATATTTGCAAACTACTTATCCTACAAGGGATTAATATTCAGAATATACAAGGAACTCAAACATCTCAACTACAAAAAAAATTTAATTAAAAAATTTAAAAATAATAAAAATCATTTGGGCATATTTATGTAGTCCCTTTGTTTTCATTCTCTATTCTGTCCTTTTGATTTATATGTCTATCCTTCTGCCAATAACATGCAGTCTTGGTTACTATAGCTACATAAGTCTTGAACTTGGGCAGAGTGACTCCTCACACTACATTCTTTTTCACAATTGTTCTAGCTATTCTAGTTTCCTTGCCTTTCCATACTACTGTTAGAATAATCTTGTCTGCATGCATAAAAAATATAGCTGGAATTTTGATGAGAATCTTATTAAATCTGTTTATCAGTCTGGGGAGAATTGACATTTTTATTATGTTGAGTCTTCCAATCCATAAACATAGTACACCTCTTCATTTATTTAGAAATTCTTTGATTTCTTTCATCAGTATTTTGTAGTTTTCAGCTTGCAATTCCTGTACATATTTTTTATATTTACACCTCAGTACTTAATTTTTGGAGGAATTGTAAATGGTATCATACTTTTAATTTTGATGTCTGTGTTTTCATTGCTGGCATATAGAAATGCAATTAATTTTTGCATGTTTATCTGGTATCCAGTGATCTTTCTGAACTTATGAGTTCTGGGAGAGTTATTAAAATACATTCTTTCAGATTTTCTATGTAGACAACCATGTCTTCTACAAATAGTTAAAGTAGTATTTCTTCTTTTTGATGTGTGTGTCTTTCTTTTCTTGCCTTAATTGCGACAACTAGAAAGAACTGCAGCATTACGTAGAATAAGAATTATGAAAGCTGACATCATGTCTTTTTCTCAATCTAAGGGGAAAGCATACAGTAATTCATCACTAAGTATAATGCTTCTCAATTTAAGGGGAAAGCATTCAGTAATTCATCACTAAGTATAATGCTAAGCTGTAGATATTTTACATTCTTTTACTCAAGCTGAGAAAGTTATCCTGTACTTCTATTTTTTATGATAGCTTTATAATAAATACATGCTGAATTCTGTCAAATGTTTTTTGTTTTATTTTGTTTTCTTTGCATCAACTAACATGATTGTGTGTTTTTTTCTTTCTTTCCTCTGGCAATATGGTGGGTTACACTGGCTGGTTTTTCAATATTGAACCAGACTTGCATCCTTGGAATAAATCTATTTTGGTCATGATGTATAATTATTTTATTTTTATATATTATTGAATTATATTTGTTAATGTTTTATAAAATATTTTTGTGTTTATATTCATGAGGGATATTTACCTATAGTTTTATTTATTCTGTACTTCTTTTGAGTTTTCATTTCAAAATACAATTAGCCTCATAAGTTTAATTAGGAAGTAGTTCTAGTTTGTTTTCTAGAGAGACTAGACTGCACTGAATTGGTATTAGTTCTTCTTCAAATATTTGGTAGAATTCTCCGGTAAAATCATCTGGGACTGGATACTTCTTTTTTGGGAAATGTATTAGTCTATTCTCACACTGCTATAGAGAAGTACCTGAGACTGGTAATTCATGAAGAAAAGAGGTTTAATTGACTCACAATTCCATAGGCTGTACAGGACGCATGGCTTGAAGACCTAAGGAAACTTACAAGTATGGTGGAAGGCAAGGGGAAGAAATACATCCTCACACGTAGGAGCAGGAGGAAGAGAGAGCGAGAGAAGGGGGAAGTGTTACACATTTTCAAACAACCAGATCTCATGAGAACTCACTATCATGAGAACAGCAAGGGGGAAATCCTCCCCTCCCCATGATCTAATAGACTCCCACCCGGTTCCTCCCCCAACATCAGGGATTACAATTCAATGAGATTTGGGTGGGGATCAAAGAGTTTTAAAGTTACAAATTCAATTTTTATGAGTTGTTGGGCTATAAAAATTATCTATTTCTTATTGTGTTGAGAGTTTGCTTTTTGAGGAATTGGTTCATTTTATTTGTTATCAAATGTTTGTATGTGGAGTTGTTCGAATATTCACTTATTATCTAATGTCTTTGGGGTTTGTGGTGATATCAGTTGTTTCATTTTTTTATATTGGTAAATTGCATCTTCTCTTTCTTTTCCTTGTCACTCTTGCTAGAAATTTCCAAGAACCAACTGTTTTTCTCTTTTTCTATTTTTAATTTTAATTTCTACTCTTATCTTTATTATTTCCTTTCTTTTGCCTGCTTTATTTATTCTTCTTTTAGTTTCTTGAGGTGGAAGCTAAGACTGTTAATTTGAAATGTGTCCTGCGTTCCAATGTAAGCATTTAGTGCTATAAATTTTTCTCTCAGTACTGCTTTAGCTGCATCCCACAAATTCTGACATGTATTATTCCCATTTTCATTCAGTTCAATGTATTTTTTTATTTCCCTTGAGAGTTCTTCTTTGACTCAAAGGTTATTTAGAAGTAAATTGTCTAGTTTTTAAGTGATTGGAGGTTTTACTGTTATTTTTTTAAATAATTTCTAGTTTGATTTCACTATAGTCAGAGAACATGCTCTGGATGATTTTAATTGTTATAAGTTTGTTGTTGTTCTTTTTATGACTCAGAATATGATTTAACTTGGCATATGTTCCATAGGTGCTTGAAAAAAATTTGTATTCTGTTGTTGATTGAGTGTTCTGTAACTACTGATTATATCCTGTTGTCGATTGAGTGTTCTGTAACTACTGATTACATCCTGTTGTGATATGAATATTAGATCTTTTGATATAGTCACATAAGTCCTGAGTATCTGTTCAGTTTTTAAGTTTATTTTCTATTGTTCAGATTGGATAATTTCTATTATTCTTTCTTTCAGTTTACTGATTCTTTTCTGTTCCTTCCATTCAGCTGTTGAGTCCATCCACTGAATTTTTTTATTTGTTATTGCATTTTCTGTTCTAAAATCTGAGTTTATTTACAGCTTCTACTTCTTTGCTGAAACTACTTTTTTTCATTTGTTTCAAGCATGTTATAATTGCTTATTGAAGCATCTTTATAATAGCTGCTTTAACTTTCTTTTTCAGATAAATGGGACAGGAAAGATAATCAGTACACTGAAAGTGAGAACAATGAAAATTATGCAATCTTAACATACTGAAAAAAAGAGAGACTTGGGGACCTTTATGACCAAAATAAAAGCTCTAACATTCATGTCATTGGAATATGGGAGGGAGAAAAAAGGGAAAGATGAAAAAATAATGGTTGAAAACTCCTCAAATCTTAACATCTCTGTCATCTCAGTGTTGGCATTCGTTATTATTCATTCAAGAGAGATCGTCCTGGTTCTTGGTTTGATGAATCATTTTTGACTGGAACCTGAACATTTTGGGTATTTTGTTAACAAACTCCAGATTTTATTTTAACTTTATACTTTTGTTAGCTATCTATGATATCACTCTGGCAACAGCAGAAGGGGATATTGACTCATTACTTCCAGGTAGAGACAGAAGTCCAGGTTCCTCACTTGGCCCCTGTTGATACCTGAGAACAGGGGGCTCCATGTCACTACTGAGAGGAAGTGGGGGTCTCAGCTCCCCACTAGTCCTCCCCTGATACCACCCTGGATAAAAGTGCAAATGACTCATTACTGCTCCCCACATGTCCTCCAATGTCACTACAGGGATTGTATGGCCTCATTACCACTGAACACTAGCAAAAGTCCAGACTCTCCATTAGGTATCTTCTGACATCGGCTCAGTAGTGTGAAGGAGTAGAACCTAATTACTGCAGGGTGCAGGTGGAAGTCCAGGTTTACATGTGGTCTCCACTGACATTGTGAGTGGGGGTCTTCATTATTTCTCGGCAAGAATGAAAGTACTAGTTTTCTACTCGGCCTCCTCTAACACCATCCAGCACCATCTAACACCATCCAGGTATGTTTAGGGTGTTGGGGGGAAACACTTTGTTACAGCCTAGCAAGGGTGGAGCTCTAGGCTACCCACTTGGTCTTTGCTGGCATAGCTAATAGCCAGGCCACATTTTTTTTTTCTGTAGTATTTGGCTGGAATAGAATGGTTATTTTCTAAAGCTTCTGTGCTGCTAGACTGCCCTTTTCCTGTTTTGTTTGTTTGTTTGTTTGACTACAGAGAGCAGGCTTTTGTTGGGGCTTTGTTTGCTGTTTGAACATGTTAGCATTTACAGAGTTTTAGTTTCTCCACCTCCAATTCTGGGATATACAAGGCAAAAAGGAAACCAAAGGGCCTTACTGTCCCTTGGGTTCCAAGATGCCTAGACAGTTATCCTTCTTTTCTTTACCTTTTGGACTTTTAGATTTTTGTTTTGTATATAATATTCAGGGTTATTCATTGTCCTTAGTGGGAGGAAGAGAGGCATATAATCTACTCTATCTTCAAGGAGGCAGAGGTTCTAAACATTTATTCTTAATAACATCTTATTACAAAAACACATTTAAATGGCATTGAATGAAATGTTAAAGTAGAATAAAGACTTCCTATAATGTTTAGTAATCTTATTATTGTTATTCCTTACAAGATTAAGATTTGTAGGTGAGTATTGGCCACATTCTTAGCAAAGGCATGTGTATGTATACTCACCTATTTAATTTAAAGGTATTTGTGGTAGGCAGATTGATAACTACGAATATGTGGTTTGATGCTGCTAAGTAAACCAGCCTTCCTCAAATAAATTCTCTCTCCGGCTAGTGTATAGCATTACCAGGCTTAAGCTTTATCCCTTTAACGGGTGTCTATAATACCTGCTGAAATATAATATCCATGGAAAATATATGGTACTACTCTAGAGCCCAATTGTGCTGCATGCTTCCAACCCTCACCAATAGAAAGGAATTAGATACTTAACAGAACCAAACAAATATGAGGACAGCTCCCCAGAACTCCCAAGTATATTCTTTTAGACATAGACACACAGTCATGTACTCACGTACATACCTCTCTGCAACACATAAGTACCTATGTATCTTAAACAACCAAATGGACAAAGAAGATCCAATTTAATCAGCACTTTAGATTATAACTAATATTTATTGACAACTGTTTTGTGTGTTGAATAGGTTACAAGTTGGGTGTAACATGTCTTCCCACTCACTTGAAGAGAGAGAATCTGATTTTCTCTTGTGTCTTTCAGTCATTCGGGAGCTAAGCTCAAAAAGTATTTATTAAGCACTTAGTGTGTAACAGACACCATGTTACTAGGGATAAGCATGTATAAGTCACTTCTTTATACTTTCTCTTATTTGATGACTCTTATACCAAAAATTTGTTTCTGTGAAATTGGCTTTCTTAATCATAAATTTGTAACATGTTTTAGAAACTGCTTTCCCATACATCCACCCATTAATTCTTAAAATAAGGTAGAAAGCTCTATTATTTCTTATATTTAACAAATTAGGGCAGTGAGGTCAAGAAATTTCAGTGTCCTTCCCACCACCACACAACTAGAACCGCAGTGATGTTGTAAATAGTGATCTTCTGGCCCTCCAAGCCCAGAACACTTTCATATCACACCTAGATGCTGCTCACTTTCTGAGAGCTGTTTCCCCCAATGATCTGACCATCTTTGGTTAAGATCCTACCTTGTGATTGTATTCATTTTCCCAAATCGTACTACTAAACCAATAATTCCAGGAGGATGAAGCTCTTGTTATGATTCATTATACTTTTATACATCTGTCCTTGTTGGCCTTCCCTTATTATTTGTTAATTTCAAAATGGCTGCAATGGATCCAGACTCTGAAAAAGAAATAATCCTTGATGCTCTTCCTTGTTATCAATCGACCTGCCTCTGCCTCTTCCTAGCTCTGTGGTCTCAGCGAAATTAATAATATTCTCTTAGTTGAGGTTTCTTATTTTATTCTATTATTATTATTTTTATTATACTTAAAGTTCTAGGATACATGTGCAGAACGTGCAGGTTTGTTACATAGATATACACGTGTCATGGTGGTTTGCTTCACCCATCAACCTGTCATCTACCTTAGGTATTTCTCCTAATGCTATCCCTCCCCTAGCCCCCAACCCCCCAACAGGCCCCGGTGTGTGATGTTCCCCTCCCTGTGTCCATGTGTTGAGGTTTCTTATTTGTAATATGGGTGTAATAATGCTTACCTCTCAGGGCTGTTGAAAATATAGAGAATACTCAATGGATTGTGCAAAACTCCTAGGACAGTGTTTGGCAGAGAGCAGGCCCTCCTCTCCTTCCTACTGTATAGCAAACGTCTTGAGAATAGGAACATGTCCACACAGTGTTTTGTACTTAACAGGCATTGGAAACAGATTTGCTGAATGAATGGATAAACAAATATAATACTACAAAAGGATTTTTAATTATTAGTATTACAAAATAACTTTACATACAGCAAGTTGATAATTTTGGCATTCAGTCTTGTAGTACAGTCTACAAGATATATATATACACACCATATATATATACACATATATATACACCATATATATACATATATATATACACCATATATATATACATATATATACCATATATATACATCTATATACACATATATATACCAGTATATACACTACATACACTATACATATCTTGTAGACTAAAATGGAATATATGATCATTAATAACACTAAATCTTTTCACTTTAACATGTTTGCCCTATTGTTTATTTAATCTCTGATGTCTGTACCAGCTCCCTGCTACCTGGCTTTATCCTTTCCTGTGAACTAGTCATTCACTCATGCATGCAATTAACATTTGCTGACCATTTACTGTCTACCACAAACCAGGGTGCATGATTCATAAGACTCCTCTGTCTCTGCCTCCAAAAGATTTATACACTATGAAAAAAATGCATAAACAATTTATAATTAATAGAGGTGTTATGATAGAAGTACAAAAAAGTGCTATGGTTGTAAGAATGATTCATTTTGCCTAGGGAGTTTGCTTAACAGAGCTTACATGCTAGAAAGTGATTTTTCTCTTTGTAAACTAAATTGACTTACTGGTAATAAAAATAGCTTCCATTTGTCTAGTACTTTAAAAGTGCTTTCACATCCATTTCTTCTTTTAATCCTCATAATGAATGCGCTATAGTGTAATGGTTTTCTTTAAGATATATTTGCAAAAAAAAAAAGGATGTTATGAGGCCAGCTGATATGCAACATTGAAATGCATTTGAAATCTCATAGGTAGAAGATAGAAGCCAGAACTGGAACCAGTGTTCAATTGGAACATTATGGGAATCATTCCAAGAATTTTTGCTATTTTGCTAATAGCAAAGACCAGTTTCTTCACTTCATCCTCAATGTCATCTCCTCATTTCAAGCCTGACCTACCATCTCGCTTTTGGGTTATTCCGACAGCCTTCTGACTGGATTCTCTGATTTGTATCTCATCTCCCTCCAAACCATTTGCCATATTGGCCACAAAATAATTTTTAATACAAATTGGACCACATCATTCTCCCATTGAAAGCTGTTTTATGCTATAGAGCTTCACACTCCCTATAGAGTTAAGTCCAAATGCTTTCGCATGTTTATAAAACTCTCCATCATCTAAAGCTGTCAACTTCTTCAAACTTGTTATTGGTCACTTTCTTCAAACTATACTTACTGATTTTATTCCAAGCCACCATACCATCTCCATTTTTGTGCCTTTATAGATGCAATCTTTGGCCTAGAATGCTTTTAGCTCTCCACCATTCTGTCTGGTACAACGATGGCAGACATACAAAGTGTGGTGATTTTCTTGTTTATAACTAGACATACTTAACAACAATAGCAGAATCTTCACAACATAATTTTCGTTCTTGCTTTTTTTCCCTCTTATTTTATTACTACATAAAATAGAGTTCGGGAACCATTAGTCTAGCTTTTTCTCTTAAAATCTCAGGGAAAGATTATTATGTTTTTATTGCATATTAAAGATTCATGACATTTATATTCATTTAACATAGAACTAAAATATCTTCTATTGTGAGCATATTTTGTGCTACATGCTAAGTAACTAGCTGGGGATAAGTCAAACAGGGCATATCTGAGTGTATCATGGATCTCATATTCAAATGAAATAGACAATAAAATAAATAAATGAATTAAATCTTACATATTGGTGAGCAATGCTTCTGAGGAAATAAAAGATGACCTGAGAAGGAGGACACTTTAGAGTGGACAGCCCATGAAGGTTTCTAGGAGGAAATATATCTTAGATGAAGTTTGAAAGATGAGGAGCCAGCCGTGCAGTTGGGAGAAGAGTCAGCTGGGCCAAGGCAGCAGCAAGCACAGAAACTCTAAGTCAGAACAAAGTTTAGAGTGTTTGAAGACTGAACGACCAGGATAGTTGAGCATGGCGTGTGAGGGGTTGAGGTGATGGTAGAAGACACAGGGCCTTGTAGGCTAGGCCAAGGAAACCACTGGATAACTTTAAAAAAATAAATGATGAACTGGATGCAACACTGGCTACTGGGTAAAGAATGAATTATAAGAGAGCAGGAGTGGAAACAAGGGAACGAGTTAGGAGGTTATAGTAAGGTTCTGTCAAGAGATATCGATGGATGGGACTACAGTGGTGGCAGTGGCAATAGAAAGAAATGGATGGATTTGAGATACACTTTGGAGATAAAACGAACAACATCATTTTGGAAGGTAAGGAAGACAAATATAATATGTGTCCTAGCTCTCCGGCATGAAGCCACTGGGTAAACGGTGAACCATTTACTGAGATGGAAAAGACTGAGGAAACAAAAAAAAATGGAGGAAAACAGAGCTTCATTTTGCACACGTTATATTTGAGGTATCTCTCAAACATCTGAGGGAAGACATCAAGTAGGTAGTTGAATAAGCAGTTCATACCTCAGAAGGGAGTCCTGAGCTAGATATGCAAACGTGGAAGTTTTAAATATAGAGATGAGGTGAGGTAATGCATTGAATATATTAAATGAAATAATACACAGAAAGTAGCAGACACTCTATTTGGCATAGTAGCAAACGTGCTCAAAAACAATATTAGCTGTTGGATGCTGCTTGTGGTTAGGACATTCTTCACACAGTGTAACTTAAGTTTTTTTCACTAAGGATAAATGGCTTTTATATTATTTTCTTCTCAATAGAAATATTAACAACCAGTAGGTGTTAAAAGTTACTCATGTATTTGAAAGCTTATTTAGAATGTTTTACATATTGATATGCAGAAGTAAAAAAGATGAAATGAAAAGGTTAATATTAGAAATACATGGCATATATAACAATATATTACATAATATAAAATATATATTGTATATAATAGAAATAGATATACAATTTAGTTTCAGAGGTATTTTTAACAGACCGAATGGAAAATTGGTTAAATTATTGAGATTTTAAGAGTTTTAGCATGTATATACAAATAAATATATTCCAGAATGCTGATAAATTAATTTATGACAGATTAATTTTTATGCATGGTAGTTACAACTAAGAAAATGTGGTTTTACCTCATACATTGTCTCTGCAATTTACTAGGTGTGTGAACTTGGGCAAATTATATATAACCCCTTGGTTCCTCAGTTCCCACATCTGTAAAACACCAATAATTATACCCTATCTAATCATGTTGTCATGTGAAATGACAATAATGTGTATAAAATATATAGTACAGTGCCTGAAGTAAACCATAAATGATTGGTCTGTACAGTGGTTCTCAACCCCAGATGAATATTAGAATCACCTGGGGAGTTTCTTGAATACTGATGTCCAGGCTTCACCTAAAGCAATTACATCTGAATCTCTGGAGGTGGGGCTTAAGCCAATAACAATTTTTTAAAAAATTCATCACATGGGCCAGGTTCAGTGGCTCACACCTGTAATCCCAGCGTTTTGGGAGGCCAAGGCAGGAGGACGGCTTGAGCCCAAAAGTCGAGACCAGCCTGGGCAACATGATGAGGCCTTGACTGTACAAAAAATTTTAAAAATTAGCCAGGCATGGTGGAGTGCACCTAAAGTCCCAGCTACTTGGGAGACTGAAGCAGGAGTATTGCTTGAGCCCAGGAGATCGAGGCTGCAATGAGCCTTGTTCGGGCCACTGCACTCCAGCCTGGGCAACAGAATGAGACCTTGTCACAAAACAAAACAAAAACAAAAACAAAAACAAACAAACAAAAACCTCCCTCACTTTATGATTTCAATGTATATCCAGGGTTGAGAACTACTGATCTATAATAACTATCATGTATCACATATGGGCATGTAATGTTTGTATATGTGAATTATATTAACATAATATAGTGTCATGTCTATTAAACAAGTGGTGAAAAGAAATTAAAAATCTGTCTAGTGATTTAGTTTGAAAAAAATATATAAATTGGAAGAGTAGATAAATGATAATCAGGCCTAAGATCTCTGGAGTAGGTTGCCTGTGTACAATTACCACCTCCCACATTCACTAGCTTATAACTTTGGGCAAGTTACTCAACTACTGTTTCCTTATTTATCAGCTAGGGATAATGAAGATGCCTATCTCTCATTGCATTGTTAGTAAAATGCATATAACATTCTCTGGCATATCACAAGTATTACATATTTATGTTTTGGGAAATTTGATGGAACTGTCACTGGGAATGTAAATCAGGTTCAACCATTGTGGAAAGCAGTATGGCAATTCCTCAAAGAGCTAAAAACAGAACTACCATTAGACCCAGAAATCCCATTACTGGGTATATACCCAAAAGAATGTAAGTCATTCTATCATAAAGGCACATGCACGTGTATGTTCACTGCAGCACTATTCACAACAACAAAGACATGGAATCAACCTAACTGCCCATCAATGGTAGACTAAAGAACATGTGGTACATATACACCATGAAATACTATGCAGCCATAAAAAATGAGATCATGTCCTTTGCAGGAACATGGATGGAGCTAGAGGCCATTATCTTTAGCAAACTAACGCAGTCAGAGAAAACCAAATGCCACATATCCTCACTTACAGGTGGGAGCTAAATGATGAGAACACATGGACACATAGAGGGGAACAACAGACCCCTGTACCTACTGGAGAGTGGAGGGTGGGAGGAGGGAAAAGATCAGGAAAAATAACTAATAGGTACTAGGCTCCATACCTCTGAAATAATCTGTACAACAAATCCCCATGACACGAGTTAACCTATGTAACAAACATACACGTGTACTCCTGAACTTAAAAGATAATAAAAAGAAATTTGATGAAAATAGGTATTTGGAATGAATATTACCAGTAGTTAATATTCAATCTCAGTAACATACTTTTGCATTAGAACTGAAAAACAGATGCTATACCAAAGGTCTGGGGTAACTGTGAAGAAACATTCTCTAGACCTTATATGAAAGGTCAAACGAATCCTCATTTCGTATTAGTTATTTGTCATCATAGAAAACAATAATGTTAATCTTGCCAGGACCTATATAAAACACCATAGAATATGTTAGTAAAAGTATCCAGCATCCCTGAAGCCCTGAATCTCAGACACTAGATGACAAACTGCTGGGAATGTTCAAATTATGTAACCATATACAGGTCCTGTGTTGGGTGCAGGTCCTGGAAGTGGATTTTCAGTGATGAATCCCTGTCTCGACTGGCTTGATTTCCCTTACTTCTCCAGCCTTGTTCAAACGGCCTCACCTCACCCCTTTGCTCCATCTAGGCAACACCCTCTTCCCTTTCTATAACATTTCCTACTATTTGTCTCCTCCAAGGCTTGGCTATTCTTGCCGATACCTCTTTCTAGAATGTTCTTCCCATTTCCCTCTATCTCACCCCCAACCTACACATCTTTTAAGATTCAACTCAAGTACTAAGCTTTTCCATTGAAGCCTTTCCCCAATGCCCCAGGTTGAAGTAACAATTCCCTCTTTTTTACCTGCTTACACCATGAACAGAAGGCCATTTAAAACCATCATTGAGGCCGGGCGCAGTGTCTCATGCCTGTGATCCCAGCACTTTGGGAGGCCAAGGCAGGCAGATCACGAGGTCAGGAGATACAGACCATCCTGGCTAACAGGGTGAAACCCTGTCTGTAGTAAAAAATACAAAAAATTAGCCAGGTGTGGTGGCGGGTGCCTGTAGTCCCAGCTACTTGGGAGGCTGAGGCAGGAGAATGGCGTGAACCCGGGAGGCGGAGCTTGCACTGAGCCCAGATGGTGCCTGGGCGACAGAGCAAGACTCCGTCTCAAAAAAAAAAAAAAAAAAAAAAAAAAAAAATCACTGAGTCTCCTTAAAGGCCAGAGCACTAGTCTTATTCATTTATTTATTTATTTACTCATCAGCCCCTGGCACAGAGGCTCGTTTAACTGATTTCATTGACTTAGAGAATGGAAGGAAGGGAGGGAAGGAAAAAAGAAGAAACAACATCCATTTGTAGAGTGTATGACCTAGAGGAAGGACACTAACAATGAGCATGAATGTGTAAATGAAAATCTGCGGCCCCTGGTTTCAATAAGGTCAACAGAAAAACCATGCTGACACTCAGCAATCAGTTTCTCATAAAGTTAATGCAGCATCACATCTCTGCTTCATGAAGAAGCACTGTTCCGGATTTCAGTAAGAATCAGAAGTTTACTTTCAAACACTGAAATTCTCTAGATTTCCATTCTTGTGAATTAACTCCCATCTTTCAAAGATCTTCACTCAGGAGGCTGAAGTGACAGGATCACTTGAGCCTGGAAGGCAGAAGCTGCTGTGAGCTGAGATTACAGCACTGCACTCCATCCCTCCCAGGTGACAGAGGAAGACCCTGTCTCAAAAACAAACAAACAAACAAACCAAAAAATAAGAAAACCAAACACCACATATCCTCACAAAAAACAAAGATCTTCTAAACTGTCACCACCTCTTGGAAGTCTTCTCCAGTTTAGTGGAGACAAAATCATGAGATCCACAACAATTTCAGCACAGTAAATTAAGAGCAGGAACTCTGGGATACTGTTACTACTATTAGCTCTGTGGTTTCAGGCAAGCTGCCTAACACCTTTGTGCCTTAGTTCACTCGCCTTTGAAATGAAGACAATAGTAATATTTATCACAGATTTGAAAAGGGTACTGAATGTTCAGAATAATGCCTTGCACATGGAGAGAACTACATAAATGCTAATAGTTTATATTATAAATTGTTAATAGTTAATATTATAAATATGACTATTAGGAGAAAGAGTTACTGAATTTTCTTCCTTCCTTCCATCCTTCCCTAAACAAGAAGAATGTAGGTATCTCTGTTTTAATTTCTATAACATTGCTTATTTTATAAGTTAAGGGCCTAAACATATTGGCCATAGAGGTAATATACTTTCACCATTCATATGAAAAAACAACTCTATATTTAACTTACAAAACAGGAGATTTCTCTTCTATAAATCCTTTGTAATATTTGTTGCTTCAGAGTCTATATTAGCAATAGTGAAACTTGGCAAGATAACCAATCTTGTGTAATGGCAGAGAAATGGCAGGACAACCTTGCCTAAGATTTGTAAATTTCAAATAAGGCAGTATCTGTCAGATGTACGGGGACATTTTTTTCTGAACTAAAATGAGCTGAACACAAGTATAAAGCTTATTATCAATCTCATTTTCAGTTTCTTTGAAATCTTTTGTGAGTTGATCCTAGCTAAGAGACTAGCCATCAAAAAAAAAATCTATGTGTGGTAGAGGATTAGGTAAAACAAATGCCTTATACAAGTTGAGAATCCATCATTCTTGTTTCCATTCTCCAATGAAGAGGATAAATCTTATCCTCCTCAGTAAATGAACTACAGAAGGCTCCAAAGAGACTGAAGCCTTTAGACACTATAGGGACCCCTGATGTTATGCCTAAGGAAAAGTTACGGTATGTCCTCAGCAAGGATGAAGAAATAACAAGTTAGTAAATTATCTCTGTTTACATTTACAACCAACAAACCAATCATTTCTATACACAGTTTGTACCTAAATTTCAAACATTCTTGATTATTAATAAAAGAGACTATGTTAGAATTCACAAGTAAGTTTGATATCTTGTAGTCTTACCAGAATGAAGTTCCTAAGTCCCTCAAAGAGATATGTTCTGCTAGTTCAAAGGTCTTTCTATGCCTTTTCCACAGTCTCTCTCTCTCTCCAGATTCTTCCTCCAGCCTCCAGCCACCAGCCCAGACATTTTATCTTGTTGAGCAATAGGGCAGACAACTGGATTCACAGGAAACAAATCGAGTGAACAGAACACAGGAATGTAACTCGGAAGACAGTGGTGATTTTGCCACTTACTGTGTGTCTTCATGAATATACTTGACTTTAGCTTTCATTTATTCACAAATCAAATGTAGATAATAGTATTACCCCCCCCCCCCATCTTACAAAGTTACTTTGAGGATACTAGAATTGCTTATGAAAGCAATTCAAAGCTGCAAAGTACTAAACAGAAGTCACTCTGATCCCACTCATTCCATAGCATAGGCTTTAGTACTCAGTGACCTCTGGTTTTAGACTGTCTGAGTTTAAATCCAGGCTCTTACTCATTTTGTCCTTGAATGAGTTCATGCTTCAGTTTCCTTATCTGTAAAATGGGGCTAATAATAGCATCAATTTATAAAGCTATTATGAAGTGTGAAATGGAATGGCACCTATGTGGCACTTAGAACAATGCCTGAAACCTAGAAAATAAGGGGATGATCCAGTCAGTACTTCTTTAAGTGGCTACCTTTTGAGTATAGTGGAGCTTTGAGGATTCCAAAGAACGGATAAGATCTAGCTCCTACTCATCTTTGGAGATCTCACAAACTTGTGAAGAGTGGACACTCAGGTAAACAAGTGCTGTGACAGAGATAAAATGAGGCAAAGTACAAGGTACAAATTCATCCCTAACTCCCTCCTCTGCCCTTTGCCCTTATTCTGTTTCCCTGCTTTCCCTAGGTAAGTTTGCCTGATAATCCCATACACTTTCATGGCCTCAGCTATCAACTGCACACCAACAAAAACCAAGATCCATAGACCAAAACTCTTACTCTCTGATATCTCCACTCAGCTTACTCTTTCCCGCCACTCCTGAACCTGCACCTCTTTCAACTAACCCGTCAAACCTAATAATTGGCCAAACTATGACAATTACATCAGAGAAACATGCCCACTCCTCAACCCCTGTACACATCTACTATATTCACCTTAACTATTGCAGCCACCTCCTAAGTATCTCAGTGCCTCCAGTTTCAATCTCCTTATCTGCAACCCATTCCCCATTCAGCCACCTGGGGGGGTTCTAAACATTTCTGTTAACAACACTCCCTCTAAGAAAATTTTGGTAGCTTGCCTTTGCTTGCGGAACAGTGTTGTCTTGGGCCTGCAGCACTCTTAACATATGTCTGAGGCTCCTTTCCGCTCTTATCCTCACTTCCCAGATCTCAACACAAAGAACACTCAGTGTCCTTTTCCAGATGGCATCTGCACCTTCCATTACTCTCCACTTTTGCTCTTACTGGTTATGCTCTCTCAAATGCCCCACCTGCCACCTATCCATCCACTCATCTTCTCCCTTATCCTTCAATGTACAGCTCAAATGTCACCAACTGCACATCATTTGCTCTGCTTAATAAATTCCTCAAGACTTACTGTTCTTTCACATGGATTTGCATATAACATGTAGGTTGAACCATATGAGTTACCAGTTTTTGGTAGGCCAAAATGATCAATAACTGCACTGGATCCAGTACTTGAACTTATAACATGATATGGTCCTCTTACAGCATTTATCCTGCTTCATCAGAACTCTTTCTTTAAGTATATTGCCCATGTACCTTGTCGTCTTCACCTTTCCATGCCCAGTGCCTTGCAGAGTGCCAGGCAAGAAGTAGATGCTCCAGGAAAGTGTGTAGAATTCAAGGTAATTGCTGTGTATGGATCTTAACACTTTGTTGAGCTCTCTTAAGTCTAGGTCCTAATCTTACTCTCATTATCTAGGGTCTGCCAAAGGTAAACGTAGCCATCCAGGGCTGTCTGGAAGAGAGTCAGGATTGTAGGTATCCCCTTCCTTTCCCCATTTACATCAAGACCCAGCTCTCTACCTACTAACTAATTACCTAACCTAGGTAGGAAAACATCAGCCTCCTGGGTTGTCCTTTCTTTAGGCAGCAAGTATGTAATTTGCAATACCATTCAGGGCACTTAACACATTAATTCACTCATTCAGTCACGGGGCTGTGATTGGTACTAGGAATATAGTAGTAACTAAGGCAACTAGAGACTATGAGTCTGGAGGGTTTTAATCTATTCTTCAAACTTTTTCCCGTAAGAATTACCTAAAGAAACTGAATATTTTCCAAAATATAGCTTGCATATTTGAACATTTTTAAATGTCTTATACATACATTTTAAGTCCTCTAAAAATATTATAAGTTGAAATAATTGTTGCAAAGGATGTAATTTCAGTATATATTTTATTTTGTCACTTTAAATTACTATTATTTTTAATGTATTTAATGAAATCTGAATATCATAACAATCTGATACCCATGACTATCTTTTTTTAACGAGAAAGATGTTTTAATTTAAAAATTTTAGATTTTTTTCTCTTTGAACTCATATTTGCATTATACTTTGCCCTTGAATTTTATACATTTATAAAAAATCAAAACGGTGGTCCTTCATATTTAGATCAATTTATGGAACATGTGTACTACATATATTGGCAAACCAGTAAGCCAAATTGAACTTTCCCTCCAGAAAAATCCTGCCTCTATTTTTCAATTCAAACAAATGTGTTAATTTGCATTGCAAAAAATATTATTAAAACATTGAGGCTGGGTGCGATGGCTCACACCTGTAATTCCAACACTTTGGGAGGCCGAGGCAGGCATATCACTTGAGGTCAGGAGTTTGAGACAAGCCTGACCAACATGGCAAAACCTTGTCTCCGTTAAAAATACAAAAATTAGCTGGGCGTGGTGTTGGGCGCCTGTAATCCCGGCTACGCAGGATGCTGAGGCAGGAGAATTGCTTGAACTCAGGAGGCGGAGGTTGCAGTGAGCCAAGATCACACCACTGCCCTCCAGCCTGGGCAACAGAGCAAGACTCCATCTCACAAACAAAAAACAACAAAACCCACAGAACATTGAGAAATATGTTACAAAATGAATCCTGTAAGACAGATTATGAAAGGACGTCAAACTTAATATAGATCTAATACAAGTAATGCATCTCATCAATTATAAAAGGAATATAAATTAATACGATAATCCTTATCAGCTAATTTTTAATAAAGCAATGAATGTACAATTTATCAAATAATGACTATATCATTCCTCTAATAAAAATGCGTATCTCTCTCCAGTCAAAAGACAGAGAATGCAGAATGAAGCAAACACAATTCAATCATATGCCATCTACAATAGACACACTAGATTCAAAGATATAAGTAAGTCCAAAGTGAAAAGATAGAAAATTGTATACCATACAAACAGTATCCAAAAGAGAAGTGGAGTGGCTATACTAGTATCAGACAAAAGGGCTTTAAGACAAGATTTGTTACTAGAGTCAAAAAAAGACGTAGTGATAAAAGGGTCAATTCATCAGGAAGACAAACAATAAAAACATAAATGCACCTAACAACAGAACCTCCTAAAACATGAATTCAAATACATAAGTTGAAAGGAGAAATAGACATTTAACAATAATAATTGGAAACATCAATAACCTGCTTCCAATAATGGCTGAAGACTTGAACAACACTATAAACTAACTAGATGTAACATATCTGTAGAAAACTCTAAAAATAGCAGAGCATACATTCTTCTCAAGTATGCAGTGAAAATTCTCCGTGACAAAGCGTATGTTAAAAGGCCATAAAAAAAAACCTCAATAAATTTAAAGACTGTTAAATCACACAAAGGATGTTCTTTGACCATCACGGAATAGATTTAAAAGTCACAATAACAAATACATTTGGAAAACACAAATATGTAAAAAGTAATCTAAACACTTTTAAATAACAAATGGTTTTAAAATGTACAAGGCAAATTAGAAAATTATTTGAGATTAATGAGATCAAAAATACAACATACCAAAACTTATTAGGTGCAGCTTAAGCAGCAGAGAGAAATTTGTAGCTGTAATGCTTATTATGAAAAGAAGGAAGAGCTCAAATTAATAATCTAAACTTCTATCTTTCAAAACTACCAAAGAAGAATAAACTAAAACCAAAGCAAGCAGAATAAATAACATTATAAATATTAAAGCACAAATAAACGAAATAGATAACAAATAGCGAACATCAATGAAATCAAAAGTTACTTATTTTAAAAAATCAATAAAATTAATGAACACTTAGGCTGAACAAGAAAAGAGGAATCAAAATATTAAAATCAGGAATAAAAAAGGGGACCTCAGCATCAACCTCATAGAAATAAAAAGGATTAGAAGAGAACACTACAGACAGGATGCAGTGGCTCACATCTATAATTCCAGCACTTTGGGAGGCCAAGGCAGGAGGATCACTTGAAGCCAGGAATTTGAGACCAGCCCAGCAACAAATTAATTAAAAAAAAATAAGTAAATAATAACTTTTTAAAAAAGAGAATGCCATTAACAATTGTATATCAACAAATTAGAAAGCCTAGATAAAATAAACAAATTCCCAAACACCAACAACTCATACTAAAATAAGAAGAAATGAAAAGTCTGGATAGACTTATAACAAACACAAATTGAATTAACAATTTTTAAACTTTCCACAAGGAAAGTCTAGGCCCAAATGGCTTTACTCGTCAATTCTACCACAAACCACAAACTTAAAGAAGAATTAATATCAATACTTCACACACTCTTAACAAAAAAATTACAAGAATACTTCCCAACTCATTCTATGAGACCAGTATTAGTTACTCTAATACCAAAAACAGCACAAGAAAAAAAACACCACAAGCTGATAACCCCCATAAACATACATGCCAATATTCTCAACAAATTACTTGCAATCCAAATCCAATAACATATAAAAAGGATTATACATCATAACCAAATGAAATGTATCCCAGGAATACAAGGTTGGCTTAAAATATGAAAATCAACCAATTTAATATACTAAATACACTAAACCATAAAACTACAATCATCTTAATAGATGGAGAAAAGCAGTAAAGTGGTGATAACTTGTATATCAATTGCATGGCGAAATAATAATAATTTGTATATATTGATTTAAATAAAATACATTACTCAAGTTAATTTCACTTGTATCTTTTTAATTTTTAAAATGTGGCTAGTGCACACCTTAATTCCAGCAGTTTGGGAGGCCAAAGCAGGAAGCTAGCTTGAGTACAGGAGTTGGAGACCAGCCTGGGCAACATAGCGAGACTTCATCTCTACAAAAACTTTTTTAAAAAAATTAGTTATGCATTGCAGTGTACGTCTGTAGTCCTAGCTACTTGGGAAGCTGAGGTGGGAGGCTGCAATGAGCTATGATCACACCACTGCACTCTAGCTTGGGCAACTGAGCCACACCCTGTCTGTAAAAAATAAAATGTGGCTACTAGAAAAGTTCACATTACATATATAGCTCACATTTATGGCTTGTGTTGTATTTCTATTGGACTACAATGGTCTAGGCATATCCTAGTTTGAAGATCAGTGCTCTAACAGCATTTGGTGTTTTCATACATATTTCTCTATGTTATTTATCAGATAAGAAATCAGAGAATGAGGATGGTTAACATGCCCAGGTAAACATAACCTTCCCCATAGGTGTCAGAACTGGTAGTGGGATTCAGTAATATCCTTAAAGTCAGAGTTTGCCCTAATTGCATAACTGGTCTCTGGTCTTTCTTAGAGGTACAAAATAGTCATTGAATATGTTTAACATTTAAGTTTCAGAAATTTTTTATGTTTTCCAGATCCAAGAGGAATTTAGCTTTTTTTTTTCTCATTTTTTATTTGGATATCTCCTTCCACTGCTAGCAATCAAGGATTTCACTGCCATTACCAGCCTCCATGTTGTCTGGTAACTGTTTTGCTTTGCTTTTGCTTTGGTTATCCATTCTCCAGGACTACCACTGTGTTCAGGCTGGCTTTCTCATCTACTCTTTACCTTGAACTGCATAGCAGATAACAGCTAAGATGTTTTTTCTGTTTGTTTAAACATCTATTTTGTGTCAAACACTGTAGAAGACTCTCTACTTAAAATATTGCTAATTATCATCACCATAGCCCCCGCTTCACAGGTAATGTTTGTCTTTACCTCCACAGATGAGAATACTGAGGTTCCCAAAGTTTAACTGCCAAAGTTACATAGTAACAGAGGAAGTCGGACTAAAAGCCACGTCTCTGACTCCATAGCCCTGGTGTGTCCATCATATCACTCTTCGCTATCTCTTAATATGGAATGAATATGCATCAACTGTGGGCCTACAAACAATGGTATTTTCATATACACGATTCATGTCCTTATGAAAATCTTAGAGTTTCTTATTCTCTGTACCAGTTTGTCTATTTTTTTCTATTGAAAATTGAGGTCTATGTTTTTTCTTATTGTTATGAATTACGTACTCCAATGTTAGTACAATGGCTTACACTATAAATGAATTTTGGATATGAGATGACATAAAGTCCTATAGTCCTTTCTCAAGTCCCAAGAAAAAAAGGAGACAGCAAAAGTGAATTGCTAGCACTGACAATGAAGCACTAAGACTAAAATCCAATATCCCTCTTCCCTCTGAATGTTTTTCCTCTCTTGTCTTTACATTTAATCAATCCTTGTACAAAGGCTGGTGATAATGCCTGCTACCATATAAGCTTCATGATATTTCTTTTTAACTGCACGTTTACAGTTTCTAAAACAAACATTTAAAATGTTGAATCTTCTAAGATTCTAAAAATATTAAGGTCAAATTTGATAGATGCAATGCTCTTCATCTACTTAAAGTCTACATATTTAATATTTAGTCAAGATGCATCACTTTTCTCTGCCTAGAATAATTTATCAATTGAAGTGGTTAGCTTTCCACAATGTGGAAAAATACAATATATCCAATATATACTGCCAGACCTCATTCTTACTACAGGAGAAAAATGAGTAAGCATATGTGAGGAATATCTCTGATTTTCTGTGGGATATGTTATTTTGAAAATAAGATGCTTTTTCTCTGAGGTCTCTACTACCAATTTTCATTCATGTAGCTAGGTGTCACTGTGAAGACTTGAAGGATTATCCCTTCCACTCCTTAACTTTTAGTAGAAGCAGGGACTGTTGCTTTAAAAAAAAAAAGTTTTATTTTTTGACATTATAATTGTATATTATTATTGCATACAGTGATGTTATATGTATACAGAGTTGAATGATTGAATCAAGCTAGTTAACATATCAATCAGCTTAAATACTTATCATTTTAAATCTAACTGCAACTTTCTACCCTTTGACCAACATTCTCTGTTCTCTCAGCCCCTGGCCTCGATAACCACCATTCTATTCCCAGCTTCCATGAATTTGATTGTGTTAGATTCCACATATAAGTGAGAACATTCAGTTTTTACCTTTCCATGCCTGGCTAATTTCACTTATATAATATCCTCCAGGTTCATCCATGTTGTTGCAGTTAGCCAGATTTCCTTCTTTTTTAAGGCTGAATAGTATTCCACTGTGTATATATGCTACATTTGCTTCATCCATTCATCTATTGGTGAACACTTAGGTTGTTTCCGTGTCTTCGCTACTGCGACTAATGCTACAGTGAACACAAGAGTGCAGACGTCGCTTCGACATACTGGTTTCAAGTCCTCAGGATATATATACCCAAGCACCGTTTTTAAGCGTGTGTCCCTGTGACTCTGTTTTACTCAGGTACTTGCTGAGCAGTGGCCCACTCTTTGTCTTTGCTTCTAGCACTAGCCTGAGGGCCAACTAATGAAGCAAGAGACTGAGAAATGAGGAGATGGGGGCATTAATCTCAGTCTATGCAAACCATCTCAAGCAAACGACTTTACCTCTGGGCTTTGGTTTTCCAACAACAAAACAAAAATATTATTCGCTTTATCTACTCACAAAGTATATTGTGACAAGAAAAGGAAATAATAGAAGTCCCATTTCAAGCCAGGATTGAGATGAGCTTCAGTGTGTAATTTTTTCTGCCTTCTTGCTAGATTTGCCATACCTCAATATTCTGTATAGATCACAAGGCTCCACCGATGACCAGCCGGGCAAGGTCATATTGCAGCAAGTAGGATTCCAATTTAGTAGGTCAGTTTCAGCCTACAGTCTCACTGTTTATGACTCTGCCCAGACAATTAGGGTTGGGAATTATCATAACTAATGTCAACAGTATTTATTTACAGCCTCTGTGAGGATGTACAGAATAATGGATATATTTTCTGTTCTTTTCACAGTTATACCCATAGTGCCTTGCACAGTGTCTGGTACAGAGCAGGCACTCAACAGAGAGTTTCTGAATACATAAATCAGTCAATAAGAACTAGGAAAATTAAAGAACATATAAGGCATAGCAACTGCCTACAAAGACTTGTAATTCAATCGAGTTCACATGGCCTTAAAGATACAAGATAAGTAGCAATGGAGAAGTCAGTCAGTCTACGTAAGGGCCCAGTGAGCATCGTGGCAGAAATTACTGGAGAGGCTGACAGGTTCTCTCCTAGGTGGGGGTATTGGAGTGGGATGATAAATCCCCTGGATCCCACAAAGGGTAACACAGACCTTCTATTATGTTTCGGGGCTATACTTTGTCATCAGGGGAAGATTCTTGATATTTTTCTTTGTCAATGAGTTCATCTTTGTATGGCATAATAACCAGAATAGAGATCGTAATAACCAGAGTGAAACTTTTAGTTTGGTATTGTCAAGGAAAAAATATTGGGAAGGAAAATAACTTTTTTGTCATTGTTATTATGATTATTCATTTTATTTTTTCTCCAGTAAACATAAGGTAACAATGCTACAGTTATCCACAAAATGGCTCATGTCTTTGTAAAGCATGCTTTGGAAACATCTACCTCTTTCCTTCCTTCCATCTCCCTCCTTCCTTTCCTTACCTTGTTTTCTCCTTTTCTTCATCTTTTCTTCTTACAGCATTCATTGGGCAATTACTAATCAACAAATACTTATTGGGCACTTGTGTTCCAGGAATGTGAAAGGCAAGGGAATGCGGAGATACATGAAGGAATTACATTTGAGTAACGTTTCTGCAGTATAATTGACAGAGCATGGTTGACAATTGTTTTTGGAGGGTGAGAGAGATGAAGGAAGAGGATGACTCATGTTTCAGCTTGAGAAACTGGTTGTGTGATGATGACGTCAGCCAAGACAAGAAGCAAAATAGGAGAAGCAGATTTTGGGGAAGATGTTGAATGCAGGTATAGACACATTGAATTGATGTGGCTGAAGGACACCCAGGTCAAACTGTTAAACAGGCAGTTGGAAATATGATTTTGACCATGAGGCTAAAGAGATGGATTTGGAAGACATTAGCATTTAGATGATGTTTGAAAACAAGATAATAAATTCATCTAGAAAAAGTAGGTAGAAATATAGAAAAGGACCAGAAACATAAGCCTAAGGAACTCTCACACGTAAAGAATATGTAAGGAGAAAGTGAAGAAGGAAATTATGAAGGAAGGTTTAGAAAAGTAGGAGAACTAGAAGTAATTGAGGATGGCACTACTCTTGAGTGCCACATCAATAAAGCACCTTGAAGTTGGTCAAGGTCAGAATGAATCTTAATTTCTACTTTCTCCTTTTCCAACTCCAAACCAGAGCTAATTAGCTCCCATCTAAAGACTCAAAGCTTTCCCATTCTGTGGGGTTAATTACATTTATGGGCATGGGCTCTGCCACAGAAAGAAACCAGCAGCATGGAAGTAAGGCATCCAGTTGACCTTAACTGCAGTGCCTCCTGAACTGGTTCCATTTCTATGAGATGGGGTCTTGACTCCTCTCTTTGTTCAAGCTCCTGTAATGAACCCCTGTGTTCCTGGAGTCCCAACTCTAGTCTCCTGAGACAGAAGTTTTCCCCTTGTACTCCAGGGTTATCTATTCCCCAGCGTTACAGTCTTGGGATGACTTACCTGTCTTCATGTACTTATCCTATATCTGACAATGCCTGGAATTATTTTTGGCTAGTTTAAGAATCCTAGGAGCATCTGCATGGTGTTTGGACAGCTCCTGAAAACAAATTAACCATTTATAAACAGACCCTTGTATTACTATTGTATTCTTTTAGCTATCATTTCCTAAAATTGCTATTTATTAATTCAACAACCCCTTTAATAAGTGCATGCAATTCCCAACTCTTGAAAGCCTACTATGTGCAAGGCATCGTTGTAAGTGCTGAGGATACAACAGTGAGCAAAACAGGCATGGACCTTTCCTCATGGGCTTGTGATCTCAGAGAGAGGACAGATAAACAGTTCAAGTACATAGTGGGTCAGATGGAAAAACAAACACCTTATAAGGAATAAGAAGGCTGGGAAAGAGTGGCGGGGGGGGGGGTTGTCATTTTATTACAATGGCGGTCAGGGAAGACATCACTGAAAAATGACTTTTAGCAGAGACGTGAGAGAGACATGAAAAAAAAATGATAAAAACATGATTAAGTGAGCCCTGTTGCTACTTAGGAGACAAGTATTCCAGGTGTGGGAATTGCGAGGGCAAAGGCCCTAAGGCTGAATTGGCCTGGGCTGTTACAGAAATAAGCATTCCACTGTAGGGAAGCTTTCAGAGGGGTTAGTGGTGGCAGGAGCGATTCTGAAGAACCTTTTGGTTATTAAAATGTTTTGACTTCTATTCTGAGAAAATGTAAGTATTTAGTCAGAGGAGTTGACATGACCTGTCTTCCACTTCAAAAGTATCATCCTGGCTGCTATGTTGGGAACAGACTGGAGAGGGGCAAGATCAGAAGCTGGAATACGAGTTAGTAGGTGAGAGCAACGATGTAGCCTGGTCCAGGCTGCTTGTGGTGAGAATGGGGTGAAGTGCTTGGATTCTGGATATATAGGCACTCCTCGCTTTATTGTGCTCTGCTATATTGTGCTTCTCAGATAATGGGTTTTTCACAAATTGAAGGTTGGTGGCAACCCTGCATCAAGCAAGTCTATCAGCACAATTTTCCCAACGGCATGGCTCAATTTGTATCTCTGTGTTACATTTTGGTAATTCTTGCGTTACTTAAAGCTTTGTCATTATTATTATATCTATTTTGGGGATCTGTGATCATAATATTTAATGTTACTAGTGTAACTGTTTTGGGACATCACAAACCACAACCATATAAGACAATAATGTAATCAATAAAGGCTTTGGGCTTCCCTATTCCCTGAGACACAACAATATTGAAATTAGGCCAATTAATAACACTCTAACGACCTCTAAGTATTCAAGTGAAAGGAAGAGGTACATGTCTCTCACTTTAAATGAAAAGCTAGAAATAATTAGGCTTAGTGAGGAAGGTATGTGGAAAGCTGAAATAGGTTGAAAGCTAGGCCTCTTGCACCAAGTAGTTAGCCAAGTTCTGAATGCAAAGGAAAAGTTCTTGAAGGAAATTAAAAGTGCTATTCCAGTGAACACGAGTGATAAGAAAGTGAAACAGCTTTATTGCTGATATAGAAAAAGTGTGAATGGTCTGGATAGAGAAAATTAAACCAGCCACAACATTCCCTTAAGCTGAAGCCTACTCCAGAGCAAGGCCCTAACTCTCTTCAATTCTATGAAGGCTGAGAGAGGTGAGGAAGCTGCAGAAGAAAAAAGTTCGAAGCTCGCAGAGGTCAGTTCGTGTTTAAGGAAAGAAGCTGTCTTCATAACATAAAAGTGCAAGGTAAAGCAGAAAGTGCTTATGGAGAAGCTGCAGCAAGTTATCTAGAAATCTAGCTAAGATAACTGATGAAGGTGGCTACACTAAATAAGTTTTCACGTAGAAAAAACAGCCTTCTATTGGAAGAAGGTATCATCTAGGACTTTCATAGCTGGAGAAGTCAATGCCTAGCTTCAAGCTTCAAAAGACAGACTCTTTTCTTAAGGGCTAATGTAGCTGGTGACCTTAACTTGAAGCCAATGCTCATTAATCATTCTGAAAATCCTAGGGCCCTTAAGAATCATGCTAAGTCTACTCTGCCTGTGCTTGGTAAATGGAACCACAAAACTTGGAAAGAGCATAGTTTACTGAACATTTTAAGTCCACTGTTGAGATCTACTGCTTAGAAAAGAAGATTGCTTTCAAAATATTACTGCTCATTGACTATGTACCTGGTCACCCAAGAGTTCTGATGGAGATGTACAAGAAGATAATTGTTGTTCTCATACCTGCTAACCCAACTTCAATTCTGCAGCCCATGGATTCAGGAGTAATTATGAGTTTCAAGTATTATTATTATTATTTTTGAGACAAAGTCTGGCTCTGGCTATAAGACTGGAGTGCAGTGGCACTATCTCGGCTCCCTGCAACCTCCGCCTCCCAGGTTCAAGCGATTCTCCTGCCTCAGCCTCCCAATTAGCTGAGATTACAGGCATGCGCCACCACGCCCAGCTAATTTTTGTATTTTTAGAAGTGAATGGTTTTCACCATGTTGGCAAGGCTGGTCTCGAACTCCTGACCTCAAGTGACCTGCCCGCCTTGGCCTCCCAAAGTGCTGAGATTGTTTTGAAATAAAGCTGCTATTAAGCAATTCTTCTAATAACGCAACTAACTCCTCTTTATAATTCTATTTTCATTTTAAAATTTAAAATCACTAAGTTGTCACCAGGACAGCCTCAAGTGTTATTTTAGAAATAAATTTCATAAGGCTATAGCTGCCATAGTGATTTCTCTGATGGATAAGGGCAAAGCAAATTGAAAACCTTCTGGAAGGGATTCACCATTCTAGCTGCCATTCAGAATATGTGTGACTCATGGGAGGTCAAAGTGTCAACATTAACTGGAGTTTGGAAGAAGCTGATTCCAACCCTCTTGGATGACTTCGAGGGGTTCAAGACTTCAGTGAAGGAAGTTACTGCAGATGTAGTAAAAATAGCAAGAGAACTAGAATTAGAAGTGGAGCCTGAGGATGTGACTGAATTGCTGCAATATTACAATAAAACTTGAATGGAGAAGGAGTTGCTGCTCATGGATAAGCAAAGAAAGTGGTTTCTTGAGATGGAATCTACTCCTCGCGAAGATGCTATGAACACTGTTGAAATGACAAAAAAAGATTTAGAATATTACATAAATTTAGATGATAAAGCATTAGCAGGTTTTGAGAGGACTGACTAATTTTGAAAGAAGTTCTGTGGACAAAATGCTATCAAACAGCATTGCATGCTACAGAGAAATCTTTCATGAAAGGGAGATTCAATCTATGTGACAAACTCTATCTTTGTCTTAAGAAATTGCCACAACCACCTCCGCCTTCAGCCACCACCATGCTGATCAGTCAGCAGCCATGAATGTCGAGAGAAGACTCTCCACTGACAAAAAGATTATGACTTGCTGAAGGCTCAGATGATCATTAGCACTTTTTAGCAGTATTTTTAAATTAATGTGTGTATATTCTTCAGAATAATGCTACTGTGCACTTATTTAAACGTAATTACAAGTTATGTTTAGACTATAATTGAGAACTTATGTTTAGACTATAATATACTGTAAACATAACTTTTACATGCACTGGGAAACCAAAAAATTGGTGTGACTTGCTTTATTGGGATATTTGCTTTATTGTGGTAATCTGGAACAAAACCCACGGTATCTCTAGGTTATGCCAGTAATTTAAAGGTAGGACAAGCAACATGTTCTGATGGCTTGGATATGATGCAAGAAGGACGGAAGTGGACGGAAGCGAAGAATGACTCCAGGGTTTTTGCCCTGAGCAACCAGAACAATGGAGCGCCACAGGGATTGGGCCCAGTGAGGCAGGGAGTTTAATTTTTGATGTGTTTAATTTGAGGTATCTATGAGACACTCAGTCAAATGGGCAAGTTGTTCAGGCAATGTAAAAGCAGAAAAAGAAGGCAGTAGCTAAAGGAGGGAGAATATAAGGTCAAAAGGTTTTGGCTTTACTTTTCAAAGGTGAGAACTAGTAAAGCAAGTTTTTGTGCACATGGAAGTGTTTCCTGGAGAGGAAAGAGGTCATGATGAAGGACAGAGAGAGAAAACTGTTGGAGCCCATGTCTTGAGTAGGTTAGAGGTAGGATCTGCTCCGCCAGTGGAGAGGCTGGCCTTAGACAGGAGTATGGGCAGATGGGCCATCCATTGTATCGAGACGGAAGGCAAGGTGTGCAGGGACAGATGCAGGGAGACTGTGGAAGTTCTCCTGTGGTTGCTTCTTTTTTCTCAGTGAAATAAGCATGTAGCTCAGCAGCTGAGAGTGCTACATGCTAGCAGATGCATGTAGGAGAGATGTGACAAGAGGTTTTCAGATTGAGCAGAATGTTTGAAATGGTCTAGGACAGTGGTTTTTCAGCTCATAATCTGATAGAGGGTGTTAAAACCAACTTTGTAATTTGAGATCAAACGTGATTTTAAAATGAAAATAGAATTATAAAAAGGAGTTTGTTGCATTATTGAAAGAATTGCTTAATAGCAGCTTTATTTCAGTTGCAGGAGTGTGTACTTGCACATATATTGGGTTGTAGCAAAAATATTTTTAAAAACACTTGCCCAGGACAGTGGGAGTAAATGAATAAGGGACTGTCAAATACAAAGTCAAGGTCCTAGTTAATGATCATGAGTCAAAATATTTTCATGTAAAAAACCAAAAAAATCATTGAATGGACTCATAAGATCTTGGCATGGAAACTGCTAGAGGACCATAGTCCCTCCCCAGTACTTGCTGCTCCTTCTCCCTACCCCACTCCACTCTCCACCCTAGGAAACCTTTTCATTTGAATATTTTCAATAAGGGCAAGATCACCAGCTTACAAGATGTCAGAAAGTAACTTTCTGCTCTAAAAAAATGGGGCCCTCACAAAAGTAGTGAGTAGAGGCCCTGGCAGGATTTGGAATTTGGTGTATTTAATACGAAGTCTGACTTATTATGTAATAACAAACTTGATGGCTTTTCCCCATTTCAGAGAGCTCTAAATCCTCTAAGACAAAACTAGTACCAGAGCACTAAGAAATCTGGTTTTTGTTCAAAACTCTAGCCCAGAAAGGCACCAGTTAGCTTTTAAAAGTATGTGCTCTCTCCTCTTTACTAACTGCGGTGTTAGTGGATAATTGAGCTAAGGTTTATACCTGTATTTTCCCCCTATTTCAAGATTTGTTGTTGGATCTGCAAATGATTCCAATCAAATACAACTGTACTTGGAAAAAAAATCATCCGTTGTTAAGACTTTACATTCCTTAGTTGCAGAAGTAGTTTTTTTTCCTGCACAATACCTTTTAAAAAATGAATATTTAATATGTCAATATATACTCTGAAAATAACCATTTATATTTTAAATTCTGAGCTCAGGTTATTTTCTAGACATTGTAATTTAGAATAAAAATACTTCTCCAGTTCTACATTTTGCCTGACTGTTAAAAATGATTTTGAGATTAGCAAGTTGAACCAATTTTCTATTCACCTGACCAAATTCTGAACCATTTGAGTTTTTTAAAAAGTACTTTTTCCTTATTGTAAAGGCAACATAAAACTTGGTTCATTGGACAGGATAGCAGAGATAAACATTATACATGAAATATAGTTCCCTGGGGCAATGTTGCTCTCTTTCTACCGTGTTTATTTCGATTTATATAAATTTGAGACACTGAACAGAAGTAGAATTCAAATAGAGAATGAGGACTTATAAAAATGTACACTCTGCCTACATCAGTAAGAGTATGCTAATTTATAAAATTAAATATTTAATCTTAGTTCACTTGTAAACCAAAATCAAGTAAAGTCTGAATCCACCTTCTATTGCTTTGGGGGTTTGAGTCTATATTCTAGGATTCATTTAATAGTTTCATTTCTCTAAGCATCAAGCAAAACAGTTAAAATTACAAAACAGAAACATAAAGTTCACCTCATCATGTAGTATGGATCACTCTGTTATTCTTTATCTAGACCTTCAAATACTTTATGTAAAATGTTTCTATACAAAAGGAAACACAGGATTAGTTCCTCCTCTAATGCTTCTAAAGAGCTCTACCATGGAAAGCTCTCTCCCTTCCATTTTGCAAGTCTCAACAAGTCTGCTGCTGAGTCAGAACCTCCTTTTTTCCCTGATGTAAGAACTATTTCTCCCTTGAAAATTCATAAAGCTTAGGAATAAATTAGAGTCTCCCTGGGGGGAAGGGGCGGGGACGCCGGAATGAATGTGGTGGGGAGGAGTCCCACGCTGCAGCCCTGATGATGGCACACGAAACGCTTTTATGAAGCGGAGCTGGCCCGGGGTTACCATGGGAGCTCGCCGTGGAACCCGTTCCACGCATCCGAGTGTGTAAATAACCACGCGGAGCGTGTTTGTTCCAGGGACTTTGGTCCTTCTTACCCAAGTGAAAATGCCTGGAATATAGCCGAGGCTTCATGTTTACCCTACAGAAACACCCTCGGCGGCTTTAGGACGTCGGTGACAGCACTCCTACCAGCGCCTAAAAACAGAAACAAGCTTAGAGGGCGCTACCTAGGGCTACAAGGAGGCCCTAGATCGGGGACTCGGGGTCTAGAGGTGCGGGGCGAGGCGCTCAGCGGACTTCAAGCCGGCAGAGCCCAGACGCTAGTTCACCACAGGACCCCCGGGCTGGGCCGGGCTCCCGCGTTGCGCTGGGGGCCCCTCGGGCGCCTATTTCTACGCGGGCTCGCACAGTGCAGGCGCCGGTCGGGGTCCCGGGCCTCAGTTTCCCCCGCGGGCCAGCCCCGCTCTGGGAAGCCCGAGTGGTGCAGCAGGGCTTCTCCCCACCCAGGGCGGAACCGAGGTGACAGGAAGGAGGAGGCACCGCGAGGGGCGGAGACGCGTGCGACCCGGGCAGACTCTGCGCGGATCCCGCGCCAAGGAGGGGCCGTTGCCCAGGAACCGTCCCTCCCTCCCGCGCGTGCTTGCCCTCGTGCGCGCGCCCGCCCAATGCTCCCGACCACTGTTTGCCAGCCGACCCCCACCCCAACCGGCCTGTCCATTTCCCCGGGAGCGGAGAGACCCAAGGAGACACGCCGCTCGCTCCCGCCCTCCCGGGAGCGCGAGCGCGCCCTCGGCTGCGTCTGCATAGTAATGAGGGGCGGGGAGGGGCGACGGGGACGCGGTGGCCTCGCGCCCGCGCGTGCCGGGACGCACCGCGGGGGGCGGCGCGATTGTGAGGTGGCGCTGACGCACGTTCCGGGGTTCTTAAGCGGCCAGGGCGGCTACGGCGACTGCGACGGCGGCGGCGGCGGCGATCGCCGCGAGGGGTGGTGGGGCCGAAGTCGGTGCCCCCTGGCTCAGTCACGGTGTCCCTCTCTCACTGACTCCCCCTCCTTCCACCACGGCCGCGCAACCCCAGCGCCGGCGGCTTCCTAGGTGGGGCAGGGGACGAGGAGCGTTTCCTCCCGCTGCCGGCGGCCTGATAAATGAGGGATTTCGGGTTTGGGGTGCTGCAGACCGCCCCGCTCCGAAGTAGCAGTCCTGGGCCCCTGTTCAGCGGCGAGGCGTACGGTCCTTACGCCGTGGGGTCCGCCAACCCGCTGCCCTCCGCCACGCCCTTCGGCCCGCTGTCGCCACCACCGTTGCCTGTCACCGGCTTCTTAGAGGCCGCCTCCCCCTTCTCCATCCCCCTCGGCGGCGGCGCGGGTAGCCCGGCCGCCGCCGCTTCCTCTTCCTCCCCGTTCCTGGCGCATCAGCAGACCATGCAGGATGAGCTGCTGCTGGGGCTGACACAGCAGCCGGCGCGGCCGCTTTCGGGGGCGGCGGCCACGGAGAAACTCCCCAACCACCACCCCGGCGGCGGCACGATCGCGGGTGTGACCCACCTCCTCCCCTCCCAGGACTTCAAACCGAGTCTGCACCACCCCTCCTCCTCCTCCGCCTCCTCCTGCTGCTGCTGCCGCACCTCCTCCCCGCAGGACTTCAGTAAGCGGCAGCAGCAGCAGCTGAGCAGCCAGAAGAGGAAAGAGTTCAGCCCTCCCCACCTTCCCCACCCTCCGGACTCGAAGCCGCCGCCGCCTCCGCCGCTCCACTGCCCCGGTCGGTTCAGCCCGCCGCCGCCGCCGCCAGCCGGCCCGCTCCTCCAGCCGGCGCAGCTCGCTCAGCGCCAGCAGCAACAGCCGCCGCAGCAGTTCAGCCTCCTGCATCAGCAGCACCTCTCGCCGCAGGACTTCGCCCCGCGGCAGCGTCCGGCAGACCTGCCCCCGCTCCCGCAGCTCCCTCCCTCGCCGCCTGCAGCCCCGCGGCGCCGCCACGGAGGCGCGGGCAGCCCTCGCAAGACCCCAGCCGCGGGCGAGGGCAGCGCCGCCGAGTCCCCCAATGCGGGCTTGGCCTCCTCGACGCCGGTGAACCCCGCGCCGGGCTCCATGGAGTCCCCCAACCACCCTCTGCTCAACAGTCCCAGTAACCTCCTGCCCGGAGGTGCGCTTGGCGCGGGCGCCTTCAGCAGCCTGCAGAGCCCGGACCTTCCACACCCGGGCGGCGGCGGCGGCGGCGGGGGCGGGGGGCCCCCAGGAGGCGGAGGGGGAGGCGGCTCCGCGTCGCCGCCGCCACTGCCCGGCTTCGGCACCCCCTGGTCGGTGCAGACCGCGTCGCCGCCACCCCAGCCCCAGCAGCCGCCGCCGCCCCAGCCGCAGCAGCAGCCGCCGCCACCCCAGCAGCCGCCCCAGCCGCAGCCGCAGCCGCCCGGCTCGTCTGCCACCACCCCGGGCGGCGGCAGCGGCGGCTCGCTCAGCGCCATGCCGCCGCCCAGCCCCGACTCAGAGAACGGCTTCTACCCCGGGCTGCCGTCGTCCATGAACCCGGCCTTCTTCCCGAGCTTCTCGCCCGTGTCGCCGCACGGCTGCACTGGGCTCAGCGTTCCGACGAGCGGCGGCGGCGGCGGCGGCTTCGGCGGCCCCTTCTCGGCTACCGCTGTGCCCCCTCCGCCGCCGCCCGCCATGAATATACCTCAACAGCAGCCCCCGCCGCCCGCGGCGCCGCAGCAGCCGCAGAGCCGGAGGTCGCCCGTCAGCCCGCAGCTCCAGCAGCAGCACCAGGCGGCGGCCGCCGCCTTCCTGCAGCAGAGGAACTCCTATAACCACCACCAGGTACGGCGGGCGGCGGCCTGGCCGCGCCGCGGGACCGGGAGACCATGGGCGGGGGACGGAGGCGGGGGCAGGGCAGCCGGGGACCCGACCTTAGCCCCGAGAGAAGCCGCGACGGGGGACACTCGCCCAAGTGAGAGTGGGACTGAGAGGGCGGACAACCGTGACAGGACTCGGAACCCCAGCCCCCGGTGGGTTGGGAGGGCAGTGGCCACCGTGGGCTGTGGGGGCGTGGGAGACGAGTTCGCGCTGGGAGCCGCGGCTGGCCGGGCGCCCCCTCGAACGTCCCGGCGCAGCAGTGGGGACTGGGGCAGGGGCCGAATAGCGCCGGGGCCGCGGGCGGCCGGGCGCGGCGTCTCAACCCGGCCCTCCTAGCTGGCGCACCCCGGGATCCGCCCTGTGCCCTGGGCCTGGAGGGCCGCCGCCCCGGACCCCCGACGCGGGGAGGCGCGGCGAGGACCGGGGGCTGGCCGGCGGCCTCGGAAGAGCGGCCGTGGGAAGTGAACTTGGGCAGGGGAAAAATGATTGCTGGAGAAGGTGCGTGCGGAGGAGCCCAAGACTCTGTCTCGCTGTCCAATGAGGGAAGGCGGAAAGGCTTTTTTTTTTCTTTGGAGTTTGTTTATTCTTATTTGGCCGGCGGTGATCTCGCCTTGAAGCCTCAGCCCCCCGGGCGGTCAGTCGAGCCGCTCCCAAAGCTCCGCCCGATCAACCTGCTGGCAGCGCCGCACCCTGGGCCGCCGGCGAGTCGGGAGGGAGCGGCCGACCGCCCTCCTCGCAGGACCTGGTTCCCGCGGGGCCGCCTTCTTGGCTGTCACAGGACTGGGAAAGAGAAACTGTTAGTGACGGCTCGGGTTCAAACCGAGATATCCCACGAATGTCTTAGTTTCTGTGCTTTTCAATGTTGGGGTCATGTTTTGTGGGTTTTAAGACAAAACTGAACTTGGATCTGGGATTGGTGTGTTTCCTCGTAGACTTTCGGTACATTTTTTGGTTGCCTTAACCTTCTACAAGGGAATATGTGGGCCGTGTGTATTTTAAGTAGGTAATATTGTGAAATGACACTGGGCAGAATTTTTATTTTCCGGATCTTTTTTGATTCAAGATCTTTTTTGTTATTCCCTCAATACAATTTTTGGGTGACCGCTAGATTGGTAAATTGGCATTGAAAGAGTGTCTTGTTGGTTTTGAATCTTGTTAGCATTTGTTGCAGAGTTCATTTTGTTTAAGTCCATTTTCTATTTTCGTGATTAAGGATTGACAGAGACGCAAAATATGACCTTAACCCCATAACTTTTTCAGTTGACCAAAGTTTTCAAGGATTAGTCTTTTTAAAGTGAATATTATCTAAATTAACCCAAGTGAAAGTTAACAGTTTATCTAAGTTAACCAAAGTGACAGTGAACAGTTTTTGTTGAATCACTGATTTCTTTCTTAGAAAAGAGAATGTGGCCTATAAGGATTGAAAATAGGGATTTTGAAATAATGTTCCACTTTTTCATGATTTTTATAACCCTCAGCAACTGTCTTTTGTGTCTCAGGATCTTCATTTTGTTATCTGGAAACTTGCCCACAGAAAATTATCTGTAGGTAATTTTGTATTCTTAAAGTTGTGGTACAGAGCGTTGGAAGAACATATACCATGATCCATATTTAACTGTAATTTGCTTTTGGACAAAAGATGGGTCTAGCCATGGAGTGTGAGAGGTCACACAGCTTTCATATGGAATTTTAGATCACTGGAAGATAACTTTGAGCATTAAATCATTTAATAAGGAGAGTAAGGCCCTCAAGAATGAAGTGGTTTGTCCATGGCTCTCTAATTATGCTTTGGAACTCTGTGGAAGAAGAAAGAGTAATAATATACTCATGATTATGTTAGTATTTAAAAGTGTTTAAAAATTGGTGCTATAGATCAGGAGTTTCTCTTTTAATTGTCTTATAAAAAGCAGGTTCAATTTTAAGAGAACCATATTTATTTGTAGTAACTGTATGGTTCATACTTCTTTAGCTACATCTTAACACCAAAGTATTAAAGTATAAACTTATTGACAGTAGAATTACCAGCAATGAATACTTCTTAAAAAAAAAAAAACCCAAAACTACAATTATTAGCCTTTTGGTGGATTTACCATTCTTTGATGATTTGACTTGTCTTGCCACAGGTTTGAAATTAGGATGTAATTTACTTTTGAAAATGAATCAACTTGATGGAGACTTGTATCAAGATCTCTAGTGGAATAATCAAAGCATATAGTTAATTGGCAGTATACCTCAGTGGATCCACCTATGGGCAACATCAGATAATTGCTTCACAGTTTATGGATAATTAAGTGAAATAAAAACAATTAAGACAAACTATGCTAAAACTGGAATAAAATGCCTTAACAGTTAAATAAACAATGCAGAAAAATGGCATAGTTTCTATACTGTCCTTATTTCAAAAGGCGATTTTAATTTGTACAAGAGTAATTCCCACTTTTGTAGTAGTGCAACTTGTTTTGGAAACATAAAGTCTATATATTTCACTTGTATGAGTAGGATATTTTAATTAACAAAGACCATATTTTTAGTTGTGTGCCTAGCATAATTAATATGGTTGCTTTAAGATCACCATGTATGTTACATCTTTAAGAATCTTCAGAGTTAATTTCAATTTTTTTCTTCATATTTATCATGTATACAGTTATCTCTGAAGGATAAAAAGGAACTGCATGGTTCTATTTTAGTAACTGTCATAAAATATCATGATATTTATAGTATACAAGAAGATGAAAACTTGACCAGCATCAAATATGATTTGACATAGAAAGATCTCAAGACTGTTACTTTTATAACCTAGAAAAGATGTATTCTTTTGCCTTTATATATTTCATTCATATAAATTCTTAGGTCTGAAATTTGAATTTGAATTTGAATTGTAAATTCTTTAAATGCCGCAATTTAAATAGCTATGTTTTCCCTAGCCTCTTCTGAAACAGTCTCCCTGGAGCAACCATCAGAGCAGTGGCTGGGGCACTGGAAGTATGTCCTGGGGAGCAATGCATGGCAGAGATCATCGTAGAACCGGAAACATGGGAATCCCAGGAACTATGAATCAGATATCTCCATTGAAGAAACCGTTTTCTGGTAATGTCATAGCACCACCGAAATTTACTCGCTCAACTCCATCACTGACTCCAAAATCTTGGATTGAAGATAATGTGTTCAGAACAGACAACAATAGTAATACACTCTTACCCTTACAGGTAAGAATGGTATGTAAATGACCTTATCTCTAATGTTAATCTTTCAAAATAGGGAGTTGGGTGGTGGTGGTAGTGGTATGCTAAAATTAACATTTTTTCAAATAAAGTTTTAATTTTTAAGCATGTAATTTAATTAACAAAGGTTAAAATATCTATACAGAGAAAATTGAGAATGTAAAATAATTCTCTAAACACGCAATGGAAAATAAGCTTAGTAAAACGTAGAAAAACCTTTTGTATTTATTAAATACATACTGAAGCTTTCAATTTGGCAGCTCTTTAAGAATGCTTTAATTTATAAATTCTAATGGGCCACCAAAATTTGTTTCTCCTTTAATATAGCTAAGCTAATATGTTCTGTAATTGTAACTGTTCTTAGAATTGACTATAATTGGCTGTATATATATTAGAATATACTTAGTACAGCTGTGATTGTGGCAAAATAATATTAGGGCTTTTTTGCATCTAATTTAAATTTATCTTCACTAATTCACCGATTATTTTTTCTAAATGTGGCCTAATACGTTGATTAGACTTTTTTTTTTCTTTCAGCCTTTCTGTTATTTTGTTGAAGTTCCCTTACGGCTATTGCAAGTGAGGTTTTTGTTTTGTTTTGTTTTTTTCTTAAACCTTTAGAGGATGGAATGAGGATTTAAGATAGAGCTTTATTTTTTGTTTTCTTTCTTTCTTTCGTTGGGTGGGTATGGGGAAGACAACTGCTCATTTCTGATGAAAACTTCTATGCTATTGAAGGTGAGATCTAGTTTGCAGTTGCCAGCTTGGGGCTCAGATTCACTCCAAGATAGTTGGTGCACTGCAGCCGGAACATCCAGAATAGACCAGGTAGGCTGCACAGTGTATACTTTTTAGGATTTCGGTTAGGAGTTTAGTATTTATATTATGAGTAGGATTTATTATTTACTTTCTTATTATACCTATTGAAACATATGTTAGAGGACACTGAAGCAATTTATTTTTTAAGGATCACCTGCTTTGAACTATTTAATGTAAGAAATTTTTTATTTTCAAATTTAAGAGTAATCCTTTTATAATTCTAAAACATAATAAACTTTTTTTGGAAAAAGGAATTATATACACAAGAGCACCTGACTTTAAACATCAGTCAAACTAAGCAGATTGTATCTCTTTTCAGAATTAAATGCAATTAGGTACAAAATCATATGTTTACTTAACATCTAGCTTTATATTTGATGTTTCATAGAACTTTTCAGTAAATTTTTGTCATGAAGTCTGTATTTGTTTTGAGATATATTTCTAAAAAAGACTTCTCTTGGTTCAGTTTTTTCACCTTTATTAAAAAATATATAGCCTAGTATTCTAAATTTTGTTACTGCTTTTATACCCTGACTTATTCCAAATAATCAGTTTCCTATGGAGAAACCGTTAGTCAAAAAGCTGGGAGTTAGCCTTAATCAAATTACATTTACACCTTTGGTGGTTACAAAATGCTATCTTTCTTCCTGCAAACTGAATTTGAATGTATACTAGGTACCAGGTGGTGAGGATTATTATAGGTTATAGAAAACTCAGTCCTTATATATGCAGGTTCTTTCTTACAGAGCTCAAGTTTGAATGAGCATAGACTTAACGTTGTGTGTGTTATATGAATGGAGCTATGTTATTCTAAGTCTCTTCCTTGGTTAATTTATCAACATGAGATGATTTTACAAGTAAGGACATAAACAGATTAATAATACGTTTGTAAGTAACATTCTAATCTAGAAGGTTAGCACTAATTTTGATAATCAACCACTAACAGTTGTTTTAGCCAAGTCCTGCCTGTTTTCCAAAGTAGTCCTGCCAGGGTCTTCACCTAAAAATGGTAGTTACTTCATGCAATTTGCAACGTATTGTCTTGTTAATTTAAGTTAGCTATTTACCTCTACTCTCTTCTCTAGTCTGGTCCAGTTAAGCCTTATTAGTGACGTTTTTATGGTAGCATTTTTGTATTTAAGTTGAATACATGAATGCCTAGGAGATGGTATGTTTAGGAGAAGAAAATTAATGTAATTATTTTGAAGGTGGCAAGAGAAATGTTTTCAAATAGAAGAGGACATAATTACTCTGTGCAGAAAGAAGCAATAGGATGGATACATATATAGGGTACATATATAGGAGAAATAAGTATCCATGGAAAAGAATACAAATTAGCTGGCATACATGGTCCATGAGGCAGGGACAGATGTTGAGAAATCAGATTATTGAGTTGATTTCAGTTGGAGGGATGCTAGAGAGGAGATAGGGGTGATAATGAAAGGGAAGCTTTCACACCAGCCTCCGGGGCTGCCCTCCCACTTAGACTTCAATCAAAGCTATTCTGCTTTTACCTGTATTATAACCTAAGATTTTAGGGAAATTTATTTTAGGAAAAATGATTTTGGTGCTTAAAGATAAACTTATCTGGTAAACTGCTGAGATATTGGCATTCCCTTTGGACTTTTGAGCCAGAGGTGTGATGTGATGAAGTAAAACACAGTGGTGGGGGAAAAAAGAGATAATGGAAAGTGAATGGAACTGGAAGGAAAGAAGGCCTGAAACTTGGATCTTCTTCCTCTTCCTCATAATCTTTATGACATTGAATGACATAGTTTATGGGTTTTCATCTCTTTGGGTCACAGTTTCCTTATCTGTAAAAGGGGGACCTTGAACTGGGTCATTTAAGGCCTTTCCAGCCAGCTTTTAACACTTTCTCTGATCTGTTTTGGCCATTTCTTTTCCTCCATGCTGCCCCACCCCCCTTGCCTCTATTTTTAGAATACAAGCCTCTTGGTTTCTTTGAGCAAAGGGTCTTAGGCATTAGTCTAAGGCAGTGGAGGTAGTATGTGACCTTTCAACTGGACTTAAAAGCAGTGTCATTGTCTCCTCTAAGTACCCTAAGAGTACTTACACATAGTTTGTTGTGTGTTTCCATCTTTCCATAAAAGGTTGAAGTATTTGAAGTTGAGCCTCTTAAAAATACAGCAGCAGCTACAAAATGAGATTGATATCTTAAAATGTTGGGTAGTTTCTCATTCTTTGGCAAAATTAAAATTATAGAAGATTCTTAGTCACTTAAATGTCTGAGGAGATTATCTGCATTTCTGACCTTTTGTCATCATATACAGTGTAATTCTAGTATATTTTTGTTAACAAGTACATTATTTTTACAACATTTTACTTTTTATTTCCTTTAGTCTCAAACTGATTGGGGCCTAGAATATAATACAAAATTCTAGAACTGAAGTCTTAATTCTTATACTTGGATACCGCGGGCTTTACCTGTGTCAAGAGCTGAACACGTAATCGAATTCAATAAATAAGAAAGAGCTAGTTTTGTAGGTTGATTTTTATTTCTGTTAATATGTAAAATTTTGTGGGTTGGAATTTTATTTTCAATAAGATTTTTTAAAAATAGAAAACCCTCAAATTTAAAACTTTCTAAAAGCAAATATAAATTATTATAAACATTTCTGACTTTAAAATGAGTATTACATATCTCTGTGAATTTCTTTTCTTTTTTTTTTTTTTTTTTGGGACAGTTTCACTCTGTCGCTCAGGCTGAAGTGCAGTGGCACGATCTCGTCTCACTGCAACCTCTGCCTCCCGGGTTCAAGCGATTCTCATGCCTCAGCCTCCCCAGTAGCTGTGATTACATGCATGCACCACCATACCCGCCTAATTTTTATATTATTAGCAGAGACAGGGTTTCACCATGTTGGCCAGGCTGGTCTCAAACTCCTGATCTCATGTAATCCGCCCGCCTCGGCCTCCAGAGTGCTGGGATTACAGGCTTGAGCCCTCACGCCCGGCCAGTATATCTACATGAATTTGCTTAGGGTTATTAATTACTGTACTTTAAAATGTCATTAGCTAGTTACCCTTGAGAGAATCATACTCAAAAGTTTGAATTCTAAATTATATTACAATGGAATTTGCAGCCAGATCCAGCAATGTGCACTACTTGGAAGGCTGAGGCAGGAGGATTGAATGCCTGAGCCCCAGAGTTGAGTCCAGCCTTGGCAACATAACAAGACACCACCCCCTCTTCCCAAAAAAATAGGAGTTTTCAGTTTAATGTTAAGGTTACGCTATATTTATTCATATGTTTTAAATCAAAGAGTAAATAGCCTTTAAGTGAGGTTATTATTACTTACAAGTTTACATATGACATATCAGCTCACTGTAAACAAAGTAATGTCTTGGAACAGTAATTGAATGTGTGAAGCATGTACGTGCATGTCCGCCTGCCTTCCACCTGGGGAATTATCAATATATCAACTCTCAATTTTTGCTCTTCCACAAGCTCTACTTGCAGTGCTTGCGCATGTCACATAATAAACTACCTTGAATTAATTGAAGATACTTTCCATTAATCTTTAATAGTCAGGCTGTTATGATAATGTGGTAAATCATAATTTGGAGATCTGTCTCAGAAAAAATATTATTTGAATCTTTACTCACCTTACACACAAAAAAACAGTATATAGTTGCATACCAAACCCAATTTGTTTATCTGATAAAGCATTTCTTAAATAGTGGTTTGTAAACCAGATGAACTTCAGGGACATTCATAGTCATCAAACTGTTACATGCCCACTGAAAATGGAAAAGAATGGACTCTTGTATTACAGCTTAAGTAATGGATGCCTTCTTTTTGTTTCCTATTCTGTGTTCAGTGCTTTAATTGTTCTTGAAATGTTTTCCAACTTGTCTATTTTAATTCTTGTGAGTACTAGAATAGCTTTGGCCTTTTAAAACATTTGTTTATTTTTTTCTGAGAATGGCTAACACACTTTATTGAGGTTCGAAATTAATAAAGAAAAGAAATGTATCTTCGTTCATTCTGTATGTTAGTGTTTTAATTACCCTTAGAATATATGGATAAAAAATACTATTCTTTGTCTTGGAGAAGGTAAGAGTCTAGTTAGATGAATAAGGGTTATCTATGTAGAACAACTAGAGAATGAGAAGAGAGCTTATGAGATTGAGTACTGCGTTATGCAGTAGAGTAGCACGTCATCTGCTACTGAATATGGTGTGATAACATTGTGTAACAGGAAAGTATGATCAATATCTACTTAAAATTAAGGACAATATTAGCACTACATTGCTTTATTTTAAAGTAAAAATTAGAGAACTAAACACAAACATTGTAAGTACAATAAAAGCTGATCTTTCTAGTTAAGCAGAATAATACATGTTCAAGCATCTGCTAAATCATTAAATATAAGAATATAGGGGTTTTCTATAATCTTATTTTTCTTTGGAAGAGTACCTCATTTTCAAGAGGAGAAGTTTCTAATTGACCACTTCTTTAAAAATAAAACAGGGTTTTTAATGTATCCCAGCAAAAAAATTAATATCTCTTCAAAAAGTTCTCTTGTGATTAAGTTTGAATTCCCTTTGTCATACTGCTTCTAATATTGTACACTGACCTCCTTAGTTATTTTTCAGTGTTTATAATCTTTTCTTAGGTTATCTTTTTTCAAGATTTGGATTCCTTTGTTCTTTTCTGTGTTTTTCAGCCTTTCTAAGCTTTTATTGACACTCCTGTAAGTGTTTGTGGCAAATGTCTGGGTTTAAGAAAAAACATGAAATAAATATTATAATAAAAGAGGTTATGCCTTTTCCAACAATGTTTTCTAATCATTTTATTCTGTTAGTTATTGTGAGATTCTGTAATTTGTTTCTGAAAGCCCATTTAGTTGATTGTTTGCCAGATAGTTTTTATATTTTAGAATAGATTGCATGCACACTTTTCCTCATAGAGTCTTATTTTTCTGAAGTATTTTGGTGCTTTCAAATAACCTTGTAATAATAAATGTAAATTACATTGCTATGATTTTCCATATTTATTAATGATAATTAGTATTGTTGCGTTCATGGTAACTTGAAAATTGCCTTAGTTCTTCTATTTAGTTTTCAAACTGATGGCAGTTTGCATGAACACAATTTTTCCTAATGTCTGTATTTCAGAAGAATGCATGAGTGTTTGTTTTATAACCAGATTTGTTTCTGTTTTTTCAGAAGTCATATTTTAATTCCTGCAATTTATTTAATGGAATTATCTATATCTTTTGCATGTAAGCCTATAGGTTTCATTAAATTCAAAAAGCAATTTTGAGATGTCATGTGCTCTTTGGTTGCTCAAGGCTGTTTTATGTTTGTTGCTTTAAAAATCACAAGGGATGCAGCTGATGCTTTACAAAGTACAACCAAGCTAATCGTTTTAAAATAGCTTTGCTGTTTTCTTTCCTAGAGTTGGAGTTTAGGATCAAATACTTAACAGAAAAAGGAAAATAAGAGACCTTATAAGTAGGCATCTCACTGATTCAGTTAGATACAGACATTCAAGCCGAAGTTATTAATACATGCAGCCTTTTTGAATAACACCTCTCAAAATTGATTATATAGTGGTCACTGATATTTATAGTTAGTTTAAGGATGTTTCTCCTTCATACTTTAAATATTGTCCATGACCCGTGCAATAATTTTACCATGCTATAGAGCAAGATCACACCTCTTGCAATGAAGGTAGAGGGTACTTTCCCCTACACCTCCAGAAAAAGGAAGTTACTTAGGAAATATTGTTTGGGTGATTTAATAGTTACCATTAATTAAGGTCATCGGTTGACTGGGCATAGGTTGATTCTGTTCAAAGTTAACAACCTAAAAAGATAACCATGAACTGTAATATATTTCCTTTGTGAGGATTTAGGGTAAGGAAGATAATAAAGTATTTTAAAGTATTTACAATATACTCTTAGAACCTTCATGATATGGCACACCTGCAGAGGGATTTTTTGCTTAATTATATGAACATTAACTTTTATCATTACAGCTTACATTTTATAATTCTATTTTAAATACATCTGGGAACTTTCAGTATTGTGGTACTTAATCTTCCATTGGGTGGTTGGAAATTCAGGTTCATAGCAAGCCACGTTAATCTGATGCTTGTCTCAGTTTAGTCAATTAACATTTGACTACCTGTTCCGTTGAGGATTCTGAGAAAGTTTTATAGTCCTTTACCATTACTATTTAAAAAGTACAGTCTTTCTCCTTACAGAACTCGACTTTTTTTTTACATTTTTTATTGAGTTTTTATGGTAGAGATAAAGGAGTATTCATTCAACAGACATGAGAACTAACTATATTCTGTAATTAGATAGTCCCTATTCTTAATCAACTTAGAAGTTTAGTGGGACAGACAGGAAAATCAACAAATTAGTTATGAACACAGTATAGTGGAAGCACAGGAAAGATGGAAATATCTGGATAGATTCCTAAAATTAATATGTCATTTTTGCCCATATGGGCCATCCTATTCTCTGTTTCAGTTTTATTAATATTTCATTTATTTTAGAGTATTTTGAGTCTTTTTCTTTTCTAGAATTTTTAAAGAGACTATAGGCATCATCTAGTCTGACATGATTATTTTCTAGGAGTTAGAACCAGAGCCTAGAGAGATTTAGTGACTTCAGATGAAGAAACTAATTGCTTCTTATAAAGTGTGATATCCAGACCAGCAGAATCAGTATCACCTGGGAACTTGTTAGAAATACATACTCTCAGGTTCCACTCCAGACCTACTGAATTTGATGTGTTTCAGCAGTCTGTGTGTTTAACCAGCCTTCCAGATGATTCTGAAGCATGTTCAAGTTTAGGAACCACTGTTACAGCTCATTGATTCTTTGTGCCTCCATCACTAATCAAGGTCACTGTTCTAGAGAGCAGCTGTTATTGATGCATGTGTTTTACCTCAGGGGCCTTTCAGTAAAAATCAGTAAAGAGTACTGATAGAGTTAATTGGTGATAAAGCTGGAATAAGAGCCTCCGGTCTAGCATTCCTTCCGTCATTCAGTGTTACTTTTTACCTTTTTAAATCCCTGACAGCAACTTAGTCTACAGTACTGATTCTGAACCCCTAGCTTTAAAAAGGCTACAACCCTAATTTAAACATCAAAGAAAAGTAAATAAATGAACATATTCTTAGAAAAGCTTTTTAGGTTTTTCTTCAGCTTTCTAAAGAACTGATTCTGAATCTTCTCTGGATTGTGGACTCCTGTGGAAAACTGATGAAAGCTATAAACCTTTTCTTCGGGAAAAAAAGAAATTATGTATACACTAGTCCCCCCTTATCCATGAGGGATACGTTCCAAGACAATCAGTGGATGGCTGAAACTACAAATAGTGCCTTCATATGCTGTTTTTTTCCAATGAAGACATATGTATGATAAGGTTTAATTCATAAATTAGGCACAGTAAGTGATTAACAACAATAATAATAAAGTAGGACAATTATAACAATGTAATAAAAATTATGTAAATGTGGCATCTCTGTCTCTCAGAATATCTTATTGTACTGTCCTACAGATAACTGAAATCATGGAAGGCAAAATGCAGAAAGGGGGGACTACTGTACACCTATGAACAGTATATTACATATAATCTCAGAGACTTCTGGTCTCTCTTGAAGCTAATGGACCCAGGTTAATAAGTGCCTTATTTTGATTTCTATGGGGGCTTTTATTTCCACTTAATTTTCAGATTCTTCCTTTCCATTTTCTGTGACAGTCATTTTTTGAGAGTTTAGAATGGACTATCCTGTATCCCCCACGTATACATAAGCTTACACATGCGTGTACACACATATGTAACTGGGTGGGTGAGTATTTTGGGAAGACTCCTAGATTATTTGGAGGGCATGGGCCAGAGCTTCCTCTAGTAGTTCACCACATACCTTTTTTCAGGTACACTGAGTATGTATTGAACAGAATATAGTAGAAATTCATGGACATTAAAGAGTCAGATTCTTTCAAATAAGCAAGTGAAGGGATTGAACATTCACCAAAGAAGATTCTGATAACAAGACTTTGGAGACTTGGTGAAGTAGCAGACTTAATGAGATTACTGTGCTTTTACTCTTCTCTCCTCCACCTGCCTATTTTGCAGGGGAGTTGGGGGAGGCCGGCTTAAAAATGCAGAGACAAATATGGAAGCACTTTAGAGAGTAATATATGAATCTGAATATTCTAGGCATTAGTCCTTGTTCTGGTTATTAGTATCTTATGCTTTTGATTTTTACCGTATAAGATGTTTATGCACTCATTATGAAATTCAGACTACTGTGTCAAATAACAAAATGTTTGATAGATGTTTAAAGTATGGTGCAATTATGGAACTAAAATACTTCCTCCCAAATATTTATTTTCTATGTGCCACTATCTGTCTTCCTAAATATGTGAGAAAAGTTTTGAAATTAACCAAAAAATGCTTTCTGTGTGTATAAGATTTCAGGAAACTTTATAGAGAAAAGTAACTATAGAAATTATTTTACTGTTTTGCATTAGTATTGCCAATAAAATTAGATTACTTTTGATAAAAGATTTAAGAGATAAATGTACTGAAAATAATGTTCTCCAATGCAAGGAACATTGTAGTTCATGAGATCTTTAGTTATTGGTATTTTCGTGGGATACAGATTAATTAGTAATAATCAGAAGTCCTATTTTATGTAAGAGGATTTAGATAGTGTTTTATAATCGCTTTTTGAAAAAACTGCATAGATTATAATGTCTTTTTTCCTCTTCTCTTCCAGGATCGAAGTAGAATGTATGACAGTTTGAATATGCACTCTTTGGAAAATTCTCTTATCGATATTATGAGAGCAGAGCATGATCCTCTTAAGGGTAGGTGACTTTTTAAAAAAATATATGTTTATATTATACACCAATTTGCTTATCTTACTAGTTTTTATATGAAAGTGAACCCTAAGTAGCACCTATATCCAATATAAAACTCTCTTACACATTTATTAATGAGAATCTTTGTTTTTATGAAATGCCATATTTTTCCTTTGTTGCTTAATGTGAACTCACCTCCCTTGACTTACAATTTAAGGAAAATTTACTATTTAGAGACATGCTTCAGTTCACCAGAGAATGAAGGATGGATCTAAAAGTATACACTAGTCACTTGTCTAGAATTCTTTCAAGTACAAAAATACTAAAAATATTTCTTGGAATACTTGTATTCACAATTTGCAGTGATTCCAGCCTAGAATTATCCCTAGTTAACCTCCTTTCTCTATTTTTCTTCTACTGTCATAGGGTTTTGAAAGGGGGGGAGTATTTTATAGTAGCTTCTCTGAGGTGAAAAATAGCTTTTCATAGAAGTTGAGACAAATTAGGGAAAAGAACTGGCCCACTTACCCTATAGTAGCAGTCTTCACTGATTGTTTATAGTATTTGAAGAAATTTCATTAGCATACTTGTTTTTGTCTGTACATATTCTGTGTATAAAATGAAAAAAAGCAATTATTATATATTTTTATACAATATATCACATTGTCATTTATATCAGTGGTGAGAATCTACCAAATTGTCTATTTGAGTCATGACAGTTACTATTTATCTATTGCTACATAATAAATTATCTCAAAACTTAGCAGCTTAAAAACAGCAATAAATATTTATTACCTTAAACAGTTTCTGTGAGTCAGAGATTCAGGAGCAGCTTAACTATTTTATTCTGGCTCAAAATCTCTCATTGAATCAAAATCATGGATTACTTTGTAAATTTTCGCCATTTTTAATTCTATAAAGCCAAGTTAGAATTCTCTTTCAAGATTTGGCCTAAAAACTATAAACTTCCATATTGGCAGGGAGGTGGCGATGTGGGGCTAAGTTGATAATACTGACCACATATCTAACTATTTTTTTCTGTTTATGGATTTTTCTTGTAAAAAGAATTCCTTGTCTTTTTAATTCCTTAATTTTAAGGAGCTTGAGAAGCTGAGGGGATATTAGTGATTGTTGATTATGTGTGCTAATAGTAATTCCTCATACAAACTTATAGTTGTATGTCAGGTTTTTGGGGATGTTTGTTTGAGTTTCTTTTTTTTTTTTTTGCTTTTAACCAAAATTCAGCTTAGTTTTTTGAGTATCTTTGTACAGGGTCTTGGTCTTTTTCACTGTTATGCTGGCAGTTTCAGTGGTTTGTCTTAGATCCACCGTTTAGAATAGAAGCCAGCAGCTTATGATTAAGAAGTTTCCTGTTTTTCTCCTTGGCTTCTCAAGAAAGAAAACTCTTAGAAACTCCAATACAAGATAAAGTCAAGATTATTAACTGTTACCAGTGGATAATAAAAGTTTTTCATTGTTGTTTCTCCCAGTCTTTTTTTTTTTTTCAAAAGGCTTTTTAAACATGTTAGACAAAATGTTCATTGTGGCACTGTTAATTATCTCAGTTTTTCTTTTTGCTAGCCTGGGTTATAGTAAAAGTGAAGGGAAACGTAAAAAGAGGACATTGAAAAGGAAATGGAAGCATTATAAGGCTAAGGGGAATTTTATATATATATATATACGCACACACACACGCATATATAGATACATATGTTTTTTAATCTCAAGTGAATTCAAAATTTTTAAGTTAGGAAAATTATCTTTGGCTGTGAGAAGGGAAAAAACATGCTCACTAACCACCTTTAGGAATCATTATGGTGACAAGTCTTCATATTTACACAAAACGTGGAATATTTTATCTTCCACGTGTTTTATGACGGAATTTTTAAGTAGAGAAAAAAGAAAAAAATCGAGAAACTTTCTCTGCATAAAATAAAAAAATAAGACTGATATTTTTACAAAGCACCATCATATCCCTATTTAAAATTATCTTGGTACTAAGTGCTGCCACTTTAAGTCTTTTTTTTTTTCCTTTCTTTTCTTATTAATACAAATTCCACTGCCTCCTGGGATATTATGTTGTATATTTTCTTTCTCTCCATACTCTGATTATTGTACTTTTTTCTTTGGGCTAGACCTCAGTAGAATCTTCTAAATCAAGGTGGTAGCAAATGGAATAAACCATCCAGGGTTTAACACCTGAATTTGCTTTCCTTCTTTCCATTACTGTTCTTGAGGGCAGTATTTCGCCCTCCGTCTCATCTCTTGTCTCTTACCTTCTCAACCCTTGTAGGAAATCCTGTCCTCTGTTTAATTTAAAAAAAATTATTTTCCCCTAGAAAACAAAATGAATATTATTTTATCCTTTTTAAATGCTGTTTTACAAACCAGCCATTTGTTTTGTTTTTGTTATGGGATCTGATGAAAAAGGAGAAGGGAGTTGGAGGGTAAACTTTTAAAATGAATTATTTCTCTTTATATTAATGCTGAAAATATCTAGGAAAATGAACTTCAGTGAGGAGAGATATTAGTTATCTCTCTATAATTATCCCAAAATTTAGCAGATCAAAAAAACAGTATACATCATCTCAAACAATTTCTGTGGGTTTAAATTTGGGAGCAGTTTAGCTGGTTACTTCTGGCTGAGGATATCTCATGAAGTAGCAGTCAACATACTGGCTGAGGCTGCAGTCATTTGAAGGCTTAACTGGAACTGGAGGATCTTTTTCTAAGATGGTACACTCACATGGCTGGATGTTGGCAGAATAACTTCGTTTGTTGCCTCATGGAACTCTCTACAGGGCTGTAAAATTTTTCTTACAACATGGTTGCTTATATCCCCCAAAGTGAGTGATAAAAGCTCAAAACAAATGCCCCAATGTGTTCTATGTCCTAGCCTTAGAAGTCTCATACCATCATTTCCACAACATTCTGTTAACTGCATAGATCAGCTCTGCTCAATTTAGGCCGAGTCTGCTATTCAAGAGATGTGAATACTAGAGGCTGGCTACCACAGAGGTAAAAGGCAGAGGGGTAAATTTGTATTCAATTCGACCCGCAGTTAAAGGAAAAGAAAAATTAGTCAAGGTGAGACTGTCAATTGGAAGAAAGCAGTCAAGCAGATCTCTAGAATGCTAAGTGGCAGGTTCCTGACCTAACTGAGGACTGGTGATTGTGCTAACAGAAGCACCTTCCCTCTTATCCTTGTTTATGCCCAAAACACTTCACTGCAGCTTATTTGCCTTTTCCTACTCCCCAGTGTTTTTTCAGGACAGTAGGGAACCTCCATTGTTTAATGTTAATATTTTCATGGTCTGGCATAGCAGGTGGGAAGGGTCTAGTCTTGTTGAAGTTGTACAGATGTGAAATGATGGCAACCCAAGATGGAATGCAGAATGTACTTTACTCAATTAAGTGTGTCTGTTTTTGCACAAGTTTCCTAGACACTGACTGCACGTTGTCGGAGACAGACATAGTGTCTGCCCTCATTGTATAGCCTACTGGGGAAAGAGAGATTCCTTATACAAATACAATATACATATCTACTGTGTGTTAGAAATACTGTGGAGGAAGATTATGAGGTGTTTAGAGAGATTATAAATGGAAGTACCTAATTTAGATGTGGAGTAAAGGAAGCTGAGACCTGAAGCATGAGCAGCACAATGATGGAAAAATTGGGAGAAAGTGTCAATTAGACAGAGGAACCAGCATGTGCAAAAGCATGGAAGAGAGTGTTACATTTGAGGAACTGAAAGGAGGCTAGCCCTGGCATAGCTTGTTTAGGGCTGCCTGATGCCGACTGGGTGTAACAGGGCACAGTTAACACTGTCGAGAGTGTGCTATCTTTTGCTATGGATCGTGAACAGTGACACACTGTTAAATGCTTTCTTTAGTATGAATGGCACTGACCCGTCTGCTTTATTTATTGTGTGGTAGTTTCTCTCCATTAACATCCTATTTTCTGGTGACTATCTTGATTCTTGGCAAATAATTTGCTTTTCAAAGGAAGATCATGGATTCTTTAAATGGTTAAAGTAAATCATGCTTTGCCAAGTACTGTTTTGTAGTTTTTCAGTTTTAGATTTGCATACCTATTTTAAATAATTTGTGATTTTTTAATATATGTGTATATATATTCCCCCTTTAACAAAAGAACAAGACAGTGATTATTGTTAAGCTCTTTTCCTTCCCTGCCCCCAACAATTTGTAAAAAGGCTTACTGTGTGAGTATTTTTGCCAGAAATTGCTTGTATCATTCCCCAAAGTATAGGGACAAACAGAAGTACTTAATTGTAGCTCATAAAAGTTGATTTGAAAACTCTAGGAAGAAATGTAGTTTATGTAACGGTTTGGGGGAAGATCTGTGTCAGTAAGTCATAATGCCTTTACCAGTGTTTCATGAGCAGTTAAAGGGAATTAAGGAAAAAGAATTTAGAATATGATTTTACACCAAGAAATGTCTAGAAGTGGATGCCTTTAAAACTTATTTACTACGTTTTTGTATATCTAGTGTCATTTTTATTACCTGATTGCTAAACTCCTATTTTTTAAGACTCCTGAAGTAAGAAGCTCTGTTTATTTTAGGGCATATAAGCCCTGAGAAAATAAGGAGTTATTCCTGTAAGGTGCTGACTGATTATGGTAGTACCAAATTGCTTATTTTCTTCCACTTTTCCCTCTCTTTCTCTTCAGCTGACCTTAATATAAGATTACAATACCAAGTCACAAAATAACTTGTATAAATTTCTAAAAGTCTCCATTGTGAGAACTTATATTTAGAATTTAAGAACTGTCGAGCCAGACAGAGGTTCTCAGACACTGAGACTGTGTCAACCACGTGGTTTTCAGGGCCCATCCTAGAAGTGGTGTAGTTCGTGTGGGGTGTAGAACACACCTGGAGAAACTCTGGTATAAGAGAGCAATGGTAAAGAGATCTTTAAAAAGCTATGAAAGTTTAATGGCATTTATTAAAATAAAGTACAAAATAAAACAAATACCAATAATATACATGCCAAAGCAGGTATGTCATCTGCTCTTACAGGACTCTTCCTTATTTCCCCTGACAGAGAAAAAGGGGTGCATTTCTCAAAACTGAGTTTACTTTTTCTTCAGCCACTGGTTTCCTGAAGTTGAAAGTTTTAAAATTGCCAATAACAAAAAAGAGTATAGAAGAAAATCACATATATTAGATACATATCTATGTATCTAATATATATATGCATTCAGTTTTAAATGAAATGTTTCCATTTATTTTAAAAGGGAGTAAGTAGAATTGACATTCTTTTTCCTTTGTTGATTTTTCATTTCTTCATTCTATAGACTCCTGGCCTTTGATAGGAAAAAAAAATTATTAACTTTTGGAGTAAATTGTATTTATATAGCAGCCATATGTATTTTATTAAACATATTCTGACTTTAAGAGGTGATTACTCTTATAACGTACATGGAATCTTAATACTTTACCCTTCCACTACTAAGAATTGTTCATCTTAGTGAAAGTACAATTTATGAGTTTGACTGGTAATTGAGAATATCTATAGATTGAAAAGGAAATGATAAAAATGTGGTTGTGAAAGTTTTTGTTTTAAAAAAACTCATTTGAAATATGACATCATGGATAGAGATAAGTTTTGCTTTTATTCCTTTTTACATAGTTGTCTTTATTACAAACTTATTAAAACATACTTGAGTTTTATTTCTTCCAAGCATCTTTGAATATTTAGGTAAATGATTTAAATTATGACAGACTGAAATTTTTTTGTTAAAAACTAAAACCCATCAGACAGAAACTACAATGAATTTTATTAAAATCACATTTATTTATTCAGAACATATATGTGCTTACTGCAATCCTGTTATTCACCACAAAGCATCTTTCATATGATTTGAAAAATGTTTATATCACTTGTTTTAAATGGAAAGTAGAACAACAAAAAGAATGTTTCCTATATATAACTTGCAGTGATAAAAGCAAGTAATTGGAATAATTAGGCTTATGCATTTTAACTACTTATAGTATTTGAAGATATATCAAAGAATTTCTTCTGAAGGTTTTTTCTCCAAAATGATAGCATTTTATCCTTTTTAAAGTGTTTGTTTTCCTGTTACAAAAAAAATAGTATTCATTTATTAAAGAAAATGTGGAAACACTAGGAGAAACAAGTTTTAAAATCATCACTTATCTCACAAACTAAAATAATCATAATTGATATTTTGGTGTATAATTTTTCCAGTCTTTTCATTCTCTATTTATAAACTTAAAATATTTGCAGTAATTAAATCTTTGCCTTCCATCCAACCTGGTTAACTTTTTTAAAAAATTAGTTTAAAAATATATTTACATAATTTTGAAAGTCAAGTAGTGCTATAAGTCTTATATAACGAAAAAATAGAAGTCTCCTTCCTCCTCCTTGTCTGTCCACTTCAGATTCCCGCTCCTTACTGGTAGCCACTATGAGCTTTTTTTTTTAACTCATTATGTAATTATTTGTAAATAATATGCTTGTGCTTCTATATTTCCTACATTTTAGGTGTTGTATGTTGATATTCTAATATGACTTAATATCCTTCAATATTTCCCCTACTCTGTCCTCCAAAATGATAAGAGCACTTTTGTTTAAGTCAGGGATTGTATTACTGAGATAAGGCAAATAATATTCATAGATGAACCTTGTATGTTTTGTACTATAATGTAACATTTTCTTTTTCATAAAGCTTTCTTTTTCCTGGAATTAATCATTATCTTTTTTAGTTTATTTGCTTAGTTTTCTACGTATTTATCATTAATTCATCCCAGTATTTATCCATAGACTGTAAAGCTTCTTTCAATACATACAAACGCATCAAATTATCATCCAGATTGTTTTTTTTCATTATTGCAGTCCTATATAGCAGTCATTTTGGGACTTCCATAATCCTAGGAATTCCTTTTTTTCTGTGGAATCCATGTCCTAATCCCCATGTCCTTTCTTTAATGACTTACACCTTTGTTTTTCTTTGATTTGTTGGACCTGTATTACCTTCCTGCTAATGGGACATACATTTTGAGACACTATATGTATTAAAACATAATGTTTCTACCTATATAATATGATAAGTCACTATGGAATTATATATTAGCAATTTAGAATATTGAAGGTATGATCTTTTAACCTCCAGTATTGCTTTAAGTGTGGCATCATTCTGAATCCTGTTCATTTGTATGATTGCCTTGATTTCTTACTTTATTTTTTTGTTGTTTTTCTTTCTGGAAGCTTTTAGGATATTTTTCATGCCTGTGGTTCTGCAGTTTCATAATAATGAAATGTGTATCTTGGAATGTGTATGTGCATACATACCTTCCTTCCTGCCTTCATTTTTTAATTTATTAAGCTGTACCTTCATTGGACCCTTTTAATTCTGAGATTTATATCTTCAGTTCTTGGAATTTTGGGATATTATTTCTTTGATAATTTTTTTTTTTTTTTTGAGATGGGAGTCTCGCACTGTTGTCCAGGCTGGAGTGCAATGGCGTGATCTTGGCTCACTGCAACCTTTGCCTCCCGGGTTCAAGTGATTCTCCTGCCTCAGCCTCCCAAGTAGCTGGGATTACAGGTGTCCACCACCAGGCCTGGCTAAGTTTTGTATTTTCAGTAGAGACGGGGTTTCACTGTGTTTGGCCAAGCTGATCTCGAACTCCTGACTTTGTGATCTGCCCGCTTCAGCCTCCCAAAGTGCTGGGAATACAGGCAGGAGCCACCATGCCTGCCTCCCATTTCTTAATATTACCTCTTTTTGGAATTCCTGTTCCTCAAATGTTAAATGTTGTATAGTCATCATCTGTTTTTCTTTTCTGTTTTCCATTGTTTTGTCTCTTGTTTTGCATTTCAAGAGCTTATGTTTATTTTTCAAATCTTGAGTTTTTTGTTTTAAAAATTTTTGCTGATTTTTAAAATCTCCTTTAAAATAATTCTCAGAACTTTCAATTACATCTTATTCTTGTTGTTTGATCTTATTTCTCTGGAGGCTATTATAGTGTTTGAAGATTATTTTCCCAGTTCCTTATATTGTCTGTGCTTCTTCAAAGTTCTTTTTTATTTGTTTGTGTTCTCTTTTTTTCTCATGTTGGGGGCTTCATCTTTTACTGTCTATTCATATTTAAAAGTAAGACACAAAAAATGGGGATTGGAAGCTCAATGTATATAGTTGAAATTATCAACTAGTAATGATTGTAATAAGTCAATCAGGTGAGACCCTCACCATGCCTGTGTCTAGGTGTTTTCTTTTGTTCTGGGAAATGAACATGGATGTGGGTCTTCTAGTCTTCTGCTTGTGAGCTGTAGGCCTAGCTGCTAGACTTCTTAGATGAACCCAGGAGGGTTCTTTTAAAAACTAACAAGCAATCTTAAACCTTCTGTTTTTAGTTGCACCCGACTTTTACACACAGTTATAACCAGAGCTTCTGATTTCTGAACCTATCCAGGTGTGTACTACAGTAAATGGAGTGTTACTTGATGGCATTCCCCATGTATACACCGGCTTAGGTTTGTGTTTCAGTGATTTCTGGTCTACAAAGTTAGTTACCATTCAACCATTCACATTTACAGTTCCCAGAAATTTGATGACTTGGTTGTTTTATGATCCTGTTCCAGTGTCTTTATCCTAATGGGGTTATGCCTCTTTAAAAATCTTTTTTTTTTTTTTTTTTTTGAGACACCTCTTTCAAATCTTTTTAACCGCCACGTTAGGGATTTCAGAAGGCACAGAGGTGAACACGTGTATTCAGTCCTTTGTGTTCAGTTGGCAGTCTCTGTAATCTCTAGTCAACTTCTACCTCATCATAAAGACTCTTTGGCACCCCTATCAAGGGTAGATTACTTTTGTGTTAAAGATTTATAGAGAATCAAGTTTCGTTTTAATCAGAGCACTTTTCTTATTTTAGATTCAATTGTTTGTTTTTGTTTTGTTTTGTTTTTTTTGAGATGGAGTCTTGCTCTGTCACCCAGGCTGGAGTGCAGTGGCGTGATCTTGGCTCACTGCAACCTCCACCTCCCGGGTTCAAGCGATTGTCCTGCCTCAGCTTCCCAAGTAACTGGGACTAGAGGCACATGCCACCACACCTGGCTGATTTTTTGTATTTTTAGTAGAGATGGGGTTTCACCATGTTAGCCAGGATGGTCTTGATCTCCTGACCTTGTGATCCACCCGCCTGGGTCTCCCAAAATGCTTGGGATTACAGGCCTGAGCCACCACGCCCGAACTATTTTTTTAATATATATCTTTCACATAATCTTTCACATAAGACTGTGTCATGGGAGCAATGGCCACATATGTTTTTGCTTTACCTTGAATCAGCGTCTATCATGATGTCAAACAAATAGGAGGAGCCCAGTAAATTATTGGTTAAATGATTAAGCATTTTCTCATAATTCATACTCTTCAAAATATTGATTTAGAACTTTAAAGAATTCCTGTATATTGTATCTATACATGTAAAATAGTTTGTATAACCATTCTGGTATAGTTGAACATTTAGGTATTTCAAATTTTTAAATAAAATTGAATTAGCTTTTTCTGTGTTTATTTTCATAGCACAAACTTCATATGTTTGTTTCTGAGGCTATAAACATAATATTGCCAACCTAGGTTTGCTTTATACCAGTTCCACTGGCAATATTTTGTTGCCCATTTGCTATTCCTACTGGTTATCAGCATTACTTTTGTTTAAAACCCTTTTAACAGTGAAAAGTTTTGCAACCATTAACTCAACTTGACTTTAATATTAGTTGAATATATCTTAATTAGTACCACTCTTATAGGTATATGATAATATATTATCTTACTAAATGATTAATGACTCAAGTTTTGTCTTTTATTGTTGTCTTTTGGGATTACCATTTTCTTGAATCAAAACTTTTTGGTATTCTATGTTCTTTGGTGTTTCTTGGTAAATTTTCTAGTATTAATTGGGTAAAAGTCTTAAAATATGATTAGGCCAAAAAATTTATGATAGGATTTTGATTTGAATGCATTAACTAGATTAATTTCAGTTGAATCTAAAGTAGATTGATGGCTTTTATTAGATGTAGGTGAGGAATGATTCTGTTGCTCTCTTCGGACCTGGTACTTTGGATCTAAGGGTCTTTTCTGCGTTTGTATGATCTTATTCTTAGGCTTTTATGAGGCATGCATTGAAATTTGGGAGTGTGGTCAGGAATGACTGTCCTGCCCCTTGGATCTGAGCAGAGATTGGAGTTATTCAAGGTTGGTAATGACCACATTCTAAGTGGATTTTACCAGACTTCAAATGAACCTTTTTTTCCTAATTGGATTTGGAAGTAAAGGTAAAATGTAGATTATGAAAACAATATTGGAAGAGTCTGTCAAATGAGTTGGGGCAATGCTTTATTTAAAGCACTTAATTAAGAAGTATTAGATGTCTTCTATTAAGGGTATGTGTGTATTGTGTGTTTAATAAACACATACAGTATATAACATACCATACATACCATTTATTGAACAGTTGATACAGCTAAGCATTGTTCTTGAGGACTCTACATATACGTATTAACTCCTTTAATTTGCATGACTAAGAGGTAGATATTTACCCTTATTTTACAGTTGGATGACTATGGCTTATTCTTAATAATTGTCTGCATTTCAACTGCTAGTAAGTGGTGGAACTTGGTAGCTCTTGAGTTTGTGCGTTTAACCACTGCACCATAGTGTCTCCCTTTTGATCTGTTGCTAATTCTAACCTAAACTCTTTATGATTCTAATGTGATTTAAATGTTTATTTTTCTTTTAGAAACAATTGGCAGAGCACATGGCATTGTTCTTTAGCTATGTTCTCATCACTGAAGAGTGAGTTAGCATCATCAACTGAATATTAGGGCTTTGGAGTTCATTTCTTCTATTAACTCATTAAAGAAAAAATAGTTTAGAGAAGGGAAAAATTTATCTTGGCAAAGAGAAATAAGCAGGACTTTTGCAATATCTCTCCCCACAACTTCAATATGTAAGAGATTTAGAAATAAGCTGAAAAAAAGTCTTGTTCTATGATTTTTCTTTCATTTTCTTAGAGAATATCCTCCCTGTGCCACACATACAAACACATGTTAAGATATTTGTGTTTTTGATTCAGTCCATAGTTTACATAGTAGAATGAAATATTTGATTTATCCATTCAACAAATATTTGAGAGCCTATTATATGCTAGGCTTTGTTTTATATGCTAGAGAGTAAGAGAGACTAAGTTACTGCCTTCATGGATCTTCTGTTTTAAAGAAGTATAGAGACAGAAAATGTTAGATGATAATCAGTACTATGCAGGAAAAATATACTATCAGGGGGATAGAGAAAGAAGCTGCTATTTTAGACAGGATAGTCTGTCATACTATCTCTTAAAGACCTGAATGAAGTGAGAGGTGCAAGCTTTGGTCGTATCTGGGCAAATGTATTTCAAGCAGGAAAAAAAGGAAGTAGGAAGATCCTGAAAAGGGATTACCTGGCATGTTTGAGGAACAGCAAAGAGATCAGTGTAGCAAAAATGGTAGAGAATCAGGGACCAGATATTTGTTCCAAATGTAATCTGGTAATTTCTCTAAACAAGTGATAAGTTTTATACAGTTGTCATATTTCTTAGTATTTTTAGTTACTCAGATAATACATTTAAAGTGGCTAACATGAAGTAAGGCTTTTTTATACAGTTGTCACTTGGTAACCACTGGGCCTAGTTCCAGGACCACCCAGAGATACCAAGATCGGCAATGCTCAAGTCCCTTATGTAAAATGATGTAGTTTTTGCCTATAACCTGTGCACATCTTGTTGTGTACTTTAAATCATTTCTAGATTACTTATAATACCTAAGTGCCTAGACATCACATTTGTGTGGATTCAATGTCATATCATACTTGGTGCACATCAGATTCAAGTTTTGCTTTCTGGAACATTTTGGAATTTTTTTTTCCTGAGTATTTTTAATCAGGAATTATATTTTCAATATAATTTCTTGGTTGAATCCCATGAATGCAGAAGCCCCAGACACAGAGGGCCGACTGTTTATGTTATATACAAATTACTATTTAAAATCGTAATAGACGAATAAGAAAATTTTCAAGATACGATAGATCCTCTAGTTACTCACTGATACCTAAAAATACATATATTTTTTAAATTACTTATTTTAAATTTCATAGTATCTTAATGTGAAAGGAGCAGTGTCAAGAGCTAGTGTATACTCTTTATTGATATATTAAACCATTATGAAATTATCATATTTTCACAATAATTAATAAGCAATTGCCTGGTTACCTAAAATTTAATTTGCCCGGGTTTATTACTAGATGACTTTGTTTGTAAGCTTAGGTTCATTAGGGACAACAGAAAACTCCTAAGTGGCTTGAGTAAGATAGAAGTTTGTTTCCCTTACCAGAAACATTAACACTTCTAGAGTAGTATGGTGATTTTCATGGATTGAAGCTCCTTTTTATCTCATTCTTCTATTATCCTGAAAACACAGTTTTTGCCTCATGGTCTAATATGGTTTCTTCACTTTAGCTATCACATCAGCATTTCAGGAAGCAAGAAAGAGAAAAGGAAGGTCTTCCCTTTTAAGGATACAGTACTTCCCAGAAATTGCACGTACCACTTTCACTTTATATCCCATTGGCCAGATCTTACATGCAGGGGTACACTTACCTACAAGAAGGCTGGGCTATGTATGTAGTTTTTTGGTTTTTTGTTTTTTACTCTGGGAAGCTCTGTATCTGTCTAACTTTGATGACCCTATTATTGACAGGAACAGGTAGTTATTAGTGTACATCTATCAGTCACTGCACCACAGGTCTTTTAAACAATAAGGAGAAATTAGTTTTATAGTAATGTGGGGTTTTTTTATTTTTCTATATTAAATCTTAAATTATCAAATATACTATAGAATATTCTGTGAATTTTTTAAGAGATAAAATTGTCCTACAACCAACCATATATACCTTTATGTTGTCAATATAAAGTAATTATTAAGATAGCGATTAAGAGTATGGAGCCAAACTGCTTAGGTTCAGGTTCTGCTAGTGCTACCTGCCAGTGGTATAACCTTGGGCAACTTACCTATTTAACTTTTTGTGATATAGTGTTATCATCTTAAAATGGGAAGATAATAATACCTAACTCATAGGATCGTTCTTAGGATTAAGTAATTGGTTGTAAAGAACATAGAAAAGCTCCTGGCTCCGAGTACAGCCTCAAATGCTGTTAGTTCTTACTATCAATTGGCAGGTTCTTAGCGAAAGTACTTTTAATAATACCCTAAGTAAAACTTAACTTTAAAAGTTAACCTATGAAGATGCATTAATGTTTCCACTGTGGTAGAGAAAAAGACTCATCTTTAAAAATGAGTCTAAATTTGCTTATTTCATTTTGGAGTATGTTATTACTTACATTGAGAGTTTTTCTTAGGTAGCGAGCTGTAGTATTTATAATATGTATACATATGTATACAATATATGTTCCTTTGCAAATAGTTACGTTTTTTAAACTTTCCACAAAAAGTGTGCCTTTTAAAAGTCTATTCAGAGCCATAATATCAAAAGACTATTAGCAGTGAAACTATTTTATTACCCGTATCTTGGGATAAATAAATGAACAGGAACCTATTAGAGTAATTATGTGACAATTGAAAGTTGAGGATCTTTCAAGGTGGAACTAGGCTTCATGTTAAGGCTTTGCTTAATTTACTTTCCCAGGAAGTCTTGCCTTAATCCCTGGGCCTGATTACTATATACTCTGTTGTGTTTTTTTATATAGCATTCTATACATAACTCTTTTAGCACCTAGCGTATTTTATTGAAATTGTATATTTGTGTCTATCTCCCCTACCACATCATAAGACTATGTCCCACTCATGTTTACATGCTCTGCATCCTACACACTGTCAGTATCGTAGACTTAATTAACTTATTATGCTGAACAGTGATACAGGTTGCCATTTTGTAGGAGTTTTTTTTTTTTTTAAATCTTAAGTCAGAAATAACAGTAATTTATTCATGGCCTTAAACTGTTCTCCAAATTTGGCCATCTGCAGCAAGATGTTTAGAAATAGGCATATTTCCAAAATAAGCTATAATACTTCAAAGTAATGTTCCGTGTTACTGAAGTGCAGTTTAGGAAAGCTGTGCTTCCTGGCTGTTTATTGTGTACCTCCCATATGTATGCTTCTATTTCTCACTCCATACCAAGGTATCACAACAAGAAATTTACTTGTATGTTTTAGAGTATGACAACTTTATTTAAGAGGTCATTTAGTTAACTCATGTCATGCTGCATAAAATGCAGGAGTAAATAAGAGATGGTAGATAATCCTTTTGATAACACTTATTTTACCTGTGTTGAGTCTGAAATCAAAATATTCCATAGTTAACTTAGATCTCAGGTGAAGTGTGTATATGTATGTACAGGAAACATGTTTGTGTATCTATCATATATATTTATGTATTTTAGTGTCAAAATTGGATTATTTTCGCCACTTACTCTTGCATTAGTAGATGATCAAACTCTTTAATTTCATAACTGAAACAAAATCCAACTGATAATCTCCATCTTACATGTGGGCCTGTAGAGTGTAGAGGGCTTGCTGAGGTGATAAAGGTAGATGCAGTTCATCTGTACTCCTTACTTGTGTGCTAGCATATTATTTTGTTTTTAAAGGGACTATGCTGAAAATTACTAAAATGTAATCCCAGACATTTAATTTTTAGACATTTTTCAAATCAGTTAAAAAAAATTTTTTTTCATTTGTTAAGAGACAGGGTCTTGCCCTGTTGCTCAGGCTGGAGTGCATTGGCACAGTCATAGCTCACTACATGCTCAAACTCCTGGGCTCAAGTGATCTTCCTTTTTCTACCTCCCAGCTAGCTGGGACTACAAGCATGAGCCACCGTGCCCAGCCTCTAAATGGGTTTTAATGTACTATTCTAATAGTCTATTAGAGATTCAGGCATTTGAGAAAAATCCTGTATTTTATAATAGACTAAAAATAATGGTCATCCTTGCTATTGGCATTTATCAAACAAGTGTTATGATGGAAAAATGCTGGATAAACCACAGAATGTTTCATGCATACCTTTTTTCTTCTCCACAGCAGTTTGTAATACTGTTGTCCCTTCTGCATTTAGTAAATAAAAAACTTTCAAATGAAGAATGACTCAGAGGAAATACTATACTACTATACTCATCAGCTTTAATTTTTTTTTATATTTTTAATCATTTATAAACTTTGAAGAAGTTAAATTTTCAATAATATTTGTAATATAAGATGTTTTCATTAAACTAATTTATTTAAATATGACTTTATAAAGCCACATTGGCAAGTTGAGATGAATTTTTCTGCTTATTTTTTATTTTAACATTTTAATTGTTTTTGATTTAGGAATATGAAATTCTCTCAAGTTTTATTTTTGACAAGAGATCTATAGATAGAATTACAAACAACTTTGAAAAAATTTAAAAATTCACATTTCATATTAAATTTGCAAGACTAGGATATGATAGATATATTGTTTTTACATTCCAAAAATAAATAAGCTTTATTCTATTGGCATTGCTCCCAAATCACATTGTATTCTTATGATCGAGGAACTAAGGTTAACTTTTTGTTTTGCTTTCAACTTCCAAAGATAATTTTAGTTAATATACTTTTAGTTGAACATAAGCTTTTTAGTTCTTAAGAAATATACTGTGCTCAATAATTTTCTCTTTATGCTGCCTTTGTTGTTGTTTTTTGTTTTTTTGTTTTTGCTTTTCAAATAACTCCATAATCTTCAAAGTCACCTTTCCTGTCTTTTTAAAGGTCGATTGAGCTATCCACATCCAGGAACTGACAATCTGTTGATGTTAAATGGTAAGTTTTATAAAAACATTTTATGTTTCCAATTGATTTATGTAAAGATGATTTAATACATGTTTCTCTGAACCTCTCCATACACACAATTTAATCATTCTATGAGTATCAAAATAAAGTTACAACTATTCCTATGCAAAAGGCAGAATTAGGAATCTGAGTGTGTTCTGGCTGGTAAAGCAGCCATTTGTAACAGTATGACTTTAATGCAGTGATCACAGACTTGGAGGCAGTCCTGGTTTGAATATTGCCTTTCCAGTTTCAGGTATGACCTTGGACAGATTACTATTACCTTAGTTTCCCCATCTCTGTAATGAGAATATAGTCTCAAGGTTTATTGTGAGATTTACATGAAATGTTTGCAAAGGCATAGAACTTGTTACTTAGTATAGCATTGTGTTTGTGGTTAAATAAGGAATATACTGGTAACTCTATAAATATTGTGATCACACTAAACTTACTCAAACTAGAAAGCTTACATAGTGAAGTTCACCAAAGTAAGGAAAATAATAAATAAATTTCATTAAAGTTAGTTTTCTTTCTGTTAGACAAACATTAACATATTCAGAGTCTCAGTACTTAGCACCTCCGTGATTGTGGGAGTAGAGATGGAAGATTAAAATATCCTTCACAGGAGTATTTTTAAGTCAGAGGGTGGGCGTGGAGAGGGAAATAGGAAGGGGAAAGAATAGAAATAGTATTAATATTTACTTTAAAAAAATATCATTAGAATGGCTTGGCTCTTGTATTTCAACTAAAGGTTTGCTGAAATAAGATGGCAATGAAGTTGAGGAGCAAAGACTGAAAATAAGGTACATGTGAAGCTAGACCATGTGAACTAATATTAAGACAGAAGGATGGAAATAAAGTCCAGGCCATGTAGGAGATGGTCAGGGTAAGTAGGATTCTCAATGAGAAAAATTGAAGAAGCAGAGCATTAGATGAGGTGATTTATTTAATCATTCATCATTTCACTGTTTAGTTGTCTAGCGCATGCCAGCCTAGTCTAAGCACTGGGTTATCTAATTAGTGAGAATCCTACAGGATGGTTGTGGTCAGAATTGCCTGGGGCCATACTGAGTCAATGTGGAAGCAAAGAGCTTAGTAGCCACAGTGTACTTGCAACTTACATTATTAGTTATACTAAACATTATTAAACTAATGGATGATTTTGTCAGTTTGGAAAAGCCCTTATAAATAACCTAGATGTTAGGTTGAAAAGTGTTTCATCACATGGTAGAAAGAAGAGTATTTTATTTCAGGCAAGAGTTGCGTCTTGTGGACAAGTCAGCTTTGTGTATTATGTGAGTAGTCTTAGTAGTCTGTCATTTGGGGCCACAATGCATACTCAGTACAGGAAGCCAGCCTGGAAATTCTGAACTTTTTCTGGCAAGGTACTAGCAGGGAGAAAAAGATAATGAAACTAGGACATGAAAATGTGTTTACATCAGGAAAAGAAACAATTTGATCCAAAGAGAATTTTTTTTAAAACTTTTTTCGGATCATTGGTTGAGAGTGAAGCAAAATAATTGGGAATATTTGTGGGTTAAAGAAGTCACAACGTAATCGGGAATATTTGTGGGTTAAAGAAGTCTTGAATATTAGGGATTTAAATAATTTTAGTAGACACCAGGGTTACTGAAGAGAGAACTAGGCAAAGAAAGGTACTAATAGGTAAGGGGATGTTTTTCTTGAGCTATTTTTTAACTACGTGCAATTCAGCTATATTCTTAGCATATTGTCTTCCTGGGAAATGTGAGAATTAAGTGATATTAGTACTCCTGTACTAAGTATTTATTAAATGTTATTGACTGATTAAAGAAATTGTATCTCATAGTACATAGATCTACTTTTTGAATTATGAAAGTTTTTAAGTATTACACATTTAACTCACTTTTAGGCATTTGGTTAAGTAAGTTGAATTACTTAACTGACAGGCAGAGCTAATATTGTTAGCTTTAAAAATCAGTGTTTAGTAATAAATTTTGCATCAGTCTTTTTTTCTTTTTTTTTTTTTTTTGTAGTGGTGTAATAGTAGCTAGCTCACAGTGGTTGCTAACATAGATTCTGGAGCCAGATTATCTGAGTTTAAACCCAGGTTGGCTTTTTCTATCTGTGTAACCTTGAACAGCTTACCTCACTTCACTTTGACTCAGTTTGTTTATGTCTAAAATAGAGATTAGCATACTGCCTGACTCAGGGGGACTGTTCTGAGAAGTGAGTGAATTCATTCATGTAAAGTATTTAGAGCAGCTTCTGAAAGTAAATGTTAGCTAAGTAGTGGGTGATGGTGAACAGTGACAAAAATTTATTTGAAAGAGTAAAAATTCATGTCCTATAAATACATGAAGTTGGATATGTCTGTGTTGGAGAATATAAACTTAAGAGAAAACATAACTGATATTTTAAACTATTTGAAGTATATTATAAGTAGCCAACAAAGATGGCCCATTTTGTGTTGTTGCAGAAAGCCAAACTAGATCTATTTGTTAGAAACTATCTTGGGACAAAGTTTAGGTAAAATAACCCCCAAAAAAGGTAAAATAACTCTCCGAGGCATTGTTTCCTAAAGTGTGATGCTGTTGCTCCTTGGAGTACCCAAGATGACTTTTGATGTACACAGATACACATTAAAATAAATGCATGACTGTTGCAATTAAAGAACATTCCTTAGAAAATGCAGAACTGACAGAAAGCTGACAGTGATGCTAGGCTTGAGTTTCTTTAATAAAACATACTGTTACAATTGTTGGGCCGATATGGCAAATATATCTGTAAAGATTTTATGATTCTACCTTAATAGTTAATCAGCAGTTATGGTTAATCTTTTAAATATTCCTTTAAGTAAGAAATAAAGAGAAAATGGGATAAAAGCCAGGAAGTTGGTCAAATTCAGTAAAACTATGAAGTGTCTCTGGCAAATCCTTAACTCTAAGCATCTGTTAACTCAGATATATATTTTTTAAAAAAGAGGTGTAATACAATAAATACCTGTATGTCTCATGAGGCTGTAGAGATATTTTTTAATTTAAACAATAAAAAAAACATATAAATATAACTACAAGCAGTCTCCTTCCGAACAGACCATATTCCCCAAATTAAGTTGAATTGACTGCTGGAGACTGTCACTATTGAAGAATTCAAATATGTTGAAGAGTCCGTATTTAGCATCCAGAAGCACTTTAGGGAAGTCACATTATATAGAACTGTGTAGATTGTTTTAAAACCAAAGGCGAAGTACTTCTGAAGTTAGAATGAAAGTATGTATGTTTATATTTCTAAATGTATAAATCCTAAACACTTTTTATTATCAGTAGTTTTAAAAAACCCTGCCTTCCATAGTAGTAAAGAGCAATACAAAATGATGTATCATTCAAGTATTTGTATTAATATTTGAATTATATCTTCTTTACCCCTTTCTCAAGGAAAATAGCTTACGTTTTTATTAGTACATAATGTTTTTCAAGAGAAACAAATAGAGCAGAAGTATTGGTGGCCAGGAGGGGGAGTGGGAATGGTATTAGCAAGCTAGTTAGAAATGTAAATTTGCTGTGATAACCCACATACAGCTATGTATGTCATAAAGAGCTTACTGTACTTTTTGAGAGGAAAAAAGTTATGAGTATCAATTAAGAAAATTAAGTCAGTAATTGTATTTCTGAAGGCAGATGCTCTAACTTGTATCTATTCAGTCATAAAAATGGGAAAGTGGGGTAGCCATCAGTTCTTTTTTTCTTTTATGCCAGTGGAATGAGTGGAGGAGATAAGCTTTCTTTTGGGTCTTGAAAAGGACTATGATTTAGGGCCCAGGCACAATGGCTCACGCCTGTAATCCTAGCACTTTGGGAGGCCGAGGCAGGCAGATCACAAGGTCAGGAGATCGAGACCATCCTGGCTAACACGGTGAAACCCCGTCTCTACTAAAAATACAAAAAAATTAGCTGGGTGTGGTGGTGGGCGCCTGTAGTCCCAGCTACTCGGGAGCTGAGGCAGGAGAGTGGCGTGAACCCGGGGAGGTGGAGCTTGCAGTGATGCAGTGAGCCGAGACTGCGCCACTGCACTCCAGCCTGGGCGACAGAGCAAGACTCCGCCTCAAAAAAAAAAAAAAAAAAAAGACTGTGATTTAGTAGCATGGTTCTCTCCTTAGTTTTGGCTTTTTCACATTGAAAAAAATAAAAATGTCTTTAGTTTCCTCATCAAGAGAACTTTAACCTGTATTTCCAGCTAATTTAATGTGTATGCCTATCCCTTCCTCTAGCTGCATTAATTCAAGTTACCACAACTGTAGCTGAGAGCCAATACATATGACCCTACTCAGTTTCTAGTCAGAATATTAGAATCATCCTGTTTTTGTTTTTTGTAGCTATGGATTAGATCCTTAATAAGACGATTTGGAAACCAGAACCAAAATTGTAAAGTCGCTTGTCTTCAGGCTTTTCTCAAAGCCTTCTTATTTTTAAATAAATAAGGACACACATGTGTCAGTAATATATGTTTAACATACCTGTGCATATACACATCAACAGGTATGTTAAATAGCCAGCTCCTCATGTTATTTTTACAAAACTTCATAAGTGTTCTTCATTTTTATACAAGTTTTTCCTTTTAAAAATCATTTTCTAAATGAGTTTGAAGGACATATTGTTATAAAAAGTCTTTTTAAAAACATAAGTCACTTAGTTTTTTTCTTAATAGGTAGGTATTTCTCATAATTCTGATCAAGAGTTATAATGGAACATACTCCAGAAATTCACATAGAAATATTGGTAGGAAAGTGAATACACACACCATTGTTTAGTGTGATGGTGGCAGATTAGTTATTTCCATAACAGGGAAGAGGAAATATTTCACATGGTTTAGCTTCATCTGTAGTCAGTTCTATTTTTGGTAATGTAGATACTTGGAATCTGAGAGTTGCCCAAAAAATAAGTAGAATAGCTCTTTACAGGATTCTAAAATTCCTCAGGTATGAGATAGTTGGAGAAATTTTCTAAGTGATTATATTCAAGCCAAGGAATGAAAACTTAAGATGCTATGAAATTTATACATATTTTTACCATTTTAGTATTGAGTAGCCTCAGTTAAGAACATAAACTGGCTATGATATCATTAATTTTCTCAATAGGTCAATAATTGTGACATTATGACTTCATCATAATTTATCATTTGACTTTAAACTTGATGAAAATATTTTTATTTGCTTTGTAAATCTTCACTTCTCTACACCTATGAATGAAATTCTCCAGAGCAAATTTATACTGGGTTAATACCATTAGGCTATGCCCAGGGATAAGCAGGAAGCCCTTCACATCCTGTGAAGTGGTTTGGGGACTGTTGACCATTTCTAGGCTTAATACAACTATTCACTCTTCTGTAGTCTATTTTTTTTTTTTTTTTTTTTTTTTGAGACGGAGTCTCATTCTGTCTCCCAGGCTGGATTGCAGTGGCGCTATCTCGTCTACCTGCAACCTCTGCCTCCAGGGTTCAAGCAACTCTCCTGTCTCAGCCTCCTGAGGAGCTAAGACTACAGGTGCCTGCCACCACGCCCGGCTAATTTTTGTATTTTTAGTAGAGACAAGGTTTCACCATATTGGTCAGGCTGGTCTCCAACTCCTGGACTCAGGTGATCCACCCGCCTCAGCTTCCCAAAGTGCTGGGATTACAGGCGTGACCACCCGTGTGTAGCTCCATAGTCTATTCTTGATCACTCTATTAAAATTTATTGCATCAGTCTGATTTTTCAGTTGATCTCCCATCACTTAGAGCTTTTTAAAAACTTTTATGTTTAGAAGACCTAGACAACAAAATACTAAGTGCTACTTTCACTCCTATCTGAGGAGAGGAGGAATAATATATAGGTCAGGTAAGCTATAAAATAGATCTGCCAGACTTTGGGGTCATTGGAGCTCAAGGATAGGTTAAGTGTGCAACAGATTATAAGCTAAATAAAGACACTAGAATGGCAGCGATGCAAATGAAGTTATTTTATATGAAAGGGTCTGATATAAGCCTTATAGTGATTGACTTTTTTCTTAGAATTTAAATGACTGAGAGTTGACAAGTTTGTTTTTCCCACTTTATATTAGAGGAACTAGTGTGTTACAGACACACTTCCTTGTAGTAAAGCATTAGCATAAAATAAAAGTATATTTCATAATGTGAAATGTTTTCTTTTGATTTTTAAGTTTTATATTTTTAGGTAGACATTTCTGGCAACTTTCAGCACATATTTTTACTTAAGATTTATTCAATATTGAATTTTTTCCAGGCCTAAAAAAATCTGTGAATATAAAATAAGATCTTAATTTTAACAGTCTTTGTTTGTTTGTTTACTGCCTTGACTTCATATATTAATTTCAGGGTAAAAATACTCATTGTGTATTCAAATTTGTGGGGAGGAGTTCTTTTAAAACAATTTGTGGATTTTATCAAACTAGTAGTTTCTTATGAAAAAGAAATTACAGTCTTTTTTTTTCCATAGGAATTATGTCACTGCAAGTAACATAGATAGAAATGCCTATATACTTTTATGGTATTTAACATATGTACTATTCCATGATTATGTTAATAGTAATTTGTGTCTGAATCCCTCTTACCTCATAGGTAGACACATAAACAATTAGTAGATAGCTGTTATAACATATATTAAAGTGATAGAAAGCATTATTAGCTATAGTAATTTCTGTAAACAAGTTTAACATTGATTTCTTAAATCCTGTCTAATCTGTACAGGTTTCAGAGTATCAGTTTAATAGTGGTATATCTTCTCAGTCATCTGTGTCTTCTAGCACTACTTCCATGCAGGACTTGGTATAATGTAGATTGGATCTGAACAGCTATTTATTGGACTATATATGCCATACCATTCTTTATAATAAGTAGAAAAATAAGCATTTCGTTCAAGTTGTTTCCATTCATTGGGAAAATTATTTGGGATGCTGTTTACTGCAAAGCGTTGTATATTTCTATCTTCATTAGCTGAAACAAATACTTGTGAATTTTAACACAAATGATAATAAAATGTGTGTTTCTTGTTAATTTCAGAGTTTGATATGATTCAGATAATATATATTTACCTATAAATAAAAGTCCTTTGTAGAATGGTAAAACATTTAAATCTTATATGGTGACATTGTCATTGCTCTTAAAACAAAGTAGCACTAATTTTCAGATGCCCACATAGCTTTTCGTATCAGAAATATTTGTATATGTGGGCTTATTTTTAGTTCTGACATTTTACAATTTGTGCTTTGTTTACATGCAGCAAGGAGTTATGGGCGAAGACGAGGTAATTCATTTCTGTTTGCTATGGTATAATTGTTTCTAATGGGGTTTACTGATCAATGTTGTAATTAATTACTCTAGATTTTTCATGCAATATCTGAAAAACTCACACAATTGTATTTTGATTTGAGCACTTGTCGAAGTTTTTAATTTTAAATCTCCTAACCTTTGAACTGTATTTTTATACTAATTGTGGTTATTTAATAAATTTTCCCCTTTTAAACTGCTGAGATTTAACTCTAGTTTTTAAAGTTATTTCTGTATCTCTTAAAATAAAGATGCTGTTTATGGTTTGTCTGCTTAAATATGTTTAATATTAGTGAAGTTAGCATGAAGTATGATTTTTCTGCTCTCTAAATGTGTAACTGTCATATTTATGATGTATAATTTACAGCTCTAGATTGTTAGTTTTATGTTGACCCAGTTGAAAATAACACACACCAAATAGATTATTTTTAACACTGATTTATAGAAATCATGTTGCTTATATTTCTCTGTTTCCTAAGAATATAACCCCTTCTTTCCCTTTCTGTCTCACACACACACACAAACGCATACCTTCTCCCCTTTCCTTTTTCCTTTCCCTCCCCCACAAAAGTATTCCCCACAGAGTTCTTGTGTGGTATCCTAAGGAAAGAGGACTATGTGATGCAAGACTATTATTGAACTTCCTAGGAAAGTAGCTGATGTTTTCTGTGGCTAAAACTTTGCTTCTCCCTTTTCCATGTGCAGACTAGTAGATGGGATGAGAGGAAGCAAAAGTATGCTACTAGATTGTTCTTTAAATGAGCAATAATCATGATGTTTATATTGTTAGGCTTATTCCAAGTGCCACACCGAATAAAAAGAGTTTTCTTTGACCTCTAAAAATCTCCCTTAAGCCATAGAGGATAGACAGGAATAATAGTGCCCTTTGATCACTTTTTTTTTTTTTGAGACGGAGTTTCGCTCGTTGCCCAGGCTGGAGTGCAGTGGCGCGATCTTGGCTCACCACAACCTCTGCTTCCCGGGTTCAAGCAATTCTCCTACCTCATCCTCCCAAGTAGCTTGGATTACAGGCATGCGCCACCACACCCAGCTAATTTTTTATTTTTAGTAGAGATGGAGTTTCTCCATGTTGGCCCGTCTGGTCTTGAATTCCTGACCTCAGGTGATCTGCCCACCTCGGCCTCCCAAAGTGCTGGGATTACAGGCATGAGCCACCTATAGACATGTGCCAGTGCTTCCATTTCTTTTCAACTAGTCATGAATGTGTGTACTTTTTAAAGAAACAAGCAAAACCATTTGCCACGACTGACAACCAAAACTAGTATTTTATATTCTTAAGTGGTCCCAATTTTATATTTCAGATTATCTGAATTTAACTTAATTTTTAATACGGTTTCTTCAAATGCTTGACTGAATCTTTTGGTTCTTCAGTTTTCTAACTAAAAACTTAGAGGAGACAGACACTCAAGACTTAAAAAATTGAAGCTGAACAACTTTTCTAAAAACGTAGCAAGCTGAGAAGTGGGGAGCAGTTTAGAAGTTTAGTACCTATTTTCAAATCTATGGACTAGCTTATTTCACTATGCAATTTTAGTAATGGAGCTTCAGTTCTCTGAAACACAACCCACTTACCAATCTGTGATTTTTAGGCATTTTGAAACTATAGAGCAATTCAGAATTCTTGCCTTGTTAAACATTTTTCATCTTTTAACTGTTGTGACTTACATTTAGTCTAATTTCGTATGCTCTCGTGTAAATATCATGACCTAAGAAGTTCTTAGGAACAAGGTATTAGGAAGTAATGTTATTATTTGTCTTCATCTCAGTTCAATAATTGTAGATTATGATTATATTAAGAAAAAACAAAATTTTTTTCCCTGCTTTTATATAGGAACCAGCTATCATTCCTATATATCTCTATCCCCCGTAAGCCATAAAGACTTATTCGGCTTCAGAACTGCCTTCCTGCATTGGAAGAAGGAAGACTCTCACATGGTTTTAAGGCTTCTGATAAAAGCTTCCATTACGACAGAACTGATGGTTGGCACACATATTTGGCTTAGCATAAGGGGGAGTGAATGCCTGAATTTTCATCTCAAATTATATGGCCTTAGTAAATTATGAACACTAGCAGTCTACTTTTAAAATTTTGATTGTGAGAGTCACATGAAAGACACACTCATTAGAAATAACTACTGAGAGATTTTATCTGAATTTTAAAGTACACTGAAACGGTAAGTAATGCAATTTTTTAAAAACCTGCATACCAAAGGAATGACTCAGAAATGGCTAGTCACCTGGCTTTCTTCCTATTTTTTACTGTTTTTTCCTATTCCATGCTAGATATAATAAACCTCAGACTGATAACCTTTTAACCACCAAAGACCCCCTTTTATATAGCCTCATGTTTTAGATTTGATCCATCAAAGAAACTGCATTTATTTAGTAATTATTTTGTGAAAAATGAGTTGCTTATCTTCTGTTCATGTGGGATGTGTCACACTGAGTTGATATAATTTTTGCTAAAAATAAGTCATGGCTCTTCTACCAGTGCAATAATGGGTGAACAGTTATTTTCACAGGACATTCTGACTTTGACTTTTGTAGTCCTGTTCAGGAAGAACTGTTTTTCTTCTTTCAGCCTAGGCACGAAACTGTTTTCATTTAAAAGATTTCTCACTTGACTACAGTCAAATCAAGTTACTACCAAAATGACTTTATGTACTTGAATTTCTTAATAATGTCAATAAGAACTTTAAATAAAGCTAGCTCCAGATATTAATTTATGAAATATACTTTAGGAATAATCAAAATGTAATTATGCTAGTAGTAGTTAAGAAAAGCAGAGATTTCTGTCCCTGCTTTTTAGTTGGAACCTACTATCACTACTGTGTATCTCTATCCCCTGGTAGCCATAAAGAGTTCTACTTTAGAGCTGCCTAGGGGGCAGCATTAGGAAGGAAAAGGGTTCACATAGGGAGCTGACTTTAATATATGGAAAACTACTTATCATTTGTATTTATTTTTTATTCATTGTTTCTTCCATTCCATTCTGAGAGTGAACATACTTGTCCAGGATTGAAGTAGGATGAGGGTTGTGAAGGGAGGCGTGAAGTGTAACTTAAGTTCGATCCTTTCAACTTAAACTATTTCTATAGCACAATAAGTTCCTTTAATAAAGGATTAAAGGGCTACTGTGTTCCAAAAGTAATAAAAATATATAGAATATTTTTAGTAATATAAATAAAAACCTATTTTAGTTAATGGTTCTAAGACCCGGAAGGCAATCCTTTTAAGCAAGGAAACCCAGAGCTTGAGTTAGTAGGTTACATATGGGATGAGAAGATAGGAGAAATAATTTTAAAGGGAGACAAATGATGGAAAGGTTAATTAGAGAAGTTTGATTTATTCATAGTGTATAGTCATTCAGACTTACGTGCTATAATAAATAAGGAATTATTAATAATATAATATACTGCTTTAAAGTTGATCCAGGATTTTCAATTTGGAACAATTGTGAAGTACCCAGGGTAACTGTACACTCCCTAATAACATCACTGCCAGATATTTTTATGATGAAATCAAGGCTGAAATCCTTGATAAATAACTTCAATAATTGTGAGAGAGTGGGCAAGATCTCTGAAGCATGAAAAAAAGCTGGGGTAACACTAATACAGGGGTCAGGAAACCATGGCCCGCAGGCCAAGGCTTCTGTTTTTGTAAACAAAGTTTTATTGAAATGCAGCCAGTATTTATTCATTGACTTTTGTCTGGCTGCCTTGAAACTACAATGATAGCACAGTTGAGTAGTTCCAACAGAAAATGTCTGGTCTTCAAAATGTAAAATATTATATTTAATACTGACCCTTTAAAGAAAAAAATTTGCTGACCTCCCTTCCCTAACTTTTAAGAGACTGATGGTGTCTGCTCTACACCTATACCCAGCAATATGAATTTTTATAGAAAACAAATTTTAGTAAACCTAATTTTAAAGCATATATATCTAGAAATTAAATAAAATTTACAAAGACATATAAGGTCATAGATTATAAATTTTTTAAGTAAATTATCTTCTTTATCCTTTATGAGAAAGGTACAAACCTATTGGAGCAAAACATTTTTAAGCCGTTAGTGTGTACATTATGGTGCCTTTCTCAGTTATTTGCAGAATCATACCCGAGTGTATTTGATTAAACAGATAATGCTGAAAATAGATCAATCTGAAATATACTTCTCTTGTTTCGATAGTTTTTTAAATTAATGTTTGGTAACATTAGCATAGCGCCCAGTGTCAGAGTTAGTAATCACCTATAACTTCTCTAACATACATGGATGTGTGCCGCACATACACCTACACACACACGGAGACCAGAGACCATAGGGGATAGCCATTATTCTCGTTTTGCTCTTCCTTCTCTTATTACTTCATTCATCTATAATCTTTATTATAACTACTATTTTGCCTTTAAAATTATACATTTTAGGTAGCAAACTTAATGTAAGCTATTATACTTGCATTTGTAGGTAGGGTTCTTGAACTCATAGTTAAGAATATCTCCTGTTTTCTGTATTTTACCTTAATATGGCCTTTGGAATATTTCTCTGTGCTTTTGGCTAAGCAAATATCTTCTACCGAAGGAAGGCTTTTTCCCTCTACTTCTTTTTCTCCTCTATCCTTTTCTGTCTATAACTATCTCATTCTTTGTAAATCATTCTCTTTTAAAGAACCTTTAATTAGAATCTCACTCCAGCCTGGGTTATAATTAATCTTCTCTGCTTCTAAATCCTCAGATGTTTTATCTGTATTTTCTATTACAAAACTTCAATTTGCCTTTCATTCATATGTATGTATCAGTGCTTATGTACATAAATATCTGTCATAAATACCTGTACATATGTGTGTATATATACACATATTCATACATATTATATATATATGAGCGTATATACATTTTAATTTAGACTCATGGGAGTAGCATTTTTGTGTAACGGTTTATTCTTGTTGCCTTGTAGTAGGGTCAATAATTTTGATTTGGGTTTCTTTCATAACAGTGCAGAGAAATGAAGTGTTTGGAGTCAAGATCAAGTGATAATTTCTAAAATCAAAAAGCAGAAGACCATAAGCAAAAAAAATCTGCCACCTTAAACAATGCAAAACTGTAGTTTTAAATTGTTTTGAGTATAGGGTTTGCAAATTAATATCTTTAGGGTTCTCTTACTGATTTTAATGGCAAGGAAATATTACCTTTAAGATTATTTATCTGGTGAAATAAAAAACACATCTAACTCTTGTGGTAAGAGCCTTAGGAATAACCATATCAGCTCTTCTTTTAAAAGAAAAAAATAATTTCATAAGTAATTACTTTTAAATATTTATAAGTATCAGTCTCAAGTAAAAGAGAAATGATTAGCTTTTTGTATGGAAATTGTATAGAAAGGAAATTACAATTAGTAATTTTTATCAGTTATTTCTTATTGGTGAATAACATTTTATTGTATGAATTTGTTTATCCATTTTCCTATTGATAGATGTTTGAGTTATACATTTGGTACTTGTTATGAATAAAGCTTCCATGAATATTTTTGTACCTTTTTGTATGTGGGTGGACATGAGCACTCGTTTCTCTTGGATGTATAAGTAAAAGTGGAATTACTAGTTCATAGAGCAAGTATATGTTCAACTTTATTAGAAACTGCCAAATAGTTTCCAGTTTTATACTCCAGTAGAGTATGAGACTGACTTTAGAGTGTTGGCCTTTTTTTTTTTTTTTTTTTTTTTTTGAGATGGAGTTTTGCTCGTGCTGCCCAGGCTGGAGTGCAATGGCCCGATCTCGGCTCACTGCAACCTCCACCTCCTAGGTTGAAGCGATTCTTCTGCCTCAGCCTTCCAAGTAGTTGGGATTACAGACATGCGCCACCACACCCGGCTAATTTTTGTATTTTTAGTAGAGACAGGGTTTCACAATGTTGGCCAGGCTGGTCTCAAACTCCTCACCTCAGGTGATCTACCTGCTTCAGCCTCCCAAAGTGCTGGGATTACAGGTGTGAGCCATCGCGCCTGGCCAAGTGTTGGCTTTTTAATTTTATCCATTCTGATGGTGTGTAGTCCCTCACTGTGGCTCTAATTTGCAGTTTCCTGATGACTAAGGATGACATCTAAGCACCTTTTCATGTGCTTCTAACCCATTCCATTGTATTCTTCTGTAAAGTTCCCTTACAAGTCTTTTGCTCATTTTTAATTGGGTCATTTTTCTTCATTTATGGGAGTTCTTTATATATTTTGTCCTATTTTCCAGTAGCGTATTGCTTGCCATCCACTTTTTAACAGTATCTTTGATAAGCAGAAAAATGTCTAAATTTTAATAAAAATCCAATTATTTTCATTCACCATTAGTGTCATTTAGTCCCAAGAAATTATCACTACCCACAAGGTTATGAAGAAATTCTAGTTTCGTTGTTTTAACTTTTGCATTTAAGTCTGTGATCCTTCTTGGATTTATTTTTCAGTATGGTGTGATACAAGGATCAAATTTATTTTTCCCCCTCCAACTAGAAATCCATTTATTGAAAAGATTTACTTTTCCACATTGAACTGCATTGGTACCTTTGAAAAACATCAAGTGACTGTACATGTATAGGCCCATTTCTAGACTCTATTATGTTCCATTTATCTGTCTACTCTAATATCAGTTTTACAGTCTCAATAACTATAGCTAACTAGTGAGTCTTGAAACTTGGTAGTGTAAATCCTCCAACTTTGGCTTTTTGTTTGTTTGTTTTGTACGCTCTCCTTGATTGTTCGTAGGCCTTTGATTTATCATAAATTTTAGAACTGGCTTGTGAATTTCTAGAAGACAGTGTGCTGAGATTTTGGATGGATTATATCCAGTCTGTAGATTGGATAATTTGGAAAGAATTTACATCTAATATGGTTTCTTCTGTTTATTCATTTATTTCATATTTTTAAGATTTTGCCACAGCAAATTTTTGTCATTTTCGGAGTAAAAGTCTTGCATATCTTTTGTTAAGTTTATTTGTCAGTATTTGGTGGGTTTGGATGAGGTATGGAAATGATATTTAAAATTTTTCCCAGTTTATTACTAGCATTTAGAAATAATTTGGTTTTTGTAAATTGAATTTGCATTTCTTCCCTAGATAAATACAATTATTTCTACTAGTTTGATTTCTTTGAATTTTACATGTACAATTATGTCTATACTAAGTAATTTTATTTTTCTTTGCCAGTATTCATGACTTTAAATTATTTTTTTCATCTTCTTTGATTTGTTGTACCTCCAGTAGTACAATGCTGAGTAGAAATAGAGTGAACATCCTTCCAAACCTTCAAGAGAAACCATTTGATAATTTATTATTACAGACTTTCACTCTTTTTTTTTTAAATGCTCTTTATCGGATTGAAGAAATTCCCTCCTACTCCTAGTTTTCTGGGAGTTGTGATTTTTTTTTTAAATTATGAATAGCTGTTGAGTTTTATCAGATGCATTTCCTACATTTATGGAAATAATTTTATGGTATTTCTATTTTTGTCTGTTTATGTAGTACAATTAACAGTCATTGGTTTTAAAATGATAAATCAATCTTACGTTCCTGGGGTGAACCCCACTTAATCATGATTTGTTTTCCATTTTTATCTATACTTCTGGATTCATTCTGCCAATATATTTTTTAGGATTTTTGCATTTGTGTTCATGAGGGATATTGGTATATAGTTTCCTTATGTTTTTGTCAGATTTTAGTATTGCACTTGTAAAAAAAAGTTGTGAAGTGCTTCCTCTTTCTTTATTCTCTGGAAGAGTTTGTATAAAATTGCTATTTTTTCTTCTTTGAAAGTCTAGTTCATTTGCCAGTAAAGCCATCTAGGCCTGGATTTTTCTCTGTCGGAAGATTTTTTTATTTTAAGTTATGATTTTCATTTTTTTTTAGCAGATAAAGAACTTTTCAGATTTTTTTCTCCCTGTGCCATTTTTGAAAAGCTGCATTTTTCAAGGGATTTGTTTCCTCTAGTTGTTAAATTTATTACCATAAAGTGGCTAATAACATTCTTTTTAATCTTTTAATGTTTGTAAGTTCTGTGTTGATTGATGTCTCTTTTTTGTTACTTTATTTCCTTCATCGTACTTTCTTTGTATTTTATTTGCTGTTCTTTTTCTGGCTTTTTGTGGTAGAAACAAGATGATTTGTTTTAAGCATGTCTTGTTTTCTAATATGCTTTTAAAACTATGAATTTTCCTTTGAGCCTGGCTTTTGCTGCATTCCAGCAAAATGAATTTGTTGTGTTTCATTATCATTCAGTTTTATTCCTTTGAGGTGTAAGAACCTGAAAACATACGTATGGTATCCTTCTTAGAAAGCATGTTTAAAGTATACTACAGTGGTAGATATAACTTATTTAATGGTTCTCCTTTTATTGTCATATTAATTTGGAATATGATAAAAGGATAATTGGCAAGGTAAAAGGTCAGACTTTGTCAATGATATATATTCAGTTAACTCTGCTTTTAAATGAGTATTTAAATCTGTAGCTTTTATGGCTTCTTGAAAAAAAGCAGTCATTATTGTCCAACAGTGAAGATTCTTGTTAGTATGGCTAGTGTGCAAAATGTTCTTAAACTTTTCATTACATTCTTTGTTTAGCTGAACTTCGTTAATAGATTATAGATGTTTTTAGTTACATGAATACTAAGTAATATTTTATTATAGTAAACAAAAAGTTTGAGTCATTTTTGGGTCACTTTTCTCTTTGGCATTGCTTATAGTGTGATTTGTCACCACATTCTTTTTTTTTTTAATATAGACCCTAAGTATTTGTGATCCATATTTTTTCTCAACTTAAATGTCTGTTAGAAAGACATTTGAATACTTACTGTATTTATGACACTGCTAAGTTTTTATTTGTGTTAGGGCATTTTAAAGTGAAAAACTTGCCAAAGTATTGTACATCTGAAATAAATATAGAATTTGGATTTGTGATTTTTTTCCTTAAAATCAAGTTTTTATGTATGCTGTTTATCTTATTCCTTTTAAAGTAGAGAATTATTCAATTAAAGTCTAACCTTTAAAAGTTTGACCAGTTATTTACAATTAATATTATTTTTAGTGGGCCTTGATGTTCATTTTATTGAGTAAAAATAGTTTCATGTTGAAGAGTTTCCTTTCTATTGATCACAAAAAATACTGACATTTTGTTTTGCATTGCTTCCTATTTCTAATAACAGAGGTATTTGAAAAGTTAAGTGATATTCACAAAGTTACTCAGTGAACATGGGTATTTTTCAGAACATCGTATTTAAACAGCATTTGAATCTTTAGAATAATTCATTTCCTATATCAAATATCATCTTTCTGTTGTTGTGTCTTATAAACTAAATTTTTATGTCAAACATCTAGGTAGCTAGCTACCTCACTCTTTGACAGGCATGTGGTCCCTTCCTTCTTGTCCCCATCCCATTCTGTTCAGGCTGTCGCATTTCTAATTGTCTTTGTTTGTATCACTTGCATCATGTGTCATATTTTTCAAGATGTTCTATGGCATGTGATTTAATATATAAACAAATACCCAACATAAAACGGTCCGGTCCGTGGCCTGTTTGTTTAATATATAGACAGATACCCAACATAAAACCGATACTGGTCCATGATCTGTTAGGAACCAGGCCACACAGCAGGAGGTGAGTGGAGGGCAAGTGAGCATTGCTGCCTGCCTGAGCTCCACCTCCTGTCAGATCAGCAGTAGCATTAGATTCTCACAGGAGCGTGAACCCTATTGTGAACTGCATGTGTGAAGGATCTAGGTTGTGTGCTCCTTATGAGAATCTAATGCCTGATGATCTGAGGTGGAACATTTTCATCCCAAAATCATCCCCCTGCTGTGGAAAACTTGTTGTCCACAAAACTGGTCCCTGGTGCCAAAAAGGTTGGGGATCGCTGCTATAGATTATATGCATTGTCTCCTATCCAAAAAAATCCTTCAGTTAATACTGAAAGAAAAACAACTTGTCCATATTCTTACTGTTTTTCCTTCTCTAACATACTTCTCTTCATTTGATCTCTATACTTAATAAAACTCTAAATACATGCAATGTGACTCCTACCCAACTTTCCTGAAACAGCTACCTTCACAGATCATGTATGTCCTCAAAAACAACTGTTTATTAAAAGTAATTATCTTAATATCTCACATTGTTACTTAATTGCTCTTTTGTTCTTTTATTGGTTTTTTGGTGCTTCTATTACCATGATATTTTAGCTGCCCTCCCACTTTTCTTACCACTCCTTTCTCTAGCTCCTTGAATGTTCTGCTTCTTCCTTGTAAGTTTCCCAAGGAACTGTCCTCATCATTTCTCGCTGGAGTGTTTATCATTGATGTTATAAAGGACCTTAAACTATAACCCATGGAGTTGACTCCAAATTATTTTCTCAGAAATATGACATTTCTTTTCTCCACTTCCTTTTCAGCTTCCTACTATACATTTGCTTCTGAACATCCTAACAGCATATAAAACTTTACATCTAAAGCTTAAATTGTTTTCCTTTCTTATACCAGTTTCTGGTCTTAACTGTCCTTATGTCAGTTAATGGTTTTATCATTTTCTAAAGTCTTCCTTAGATCTCTCCTTTTTCATTCTTTCTCCCTATTTTGTTTCCTATCTGCTTGTGACTGCCATCCATCCTTTGTGGATTTTTTGCACAGCTTCTGATCTGCTCATTTTCAGCTACCTTATCCATATTGACTAAGTCTCCCTAATGCATAGAAAAAGTTATCATCTTGATTGAATCCTTGTATCTAGTTTATTATCTTCACCACCTACTAAATATCTCGTTAGCCTGTCATTCAACGCTAAATACTCTAGCCTCAAAGGGCTTTTCTGGCTTTTACTCTCCTTGTTTCCAACATATTTCAGCCAACCTTGACTATTCCTTATTTCTCAAGTAAGTTCAATTTTTCCTACATTTTCTTATGTTTCTCCTTTCACTTGGAAAAAAGGAAAATTTACTGAAAACCATGTTCCTGTAAGTATTTCCACCTATAGATATTCTCCTCTTTCTAATGCCTCACTATGTACTGCTCTTTTTCTCTTTTTATCCCAAATGCTATTTAATTTCACTTAGAGATTTAGGAAATCATCCTTTTATTTGACTCCTTTCCTCCAGAATATATCCTCTGAGCACTTTGAAGCTTTCTTATGGATGTGTACCGTGGTTGCATATATAGATCTTATCTTTCTAAATGTACATTCCTGACAGCCAGGGAGCATATCAGGGCATTTAAGTTTTGTGGAGGGATTACCCACAGAGTGGGGATTACTTCAGAGGATTGTGCAGGATGTGCCCTATGTAAGGATTACCTCCTGAAATGTGGGCTCAAATGGGCACTAACGTGCTAGAGGGGGTACCTTTTCTATTTTGCACATGTGCGGAAGCTCTTGTTTCATATAATTGGCACACGTGTAATAAATTAGGTGAAGACCTTGTGTACAAGTATTAACTTGTTCTCCTTATCCTTACTTACTGTAGTCTACAAGTGATTTTTTACAAATTATATCACCTTATCTATTTAGTCTGTGTCATTTCCTTTCTGCCACCAGTTTCTGAAAGGTTTCTCCTGTTATATATCCATTCTAACTGTCCACATACATTAGGTTCTTGCTTATAACAAGTTCTTGCTCATAACAAGTTGAAGTGATCTAGTATCTCTTTTGCAGTTTAATTGTTGACATATGACTATGTTTATTTCTAAGTCACTCTTTAGATTGCTTCTTTCTTGAGTCCAGGTAACTAAAACCACATGCTATTTAAATTTCTCTTAATTTTTATGTTCACCTGCATCACCTTCATTTTTAAGTCTTTGAATTTGTCATTGGTATTTTTATGCTTAAATTTATCATTTTCTCAGATCTGAGATTCAAGTTGTATTTGTTCTTTATTCTAGGTCGTTCTTCCCTCTTTCCAATAGATGATGGCTTGCTTGATGATGGTCACAGTGATCAAGTTGGAGTTTTAAATTCACCCACCTGTTACTCAGCTCACCAAAATGGAGAGCGAATAGAACGCTTCTCTCGAAAAGTTTTTGTTGGTGGTCTTCCTCCAGATATTGATGAAGGTATTTATTAAGATATTTATTAACATGGTGATTTGGGCTTTAACAAAAACAAAAAAATATGAAATTTAATGTGAATGGACTATGAAAGTTTTTACCACCTAGAGATTTTCAGAATTAGAATGCATTTTCTTCTTTTAAAATACTTTATCTCCTGTTGAAATATGAAAGTAGTTGAACAAAAGCTTTTTTATTTTTCTCTTTAGATCTTATCATATTTGTAACTGTGAGCATTTTTTGTAAATAAGATTTTCATGACCTAGGTCATATTCTTCTTGTTTTTAAAATATAGAATATATTTAGGTATATAAAACTTAAAGCTTTTTGTATCACCATAATGTGTGCATGCACACATACACTGAAATAAATGGAACCAACCATAAGATAATATCTGCAATGCTTGGTAATCAAAAGTTTAATTAATTTTTATTTTTATTTATTTATTTTTTTTTTTTTTTTGAGGTGGAGTCTCGCTCTGTCTTCCAGGCTGGAGTGCAGTGGCGCAATCTCGGCTCGCTGCAAACTCCACTTCCCGGGTTCAAGCGATTCTCCTGCCTCAGCCTCCTGAGTAGCTGGGACTACAGGCACCCGCCACCATGCCCCGCTAATTTGTTGTATTTTTAGGTGAGACGGGGTTTCACTGTGTTAGCCAGAATGGTTTTGATCTCCTGACCTCATGATCTGCCCACTTCAGCCTCCCAAAGTGCTGGGATTGCAGGCATGAGCCACCATACCCGGCCAAAAGTTTAATTTCTTTAAGGATAAATGTGCTCTTAGAAACAGGGAAGAAAGAGGCTATTAAACCCGAAAGGGAAATGGAAACAGAACATGAATAGGAAATTAGGGTTTCACAAACACTAGTAATTGTATGTGATAACAAAAGAAAATTAATTGAAGACTTAAAATATTAAGCTATATTTGTGAGGTTATGGGAAATGTATCACTCATTCTTACATTTTAGGAAATTTTTTAGTTATGATTCAGATATCCACAAACTTATTCTAAGTATTGATCTTCATAAGCTTTCTATGTAATGAAATAACGTAAGACATAGCAATTGGATGTAACCTATATGGATTTCAGTGAAACTACCAGGCATGTATCAGACCCTTGTATATTTTTTCAACATTGTAGTTATTCAAGTCTTGTTTTAGCAGACCTTTTTTCCTATAATAAAATGATTTTATTTGTGAAGCAGTAATAGATTTTATTTAACTTATATATGTTGGCGTTTTTTTCAATCCAGTGCTATTTGTGGTTTGGTGTACTATAAAGTCATTAGTATCCATACAATGTTATATAAAATTTTAAAATTCACATGGAATTGAGTATTCTAACCAATGCATTGCTTAAAAATGAATTTATTTTGACAAAAATTGTTAATCTTGACATATTATTTTAATAAGTATATTAGACATATTCCCAGTGTTTATATTCTAATTTATCTTAAGGTATTTGGCACTTTTAAACGTTAAATCTTCATAGTAACAGTACAGAATTTCTTAGAACGAATCACTGAAACTAATTTCTAATGTGTATTATTGTACTTTCTTAAGATGAAATAACGGCTAGCTTCAGAAGATTTGGGCCTTTGGTAGTAGATTGGCCTCATAAAGCAGAAAGCAAGTCCTATTTTCCACCAAAAGGTAAGGATTGTTATTGTTAATATTTGCTAGGAAATTGGTTGTATGAGAGCAAAAGAAAGAATAGCAATTACTTAGCCAGTTAGGAATCATAAGAGACTTGCTATGATTTGATAATAATTTCATACACTCAGATCAACAAATGTTTGAGTATTTTCTCTGTCTAAAGCATCATTTCAAGTAACTTGGGTATAGACATATGAGACAGTATCTCTCTGCATTATGAAATTAAGATCTATGTGAAGTGATTGGTCTTTCATAAAATATAAATTTATGAACAGTTGAAATATAAGATTTACATTAAATGTTCTAGATAACAGCAGAGCAGTAGAAATTATTACCAACTGTTGATGAATAAATAATTTAGATAAAAGACAACGTAGCTAGTTGGGTCTATTTTTTTTTTCAATTATATAAAGATGTAAAACTTGAGGAAGATGCTTAGTTATGTTAGTCAGTTATTGCTAGGAAGACACCGTGGCTGATCACCACAGGACAAGAATTACAAATTGTGCTAACCTTCACATGCAAGTCGCATGATCAAGTCACCATCTGTGGGGAGAGGAAGTATATCCTGTCCCCAATAACAAGAGGAAGAGAAGAGAAAGGAGTCTTGAACATTAATTCAGCTAGTCAGAATTGCTAATGGAAGGTTCTCTGAAATGAATAAAAAAAAGAGGGGAGGTTCAAAGATTAAGACTTTACTTTAAACATTGCTGAAATATAATTTTAGAAAAAGCACACCACACATACTATTCAGTTTCATGACTTAGTGAATTGTCAAGCCTGGAGAAAAGACCCCAATAGAACTGTTAAATGGTTTGATTTTGACTCTGGAAAATGAAGCATGATAAAGAAGTTATTAGCACATAAAAACTAGGTACAGGTTTCTGGTGATGAATTATATGAGTCATATCTACTTTCTGCCATTGAGAATTGTAGAACCTTCACTAATAGTTCACATAGTTTTTTAGATAAATGGAGTAATGCAATGTTTTTTTAATACTTGCAGATTCTATATGTATGTAGGGAATCAAGAGCATCTTTTGAGTAGGGATTCTGGATCCCAGGCCTCTGTGAGAATCTGATTAAAGCTATCTACCTCTCTCCATGTAGTCTGGAGTTCATTGGAGGTCACAAAACCTTGGTTTAGACAGGAAATTATCTCCACATAGATAGAGATGTTTATTTATTAGCTTAGTTTTAGTGTTGTCCATAGTTTTACTCTCTTGCCATTTCATAAAGTTTACTTTATAAATGCCATTTTTATTGAATACTCAAGAGTATTGAGTTATTTTGTAATGTTCCCGACTAAGCTACCATCATCACTTGCCTGGACTGCTTCAGCTGTCTTTCTAGTCTCTCCACATCTCTAGCCCTCTTCAGTTTTCTCCTATAGTCCAGTCACAGCAGTCTTTGAAAACTCATTGGATGGTGCTATTCCTTACTTACCTGCATAAACCCTTTAATGGTTTCTCTTATTTTTAGGATAAAAGCAAAAATGCATTCCCTCTGCCTGGCCTTGCCTTCTTTCTAGCTTCTTCTACTATTGCTGCTTGTTTCCTTCCAGTCCCACAAACTGGCCTTGTTCTCTCCAGCCTCAGTGCTTTTATGTATGATACTCTCTAGACTGATTGTATCTCTTCCTTAGGTCTCTTTATATATTCCCTACTTATCTTTTGTATCTCAAGCTTAAGTGTAAGTTGATCACAGAAACCATTGAGGATCTACCAAATGAGGTCAGTTCCTCCTGCCCAACTCCTAGTGCTGTCTGTGTCTTTCACTCCTAGCACTCATCACAGTTGCAGTATTACATTTTTACAACTTTAAACATTTGTAGTTATTTTATTAATGTCAGTTTCTTTCAATGGTCTGTAAAATAGTGTCTTTATTCACCTTTGTGAATGTTCATATTCTCAATAATTCACGGATTGTTAACTGCCTAATAAATGAGATAACAAAAAATACTATAGGGTGGAGAAATTACTTCAAGTAGATGGGGGAAAGCTTCACTGAGAGGTTTGGAATTAATCTAAGGTATTGTATATAGATAGATAAAAAGCACTTGAACAGAGTTCCAGGCAGGAATGGAAATAGAATTTTAAAAAGGAATTAGGAATTGTTTGGATGGAGAAAGATGCAGATTTTTGCATGAGCCACTTGTTCACTTACAAGGATGATGTACTTTAAGCCTAGAAAGATGGGATGGAACATATTTAATGAAACAGAATAGTCGTTGTCTTTATTGCTATTGTTGCTATCTTTGTTATTATGGTTTTGCAGTATTTAGTTTCTCTAATCGAAAAAATAAAATTGGCACTGGCAAATCATAGTTTTTTTGGTACAATTACAGTTAAATGTAGCCATTTCCAAAGACCAGTATCCCCAAACCTTGTTCTTTCAAGCAATTTTGTTATTTCTGTAATTCAGCATTTTCCATGGTTTGGAAAACACTGGTATAGAAGCATCCAGTGGGTGAAGCTACCTTGTAATTACAGCAGTGACTAGAGTCCCTTAGATGCTAAGCCACACATGTACGTAAGTTTCCTTTGCAGTGAATAACCTTCACCTTATGTGATTATTAGCTTGCTTTAACAGATTCGAAAGAAGCTATTATGTAGTATGTTTTTGTTAAGAATATTTTAATATCTAATGACTTGCATTAGGTAAGTCATAATTTACCTGATATGGCTTAATTTTTGTAATATAAACATTCCCTAATAATAACAAAAATTGAGCAATATTAAAGATATTGAATTTAGAGTATTATTTTAAATTAAGCAATATTAAAATATTAATATCAAAAATTATGAAAATTGGCCAACATTAAAATATTGAATTTAATATACTATTTTAGTAAATTGGTCTTATATCCTTTTAATTATTACAAAATACTTGTAGTTTCCAGATTGTTATTTTGTATCAAAATTAAAGCCTTAAAAAAATCTTCATTATTTTCAAGAATATTTAAATTGTTTCCAGCAGTGTAAAAAATCTAAGACATGTTTTTTAATCCTGTGTAATCTTACCTTTGGAAGTTTGTATTTATATAGGGTGAAATCATTTATATAAGGTGAAATGGCTCCAGGTATTTTTTATGCAAACAGGTATTTTTATTTTATTAAAATGAAGTACTTTAGTGTCACATCAGACTTTTGTGGCATAAAGCTATGGTTGACAATAAGCTGAGTTTTCTGACTTCAGTAAAACATGACCTTACATTTCCCATTATACGATGGAACAGACATACATGGCTTGCCTGATGTCTGCTTCATACTGGGACTAGATTAAAATGCTGTACATTTGTTCGCATAGAAATCTTGCCAAGGTAATGGATAGATCATTTATAGCTATCACCTGCTGGGAATAATCATATAATAGTAAACTTGCAGTGTAAATTTTGATGCCTTCTTTTTATAATGTAGTCTATTCTGTCTGCTGGATACATGATTTTTTATTAAAGATTGACAATTGGTTGTTTACAAGTCTAGATAGTCTCCAGACAGTTTGAAAAATGTATTCCACTGCTTTCCAAGTTGAGGCTTGATTTAAAAGTTTTGATCCATCTGACCCATGTTTTATTAAGGAACATGTTTCATTCCAACCTTCCTACTGTAGCTTTCTTAGTATCATTGGGAAGTTTTCATGAGACTGTGCAATGTTTCCTCTGCTTAGGGGATTTCCTGGACCTTTCCAAGTGCGTTCCAGTCTAAAAGTCTAGAACTTGGATTAACCTGAGGGCATTTATAGCAAACTCTAGCTCCAGATATACTCACCTGGTTAATTCTGCCAAGCTCTTTAAGAAGGTAGTATCACTACTAGAAGGTGCATGGGAGACCTTGGGGCTGACCTCGGTTTGAAATTATTCAACCAACTATTTACTATGAGACTGACTTTGGTGGTACTTTGATTTTTTTCTTCTGTAAAACAGGAATAATATTTCATAGACTTTTGAGAATCAAATACTAATGCATGTAAGTTAATACAGTATCTGATAGCAAGTGTTCTATATAAAGTAGCCAATTGCTTTACTGAGTATCTGTTTTAATGTGTATTACATAAGATATTGTGTTCTCTTGTAGAAGGTAAATGGTTTTTCGTCCTATTTGATAGTTTGTTTTTTTTTTCAAAAGCATGTATTTTCTAAATAGTACTGAAATTTGGAGTAAAATCACTTGGCTTGACATATTGCCTCATCTTTAATGGTTATTCCAGGCTATGCATTTCTTCTCTTTCAAGAAGAGAGCTCAGTTCAGGCACTAATTGATGCTTGTATTGAAGAAGATGGAAAACTCTATCTGTGTGTTTCTAGCCCTACTATCAAGGACAAACCAGTAAGTAAATACCACATGAACTTCAGGCTACAAATGCAAATTTTTCAAAAATTGTTTTGAAGTGATTGTTAATTAATAAAAGAACAATTAAACTACCATGTTGAGTTTTAGTTTTTGAAACATCCAGATAATTTATAGCAGGAGTCCCCAACCCCTGGGCAGTGGACCAGTACTGGTGGTCCATGATCTTTTAGGAACCAGGCCACACAGCAGGAGATGAGTGGCAGGCAAGCCAGCATTACTGCCTGAGCTCCGCCTCCTGTCAGATCAGAGATGGCACTCTATTCTCATAGGAATGCGAACCCTATTGTGAACTGCACGTGCAAGTGATCTAGGTTGCATGTTCTTTGTGAGAATCTAATGCCTGATGATCTGAGGTGGAACACTTTGATCTCGAAACCATCCTCCACCACCTCCATCCTTGGAAAAACTGTCTTCCTCAGAATTGGTCCCTGGTGCCAAAAAGGTCAGAGACTGCGGATTTATAGTATCTAGATCAACAAAAGTTATAAAAATAATTTGTTTCCAGATCCCACTATACAAATTTTTAAGCAATAAAAGAATCACTATTAACTGGCAAAAACAAACAAACAGAAAATTCTCATAAGACATCAAGGGAGTAAGACCTAATGTAATTTTCTTCATAGGTTCAAATACGTCCTTGGAATTTAAGTGATAGTGATTTTGTAATGGATGGTTCTCAGCCTTTGGATCCCCGAAAAACAATTTTTGTTGGAGGTGTTCCTAGGCCATTAAGGGCTGGTAAGTAGAATGTTAACAATTTTGTTTAAAAAAATCATTTAAATATGTCCTAGTCAATTTAATAAACGTTTGGAAGCTATTGTGTACATGACACTATTGGACAGAGCAGGAGCAGATTCTGCATGCACCAATTGCTGCTAACTACAGAATTTTGAAACAAATTCTGAGGCCCTCTCTTGAAACTCTCCAACTGGAGAATTGGGTACTTATCTATCAATATTAGTGCAGTAGCTAACTCAAAGCAAATCTATAAGAATCCACCTAAATACTTCCGATTTCCTAAGTGTACCTCTCTGAGATAAGAGAATTTGGGGTCTGTTTATTTTGTGTAGATCGATTCTGATATCTGAAAAAGAAATACGGGATTTTTTTCTCTTTTATCTATATTTTAATCATTAAAGTAGCACTTTAGATAAGTGAATGATGATAAACTTCTGTTTATCAATAACTAGGAACCAAAAACCTACCAAAATATGTCACATAGGAATATAATTGTAGATGTAAATGCCCACTTTGCACATGTTAGATGGTGCTATGCACCACGTGTAGAGTGTTAGTGATTTCCATCACTGAGAACATCCTCTCCCCAGTCATAGAGATATATGTTAAAGAACTATTCATACATGGAAATACTTATAGAATATGATGACTTCTACAAAAGTACTATAGGGAACAGAAGAGCATGTAGCAAGGAAATATGATATCTGATATCTTGAAGGTATTTGAAGTCTGATATCTTGAAGATATTTGTAGTTGAGCTGACATATAAAGACTGGGCAAAAGGAGTAGGATCAGGGTGGTAGTAGGGTTCTGAGGAATGTGTTTCACAGAAAGGGAACAGCTTATTTAAAGGTCTTGAGTGGAGGGAAACAGGGTGCTTTGAAGGAACTGAAAGAAGCCCAAAGTGCCTGACTTGGGATACAAGGAGTGAGGGAAGGGACACGAGACAGGAGTCAAATCATACAAGTCTAATAGACTAACTTGGTATTTATCCTCAGAGCAAGGGTAAACCATTGAAGAGTTTTTAAGCAAAAGAGAGACTTCATTATCTTTGCAGTTTTCAAAGTTCACTTTAGCTAATGATTCAGAGAGGGGGGGGCCAGGGTGAGAGTAAATGCGGGCAGACCAGTTTAACATCCTATTATTACAATCCAGGAGATAGACAATGGTGGCTTGGATTAGTGGTAGCAGTGGAGAAAGCCAACTGAACAGAGGTGACAGATATTTATGAGGTAGACACAAAGACTGAATCTCATCTTTCAGTCATAAGCCACTGGGTGGATAGTGATGCCTTTTACTGAGATGGAAGGAACACTGGAGAAGGAGCAGATAGGGAGGGAAGATTGTGTTCTTGGTTTTGAACACAAGTTTATGGCACCATTCAGAGCTCCCAAATAGAAATTTCAATTAAACCATGGTATAGTATATTTTTTATGTATTTTTATGGTGGTATCTGGTGTATTTTTTAAGAGAATCACTCTTTATACTGTTTTAAAAACAAGCTGGGAAGGCAAGGGCCAAAAGCAAAGAGAGATAAGGTTATTGCCATGAACCAGATGAAAAATGATGTTAGCATGAATCAGGATGTTAGTGATGGAGGTGAGGCAATTGGACTCAACATACATTTTAAAATCAAGTTTACAGGATTGCATGTTCAGTATGGAGCAAGGGAAGAATACAGAAAGAATGAAGCCAAAGATCTTGACAACTTCATCTTTTCTGTTGCTTTCTAACTGGGTCAGCAGAAACTCATTGGAGCAGGTTTAATGGGATAGGGGAAGATTATGAGTTCCATTTTTAATATACTGAGTGTGGCCAGTGCCTGTATAGACAGTTGCATGTACAAGTCCGGCATCCATGGGAGAGGTCTACACTAGAGATAAAAATGTAGGAGCTTAAAAACATATAGATGGTGTTTAAAGCTATGATACAGGATGAAGGTACCAAAGCCAGGAGTGTAGATAGTGTTGCAAGGATTGAAAGTTAGGGTACTCTGACATTTAAAAGTTAAGGCGTTTAGGATGAACTATCAAGGAAGACTCAGAAGAAATGTATCAGTGAGGTAGGAGCAGAATTAGTGGGATAATATATTCTAGAAGCCAGATGGAGAAAATATTTGAATGAGAAGGAAGGGATTAATTGTGTTCAATGCTACTTACAGATAGATTGACCATTGGACTTGGCTTGAACAATTATAGTGGAGTCATGGTGTGATAGTCTGGTTAGAAAAAGAGTTGAATAAAGAGAAAGGGAGGAGAGGAATTGGGGGGAATACTGGAACAGATTTTGAGAAATTTGGTTATAAAGGGGAACAGAAATGGAGCAGTAGCTGAGAGGGAGAAAAAGTGTTATGGGGATTTTTTTTAAGATAAGAAAATTATAGTGTACTTGGGAAAACTGATTATATAGAAGGGAAAGGGGAGAATTGCTGAAGCAGTGTCCTTAGTGAGAGTGTATGGGATCTAGTATGCAAGTGAAAGGATTGGATTTAGGAAAGAGCATGGAACTGTTTCTCTATAGGACAGAAGATAGAGTATATAGTGGGTTTAGTGCTGTAAGTAGGTAGATGTGATGGTGGTGAGTCACTTTATAGTTTAAAAAAAGCATCCTTGATTCCCGTCCTTTTTTAACAACAGCCTCTTATCTGCCATTCTACTCCTGGTCAAATGATAATATACTATTGACTTTTACGTTTTACAAAAAGTACTTAAAAATTGTTGATTACTGTGTTCTCTCACATTTGATGTAAACTTCTTTTCCTTTTGAAGTGGAACTTGCTATGATCATGGACCGGCTGTATGGTGGAGTTTGTTATGCAGGAATTGATACAGATCCTGAGCTAAAATACCCAAAAGGTGCTGGGCGAGTTGCTTTCTCCAATCAGCAGAGCTATATTGCTGCCATTAGTGCTCGATTTGTTCAGCTTCAGCATGGTGATATTGATAAACGTGTAAGTTGCATATTGGGAAATCACTTATGTCCTATCGTAAGGTGCTGATCCAAAGCCTCATACCCTAACGAGTTAATAATATAATTTGAACACTTTAATTTTTATACTTCTTTAAGCCTTAAAGGATATTATATAAAAATATCCTTGAAATGGAAAATTACTGAACACACTTTAAACTTTAGGTATAATATAAAAATATTAATATCATTGTGCAGCCATGTCAAAATTTTTTAATCAGCCAGTAAGGTCAAATATTCTAACCGTGGAGGCAGAGGTTGTTTTAAGAGCCTGTACATTGGAGTCAGACTGCCTGGGATTGAACCCCATTTCTACAAATTAACCTTCTGTATGCCTCTTTTTCCTCACTTGTAAAATAGAAAACAATGATAACATGTCTTTCTCAGTAATTTTGAGGATTAAATGAATTTACATATATATAAGCACTTAGAATAGAACTTGACGGAGAGTGTTATTTAAATGTTTGTTTTCATTTGTCACAAAATCTAAAATAAAAATGCATTGTGTATATTTCTCTAAAATAATTGACCTAAACTTAAAATTTTTTTAGTAGCATTGCTTGAATCATCACAATAAGAACTTTTAAGGAGTACTAGGAATGATAACTGAAACCCCTACTGAATAATTCCAAGTACTGACTACCTTCTAAAATAGGGAAAGACACTAGCATTCATTTACAAATCTATTTTATGCCAAAATCTGTGAACAGTTCCTATACGTAGCTAAATATATTATAAAATAATCATGTTTATAATTATAGTATAGCAGAAATACATTAAGAATATGCGAGTAAATGAATTTTTTATATCTGAATTAGTAGATAGAAGATATAATTTGAGTGGGTACTCCTCTTCCCCAACATAACAGTTTCTTCAAGCCTCTTCTGGGGCTGTTTGGCACATTAAAAGACTATTTTGGGGACAGGGAAGCTGATTAATTAATACCGATTGACTAGACCATGCATGCTAGAAGTAGTCCTCAATGTAATTACCCAACCGTCTCATTTAGAAAAGAAACGCAGCATAGGTTCAGTTCACAAATGCAGAGTAGGTTTTTTTTGTTTGTTTGCATTGCTACTTAAAAGGTTGCCAAAAAAAAAAAAAAAAAACTAAGAGGAGGTGCTCTGCTTTTGACAAGACACGCATACATAACTTTTCTGAACTTGTCTGAACATTAAGAGTTGCTGTAGTGTTGTGGTTCTCAACCTCTGCTGTACATTATTCACCTGGGAACTTAGAAAAATCTTGACATTTGGGTCCTACCCCCTGAGGTTCTGCTGAATTGGTTATAAAGCTCCGGAAGTGACACAAATGTACAGCAGTGGTTTAGACCGCTAACAGAGAGGTGATAGGTCACAGACGACGTTATTTACATAGTATATAATCATGGTATTTAATATACACTACCAGAAGAAAAAGACTGTTACAGTGTCATACCTCATACCTCTTTGTTTCTGAAATTATAGTGAAGGACCGATTATTTGGAGCAGAGTATTGACTCTTAAAGAGCAACTCAGTTGCAGAGCAGATGAATTGAGATACATGTGCCTTCTTAAAAAGGCATTGAAATACCTGAGGGAAAAGCTTATTTTCTAAGATATGTGCTACAAAGGTAATTTTGAACTGTATTTGAAAGAATTTGAGCCTTAAATATTTTACAAGTCACTAATATTGCTTATACAAAGAAATATTAAACCATTAACCTTTATACCTTTCATCTCTCCAATATGAATATGGTTATTAAACCATAAAAATTGAATAAATATACGTGTATAACTGCCAACCCAAAGATACACGGGATACTTCTTTGGCGGGAATGAAAATTGTTTATTCCACTTAACTTTTTAGACTCATGGATACTGTGGTTTAGTTCCTATCTGATAGCTGGAAAGCAGTCACCACAGATGTGTAATTCATTATATTTTTTTGTATGTTATTTCATAAGTAGTATAATTCACTGTGACTTCTAGTAAATGTTAGAAAATAAGACTAGGTGAAGTGTAGTGTTAATTTTGCATATAGAAGAGTTTAATTATTAGAGATTATTAATGAAAAATAGGTTTTGAAATTCAATTTTCCATCTTTAAAGTCTGGTTTTGAGTAAACTAGGTTAGCTTCATAAAACTAATATCTAGAATTTTAAAAATACAAATAATTGAAATCATTGCATTTGTGAAATTTTCATTCAACAGTTTTATATTAAAAGGTAACTCCTGAACATCTGGCATTTTATCAGGTATTATGGAAGTGAAGTAAACATCACAGACCCTGGTTTCAATCTGTCTAAAATCTTATTTAAAAAAAAAAGAAATAACCATGAGAAAGAAACCCAGAAAACATATGTAAATGTATTGCATTTATGCATATATTTATAGCATTTCTACTTCGTGCTAGATGTTCTTCTAGGCACTGGGAACTGAATGTTGAGCAAATGGGTGCTGTCCCAGTGTTCATGGAGTTTATAATTCAGTGAGATGAAATCCAGTTAACTCTCATGCTACCTTAATTTATTCTTTGTTCGTAATAATGTTCCCATAAAGGAAAAAGTTGAGAGCGAAGTGTCGAATATACATAAAATATATTTATCCTAATCCTAATCAATGAAATATAAACAACAATGTAATTCCATTACCTGTCTATCAAATGAACATCCTACAGTTCTTGTAATCAACTTTTAGGTTGTTTCTAGTTTGTTGTTGTTCTTACAAATAATATTGCGGAAAATATCCTTATATTCATTTTCTGCACTCATGCAAGTATTTCAGTAGAATACATTCAGAATACAAACTGTTGGGTCATTACTTTTTACTATAGGCAACCTTTACTTTATGTCAATCCAGTCCTTCAGAACACTCAGTGTTCTGTTGTCTCCTAAGGAACGGCTGAGCTGTTATGCTGTCTGGCACTTTTCAGCCAAACAACAGTAAAAACCTTCCATTCTTAAAGTTATCACAAGCAGGAAAGCAAGGCTATTGCAGCTAATAGTAGCTAATACTAATTTATAGAATATTTTACCATGTGCCGAGCACTGTCTTATGCTTTTACATTCAAATTTAAGCCTCACAACTCTGAGACAGGATCTGTTATTCCCACTTGACAGATGTGGAAACTGAGGTGGAGAAGTTTATCATTCAGAGCTGACTCCAGTCTGAAGTGTTCTGCCAAGTCAGACCTTCACAACAGAACTTGTACTTCATATCTTATAAATTTACAGAAGTCTAGGCATGCCCTTTGTAAGATTCTCCACAGTTCTGGCTTGTCTGTGCCAGTTATTTCCAAGCAGAGCGTGACTCGCACCTGCAGTGGAGAAGCGCTGCCTTAATCAGTGGCTGTTCGGGTTCTGCCATCTCACAGGTGATATTGGAATCGAGGGGAAAAGGTGTGGAAACTGTCTTCCATGACTACTTGATATCTCTTTTGTTTTTCACTCATAATCTCCCCTAACTCTGAAAATACCAGCACACAGGTGTTTCAAAGATGTTATTCAAGAAAGGTGAGAGTGGAATGTTTTGCAAATCAGATTTTTATAGATTTTTAAAGTGTTTTAACCTACTACATTGTAAAGCTCCTTCCTTGAGAAACTGCCCATTTCCTCAGCTTTTAATGCTGGTCCTTTTTTTCTGCTGTAGAAACATTTTAAGTTATTACAGAATTTGATTTCTGAAGCAGACCCTAATGAGACTTACTTTCTTTTTTTTCAAGGTGGAGGTAAAGCCATATGTGCTAGATGACCAGATGTGTGATGAATGCCAGGGCGCACGCTGTGGTGGAAAATTTGCTCCCTTTTTTTGTGCCAATGTCACTTGCCTGCAGTATTACTGTGAGTTTTGTTGGGCAAATATCCACTCTCGTGCTGGACGTGAGTTCCATAAGCCATTGGTAAAGGAAGGTGCTGATCGCCCACGTCAGATCCACTTCCGCTGGAACTAAGAATAGCAAACTGGCCTCTGTTTAACAAGGAAAGAAAGGGTGCATGTGGCTTACTGTGTCTGAAGATACTGACATGCAGAAGAAATAAGTGCATTCTTCTGCTTTTCACCCCAGCTATCAATACATGCATCTTTATCAGCAGCCAAAACACTACAAGCCTCTTGTTTTTCACCAAAACCCTACATCTCAGGCTTACTAATTTTTGTGATATTTTCATGTTCAAATAAAATGTTTTTTTGTATTTTCTCCAAGTTATTTTTATATGTAAAGTTAAAATTAGATATGAGAATGTTTTGCGTAGGGGCAACACAGTCTGCTGCTATATAGTGGGGGAAGCGTGCACTTATTTCTAAACATGGGTTTTTAACTTCAAGATCTGCCCCAGTAATTTACCAAAGGTAGCAAAATAATAGTGAAGATGGAATATGTCTGCTACAAATGCTTATTTTTATTGTTGCTATTTTCAGTGTATACATAAACAAAAAATTAGGGTTGATTTTTTTGCTCTCCATTTTGACTTGCAAGAAATAATACCTCAAGATAATCTGATTTATTAGCTATTTTTAAACATTTTTAATCACAAGCTGTATTAGCTTTGCTGCTATATAGGTGTTATGTGTAAATGCCACCTATTAATACGGGACTGAAAACGTTAGAGACACACTGCATTGCAGATAAAATGCAGGCAGCACAATATGGCCTAAACTGCCATAGTTTTAGAATGTGAAAAAAATGCATGTTTACTTACCTGTATACACCATATGCATGCACTAGAATTATTAACTAACGAGGTGAGGTATTGCAAATGTTCACAAAAGCTCTCTTGAATCTAGGTAGCATGAACAAATTATAAAATTTGTTTAAAAAAGCAAACTTGCATGCATTATTGTGACTTCAAGTTTAAAAAATCGTCTTACATGTGTACAATATGCAAATTAGTTTTAGATTAGAGAGTGCAGCCATTTTGTGATCTGGTCAGTAGTGGAATTCGATTTTATGCAGACTGGATGTAATATTTGTAATCCCTGTGCAATTTTGTGACGTGCGGTTCTAATTCATGTGCAGTGATATAGTATAGATAAAAGAATGAGTAAAAGAAAATACAAGAATTCTAAAGAAAGTTGGTTTTAGCCCCTTTGATAGTCCATGGTTAAGACATCCTTTATAAACCAAAGATGGCCAGCACACTGCTAACCAGTCACCAAATGTAAGACCCATAAGAAACCCATATTTAAAAATCTGAATTTTATAGAAGAATGCAAAACTTTAGTAAACCCTAAGTAAAGTCAAAATGGAGAAGGGGAAATATACAGATGGCTAGTTGCATAAAATTAAATTTTACCTTTATAAGACAATGGT